>NC_137334.1:93874507-95287007 GCF_965287045.1 Carcharhinus amblyrhynchos | reverse complement strand
ACACACATGTGCCCAGGCAATTGTCTTTACCTTCTCTCTTGGGGATCGAGGTCACAGAATGTAACACTGCTGATTGGATAGTGACGTCGGAAGAAAAGTCTGCAACAACAACAACAAAATCCAGGAAATCGTCAGGATTCAATGTGTGTTCTGGACAAGACCCTAACCTGACCAAACCAGAACAGGCACCAAGCTTTGGCACTCCCTCTCTCTCAGAGCTTCCCTACCTTGGGAGAGATGTTGGTCAAGTAGTAATGTCACTGGATTAGTAATCCAGAGACCCAGGCTAATGTCCTGGGACAGGGGTTAAAATCCCACCACAGCAGCTGGTGAAATTTAAATTCAATTAATAAATCTGGAATATAAAACTAGTCTCCGTAATGGTGACCATGAAACCATTGCCAATTGTTGTAAAAGCCCCTCTGGTTTAGAATGTCCTTTAGGAAAGGAAATCTGCTGTCCTTCCCTGGTCTGGCCTACATGTGACTCCAGAGCCACAGCAGTGTGGTTGACTGCCCTCAGAAATGGCCAACCTGGATACCCAGGTCAAAGGTAATTAGGGAAGGGTGACAAACACAAGGCCTGCCAGCAATGCCCATGTGAACGATAAAATAAACAAATTGCCAATATAAACTGAATTTTCTGAGTCTCCATCTTACCTGGTTGTATTATAGATCCTGACACTAATAGCTATAAAGAGGCTGAGGTAGCTGTACAGATAGATACACACACACACACACACACACACACACACTCTGTCTCACCGGCAGTCACAGATCACATTGAGAACCAGCAGCAGTGGGAGATCTCTTACTTTCTCTGATTGTCAGTCAGGGTGATTCCCTGGGAGGAGACTTTGAAGTGGACGACAGTAGCACTGGGTTGTGGCTGGACCAGGAGAGTCTCCGAGATGGCCTTGGCAATGGCTTGTGGTCCAGTGAGTGACTCCATGTCCACCGAATTCACAAACAGGACGTTGCACGCTGCAGGAAGAGACACATACAGAGATCATCACACACTGAGCACCGGGATGTGAGAACAGGCTGAATGTGAAATTACGCAGCAGATGCAGCAGTCTGTCCACACACACACACACACACACTCCTACTCACACACACACACGCACACACACACACGTGTGCACACACACACACGAACACACATGCACACACGAACACACATGCACACACAGTCACACAAACACACACATGCACACACGCTCACACTCTCACGCAGACTTGCACACACACATGCACACGAACATGCGTACACACACGTGCACACAAATACACTCACTCACAAACTCGCTCACATTAACTCATGCACACACTCACTCAGTCAGTCACTCACTATTGTATCTGTTTCTGAACTGAGCTTCCCATGAAAGGAAGAACTCTCTTATTCCTTTCCCTCCCTCGCTAAATATTTTTAAGACGCGGGTTGATGGGATTTTGATAAGCGAGGGGATTAAGGGTTATGGGGAGAGGGCGGGAAAGTGGAACTGAGCAGCGACAGATCAGCCATGATCTTATTGAATGGCGGGGCAGGCTCGAAGGGCTAGATGGCCTACTCCTGCTCCTATTTCTTATGTTCTTATGAGACTTGGTTTTTAGCATACTCTACTGGCAGGTTTACTATCTGGCATTTCCTTTTAACTAAAATGTTCTTTTAGAAAAGCACAAACATTTCCTCGCTCTTTAGTCAGGAAAAATTGGTCAGCCGGTTTGCAAATTCACTTTGGTTTTGCGAGGAGGGGAGAGGCTTGGGTATCTGGGATAGGTTGCTTGGGAATAGAAGGTCCTGCTGTTCATTTTGACATCTGGACTCGAAACATCAGCTCTTTTCTCTCCTTACAGATGCTGCCAGATCTGCTGAGATTTTTCAGCGTTCTCTCTTTTGGTTTCTGTTGTTCATTTGTTTCTCTTCCAGTTCATAGACACAGCTACAGGTTTATCACAGCTACAGGTCTACCGCAGCTACAGGTCTGTTGCGGCTACATTTAAATCGAGCTGGGTTTCAGTAGCTGAAGTACATGTTTCCTTGAAATTTTCCACTGGAGATCCCTGGAAGTTTGGTTCTTTGGGTTTGATTTCTCTGATCTGGTCAGTTATCTTTTCCAGATCCCACAGGAAAAGACAGAATCACAGGTCAGTGTCTTTGACATTTGAGGATTCTTCCAGGAAACACTTTGGCGATATCGCGAATTAAGAATCTACTGATGACTATGAAACCATTGTTGATTGTCGGAAAAACTCATTTGGTTCACCAATGTTCTTTAGGGAAGGAAATCTGCTGTCCTTACCTGGTCTGGCCTACATGTAACTCCAGAGTCACAGCAATGTGGTTGACTCTTAACTGCCCTTGGGCAACTGGGGATAGGTAATAAATGCTGCCCAGCCAGTGACACCCATGTATAAACTTAAAAAAAGCAGGTGTTCCATTCCAGCAAGTTCTGACACAGTCTAATCCAGATTAAACTCACAAACTGGTTTACCAGTATTTTGTCACCTTTTGTGATCAAGTTGCTTTGAATTCCAGACACAGCAAATCCATTCTGGTACACAGTCACCTTCCCAACATCAGTCTGATGTTAAGAGTGGAGTGTTTCATTGCATTATCCAAAAGATTGTCAGCTTCAAGTTCAGGTCAGTTTGTGCCCTGCCCTTCAATGTGGTCATTTTGAAGATCTGGACACTTTTGGCTAAGATCAAGTGTAGTATCGATATGCTGCACTTGGTTGAAGTCATTAGGTTACATTTCAGCTTCATTTGAAGCAATTTTTTAAAGCGGCATCTCGGCCATTTGGCTAAGATGCAAATAAGATCAAGCCCTGGAGGAGGAGCTACACCTACTCCAGTCAGCTTGGATCATGTAGATCAAGCCCAAGACAGGAGGTGAGAGCCCTGTCTTGTCAGCTTGGATCGGGAATGTCCCAACTTGTTGGGACTCTGAACTGGGTTGAATTTGACTTGATTGGATTGGAATAAAGTTTAAAAAAAAAATTTTGAAGATCTGGACAAAGCTCTTTGCTTCATCTTTTGAGGATGAGTGCTGAGACGAGATGAGAATCCACGCGATCCCCTTGTTTTTCAGAAAGGTTTGAGCTTCACATGATATGAACGGTGGCCTATTGTCAGACACAATCCATTCCAGCCGGGCAATCCAAAAATAGTGAATCCGTGCTCTTTGTTGAAGTCATCAACTTCATAGGAGTAACATGGGACCACTTTGTGTGAGTTTCCACCACAATCAAGAACATATGTTCAAGAAGTGGTCCATTAAAGTCCACATGACGTCTCTCCCACAGCCAAGTCCACGGATGCAATGGGGCAGGTGTAGAAGAAGACTTCATTATTTGGCATGGAGGACAGGCAGTGACCTAGCCTTTGGTGTCTTTATCCAGGTGTGGCTACCAGACATGGAGACGAGCCAATGTTTTCATCTTAGCAATTCCCATGTGACTGAGGTGAAGTTCTTTTAACATTTGTGTTTGGAATTTTGGAGGAATAATAATTCTGCTTCGCAGAGGGACCTCGGGGTCCTTGTGCATGAGTCGCAAAAACCCAGCCTGTAGGTGCAGCAGGTGGTCAGGAAGGCTAATGGGATGCTGGCCTTCATAGCAAGGGGGATTGAATATAAAAGTAGGGAGGTCTTGCTGCAGCTGTATAGAGCACTGGTGAGGCCGCAGCTGGAATACTGTGTGCAGTTTTGGTTGCCGCACTTACGCAAGGATATTTTGGCCTTGGAGGGAGTGCAGAGGAGGTTTACTAGGCTGATACCAGAGTTGAGGGGGTTGAGCTATGAGGAGAGGCTGAATAAACTAGGCTTGTACTCGTTAGAGTTTAGAAGAATGAGGGGAGATCTCATTGAGACATATAAGATGATGAATGGGATGGATAGGATAGAGGTGGAGAGACTCTTCCCGCTCAGAAAGGACAGTAAGACTAGGGGGCACAGCCTCAAGATAAAAGGGGGGGGTTTAGAACAGAGTTGAGGAGGAACTTCTTCACTCAAAGGGTGGTGAATCTCTGGAATTCTCTGCCCATTGAAGTGGTGGAGGCTGCCTCGCTAAATATTTTTAAGACGCGGGTTGATGGGTTTTTGATAAGAGAGGGGATTAAGGGTTATGGGGAGAGGGCGGGAATGTGGAACTGAGCCACGACAGATCAGCCATGATCTTATTGAATGGCGGGGCAGGCTCGAAGGGCTAGATGGCCTACTCCTGCTCCTATTTCTTATGTTCTATAACAAACAATCATCTTGCAGAGTCAGCTCCCACCTGGAGTAAGGTACAAGCTCAGTAGTTATTTCTTGGGTTGCACACTAATCTTTCTATGATTAAAGGTAAACTTTGGACAGCACAACATCCTTCTGCATTTCAAATCAAATTTGATCCATTTTGATCAGCTAACATAGAATCTTAGAATCCTTACAGTGCAGAAGGAGGCCCTTCAGCCCATTGAGTCTACACAAACAACAATCCCACCCAGGCCCTATCCCCATAAATTTATGTTGCCAATCCCACTGACAATAAGGGCCAATCAACCTAACCGACACATGGTTACTGGCTTCCATTGAAAGCAGTAGCTCTGCTGGGAGAGCTCTGGTGTAACAGCAGCCTGGAAAGTCCATCCACATTTCCATAATTCTCAGTGGAATGAGAAGTAATTTTGTGCTCGGAAGCAGATAAGACCAGTGGCCTCAAAGAACAAAGAAAATTACTGCTCAGGAACAGGCCCTTCGGCCCTCCAAGCCTGCACCGACCATGCTGCCCGACTGAACTAAAACCCCCTACCCTTCTGGTGACCATATCCCTCCATTCCCATCCTATTCATGTATTTGTCAAGACTCCCCTTAAAACTCACTACCGTTTCTGCTTCCACTTCCACTACCTCCCCTGGTAGTGAGTTTCAGGCACCCACTACCCTCTGTGTAAAAAATTTACCTCGTACATTTCCTTTAAACCTTGCCCCTCGCACCTTAAATCTGTGCTCTCTTATAATTGACTCTTCCACCCAGGGAAAAAGCTTCTGACTATCCACTCTGTCCGTGCCCCTCATAATCTTGTAGACTTCTATCAGGTCTCCCCTCAACCTCCTTCGTTCCAGTGAGAACAAACCAAGTTTCTCCAACCTCTCCTCATAGCTAATGCCCTCCATACCAGACAACATCCTGGTAAATCTTTTCTGTACCCTCTCCAAAGCCTCCACATCCTTCTGATCGTGTGGCGACCAGAATTGAACACTATATTCCAAGTACGAAAAACGGGAAGTCCATTTTATTTCATTACCGGCAACTGTCTTCAAACACAAGAGGCCGTGGATAACGTTCTAAATATATTATCAATGTGAGGGGCTCCTTTGCAGGCTTGTAGCAACAAGTCTCAGCTGAATGACTTTGAGCTAGCAGCCAGGTCAAAGGCTTCTGGTCTGAAGTTAATGGTGGAAATTCTTAATCCCACAAATTCATCCAAGAACTTCCTTCTCAATTTGAGTGTAGTCTGTACTGCCGTGGACAATGTGTGTGAGGCTCATGTAATGGGCCTTTCTTTGCCATCAGGAAATGTGTACTGGGCGTGACAGCTCCAACCAGAAAGTGTACAAGTCAGGCTGAGGGGCAACTTGTCATTGAAATGTGCCACTTAAATCTTTCCAGGCAACTCTGTGACTGATCCCATTTTGCAAACTTCTTCAGCACATTATTCAGTGGTGCTGCCTTGATATGATTCCGTGATTCCTCTCCCACATCAACATTGAAAATAATTATTTTTTGGTAGCAGTACATCCAGGACAGGCTTTTGGTGAATTTATAGTCACCATGTTTTCTGATAGACCCGTCACCTTTCACTCCTGGGACAATTGTGCTGCCCATTCAGCACAGTCAACTTCCCCGATGATCTGGGGGCTTTCAACCTGTTCCAGTTCTTGCTGAATTTTCTGTCATGTTGAGTAGTGAATCCTTCTTTGATGACACAGTGTGTGTGTCTAATAAGGACTGCAACATGGGGCTGCAATCCACTTCATTTCATACATGGGGCTGCAATCCACTTTATTTCATTCAGCCAGCTTCTGCCTAGAAGGGACGGGCAATTCTCTTCCACAGTAAGCGGTAACTTTGCTGTCTATTGACATTTTTCCGGATATTCACAGGCTGAGCTGGAGGAGGGCTTTCTCCAATAGGCATTTCTTCAAAAACATTCTCTGACGCAATAACTAAGTTGGTGTTAACCACCATTTGAACCACTTTGCCATGTAAAGCAATGCTTTCACCTCATTTCAGACTGAATGTGATACAATTTGCATTGCCGCTGTTAGTTTCACTTTCTGGATCATCTAGACTTGCAACATTTCAGATTTTGTTTCCCAGCAGTGCATTTTTTTAAACAGTCATGCAGGACTGGTCTGAATGCTCTTTGTGACGAGACTGTTTCGCTGTGATCAGCCTTTGATCAAAAGCAAGCTGTATATGTCCCTTTTTCCCACGGTAGCAGCTTTCAGCAGGTTTCCACTTTCAGGTTTTTGCATTCTGCCCTTTCCATTACAACTTTAACTTCAGCATTATTGGAATGTGCCTTCACATCTCCAGCTTGTTTCTCTGCCATTTCTATGCTTTTTTTCTATTCATTCCTGGGACCTGAATGTTGCTGGCTGGGCCAGCATTTACTGCTTTGCACAATCTCGAAAGCTTTCTTCAGCATCAATTGCCGCTCTGCTAACAATCCACATTGAATTCTTTCATTTCTTACTCCACAAACCAAGCAACCGCACAAAGTTTCTTCCAGGTAACCTGTGATGTTCCACTAATTTTCTCAACTCAGTCAGGGACTGAGTAACTGACTTACCCTCATGCTGCACTCCTCCTTGCAGAATCTCTCAGCAATAACTGCTGCTCTGGGGTTAAAACTTTTATCTGCTGGCTTATTAGGGCCAATGAAATTTCTCAGGAAAGTGATGATTTTCATTCTTACTGTAATCTCGAAAACTGTTCCATTTGCTCAACATACAGGTCACAGTCCAGACTAGCTGGATCTAACGACCCGAGTGGATAGCACTGCTGCCTCACAGCACCAGGGATCTGGGTTTGATTCCCAGCTTGGGTCACTGTCTGTGCGGAGTTTGCACATTCTCCCTGTGTTTGCATGGGTTTCTTTCGGGTGCTCTGGTTTCCTCCCACAATCTGAAAGACGTGCTGGTTAGGGTGCATTGGCCATTCTAAATTCTCCCTCAGTGTACCCGAACAGGTGTCGGACTGTGGTGACTAGGCAAATTTCACAGTAACTTCATTGCAGTGTTAATGTAAACCTTATTTGTGACTAATAAAAAAACTTTCATGATAATCTCATTCTCATCAACATTTGTAGTGTTTTGTCACACTTACAAATACACTCACACAGTCTTACTCACTCACCCCACACACACACACACGCACTCTTACTCACTCACCACATAGGCACACACAAATACAAGCACATACATACAAAGATCTGGGGCAGAGCGGTTAGCACTGCTGTCTCACAGCACCAGGGACTAGTTCAATTCTGGCCTCAGGTCACCATCTGTGTGGTGTTTGAACATTCTCCATGCGTCTGCGTGGGTTTCCTCCGGGTGCTCCGAAGATGTGTGGGTTAGGTTGATTGGTCATGCTAAGTTGCCCCTTGGTGTCAGAGGCATTAGCTGGGTAAATACGTGGGGTTATGGGAATAGAGCCTGGGTGGGTTTGTTGTAGGTGCAGACACAATGGGCTCAATGGTCTCCTTCCACACTATAGGGATTCTATTCAATGATTCTGCTTCTGAACTGAACTTCCCAGGAAAAAAGAATCAAGAACTTTCCGTTATTCCTTTCCCTCCAAAATAAGGATACTTCCTGGACTTGGCATTCAGCGCACCCTACAGGCAGGTTTTCATATAGCATTTCTTTTTCACTGATATTGTTCTACAAAAGTACAAAATGCAAACTCAAAGTGACCTTTTCAAAAAGATGAATAACCTCGTACTTCTCAACATACTGCCACCTTGTTACCCACTTACTGAGCCTGTCAATGTCTCTCTGAGCCTGTCAATAACTCTCTGAGACTGTCAATATCTCACTGAACCTGTTGATATCTCTGTAGTCTCTCTTGTCTCGAGAACTAGTGGTTATCAGTCACCTTCCAAAGCTTCTCCTTTTTGGGAGATACTGAGGGTCATGTTTACACTCAGGTTCTGCTCTATTCCTGGTTAGGGACTTGCCTTGAGCTGCTGTCAGGAGGTGTCTAGCCAGTGCCTGTCTGCTATTCTGTGTGAAATCAAGACCAGACTCCAACAAAAGTGAGCAGGAGTGTGGGGGCGATGGCCTTGTGATATTATTGCTGGATTATCAATCCAGAAACTCATCTAGTGGTGTGGGGATGCCGGTTCAAATTCTAATTGAATTCAATAAAACATCTGGAATTAAGAACCTACTGATGAAATGAAACTATTGTTGATTATCGGAAAAACCCTAATGTTCCTTTAGCGAAGGAAATCAGCCATCCTTACCTGGTCTGGCCTATATGAGATTCCAGAGGCACAGCAATGTGACTGACTCTCAGCTGCCCCTGGGCAACTAGGGATGAGCAATAAATGCTGACCAGCCAGCGACACCCCTGTCCCACGAATGAATAAAAAACACCAGCAGGATATGGCCAATGGACAAAAAGGAGTGATGGTCTTTGGAATCCCAGTGTTGGAAGCAGGTGGGGGTTCTAAGACTGGTAGCACCATCTTGCAGCAGTGAACTTGGTGTCCAAACATGTGTCTTCCTGAGCCTGTGAGCCTGAGCTGTATCATGGAGCAAGATGATCACTGTACAGGCAGCTCAGAGAGCCTGAAGGTGCCTCAATATGGATGCATTCATGGAGAGATCAGGATAAATGGTCAAACCCTCTGATCAGCTTGGAAATCTGCCCACGGCCCCCTGTGGGGAATAGAGATTCTGGTTCCAATGCCCCACATCTCACCTCTCCCATTGCATCCGACTGCCATTGCGAGGCTGCCACCACAGAGCTGGAGGTCTCTACACATAATTGCCCCACAAAGGGGCTTTACCCTCCCTGTTGGTCTCCATGCAGCCAATCTGGGTGCTTCCTTGCTTCAGGATCATGTCACTAAGCTATCCTGACATGGTTCCTGCTTATTTTCCCAAATTTTCCCAGCAACTTCAACCCAGCCTGCACCCACCTCACACTGAGGCTGAGAATATTGAACGCAGAGCTTCTGATCTTCTGTCTCCCATTCTCTACTTTATACAGAGCCGTTCCTGCCCTTAACAAAAGGCACCGCTCACTGGGACTGTTTGCAATGGGACACAGACAGCAGGGAAGCACGAGTGAAATGGGAAGCACTAGCAGAGTCTGGAAAATGAAGCAACTCTGCTGATCCCACCACCTACCCAGACAGAGCAGCAGAGAATAATCTGAGTGTAGCAGACTGTTCAACTGCTGAAGGCTTCACAGTCAGGCTAAACTCTAACCTCACCCACACATTGTGCTGTCTAAGGCATTGGATCACTCCCTAACCTCAGGGGCATTTGCAGTTCCTGCTCACCCCCACCAGGCCAGATTATCCATGCTGGAGAGGGGGGAGTTTGAGTACTCACCTGCTCCCTGCTTCAGAAGCTCTGTAGCGGAGTTTGCAGGCACGGCTGGTTCAGGTGTTTTATCCACTGGATCTGAATGAAAAAAGATTTGTATTTCTCATGCACTTTTCGCAATCTCCAGAGATCCCAAATATTTCACAATGGCATACTGTTAATGTGTCATTGCTGCTGTAATCTCGAAAATCTGGCAACCAATGCATGCACAGCAAGATCCCATAAAGAACAATGTGAAAATGACCCAGATAGTCTTTTTCATTGAGGAATAAAACAGAAACCCCACTCAACTTCAAAACAGAGCCTTGGTATATACATCCACCTGAGAGAAACTTCAACTGTATCAATGAGTGAGTGAGTGAGTGTGAGAAAGTGAGAGGGAGTGAGTTGAGAGACTGAGACAGACTGAGTGTAAGAGAGTGAGTGAGTGAATGTGAGTGAGTGAGAGTGAATGAGTGAGAGCAAGAGAGTGAGTGAGAGTGAGAGAGCGAGTGAGTGTGATTAAGTGAATGAGAGTGAGAGGGAGTCAGCGAGTGAGAGAGTGATATAGAGTGAGAGAGAGTGAGAGAGAGAGTGAGAGAGAGTGAGAGTGACAAAGCGAGTGAGTGTGAGTGAGAGTGAGAAAGTGAGAGAGTGTGAAAGAGTGGGAGAGTGAGTGAGAGTGGGTGGGAATGAGAGAGTGAAAGGGAGCGAGAGAGAGTGAGAGTGAGAAAGCGAGTGAGTGTGAGAGTGAGAAAGAGTGAGAAAATGTGTAAGAGAGTGAGAGAGTGAGTAAGAGTGAGTGAGAGAGAATGAGAGTGAGAATGAGAGAGTGAGAGTGAGAGAGAAAAAAAGAGCGAGAGTGAGTGAGAGAGTGAGAGTGAGAAAGTTAGTGAGAGAGAGTGAGAGAGAGTCAGAGTGAGACAGTGAGATTGAGTGAGAGAATGAGAATGAGCGAGTGAAACAGAGTGAGAGAGTGAGTCACAGTAAATGAGAGTGAGGGTGAGACAGTGAGTGAGAGAGAGTGAGAGATGAGTGAGAGTGAGTGAGAATGAGTGAGAATGAGAGTGAGAGTGAGTGAATGAGAGTGAGTGAGAGAGAGAGATAGTGAGAGTGAGTGAATGAGTGTGAGTGAGACAGAGTGAGAGATAGTGAGAGTGAGAGAGGGTGAGAGTGAGATGAGAGAGAGTGGGTGAGAATGAGAGAAAGAGTGAAAGTGAGAGTGAGAGAGAGTGACTGAGAGAGCGAGAGAGAGTGAGTATATGCGAGAGTGAGAGAGAGTGAGAGAGTGAGAGGGAGTAAAAGTGAGAGAGTGAGAGAGAATGAGAGTGAGAGAGCGAGAGTGTGAATGAGAGAGTGAGAGAGAGTGAGAGAATGTGAGAGTGAGAGAGAGTAAGAAAGAGTTAGAGAGAGTGAGAGTAAGTGAGAGAGTGAGATAGAATGAGAGTGAAAGAGAGTGAGAATGAGAGAGTGAGTGAGAGTGAGTGAGAGAGTGAATGTGAGTGAGAGAGTGAGAGTGAGTGAGAATGAGAGTGAGAGAGAATGAGAATGAGGGAGAGTGAGAGAGAGACTTAGAGAGAGTGAGAGAAAGTGAGAGAGTGAGAGAGCATGAGAGTGAGTGAGAGTGAGGGAGTGTGAGAGTGGGAGTGAGTGAAAGAGTGAGTGAGAGAATGAGAGAGAGTGAGTGAGAGAGAGTGAAAGAGTTAATGAGAGAGAGTGAGAATGAGAGAGAGATTAAGAGTGAGTGAGAGTGAGAGCAAATGAGTGAGAGAGTGAGTGAAAGTGAGTAAATAGGAGAGTGAGAGAGAATGAGAGAGAGAGTGAGTGAGGGACAGTAAGAGAGAGAGTGGGAGTGAGAGTAGGTGAGATAGTGAGAGAGAATGACAGAGAGAGAGTGAGAGTGTGAGAGAGTGAGAGTGAGTGAGAGAATGAGAGTGAGAGAGAATGAGTGAGAGAGAGAGCAAGACTGAGTGAGTGAGAATGAGAGTGAAAGAGTAAGTGAGAGAGTGAGTGAGAGTGATTAAAGGAGAATGAGAGAGTTAGTGAGAGAGAATGAGAGTGAGAGAGAGTGAGAGTGAGAGAGCAAATGAGACTGAGTGAGTGAGTGAGAGTGAGTGAGTGAGAGTGAGAGAGAGAGTGTGAGTGAGTGAGAGACAGTGAGTGAGAGTGTGGATGAGTGAGTGAGAGAGAGAGTGAGAGTGAATGAGAGAGCAAGTGAGAGTGAGTGAGAGAGTGAGAATGAGAATGAAAGACAGAATAGATTGAGTGAGCAAGAGAGTGAGTGAGAATGAGAGTGAGATAGAGTAAGAGAGAGAGTTAAAGAGAGTGAGAGAGTGAGAGTGAGACAGTGAGTGAGATTGATTGAGAGGGCGAGAAAGTAAGTGAGAGGGTAAGAATGAGAGAGAGCGAGACTGAGTGAGAGTGAGAATGAGTGAGAGTGAGAGAGAGTGAATGAGAGAATGAGAGTGAGGGAGAATGAGAGTGAAAGAGTGAGAGTGAATGAGTGAGAGAGAGAGAGTGAGTGTGAGTGATTGAGAATGTGAATAAGAGTGAGAGTGAGAGTGAAAGAGAGTGAGAGAGCGAGTGAGAGCGAGAGAGTGAGTGAGATTGATTGAGAGAGAGTGAGATAGTTGTGCGAGAGGGTGAGAGTGAGAGTGAGAGACAGTAAGTGAGAGAGTGAGAGTGAGTGAGTGACTGAGAGAGAGTGAGATAAATTAAGAATGAGATTGGGTGAGAGAGCGAGTGAGAATGAGTGAGAGAGTGAACTAGAGTGAGTGAGAGAGAGAGAATGTTTGAGAATGAGAATGAGACTGAGAGAAAAAGCGTGAGAGTGAGTGAGTGAGAGACAGTGAGACTGAGTGACAGTGAAAGAAAGTTTGGGTGAAAGAGTGTGAGAGAGAGTGAGAGGGAGTGACATGAGTAAGAGACAGTGAGAGTGAGGGAGTGTGAGAGACTGAGAGAGAGAGAGGGAGTAAGAATGAGAGTCAGGGAGAATGAGAGAGTGAGTGGGAGTGAGAGTGAGTAAGTGAGAGAAAATGAAAGTGAGAAAGTGATAGAGTGAGAATGACAGAGTGAGTGTGAATGAGAGAGTGTGAGTGAGAGTGAGTGAGAGAAAGTGAGGGAGTGTTTGAGAGAGAGAGTGAGTGAGAGAGTGAGAGGGACTGAGAGTAAGTGAAAGAGTGAGAGAAAGTGAGAGTGAGAATGAGAGTGAGAAAATGAGAGTGAGAGAGTGAGAGGGACTGAGAGTAAGTGAAAGAGTGAGAGAAAATGAAAGTGAGAGTGAGAATGAGAGTGACAAAATGAGAGAGAGAGAGTGAGAGTAAGAGAGCGAGCGAAAGTGAGAGAGTGAGCAAGAGTGAGTGAGAATGAGAGTGAGAGAGTGAGAGTGAGTGAGAGAGTGAGAGTGAGAGTGAGGCGAATCCATCTCCACCACCACGCCGGCAGCCGATTCCACGCACTTACCATCCTCTGAGTGAAAAACTTACCCCTGACATTGCCATCATCTTAACGGAGCAACTTAAAGAAGAGGAGAGGGATGGAGGAGCGGAGGGGTTTAGGGAGGGAATTCCAGAGCTGGGATCCAGGCAGCTGTAACACTGCTGCTAATGGTGGAGTGATTAAAGTCAGGAATAAGGAAATTGAAACAGAATTTGAAGAGCGCAGAGCACTCGGAGAGTTAAGGCACTGGAGGAGATGATGGAGATAGAAAGGGGCAAGGCCATGGAGGGGTCTAAAAACAGGGATGAGAATTTCAAATTGGAGGCATTGCTTGAGCAGGAAGGAATGTAGGTGAGCAAGCACAGGGGTGCTGGGGGAATGGTACATGGTGTGTGCTAGGACAGGGGCAGTAGAAATCTGGAGGAGCTCAGGTTTATAGAGAGGGCATGGTGGGAGGGAGGCCACGAGGGTGTTAGAATAACCAAATATCGAGGTAACAAATGCATGGATGTGAGTTCCAGCAGTAAATGAGGGAGACAGCAGCAGAGTCTGATAACGTTACAGGAATGGAAATATTCCAGTTAAGAATGGCACCAATATTCGGTTAGAAGCTGAACTCTGTGTCTGGTCAGGGCTCTGCAGAGTCTGATTCAGCCCTTGACAGTTGCCAAGGAGAGGGATGGAGTGGCTGCTTCGAAGACAGAGATTGTGATGGGGACTGAAGACAGTGGCTTTGGTCTTCCCGACATTCCTCAGATACTGAAATACTCCAGACCCATACATCTCGACAACAGCAGTGATCAGTGGCAAGTGACAATCACGTCACACAAGTGCCAGGCAATGTCCACCTAGTGGTGGACAAGAGGGAAGCTAACCATTTCCCCCTTGACATTACCATCACTGAATCCCCCACTATCAACATCCTGGGTTCCTACTGACCAGAAGCTGAACCGAACAAGCAATATAAATACAGTGACTGCAGAGGCTGGGAATCCTGAGGAGAACGACTCAACTCCCGACTCTCCAAAGCCTGTCCACTATCTACAAGGCACAAGTCAGGAGTGTGATGGAATACTCCCCACTTGCCTGGATGAGCGCAGCTTCAACAACACTCAAGAAGCTCAACACCATCCAGGACAAGCTTGCAGCTTGGTTGACTGGCATCCCTTCAGCAAAGTAAACATTCACTCCCTCCAGCACTGATGTACAGTGGCAGCCGTATGTACCATCTACAAGACGCACTGCAGCAAATTCCCAAGGCTCCTTCGGCAGCACCTTCCAAACCCATGAACACTTCTACTTAGAAGGACAAGAGCAGCAGATACCTGGGAACACCCCCCACCTAGAGGTTCCCCTCCAAGTCACTCACCAACCTGACTTGGAAATATATCACCGTTCCTTCACTGTCACTGGGTCAAAATTTTGGAATTCCCTCTCTAACAGCATTGTCGGGCCTGCAGTGGTTCAAGAGGCAGCTCACTACCATTTTCTCAAGGGCAATTAGGGATGGGCAATAAATCCAGGTCTAACTAGCGATGCCCATATCCCAGGAATGAAGGCAAAAGTATTTAGCTTGAGGAGATTTCTGCTTGTCCAGGGCATGGATCCATGTCAGAGACATGGATGGGTGGAGAATTGCTTTGGAGAAGGGTGTCCTCAGAATACTTGTGGGACCTTCAGTCTTTCTGCATGAAGTTACCAAGGGGTAAAATCTAGATAAAGAATTCGAGGATTTGAGGATAAATCCCAGGGGGGAGACAGGAGGTAACGGAGCTGTGGCGACAACAGTAAGCACTGTTGGTGATTCTTTATCACCAGCTGGATAAAGAATGGAGCCAGTGACCCCCCCCCCCCGCCCTGTGGATCAACGGTGGAAGGACGTGACAAATATGGCCAGTGATGCAGAAAACTGCAGACATGTGGAAAAGCCTAATTTATAATGGATAGACTAACATAGGCCAGCATCAGTATCAGAGAGAAGAAGTGTTACAGTGAGGGGTTTACAGGGTTAATCACAGGGAGTTGGATCAGAGAGAGGGAGTGTTACAGTGAGGGGTTTACAGGGTTAATCACAGGGAGTTGGATCAGAGAGTGGGAGTGTTACAGTGAGGGGTTTACAGGGTTAATCACAGGGAGTTGGATCAGAGAGAGGGAGTGTTACAGTGAGGGGTTTACAGGGTTAATCACAGGGAGTTGGATCAGAGAGTGGGAGTGTTACAATGGGGGGTTTACAGGGTTAATCACAGGGAGCTGGATCAGAGAGAGGGAGTGTTACAGTGAGGGGTTTACAGGGTTAATCACAGGGAGCTGGATCAGAGAGAGGGAGTGTTACAGTGAGGGGTTTACAGGGTTAATCACAGAGAGCTGGATCAGAGAGAGGGAGTGTTACAGTGAGGGGTTTACAGGGTTAATCACAGGGAGCTGGATCAGAGAGAGGGAGTGTTACAGTGAGGGGTTTACAGGGTTAATCACAGAGAGCTGGATCAGAGAGAGGGAGTGTTACAGTGAGGGGTTTACAGGGTTAATCACAGGGAGATGGATCAGAGAGAGGGAGTGTTACAGTGAGGGGTTTACAGGGTTAATCACAGGGAGCTGGATCAGAGAGAGGGAGTGTTACAGTGAGGGGTTTACAGGGTTAATCACAGGGAGCTGGATCAGAGAGAGGGAGTGTTACAGTGAGGGGTTTACAGGGTTAATCACAGGGAGCTGGATCAGAGAGTGGGAGTGTTACAGTGAGGGGCTTACAGGGTTAATCACAGAGAGTTGGATCAGAGAGAGGGAGTGTTACAGTGAGGGGTTTACAGGGTTAATCACAGAAAGTTGGATCAGAGAGTGGGAGTGTTACAGTGAGGGGTTTACAGGGTTAATCACAGGGATCTGGATCAGAGAGAGGGAGTGTTACAGTGAGGGGTTTACAGGGTTAATCACAGAGAGTTGGATCAGAGAGAGGGAGTGTTACAGTGAGGGGTTTACAGGGTTAATCACAGAGAGTTGGATCAGAGAGAGGGAGTGTTACAGTGAGGGGTTTACAGGGTTAATCACAGAAAGTTGGATCAGAGAGTGGGAGTGTTACAGTGAGGGGTTTACAGGGTTAATCACAGAGAGTTGGATCAGAGAGTGGGAGTGTTACAGTGAGGGGTTTACAGGGTTAATCACAGAGAGTTGGATCAGAGAGAGGGAGTGTTACAGTGAGGGGTTTACAGGGTTAATCACAGGGAGCTGGATCAGAGAGAGGGAGTGTTACAGTGAGGGGTTTACAGGGTTAATCACAGGGAGCTGGATCAGAGAGAGGGAGTGTTACAGTGAGGGGTTTACAGGGTTAATCACAGAGAGTTGGATCAGAGAGTGGGAGTGTTACAGTGAGGGGGTTTACAGGGTTAATCACAGGGAGCTGGATCAGAGAGTGGGAGTGTTACAGTGGGGGGTTTACAGGGTTAATCACAGGGAGATGGATCAGAGAGAGGGAGTGTTACAGTGAGGGGATTATAAAATTTGAGTCAGTTAATGGCGCCAAACCACTTGTTGCAAAGAATCTCAATCCAGTGAGAACTGCAGAGTCAGCAATGATAGTGGATCCTGTGGAAATCCTGTGTAACAGGGGCTTTCTGTCAGGATGAGTGTGGCTTGGACAGGGTTAAACATGTTTTGTACGTGAGGTGGAGTCCACATCCTGTTGCAAGTGTCAGAGTTGCCCCCTTGAGGAATGCAGAATGGGAATGAGCAATGGGAGATGCAAACATTTCTGAGAAACACACTAACTGGGACTGAGGGGAAAGGAAAAGATTCTGTATTTGTACAGGCAGTGGGAGAATGGAATGGGCTGAAACAACGGTACAGTCCCAGGAGGTGAACTGGATTAGGGGTGGGAGCAGAGGAAGAGTTAAGGAGCCTTTCTGTCCGCCCCACAGTGTGCTACATGCATCAATTCTCAGCATCACTGAACTATCTGAGCTCTCAGTGTAGACTGTCGTCTTGAACCTGTTCCTTCCACTGAACGCTTGCACCAATCTTCTCAAGTGAAATGAAACAATCATGAGAGGCATCACAGCAGTAAGCAATACTGTTCCAGCGTGTCCACAGACATTCGAACACAGGTACAGGACCACAGTCGCCAGCAGGGTTGACTCCACACTTGTTTTCCCAGGGCATCTTTAATTTAAAATAAAAACCACCCAAGGAGAAATTTTAAACATTATGTCACAGGATGTGGGCGTCACTAGCTGGCCAGCATTTATTGCCCAGCCCTAATTGCCCCTTGAGAAGGTGGTGGTGAGCTGTTTTCTTGAATCGCTGCAGTCCATGTAGTGTAGGTACACCCACAGCGCTGTTAGGGAGGGACTTCCAGGAGTTTAAACCAGTGACAGTGAAGGAAGGGTGATATATTTTCAAGTCAGCATGGTGAGTGACTTGGGGGGGGAACTACGATGGAAGTGGTCGTGGGTTTGGAAGGCGCTGCCTAAGGAGCCTTGGTGAGACTTGCATGCATCTTGTAGGTGGTGCCCACAGCTGCCACTTCTTCAGTGTTGGGGCTGTAACCATGCAGGTAAGTGGGGAGTATTCCATCACGCTCCTGACTTTTGCCTTGTAGATGGTGCATAGGCTCTGGGAAGTCAGGGATGTGAGTTATTTGCTGCAGAATTTGCAGCCTCTGATCTGCTCCTGTAGCCAGAGAAGTGAAATAAAAAATAGAAAAGGCACTGAGGTCAATTCCAGCTCGTACAGTTAGCCAGTATGGGCCCTGGATACAAGGAGTTACAGCACGTCCAGATGTTTCCGCACTGTGTGGTGTTTACGACATGCCTGGATCCACCCTAGCACTAAACAATAGTGGGATGTGAGTCCGTGCCAAACACGAGCAACAGGGGAGCTCCGAACACAAAAAACCCTTTCACTCATGAGTCAGATTTTCTGCTTCCTCAGGAATGGACTCTCAAAACAGAAAATGGAACATTAATAACATCAAACACTCCCAGGACAGGTACAGCACGGGGTTAGATACAGAGTAAAGCTCCGTCTACACTGTCCCCATCAAACACTCCCAGGACAGGTACAGCACGGTGTTAGATACAGAGTAAAGCTCCCTCTACACTGTCCCCATCAAACACTCCCAGGACAGGTACAGCACGGGGTTAGATGCAGAATAAAGCTCCCTCTTCATTGACTAATTTCTTTTTCTGTTGTGGTTTTTACATACCTCGGCTGGGGATTACGAGTTTGCAGGGCAGAGCCAGTGGAGTAATAGAATGCTGGTACACCAGGGCAGAGAGACTTCCTAGGAACATAAAACAGGATTCAGAAACTGCAGCACATCAATGGACACACAGATACAAACAGACAGACACACACACACACACACAGTGACACACATACACAAACACACACACACACACACATACACTGACACACACAGGGACACAGTCACACATAGATATACACTGACATACACACACACACAGATGTACACACACCGATACACACTGACACACTCAAACACACACACACACAGATACAGACTGACCTACACAAACACAGATACATACAAACATAGATACACACTGACACACTGTGATGATAATGACACACTGTAATGGATATGAATATATCTTTATTTCAACTTAAAGGGAATGTATAAAGATTTTTAACTTTACAGGTAGTCATTATCTATGGAAGGAATATGTCTCAGATGCTGGGACAGGAGGATGATTACTCATTTTCACCATGCAGTGGATAGTGCTAATGGACTTTTGTTTACAAAAAAAGGTGCCCAGTGGTTTTGATTTAAGGAATGGAATGTGAGTTTAGATAGATAGGCTCATGTGATGATGTGATTAATGGGAGGAGCTAGGTCTGTAGCAGAGGAACATACACACACACTACCATACACACTGACACACATACAGATACACACACTACCATACACACTGCCACACATACAGAGACATACACAGTGGCTGAGAGCTTCAAGTTTTTATGTATCCAGATCACCAACAACCTGTACAAGTCCCCCCATATTGACACTGTAGTTAAGAAAGCCCACCAACGTCTCTGCTTTCTCAGAAGACTAAGGAAATTCGGCATGTCAGCTACAACTCTCACCAACTTTTACAGATGCACCATAGAAAGAATTCTTTCTGGTTGTATCACAGCTTGTTATGGGCTCCTGCTCTGCCCGAGACTGCACGAAACTACAAAGGGTTGTGAACGAAGCCCAATCCATCACGCAAACCAGGCTCCCATCCATTGACTCTGTCTACACTTCCCACTGGCTTGGCAAAGCAGCCAGCATAATTAAGGCCCCCATACATTCTGGACATACTCTCTTCACCCTCCATCAGGAAAAAGATACAAAAGTCTGAGGATATTTACCAACCAACTCAAGAACAGCTTCTTCCCTGCTGCTGTCAGACTTTTGAATGGACCTATCTCGCATCTTTCTCTACATCCTAACCATGACTGTAACACTACATTCTGCACTCTGTCTTTTCCTTCTCTATGTATTGTATGCTTTGTCTATCTAGTGCACAAGACACAATACTTTTCACTGTATACTCATACATGTGACAAATCAAATCAAACACACATGCATACATACAGACACACACAGATGCACACATACATATACACTGACATTCAAAAATGCACACTGACACATACAAACACAGACACACTGATATACACACAGGAATGCACTGACACACACATACATACTAACACACATGTATGCAATGAGACATACAAATACACACAGGTACAGTGTCACACAAAAGCATACATACACAAGGACATATGCAGATGCACATGTGTACACCGACACACCAGACACAGATGTATACACTGACAGTTATAAACGTACATGTGCACACTTACATTCACAGATATGCATCTACATATGTTTGTTTCCAGATGCACACATATATACTAGCACATACAGATGCACGCATATACACTGCCACACCCAATACACTGGTACACACTGACACACACACACACACACACAAACACAATTAGAAATTGACATGTCCAGCTATAAGTTTACACTTTGAGATACACAGTTTTTTAGGGACCAGTTCAGAAACTCCAGGGGACAATCCAAAAAATTAAAAAATTAGCATTAGGTCCGAATAAAACACTCCAATAACTAGGATGGGCTGCCCAGAACAGACAAAGCAGCACTGATTAAACAGAGCTAAATCTTAACACATCCTTCACAAGAAAATGACACAAATATGTTTCTTAAGGGCACAGTATCGTCACAAGACACTCACTCAGAAATTGACATACACAGATGCTCACCTAGACACTGATAGACACAGATTCACATGTACACACTGACCTATGCAGATACATACATACTAACAGATATAAGTACAAATATACTCATTGACAAACACAGATGACCCCGCAGGTTGTACTTTATTACTGAAGCAGCCCAAGTCCAAATGCAAAAAAAACCTGGATCATATTCAGGCCTGCACTAAGAACATTTCTATCAAATCTCCTCTCTTTTCACATGCATTCACTCATACACACAGATACTCTGTCTTCCAAATATCCTCCCCTCATCAAAACCCGTATCCTCCAAACCTTCTTCCCTGCTTCAAACAATCTCCTCAAACCCCTCCTCCATGAATCCCACTGCTCACTATGTGAAATCTCTCCTCCCAAGCCACTCCCCTCAATCCTTTCCCCACCAACTCTTCCTTGTGTCTCCACCACTCACCCCAACAACCCTCTCCACCCTCATCCCTCCCTTCGGAGAATCACAGAGTTGTTACAGCTCAGAAGGAGGCTATTTGGCCCATCGTGTCTGCACCGACTCTTCAATGGAGCATCATGACTTGGTGCCATTCTTCTGCCTCTTCCTCATCCCCCTACACCTTGTTTCTATTCAACCTTTCATCTAATGTCCTCCTAAATGCCTCGATTGAAGCTGCCTCTACCACACTGCCAGGCAGTGCATTCCAGACCCCAACCACTGGCTGCGTGAAAAAGTTATTTCTCACATCATATCTGCTTCTTTTGCAAATCACTTTCAATCTATGGCCTCTCGTTTTCGATCCTTTTACGAGGGTAGCAGTCACTCCCTATCTACTTTGTCCATCCCTCACTTCTCCAAACTCTCCCGTCCCCCTCTTCCCATCATCTTTCTCCTCCCAAATACCTGACCCCACACCATCCGCCCCCCCCATCTCCTCGCTAACCCCCCAGTATTTGAATCAACCGTGTCCAATCTGTTTGACGAGGTATCTCTGAGATGAGGCTCGATAATGTTACTTACCAAAGTAAGGTTCATTAGGACAACCCTTCAGTTTCACCCCTTTCGCGCTGGTTTCAATGAGGAAATGTCGAACGAGCTCATTGGTGATGTCACCTAGGAAACGAGGAACAGTCTATTGATGATTTATTCATTGCTCCTGCTCCGGGTGAATGGGGGGAGATATCTGCATCATTCACAAATCTTACCAGCCCCTAGCCAAGCTGTTCCAGTGTAGTTATAACACTGGCATCTACCCAGCAATGTGAAAATTGCCCAGGTATGTCCTGTACACAGGGAGCAGGACAAATCCAACCAGCCAATAACTGCCCAGTCTACTCTCGATCATCGGTAAAGTGATGCAATCTGCAATAATCTGCTCAGGTTAGGTTCCGTCAGGATCACTCAGCTCCTGACCTCATTCCAGCCTTAGTTCAAACAGGCATAAAAATGTCGGGGAGGCGATGGCTGAGTGGTATTATCACTAGACTATTAATCCAGAAACTCAGCTAATGTTCTGGGGACCTGGGTTTGAATCCTGTTACAGCAGGTGGTGGAATTTAAATTGAATAAAAAATATCTGGTGACCTACTGGTGACCTTGAACCTTTGTCGATTGTTGGAAAAATCCACCTGGTTCACCGATGTCCTTTAAGGAAGGAAGTCTGCTGTCCTTACATAGTCTGGCCTACATGTGACTCCATAGAATCTCTACAGTGCAGAAGGAGGCCAATCGGCCCAATGAGTCTGCACCGGCAACAATCCGACGTAGGACCCTATCCCCGTAACCCCCACATTTACCCCACTAATCCCTCTAACCTACGCATCCTGGGACACTAAGGAGCAATTTAGCAGGGCCAATCAACCTAACCCACACATCTTTGACTGTGGGGGGAAACCACAGCACCCGGAGAAAACCCACGCAAACACGGGGAGAATGTGCAAACTCCACACAGACAGTGACCTGAGCTGGGAATCGAACCCAGGTCCCTGGAACCGTGAGGCAGCAGTGCCAACCACTGTGCCGCTGTGCAGCCATGTGACTCCAGATCGACAACACTCTCAACAGCCCTTGGGCAATTAGATAGGCAATAAATGCTGGCCAGCCAATGACACCCACATCCCACAAATGAATAAATTAAAGAAGTTGAAACCTGAGGTGAAGTGAGAATGACTGTCGTTAACATCAAGGCAGCAAGATCTGGACAATATCCCTGCTTGAGATGATAAGTGGTAGTAACATTCATGCCACACAAGTGCCAGGCAATGACCATCTCAAACAAGAGAGGTTCTGATCCCCTCTTGATAGTCAATGCATTAGCATCATTGAATACCCCACTATCAACATCCTGGGGTTCACCATTCACCAGAAACTGAACTGGACCAGCTATATAAATACTGTGGGTTCAGGAGCAGGTCAAAGGCTAGGAATCCTGTTGGCAAGTACCTCACCTTCTAGTTCCCCAAAGCCTGGCCATCATTTACAAGGCATAAATTAGGAGAGTGATGAATACTCTCCACTTCTCTGGATGAGTGAGGTCCCAATAAAACTAAAGAAGCCCGACAGCACCCAGGATAAAGCAATCTACTTGATTGCTCCTTCTTCCACAAACATTCACTCCCTCCACCACCGATATTCAGCGGTAGCTGAGTGTACTATCTACAAAATGCACCGCAAGAATTAATCAAGATTCCTTAGGCGGAGACTTTCAAACCTACGACTACTTCCATCTAAAAGGATGGAAGTAGTCGCCATCCTGACTGGAAAATAAATCACCATTTCTTCACTGTCACTGGATCAAAATCCTGGAACCTCCACCGCCCCCCCACTCCCTAACAACACTGTAGGTGGACCTACACCTTAGGGACTGCAGTGGTTCAAGAAAACCACCACCTTTACAGGGACAATTAGGGATGGGTAATAATTGTTTGCCAGCCATGCCCACATTCCATTAATGAATTTATCAATAGGACAGTGTCACAGGGAGAGTGACACTGGGGGAGTGTCACAGGGAGAGTGACACTGGGGGAGTGACACAGGGAGAGTGACACTGGGGGAGTGTCACAGGGAGAGTGACACTGGGGGAGTGTCACAGGGAGAGTGACACTGGGGGAGTGTCACAGGGAGAGTGACACTGGGGGAGTGTCACAGGGAGAGTGACACTGGGGGAGTGACACAGGGAGAGTGACACTGGGGGAGTGTCACAGGGAGAGTGACACTGGGGGAGTGTCACAGGGAGAGTGACACTGGAGGAGTGTCACAGGGAGAGTGACACTGGGGGAGTGTCACAGGGAGAGTGACACTGGGGGAGTGTCACAGGGAGAGTGACACTGGGGGAGTGTCACAGGGAGAGTGACACTGGGGGAGTGTCACAGGGAGAGTGACACTGGGGGAGTGTCACAGGGAGAGTGACACTGGAGGAGTGTCACAGGGAGAGTGACACTGGGGGAGTGTCACAGGGAGAGTGACACTGGAGGAGTGTCACAGGGAGAGTGACACTGGGGGAGTGTCACAGGGAGAGTGACACTGGAGGAGTGTCACAGGGAGAGTGACACTGGAGGAGTGTCACAGGGAGAGTGACACTGGGGGAGTGTCACAGGGAGAGTGACACTGGGGGAGTGTCACAGGGAGAGTGACACTGGAGGAGTGACACAGGGAGAGTGACACTGGGGGAGTGACATAGGGAGAGTGACACTGGGGGAGTGTCACAGGGAGAGTGACACTGGGGGAGTGTCACAGGGAGAGTGACACTGGGGGAGTGTCACAGGGAGAGTGACACTGGAGGAGTGACACAGGGAGAGTGACACTGGGGGAGTGTCACAGGGAGAGTGACACTGGGGGAGTGTCACAGGGAGAGTGACACTGGGGGAGTGTCACAGGGAGAATGACACTGGGGAGAGAGTTACAGAGAATTTTCACCCTCTGCCCAAGTCTCTCAATCCCTTTTCTCCCCATAATACTAATCAAATTGCCCTGTACGTTAATTCTCTGTCTCTTTTCCAGAACCTCGTTTCTCAATCTCAATCCACTTCCTGCTCCTCATTTTCCCAGAATTGTCCTAGATTCTTAATAGAGGGAAGTTTCTCCAGGGAGAATTGCATTCTGAATCCCTCAATCCTGCTTCCACTCCCGCTCTGAGAGTGAGAGTTGTGTCAGTACCTTTCTTGCTTTGCTGTGCGATAGTTGGGGGAGGGCTGGAGACCTTGATGGCCAGGCCATACGCTCCACGGAATGAATGGCTGTCTCGAATGATAAAGGCTCCGGGATCTCGGTCCCTCAGCAGACCAATCGCTGGAGGAATAGGATTGGAGAAGGGAATATTCAGGGTCACAGGAGAGGGAGGGTGAAGGAGGGAGGGAAGACGGTGTGGAGAAAGAGGAAAGAGAGACAAGAAATGGAAAGGAAGAAGAGGCAAGAGAGATGGAGAATGATAGAGGATAGAAAGAAGAGGATTCAGGTGGTATGGTGAAAAGGAGATGACCAGGTGAGAGGGGATGGGGAGGAAAGGACGACAAGAAAGGGCATTAATATGTAAACATATCACAAACATTAAAACCAACAAATCAGAATAAGCATCAAGTCACAGCTTCCAGCCCAATTCCCATTGGCAGTGAACGGTTAAGTGTTCAATTCACAACTCAATCTGTGTTCAACTGGGTCAATGCAGGCAAAGATCTCCCTCACAGAGACCCTCAGTGACCCCTGACACAGTGACTCCTCACACTGTGACCCCTCACACTGTGACCTCTCAGATGACCTCTCACACAGTGACCCCTCACACAGCAGCCCCCCTCACACAGTGACCCCTCAGTGACCCCTCACACTGCAACCCCCTCACACAGTGACCCCTCACACAGCTACCCATCACACAGTGATCCGTCACACAGTGACCCCTCACACAGTGACCCCTCACACAGCAACGTACAGTACCTCTTCAAAATGGAGAAGCTACAACATCTTCTCCAGAGCTTTCAACATGTCATTGATGAAGATGAAGATCTTGCTCAGGCCATCCCCACACCCCCACTTCGTGCCTTCAAGCAACTGCACAACCTCAAACAGACCATTCTCTGCAGCAAACTACCCAGCCTTTAGGAGAACAGTGACCACGACACCACACAACCCTGTCACAGCGACCTCTGCAAGACATGCTGGATCATCGACATGGATGCCATCATCTCACATCAGAAAACCATTCACCAGGTACACAGTACATACCCTTGCAACTTGGCCAACGTTGTCTACCTGATACGCTGCAGGAAAAGATGTCCCGAGGCATGGTACATTGGGGAGACCATGCAGACACTACAACAACGGATGAATGAACATCGCTTGACCAGGCAAGACTGTTCTCTTCCTGTTGGGGAACACTTCAGCGGTCATGGGCATTCAGCCGCTGATCTTCAGGTAAGCGTTCTCCAAGGCGGCCTTCATGACACATGACGGCACAGAGTCGCTGAGCAGAGACTAATAGCCAAGTCCCGCACACATGAGGACGGCCTCAACCGGGATCTTGGGTTATGTCACACTATCTGTAACCCCCATGACCTACCTGGGCTTTCAAAATCTCACCAACTGTCTTGTCCAGAGACAGTACACATCTCTTTGAACTGTACTTAATGCTCTCTCCACTCACATTGTTTGTACCTTTAAGACTTGATTAGCTGTAAAGAGTCACATTCCAACAATTATTCTGTAAATTGAGTTTGTACCTTTATATATCCTGCTTGTGAACAGAACTTCCGCTGACCTGACGAAGGAGCAGAAGGTGCTCTGAAAGCTAGTGGCATTTGCTACCAAATAAACTGTTGGCCTTTAACCTGGTGTTATGACACTTCTTACAATGACCAAGCCAGTTCTGAATCCATCCAGCTGGTTCACCCCTGATCCCATGAGATTTAATCTTTTGCACCAGCCTGCCATGAGGGTTTGTCAAATGCCTTACTAAAGTCCACGTAGACAACATCCACAGACGTTCCCTCATCAATCAGTTTTGTCACCTCTTCAAAAAACTCAATTAAATTAGTGATACATGACCTCCCTGCGATAAAACCATGCTATCTGTCATTAACAAGACCATTCAGTTCCAAATGTGTATAGATCCTATTCGAAAGAATCTTCCCCAACAATTTCACTACCACTGATGACAAGGTCACTGGCCAATAATTAGCTGGGTTTTCCTTGCCACTGTTCTTAAATACTGAGGGAGTGCCGCACTGTCAAAGGGTCAGTACTGAGGGAGTGCCACAGTCAGAGGGTCAGTACTGAGGGAGTGCTGCACTGTCAGAGGGTCAGTACTGAGGGAGTGCTGCACTGTCAGAGGGTCAGTACTGAGGGAGTGCCGCACTGTCAGAGGGTCAGTACTGAGGGAATGCCGCACTGTCAGAGGGTCAGTGCTGAGGGAGTGCCGCACTGTCAGAGGGCCAGTGCTGAGGGAATGCCGCACTGTCAGAGGGTCAGTGCTGAGGGAGTGCTGCACTGTCAGAGGGTCAGTACTGAGGGAGTGCTGCACTGTCAGAGGGTCAGTACTGAGGGAGTGCTGCACTGTCAGAGGGTCAGTACTGAGGGAGTGCCGCACTGTTGGAAGGTCAATATTGACGGAGTGCCGCACTGTCAGAAGGTCAGTGCTGATGGAGTGTTCCACTGTCAGAGGGTCAGTGCTGAGGGAGTGCTGCACTGTCAGAGGGTCAGTGCTGAGGGAGTGCTGCACTGTTGGAAGGTCAATATTGACGGAGTGCCGCACTGTCAGAGGGTCAGTACTGAGGGAGTGCCGCACTGTCAGAAGGTCAGTGCTGATGGAGTGTTCCACTGTCAGAGGGTCAGTACTGAGGGAGTGCCGCACTGTCAGAGGGTCAGTACTGAGGGAGCGCCGCACTGTCAGAGGGTCAGTACTGAGGGAATGCCAGAGGGTCAGTACTGAGGGAGTGCCGCACTGTCAGAGGGTCAGAACTGAGGGAGTGCCGCACTGTCACAGGGTCAGTACTGAGGGAGCGCCGCACTGTCAGGGGGTCAGTGCTGAGGGAGTGCCACACTGTCGGAAGGTCAATATTGACGGAGTGCTGCACTGTCAGAGGGTCAGTACTGAGGGAGTGCTGCACTGTCAGAGGGTCAGTACTGAGGGAGAGCTGCATGTCAGAGGGTCAGTACTGAGGGAGTGCTGCACTGTTGGAAGGTCAATATTGACGGAGTGCCGCACTGTCAGAGGGTCAGTACTGAGGGAGAGCTGCATGTCAGAGGGTCAGTACTGAGGGAGTGCCGCACTGTCAGAGGGTCAGCACTGAGGGCGTGTTGCACTGTCACAGGGTCAGTACTGAGGGAGCGCCGCACTGTCAGGGGGTCAGTGCTGAGGGGGTGCTGCACTGTCAGGGGGTCAGTACTGAGGGAGCGCCGCATTGTCAGAGGGTCAGTACTGAGGGAGTGCCGCACTGTCAGGGGGTCAGTACTGAGGGAGTGCTGCACTGTCAGAGGGTCAGTACTGAGGGAGTGTGGCAGTGTCAGTAGCACAATGTGCTCTCTCAGGTGGATATAAAAGATCCCACCCTGAAGAGTCAGGTTTGCCCGCAGTGTTCTGGCCAGTATTATTTCCTCAGTGACAAAACTCTGAACTGATAATTTAAGGTGAATCTCCCCAGACAGACCCTGTATGAACTGAAGCTCTGAGTTTCTCTACTCTCCCTCTGAACATCAGCACTGGAAAAGGAGAAACTAGCTTCTCCTTTCCTCCTGCCCCTCAGTGGGACATCTGAGGCTTTGTCTGCCCCCCTCAAATACCCTCCCTGCCCTCAATATCTTCAAGGTTCAGTTGTGTAGTGCACTCTTGTATACCTTGCTCACGGGAGATGTCTGGTTTGTACCAGTACTTGGATGTGTCTTGCACAAACTTCACATGGGCTCTTGCTTCTGGGCTTCCATCTGAGATAGAGAGAAAAGTAGGACTAAGCAGTGTGAGCAACTGTGGTCCTCTTATTGAAGGAAAGATACTATCTTATTGGAGACAGTTCAGAGAAGGTTCACTGGGGTGAACCCCGGTTTGGAGGGATTGTTGAAATGAGGAAACGTTAAACAGGCTGGGACTCATTGGGATCTCGGGGTACATGTGCATAGCTCCCTGAAAGTTGGCACTCAGGTTGATAAGGTTGTTAAGAAGGCGTACGGTGCGTTAGCTTTTATTGGTAGAGGGAGTGAATTTCAGAGCCGTGAGATCATGTTACAACTGTACAAAACTCTGGTGCGGCCGCACTTGGAGTATTGCGTACAGTTCTGGTCGCCGCATTATAAGAAAGACGTGGAGGCATTGGAAAGGGTGCAGAGGAGGTTTACCAGGATGTTGCCTGGTATGGTGGGAACGTCTTATGAGGAAAGGTTGAGGGACTTGAGGTTATTTTCATTGGAGAGAAGAAGGTTACGAGGTGACCTGATTGAGGCGTACAAGATGATCAAAGGATTGGATAGGGTGGACAGTGAGAGCCTTTTACCTCGGATGGTGATGGCTAACACAAGGGGACATAGCTTTAAATTAAGGAGTGGTAATTATAGGAAGGATGTCAGAGGTAGGTTCTTTACTCGGAGGGTAGTAAGGTCGTGGAATGCCCTGCCTGCAGCAGTTGTGGACTCGCCAACTTTAAGGGCGTTGAAATGGTCATTGGATAGGCATACAGATAACATTGGAATAGTTTAGGTTAGAGGGTCATTAGATTGGTTCCACTGGTTGGCGCAACATCGAGGGCCGAAGGGCCTGTACTGCACTGTAATGTTCTATGTTTAGCAGAATGAGAGGTGATCTCATTGAAACATATTGGACTCTGAAGGGGTTTGACAGGGTAAATGCTGAGACAGTTTTTCCCCTCATGGGAGAGACTGGGACCAGAGGGCACAGTCTGAGAATAAAGGGACGCCAATTTAATACTGAGATAAGGAGGAATTTCTTCTCTCAGAGGGTTGTGAGTCTTTGGAACTCCTTGTCACAGAGAGCGGTGGGGGCAGAGCCCTTGTGTATGTTTAAAGCTGAGATAGGTTTTTGATCAGTAACAGAATCAAGGATTATGGGGAAAGGGCAGGAAAGTGGATACGAGGAATGTCGGATCAGCCAAGATCCTACTGAATGGAGGAGCAGGCTCGAGGGGCTGAAAGACCTACTCCTGTTTTTATTTCTTGTGGTCTGAGGGTTTAAAAACCTGATTTCACTCTCGATTGGTGAGTTCTCCAGCTCTCGAAGTCTGTAAGTAGCTGCCCCAACAGACAGATGGGACAGACATTAGAATGGCACAGGGTTAAGGAGGAAAAATTGGAAAAAGGAACTAATGTACCTACACAGTTATAGTATCAAACAGAAATAAAACATTAATTAATCTTTCCCACCCTACAAACAGTGTGGAGGGAGCTTTACTCTGTATCTAACCCCATGCTGTACCTGTCCTGGGAGTGTTTGATGGGGGACAGTGTAGAGGGAGCTTTACTCTGTATCTAACCCCGTGCTGTACCTGTCCTGAGAGTGTTTAATGGGGACAGTGTAGAGGGAGTTTTACTCTGTCTCTAACCCCATGTTGTACCTGTCCTGGGAGTGTTTGGTGGGGGACAGCGTAGAGGGACATTTACTCTGTATCTAACCCCGTGCTGTACCTGTCCTGGGAGTGTTTGATGGGGACAGTGTAGAGGGAGCTTTACTCTGTATCTAACCCCGTGCTATACCTGTCCTGGGAGTGCTTGATGGGGACAGTGTAGAGGGAGTTTTACTCTGTATCTAACCCCGTGCTGTCCCTGTCCTGGGAGTGTTTGATGTGGACAATCTAGAGGGTGCCTTACTCTGAATCTAACCAAGTGCTCTAACATTGCTGTAGATCTGGAGTCATGTATAGACCCAACCAGTTAAGGACAGTAGAAGGTAATATAGTCAAATTTGTAAATGACATTAAAACAGGTGGGAAAGCAAGTTGCAATGAGGCAATGAGAAATTTACAGATGGATATGGCTAGGTGAGATGAATGGGCCAATATCTAGCAGCTGGAATTTAATGAGGATAAGTGTGAGATTATCTATTTTGGTCAGAGGAATAAAAAAAATGATCTAAATGGAGAGAAACTACAAAATGCTTCAGTACAGAGGGATCTGGGTGTCAGTATTCATGAATCACAGAAAGTATCCAGGTGCAACAGGTAATAGGGAAGTCAAATGGAATTTAGTCATTCATTGCCAATAGAATATAAAAGCAGGGGCATGGTGTTGCAACTGTACAAGGCATTGGTGAAACTGCACACAGTCTGGTCCCTGTACTTGAGAAGGAATTAAATACATTAGAGGCAGTTCAGAGAAGGTTCACTGGATTAGTTCCTAAGAGATTGAGCAGTTTAGGTCCTAACTCACTGGAGTTTAGCAGAATGAGAGCAGGTCTAATTGAGGTATATAAGATGTTAAAGAGGATTGGCAGGGTAGATGTAGAGAGGATGTTTCCTCTGGTTGGACATTCTAGAATGAGAAGCCATCATTTTAGGCTAAGAGGAGTGTGACGATTACAGAAATGTATTTGAGCCATGTTCTTGTGCAGGTTCAGTTATCACAGTTTAATGTACCTGGAGGAGCTGTTCCATCTACTGCTATCCTGTGTTGTTACTGCAGCAGCATAATCGCCTCTAATGGCTAAAATGTTGGTTTTAATCTGATCTAATGCTGTTTAATGTTTTCCCCTGGGATTTTGCAGAATGGGGATGATTAGGATGATTTGCAGTTCTGGTCATGTGAGAGGAAGCTGGGCTTATCGAGAATATTCAAGCTTGGAAGCTGTTTTTGGAATAAAAAGAGAGCAGTGTCTCTCTATTCTCCTCTCTGAAGTTGGAGTCAGGCATCTGCCAGGAGATGAGTTCCTTTTTTGGAGATTCTACTGTATGAGAGTTGGTATTTCTCTGAAAGTTGCTGTTTTGAAAACTACTGTCTGGATCTCTGTCCAGAAATGTTAAAAGGCTGAAACATGAGCATACTTGTTTATATGCTAACTGATTCTGTAGAATCCCATATGTCTATGGGATATTGCTTTAAATTGGAATAACAGAGATAGCTAGATATTGAGGATTGTACCTTCTTATGTTTAAGTATTTTAATTGGTGAACGTTATGCTAATTATTTTTGTTATATTCTAACTGCATTCTTCAATAAAGTTTGTTTTGATAAGACTTCCTTGTGGATCACTTGAATCACATCTGGAGTGAAACATCTTATTCTCACTCTAATGCCAAAATCAAAAGCAAAAGTTTGGGTCTAGGCTAACTGTGTAATACACCTTGGAGTTTCTGGCCTGGCCCTTCAGGGAATTGGGGGCTCTTTACAGTTTAAAATCTTTGGTTTGAAATTATTGTACTGAAAGACAGTGGGTCGTGAGTATATTTGTGTTCAGGTGTTGCATTTGGTTGGTTTAAATAGGGAGTACCTTGTGGAATAATGGCTCTTTCAGTGGCTAAGAGTATCCTGGATGTGAAAGAGGTCACTTGGAGTGGTTTACAAAAGGTGGTTAAAGCAAAGCTTTTAAAATTGGCAAATAAGGTGCAATTAAGGTTACCTGAAGAGTTGAGGAAGGCGGAAATAATTGCAGTGATAGCTCAGCATTTAAATTTGCCAGAAACACAGTCAGAATCATTGGAAATTGATAGGATTCAATTAAAAATGAAACAGCTTGAATTTGAAGCAAAAGCAAGAGAGAGAATGGAACAGCAAGCAAAAGAATAGAAACTGCCCGAATCACAGGCAAGAGAAAAAGAAAGGGAAAGAATAACCCTGCAAGAACAAGAAACACCAGCAAGAGAGGAAAGGGAAAAAAAGATAGAATATGAACTTCAGAAACTGGAACTGAAGAGTGAACATCAATTTAAAATGGTGGAGCCAAAGGTAAAATTTGGGAGTAGTGGTGGGGACAGTGAGGAAGAGTAAACCCATCGTAGTCAAAGGCCAGGTGGGGATCTGTTTAAATATGTCCAAGCATTGCCAAGGTTTGAGGAAAAGGACGTAGAAGCCTTTTTCATTTCATTTGAAAAAGTGCTTAAACAAATGAAATGGCCACAGACCATGTGGGTATTGAAACAAATTTGTTAGGTAGAGCTAGTGAAATGCTTGTCTCTCTATCAGAGGAGGTATCTGTGGGTGAAAAAAGCCTTTTTAAGTGCATTATGAACTAGTGCCAGAAGCTTACAGACAACGGTTCAGAAGTCTAAGGAAGGAAACTGGTCAAACGTACATATAGTTTGGAAGGATCAAACAAGTAAATCTGACAGATAGATAGGGCCTTGAATAGACCAGATGTATGATGCTGTTAGGAAAGGGTAGCAATTCTCAAAGTAGTGAGAACTCATATGGAAGGGCAGAGAGTTAAAACTGTGAGCTTAGCAGCAGAAATGGTAGATGATTATGATTTAGTTCATCATTCAAAGTTTGGTTTCACCCTGTAAAGCAAAGAAACTGGCGAAAAGCAAAATCCTCAGGTGGTAAGGGAACTCTCATGGGAGATAATAAGGTTAAAAAGAAATACGGGAGAGTGAAAGAGAAATGAAAAGCCTCAGATGTTACTTCCTCAGAGAATTCTAATAGCTTAATTAAACATGATCACAAAACCACAAGAGACAAGATGCAGTTTTTTTCAAATATGGAAGTGAAATGACCTTCTTACCATGCAGAGAGAGCTTGGAGAAGTCAGGTAATGTGTGTGAAAAAGCTACACTTGGATAGCTGCCTCCACTTGGGCTCGACATCCCACTGGAGATGGGTGAGTTTGTCTTTCCATTGATTGTGGCATAGTTGGTTGAGCTGTTGGAGCGGTCACCACTTGACATTCGCCTCTTCTCTGGCAGAGCAGGTTGAGGGCTAGCAACTGGACATCCTCGGGGTGGAGAGGAACCACTGGGTCCCTGTGTGGTTGGTGTGACAGTGAAAACCGCTGCAGAGGCAGGGCTGCTTGTGGCCGAGTTGTAGTAAGCCGGTGAGACGGGGAAGCCTGGTGTTCCAGGTGAAGCGTATCCCGAGGAACTCCCTTGGCGTGACAGTGCTGGATACCGCTCATCCAGCTGTGCTGTTGGAGTTGAATAGCCGTACAAAGGGTATGGCTCCAAGACTGGGCTGCTGGGGGTGACTGGCGCACTGGCACTAACAATACCAGGGTATCTGGACATAATCGGGCTACTTGATGTGCCAGTCTGAATGCCATGAGCACCCATCGGGTTCCTGGTCATACCTGGGCTTCCAGGAGGCATCACTGTCCCTGGACTGATTATTCTCCTGCTCAAGGAAGGGCTTGAGGGGGCGTTAGTGGCCATTGTCCGATGGAGAGACTGTGGGCTGCCAGACAACCCATGAACTCCTGTCACAGCCCTATCTTGGTGAAGGGCACCCGGGCTTAGTGAAAAGTCAGCACCTATGGCAAAGCTTCCTGAGGAGCTGCTAGTGCCCGGGGCTGAAAGGTTTGATGGGGTGGTGTTGAGATAGCTGCTCTCAGCAAGGGACGGATGTGAGAAGCTTGCTGATCTTAAACTGGAATCCAGACTTGGCTGGGCTGGAGTGGTGTGATGCCCATTGGCACCTGCTGATGGACAGCTTGTGACGAAGGCACTGAGGAAGTTAAAAAAAGACAGAATCTGTATGAGAAAGAAGCATTAACACAGTTTGAGCTGACAATCTGTCCCACTGGCACTGACCATTCAGGCTTTCACAGCTGCTGACTGTGGATTTTCACTAGAATTGCAGCAGGACTTGCCCCGGTTCCCACAGTCAGCGGACAATGTTGTAAAGATTGTTTGGTATTTCTGGAAAGATCCCCGGAGATACGGTTAAATGCAAACCGTTTATTGGTAATGATGTACATATCCAAGGCGTTGCCAGGGCTGCTGTTTCCATGTCGGCTCATTCCAGACCCTACTCCACATGCAGTCATTATCATGTGATTCTCTATATAATACTATAGATGGTACAGTTCCCCATTCCACATTAAACCTTCCACTGCTGAATACCCTTGTCCTGCAGACACAAGACCTCCCTGAATAACAAAACAAACATCAATAATTGTCAGAAATGCCCCATCTTCCAATCAAAAGGAGTGATCAAGCAATTTGGATCTCCCACTGAAAAATCAATCAAGTTCCTGTTGTTGGCTCAGTGTCTGAGTGCATCTCCTGGTGCAGAGCTGACTCACAGGCTCTGATCCAGTTACACTGAATGAACTGATCTCTCCCAGTGTGGGACTGAGCCTCAGACACAGAGCAACAGGCTGGATATCAAACCAGGGAGCTGGTGCCTATGTAAGTCCTTTACCCTTCCACTCTAGCTCATTGATTCTCCTCACCTCTCCATGCCAAGCAAAGGGCTGCTACTTGAGACCAGACTGGGGGAAGTGAATGTTGAGGTGCAGGGTATGATCCTGGCTGGGGGGTCGACCATGTAGCTCTGAGGCGCGGGAGAACTTTGTAGATTGCTGCCCCCGACTGTTGCCGTCCTGACAACTGACTCCACGTAGCTTCTGGGCTCTGCAAGAAGAAACAGAATGGGAAAAGCAATGATTCAGAGAACCTAGAAATCAACCGATTGCACAGGGCAGAGCAGAACCCAGGCTCTGATAGCCCTCTGGAAACATTCTCTCCTCATCTTTGTCAAATCTATCCTGATCCTGTCTTCCATTTTGCTCCAGCCACTCAACACCCTGTCACACAGAGTGAAACACATCACATTTCTCCCTCTCTTTAGCTCAAGAGTCACAGGGACTCAAGACATGAACTGTGTTTCTCTCCTTAAAGATGCTGTGGACCCTGTTGAGTTTTTCCAACATTTCCTGTTATTGTTCTTTGTTTACTGGGTATAACACTGTTTATATAAGATAATCAAACTGCCTACTGGAGATAACACTATATATTGTATAATAACACACTGTGCATCACTGGGTATAACGCTGTATATATTGTATAATAACACAACATTTGTTATTGGAACAAACACTATGTGATAAATAATAATACGGCCTGCACTGGGTATAACCTTGTACATATATACTGTATAATAACACATGGTGTGTCATAGGGTATAACTTTGTGTATGTTATAAAATAATAGGGAAGCAGTGGCATCGTGGCATTGTCACTGGAATAGTAATCCAGACACCAGAGTAATGCTCTGGAGATCCAGGTTCGAATCTCACTATACCACAGTCGATGGTGAAATTTGAATTCGATAAAAATCTGGAATTACAAGTTTAATGATGACCATGAAACCATTGTTGATTGTTGTAAAAATCCATCTGGTTCATTAATGTCCTTTAGAGAAGGAAATGTGCCGTCCTTACCCGGTCTGGCCTACATGTGACTCCAGAGCCACAGCAACGTGGTTGACTCTTAACCGCCCTCTGAAATGACAGAGCAAGACACTCAGTTCAAGGGCAATTCGGGATTGGTAACTGCCCACATCCCATGAATCCTTGGTATTTGGGCATTGGTGGGATGCTTTCGGGGCTTCGTTGTGGAATCAGTCTGTTGTTATCCTAGAATGTTTATCAAGGAACATCCTAAGGGATTTCTGAAGCACAGAGGCACGCCTAATGCAAGATTCTGAAAAAATGTGGGAAATTAGTCATCTGAGGCAGACCTATTTACTGGGTATAACTGTGAATAATATAATGTCATATAATGTCTTAATGTATTATATATTATGTAATATTAATCACAATGTCTTAAGTTACATCAAAAAATTAGAGGCCTCCCCCAAGACATTGCCAATTAAAACGTCCATAAAGTTTATTTATTTATTAGTCACAAGCAAGACTTACATTAACACTGCAATGAAGTTACTGTGAAATTCCACTTGTCGCCACCCTCCGGCACTTGTTTGGGTACACAGAGGGAGAATTTGGCATGGCCAATGCATCTAACCAGCATGTCTTTGAGACTATGGGAGGAAGTCAGGGCACCTGCAGGAAACCTGAGCAGACACGAGGAAACTCCACACAGACAATGACCCAAGCCAGGAATCGAACCTGGGTCCCTGGCACTGTGAGGCAGCAGTGCTAACCACTGTACCACCACTGTGATGTCAGGGTGCAGGAAAACTTCACACAGGAATGAAGAACTAACAATGTGGTTCTAGGGTGATTAAAACAGGCGCATTAAGAGAACAAGATAAAGAACATAAGAACATAAGAAATAGGAGCAGGAGTAGGCCATCCAGCCCTTCGAGCCTGCCCCGCCATTCAATAAGATCATGGCTGATCTGTCGCTGCTCAGTTCCACTTTCCCGCTTTCTCCCCATAACCCTTAATCCTCTCTCTTATCAAAAATAAAGGAAGAACCAATAAGAGGGGCATTGACAGAAGCAGCAATTGACAGACAGAATGAGAGAAACCAAGACCGAAAAAAATAAAGGAGATAGTCATTGATAGAAGAGAGATATAGGTCAGAAAGAAACAGGGGGAACAAACAGGGAAAGAGCAGGAGAGAGAAAAAGCAGTGAGGCAAGGAAAGTGTGAGAGAATCAGAACAAACAACTAGCAGGCAGAGCAGAGACAGAGCGATAGATAGGGGGAGAGAGAGACAGTGAGCACAGCTAATAATGATATAACGAGGCAAAAAGAAACAAGCAATTAAATGGAAAGAGAAGTAGAATGAGAGAAAGAAAGAGAGAGGCACATCGGAACAAAAACAGGGATCAACTGGTGAAGGAGAAGAGGGAAACAGTGAAGCTGGAATATAGAGATAGTCGCCTACATACCAATTGTTGTCAGGTTCCAGTCGCGAGATATCTGCAAGTGAAATGTTAAATCCACCAGAGCCAAAGGCCAGCAGCATCGTGCTGCCTCTTCCGAGTAAGCACTGTCCCTCTGAGCTCTTGAAAGTTTGACCCGCACAGCTCTGGCAAATTAAAGGCTCTCTCCCCTTCACTCTGACATCCTTCTCCTGTTCACTATCCTGCATTCACAACTGGACAGGATGCAGTGACTCTCATCACTCCTGTCAAGTGAGTTTCATGAATGCGTGAAGTTTGTGAATTTAAATTGTGACAGAAAAGCGACAATGAAAAATGTTTTCCCATGAAAAGATGTCGGCACTCATTGAAACTCAATCACCATCCCTCGGCAGAATCATTTATTCAATTATTGCTGCATATTTTGTGTCTTGCTTTGGCTACATTGAGCTACCAAGCTTGTTCATGGTCCAGTAGTCTGTTGATTAACTTTGCCCTAATTTCAACAAGTACACTGCTTGCCTTGTCTTCAATTCTGCAGTGTTCGCTTGGGTCCACATGCTCCCTTATACATTGTAGAGAGATACAGAGAGGGGAGATGAGAGAGATGCATGTAGAATTTAAATAATGGAAGATGGAAGATGGGCTCAGAGCCCTGGGCACAGTTGCTTGAACTAAAATTTGCTTTAAAATGATGATGGGCATGGAGCCTGGTGAAAAATTCTGGAACAGTTCTCCAATCTGTCTGGCTCCCTCTACAGCGCAGTTTGGCAGTTTCTCATTTCTAATGGGCATGTTCAACATCCCTCGTTTGATTTAAGACAAAGGGCTAACAGAGAGCCCGGCTCCTTACCAAGGCACGTAGGTTAACAGAAAGACAGGCCAGAAAGACTGCATTCTCCAACTTCCAGCAGCTCCCTTCATTCCCCCAGACCCTTCAGTTGCCGTGAATGCCAGCAGCACTTGTGAACAAGGGATCAGAATCCAGGCTGGATTTTCAACGTGTCAGCCAGCACTTAGATAGAATGAGAGCAAACCTTCAAAGATGTAAATGGACAGCTAGTCATTTAGCTTTGGAATGATATTAGTCTCACTGTTGATATCAGACTCAGCTTAAGTTAAACTGGTTATGAAGATCTAGTTTGTTAGGGATTTTGTTTCATTAATTATTCAGATCACTGGTTATGGAGGATTATCAGTGAAAATTATTGTTTACTTGGACTTAATGTTTTTTCAGCCTGTTTAATTTTTGATCAGGAATAAAACTGATTCAATTAATCAATTGCTGAATCCCAAACCATTGTCCTCACATCCAACCATCTCCCTGTCTCCTCTATCTCAATCACACTCACCCTGTCTCTATCACACTCCCCTTGTCTATCTCTCTCTCCCTCTTCCCTCATTTCTATCTCACTCCCCTTGTTTCAATCTCATTCTCCCGTCTTTATCTCACTCCTTCTGTCTCTATCGCATTTCCCATTTCTATCTCACTGTCCCTGTCCCTCCCTCACTTCCCCCAGTCTCTATCTCATTCCCCTTGTCTCTCTCTCTCTCTCTCATTTCCCGTCTCTGTCTCACTCCCCCTGACTCTATCTCATGCCCTCTGTCTCTATCTCACTGCCTCTGTCTCTATTTCACTCCCCCTGTCTCTATCTCGCTCCCTCTGTCTCTATCTCACTCCCCCGGTCTCTATCTCATTCCCCCTGACTCTCTCAAACTCGCCCTGCCTCTATCTCACTCGCCCGTCTCTTTCTCTCACTCCTCCTGTCTCTCTCTCTCTCACTCCCCCCGACTCTCTCACTCCCCCTGTCTCTATCACATTCCCCTTGTCTCTCTCTCCCTCACTCTGCCTGTCTCTATCTCACTCCCCCTGTCTCTATCTCACTCCCCCGTCTCTCTCTCACTCCCCCGTCTCTTTCTCACTCCCCCTGTCTCTTTCTCACTCCCCCTGTCTCTATCTCATGCTCCCTGCTTCTATCTCACTCCCCCTGTCTCTATCTCACTCTCCCTGTCTCTATCTCACTCCCCCGTCTCTCTCTCACTCCCCCGTCTCTTTCTCACTCTCCCTGTCTCTTTCTCACTCCCCCTGTCTCTATCTCATGCTCCCTGCTTCTATCTCACTCCCCCTGTCTCTATCTCACTCTCCCTGTCTCTATTTCACTCCCACAGGGCTAAAAAATAGAAATTTTAACAAAAGATTGAGAATTAATGGGCATTCATTATCAGTTACAGTAATAATAAACAGTAGCAAAATCTAGAAAATTAAAAAGTCAAAAAAATCTTAAATTTGCCATTAATTATTTGATCAGAAATATGCTGGGATTTAGGTAAAGAATAAGGTGGATACAAGGACAATGGCAGAGAGAGTGAGGGAGCGAGGGAGAGTCAAAAGAGAAGAGGGTGAAAGGAAACAGAGGGGAGGAGTGACAGAGATTGAGACAGTCAGGAAAGGGACAGAGAGAGAGCCCTTGCCAGGGCTCAACAGCCGGGTGGGCACAGAAACACCAATCACACCTAAAATAAATATTCCTTTCTCTCACACTCTGCTCAGACTGTGAGGACTCCTCCCCTCCCTCCCTCAAACCTCAAACTATGGTCTCGTAAAGGCTTAATTCTAAAACTATTCTAATAATCGTTACTGAGCGTGTGTGCAATGATGACAGGAGCAAGAGAAGCAGTATATTTCCGTCCTGATGTTCTGTTATTCTATATATAGTAGTTAAGTAAATAAAAGTACTTTTAAGGGAAGAACCTTGCCTCGAGTCAGATCTCTTGTCAGACTAAGACATCCAATGTCTTCCAAAACAAACCAACAATAACAGATGGTGGGAGCAGTGACTACACCCACAGAGAAACAGTGAAAAAGGTCAGGAAATAGCCCAAAGACAAGCCCAATGTTAAGAAATAGAGATAGTTTTAAATAAGTTATATCTTTAGTTATGGGTGTTAGGAAGGAACTATAGCCTTAAGTTTAAGTGTGCTTTATATTTCTGCAGTGGATTGTTAAGGAAGCTAAAGTTTAGTTTCACTTTAAAAGATGCCTGCATTTTAACAGGGTTTTATGAGTCGAAGGCAAACAGAGAGCATAGCGAACAGGACAGTTGCCTTGTAACAGTGATACATTGGGGAACAGAAGACAGTTTTAGTTCAATTGAAAGAATGTATCCCAGATGTAAGCAAATGTTCAATGAAATTGCTAGAATAAGCATGAAGGAGATTGCAGAGACCAGGTCTCATTAAAAAAAAGAACAGAAATGTCCCAAAACCAGGGGGAGACAGAACAAAGTTCCAAGAAGACCTTCTAGTCAGAGGGAAAGAACAGGGATCTGAAAAAATATCCTGTTCAGTGATGTTAAGAGTGAGGAACAGAGGAAAACTTCAAAAAGACAAAGCTGCAGGAAGCAGATGTAAAGCAATAATAAGCTTGCGAGAAGCTAGAGATTCAAGGAGACCCAAAGATTGGTGACTCTTTAATACAGGCCTAGGAAGCAGTAGCGTTCAGATGGCACGGCTGGGTATCTGAGAGACTGGGTGGAACGTGTTGTTTGAAAGCACGTGGTGCTCCAGAGCAGAGAAACATCAAAAAGAAAGGTTGAAACCCTGGAGGTGGGCCTTTGGTGATGATATCCAAGGGAAAGCATCTTTTGGGAGAAAACTCAAAGATTGGAACTCTTGTGTGAAAGTCAAAGTTCCAGTGAGGAACAATTGGTTCAGTGTGTTAAGCATCTGGGGGATTGATGAGAAATCTGCAGAAATTGTTTTGGATGGCATCAATAAGTTGCTTTCAGCATGTGGTGTATCTGGTCACAATTCATGGACTGTATTTATTGAGAAGATTGGAGTATGAGATAGCTTTGGTAACTTGTATTATCTGTATAACTCTGTATATATCTGTAAATATATAGTTGTGGGTGAAGGAGAAGTGTAATATTGTCCATCTTGTTTAATAATTGTTTTATATATAAGTTTATTGGCAGACTCCTGTGATTCTGTTCAGTAGCCACTCTCCACATTTCTAAGAAAAATAAAATTGGATTTATCAGGTCAGGTGCTACCGTGGATCTGAGCTGTTTAGTTGCAACATCAACTACAGCAGCAGAGAGTTGACTCCTCGATAGTACCAGGAAAAAGTCAAAATCTCGTTTTACACTCCCTCCCAACCTTTTCGACCAATGTTACAACATCATCTTCCAGAATTCTTCACGCTCGTGTTTCAATATCCCATTTTATTAATAGACATTCTGTCCTGTCATATGGAGCTACTGTGAAGAGTATGGGCAGTAAAATGTTCACTTTGATGGCACAATTGACCTGTCCCCCTGACTGTGGCAACATTTACATAACAGAATGAGGCAAACTACCTTTTGCCGTTGTGTTAGAGCTGGAACACTGCAGAGTGTTTACAGTTAGAATCATTTCTCAAAAATATCTAAGTGTGACATCACGAGCCAACATGTGTCACAGCAGTTAATAACAAAACATTATCTCCTCTGTGGAGGAAGCTAGACACTATGTCTAACCCCATGCTTTATCTCCCCTGTGAGTGTTTGATGGGGACAGTGTAGAGGGAGCTTTACACTGTATCAAACCCTATGCTGTACCTGTCCTGGGGGTGTTTGATGGGGGACAGTGTAGAGGGAGCTTTATTCTGTATCTAACCCCGTGCTGTACCTCCTGGGAGTGTTTGATGGGGGGGACAGTGTAGAGGGAGCTTTACTCTGTATCTAACCCCGTGCTGTACCTGTCCTGGGAGTGTTTGATGGGGGACAGTGTAGAGGGAGTTTTACTCTGTATCTAACCTCGTGCTGTACCTGTCCTGGGAGTGTTTGATGGGGGACAGTGTAGAGGGAGCTTTACTCTGTATCTAACCTCGTGCTGTACCTGTCCTGGGAGTGTTTGATGGGGGACAGTGTAGAGGGAGCTTTACTCTGTATCTAACCCCGTGCTGTACCTGTCCTGGGAGTGTTTGATGGGGACAGTGTAGAGGGAGCTTTACTCTGTATCTAACCCCGTGCTGTACCTGTCCTGGGAGTGTTTGATGGGGGACAGTGTAGAGGGAGCTTTACCCTGTATCTAACCCAGTGCTGTACCTCTCCTGGGAGTGTTTGATGGGGACAGTGTAGAGGGAGCTTTACTCTATATCTAACCCCGTGCTGTACCTGGGAATATCTGATGGGGACAGTCTCTGTCTTGATGTGTCTGCTTCTATGAGCCAGAAGAGTCTTATGCCTGCACCCCCTTAGTGTTGTGCTCTGTGATATGAAATGCAGGATCTCCTCCTGCCTCTCGTGCGCTCACACCTCCTACACCGAATTCCGGGAATACTCAGCATTGGAGGTCCCAGCCTCCAACGTAGATCTGAGTTGATTGCCTGTATGAGGGGTGTTTAGAGTTTCTAGCAGTGCAAGTATGTGTGTGATGTATTTGCCTCCTTCCTGCAAGCGTTCATATTCCAAAACCTTCTTCATCTAATCCACACTTTCCCTTTCACAAGTTGCTGGTTGATGGATCTGAAAACCAGGTGGAGAAGACAGTGCATTTCCAAAACTCAAACTCGCAGCTGCTCCTCAAATTCCAAAAAATGTTTGCAGCATCCTCCCATAACCCCCGACTTCACCCTCAAATGTGGAATGATGTCCAGCTGTCCCCAAGCAAACAACTGGTAACAGAGAGATGAGTAAATTGAGTTCCAAGCTGCAGAAATGGAGATGCATTTTCTTGTTCTTTGTATGATTTGAATGATTGGGTTCACACAAAGGCCTGAGGTCTAATGTCAGCTATGGAATGTACAGCTACTAGGGAGGATTTAAATGACTGTGATTGACAAACAGGATGGTGGGTTTGAACAGAGCCCCTTACCTTCTCCCTCTCCATCTACTGGACTACTGTCTCCCTCTGAGGAGATAAGAAGACAGACAGAATGTGAGGAAAGTGAATCCATACCTGTGTAAGCTCACAACATTCCCTACGATAACCAGGACAAGGCCCTTCAGCCCCTATGTCTGTCTCACCATTTAGTTACATCTTGGTTGATGCGTTCCTGAGCCCCAGTTCTCTGCCTCTCTCCTTTTCCTGCCTTATCCAAAAAAAAACCTGTCGATCTGAGAATGAACATTTCAGCTGGGCCCTCCCCCTCCCCGAGTATCGACAGCCTTTTACTGGAGAGTGTTTCTCATCCTCAGGAACCCTTGTGTGAACAAATATCCAAACATCCCCATGGAAAGTCACCACACAGAATCATTTATTGACTATAAAATCCTCAAACAAATCATCTTCAATTATCAAAATTCATGGAATTGCAAACCAGACCAATATCAAATAACTCTCAAAGCCCTCAGGCCATTTAGTGAAAGGGCATCAGAAGCTTTTTGATTCAAAATCCCTCAAAAAGGTGTTTATGAAATCTCCTCATTTGTGGTCCAGATGGAAAGAACTTTTTCCACAGACTGGGCTGTATCTGAATGTTCTCTGTGTCCTGATCCTGCAGTTCCAATAAATAAATTAATTGTCCGTTGAGAGACATGGCAACAGAGCGAGGGAGGATCAAATGTACTATTTTCAAATATATTCTGATGATGGGACAAGTGTAATCCAACTACAGAGCTGTGGGAAAAAAACATCACTGTGAAGGGATCAGTACTGAGGGAGTGCCGCACTGTCAGGGGGTCAGTGCTGAGGGAGTGCCGCACTGTCAGAGGGTCAGTACCGAGGGAGTGCCGCACTGTCAGAGGGTCAGTGCTGAGGGAGTGCCGCACTGTCAGAGGGTCAGTGCTGAGGGAGTGCCGCACTGTCAGAGGGTCAGTGCTGAGGGAGTGCCGCACTGTCAGAGGGTCAGTACTGAGGGAGTGCCACACTGTCAGAGGGTCAGTACCGAGGGAGTGCCGCACTGTCAGAGGGTCAGTGCTGAGGGAGTGCCGCACTGTCAGAGGGTCAGTACTGAGGGAGTGCCGCACTGTCAGAGGGTCAGTGCTGAGGGAGTGCCGCACTGTCAGAGGGTCAGTACTGAGGGAGTGTTGCACTGTCAGAGGGTCAGTGCTGAGGGAGTGCCACACTGTCAGAGGGTCAGTACTGAGGGAGTGCCGCACTGTCAGAGGGTCAGTACTGAGGGAGTGTTGCACTCTCAGAGGGTCAGTGCTGAGGGAGTGCTGCACTGTCAGAGGGTCAGTGCTGAGGGAGTGTTGCACTGTCAGAGGGTCAGTGCTGAGGGAGTGTCGTACTGTCAGAGGGTCAGTACTGAGGGAGTGTTGCACTGTCAGAGGGTCAGTACTGAGGGAGTGCCGCACTGTCAGAGGGTCAGTACTGAGGGAGTGCCACACTGTCAGAGGGTCAGTACTGAGGGAGTGCCGCACTGTCAGAGGGTCAGTGCTGAGGGAGTTCCGCACTGTCAGAGGGTCAGTACTGAGGGAATGCCGCACTGTCAGAAGGTCAGTACTGAGGGAGTGCCGCATTGTCAGAGGGTCAGTGCTGAGGGAGTGCCGCACTGTCAGAGGGTCAGTACTGAGGGAGTGCCGCACTGTCAGAGGGTCAGTACTGAGGGATTGCTGCACTGTCAGAGGGTCAGTACTGAGGGAGTGTTGCACTGTCAGAGGGTCAGTACTGAGGGAGTGCCACACTGTCAGAGGGTCAGTACTGAGGGAATGCCGCACTGTCAGAGGGTCAGTACTGAGGGAGTGCCGCACTGTCAGAGGGTCAGTACTGAGGGAGTGCCGCACTGTCAGCGGGTCAGTACTGAGGGAGTGCCACACTGTCAGAGGGTCAGTACTGAGGGAGTGCCATACTGTCAGAGGGTCAGTGCTGAGGGAAAGCCGCACTGTCAGAGGGTCAGTGCTGAGGGAGTGCTGCACTGTCAGAGGGTCAGTGCTGAGGGAGTGCCGCATTGTCAGAGGGTCAGTACTGAGGGAGTGCCACACTGTCAGAGGGTCAGTGCTGAGGGAGTGCCGCACTGTCAGAGGGTCAGTGCTGAGGGAGTGCCGCACTATCGGCATCCGAGATGCTGGAAGCATCTCAGATCTCTCATATCTCACATCTTTCCATTCCTTCACCTTCTCTCCGTAACTTCACACACTCTTCCTTTTCAGATACAATCTAATTCCATTTTGAATGTTTTGATTGAACCTGCTAGCAGCACACAGTCAGGCAATGCATCAAACCCTAACTACTCACTGGGTGAAAAAAATCGTTACTGATAGATAATTTGTCAATGCCAGGAGAAATTGTGCTGTAAGTGAAGAGTGCTTTTTAATTTTTTGGTTTTGCTTCTTTTGCCAATGACCTTCTGTGTGATCTGATTATTGACCTTTCGCCGATTGGAAATCATTTCTCTTTATTCGTCTAAACACTTTCAGAATTTGAACACCTCATTTAAATCTCCATAATCCAATCTGCTCTTTGGAGAACACCAACTGGGAGTCACAAGCCACACGCATCAGAAACGAGATGGGCGAAAGATTGTGAGCAAGTGTTTGAATTGGCCTCTCTGGGGTATTAACTGTCCAGCTCAATCTGCATGCTAGCCCAGCGCCAGAAGGTTTTCCCAGGGACTGGAATGCTTAGAGCACTCCCAGCTCCTCCTGTATCTCCAGGTTAACCTTATTCCCTCATCCTTGATCCCAGTCCAGTGAATCCCCTTGAATTCTTTTTGAATCCTTTGTGTTCTTCAAGGGTGGAGCCTGAAATTTAATGCAGTTGTTGGGGATGAACTGGTGTTTTATAAAGATTCTGTCACCTCTGATGATTTGTGTACATTCGCCTCTGGCTGTCTCTCTCTGTTTCTGTGTCCCTTTTCAAATTGTTCCATTTATATTGTTTCTCCTCAATCTTCCAAACAGAATGAATCACTTGACACTTTTTTGGATTACACTATGCCTGCTACCTGCCAGCCCATTCCGCCAGCCAGCCTTCGCTACTCTCCTCACTTGCAGTTTTCCCTGGTCGGTCTAAGTCAAGGAGGATAATTTTATCTCCCTAAAGTAGGTGGCTTTGGTAAGATCACAGGTTAACAAATGCAGCCTCCCTCACCTGATGAAGGAGCAGCACTCCGAAAGCTCGTGATACCAAATAAACCTGTTGGATTTTAACCTGGTGTTGTGAGACTTTTTATTGTTCATTTTTAATACATTCTGATTGGGAAGTCCCAACCATAGTAAACAGAGCAGGTAACAGATGGTCAGCAATGTCGGATCCATGGGATTTTGCAGTATTTGCTACCCTCTTCTCCATCTCCTTCTCGCTCTCTCTGTCTCCAGCTTTCTTCTCCCTCTCCATCTCACCCTCTGTTTCCACCTCCATGTCTGTCTTCCTCTTCACCTCTGCCTCTTTCTCTCTCTCTCACTCTATGTTTTGTTTTTCTCTCTGTGATGCAGCTTTGTGTAGGGTTGTCTGTGTTAATGGATGACCTTACCCTGTCCGAGAGCTGCTGACTGGAGGAGAACATCAGCTGGGTTGTGAGGTTTCAGGCCCAGTGCAGAGAGTGGGGTCTTAGCTAACCCTGGTGGTGACCGGACAGCTGCAATAAAACAAGAGGTTTAAAACTTAAAAAAGGAGACAGAGAAGGGAGTCAACTTGATAAATTGTCAGTATTCTCCCAGTGGGAGTGACAGGTTGGAAGGCGGGGGAGCTGGGCAGTCCGAATAGTGCTCTAAGCATTCCAGTCCCTGGGAAAACCTTCTGGCGCTGGGCTAGCATGCAGATTGGGCTGGACAGTTAATACCCCAGAGAGGCCAGTTCAAACACTTGCTCACAATCTTTCGCCCATCTCATTTCTGACGCGTGTGGCTTGTGACTCCCAGTTAGTGTCAGTGTCAGGAAATTTAGCCCCAAGGCACAGGACGCAGAGACACAGTCTATTGGGACACAATCTGCTGGGACACAGGATATAGTCTGCTGGGACACAATCTGCTGGGACACAGGATATAGTCTGCTGGGACACAATCTGCTGGGACACAGTCAGCTGGGACACAGGGATACAGTCAGCTGGGACTCAGTCAGCTGGGACACAGGGATACAGTCTGCTGGGACACAATCTGCTGGGACACAGGGATGCAGTCTGCTGGGGCACAGTCAGCTGGGACACAGGGATACAGTCTGCTGGGACACAATCTGCTGGGACACAGGAATACAGTCTGCTGGGGCACAGTCGGCTGGGACACAGGGATACAGTCTGTTGGGACACAGTCAGCTTGGTTACAGTCTGCTGGGATACAGTCTTCCGGGAAATGGTTTGTTGGGATACAATCTGGGACAGTCTGCTGGGATATAGTCTGGGACACAGTTTGCTGGGATAGATTCTTCTGGGACACAATCCGCTGGGATATAGTCTCCTGGGATGACGTTGACTGAGTTGCAGTTGGCTGGGACATTGCCTGCTGGGACATAGTCTCCTGGGATACAGTCTCCTGGGACATAGTGTATCAGTGTATGATCTGGAATACCCTCTGCTGCCAGGGAATCCTCAGGACGGCGGGGGAGGGTTGGTCATCATCAACGGGACCTGAAGAAGCTGCCAGCAGGAATGGTTGGATAATTTTGGCCACAGAGTATTTCTTAAATGGTGAGAGGTTGGGCAATGTGGACCATCAAAGGGACTTGGCTGTCCTCGTTCATCAGTCACTGAAAACAAATGTGCAGATACAGCAAACAATGAGGAAGGCAACCTTTATGATTCTGATGGTTTGCGTACTGGAATAAGGATGTTTTACAGTATCTGTTTTGGGTCTTGCAGAGACTGCACAGGAAGTATTGTGTGCAATTCTGGATTCTTGCTGAAGGACTTTCCATAGAGTGAGTGCAATGAAGATTTACATTGCACTCCTGGGATGCAGGGATTCTCCAATGAGAAACGATTAAATAGATTGGGCCTTTCTTTTTTAGAATTTAAAGATGTGATCGCATTCTGCATAAACAATTCTTCCAGGGCTTGACTTTTTCAATTTGGGAAGGATGGTTCCTCTGGCTGGGAGTTCTCGAGCCAGTGAACACAGTTTCAGAATAAGAGGTAGGCAAATTCAGACTCAGGTGAGGAAGAAATTCTTCAATCAGAGGGTGGTAAATCTTTGGAATTCTCTATCCCAGAGGGCTATGATAGCTCAGTCATTGGGTATGTTCATAACAGATCGATTGATTTCTACATATTAAAAATATTAAGGGATATGAGGATTGATCGGGAAGTAAAATATCAGCCATGGTCTTATTCATTGATGGAGCGAGCAGGATCGTAGGATTGCATCATCTACTCTGGCTCCTCATTCTAATATTCATATGACGAGTTTGGAATTGATACTGGGCCATAGGGAGAGAAAGGGGCAGTGGGATTAGGTTGGGGATTGATACAGGGCTATGGGGAGAGAGAGCGAGGTAGTGGGATTAACTTGGCCATTGATACTGGGCTATGTGGAGACAGCGGAAGAGTGGTAGTGAATTCACTCACCACTCTGAGTGAAGAAATGTCTCCTCATGACATGAGAAGACTTTGGCGGATAGGATCAAGGAAAATCCTAAGGCTTTCTACAGGTATGTCAAGAATAAAAGATTGGTTAGGGCAAGATTAGGGCCAGTCAGAGACAGCAGTGGGAAGTTGTGCGTGGAGCCTGAAGAGATAGGAGAGGCACTGAATGAGTATTTTTCGACAGTATTCACACAGGAAAAAGTCAGTGTAGTCGAGGAGAATTCTGCAATACCAGGTAGTAGACTAGACGGGGTTGAGGTACATAAGGAGGAGGTGTTGGCAATTCTTGAGAGTGTGAAAATAGATAAGTCCCCTGGGCCAGATGAGATTTACCCCAGGATTCTCTGGGAGGCTCGGGAGGAGATTGCAGAGCCTTTGGCTTTGATCTTCATGTCGTCATTGGCTTCAGGTATAGTGCCGGAAGACTGGAGGATAGCAAATATTGTCCCCTTGTTCAAGAAGGGGACTAGAGACCATCCTGGGAATTATTGACCAGTGAGCCTTACTTCTGTTGTGGGCAAAGTTTTGGAAAGAATTACAAGGGATAGGATTTATAATCATCTAGACAGAAATAAATTGATTAGGGATAGTCAACACGGTTTTGTGAAGGGTAGGTCGTGCCTCACAAACCTTATTGAGTTTTTTGAAAACGTGACCAAAGAGGCGGATAAGGGTAAGGCAGTTGACGTGGTGTATATGGATTTTAGCAAAGCGCTTGATAAGGTTCCCCATGGTAGGCTACTGCAGAAAATGCAGATGCATGGGATTGAGGGTGATTTAGCAGTTTGGATCAGGAATTGGCTAGCTGATAGAAGACAGAGGGTGGTGGTTGATGGGAAATATTCAACCTGGAGTTCAGTTACAAGTGGTGTACCTCAAGGATCTGTTTTGGGGCCACTGCTGTTTGTCATTTTTATAAATGACCTAGATGAGGGTGTAGAAGGATGGATTAGTAAATTTGCTGTCAACACCAAAGTCGGAGGAGTTGCAGACAGTGAGGATGGATGTTACAGTTTGCTGAGGGACATAGATAAGCTGCAGAGCTGGGCCGAGAGGTGGCAGATGGAGTTTAATATGGAAAAGTGTGAGGTGATTCACTTTGGTAAGAGTAACAGGATTACAGAATATAGGGCTAATGGAAGGACTCTTAGTAGTGTTGACGAGCAGAGAGATCTCGGGGTACATGTGCATAGCTCCCTGAAAGTTGGCACCCAGGTTGATAAGGTTGTTAAGAAGGCGTACGGTGTGTTAGCTTTCATTGGTAGAGGGATTGAATTTTGGAGCCGTGAGTCATGTTACAACTGTACAAAACTCTGGTGTGGCCGCACTTGGAGTATTGCGTACAGTTCTGGTTGCCGCATTATAAGATGTGGAGGCATTGGAAAGGGTGCAGAGGAGGTTTACCAGGGTGTTGCCTGGTATGGTGGGAAGGTCTTATGAGGAAAGGCTGAGGGACTTGAGGTTATTTTCATTAGAGAGAAGAAGGTTACAAGGTGACCTGATTGAGACATACAAGATGATCAAAGGATTGGATACGGTGGACAGTGAGAGCCTTTTACCTCGGATGGTGATGGCTAACACAAGGGGACATAGCTTTAAATTAAGGCGTGGTAATTATAGGACGGATGTCAGAGGCAGGTTCTTTACTCAGAGGGTAGTAAGGGCGTGGAATGCCCTGCCTGCAGCAGTTGTGGACTTGCCAACTTTAAGGGCGTTCAAATGGTCAGTGGATAGGCATATGGATAACATTGGAATAGTTCAGGTTAGAGGGTCATTAGATTGGTTCCACTGGTCGGCACAACATTGAGGGCCGAAGGGCCTGTACTGTGCTGTAATGTTCTATGTTCTATGTTCATTTCTGTCCTCAGCTGTCTACTTTGTGACCCCCTGGTTCTGCACACCCCAATAACATCCTTTCTCAGATAAGCAGACCAAAACTGCACACAATATTTCAGGCGTGACCTCACCAACGGCCGGTATAATTGCAGCAAGGCTATGGAGAGAGAGCAGGACAGTGGGATTCATTTGGTGGGTATATGTGTGACGTTTGGCAGGCTGATTTGACACAGATAATCTTTTCTGTTTCCTTCACTTTCCACAATTCTGGGAATGCAGGAATTCACTGATTGAGGTAAAGAGTAAAATATATCACCCAATAAAAAACAGTTCTCACCCCCACTGCTGGGACTGGTTGGTGATCTTTCCATCTCTTCGAATGCTTCTCTGTAGCTGTGCATGTTGGGCTGGTAAAGACAGAGCGATACAAAATGATGAAGACAGTTAAAAGATAAAAGCAGCAAAATAAGTCTCACTTGCTGGCTCTGAGAGAAGTGTAAGATTCGAATCTAAACACTCTTCATCTTCAACTCAGGTGTGAGTCTGCACTCAAAGCATTATCAAATCAAACAGGTGCAGGCCATTCAGCCCCTTCAGCTGTTACACAGGGGCATCAGAGGCCATTCAGCCCTCAGTTGATAATGTTGAGCGGACTGGATAGTTTTGAGTGTATTTGGCAGCTTTGAGATCACTGGATAGCATAGCGTGTACATTGAACCACAACTCTGTCTGGTTTAAGATATTAATGATAAAGATGAAGCCTGTCCTAAGGGGAGGGTGTTAAACTGGGGGAGGGCTAGATACAACCGGATTAGGCAGGATCTTAAAGATACAGACTGGGGTAAGCTGTTTGATGGCAGGTCGACGCTGGGTATGTGGGAGTCTCTCAAGGGAAAACTAAAATCTTTGCAGGAAAGACATGTGCCGGTCAAGAGGAAGGATGGGAAGGGTAGGATTAGAGAGCCGTGGGTAACTAGGGATATTGAGGACCTGGTCAGGAGGAAGAGGGAGGCGTACATTAGATCTAGGCATTTGAGGACAGAGATAGCGTTAGAGGAATACAGAGAATGTAGGAGAGAACTTAAAAGGGGCATCAGAAAGGCAAAAAGGGGCCACGAAATGGCTTTGGCGGGTAGGATTAAAGAAAATCCTAAGGCATTTTACTCCTATGTTAGAAATAAAAGGATGGTTAGAGGGAAGATTGGTCCTCTCAGGGACAGAGGAGGGGAACTATGCTTGGAGCCTGGGGGAATGGGGGAGATCCTGAATGAATACTTTGCGTCGGTATTCACGCAGGAGAGGGGCCTGATGTCTGGTGCTGTGCTTGAGGAGTTTGAGGATCCGTTGAGGGAAATAGTCATCACGAGGGAAGAGGTGTTGGGACTTTTAGACAGTATAAAGACGGATAAATCTCCGGGGCCTGATGGCATCTATCCCAGGCTGTTAAGGGAGGTGAGGGATGAAATTGCTGGGCCTCTGACGCAAATCTTTGTCTCTTCTTTGGACACAGGTGAGGTCCCAGAGGATTGGCGCATTGCAAATGTAGTACCGTTGTTTAAAAAGGGTCAGAGGGATAACCCAGGGAATTATAGGCCGGTGAGCTTGACTTCAGTTATAGGCAAGCTAATGGAGAGGATCCTCAAGGATAGGATGTATGAACATCTGGAGCGCTGCAATCTGATCAGGGATACGCAGCATGGCTTCGTTACAGGGAGGTCGTGCCTTACGAATCTAGTGGAATTTTTTGAAGAGGTGACAAAAACGGTTGACGAAGGACAAGCTGTTGATGTCGTCTATATGGATTTCAGTAAGGCGTTTGACAAGGTCCCTCATGGTAGGCTGATAGAAAAGGTGAAGGCTCATGGGATACAAGGCCAGGTATGTAGATGGGTGGAGAACTGGCTTGGGAGGAGGAGACAGCGAGTAGTAGTGGAAGGCTCCTTTTCCAATTGGAGGTCTGTCACCAGTGGTGTGCCGCAGGGCTCGGTACTAGGACCTCTTCTATTTGTGGTATATATTAATGACTTGGAAGAGGGGGTAGGTGGTGTGATCAGCAAATTTGCTGATGACACTAAGATGGTTGGATTGGCGGGTACTGAGGAGCAGTGCCTGGCAATGCAACAGGACATAGACAGGCTGGTAGATTGGGCAGATAGATGGCAAATGGAATTTAATCCGGAGAAATGCGAGGTGATGCACTTTGGCCGGAATAATGTGGAGGGGAGTTATACGATAAAAGGTAGAACTATCCGGAGTATAGATACGCAGAGAGACCTGGGGGTGCAAGTGCACAAGTCCCTGAAGGTGTCGGTGCAGGTGCAGAATGTGATGAGGAAAGCATATGGTATGTTAGCCTTCATAGGAAGAGGTATAGAATATAAGAGTAGGAGTCTGATGTTGCAGTTGTATAGAACGTTGGTTAGGCCTCACTTGGAGTACTGCGTCCAGTTCTGGTCGCCGTACTACCGGAAGGATGTAGAGATCCTGGAGAGAGTGCAGAGGAGATTTACCAGGATGCTGCCTGGTATGGAAGGGCTGTCTTACGAGGAAAGATTGAATGAACTTGGGCTGTTTTCCCTTGAGAGACGTCGGCTGAGGGGGGATCTAATAGAGGTTTATAAGATTATGAAGGGGATAGATAGAGTAAATGGTGGTAAGCTTTTTCCGCTATTAGAAATGGATAGAACGAGGGGTCACGGGCTTAGGGTGAGGGGGGCTAGGTATAAGATAAATATTAGAGGGCAGTTTTTCACGCAAAGGGTAGTGGGGGTGTGGAATGCACTGCCGAGTAAGGTGGTGGAAGCAGGCACGCTAGGGTTGTTTAAGAGTCACTTAGACAGCCACATGAGCGGGCTACATATAGGGGGATATAGTAGGCCTTACTAAACATTGTAGGCTTGGGAATACGTTTTGCCTCAGGGATGTTACAGTCTTTGCCTGTTTAATAATGAATTTTTTTGTCTCCACAGGCATTTAAGTCCAGCAAGGGGCATGCATGTGGCAGGTTGTAGTGGGCTGCTCTTGGACGTTGCTTCGGGAGTTGCCTATTGCTTCATGTCGTTAGTGTGCTTAAACTGGACCATCTCGAGGGCAACATGACAGCTCAGAGACTATCTCTGTTGCTGTGCGGACACATGGATTTGGGCCTGTGTCTGTGGGAGTTTGCACGTTCTCCCCGTGGTTGCGTGGGTTTCCTCCGGGTGCTCCGGTTTCCTCCCACATCCCCGAAGATGTGCTTTTAGGCTGATTGATTGGGTAACAAATTGTCCCTATATTGGACCTCCCTGATCCTCGCACATTAGGCGTAGACTAAAATCATGAATAGGACACTGAGACAGTGGGACGGCGGCGCGGGCTCGTTGGGCCGAAGGGCCTGTTTCCCGTGCTGTGTTGTTCTTTGTTCTTTGAAATAGCTTTTAAGTGCACTCGTTATTTTTGCACACACATCACATTTGATGTCAAATTAATAGAAACATAGAAACTGGAAGTAGGAGAAGGCCATTCGGCCCTTTGAGCCTGCTCCGCCATTGATCTTGATCATGGCTGATCATCGAATACAATATCCTGACTCCCCCTCCTTCCCCCACATCCGTTGATCCCTTTAACCCGAACAGCTGTATCTAATTTCTTCTTGAAATTAGGCAGTTCCAAATTAAAACTTTTGATGTGAATTTGTAATTGAGGACATTGGGAACACTAGAAACCAGATGTTTTAGGCTGCGTGCCCTCCCATATACTAAAGGTGGATTATCCTCCAGGGGTCTTACTGTCTGACCAGAGTTATACAGGCTGCTGATATCCCTCATTGGGTAGACCTGCAATTCTTTCAATCAGAAACAAATCTCAGCTGCTGATACCTGTGTGGGAATGACTTGTCGCTCTCCCTAACTGCCCACAATATTCAAATCTCATTCCCTGGGAAAGTCAGCCACCTCAGCAATCCCCTAGCCCAGCCTAACACACACTGTGGACCAGCAGGGATCAGCTATAGGAGGTGGAGTGAAGCTTACCCTACCTCAGTGAGAGTCAGTGTCTTAATAAAACCCCAAACCCCAGTCAGCACAATCTCACCTCCTTGGGTCGTCCACCTGGGTTAGCAGCAATAGAACTAGCCAGCTCAGGGGACACGCAGCGTACTGGGGAACGCAAGGGTGGGCTCCGAGAGCCAGCACTATCATTGCCACTGTTCTCATACTGCCCTTCGCTAGTAGTTCGTCGCCTGGATGTCGGTCCCATCTCCTCAGGGCTTGTAGTCTGTGACCTGACACCTGGGGCAAAGCAGAAACGACAAATAACTAACAACCTTGAATCAGCATCAACACCAGGAGCACAATCTCTCCAGAGACTGGTGAGAGTGACACTCCCACTGCCCCACTCCCCGCAAACATCGACACTTGGTTCCCTCAGCAACACTCCCCTCCCCCAGTCACACTCCCCTCCCCCAGTCACACTCCCCTCCCCCAGCGACACTCCCCTCCCACAGGGACACACCCCCCTCAGGGACACTCCCCCTCCCAGGGACACTCCCCCTCCCCCAGCAACACTTCCCCTCTCCCAGCGACACTCCCTTCCCTCAGCAACACTCCCCCTCCCTCAGTGACACTCCCCTCCTTCAGCAACACAATCCCTTCCCTCAACGACACTCCCCCTCCCTCAGTGACACACCCACTCCCTCAGACACTGACACCCTTCCATCACTCAATCTCTGCTCCCCTCGGGCGCTGTCGTACTTTCCCATCTGATATTCCATTGGGAAAATGTTCGGGCCTCGTAACTTGTAGGTGAAATGTCTGATTCTAGGTTTACACCCCAGTCATCGAGAGATCCAAGATGAAATGTAATTGGAGCAAAAGAGTGTTATTCTGACAGCACTTTTGTTTAAGATGGGAGAAACACAGTTTGGACTGCCAATGAAACTCCCAATGAGTCAGTGCCATTGGATCAGTGCCATAGCCAATCCAATGCATGGCCCCTATTCCCGAGTTCCCCGTGATTCGGGCCAGCAAGAAAAGCCAAGGCAATCATTATTTCCTTTTGTGAAACAGGTGAGCCACATGCAAGAGTGTGACTGGTCCTCATAGCTCCAGTATGTCCATAACACTGACCACAGAGGGGTAAATAAGCAGCATTTACCTCACAGAGTAGCATTCGGATATCGAATGAAATTTATTTAATGTGTTCAAAATTGTGAGCAGTTCTGACAGAGTCATATTTTTCACTGGTGGAAGAACAGTATGTGGAGATGCTGGCATTGGACTGGGGTAAAAACAGGGAGAAGTCTCACAACACCAGGTTAAAGTCCAACAGGTTTATTTGACAGCAGAAGCTTTTGGAGCTTCTGCTGCCAAACTCTTTGTGTTTGTATATGGTCTGTTTGTGAACACAAGTCCTCACTTGATGAAGGAGCAGCGCTCCGAAAACTTGTGCTGCCAAATAAATGTGTTGGATTTTAACCTGGTGTTGTGAGACTTCTTACGGAGGTTCAGCGACCAGAGGGACATAGATTTAAGTCAATTAGCAAAAAAAGGAGAGCGACTTAGGAGAATTTTGATCAGGAAGGTGCTGCCCAAATGGCCAGCAGAAGCAGATTCAACAATAACTTTCAAAAGCAGAATTGGATAAAAACTTGTGAAGAAAATAATCGCAGGACTCTGGAGAAAGAGCAGCAGAGTGGGGCTAACTGGGATATTCTTTCAAAGGGCTAGCACAGGCATGATAGGATAAATGATCTCCTGTGCCGTAAGATACACTGAGGAAGTGGCTGATTCCGGGGAAGTGCTGGAAGATTGGAAAGCGGCTAATGTTACGCCGTTGTTTAAGAAGGGTGCCAGGCAAAAGGCAGGGAATTATAGGCCTGTTAGTTTAACGTCTGTTGTAGGTAAAATGTTAGAATCCGTCATCAAGGAGGAAATAGCGAGGCATCTTGAGAGGAATTGCTTGATAGAGCAGACACAGCACGGTTTCGTTAAGGGGAAGTCGTGTCTGACAAATTTACTGGAGTTCTATGAGGATGTGTCTGGGGCGGTGGACAGAGGAGAGCCGGTGGATGTGGTCTTTCTGAATTTTCAGAAGGCGTTTGACAAGGTACCTCACAAGAGGTTATTGCAGAAGGTCAGGGGACATGGAGTTGGGGGTAGGGTGTTAGCGTGGATAGAGGATTGGCTGTCAAATAGGAGGCAGAGAGTGGGGGTCAATGGGTGCTATTCGGATTGGCGGATGGTGACTAGTGGAGTGCCACAGGGGTCGGTGCTGGGGCCTCAGCCATTTGCCATTTATATAGATGATCTGGAGGAGGGAACCGAGTGTAGGGTGTCGAAATTTGCTGATGACACCAAGATTGGAGGAACGGCAAATTGTGCGGAGGGTGTGGAGAGTCTACAGAAGGATCTAGATAGGCTGGGTGAATGGGCCAGGAAATGGCAAATGGAATTTAATGTTGGCAAGTGCGAGGTGGTCCACTTTGGTAGGAATAATGGTAGGAAGGATTATTACTTACGGGGCGAAAAACTGCAGCAGGCGACGGTGCAGAAGAACCTTGGGGTCCTTGTGCATGAGTCTCAAAAACCCAGCTTGCAGGTGCAGCAGGTGGTCAGGAAGGCGAATGGGATGCTGGCCTTCATAGCGAGGGGGATTGAATATAAAAGTAGGGAGGTCTTGCTGCGGCTGTATAGGGCATTGGTGAGGCCGCAGCTGGAGTACTGTGTGCAGTTTTGGGCGCCGTACTTACGCAAGGATATTTTGGCCTTGGAGGGAGTGCAGAGGAGGTTTACTAGGCTGATTCCGGAGTTGAGGGGGTTGAGCTATGAGGAGAGGCCGAGTAAATTAGGCTTGTACTCGTTAGAGTTTAGAAGAATGAGGGGAGATCTCATTGAGATGTATAAGATGATGAATGGGATGGATAGGATAGACTATTCCCGCACAGAAAGGATAGTAGGACTAGGGGGCACAGCCTCAAGATAAAGGGGGGGCGGTTTACAATGGAGTTGAGGAGGAACTTCTTCACTCAAAGGGTGGTGAATCTCTGGAATTCTCTGCCCGTTGAAGTGGTGGAGGCTGCCTCGCTAAATATTTTTAAGACGCGGGTTGATGGGTTTTTGATAAGAGAGGGGATTAAGGGTTATGGGGAGAGGGCGGGAATTTGGAACTGAGACACGACAGATCAGCCATGATCTTATTGAATGGCGGGGCAGGCTCGAGGGGCTAGATGGCCTACTCCTGCTCCTATTTCTTATGTTCTTACGTTCACCTTCTCTGCATTGGGATGTCTGGCAGAAAACCGAGAGCTCCTCACATTCACCCCCATGGATTTACTGAAACTGGGGAGTGGCAAAGACAGGAGTCTCTCAAATGAAAGGATCATTTGTATCCTTTCTGCCTGGCTTAACCCAGATAAGTTAACGGCTGTACTTTCAGGTCATCCTGAAATGGGCCCAGCTGTGCATCCAAGTCACTCATGCTGATTTTACCTGGACAACCAGTTTCCCTTCAAGGCCTTTGATCTCAGAGGTCAAGTCTCTGCAAGAATTTCCTGAAGTGGATAGTGACTGAGGTTCTGATTCATCCTCGAGAGAAAAATGGGCAGTTTAATCGCCAGCGTGATTCACCCTCTGACCACTCGCCTTCAGGTAGATTACAACTTTCTGTTCCAAATGAGCAAATGAACACCCACAGAAGCCAGAGGGGAACACGAGGAGACCTATTCTGCCCTATGAGCTGGTTACACAGGAACAGGAGGAGTCCCATTCAGACCTTCAAACTTGTTACAGAGGAACAGGAAGAGGCCATTCAGCCCCATAAGCCTGCTGCACAGGACCAGGAGGGGGCCATTGAGCCCCTCAAGTCCGTTATACAGGAACAGAAAGAGGCAATTCACTGTCCTTACTCTGCATACAATGCAGGGAAGCTGATAACCTGCACAAGCACATACACACACCTTGTTTAAATGTTTGGTATTGATGGAAAATTCCGGATAGTCCTAAATGGTAAACAATTCCGTCTCAACTTGTCTTACTGCTGACTCTACGTGACAAGAAGATGCTCCATTACCTCAGGCCTGGCTCAAACTTTACACCAATGATTTACTATATTTAACATATCCCCATGGAAACCACCACACACTAATGCAAAGCTTCATCAATTCACAAAAGGCCAGAGAAATTTCCAGAATTGTCAGGACAGAAATGAATAAGTTATTCAGTTCTCGGTAAACATTTATAGTTTCCTGTTCACGGAAGTACTGAATGGACAAGCCAATTAAAGCCTTTACAAATATAAAGCCCTCACAAGTCTGTCTGCGTGGATGTCCTCCGGTTACTCCCGTTTCCCCACAGTCCAAAGATGTGCAGGTTATATGGATTGGCCCTGGTAAATGTGTGGGCTTAAGGGGATAGGCTGGGAGATGGGCTTGGGTAGATGCATTTTTGGAGAGTCAGTGTTGACATGATAGGTTGAATGGCCCTTTCTGAAGTGCAGGGATTCTATTCTGCAGAGCGTGTCTATGGGTAGGTGGATCATGTATATGGATATTGTGTAGTATGTAAATAGATGTTGTACAGTATATATGCATGTGTGTGAAGTGTATATGGATAGTATGCTGTATATATGAATGGGTGTGTGGCATACATAGATGGTGCGTGGATTATATGGACGGGGTGAGATGTATATTTTAGATGGGTTTGTATGGGTGTATATGGATGGGTGTGAGGTGTGTATGGGTGGTGTGAGGTATATATAGATGGCTGTGAGGTGAAAATGGACTGTTTGAGGTGTATATGAATGGGTGTGAGGGGTATATCGATGGTTTGAGGTGTATATGGATGGCTGTGAGGTATATATGGATTGTGTGAGGTGTATATGAATGGGTATGAGGTGTATGTGGAAGGATATGAGCTGTATATGAATGTATATGGATTGTTTGAGCTGTATACGAATGGGTGTGAGGGGTATATGGATAGTTTAAAGTGTATATTGATTGGTGTGATGGGGAATATAAAATCATAGAGGTTTACAGCATGGAAACAGCCCTTCGGCCCAACTTGTCCATGCCGCCCTTTTTTTTAAGAAGACCCTAAGCTAATCCGAATTGCCCGCATTTCGCACATATCCCTTTATACCCATTATACCCATGTAACTATTTAATGCTTTTTAAAAGATAAACTTGTACTTGCCTCTACTACTACCTCTGGCAGCTTGTTCTAGACACTCACCACGCCCTTTGTGAGAAAATTGCCCCTCTGGACACTTTTGTATCTCTCCCCTCTCACCTTAAACCTATGCCCTCTAGTTTTAGACTCCCCTACCTTTGGGAAAAGATATTGACTATCTAGCTGATCTGTACCCCTCATTATTTTATAGACCTCTATAAGGTCACCCCTCAGCCTCCTACGCTCCAGAGAAAAAAATCCCAGTCTATTCAGCCTCTGCTTATAACTCAATCCATCAAGTCCTGGTAGCATCCCAGTAAATCTTTTCTGAACTCCTTCTAGTTTAATAATATCCTTTCTATAATAGGGTGACCAGAATTGCACACAGTATTCCAAGTGTGGCCTTACCAATGTCTTGCACAACTTCATCAAGATGCCCCACTCCTGCAGTCAATGTTCTGACCGATGAAACCAAGCATGCTGAATGCCTTCTTCACCACTCTGTCCACCAGTGACTTCACTTTCAAGAGTTATGAACATGCACCCCGAGATCGCTTTGTCCTGTAACTCTCCCCAACCCCCTACCATTAACTGAGTAAGTCCTGCCCAGGTTCAATCTACCAAAATGCATCACCTTGCATTTGTCTAAATTAAACTCCATCTGCCATTCGCCAGCCCACTGGCCCAATTGATCCAGACCCCTTGAAATTGGAGATAACTTTCTTCACTGTCTACTATGCTACCAGTCTTGGTGTCATCTGTAAACTTACTAACCATGCCCTCTATATTCTCATCTAAGTCATTAAAATAAATGACAAATAACAGTGGACCCATCACTGATCCCTGAGGCACACTGCTGGTCACAGGCCTCCAGTTTGAAAAACAATTCTCTACAACGACCCTCTGGCTTCTGTCAAGAGGCCAATTTTGTATCCATTTAGATCCCTCACCCTGGATCCTGTGAGATTTAACCTTATACAACAACATACCATGCGGTACCTTGTCAAAGGCCTTGCTAAAGTCCATGTAGACAACATCAACTGCACTGTCCTCATCTACTTTCTTGGTTACCCCTTCAAAAAACTCAATTAAATTTGTGAGACATGATTTTCCACCCACAAAGCCATGCTGACTGTCCCTAATCAGTCCTTGCATCTCTAAATGCCTGTAGATTCTGTCTCTCAAAATACCTTCCAACAATTTACCCACCACAGATGTGAGACTCACTGGCCTGTAGTTCCCAGGCTTTTTCCTGCAGCTTTTTAAACAAAGGCACAACATTTGCCATCCTTCAATCTTCAGGCACCTCTCTCGTGACTATCGATGATTCAAATATCTCGGTTAGGGGACCCGCAATTTTCTCCGTAGTCTCCCACAACATCCTGGGATAAACTTCATCAGGTCCCGGGGATTTATCTACCTTGATGTGCTTTAAGACTTTCAGCACCTCCCATATGGGTGGTTTGAGGCGTATATTGGTGGTTTGAGGTGTATATGGATGGTTTGAGGTGTATATTGGCGGTTTGAGGTGTATATGGATGGTTTGAGGTGTATATTGGTGGTTTGAGGTATACATGGATGGTTTGAGGTGTATATTGGTGGTTTGAGGCGTATATGGATGGTTTGAGGTGAATATTGGTTGTTTGAGGTATATATGGACAGATGTGAGGTGTATATTGATGGGTGTAAGAACATAAGAACATAAGAAATAGGAGCAGGAGTAGGCCACCTAGCCCTTCGAGCCTGCCCCGCCATTCAACAAGATCATGGCTGATCTGAAGTGGCTCAGTTCCACTTTCCCGCTTTCTCCCCATAACCCTTAATTCCCTTGTCTGTCAAGAACATAGAACATTACAGCGCAGAACAGGCCCTTCGGCCCACGATGTTGCGCCGATCAGTTAAAAAAGCAATGACCCTCTAACCTAAACCAATCCCTTTCCATCCATAAACCTATCCACGGATCTCTTAAACACCCCCAAACTAGGCGCATCTACAACTGCAGCAGGCAGGGCATTCCAATCCCTCACCACCCTCTGGGTAAAGAACCTACCTCTGACATCCGTCCTATATGTACCACCCCTTAATTTAAAGCTATGCCCCCTCGTGCTAGCTTTCTCCATCCGAGGAAAAAGGCTGTCACTGTCCACCCTATCTAAACCTCTAATCATCTTATATGTTTCAATAAGGTCCCCTCGCAGCCGCCTTCTTTCTAACGAAAACAACCCCAAATCCCTCAGTCTCTCCTCATAGGACCTCCCCTCCATGCCAGGCAACATCCTGGTAAACCTCCTCTGCACCCTCTCCAATGCCTCCACATCCTTCCTATAGTGTGGGGACCAGAACTGCACACAATACTCCAAGTGCGGACGCACCAGAGTTTTGTACAGTTGCAACATGACATTGCGGCTCCTAAATTCAATCCCCCTACCAATAAACGCCAAGGCACCGTATGCCTTCCTAACTACCTTATCTACTTGATTCCCAACTTTCAGGGATCTATGTACACATACACCAAGATACCTCTGTTCATCAACACTATTCAGAGTCCTACCGTTAGTCCTATACTCTACACATCTGTTATTCCTGCCAAAGTGAATTACCTCACACTTATCCACATTAAACTCCATCTGCCACCTCTCGGCCCAGCTCTGCAACTTGTCCAAGTCTCTCTGTAAACTATGACACCCCTCTTCACTATCTACCACTCCTCCGACTTTGGTGTCATCAGCAAATTTACTGATCCACCCAACTATACCCTCATCCAGATCATTTATAAAAATTACAAACAGCAGTGGCCCCAAAACAGATCCCTGAGGCACACCACTCGTAACTGAACTCCATGACGAATACTTTCCATCAACCACCACCCTCTGTCTCCTATCTGCTAGCCAATTCCTGATCCAATTAACTAAATCACCCCCAATCCCATACATCTGCATTTTCTGAAGAAGCCTTCCATGGTGAACCTTATCAAACACCTTACTAAAGTCCATATATACCACGTCAACTGCCTTACCCCCATCCACCTCTTTGGTCACTTTCTCAAAAAACTCAATAAGGTTAGTAAGGCACGACCTACCCTTCACAAAACCGTGCTGACTATCTCCAATCAATACACTACTCTCTAAATGACTATAAATCTTATCCCTAATAATTTTTTCTAAAACTTTGCCCACAACAGAAGTAAGACTCACCGGTCTATAATTCCCAGGGAAGTCTCTGTTCCCCTTCTTAAACAATGGGACAACATTCTCTATCCTCCAATCCTCTGGCACTATACCTGTGACCAACAGGTATACCTGTGTCAAAAACCTATCTACCCGCGTCTTAAATATATTTAGCGGGGTAGCCTCCGCTACTTCAACAGGCAGAGAATTCCAGAGATTCACCACCCTTTGAGTGAAGAAGTTCCTCCTCAATTCCGTTCTAAATTGCTCCCCCCTTATCTTGAGGCTGTGCCCTCTAGTCCTGCTATCCTTTCTGAGCGGGAAGAATCGCTCTACCTCTACCCTATCCATCCCCTTCATTATCTTATACGTCTCTATAAGATCTCTTCTCATCCTTCTAAACTCCAACGAGTACAAACCCAGTCTATTCAGCCTCTCTCCATAGTCTAACCCCTTCATCTCCGGTATCAGCCTAGTGAACCTCCTCTGCACTCCCTCCAAGGCCAAAATATCCTTGTGCAAGTGCGGCGACCAAAACTGAACACAGTACTCCAGCTGCGGCTTCACCAGTACCCTGTACAGTTGCAGCAAGACCTCCCTGCTCTTATATTCTATCCCCCTCGCTATAAAGGCCAGCATCCCATTCACCTTCTTGATCACCTGTTGCACCTGCAGACTGGGTTTTTGCCACTCATGCACAAGGACCCCCAGGTCCCTCTGCACCGTAGCATGCTGCAGCTTTTCGCCCTTTAAATAGTAATCCCTCCGACTATTATTCCTGTCAAAGTGGATAACCTCACACTTGCTAACATTGTACTCCATCTGCCAGGTCCTCGCCCACTCGCTCAGCCTATCCAGATCTCTCTGCAGACTTTCCACACCCTCCGCACAATTTGCTTTTCCACTCATCTTCGTGTCATCAGCAAATTTCGTCACCCTACACTCAGCCCCCTCCTCCAGATCATCTATATAAATGGTAAATAGCTGAGGCCCCAGCACCCATCCCTGCGGCACTCCACTAGTTACCAACCGCCAATCAGAATAGCACCCATTAATACCAACTCTCAGCCTCCTATTAGACAACCAATCCTCTATCCATGCCAACACCTTATCCCCAACTCCATGCCCCTTAACCTTCTGAAGCAACCTTTTGTGCGGCACCTTATCAAACGCCTTTTGAAAATTGAGAAACACCACATCCACCGGTTCCCCTCTGTCTACTGCACTAGTCACATCCTCATAGAATTCCAATAAATTCGTCAAACACGACTTCCCCTGAACGAATCCGTGCTGGGTCTGCTCTAGCAAACCATTCCTTTCCAGGTGCCTCGCTATTTCTTCTTTGATGACGGATTGAAGCATTTTTCCAACAACGGACATTAAACTAACCGGCCTATAATTCCCTGCCTTTTGCCTGCTACCTTTTTTAAACAGCGGCGTAACATTAGCTGTTTTCCAATCTTCCGGCACTTCCCCGGAATCCAGCGAAGTTTGGTAAATGATCATTAAGGCATCCACTACCACCTCTGCCATTTCCTTCAGAACCCTGGGATGCATTCCATCCGGCCCTGGGGACTTGTCCACCATCAGTCCCATTAGTCTATCAAGCACTACCTCTCAAGTGACAGTAATCGCATTCAGGCCCTGAACTCCTACCCTCCTTCTATCTTTAATACCCGGCAAACTATTCGTGTCCTCCTCCGTAAAGACCGAGGCAAAAAACTTATTTAAGGCCTCAGCCACGTGTGAGATATATGGATGATTTGAGTGTATGTGGATGGGCGTGAGCATGCCATACTTTTTCTGATCTTGGTGCTATGAAGAGAAAACTAGTAGAAGTGTCCCACACTGAATTCCTGGTTTCATTGTGGATGACGTTTCACCTGCAGCCCAGAATTCCAGGAAGATAATTCCTAGTTTTCAATGTCTGATGACGAGCTACAAGCAATGACAATTGCCCAGGAAATATCACAGGACCTGGTATTTTGGAGGTTCAGCATTGTTTGATGTGGGTCACTTATTTCAGAGAAATGAAACAATCGGCACTTGGTTCAGAGAGAGCTGAAAATAAAGTCTTTGATCAAATGAGTGACACAGGAGCAGTGAGGGGTCTGTCATGTGAACATTCCAGTCCTCAAACAGCCATTTCTGGAATGTCTGTGAACTGGGGTTGGGAGGAGCAATATTCTCATTCATCTTAATACCGTTCTGTTCATCATTCAGAGAGTGTGGTCACTAACAGGTCAACAAAGAGGCAGAAAAGCTTAAACAATATATGCAGGAGAATTGACTGGTTCTGCTCCTGCGAGGAGAGGGTATGGCAATCGCAGTCTTTACTGACATCAGATTCAGGATAAATAAAACTTTTTGACAGTTCCCAAGTACGCACCCTCTCTCCATATCCCTCAATCCCACCCTCTCCCCAGTTCCTCAATCCCACCCTCTCTCCATATCCCTCAATCCCACCCTCTCTCCATATCCCTCAATCCCACCCTCTCTCCATATAACTCAATCCCACCTACCCACCCTCTCCCCATATCCCTCAATCCCACCCTCTCCCCAATTCCTCAATCCTGCCTTTCCACGCTCTCCCCATATCCCTCAATTCCACCCATCCATCTTCTCCCCAGATCCTTCGACATACCCTGCCCACAATCTCCCGAGCAATTCCAATTCGGAATGATTTTCTATAATTATTTTTTGTTAATTGATCTACCCTGCTAAAACCCCATCTTATTCCCACTCAGGAGGTGAATGCTGGACATATTTATTGTGTCACTTTGGGGGATAGCCTCTTTTCCAATTTTTAAATATGGTGGGATGCGATCTCTGGACTATTGACCATTTTATGATGGCATCCTGACATTGGATCCAAACCAGCTCCTGTGTAGAGACTGGAATGAGATGAGCATGTGGAAGAGATAAGAACATATGAACATAAGAACATAAGAAATAGGAGCAGGAGTAGGCCACCTAGCCCCTCGAGCCTGCCCCGCCATTCAATAAGATCATGGCTGATCTGTCGTGGCTCAGTTCCACTTTCTCGCCCTCTCTCCATAACCCTTAATCCCCTTGCCTATCAAAAACCTATCTACCCACATCTTAAAAATATTTAGCGAGGCAGCCTCCACCACTTCAACGGGCAGAGAATTCCAGAGATTCACCACCCTTTGAGTGAAGAAGTTCCTCCTCAACTCCATTCTAAACCGCCCCCCCCCTTATCTTGAGGCCATGCCCTCTAGTCCTACTGTCCTTTCTGAGCGGGAAGAGCCTCTCCACCTCTATCCTATCCATCCCATTCAACATCTTATACGTCTCAATGAGATCTCCCCTCATTCTTCTAAACTCTAACGAGTACAAGCCTAGTTTATTCAGCCTCTTCTCATAGTTCAACCCCCTCAACTCCGGAATCAGCCTAGTAAACCTCCTCTGCACTCCCTCCAAAGCCAAAATATCCTTGCATAAGTGCGGCGACCAAAACTGCACACAGTACTCCAGCTGCGGCCTCACCAATGCCCTATACAGCTGCAGCAAGACCTCCCTACTTTTATATTCAATCCCCCTCGCTATGAAGGCCAGCATCCCATTCGCCTTCCTGACCACCTGCTGCACCTGCAGGCTGGGTTTTTGCGACTCATGCACAAGGACCCCGAGGTCCCTCTGCACCGTCACATGCTGCAGTTTTTCGCCACGTAAGTAATAGTCCTTCCTACCATTCTTCCTACCAAAGTGGACAACCTCACATTTGCCAACATTAAATTCCATTTGCCAGTTCCTGGCCCATTCGCCCAGCCTATCTAGATCCTTCTGCAGACTCTCCACACCCTCCGCACAATTTGCCGTTCCCCCAATCTTGGTGTCATCAGCAAATTTCGACACCATACACTCGGTTCCCTCCTTCAGATCATCTATATAAATGGTGAATAGCTGAGGCCCCAGCACCGACCCCTGGGGCACCCCACTAGTCACCAACCGCCAATCCGAATAGCACCCATTGACCCCCACTCTCTGCCTCCTATTTGACAGCCAATCCTCTATCCACGCTAACACCCTACCCCCAACTCCATGCCCCCTGACCTTCTGTAATAACCTCTTGTGAGGCACCTTGTCAAATGCCTTCTGAAAATCCAGAAAGACCACATCCACCGGCTCTCCTCTATCCACCGCCCTAGACACATCCTCATAGAACTCCAATAAATTCGTCAGACACGACTTCCCCTTAACGAAACCGTGCTGCGTCTGCTCTACCAAACAATTCCCCTCAAGATGCCTCGCTATTTTCTCCTTGATCACGGATTCTAACATTTTACCTACAACAGACGTTAAACTAACCGGCCTATAATTCCCTGCCTTTTGCCTGGCACCCTTCTTAAACAACGGCGTAACATTAGCCGTTTTCCAATCTTCCGGCACTTCCCCGGAATCCAGCGATGTTTGGAAAATAAGAGATAAGAGATAAGATAAGAAAATAAGAAGTAAGAGAAATAAGAGATGACCAGAATCGGTACTGGAATAAGGAATGTTGACATGTTTCAGGAAGCGATAGTCAACAAATGAAATTGAAGATGACTGCAAATAAACCAGGAAAGGAGGGGCCAATCAATGGCTCCTGTGTAAAATGGTCACTACCTTGCTTGTTCCTTAAGCTGGGATCACGAGGGGAGTGGAGACCGGGGACCGGGGTTGGACTCTTTCTGATCTGGTGCTGCAATCATGCTCAAGGATGTTGAAGGAGGCAGGATCAGAAATGCGAAATGTAACTGAATTTGCCCTGCATGGTCTCTCTTCTCCTGGGAACCATTGGAAGGGAGTAAGTGGAAATCCCAGGCAAAGATATGATAACTGAGTAAGTGACTGACAGACACAGGTGTCATTTCAATACCAGCCTCAAACAGGAGCAGAACAGATCAAAGCGATTACAGCTGTCCCAGAGAAGCGGCTATTCAGGGTAAGGACATCTGAGCATTAGAAGCTGGAGGAGGCCACTCAGTTCCTTCGGTTATTCCTGTGCCTTGACAGCCTTAACTTTGAAATATCTACCTATCTCACCCCTGAAAGATCCAATTAATCACCAACATCCGCAGCGATTTGGGAGAAAGTTCTGGAAATCCACTGCCCTCTGAATGAGAGAATTTATATTCCTGAAGATTCTGCTTCGGTTTAAAGCTAATGACTTGTCCGCTGAATCTGCTCCCATTAGAAATAGTATTTATATTCACCCTGTTAAATCCCTTCATAATGTTAAACACGAGTGGCTGTGAGGAGACACGGTGATGATATGGTAGCATAATGGTTAGCACTGCTGCCTCACAGTGCCAGGGCCCCAGGTTCGATTCCAGCACTGGGTCACTGTCTGTGCGGAGTCTGCACATTCTCCTCGTGTTGGTGTGGGTTTCCTCAGGAATCTTTGGTTTCCTCCCACAGTCCAAAGATGTGCGGATGAGGTTGATTGGCCATGCCAAAATTGACCCTAGTGTCAGATGGATTAGCAGGATAAATAAGGGTTATGGGAATAGGGCCTGGGTGGGATTGTAGACAGTATAGGCTCGATGGGCTGAATGCCCTCCTTCTGAATTGTAAAAATTCTATCAGTAATCCTATGAGACAGGGTTAGGTGTGGAGGTTGTGAGGGGGTCACACATTATATGATGATTGATTTGAGAAGTGAGAATCATTTAAAAAGTATTAATTTATGGGATTTGAGTAACATCGGGGTGGAAAACACTCATTGCCCATCTCTAACTTCCCTTGAGAAGGTAGTGGTGAGCTGCTTTCTTGAACTGCTGCAGCTTATGTGGTGTAGGTACACCCACACTGTTTTTAGGGAGGAGATTTTGGTCCGATAATGATGAACGGTGATATAGTTCCATTATGGGATGTGAGTGTCACTGGGAAGGCATATCCTCAATTGTACATGAGAGGCTGGCAATGAAATTATGGTGTGGAGATGCCGGCGTTGGACTGGGGTAAACACAGCAAGAAGTCTCACAATACCAGGTTAAAGTTCAACCAGTTTATTTGATAGTAAACCCACAAGCTTTCAGGGTTTGCCCCTTCGTTCTTCTTCACTCACCTGATGAAGTGGCAAACCCTAAAAGCTTGTGGGTTTACTATCAAATAAACTGGTTGGACTTTAACCTGGTCTTGTGAGACTTCTTACTGTGAAATTATGGAGTAAATTTGGGTATATGGGAATGAGTAGATGAAGGGTACAGCATGGAGTTTAATACAGAGTAAAGCTCCCTCTCCACTGCCCCCATCACACACTCCCAGCACAGGTACGGCACGGGGTTAGATACAGAGTAAAGCTCCCTCTACACTGTCCCCATCAAACACTCCCAGCACAGGTACGGCACGGGGTTAGGTACAGAGTAAAGCTCCCTCTACACTGTCCCCATCAAACACTCCCAGGGCAGGTACAGCACGGGGTTAGATACAGAGTAAAGCTCTCTCTACACTGTCCCCATCAAACACTCCCAGGGCAGGTACAGCACGGGGTTAGGTACAGAGTAAAGCTCCCTCTACACTGTCCCCATCAAACACTCCCAGGACAGGTACAGCACGGGGTTAGATACAGAGTAAAGCTCCCTTTGAGCTGACCCCCAACAAATATTCCCAGGACAGGTACAGCACAGGGTTAGATACAGAGTAAAGCTCCCTCTACACTGTCCCCCATCAAACACTCCCAGGATAGGTACAGCACGGGGTTAGATACAGAGCAAAGCTCCGTCTACACTGTCCCATCAAACATTCCCAGGAAGGTACAGCACAGGGTTAGATACAGAATAAAGCTCCCTCTACACTGTCCATCATCAAACATTGCTGAGGCACATAATGCACACTGGGAGGCCTTTCAGTCCATCCTGTGTGCGCTGGCTCTTTGACTGAGCTATGCAATTGGTGCCATTCCTCTGCAATTTCGTCATTGCCTGGTAATGTTTTGTTTTCCAATGTTTATCCAATTCCCTTTGGAAATTATTACTGAGTCTGCTTCCACTGCCTTTTCAGGCAAAGTGTTCTCGGTCACAATAACTCACTGTATAAAAAAATTCTCATCTCTCTTTCTGGTTCTGTTTCTAATTATCTTCAGTCTGTGTCCTCTGATGCTCCAGCCACAAAATGCTGCAGAATCTGGGTCACCTCTGTCGATCCTCCCTAACCTTTCTCTGATGTAAGAATAACCCGAGTTTTTCTGGTCTCTTCTTTTCACTCAAGTGCCTTCTCCCTGTACCGTTCCTTCTCCTTTAAGAATTTGTTTCATTCCCTGTGCCATTGGAGAAGATTAAAATGCAATCGGTTGCTGAAAGGAACAAGGCTCCAGTCTTGCAGGCTGCTGAGTGTGGAGAAGTGTAGAGGGCGGGGGAGCAACTCCATACAAAGGCTGATATGTACTGCCACTGGAGCTTAGATCCTTACTAAAGGCAGAGCCTTTCATTCTTGCCATTTAAACTACAACTAAAAAAAACTGCTGCTGGACTGTGAGGGCATTGCCAGGCTGAACGGAATATAAATTAATTTAGAGAAAGAGCTGTTTGAGAAACCAAGGACAAAGCGAAAAAATGACTGATGTATCAGAAGAGCAAAGAATGCAGGGGGAAGAAGGGCACGCAAATGTCAAGCTGCTTCTGGAGCCACTCCTGGCTGCATGGGGAGGTTGCCATGTGCACTGACACAGAAGATGTCCAATCACTGCTCTAATAGGAACTGGAGAAGGGAGAAGCCATCAGGTAGGATCAGGCTGGCTGTGAATCCGGTATGTGTGAGGAAAGTAGGTTAAGTCAGGCAGATCACTGTCCAGTCACCTTTCCCACACATTCCCCTGTCCAATGTGTGTGAGCTTCATGCCTGAGCAAGATTGAGTTTTCCAACAATGTTCCCTGTGGTGAAACAGCCAGGTCGGTACGTCACCACCTTTTGGTGCAGTCATTGGGAACTGAGTGGGGTAACAGTGGCTGCAGGCACCGGTGGAACCACAGCTCCAAAGATTTGGATTTGATCAACTCTCCCAATAATATACAATCTCCTCAAACCCTATTGCCCAATACCATCAGGTGGGCTAGAGAGGGAACAGACTGATGCTGCTGAAACAATCTGACTTGGTAAGATCAGAAAATTCAAATTCCCTGCCAGCCCTGAGAGGAGCTTTGTCAAAAATCAAACTGTATCCAGTATCGTTCTTGGCCACGGCCCTGGTAGATGCCTGGAAGTGTTGGCCACAATCAGCCACATTGAAAGGCAAATTGCACTGATTTTGTGTAGGTCCAGATCCTATAAACAGCAATGAGATGAAGGAACTGCCCCATGCAAAAATATTGAGAGAATCCTTCATTGATTCAATAATCTAACCCAGGACTCTTCAACATCAACTTGAGAAGTTAAATAAGCTGGCTTCTGGGAGAGTTTTACGGGCAGATTTAAGAGGAAACAAATATAAAGAAAAGCTTCCTCTACAATGACCGAGGAGTCACTCTCTCCAGGACACTTTTATAGAAGAAGTCACTCTCTCAGGGGCCTCTGTCACAGAGGAAGCTTCTCTCTCAAGGACTCCTGTTATAGAAGGATTCTCTCTCTCTCAGGAAACCCTGTTATAGAGGGAGTGTCTCTCTCTCTCTCCCTCTCTCTGAACACCCCCCCGCCTTTCCCCCACCATTGTAGAGGGTGTCTATCTCTCAGGAATCAATGCTATAGAGGGAGTTTCTCTCCCAGTGATGTCTGTTGTGGACGGAATCTCTCTCTTTCTCAGGGACCACTGTCAGAGAATGTTGCTCCCTTTCAGTCCCTGTTGTAAAATAAGTCTCTCTCTTTCAGTGACCCCTGTTATAGGGGGTCTCCCTCTCTCTCTCTGTCTCTCAGGGACCCCAGATAGAGAGTGAGACTTTCTCTCAGGGACCCCTATCAAAGAAGTATCTCTTCCTTATGCGGGTTTTAAATGCTTTCTAACCATATAGGTAGCCCAAACTGTTGGAGTGAATGATGAACAATGTGCCCCAAGGTGGCCAGGACTGAGTGAAGAAGTCATCATGATAGGAGATTGCGAGAAAATTAACAACTCAACATGCAAGCAGAAACAAGATCATCAGGGATTGCACGGTAGGGGAAAGCATAGCATGCAGAAAAATGAACGTGGGAAAAAGCAGGAACAAACCAGAGAAGGTGTGAGACCTCTGACGATGGAAGGATGGATAGAAGTTGTTACCATGACAAATGCCTCGGATCCGAGCGTTGTATTCTGCAGGACAGGAAGGAAAGGGAAAAGTCGCTTGATGGAGAGCAGAGAAAAGACAGAGTGGGTGAAGGGCACAGAGAAAAAGCAATGGAAGATGGAAGGTACATGCAACTCAATGGTTCAAAACAAGCTGACAGCCGGACACTGATTGTTGTCTCCATGTCCCTTCTTACTGAGCTCTTAAAGTCCTGCCACAGCAAGATTTCTATACACCGACTGGTGTCTCTCAGTCCCCTCTCTCTCTGCAAAATATTTGTGAACTGACTGTTAGGGCCTGGGTGGGATTGTGGTCGATGCAGACTCAATGGGCCAAATGGCCTCTTTCTGTACTGTAGGGTTTCTATGATTCTATGGTGTCACTCAGTCCTCTCTCTCTCTGGGAAGTATCTGTGCACTGTCTGGAGTCTCTCAGTCCCCTCTCTCTCTGGGAGGTATCTGTGCACTGACTGGTGTCTCTCAGTCCCCTCTGGGAGATATCTGTGCACTGTCTGGAGTCTCTCAGTCTCCTCTCTCTCTGAGAGATATCTGTGCACTGTCTGGAGTCTCTCAATCTCCTCTCTCTCTGAGAGATATCTGTGCACTGTCTGGAGTCTCTCAGTCTCCTCTCTCTCTGAGAGATATCTGTGCACTGTCTGGAGTCTCTCAGTGCCTCTCTGTTGCTCTGTTTTTTTAAATTTAACACAGCTGATTGAAGCCACCAGCCATGTTAGAAAATAATCGGTAATGGGCAATAGTAAAAGGGTGAAGTGGAAAATGAAGGAGTTTGCAAAAAACAGGGCAGCGGTAGAGAGAGGGGATTTCTGAGAGACAGAAGGAGACTATTAATCCCAGCAAATGCCTCATGAAATCATGGCGGATCTGCAATCTTTCTCAATGTACCACCTTTGTCCCATGCCATTTAATATCTCTGCAAAACTAACATCTATCAATCTCAGATTTCAAATTAACAATTAATTGAGCATTTGAGAGGGGAGAGTGGGAAAGAGGGGATTGGGATCTGAAGGTAGGTGTGGGTGGCATAGAGGACAGGGTGGAGGGGGAGACACAAGATACAATAAAGATAAAAAAGTCTGAGATCATGTACCAACCGACTCAAGAACAGATTCTTCCCTGCTGCTGTCAAACTTTTGAATGGATCTATCTCACATTAAGCTGACCTTTTGCTACACCCTAGGTATGACTGTAACACTACATTCTGCACTCTCATGTTTCCTTCTCTATGAATAGTATAGCACGCAAGGAACAATACTTTTCACCGTATGCTAAAACATGAGACAATAATAAATCAAATCAACTCAAAAGAAGGGGAGAGAGGGGAATAAGTGAGATGGTAAAATGAAGATGGGAAAGGAGAAAGAGAAAGCCAGGAGAGAGGGTGGGCAGGGATAAGGAGAGAGTGAATTACTTGAGAGAGTGAATGAGGATAAAGTTGAGAAAACTGTAGAATTTCCTCAATGAAAAAATAATTTTTCTTTAATTTGCGATTTTACTGATTTGATTATTATTGCCACATGTATTAACATACAGTGAGAAGTATGGTTTCTTGCACACTACACAGGCAAAGCATACCATTCATAGAGAAGGAAACAAATTCTCTACTCCAGATTCAGAACACGATTCTATCTAAAGCCCAGTTGCATTGCGTACACTCTCAGCATTGGAGCACACACAGTCCACAGCAGAAGCTTCCTGATTGAGTTCCAACATTTAATTGCTAGCTGTATTTATTTCTGAGTGAGGACTGTTGTCTTCAGCACTCTACTGTCCCCAACCGCCCCCACCGCCACCCTGCATTGCCGCCCAGCCCCCCAGCCTCGCCCATTGTGGAGTTTGCTGCCATTCACAGCAGGAAATCCAGGACCTCACTAGTGAGCCTAGAAAGAATCCTCAGTAGCTATTGAACTGCAGACGTTTCAGATCTGTATTTAATTCTGTCCTCCCTTAACAAACATGAAAGCACATACACACATTCTATCATCCTGTGTCTGATTGGTTTATTATCGATGGATCATTTCTATTAGTGCTATTCCATTCAGAATGAAATATATACCTCAATGCCACCTTTTCTCCAAATCCCACAATCCCATTTTCCCACCTTATCCTTGTATTCCTCAATACTACCTTTTAATTAAATTTGTTAATGGCATGTGGATGTCGCTGGCTGGGCCAGCATTTATTAGAACATAGAACATAGAACATTCCAGCACAGTACAGGCCCTTCGGCCCTCGATGTTGCGCCGACCAGTGGAACCAATCTAATGACCCTCTAACCTAAACTATTCCAATGTTATCCATATGCCTATCCACTGACCATTTGAACGCCCTTAAAGTTAGCGAGTCCACAACTGCTGCAGGCAGGGCATTCCACACCCTTACTACCCTCTGAGTAAAGAACCTACCTCTGACATCCGTCCTATAATTACCACCCCTTAATTTAAAGCTATGTCCCCTTGTGTTAGCCATCACCATCCGAGGTAAAAGGCTTTCACTGTCCACCCTATCCAATCCTTTGATCATCTTGTATGCCTCAATCAGGTCACCTCGTAACCTTCTTCTCTCCAATGAAAATAACCTCAAGTCCCTCAGCCTTTCCTCATAAGACCTTCCCACCATACCAGGCAACATCCTGGTAAACCTCCTCTGCACCCTTTCCAATGCCTCCACATCTTTCTTATAATGCGGCGACCAGAACTGTACGCAATACTCCAAGTGCAGCCACACCAGAGTTTTGTACAGTTGTAACATGACCTCACGACTCCGAAATTCAATCCCTCTACCAATAAAAGCTAACGCACCATACGCCTTCTTAACAACCTTATCAACCTGGGTGCCAACTTTCAGGGGGCTATGCACAGGTACCCCGAGATCTCTCCGCTCGTCAACACTACTAAGAGTCCTTCCATTAGCCCTACATTCTGTACTCCTGTTACTCTTACCAAAGTGAATCACCTCACACTTTTCCATATTAAACTCCATCTGCCACCTCTCGGCCCAGCTCTGCAGCTTATCTATGTCCCTCTGCAAACTGTAACATCCATCCTCACTGTCTACAACTCCTCCGACTTTGGTGTCGTCAGCAAATTTACTAATCCATCCTTCTACACCCTCATCTAGGTCATTTATAAAAATGACAAACAGCCGTGGCCCCAAAACAGATCCTTGAGGTACACCACTTGTAACTGAACTCCAGGATGAATATTTCCCATCGTCCACCACCCTCTGTCTTCTATCAGTAGCCAATTCCTGATCCAAACTGCTAAATCACCCTCAATCCCATGCATTATTGGCCATCCCGAATTGATTTTGAGAAGGTGGTGAAGTGTACCAGGTCCATCTGCTGTAGGTACACCCACTGTGCTGTTAGAGAGGGAGTTCCAAGATTTTGACTCAGCAACAGTGCAGGAATGGTGATATATTTCCAAGTCAGAATGGTGACGGCTTGGAGGGGAGCCTCCAGGTGGGGGTGTTCCCAGGTATCTGCTGCTCTTGTCCTTCTAGATGAAAGTGGTTGTGGTTTTGGAGGGTGCTGCCTAAGGAGCCCTGGTGAGTAGCTGCGGTGCATCTTGTAGATAGATGGTACTGATGGCTACTACTGTTCATAGCATGAAGGTGTGGAAGGGGTGCCAATCAAGTGAGCTGCTTTGTCCTGGATGGAGTTTAACTTCCTGAATATGATTGGAGCTGCCCTATCCAGGCAAGTGGAGAGTATTCAATCATACTCCTGACTTGTGCCGTGTACATGATGGATCGACTTTGAGGCAAGTTACTTGCAACAGGATTCCTAGCATCTGACCTGCTCTTATAGCCACAGTATTTATATGGCTCATTCAGTTCAGTTTCTGATCAATAGTCACAGAAGACAGGTAACATTGAATACAGGAGTTGGGACGTCTTGTTGAAGTTGTTCAAGACATTGGTAAGGCTACGCTTGGAATACTGTGTGCAATTCTGGTCGCCCTATTATCGAAGGGATATTATTAAACTAGAAAGAGTGCAGAAAAGATTTACTAGGATGCTACCAGGACTAATGGATTGAGTTATAAGGAGAGGCTGGATAGATTGGGAGCTTTTTGTCTGGAGCGTAGGAGGCTCAGGGGTGATCTTATAGAGGTCTATAAAATAATGAGGGGCACAGATCAGCTAGATAGTCAATATCTTTTCCCAAAGGTAGGGAGTCTAAAACTAGAGGGTATAGGTTTAAGGTGAAAGGGGAGAGATACAAAAGCGTCCAGAAGGGCAATTTTTTTTCACACAGAGGGTGGCGAGTGTCTGGACCAAGCTGCCAGAGGTAGTAGTAGAGGCGGGTACAATTTTGTATTTTAAGAAGCGTTTAGACAGTTACATGGGTACAATGGGTAAAGAGGGATATGGGCCAAATGTAGGCAATTGGGATTATCTTAGGGGTTTTAAAAAAGAAAGGGTGGCATGGACAAGTTGGGCTAAAGGGCCTGTTTCCATGCTGTAAACCTCTATGACTCTAATGCTATCAGAATGCTGATATAAGAGATTCCCTCAATTCCACCTACCCACCTTCTTCCCATATCCCTCAATCCTATCTACCTACTTTCTTCTCATATCCCTTGATCCTACTGACCCACCTTCCCTCCATATGCCACAATGTCTTCTCTATATAGAATCTTGACCCTAATTACGCGTCTTCATGGGGTACTTATTTCATTAACACATTTCCCTTGTGAGTGAAAAGCTTCCCCTGATTTCCTCCGTACTCTCTCTTCCTGATTTTGAGCCATTTTTATGCAGGATGAAATCTTCCCAGATGAACTGTTTCCATTCCCAGGACAGTATCAATATCCCGTTCCACCTCATTATCCCTTCTCTGCCAGGGAATGTCTCGGATCATATTGGGAATGGGTTGGATCTTGGAGACGTTCCTGGGACCTAGCTGGTAATCTAATCAGTGAAGAGATAAGTTTGTAAAATATGGGAACAGAATTAGGCCATTCGGCCCATTGAATCCGCTCTGCCGTTCGATCATGGTTGATGTGCTCCTCATCCCCATTCTCCTGCCCTCTCCCAATAATCCTTTAACCCATTACTAATGCTGAGAGGACAGGCCACACTGGAAAACTGTGAGGAGTTCCTCGTAATATGCAATTTGAAGGAATAAAAATAATGTTTGGTTCTAAAAAATTACGATTGGATGATGATAATGAGTGATCTGGGTTGTTCTAGTCTACATCATGGACCCTAAAGATATGAGTTCCACAAAATCACCAGCATTATTCATGACAGATCTCAGTGCCATTCCTCCAGCAATACTTCAACATATCTCTCCGCTGAAAAGACATACAAAAAGAAACCAATCGAGTTTGCATCCTGCTTCAAAAGGAAATTTCCATTTCAGTGCTCTCCCTCCCACTCAAACTTATCCACCTTCATTTCCTCAAACTGGGGGATTCCACCGCTCCCCTACTCTCCCAACCTTCTCTAATCTAAAGATTACCAAAGCTCATTCATCATTTCCTCATTCATCTCAACTTCTTACCTTGATACCACCTGCCCTGTGGGACTGGCCCTTCCGCTGGGATCCTGCCGTGTGGGACTGAGCCCTTCCCCTGAGTTCCTATCCTATGGAACTTGGCTCCTCCCCCTGGATCTTGCCCTGTAAGACTGGGCCCTTCCCCTGGGGCCCTGTCCTGTCGGATAAAGGACGGTGCTGCCATTTCTTACCTGCCACCCGCTGAGCGACCAATCCCTCCAAGTTATAATGTTCTTCCTCGGGCATTCTGGTGATGCCATCAAAACTGGCAGACTTCACTGGCACTTGTGACTGAGATGGCATGGAGTAGGCTGCAGGAATAGGTCCACTGTGTAGTAAAAATGGTGGCACCGGGGATGAGGCATTAACTGAACCTGGGCCGTAGCTTCTCAGTGTGGTGGTGGCTGGCTGTGGATGCTGGCTCTGGTGTCCATACACTGGGTAATAGGTTTCTGCAGGGTTGTGCTGTTGCTCCTGTGGGAGTGAAACACTCTGAAGACAAATGTCTACATTTTTCTGATCTTGCCCTGATGAGGTCTGATGTGTCAGATCAGTAGTGTGGGTCACAGGTTGGCTGGGGGTATACATGTTGGCTGCCATGGTGGTTTGAGTGGTTTCAAAGGAGTTTGATGGTCTCTGCAGGGCCTCCTGATAATCAAAGGAGCTGAGGGTTGATGGGAGCTGCTTTTCCACCCTTGGCTCAGTCTGAAATTTCTGTGCCTCCGAGAGCGAAGGATCCAAGTCTAGCATGAGGATGTTGAGGGTGTTGATGGACTGTTCAATCTCCTGCTGAGAGCTCATTCTTGGGAACTCTGGGATTTTGTGGCTTTGCAGGATTGGCTCGGAGGTGCTGTGCTGTGGGCTCTGAGTCCTCACAGGGCCCTCGAGCACCCCATTGCTCTGTGGGTAGGATGGAGACCAACTGCCCTGCTGTTGCCAGGTGCTCAGGCCTCTCTGAACTGCGTCCCTGCTGCTGGTGCTGCGTGCTGGGGTCTGAGGCAAATTGGACACAAGCTCATGTCTGGAGCTGTCAGGCGCACTGAATGACTGAGATCTGTACATCCCGCTGGGGCCAATGGGATAGGACTGCTGGACCACAGCTGTCTGAGGCTGCTGGAGACTACTTGGCATGGTGTATGTGACAGGCTGAGGGGTGGAGATGACAGGGACCAGGTGGCTTGCAGAGCTCTGAAACTGGCCTGCCTGGGTTAGGCTGTTGCTCCTTGGGATGGTTTTGGTGATTCCAGCCAGGTCTGACTCACAGTATCTATCCTTTTGGAGTTTGCTGATTCCATTGTAATTTGGTGGCCCACTGGATACAAGCAGAGCCTGGTCTATCTGAGGAGACTCGTGGTAACCCACCTCAGCCATCGGGTAGGTACCCTCAAATGAGGAGAGCGTTCCCACGCTGTCAATGCTGTTCAGGTCATGGTTGGGTAAATCATCATCTAGAATGTCTGTTTCCCGCTCTGCATTGGCTATTGGCACATCTCCATTGACGTGGACCTGGGCAGGAACCAGCACATGGCGGGCACCTCCAGAGACTGCCAGGCCAGAGGCTCTGTTGTGCATCGGTGCCTTGCTGTCCAGACCAAAGCCACTCAGCAGCCTGTCAAGCTCCTTCTTCTCTTCAGGCGTGATGCCTTGATTGCTTGGTGGTGGCTGCTCGTCAGTCTTGTCGGTTTTGGTGGAGGCGGTGGAGTTTCCTGAGTCGCTGCTCACCGACAGAGTGTGTTCGATATGATTGGGCACCCCGGGTAAGGGAATGCCGTTAGCAGTGACTGGATTGGTTGTCCCATCAGTTGAATTCTTCTTCTTTACTTTGGCATATAAACTCCCATCCAGTGGCCCCTGGGTGTGCACCAGATCTGGAAAAGCAAAAGACAAGCCCATCAAACAGTCATCTGATAACAAAGGGTCAGATCCACTCAGGTAGTGATGTTGGGTGGATGAGAAAAGATTAACGAGGACACGGGGTGAACTCCTCTGCTCCTCCAAAACACAGCACCTCCAACAGTGCAGCATTCCTCGAACGCAGCACTGGAAATGTCAGCCTGGGTTATGGGCTCATCCCTCTGGAATAGGGATTGAACCCACAGCCTTTTATTCTGATACAGGTGCTCTGTTCTAAAGAAGCAGGGAGAGAGGAAAGAGATCAGAGATGCAGGGATACAATGGGATGGGATTTGCTGTAAGGAAAATGTATGAATGACACTCAGTGTTATTAATGAACAAATCATCCAGTAAAGTGAGGAAGAGATTCTCTGTGAATTTTCACAAGTAGCTGGATGATTTGTGCTGTTCCAAGATTCATTTTATGAAATTATTTTTAAAATTTTTTACACAGAGGGTAGTGGGTCCCTGGAACTCGTTGCTGGGGGAGGTAGTGGAAGCGGATACAGTAGTGATTTTTAAGGGGCATCTGGACAAATACATGAATAGGATGGGAATAGAGGGATATGATCTCTGGAAGAGTAGGGGATTTTAGTTCAGTGGGGCAGCATGGTCTGTGCAGGCTTGGAGGGCCGAAGGGCCTGTTTCTGTGCTGTAATTTCCTTTGTTCTTTGTTCTTTGATATCCCACCCTTAATCTCCTTGCTGCAGATTAATTGTTTGTTAATTACTAGATTTATTTTTCTGTGACAAGTTTAATAGCTTAAGGTCACTTTTCACTCAGTCATCCTAATTAATGTATGTTGATCAATTTCTGTGACCCTAAAAGTCATCTCATAATGAATGGTCAGGTCATTTATTATTGGATGACCCTTAGAACATTGAGTACAGGAGTTGGGACATCTTGTTGAAGTTGTACAAGACGTTGGAATACTGTGTACTGTTCTGGTCACCCTATTATAGAAAGGATATTATTAAACTGGAAAGACTGCAGAAAAGATTTACCAGGATGCTACTGGGACTTGAGGGTTTGAGTTGTAAGATACACTGGGACTTTATTCTCCAGTGTGTAGGAAGCTTAGGGGTGAGCTTATAGAGGTCTATTAAATAATGAGGAGCCTAGGTCAGCTAGATAGTCAACATACTTTCCCAAATTAGAGAGCATAGATTTAAGATAAAGGGGGAGACATACAAAAGGTCCAGAGGGGCAATTTTTTCACTTAGATGGTGGTGGGCATCTGGAACAAGCTGCCAGAGGTAGTAGTAGAGACGGGTACAATTTTGTCTTTAAAAAGCGTTTAGACAGTTTCATGGATAAGATGGCCATAGAGGGATATGGGCCAAAGGCAGGGCATTAGGACTAGCTTAGTGGTAATACTGGGTGGCATGGACAATTTGGGCCGAAGGGCCAGTTTCTATGCTGTAAACCTGTGTGATACTGAGTGAATGATTAAAAATGTGAAGTCTTGTTCTGAACTGTTTGTAACGCTAAATAAGTCAACTTGAATTTTAAAAATCTTATTTTTCCTTTATTACATTTCCCTCTCTTACTAAATCCATTTTGACTTTCCCTCTCTTTATTTCTATTTCTTTTTCTGATTTGACTCAGTCAGTACAGCTCTCCCTCTAATTTCTCAATCTTTATCTTTGTCATGGAGGTAAACAGTTAGTCCCATCATTCACTGAGGCCCCAGATCTCACATTGCCCCCACCTGCACCTGCAGGTACAGACAAAGATATTTCAGCTTAAGTGCACAAAAAAATCTAATGAACAGAGCACATTTGGAGGTGTCCCAATGCAGTGAATTACAGCACATTGAAGTGATAGTATTTAAAGGGTTAGGCACTCCACACAGACCAGCTTCCAGCTCCTCTTCTGGCTGTCTGCAAGAACGCAGCATGATACCACTTTGCCAAAGTCTCTGTCCACTGGCCAAAAATAAATTCATTTTTCCACCTTCATAGTGCGTAATGGAAACCAACACGGACCTCTGTCAGCGTTAAGGCCGAACGCACCCAGCCCCCTCGCAAAAATAAAACACTCAAAACTTTTTCAATACCCAAAAACACTGATAAAAGACATAACCGAAGAAACATGCACTTCAAAAGTAGCCCAGGGCTGGAACTGAGACGAAGGGGGAAAATCTCCAACTGCCTCTCCAAGCCTACCTCATGTGTATCCTCTTTTACGTCTCAAAGCAGAATTTCTTTTATCCATGTAAAAGTTGACAGATCTGGAAGGAAAAATGGAACCAAAAATCCACAATAGAGACAAAGGGAGGGTAGACTTGAAGGAGACTGGAGAAAAGAGAGAGAGAGAATGCCGTTCCCACAGTGGATATGCGTGAGTGGGAAGTGTGTTTCTGATGACTGTGTCTGTAAGTACTGCAGCCTCCACCTGGTATACACTTATCAACTCATAGCTATGTGCTTGGGAGTGACATCAGCTTCCCATGAGCGAGCACTGACTGCGTCCAGAGAAACACAAGTCTGAGGAAAAGAAAATCACTTTTTCCAATCTCCACAACACATACCGCAGTCAGGGAAAGATCCCAACAATCATCAGACTCCAATTTTCCAGCTGTCCATTCCACTGGAAAAGCAAAGCTGGAGGTTTCTTCAGTAAAACTCTTTTTTTAGACAGTCGTCATGATTCAGAGTTCTGGAATTTTATCGAAAGAAATAGGAGCTGGAACAGTGAAAACAAAACGTCCCAGCAGCTGATATCAACACTAACCATGTGTAACTACACACACCAACAACAGTCAATACTCTGGCTGCAAGATGGGATGGGTCCTACAACAAAGACACAGACCAAGGGTAGATTTGGCAGATAAAGGAGAGTGAGGGGCATTTGCTCACTTAGAGAATTCCCATTAATAAAATATTCTTTAACAGGAGTAGGTGACCTTGAAGGATTTGGTGTTAGAACCATGGAACATTATAGCACAGAAACAGGCCTTTTGGCCCTTCTTGGCTGTGCCAAACTACTTTTCTGCCTAGTCCCACTGACCTGCACCTGGACCATATCCCTCCACACCCCTCTCATCCATGTACTTATCCAGGTTTTTTTTAAATGTTAAAAGTGATCCCACTTTCACCACTTCATCTGGCAGCTCATTCCACACTCCCACCACTCTCTGTGTGAAGAAGCCCCCGCTAATATTCCCTTTAAACTTTTCCCCTTCACCCTTAACCCATGTCCTCTAGTTTTTTTCTCCCCTCAGTGGAAAAAACCTGCTTGCATTCACTCTATCTATACCTATCATAATTTTATACACCTCTATCAAATCTTACTCCAACTTTTGTATGACAATGGGATGTTTAGTTTGGTCTTCTGAAATGCCAAGGAGGGAAGTGAAGTACATGCCATTACTGATCTTAGTGAACAAGTTGATGTGACCTGTCCCAGGGTTTGCGTCTCATGACTGCAGTCACATTGTGGATCATCCCTCAGCTTATGGAGCAGGTGGCTGCATTGACCACTCTGTGCAGATTGGGTTGGATGTTGTGTCCATTGTCTCCAAGTGAAGTTAAAACCAGGAAGCTCTGCTGTTGGCTCTTTAGATGACTGTATCCCACCATTTGGTCCATCTGGGCAGTAAGCTGATAGCAGCTCCATGAATATTAGCTGCTCATTCCCCAAAGCAGCCTGATTTTAAACACTTCCTTAGTCACCTTTCTTAAATCTTGATGAATGTGAAGATCAACATTGCTCGTGACTTTATCCATCTTGCGGAACACAATGATAAATGTGGATTGTTCATCAGGTTGTTGATAAGCTCAAGAGTTTTGAGGCATTGACTCCTAGTCATGACCTTCCGTTTCTCTGTGCCAGCATTTTTGAAAAAAATTGTTGATGGGATGTGGGCATTGCTGGCTGGGCCACCATATATTGCCCATCTCTGTGGGTTCTATATCTGTGGATGTAGAGTCACATGTCGACCAGACCAGGTAAGGACGGTAGATTTCCTTCCCTGAAGAACATGAGCCAACCAGATAGGCTTTTATAACTATTGATAATGGTTTCATGCTCATCATTAGACTTTTAATTCAGATTTTTATTGAATTCAAATTTCACCATCTGTTGTGGTGAGATTCTGCCTGGGTCTAAGGAGAATCACCCTGGGCCTCTGTATTACTAGTCCAGTGACAATACCACTCCACCACTGCCATGAGGAATGAATATCTGGAATCTGCCAATCTTCAGAGGCAGGTCTCCAGTCAGACAGTGCTGAAAGCCATTGATCAGTTTATGAAGGTAGCTCCAGTTTGCTGATCAATGTTGGGTGTGTGTGAGGATCTGTTTACATCAGCTCCTTCCTCTCCAAATCAGACTACCAACTGCGGAGGGCAGGATCCAATGGCAGTTTTATCCAGTCTTTTAGGAACACATCAGAGGGTGACAGTATGGGAACCTCATGGAAACCTCACTCCTCATCAGGACTGCTAAATGAAGGATTACTGTGTGAAGAAGTTCTGCTCGATGTAAATAGAAACATGATCTGATCACATGGGCTATTCAAAGAGCAAAGAACAAAGAAAGGTACAGCACAGGCACAGGCCCTTCGGCCCTCCAAGCCCGTGCCAATCATGATGCCCTAACTAAAAAAAACCTTCTGCCCCTACTCAATTCAGATCCCTCTATTTCCTCCCTGTTCATGTACCCATCCAGACGCCTCATAAATGTTACAAACCTGCCTGCTTCCACTACCTCCTCTGGTAGCACGTTCCAGATACCCACCACTCGCTGTGTGAAAAGCCTCCCCCTCACATCTCCTTTAAACTTTTCCCTCTTATCTTGAACCCTGTGCCCCCTGGTAATTGACACTTCCACCCTTGGAAAAAGCCTCTGACTATCCATCTTGTCTGGGCCTCTCATTATTTTGTAGACCTCTATCAAGTCTCCCCTCAGCCTCCATCTTTCCAATGAAAACAATCCTAGTTTATTCAACCTCTCCTCATAGTCAACACCCTCGAGACCAGGCAACATCCTGGTGAACCTTCTTCGCTCTCTTTCTAAAGCTTCCACATCCTTCTGGTAGTGTGGTGACCAGAACTGCAAACAATACTCCAAATGTGGCCTAACCAAGATTTTATCTAGCTGCTTCATGATTTGACAATTCTTGTACTCAATACTTGGGTGATGAAGGCAAGCATGCCATATGCCTTCTTAATCACCTTGGCCACATGTGTTGCCGCTTTTTGGGAATTGTGGACCAGCACACCCAGATCCCTCTGTATGTTAATGTTCCTAAGGGTTCAGCCATTTACAGTATAATTCACACCTAAATTTGATCCTCCAAAATGCATCACCTCGCACTTGTCTGGACTCCATTTGCCATTTCTGTGCCCAAGTCTCCAATCTATCTATATCCTGTTGTATCCTCTGACAATCCCCAGCACTCCGTCATCAAGGAGGAAATAGCGAGGCATCTTGAGGGGAATTGCTTGATAGAGCAGACGCAGCACGGTTTCGTTAAGGCTTTTAAAAGTCTACCACATGCCAGATGTGAATTTGCCCTCGAATAGCTGCTCCCAATCCACATTCTCCAGTTCCTGTCTAATTTGTATGTAATTGGCCCTCGCCCAATTAAACACCTTCACCTGAAGGCCTTATCCATGATTATCCAAAATCTTAGGGAATTATGTTGGTTAATAATCTGTTTAACTTTGATAATGATTTTTTGTTGGCAATTCAGTCTACAGCTAGTGGAAGCGGAGAATTGCTCTCTCTCTCTGCTCCTGATCACGATTCTGTGCTGTCGTGTGTCGTGAAGGCCGCCTTGGAGAACGCATACCCGAAGATCAGAGGCTGAATGCCTTGACTGAAGAAGTGTTTCCTTCCTGTTGGGGAACTCCTCCCTATTTCAGCTTCTACTTTGGTTGCACCAACTTCCCTGACTAATGTCAGAACTCTGCTAATATTTATCAGGGATTGCTGGATAAACCAGACTCCACCTGCTGAAATAATCGTCCTGATAACAAAAATTGCTAAAGATTTCACTTCTCGATCCACATTTCTAATCAATGCTGACACTCCCCACATTCCATCACTGGCTATTTCTCCAGAGTCACAATGGAGTTGGTGAGCACCCAGTAGTTCCACTAACAGCCCTTGGGCAATGGGCCCACCATCTGGAGAAAATGACTGTTTTAATCCATACATAAATGAAAAGTGATCGCTCAAATAAAAATACACAGCCCCATTAAATAAAAATACACAGCCCAAGTTAAACCTGAGCAAGATTGTGTGTCAGTACATTTTTAGACACGGTATAAACAGTGTTCTGTTTTAGCAGGGATATTAACAGTGCCTTGGGAGCATTACCAATGTCGTTTAACAATTAACCATGTCCTCGGGGTGCTAACAGTGTCCTTTGAATTGTAAAGGTTTTTTGGGCATATTAACAGTGTTGTTGGAGTGTTTTGGGATATTAACAAATAAACATACAAAAGAATAGAAAATAGGAGCAGGAGTAGGCCACTTGGCCCTTCAAGCCTGCTCTGCCACCCAAGTCTTATCTTACTGCCATACTCCTGCAATCTCCCCATCCCCCTTGATGATTTTAAAGTCTTGAAATCTCTCCATTGCCTTCTAAGATATATTCAGTGACTTAGCCTCCACAGCTTTCTGTGGTAGAGAATTTCTCAGGTTCACCTCCTCTGAGTGAAGAAATTTCTCCTCACCTCAGTCCTAAATGGTCTACCCCATATTCTGAGACCATGAACCCGTGTTCTAGACCCCACACCTCTTCACTGCACTCCCTCTATGACAAGAATATCCATTCTTAGTACGGAAACCAAAACCGTGTACAATACTCCAGGTGTGGTCTCACCAAGACCCTGTAAAGTTCAGTAAGATATCCTTGCTCCTGTACCACAGAATCCCTACAGTGTAGAAGTAGGCCATTTAACCCATTGAGCCTGTGCTAACTCTCTGAAAGAGCATCTTCCCCAGGTCTATTCCCCACCCTGTCCCTGTAACCCTGCATATTTACCATGGTTAATCCACCTAACAGAGGACCTGGAGGAAACCCACACAGACATGGGGAGAATGTGCAAACTCCACACAGTTGAATTGAACCTGGGTCCCTGGTGCTATGAGGCATGCCATGGTATTCAAGTCCTCCTGCAATGAAGGCCAACATACCATTTGCCTTCTTAACTGCTTCCTGTACCTGTATGCTTGCTTTCAGTGAATGATGTACAAGGACAGCCAGATCCCTCTGCACATCAACATTTCCCAATCAATCTCTACTAATACTCTGCTTTTCTTCTTCTCCATCCGATGTGGTTATACTGCCCACTCACTCAACTTGTCTAAATCACCTTAAAGCCTCTAAATATTCTCCTCATAGCTCACATTTCCACCAAGGTATGCACCATCAGCAAACTTGGAAATATTACATTTTATATGTTACATATTACATCATCCAAATCATTGATGTATATTGCAAGTAGCTGGGCTCATGCACTGAGCCCAACACCCCACCAGTCACCCCCTGTCACTCTGAAAAAAAACTTTTTATTCCTACTCTGTTTCCTGTTGGCTATCAATTTCTCAATCCATGCCAATATATGACCTCCAATCCCATCTGCTTTAATTGTGCACGCAACCTCTTAAGTGACAATTTATCAAAAACTTTCTGAAAATCCAAATACACCACATCCACTACTTGTCCCTCATCTATGTTACTAGTTACATACTGAAAAAACTCTAGTAGGCTTGTCAAACATAAGTTGTCATACAACAAAACTAACCAGTCAGAGGGAGTGCAGCTGGATTAAGTTTCAAGGGAGTAAGGCCAGGCTGGATGGTCTCTACTTTAACACCAGAAATATTGCAGGTAAAATGGATGAGTTAAGGGCAATGATTGATACGTGGACATAGTGACCATCACAGAGACATGGTTGAAGGAAGGACATGATTGGCAACTCAACATTCTGGGATATAGAATCTTCAGGTGAGATGGGGACGGCGGTGGCAGGGGTGAGGGAGGGGGTAAAAGAGGAGGAGGAATTGCACTATTAGTTAAGGAGACAGTTACTGCAGGAAGGAGAGATGATATCTTGGAGGGAGTATCAAATGAAGTTTTGTGGGTCAAGTTTTGGAGTAAAAAAGGAATAGCCACATTATTAGGTGTTAATCACAGATCCCCAGATAGTCAGAGTGATATTGAGGAGCAAATATATATTCAGTTTGTGGAGGTGTGTAAAAACAATAATAGAGTTATTATATTCGGCAAGTTCAACTTTCCCAACACTAATTGGGATATACTTTATGTTAAGGGTCTGGAAGGAGTAGATTTATTGAAATGTGTACTGGAGAACTTTTTAAATCAATATGTAGAGGGTCCAACCAGCTGTACTGGACCTGATTCTGGAGAATGAAGCCAGACAGGTGATTGAGGTGGTGATGGGGGAGCATTTTTAGTGATAGCGATCACAACATAATACAATTTCAGCTTGTTATGGACAAGGAAATAGACAAGCTGCAAAAAAAAATGGATTGGAGGAAAGCAGATTTGAGTAAAATAAGACAGGATCTGGACTGGGAACAGCTACTAATGGGAAAATCTATAGAAGAGCAATGGTAGGAATTCAAAAAGGAAATGGGAAGGGTGTAAGCCCAGAATGTTCCCTCTCGGGTGATAGGTAAAAATAACAAACCCAGAGAACCATGGGTGACCAGAAATATTTAGGATACAATAAGAAGGAAAAGAAAGGCTTTTACAAAGTACAAGGGGAGCAGATCAGTGGAGGTATTAGTGAGGAATAGAAAGTGCAGGATGGAGCTTAAGAAAGCAATTAGAAATGTAAAGAGCAGATATGAGAAAGCTCTGGCTGGTAAAAGCAGGGAAAATCCCAAGATATTCTATAAGAATATCCAGAGGATATTGGTAGAATGTTGAATGAATACTTCAGATCCACCTTCACCCAAGAGAGTGAAAATGATGGTATGGAATTTAGAGAGAGAGACTATGGGGTCCTTGAGCAAACTGACATTGGGAAGGACAAGGTATTGGAAGTTTGGCAGCCTCAAAAGTGGACAAGTCTCCAGGTCCAGATGAATTGTGCCCTAGGCTGCTATGGGAGGCAAGGGAGGAGAATGTAAGGGCTCTGACCCAAACTTTTAATTCCTCTCTGGCTACAGCGAAGGGGCCAAATGACTGGGGAGCAACTAATGTGGTTCCACTACTTAAGAAGGATTATAGAGATAAACCAGGGAACTATAGGCCAGTAAGTCTCACATCAGTGATCAGGAAACTGTTCGAGAAACATCTGAAGGAGAGCATCTATCTCCATTTAGAGAGGCAAAGCTTGATCAGGGATAGTCAGCATGGCTCCATCAGAGGGAAGTCATGCTTAACAAATTTGATTGAATTTTTTTAAGGAGGTGATCAGATGTGTGGATGAGGGTAGTGTAGTCGACGTAGTTTAAATGGATTTCAACAAAGCTTTTGACAAGGTCCCACATGGGAGGCTTGTAAGAAAGGTAGATTCACATCAGAGTCAGGGTAATTTTGTAATGTGAAATCAAAATTGACTCAGTTGTAGGAGACAGAGGGTGATGTCAGAAGCTGCTTTAGTGACTGGAAGCCAGTGTCCAGTGACATACCACAGGGATCTGTGTTGGGCCCCTATTATTCGTCATTTATATAAATGACATCGATGACTAGGTGGGAGGTAGGGTTAGTAAGTTTGAGGATGACACAAAAATTGGCCGGGTGGTTAACAGTGAGGCGGAGTGTCTTGGGTTACAAGAAAATATGGACAGAATGGTCAAATGGGCAGATAAGTGGCAGATGGAATTTAACCCTGAAAAGTGTGAGGTGATGCACTTTGGAAGGAATATTTCAACAAGAAAGTACTTAATGAATGGTAGGACACTCAGAAGTTCTGTGGAACAAAGGGACTTTGGCGTGTTTGTCCATAGATCTCTGAAAGTGGAAGGACATGTTAGTAGGGTGGTGAAAAAGGCATATGGGACACTTGCCAAGATCGAGGTGCACGAGATTATGAGAGACATGAGCAGAGTGGATAAGGAGCAGTTGTTCCCTTTAGTTGAAGGGTCAGTCATGAGACCACATGGTTTCAAGGTGAGGGGCAGGAGGTTTAGGGGGATGTGAGGAAAAGCTTTTTTACCGAGAGAGTGGTGACAGTCTGGAATGCACTGCCTGGGAGGGTGGTGGGGGCGGGATGCCTCACATCCTTTAAAAAGTATCTGGATGAGCACCTGGCACGTCATAACATTCAGGGCTATGGGCCAAGAGCTGGCAGATCAGATTATATGGGAGTTCAGGTGTTTCTAATCTGTAGGTGCAGACTCGATGGGCCAAAGGGCCACTTCTGCTCTGTATGATTCTATGATTTCCCTTTTATAAATCTATGTTGTCTTTGACTAATTCTGTTGATATGTTCTCCATGTCCTGTTACTGCATCCTTTAGAATGGACTCCAACATTTTCCCGAGCACTGATGTTCCACTAACTGGTCTACCATTCCATTTTCTCCCTCCATTCTCTTTTTTAAACAACGGGTTATATTTACCACCCTCCAATCTTCTGGAACTTTCTAGAATTTTTGCCATGGCGCCTCCTTTGGTACCCTGGGATCGAGATTATCGGACCTGGGGATTTGTTGACTTTCTCTCTCAATTTCTTCAGCATTAATTTTTTAGTGATACCTAATCCTTCACTGCCCCCAATCACTGGGCCCTTGGCTCCTGAGCATTCAAAATCTTAGAGTCACACAGTACAGGATAGACCGTTCGGCCCATCGAGTCTGCACCAACAAAACTTCACCAAATCTACACCCCATTTCCCAGTAATTGGCCCATAGTCTTGAATATTACAACATTTCAAGTACTCATCCATGTATTTTTTTAAGGATTGTGAGGTTTCCTGCCTCTGCTACCCTCCCAGGCAGCGCATTCCAGACTCCCACCACTCTCTGGATGAAGAAACCTATCCTCAAATCCCCTCAAACTTTCCGCTTCTCGGTTTAAAATTATTTCCCCAGGTTATTGACCCTTCAGCTCAGGGGAATTGCTAATTCCTATCCACCCTGTCCATTCCCCTCATAATCTTGGGCACCTCAATCAGGTCCTCCTCCAGCCCTCTCTGCTCAAGAGAGATGTAGAAATAACAGAGTTGTCGTGATGGGAGACTTCAATTTCCCAAACATCGATTGGAATATCCCTAGGGTAAGGGGTTTGGATGGGGAGGAGTTTGTTAGGTGTGCTCAGGAAGGTTTCCTGACACAGTACGTGGATAAGCCTACGAGGGGAGAGGCTGGACTTGACCTGGTACTGGCGAATGAACCCGGACAGATGACGGATCTCTCGGTAGGAGACCATCTTAAGAACATAAGAAATAGGAGCAGGAGTAGGCCATCTAGCCCTTCAAGCCTGCCCTGCCATTCAGTAAGATCATGGCTGACCTGTCGTGGCTCAGTTCTGATGTGGGTATGCCGGCGTTGGACTGGCATAAACACAGTAAAAAGTCTGACAACACCAGGTTTTAGTCCAACCGATTTATTTGATAATAAACTGACAAGCTTTCGGGGTTAGTCCCTTCGTCAGGTGAATGGAGAGTTCTGGCCTCAGACAGAGCATATAAAGCACAGACAGTTTACAGATTACTGATTAGAATGCAAATCTTTACACCTAACCTGCTGTTCAAGACCTGAAGTGGCTGACAATGTGAGTGGAAGGAGCACTGATCACAGTTTAAAGAGATGTGTATTGTCTCCAGACAGTACAGTAAGTGAGGTTTTGCAAACCCAGGCAAGTCACGGGGGTTACAGATAGTGCGACATGAACCCAAGATCCCTGTTGAGACCGTCCTCATGTGTGCGGAACTTGGCTATCAGTCTCTGTTCAGCGACTCTGCGCTGTCGTGTGTTGTGAAGGCCGCCTTGGAGAACGCTTACCCGAAGGTCAGAGACTGAATGCCCGTGACCACTGAAGTGTTCGCCAACAGGAAGGGAACAGTCTTGCCTGCATGACCATGCAGACGCTACGACAACAGATGAATGAACATCGCTCGACAATCACCAGGCAAGACTGTTCCCTTCCTGTTGGCGAACACTTCAGTGGTCACGGGCATTCAGCCTCTGACCTTCGGGTAAGCATTCTCCAAGGCGGCCTTTATGACACACGACAGCGCAGAGTCGCTGAGCAGAGACTGATAGCCAAGTTCCGCACACATGAGGACGGTCTCAACAGGGATCTTGGGTTCATGTCGCACTATCTGTAACCCCCATGACTTGCCTGGGTTTGCAAAACCTCACTTACTGTACTGTCTGGAGATAATACACATCTCTTTAAACTGTGATCAGTGCTCCTTCCACTCACATTGTCAGCCACTTCAGGTCTTGAACAGCAGGTTAGGTGTAAGGATTCGCATTCTAATCAGTAATCTCTAAGCTGTCTGTGCTTTATATGCTCTGTCTGAGGCCAGAAGTCTCCATTCACCTGACGAAGGGACTAACCCTGAAAGCTTGTGAGTCTATTATCAAATAAATCGGTTGGACTAAAACCTGGTGTTGTCAGACTTTTTACTGTGGCTCAGTTCCACATTCCCGCCCTCTCCCCATAACCCTTAATCCCCTCTCTTATCAAAAACCCATCAACCCGCTTCTTAAAAATATTTAGCGAGGCAGCCTCCACCACTTCAACGGGCAGAGAATTCCAGAGATTCACCACCCTTTGAGTGAAGAAATTCTTCCTCAACTCCGTTCTAAACCGCCCCCCCTTTATCTTGAGGCTGTGCCCCCTAGTCCTACTGTCCTTTCTGAGCGGGAAGAGTCTCTCCACCTCTATCCTATCCATCCCATTCATCATCTTATACGTCTCAATGAGATCGCCCCTCATTCTTCTAAACTCTAATGAGTACAAGCCTAGTTTATTCAGCCTCTCCTCATAGCTCAACCCCCTCAACTCCGGCATCAGCCTAGTAAACCTCCTCTGCACTCCCTCCAAGGCCAAAATATCCTTGCGTAAGTACGGCGCCCAAAACTGCACACAGTACTCCAGCTGCGGCCTCACCAATGCCCTATACAGCCGCAGCAAGACCTCCCTACTTTTATATTCAATCCCCCTCGCTATGAAGGCCAGCATCCCATTCGCCTTCCTGACCACCTACTGCACCTGCAAGCTGGGTTTTTGCGACTCATGCACAAGGACCCCAAGGTCCCTCTGCACCGTCGCCTGCTGCAGTTTTTCGCCACGTAAGTAATAATCCTTCCTACCATTATTCCTACCAAAGTGGACCACCTCACACTTGCCAACATTAAATTCCATTTGCCATTTCCTGGCCCATTCGCCCAGCCTATCTAGATCCTTCTGCAGACTCTCCACACCCTCCGCACAATTTGCCGTTCCTCCAATCTTGGTGTCATCAGCAAATTTCGACACCATACACTCGGTTCCCTCCTCCAGATCATCTATATAAATGGTAAATAGCTGAGGCCCCAGCACCGACCCCTGGGGCACTCCACTAGTCACCAACCGCCAATCCGAATAGCACCCATTGACCCCCACTCTCTGCCTCCTATCTGACAACCAATCCTCTACCCACGCTAACACCCTACCCCCAATTCCATGTCCCCTGACCTTCTGCAATAACCTCTTGTGAGGTACTTTGTCAAACGCCTTCTGAAAATCCAGAAAGACCACATCCACTGGCTCTCCTCTATCCACCGCCCTAGACACATCCTCATAGAACTCCAGTAAATTTGTCAGACACGACTTCCCTTTAATGAAACCGTGCTGCGTCTGCTCTATCAAGCAATTCCCCTCAAGATGCCTCGCTATTTCCTCCTTGATGACGGATTCTAACATTTTACCTACAACAGACGTTAAACTAACCGGCCTATAATTCCCTGCCTTTTGCCTGCCACCCTTCTTAAACAACGACGTAACATTAGCCGTTTTCCGATCCTCCGGCACTTCCCCGGAATCCAGCGACGTCTGGAAAATAACCACCAAGGCATCCACTATCACCTCCGCCATTTCTTTCAGAACCCTTGGATGCATTCCATCCGGTCCTGGGGACTTGTCCACAATCAGCCCCTCCAGTCTGTCGAGCACCGCCTTTCTACTAACAGTAATGTCATTGAGACCCTCCAGTCCTACCACCTTTCCATCGCTAACACCCGGCAAATTATTCACGTCCTCCTCCGTGAAGACAGAAACAAAAAAGTTATTCAAGACCTCAGCCATATCCCCATCCCCTACCACTAAGTCCCCCTTCTCATCCTCTAAGGGTCCAACGTTCACCCTAGCCAGCCTCTTCCTTTTTATATATTTATAAAAACTCTTGCTATCCTTTTTTATATTAAGCGCTAGCCCAGCTTCATAGTTTCTCCTACCCTTCTTTATCAACTTCTTTGTCAATCTTTGTTGACATTTAAACCTCTCCCAATCCTCTTCTCGCCCACTACTCTTAGCTACTCTAAATTCCTCCGCTTTTAATTTAACACTTTCCTTCACCTCCTTCGTTATCCACGGCTTATTACCTCTCCTCCTACGGTCCTTTTTGACCATCGGAATAAATTTCTGCTGAGCACCAAGAAAGATCTCCTTAAAGATCCTCCACTGCTCCTCAGCAGACCTACCTTCCAACGCGCTCCCGCAGTCCACATTCGCCAATTCTTCTCTCATCCTACCATACTCCCCTCTGTTCAAACAAAGGACGCGTGTCCGGGAACCCACTTTCTCCTCCTTCATCTGCACCAGAAACTCCACCATACAATGATCACTCTCCCCAAGAGGATCCTTCACCACAAGGTCCCTAATTCTACCCGCCTCGTTACATAACACCAGATACAAGATAGCTCGCTCCCTCGTCGGCTCCAACACACACTGTTCGAGGAAACTATCCCGGCAGCATTCCAAGAGCTCCTCCTCGAGCCCACCGCGTCCAACATGGGTCGACCAATCAATATGCAGATTGAAATCCCCCATAATTACGGCCGTCCCATTCCTGCACGCCGCACTTATTTGCGCGTTAACAGCCCGCCCCACCTCCAGGTCATTATTCGGGGGCCTATAGACGACACCCACTAGCGTCTTCCTCCCTTTGCTGTTCCTAATCTCCACCCACAACGATTCCATGTTCTGTTCTTTGGTTCCTATATCCTCTCTTGCTACCACCCTGATGCTATCCTTAATCAGCAGAGCTACGCCCCCCCCTTTTTCCTCCCGCCTATCCTTCCTAAACACTTGATACCCCTGGACATTCAGCTCCCAGTCCCTGTCACCTTGCAGCTACGTCTCTGTAATGGCCGCCAGATCATATCCATTTGTGCTGATCTGCGCCACCAGCTCATCCACTTTATTCCGAATCTTGGGAATGGTGATCATAATTCTATCTCCTTCACAATTGCATTGGAACGAGATAGGTTCAGGCAGGCTAGGAAGGTGTTTGTCTGGAGTAAGGGGAAATACGAAGGCGTCAGGCAGTTAATTGGACAAATAAACTGGAAGGAGGCATTCTTGGGGAAAAGTACCGAAGGAAGGTGGCAGATATTCAAGGAATGTTTGTCTGGAGCTCTGCACGACAACGTTCCGATGAGACAAGGAGGTTTTGGTAGGTCACGGGAACCATGGTGCACGAAGGCTATGGTGAACCTAGTCAGGAAGAAAAGGAAGGTGTACAAAAGGTTCAGGGAGCTAGGAGATGTTAAGGATCTAGAGGAGTATAAGGATTGTAGAAAGGAGCTTAAAAGGGAAATTAGGAAAGCCAGAAGGGGTCATGAGAAGGCCTTGGCGGGTAATATTAAGGAGAATCCCAAGGCCTTCTACAAATATGTGAAAAGTAAAAGGATGAGAAGAGAAGGGATAGGACCTATAAAAGGTGAAGGGGGAAAGGTCTGTGTGGAACCAGAAGAAATGGCAGAGGTGCTTAATGAGTACTTTGCCTCAGTATTCACAGTGGAAACTGATCTGGGAGATTTTGCTACAGGTTTGCAGCAGATGGAAAAGATTGAGTATGTAGATATTAAGGAAGAGGATGTGTTAGAACTTTTGAATTCTATCAAGATAGACAAGTCGCCGGGACCAGATGGGATGTACCCCAGGTTACTGTGGGAAGTGAGGGAGGTGATTGCAGAGCCCCTGGCGATGATCTTTGCGTTGTCGATGGAGACGGGAGAGGTTCCGGAGGATTGGAGGATTGCGGATGTGGTTCCTATTTTCAAGAAAGGGAATAGGGATAGCCTGGGAAATTACCGACCGGTGAGTCTGACCTCAATGGTTGGTAAGTTGATGGAGAGGCTTCTGAGGGACAAGATTTATGAGCATTTGGAGAGGTTTAGCATGATCAGAAATAGTCAGCATGGTTTTGTCAAGGGCAGGTCGTGCCTTACGAGCCTAGTTGAGTTCTTCGAAAATGTGACTGAACACATTGACGAAGGAAGAGCAGTGGATGTGGTGTACATGGACTTCAGCAAGGCGTTTGATAAGGTCCCCCATGCAAGACTTCTTGAGAAGGTGAGAGGGCATGGGATCCAAGGGGCTTTGGCCTTGTGGATCCAGAACTGGCTTGCCTGCAGAAGGCAGAGAGTGGTTGTGGATGGGTCTTTTTCGGCATGGAGGTCGGTCACCAGTGGAGTGCCCCAGGGATCTGTTCTAGGACCCTTGCTGTTTGTCATTTTCATAAATGACCCAGATGAGGAAGTGGAGGGATGGGTAAGTAAGTTCACCGATGACATGAAGGTCGGTGGTGTTGTGGATGGTCTGGAAGGATGTCAGAAGTTGCAGCAGGACATAAATAGGATGCAAGACTGGGCGGAGAAGTGGCAGATGGACTTCAACGTGGATAAATGTGTAGTGGTCCATTTTGGCAGGACCAATGGGATGAACGAGTACACTATCAAGGGCAGGAGTCTTAGCAGTGTTGAAGAGCAGAAGGATCTTGGGGTCCGGGTCCACAGGACTCTTAAATCGGCCTCGCAGGTGGAGGATGTGGTCAAGAAGGCGTATGGTGTACTGGCCTTCATTAATCGAGGGATTGAGTTTAGGAGTCGGGAGGTAATGCTGCAACTTTATGAGTCCCTTGTCAGGCCCCACTTGGAGTACTGTGCGCAGTTCTGGTTGCCTCACTATAGGAAGGACGTAGAAGCTATTGAAAGGGTGCAGAGGAGATTTACAGGGATGTTGCCTGGATTGGGAGGCATGCCTTATGAAGTTAGGTTGAGGGAGCTGGGACTCTTCTCCCTGGAGAGGCGTAGGTTGAGAGGCGACCTGATAGAGGTTTATAAAATGTTGAGAGGAATAGATAGGGTGGACTCTCAGAGGCTATTTCCCCGGGTTGAAATGGTCACTACGAGAGGACACAGATTTAAGGTGCAGGGAAGCAAGTACAGAGGTGATGTTAGGGGTAAGTTTTTCACTCAGAGGGTGGTGAGTGAATGGAATCGGCTGCCGTCAGTGGTGGTGGAGGCGAACTCGCTGGGGTCTTTTAAAAGACTTCTGGATGAGTATATGGGATTTAATGGGATTGGGGGTTATAGATAGGTCTATGGATTGGTAGGTATTGATGTGATCGGCGCAACTTGTGGGCCAAAGGGCCTGTTTGTGCTGTAGTGTTCTCTGTTCTATGTTCTAAAACAATCTAATCCTATCCACCTCTCTTCATAGCTTATATGTTCCATCCCAGGCAGCATCCTGGTGAACCTCCTCTGCAACCCCTCCAGTGCATTCACATCCTTCCTGTACTGAGGCAACCAGAACTGCACACAGTCCTCCAACTGTGACCACACCAACGTCATGCACAGCTCCAACACAATCCCACTGCTCTTACAATCTATGCCAGGACTGAATAAGTGTCCTATATGCCTTTTTAACTCCCCTATTAAACTGTCCTGCTGCCATTTGATTTGAGTTATTATTGTCACATATATTAGTTTACAGCGAAACATTTTGTTTCTTGTGCGCTATACAGACAAAGCATACCGTTCATAGAGAAGGAAAGGAGACAATGCAGAATGTAGTGTTACAGTCATAGCTAGGGTATAGAGAAAGATTAACTTAATGCAAGGTAGGTCCATTCAAACGTCTAATGGCAGCAGGGAAGAAGCTGTTCTTGAATCAGCTGGTACATGACCTCAGACTTTTGTATTCTTTTCCTGATGGAAGAAGGTGAAAGAGAGAATGTCTGGGGTATATGGGATCCTTAATTATGCTGGCTGCTTTGCCGAGGCAGCTGGAAGTGTAGACAGAGTCCGTGGATGGGAGGCTGGTTTGCGTGATGGATTGGGCTGCATTCACGACTTTTTGTAGTTTCTTGCTGTCTTGGGCAGAGCAGGAGCCCATACCAAGCTGTGATACAACCAGAAATAATGCTTTCTATGGTGCACCTGTAGAGGTTGATGACAGTTGTAGCTGACATGCTATATTTCCTTAGTCTTCTGAGAAAGTAGAAGCATTGGTGGGCTTTCTTAATTATAGTGTTGGTATGGGGGGGACCAGGACAGGTTGTTGGTTAGTCTCGACCATTTTTACTTTTTTTGCATTTGTGAACAAACAATCCAAATTCCCTCTGTTCCTCTGAGCTTCCTCGTATCCTGTCATTCATTGAGTACTCCCTGCCCTTCTCTTGTTACTCCTTTCACAGTGCATCACCTTGCACGTTAAATTCCATTTTTCACTCATCTGTCCATCTGACTAACTGATGACTTCTTGCAAACTAAAACCTTCTTCCCCAATATTGACCACCCTGCCAATCTTTGTGTCATCCGCAAACTTACTTACCATTACCCCTGCTGCCAGAATCTCATTTATATATATCACGAACAATAAGGGACCTTGCACTGATCCCTGTGGAATTCAATAGGACACCAGCCTCCAATCACACAAACAGCTTACTACCACCCACTGCCTCCTATCACTAAGCTAGCTTTAGAATCACCTCACCTTACCAAGCTCCCCTGGATCTCATGTGTATTTATCTTTTGTATCAGTCTGTCCTGTGGGATCTTGTCAAAGGTTGTGCTGAAATCCATATGAACTACATCAACAGTGTTTCCTATTATAAATTCACCTGGTTTGCACTGTAAGGGACCTCCATTTGCCTTCACTAACGTTTTTCTTCCTACATACTTGTAGACACTTTTACAGTCTGTTTTTAGGTTACTTGAAAATTTACTCTCACACTCTATTTTCCCCTCTTAATCAATCATTTGGTCCTCCTTTGCTAAATTTTAAACTGTTCCCAATCCTCAGGCTTGCCACTTTTTCTAGAAACTACAGATGATTCTTCTTTGGATTAATACTATCCTTAATTTATTTTGGTAGACGTGGTTGAGCTGCTTTTCTTGTGTTTTTGTATTAGAAAGGAATGTCTAGCTGTTTCAATACAAACATTTGTTCCTTAAACGTTTGCCTCTCCACCATCATCTACTATACTCCTTGTACACCTATGGCTGTGCGGCCAAATTCCCCTCCAATTCAATTTTCAAGTTTGCTGACAACACCACCATAGTGAGTTGGATCTCAAACAATGACGAGGCAGAGTACAGGATTGAGATAGAGAATCTGGTGAACTGGTGCGGCAACAATAATCTCTCCCTCAATGTCAACAAAATGAAGGAGATTGTCATCGACTTCAGGAAACGTAAAGGAGAATATGCCCCTGTCTACATCAACTGGGATGAAGTAGTAAGGGTTGAGAGCTTCAAATTCTTAGGTGTCCAGATCACCAACAACCTGTCCTGGTTTCCCCCATGTCGACACTTTAGTTAAGAAAGCCCATCAATGCCTCTACTTTCTCAGAAGGTGAAGGAAATTTGGCATGTCCGCTACGGCTCTCACCAACTTTTACAGATGCCCCATAGAAAGCATTCTTTCTGGTTGTATCGCAGCTTGGTATGGGCTCCTGCTCTGCCCAAGGCCACAAGGAACTACAAAAGGCCGTGAATGTACCCAATCCATCAGGCAAACCAGCCTCCTATCCATTGACTCTGTCTACACTTCCCACTGCCTCGGCAAAGCAGCCAGCATAACAAAGGACCGCACGCACCCCGGACATTCTCTCTTCCACCTTCTTCCATTGGGAAAAAGATACAAAAGTCTGAAATCACGTACCAACCAACTCAAGAACAGCTTTTTCCCTGCTGCTGTCAGACTTTTGAATGGACCTACCTCGCATTAAGTTGATCTTTCTCTACACCCTAGCTATGATTGTAATATTACATTCTGCACTCTCTCATTTCCTTCTCTATGAACGGTAGGTTTTGTCTGTATAGCACGCAAGAAACAATACTTTTCACTGTGTACAAACACATGTGACAAAAATAAATCAAATCAAATAATGCCATTTAACGAAGATTCCCAATCTATCACACACTTCATACATTCAGAATTCCCTTTGTTAATGTAATTTATTGTGAATGCTCCATCCATTCAGATACAGTGCCTTTAAGCTTGCCTTTTTAAGATTTTTATTCATTTTTGTTTTGTATTGTGGTCCTATTTGTTCTGCTCCTTGTTGCCTCTAACTTCCACTTTTTCCTTTTACTTTCTGTCTTCCATTTCTATCTTTGTTTCCTTCTCTTGTATGTCCCTACTCAGGTTCCCTCTCTCATTAACAGGGTCTGGAGGCATTAATGCTATTCTGATGGTATTAACCCGTGTCTGACGGGTATTAACAGTATTCTGGGGATATTAACAGTATCCTGATCATATCAATAGTATTCCATGGCTAGTAACTGTGTCCTGGGGGAAGGTATTAAGAGTGCTCTGGGAGTATTAATGGTATTCTGGGGTATCAGCAGGGTCCTGTTTTAGACAACTATCCAGTAAACACTGCTGTTTTGGTTCGTGGATTGTAAAAGAAATTTAAGAGTCACATGGGAGCTTTTATGAAAATTTGCGAGCGTGAATTACCCAATCCCCGCTCAGGATGGTGACCTCACATTGGCCATCCCGAGTTGTAAATTAAGACTTGTCTTGGAAATCAGCCAAGAGGCTGTAACATTACTGAAATAGAATGGTATTAAATATCACATAGTGAAGGCATTACACAAGGGGCTGCTTAAATCTACTACAGATGTCAGACTGGGACTCTGCCCCAGCTCCTTTCTCCCCAGACCGATGTCTTCAACTTTTTTGCCATAATTATTTCTTTTTATTCTGTTTCATGTTTTGTTGCCAGGTCTACAGTAACGGCTGCTTGTACAGCTTGACTAAAAGGACTTCCATTTCAATGGAAGCATTGTGATCAGAGTGAATATTTCCTCCTAGCCTTGTGTGAGCCGGAATTAAATATTCACAAGATTAAATATTCCCACTTTTTTCTTGGAATAACACTGGGAACTCACCTAAGGATGTCAAGTTTTACGTTGACCTTAAAGGGTTCCTGGGAAAAGTTAAAGGACTGCAAACCAGTGGAAGATAAGTGGTGACACAGTGGTGTAAGGGTATTATTCAACCTCCAATCAGTGGAACCTTTTCAAATGTCTGTTCCAGAGATATAAAAGTGGAATAAATTGGTTGCAAATACACAATTCTGGAAGCAGGAAATGACCATTTGATGAGTGCCAGAGCACAGCAGTTCATGATTGACAGAGTGGGAGAGTGCAGACAAGGCAATGAGATAGGTGGGAGGAGGACTTCCTTGCTTTGGAGTCCAGGACTCTGCCTCCTGAGTGCAAGAATGTCAGAAAGAAATCTGCGCAAGAAAGTTCCTTCAATCTCTACCTGGGCATTCCGAATGGGACAAGCAGCCTGCAAATCTGTTTGAAAGCAGGGGGGAGGTAACATTTTCATTGGACCTTCTTCAAAAAGTCACCAAGCCACTCATGTGGAAACTTTCTCAACCTTCCCGTCATTCCACTGGCAGGGATTTTCAGGATGGCAGAACATAACCCCGCCCACTCCGGCAGCTCTGATTCCATCCTCCAATCAACAGTGATTGGCAGAAAGCAGGGCTTTAGCCGGTTAACAGGAAGATGCCCATAAGTGCTCCTGCCATTCCAGCAACAGTGCTGCAGTGACCAGGACAGGTATTACAGCTAGTGAGCTGCCTGTTACTACTGGCAGGAAAGTGGCAAGGATCAGGGAGTGGGGGAGGGTGAGGGGCTAGGGATGGACATAAGAGGGGTGATCGGGGTCTGAGGATACAGGTCAGTTGAGGAGGATGGAGTGGGGGTGAGTGTGAGGAGGTGGAGGGCAGTCAGAAAGACACCAGGCCCCAAACAGAGGGTACACAAGTCAGAGAGGGACTTTTGATAGAGGCATCATCCCCTCCCCCACCATCCCATCCTTCACCCACCACACAGATCACTTGAGATGGAAATTAGCTTAATTTCAGATTTTGTCCCCATCAACATAGCATCCATCAGTCAACATAGAAATTGGGGTCGGGAATGAGATGGCCGTCACGTGACCATTAAAGTGCCTCAAATGGGACAAGTCGTTTTCATGTCTGCGGCCCTGCACGTCTCTACAATAAATCACGATAAGTTCAGTGCGGCAGAATCCCATCTATGCAATTCTACACTCTCCTACCTCAGAGCCCAGCAAGAACCGTGACATTCTGGCCATGGTCTGTATCTAACCCCGTGCTGTACCTGTCCTGGGAGCGTTTGATGGGGACAGAGTAGAGGGAGCTTTACTCTGTATCTAACCCTGTGCTGTACCTGTCCTGGGAGTGTTTGATGGGGGGACAGTGTAGAGGGAGCTTTACTCTGTATCTAACCCCGTGCTGTACCTGTCCTGGGAGTGTTTGATGGGGACAGTGTAGAGGGAGCTTTACTCTGTATCTAACCCCGTGCTGTACCTGTCCTGGGAGTGTTTGATGGGGGGACAGTGTAGAGGGAGCTTTACTCTGTATCTAACCCTGTGCTGTACCTGTCCTGGGAGTGTTTGATGGGGACAGTGTAGAGGGAGCTTTACTCTGTATCTAACCCCGTGCTGTACCTGTCCTGGGAGTGTTTGATGGGGGGACAGTGTAGAGGGAGCTTTACTCTGTATCTAACCCTGTGCTGTACCTGTCCTGGGAGTGTTTGATGGGGATAGTGTAGAAGCACTGACTGGAAGCAATGTAGCTACTAATTATCTCTTAATTTCCTCCTTATGTCAAATCAAAAAATTTTCCACTCGACTAAATCGCAGAATTTTATCAGGGCAGGAGGCCATTCAGCCCACCATGTCTGCACCAGCTCTCCGAACGAGCAATTTATCTGGTATCATTCTACCACCTTCTCTCCGTAACTCCGCATGTTCTTCCTTTTCAGATAACAGTCTAATTCTGTTTTGAATACTTTAATTGAACCTGCTTCCACTCCACGCTGAGGCTGTGTATCCCAGTCAATTTGTGAAAACGTTCTTCCTCCCATCACTTTTGCTGCTTTTGCCAGTTGGGCGGCATGGTGGCGCAGTGGTTAGCACTGCTGCCTTGCAGTGCCAGCGACCTGGGTTCAATACCAGCCACAGGTCACTGACTGTGTGGAGTCTGCCATGTTCTCCCCATGTCTGCAGGAGCTTCGTCTGGAGCCCCAGTTTCCTACCACACTTCAAAGATCAGATGGGTTAGGTTGATTGACCATGCAAAATTGATCTTCATGTCAGGGGGATTAGCAGGGTAAATATGAGGAGTTATGGGAATAGGGCCTGGATGGGATTGTAATTGGTGCAGACTTGATGGGCTAAATGGCCGTCTTCTGCACTGTCGGGATTCTCTGATTTTAAATCTGTGCCCTTTCATTCTCGAACCTTTCACAAGGGTGACCAGCTTTTCCCTCTCTACGCTGACTGCATCCCTCATGATTTTGAAAGCCTCATCAAATCTCTTTTTATCTTTTTTTTCTCAAAGTTAAACTGTCTTAACTTGTCCAATTATCCCAAGAACCATTCTCATGAATCTTTTCTGCACTCTCTCCAACACCTTCACATCCTTCCCAAAGTGTACCAGCAGAATTGTACACAATATCCCAGGCGATGTCTAATTAGTGTCTTGAATAATTCAGTAAAACCTCCCTGTTCTTGTATTTTGTGCCCCTTTTAATAAAGTGCAGAATATGGTGCACTTAACCCCTGCCTCAAACTTTCCAACAACTTTCAAAAATGTCTGTATATATACAACCAAGCATCCCGCACCCCCCAACACCTGCACCCCACTTGAGAATTCTGTCTTTTATTTTATAATGTCTCTTAAGGATGTGGAAGCATTGGAGAGAATGCAATTGAGATTTACCGGGATGCTGCCTGGTTTGGAGGGTAGGCCTTATGAGGAAAGCTTGAGGGAGCTGGGGCTTTTCTCTTTAGAGCAGAGGAGGATGGGAGGCGACTTAATGGAGGCTTATAAGATGATGAGAGATATTGATAGACTGGATGTGCAGAGACTATTTCCTCAGGTAGTAGCTGTTACTAGGGGGCATAACTATAAGGTTCACGGTGGGAGATATAGGAGGGATGTCCGAGGTAGATTCTTCATTCAGAGAGTGGTTGGGGTGTGGAATGCACTGCCTGCTGTGATAGTGAAGTTGGACACTTTAGGAACTTTCAAGCAATTATTGGATAGGCACATGGAGTACTCCAGAATGATAGGGAGTGGGATAGCTTGATCTTGGGAGTGGGTACAACTCGGCACAACATCGAGGGCTGAAGAGCCTGTACTGTGCTGTACTGTTCGATGTTCGATGTTCTATTAATCTTCTCCTGACTGAAATGAATTAGCTGACACTTCTCCGCATCCAATTTAAACTCCGCCCTACCTGCTAACTCCGCCAATTGATCAAATCATTCTTTGAAGTTTAAAACTACCTTGCTGAAAGTGCAATGTTTCCAAGTGTCGTAACATCCGCAATTTTTGATATTGTCCAAGAACAAAGTCATGAATATATATCTGGAAAAACAACAGATAAACACCACTACAAACATTCCTCCAGCAGGAAAGACATCCAATAGCCATCCTATCACTCGACCTATTATTTACCCATGTTGATCTTTAAATTTGCTCACCGGTCTCTTGTGTGGCAAGGTGTCAAATGCCTATTGGGAGTCCATGTACATCACATCAACAGCAGCAACCTCATCAATCCTCTGGTTATCACTGCAATATCTCCAGCAATTGAGTGAAACACCATTGTTCCTATAGAATTCCATGCTGGCTCTTTCTAATCAAGATGGGGAGATGCCGGCGTTGGACTGCGGTAAGCACAGTAAGAAATCTCACAACACCGAGTTAAAAGTTCACAGGTTTATTTGGCAGCATTAGCTTTTGGAGTCTCAGGCTTCTTCGTCAGGTGAGTGAGTGCTGCCAAATAAACCTGCTGGACATTAACTTGGTGAAGTGATACTTTTTTACTGTCTTTCCAATCAACCCATGTTATTCTAAGTGACTATTTGATGGCTCTGAATTATTACTTCAAGATGCATGGAGGTAACATTATGAATCATACTTCAGTGAGAGTCATTGTCAGTGGAACTGTACCCCAGTGAGAGTCAGTGTGTGTGGAACTGTATCCCAGTGAGAGTCAGTGTGTGTGGAACTGTATCCCAGTGAGAGTCAGTGTGTGTGGAACTGTGTCCCAGTGAGAGTCAGTGTGTATGGAACTGTATCCCAGTGAGAGTCAGCGTGTGTGAAACTGGACCCCAGTGAGAGTCAGTGTGTGTGGAACTGTATCCCAGTGAGAGTGAGCGTGTGTGGAACTGTGTCCCAGTGAGAGTCAGTGTGTGTGGACCTGTATGCCAAGGAGAATCAGTGCGTATGGAGCTGTATCCCAGTGAGAGTCAGTGTGTGTGGAACTGTATCCCAGTGAGAGTCAGTGTAAGTAATTGTATCCCAGTGAGAATGAGTGTGAGGAGCTTTACCCCAGTGAGAGTTAGTCTGTGTGGAAGTGTACCCCGATGACAGCCAGTGTGTGCAGAACCTGTAACCCAGTGAGAGTCAGTGTGTGTGAAACGGTATCCCAGTGACAGTCAGTGTGTGTGTGGAACTCTATCCCAGTGAGAGTCAGTGTGTGCAGAACTGCATCCCAGTGAGAGTCAGTGTGTGTGGAACTGCACCCCAGTGAGAGTCAGTATGTATTGGGTGGCATGGTAGCACAGTGGTTAGCACTGCTGTTTCACAGCTCCAGGACCTGGGTTTGATTCCCGGCTCGGGTCACTGTGTGTGTGGAGTTTGCACATTCTCCTTGTGTCTGCGTGGGTTTCGTCTGGGTGCTCCGGTTTCCTCCCACAGTCCAAAGGTGTGTGGGTTAGGTTGATTGGCCATGCTAAGAAATTGCCCCTTAGTATCCAGGGATGCGTAGGTTAGAGGGATTAGTGGGTATAATATAGAACATAGAACATTACAGCGCAGAACAGGCCCTTCGGCCCACGATGTTGCGCCGACCAGCTTTGTAAAAAAAAACAACACTAACCCACTAATCTAAACCAATCCCATTTCGTCCATAAACCTATCCACAGATCTCTTAAACGCCCCCAAACTAGGCGCATTTACAACTGCAGCTGGCAGGGCATTCCAGTCCCTCACCACCCTCTGGGTAAAGAACCTACCCCTGACATCAGTCCTATAACTACCCCCCCTTAATTTAAAGCCATGCCCCCTCGTGCTAGCTTTCTCCATCCTAGGAAAAAGGCTATCACTATCCACCCTGCCTAAACCTCTAATCATCTTATATGTTTCAATAAGGTCCCCTCTTAGCCGCCTTCTTTCCAGTGAAAACAACCCCAAATCTCTCAGTCTCTCCTCATAGGATCTCCCCTCCATACCAGGCAACATCCTGGTAAACCTCCTCTGCACCCTCTCCAAAGCCTCTACATCCTTCCTGTAATGTGGGGACCAGAACTGCACACAATACTCCAAGTGTGGCCGCACCAGAGTTGTGTACAGTTGCATCATGACGCTGCGACTCCTAAATTCAATCCCCCTACCAATAAACGCCAAGACACCATACGCCTTCTTAACAACCTTATCTACTTGATTCCCAACTTTCAGGGATCTATGTACACATACACCTAGATCCCTCTGCTCCTCCACACTATTCAAAGTCCTCCCGTTAGCCCTATACTCAACACATCTGTTATTCCTACCGAAATGAATTACCTCACACTTCTCCACATTAAACTCCAAATATGTAGGGATATGGGGGTAATATGTAGGGATATGGGGGTAATGCCTAGGTGGGATTGTGTTCGGTGCAGATTCAATGGGCTGAAGGACCTCTTTCTGCACTGTAGGATTCTATGATCTATGTATATATTTCTACAAATGTATAAAACGGAAAAGAGTGGCTAAAGTAAACATTGGTCCTTTAGAGGATGAGAAGGGGGATGTAATAACTGGAAATGAGAAAATGGCTGAGGCATTGAACAGATATTTTGTGTTGGTCTTCACAGTGGAAGACATAAATAACATGCCAAAAATTGATGACAGGAAGGCTATGGCAGGTGAGGACCTAGAAACTATCATTATCACAAAAGAGGTAGTGTTGGGCATGTTAATGGGGCTAAAGGTAGACAAGTCTCCCGGTCCTGATGGAATGTATCCCAGGGTACTACCAGAGATGGCGGGAGAAATAGCAAATGCACTAATGGTAATTTACCAAAATTCGCTGGACTCTGGGGTGGTTCCCACAGATTGGAAAACAGTACATATGATGCCACTGTTTAAAAATGGAGGTAGACAAAAGGTGGGTAACTATAGGCCGATTTGCTTAACTTCTGTGGTAGAGAAAATACTTCAGTCTATTATCAAGGAAGAAATAGCGAGAAATCTGGCTATAAATTGTCCCATTGGTAAGGCACAGCATGGGTTCATGAAGGGAAGTTCGTGTTTGACTAATTTCATAGAATTCTTTGGAAACATTATCTGTGCAGTTGACACTGGGGAACCTGTGGATGTGCTATATCTGGATTTCCAGAAGGCATTTGACAAGGTGCCGCACTAAAGACTGCTACATAAGATAAAGGTGCACAGTGTTATGGGTAATGTAGTATGGATAGACGATTGGTTAATGAACAGAAAGGAAAGAGTGATGGTAAATGGGTGTTTTTCTGGTTGGCGATCAGTGACTAGTGGTGTGCCTCAGGGATGATTTGGAGTTGGCGACCAAGTGTAGTGTGTCAAAATTCGCAGATGACACTAAGATGAGTAGCAGAGCAAAGTGTGCAGAGGACACAAAAAATCTGCGAAGGGATATAGATAATCTAAGTGAGTGGGTGAGGGTCTGGCAGATGGACACAATGTTGGTAAATGTGAGGTCATCCATTTTGGTAGGAATAACAGCAAAATGGACTATTATTCAAATGGTAAAATATTGCAGCATGCTGCTGTGCAGAGGGACCTGGGTGTCCTTGTGCAGGAATCTCAAGGAGTTGGTTTGCAGGTACAGCAGGTAATTAAGAAGGCAAATGGAATTTTGTCCTTCATTGCTACAGGGATGGAGTTTAAAAACAGGGAGGTTATATTGCAGCTGCTGGGGCCTCAGCTATTTACCATTTATATAGATGATCTGGAGGAGGGAACCGAGTGTAGGGTGTCGAAATTTGCTGATGACACCAAGATTGGTGGAACGACAAATTGTGCGGAGGGTGTGGAGAGTCTGCAGAAGGATCTAGATAGGCTGGGAGAATGGGCCAGGAACTGGCAAATGGAATTTAATGTTGGCAAGTGCGAGGTGGTCCACTTTGGTAGGAAGAATGGTAGGAAGGACTATTACTTACGTGGCGAAAAACTGCAGCAGGCGACGGTGCAGAGGGACCTCGGGGTCCTTGTGCATGAGTCGCAAAAACCCAGCCTGCAGGTGCAGCAGGTGGTCAGGAAGGCGAATGGGATGCTGGCCTTCATAGCGAGGGGGATTGAATATAAAAGTAGGGAGGTCTTGCTGCAGCTGTATAGGGCAATGGTGAGGCCGCAGCTGGAGTACTGTGTGCAGTTTTGGTCGCCGCACTTACGCAAGGATATTTTGGCCTTGGAGGGAGTGCAGAGGAGGTTTACTAGGCTGATACTAGGCAGGTTTACTAGGAGGGAGTGCAGAGGAGGTTTACTAGGCAGGAATAATGGATGTGTAGCATATAGGGCTGCAGGAATAATGGATGTGTAGAGTATAGGGCTAACGGTAGGACTCTGAATAGTGTGGATGAACAGAGGGATCTAGGTGTATGTGTACATAGATCCCTGAAAGTTGGGAATCAAGTAGATAAGGTAGTTAGGAAGGCATACGGTGTCTTGGCGTTTATTGGTAGGGGGATTGAATTTAGGAGCCGCAGCGTCATGTTGCAACTGTACAAAACTCTGGTGCATCCGCACTTGGAGTATTGTGTGCAGTTCTGGTCCCCACATTATAGGAAGGATGTGGAGGCTTTAGAGAGGGTGCAGAGGAGGTTTACCAGGATGTTGCCTGGTATGGAGGGGAGGTCCTATGAGGAGAGACTGAGGGATTCGAGGTTGTTTTCATTAGAAAGAAGGCGGCTGCGAGGGGACCTTATTGAAACATATAAGATGATCAGAGGTTTGGATAGGGCGGACAGTGATAGCCTTTTTCCTCGGATGGAGAAAGCTAGCACAAGGGGGCATAGCTTTAAATTAAGGGGTGGTAGTTATAGGACGGATGTCAGGGGTAGGTTCTTTACTCAGAGGGTGGTGAGGGATTGGAATGCCCTGCCTGCTGCAGTTGTGGATGCGCCTAGTTTGGGGGCGTTTAAGAGATCCATGGGTAGGTTTATGGATGGAAAGGGTTTGGTTTAGGTTGGAGGGTCATTGTTTTTTAACTGGTCGGCGCAACATCGTGGGCTGAAGGGCCTGTTCGGCGCTGTAATGTTCTATGTTCTATGATACCGGAGTTGAGGGGGTTGAGCTATGAGGAGAGGCTGAATAAACTAGGCTTGTACTCATTAGAGTTTGGAAGAATGAGGGGAGATCTCATTGAGACATATAAGATGATGAATGGGATGGATAGGATAGAGGTGGAGAGACTCTTCCCGCTCAGAAAGGACAGTAGGACTAGAGGGCACAGCCTCAAGATAAAGGGGGGGCGGTTTAGAATGGAGTTGAGGAGGAACTTCTTCACTCAAAGAGTGGTGAATCTCTGGAATTCTCTGCCCATTGAAGTGGTGGAGGCTGCCTCGCTAAATATTTTTAAGACGTGGGTTGATGGGTTTTTGATAAGAGAGGGGATTAAGGGTTATGGGGAGAGGGCGGGAAAGTGGAACTGAGCCACGACAGATCAGCCATGATCTTATTGAATGGCGGGGCAGGCTCGAACGGCTAGATGGCCTACTCCTGCTCCTATTTCTTATGTTCTTATGTTCTTATAAGGTGCTGGTGAGGCCACACCTGGAGTACTGTGTACAGTTTTGGACTCCTTACTTGAGAAAGGATATACTGGCAGAGGGGGTGCAGTGGAGATTCACTAGGTTGATTCCAGAGTTGAGAGGATTGGCTTATGAGGAGAGACTGAATCGACTGGGGCTATACTCATTGGAATTCAGAAGAATGAGGGAAAATCTTATAGAAACATATAGGATTATGGAGGGGATAGAAAAGATAGAAGCAGGGAAGTTGTTTCCACTGGCAGGTGAAACTAGAACTAGGGGGCATGACCTCAAAATAAAGGGAAGCAGATTTAGGTCTGAGTTGAGGAGGAACTCCTCAACTGGTTAGCCAACCAAGACTGGTTAGCTTATGAGGAGAGATTGAATAGACTGGGCCTGTACTCGTTAGAGTTTAGAAGACTGAGGGGGGATCTTATAGAGACTTACAAGATAATGAAGGGGCTAGATAGGGTAGAGGTAGACAGATTCTTTTCACTTAGAAAGGAAAACAGAACTAGAGGGCACAGCCTCAAAATAAGGCAGGGGGGCGCAGTTTAGAACGGAGTTGAGGAGGAACTTCTTCACTCAAAGGGTGGTGAATCTCTGGAATTCTCTGCCTGTTGAAGTGGTGGAGGCTACCTCGCTGAATATATTTAAGTGACGGGTAGATGGGTTTCTGATAGACAGGGGAATTAAGGGTTATGGGGAGAAAGTGGGAAAGTGAAACTGATCCACTTCGGATCAGCCATGATCTTACTGAATGGCGGGGCAGGCTCGAAGGGCTAGATGGCCTACTCCTGCTCCTATTTCTTATGTACTTATATTTCTTGTGTTCTTGTGAACTTCTTCACACAAAGGTTTGTGAATCTATGGAATTCCCTGCCCAGTGAAGAAGTTGAGGTTATCTCATTTAATGCTTTTAAGGCAAGGATAAATTTTTGAACAGTAAAGGAGTTACGGATTATGGTGTGAGGGTGGGTAAGTGGAGCTGAGTCCATAAAAAGTTCAGCCATGATCTTATTGACTGGTGGGGCAGGCTCGAGAGGCCAGATGGACTACCCCAATTTTTAGTTCTTATTAACTGTACCCCAGTGAGAATCAGTGTGTGTGGAACTGTATCCCAGTCAGAGTCAGTGTGTGTGGAACTGTATCCCAGTCAGAGTCAGTGTGTGTGGAACTGTATCCCAGTCAGAGTCAGTGTGTGTGGAACTGTATCCCAGTGAGAGTCAGTGTGTGTGGAACTGTATCCCAGTCAGAGTCAGTGTGTGTGGAACTGTATCCCAGTGAGAGTCAGTGTGTGTGGAACTGTATCCCAGTGAGAGTCAGTGTGTGTGGAACTGTATCCCAGTCAGAGTCAGTGTGTGTGGAACTGTATCCCGGTGAGAGTCTGTGTGTGTGGAACTGTATCCCAGTCAGAGTCAGTGTGTGTGGAACTGTATCCCAGTGAGAGTCAGTGTGTGTGGAACTGTACCCCAGTGAGAGTCAGTGTGTGTGGAACTGTACCCCAGTGAGAGTCAGTGTGTGTGGAACTGTATCCCAGTGAGAGTCAGTGTGTGTGGAACTGTACCCCAGTGAGAGTCAGTGTGTGTGGAACTGTACCCCAGTGAGAGTCAGTGTGTGTGGAACTGTATCCCAGTGAGAGTCAGTGTGTGTGGAACTGTATCCCAGTGAGAGTCTGTGTGTGTGGAACTGTATCCCAGTGAGAGTCAGTGTGTGTGGAACTGTATCCCAGTGAGAGTCAGTGTGTGTGGAACTGTACCCCAGTGAGAGTCAGTGTGTGTGGAACTGTACCCCAGTGAGAGTCAGTGTGTGTGGAACTGTATCCCAGTGAGAGTCAGTGTGTGTGGAACTGTACCCCAGTGAGAGTCAGTGTGTGTGGAACTGTACCCCAGTGAGAGTCAGTGTGTGTGGAACTGTATCCCAGTGAGAGTCAGTGTGTGTGGAACTGTATCCCAGTGAGAGTCAGTGTGTGTGGAACTGCACCCCAGTGTGAGTCAGTGTGTGTGGAACTGTATCCCAGTGAGAGTCAGTGTGTGTGGAACTGTATCCCAGTGAGAGTCAGTGTGTGTGGAACTGTATCCCAGTGAGAGTCTGTGTGTGTGGAACTGTATCCCAGTGAGAGTCTGTGTGTGTGGAACTGTATCTCAGTGAGAGTCAGTGTGTGTGGAACTGTATCCCAGTGAGAGTCTGTGTGTGTGGAACTGTGTCCCAGTGAGAGTCAGTGTGTGTGGAACTGTATCCCAGTGAGAGTCAGTGTGTGTGGAACTGTGTCCCAGTGAGAGTCAGCGTGTGTGGAACTGTGTCCCAGTGAGAGTCAGTGTGTGTGGAACTGTATCCCAGTGAGAGTCAGTGTGTGTGGAACTGTATCCCAGTGAGAGTCAGTGTGTGTGGAACTGTATCCCAGTGAGAGTCAGTGTGTGTGGAACTGTGTCCCAGTGAGAGTCAGCGTGTGTGGAACTGTGTCCCAGTGAGAGTCAGTGTGTGTGGAACTGTGTCCCAGTGAGAGTCAGTGAGTTTGGGATCACAGTGATGTGAAAGATAATTGACGCTGAATTTTAATCAAAGTGCGAGACGCTGTTGTAACCTTCCGACCGCAGCTGAATTGTGCTCTGGAATATGTCAAAAAGATTAAAACACTTATCTTACTTCAAAAACTGCAAGTAAATCTGAAATATTTCCTGATCAAAGCAGTTTTATATTGCTGTGTAATTCTGACCTGTTAACCCCACATGTCCCCCACATGCACCACTGTGCAGTCATGCCATCTCCCCGCTCCACTGCCTGTGCCCTCTGCTCCCCTCCCCCACGTTCCCCGGCGCAGAGTCCCATACCTGTTAGTTATTTGATGTTGAAGGTCCTCCCGCAAACAGACAGCAATCAGATAAACCCGACCGCTATCAGCGTGTCAAAGTACTGGCTGAACTTTCTCTGCTGTGATCCTCCCTCTCTCTCAATCAAGTCCACTGTTTTGCACACGGCCAGAAAATGCCACAGGGTGTTGTCTGTGCCAAGGAAGCCAGTTTGCTCGGAATGAGCAAGGCCCAGCACCCTCTCCCTCTCTGTGACTATTCTCAGCCAATGTATTCCTCAAATGCTCCTGCTAAAGGACTCAGTCACACATAAATATACACACAAATACACACGCATACGGTGCCTGCCTCTTGCCTTCTGTTGCTGACGGACTGGAGGGAAGTGCAAGGTCGCAATGCTTTGCGAGTCTTGTCATTGAGCAGAGTTTCTGTTGGACACTCTGCCTTTATCCGTCAGTTGGCTGTTAACCTAAAGGCAGTCACAGCAGCAAGTGAAATCATCTGTCAGAGACAGATTGGGTTACAGACTGGCTAATTAAAGTCAGATCTATAACACACCCCTGCATAGGAATGAATCAAATTGAAAGAAAGTCTGTTTTTAGTTAACCTCATCCAGCCTTTGGCATGAAGGAGTAAGTGGGCGCAGAATATCGAGCAACGTCACTCGCAAGCTAACTCTCTATCTAAAACTCCCTCTTTTCTTGCTTTTCTCCATTATTAATCTCTCATTACTCATTCTCCCTTCTGATCGCTTTCTCTAGCTCTGTATCCTCTCTCTCTATCCTCTTTGTCTTTCACTTTCTCCCTATCTCTTTCTGTCTAGCTCTATCCCTTTCCCTGTCACCTGATTGCTCTCTCAGTATCAATCTTCCCTCTCTCTATCCCCAGCGATCTATTTCTGTCCCCCCTGTATATCTCACTTCCCTCCATTCTTTCTTTCTGGCATAGATCAGCTAGATAATTAACATATTTTCCCAAAGGTAGGGGAAACTAAAACTGAAGGGTGAAGGTTTAGAGTGAGAGGGGAGAGATACAAGAGGGTCCGGGGGCAATTTTTCAAAGAGGGTGGTGATTGTCTGGAATGAGCTGCCACAAGGAGTAATAAAGGCGGGGACAATTTTGTCTTTTAATAAGCATTTAGGCAGTTACATGGGTAAGATGGGTATAGAGGGAAATGGGCCAAATATAGACAGTTGAGACTAGCTTAAAAACAGGGGCAGCATGGACAAGTTCCATGCTGTAAACCTCCATGACTCTATTATTCTATCTGTCCCTTTCTCAAGACACTTCTTATTGGTCGGTCGCAATATCTGATGGTTTTTGAGGGAATGGGAGAATGAGGGTAGGGAGCCTGGAACTTGCGATAAGTTGGTGATGGACGATCTTGTGCAGTTCAGTGCAGGGTTCCAGGAGCCAAACTTCCATCTGGAACAGCTGGCTGGCTGCAGCAGTCAGTAACCACCAAGGATATCATCCAGGAAACAGCTCCCCATCTGACTTTGACAAGATCCCTCATGGCAGACTGGTGCAGAAGGTGAAGTCACATGGGATCAGAGGTGAGCTGGCAAGATGGATACAGAACTGGCTCGGTCATAGAAGACAGAGGGTAGCAGTGGTAGTAGCTGAATGGAGGGCTGTGACAAGTGGCGATCCTCAGGGATCAGTGCTGGGACATTTGCTGTTTGTAATATAGATAAATGATTTGAAGGAAAGTGTAACTGGATTGATTAGTAAGTTTGTGGAAGACACAAAGGTAGGTGGATTTGCGGATAACGATGAGGACCATCAGAGGATACAGTAGGATCTCAATCAGTTGGAGACTTGGGCGGAAAGATGGCAGATGGAGTTCAATCCAGATAAATGTGAGGTAATACATTTTGGAAGGTCTAATACAGGTAGAAAATATACAGTAAATGGCAGAACCCTTAAGAGTATTGATAGACAAAGGGATCTGGGTGTACAGGTAGACAGGTCACTGAAAGTGGCAATGCAGATGGAGAAGGTAGTCAAGAAGGCATACGGCATGCTTGCCTTCATGGGCTGGGGCACTGATTTTAAAAATTGGCAAGTCATGTGGCAGCTTTATAGAACCTTAATTAGGCCACATTTGGAATATAGTGTTCAATTCTGGTCGCCACACTACTAGAAGGATGTGGAGGCTTTGGAGAGGGCACAGAAAAGATTTACCAGGATGTTGACTGGTATGGATGGCATTAGCTATGAGGAGAGGTTGAAGACAGTATAGGAGCACAGTTAAGACAGAAATCAGGAGGGCAAAAAGGGGACACAAAATTATTTTGGCAGATAAGGCAAAAGAGAATCCAAAGAGCTTCTACAAATACATAAAGGGCAAAAGAGTAAAACGGGAGAGGAGGGCCTCTTAAGGATCAACAAGGTCATCTATGTGCAGATCCACAAGAGATGGGTGAGGTCCTAAATGAATATTTTTCATCAATATTTACTGTTGAGAAAAGCATGGATGTTAGGGAACTAAGGGAAATAAATATTGACGTCTTGAGGAGTGTATATATTACAGAGAAGGAGGTGCTGGAAGTCTTAAAGCTCATCAACATAGATAAAACACCAGGACCTGGTGAAGTGTATCCCAGGACATTGTGGGAGGCTAGGGAAGAAATTGCGGGTCCCCTAACAGAGGTATTTGAATCATAAATAGTCACGGATGAGGTGCCTGAAGATTGGAGGGTGGCAAATGTTGTGCCTTTGTTTAAAAAGGGCTGCAGAGAAAAGCCTGGGAACTACAGGCCAGTGAGCCTCACGTCTATGGTGGGTAAGTTAGAAGGTATTTTGAGAGACAGGATCAACAGGCATTTAGAGATGCAAGGACTGATTAGGGACAGTCAGCATGGCTTTGTGAGTGGAAAATCGTGTCTCACAAATTTAATAGAATTTTTTGAAGAGGTAATCAAGAAGGTAGATGAGGGCAGTGCAGTTGATGTTGTCTACATGGACTTTAGCAAGGCCTTTGACAAGGTACCACATGGTAGGTTGTTGCACAAAGTTAAATCTTATGGGATCCAGGGTGATATATCTCAATGGAGACAAAATTGGCTTCTTAACAGAAGCCAGAGGGTGATTGAAGAGAATTGTTTTTCAAACTGGAGGCCTGTGACCAGCGGTGTGCCTCAGGGATCAGTGCTGGGTCCATTGTTATTTGTCATTTATACTAATGACTTGGATGAGAATATAGAAAGCATGGTTAGGAAGTTTACAGATGACACCAAGATTGGTGGCATAGTGGACAATGAAGAAAGTTATCTCCAACTGCAGCGGGGTCTTGATCAATTGGGCTAGTGGGCTGATGAATGGCTGATGGAGTTTAATTTAAACCAATGTGAGGTGATGCATTTTGGTAGATTGAACCAGGGCAGGACTTACTCAGTTAATGGTAGGGCATTAGGGAGAGTTACAGAACAAAGGGATCTGGGGATACATTTTCATAGCTCCTTGAAAGTGAAGTCACAAGTGGACAGAGTGGTGAAGAAAGCATTCGGCATGCTTGGTTTCATCGGTCGGAACATTGAATACAGGAATTGGAATGTTTTGTTGAAGTTGTACAAGACATTGGTAAGGCCACACTTTGCATGCTGTGTGCAATTCTGGTCACCCTATTATCAAAAGGAGATTATTAAACTAGAAAGAGTGCAGGAAAGATTTACTAGGATGCTACCAGGACTTGACGGATTGAATTATAAGGAGAGGCTGAACAGACTGGGACTTATTTCTCTGAAGCGTAGGAGGCTGAGGCGTGACCTTATAGAGGTCTATAAAATAATGAGGGGCATAGACAAGGTAGATAGTCAATATCTTTTCCCAAAGGTAGGGGAGTCTAAAACTAGAGGGTATAGGTTTAAGGTGAGAGGGGAGAAATACAAAAGTGTCCAGAGGGGCAATTTTTTCACACAGAGGGTGGTGAGTGTCTGGACGAAGCTGCCTGAAGCAGTAGTAGAGGCGGGTACAATTTTATCTTTTAAAAAGCATTTAGATAGTTACATGGGTACGATATGTATAGAGGGATATGGGCCAAATGCGGGCAATTGGGGTTTTAAAAAAAAAGGCAGCATGGACAAGTTAGGCCAACGGGTCTGTTTCCATGCTGTAAGTGTCTACGACTCTATGAATCTAAACTTGGTTTGTTCTCACTGGAACGACGGATGTTGAGGGGAGACCTGATAGAAGTCCACAAGATTATGAGGGGCATGGACAGAGTGGATAGTCAGAAGCTTTCCCCCAGGGTGGAAGGATCAATTACTACAGGGCATAGGTTTAAGGTGCAAGGGGCAAGGTTTAAAGGAGATGTACGAGACAGATCTTTTACACAGAGGGTGGTGGATGTTTGGAACTCGCTGCTGGAAGAGGCAGTGGAAGTGGACATGGGCGTCTTGACAAATACAAGAATAGGGTGGGAATGGAGCGATAGGAAGAATAGGGGCTTTTACTTCAGTCAGGCAACATGGTCAATGCAGGCTCGGAGGGCCGGAGAACCTGTAACTGTAGTGTCATTTTCTTTGTTCTATGCTGTTTGCATGCTGGATCAGAACAGTCCTGATGGAGCAGCGAACCCAGGCTGCGTGGAGAATCTCAGAATGGAGTGGGGCAATGGGAGGAATGAGATGAGCAGCTATTGAGAACGTTTCTTCATTGCTCAGCTGGAAAAGGTCGTTGCGAAGCAGAGAGAGAATAATTTCTCCATCAACGTAGTTCTAGTTGGAATGGCAGCTGTAATACTCCTGCTACCATAACAGAGCAGTGGTTACACCACAATGGCAGCCAGTGCTGGGCTTATCAATCTGATGAAGGACTTCACCAGGATTCCCAAGGCAGCCACATTGAGGGAAAGCCGCACTGTCAGAGGGTCAGTACTGAGGGAGTGTCGCACTGTCAGAGGGTCAGTACTGAGGGAGTGCCGCACTGTCAGAGGGTCAGTGCTGAGGGAGTGCCGCACTGTCACAGGGTCAGTGATGAGGGAGTGTCGCACTGTCAGAGGGTCAGTGCTGAGGGAGTGCCGCACTGTCACAGGGTCAGTGATGAGGGAGTGTCGCACTGTCAGAGGGTCAGTACTGAGGGAGTGCCGCACTGTCAGAGGGTCAGTGCTGTGGGAGTGCCGCACTGTCAGAGGGTCAGTGCTGTGGGAGTGCCTCACTCTCAGAGGGTCAGTGCTGAGGGAGTGCCACACTCTCAGAGGGTCAGTACTGAGGGAGTGCCGCACTGTCAGAGGGTCAGTGCTGTGGGAGTGCCTCACTCTCAGAGGGTCAGTGCTGAGGGAGTGCCGCACTGTCAGAGGGTCAGTACTGAGGGAGTGCCGCACTGTCAGAGGGTCAGTGCTGAGGGAGTGCCGCACTGTCACAGGGTCAGTGATGAGGGAGTGCTGCACTGTCAGAGGGTCAGTACTCAGGGAGTGCCGCACTGTCAGAGGGTCAGTGCTGTGGGAGTGCCTCAGTCTCAGAGGGTCAGTACTGAGGGAGTGCCGCACTGTCAGAGGGTCAGTACTGAGGGAGTGCCGCACTGTCAGAGGGTCAGTGCTGAGGGACTGCTGCACTGTCAGAGGGTCAGTACTGACGGAGTGCCGCACTCTCAGAGGGTCAGTACTGAGGGAGTGCCGCACTGTCAGAGGGTCAGTGCTGAGGGAGTGCCGCACTGTCAGAGGGTCAGTGCTGAGGGAGTGCTGCACTGTCACAGGGTCAGTGATGAGGGAGTGCTGCACTGTCAGAGGGTCAGTACTCAGGGAGTGCCGCACCGTCAGAGGGTCAGTGCTGTGGGAGTGCCTCAGTCTCAGAGGGTCAGTACTGAGGGAGTGCCGCACTGTCAGAGGGTCAGTACTGAGGGAGTGCCGCACTGTCAGAGGGTCAGTGCTGAGGGACTGCTGCACTGTCAGAGGGTCAGTACTGACGGAGTGCCGCACTGTCAGAGGGTCAGTACTGAGGGAGTGCCGCACTGTCAGAGGGACAGTGCTGAGGGAGTGCCGCACTGTCAGAGGGTCAGTACTGAGGGAGTGCCACACTCTCAGAGGGTCAGTACTGAGGGAGTGCCGCACTGTCAGAGGGTCAGTGCTGAGGGAGTGCCGCACTGTCAGAGGGTCAGTACTGAGGGAGTGCCACACTCTCAGAGGGTCAGTACTGAGGGAGTGCCGCACTGTCAGAGGGTCAGTGCTGAGGGAGTGCCGCACTGTCAGAGGGTCAGTGCTGAGGGAGTGCCGCACTGTCAGAGGGTCAGTGCTGAGGGAGTGCTGCACTGTCAGAGGGTCAGTACTCAGGGAGTGCCGCACTGTCAGAGGGTCAGTACTGAGGGAGTGCCGCACTGTCAGAGGGTCAGTACTGAGGGAGTGCCGCACTGTCAGAGGGTCAGTGCTTGAGTGAGTGCCGCACTGTCAGAGGGTCAGTGCTGAGGGAGTGCCGCACTGTCAGAGGGTCAGTGCTGAGGGAGTGCCGCACTGTCAGAAGGTCAGTGCTGAGGGAGTGCCGCACTGTCAGAAGGTCAGTGCTGAGGGAGTGCCGCACTGTCAGAGGGTCAGTGCTGAGGGAGTGCCGCACTGTCAGAGGGTCAGTGCTGAGGGACTGCTGCACTGTCAGAGGGTCAGTGCTGAGGGAGTGCCGCACTGTCAGAGGGTCAGTACTGAGGGAGTGCCGCACTGTCAGAGCGTCAGTCCTGAGGGAGTGCCGCACTGTCAGAGGGTCAGTGCTGAGGGAGTGCCGCACTGTCAGAGGGTCAGTGCTGAGGGAGTGCCGCACTGTCAGAGGGTCAGTACTGAGGGAGTGCCGCACTGTCAGAGGGTCAGTACTGAGGGAGTGCCGCACTGTCAGAGGGTCAGTACTGAGGGAGTGCTGCACTGTCACAGGGTCAGTGATGAGGGAGTGCTGCACTGTCAGAGGGTCAGTACTCAGGGAGTGCCGCACTGTCAGAGGGTCAGTGCTGTGGGAGTGCCTCAGTCTCAGAGGGTCAGTACTGAGGGAGTGCCGCACTGTCAGAGGGTCAGTACTGAGGGAGTGCCGCACTGTCAGAGGGTCAGTGCTGAGGGACTGCTGCACTGTCAGAGGGTCAGTACTGAGGGAGTGCCGCACTGTCAGAGGGTCAGTACTGAGGGAGTGCCGCACTGTCAGAGGGACAGTGCTGAGGGAGTGCCGCACTGTCAGAGGGTCAGTACTGAGGGAGTGCCACACTCTCAGAGGGTCAGTACTGAGGGAGTGCCGCACTGTCAGAGGGTCAGTGCTGAGGGAGTGCCGCACTGTCAGAGGGTCAGTGCTGAGGGACTGCTGCACTGTCAGAGGGTCAGTACTGAGGGAGTGCCGCACTGTCAGAGGGTCAGTACTGAGGGAGTGCCGCACTGTCAGAGGGTCAGTGCTTGAGTGAGTGCCGCACTGTCAGAGGGTCAGTGCTGAGGGAGTGCCGCACTGTCAGAGGGTCAGTGCTGAGGGAGTGCCGCACTGTCAGAAGGTCAGTGCTGAGGGAGTGCCGCACTGTCAGAAGGTCAGTGCTGAGGGAGTGCCGCACTGTCAGAGGGTCAGTGCTGAGGGACTGCTGCACTGTCAGAGGGTCAGTGCTGAGGGAGTGCCACACTGTCAGAGGGTCAGTACTGAGGGAGTGCCGCACTGTCAGAGGGTCAGTACTGAGGGAGTGCCGCACTGTCAGAGGGTCAGTACTGAGGGAGTGCCGCACTGTCAGAGCGTCAGTCCTGAGGGAGTGCCGCACTGTCAGAGGGTCAGTACTGAGGGAGTGCCGCACTGTCAGAGCGTCAGTCCTGAGGGAGTGCCGCACTGTCAGAGGGTCAGTGCTGAGGGAGTGCCGCACTGTCAGAGGGTCAGTGCTGAGGGAGTGCCGCACTGTCAGAGGGTCAGTACTGAGGGAGTGCCGCACTGTCAGAGGGTCAGTACTGAGGGAGTGCCGCACTGTCAGAGGGTCAGTACTGAGGGAGTGCTGCACTGTCACAGGGTCAGTGATGAGGGAGTGCTGCACTGTCAGAGGGTCAGTACTCAGGGAGTGCCGCACTGTCAGAGGGTCAGTGCTGTGGGAGTGCCTCAGTCTCAGAGGGTCAGTACTGAGGGAGTGCCGCACTGTCAGAGGGTCAGTACTGAGGGAGTGCCGCACTGTCAGAGGGTCAGTGCTGAGGGACTGCTGCACTGTCAGAGGGTCAGTACTGAGGGAGTGCCGCACTGTCAGAGGGTCAGTACTGAGGGAGTGCCGCACTGTCAGAGGGATAGTGCTGAGGGAGTGTCGCACTGTCAGAGGGTCAGTACTGAGGGAGTGCCACACTCTCAGAGGGTCAGTACTGAGGGAGTGCCGCACTGTCAGAGGGTCAGTGCTGAGGGAGTGCCGCACTGTCAGAGGGTCAGTGCTGAGGGACTGCTGCACTGTCAGAGGGTCAGTACTGAGGGAGTGCCGCACTGTCAGAGGGTCAGTACTGAGGGAGTGCCGCACTGTCAGAGGGTCAGTGCTTGAGTGAGTGCCGCACTGTCAGAGGGTCAGTGCTGAGGGAGTGCCGCACTGTCAGAGGGTCAGTGCTGAGGGAGTGCCGCACTGTCAGAAGGTCAGTGCTGAGGGAGTGCCGCACTGTCAGAAGGTCAGTGCTGAGGGAGTGCCGCACTGTCAGAGGGTCAGTGCTGAGGGACTGCTGCACTGTCAGAGGGTCAGTGCTGAGGGAGTGCCACACTGTCAGAGGGTCAGTACTGAGGGAGTGCCGCACTGTCAGAGGGTCAGTACTGAGGGAGTGCCGCACTGTCAGAGGGTCAGTACTGAGGGAGTGCCGCACTGTCAGAGCGTCAGTCCTGAGGGAGTGCCGCACTGTCAGAGGGTCAGTGCTGAGGGAGTGCCGCACTGTCAGAGGGTCAGTGCTGAGGGAGTGCCGCACTGTCAGAGGGTCAGTACTGAGGGAGTGCCGCACTGTCAGAGGGTCAGTACTGAGGGAGTGCCGCACTGTCAGAGGGTCAGTACTGAGGGAGTGCCGCACTGTCAGAGGGTCAGTACTGAGGGAGTGCCACACCGTTACAGGGTCAGTGCTGAGGGAGTGCCACACAGTCAGAGGGTCAGTGCTGAGGGAGTGCCACACTGTCAGAGGGTCAGTGCTGAGGGAGTGCCGCACTGTCAGAGGGTCAGTACTGAGGGAGTGCCGCACTGTCAGAGGGTCAGTACTGAGGGAGTGCCGCACTGTCAGAGGGTCAGTACTGAGGGAGTGCCACACTGTCAGAGGGTCAGTACTGAGGGAGTGCCGCACTGTCAGAGGGTCAGTGCTGAGGCAGCGCCACACTCTTGTTCCAAATGTAAATCCAAAGGATTAATTCTTGCTGCTGGGTTTCCTGCTGTCCACATGTGGTTGACCCCAGGCAATGCTGGGATGGTGCTGATACCATCAGAGCCACTTAATTCTTCAGCACCTTGCCACCATAAATCAGGAGGGATATCAGAAAAGCCACCTGTCTGAAAGTTAAAACCTTCCAGTGTTGTCGGCACCAAAGGGGCGCCCTTTCAGAATAGCAGAGGGAAACATGAGCTCAGTGATATCTTTGCACACTTCCTGCAGAGCACAAGGCTAAAAGTTACTGCAAAGGCAATGAAAACATCCCAATGGTAGTCTGAAGCCCTGTGCTTCAGAAATAACTGTGCCCCCAGTCAAGCTGCTCCAGTACAGCTGCAACACTGGCATCTACCCAGCAATGTGGTAAACTGCCTACCTTTGTCCTGTACAGAACACAAACAGGAAATCACTTGATCAATGATGAAAGGTGTTCTCAAGAATTATTAGGGTTGGGCAATAAATGCTGGCTTATCCAGCGACATCCAAGCGAATTAATAAAAATAAAGAGAATGCCCTCTCAGTGCTGTTGGGGAGGGAGTTCCAGGATTTTGACCCAAAGACAGTGAAGGAATGACGATATATTTCCAAGTCAGCACATTGAGTGATTTGAAGGGGAACCCGGGTGATGGTGTTCCAAGGCATTTGCTGCTCTTGGCCTTCTAGATGATGGAGGTTACAGGTTTAGGAAATGCTGCCTAAGGAGCATTGGTGAGTTGCTGCAGTGTAAGAAATCATGGGCAGCACAGTGACACAGTGGTTAGCACCAGGAACCTGGGTTCAATTCCAGCCTCAGGTCATTGTCAGTGTGGAGTTTGCACGTTCCCCCCGTGTCTTCATGGGTTTCTTCCAGGTACTCCAGGTTCCTCCCACTGTCCAAAGGTATGCGGATTAGGTTGATTGGCCATGCTAAATTGACCCTAGTGTAAAGGGATTAGCAGGATAAATACGTGGGGCTCCAGGAATTGGGCCTGGGTGGGATTGTGGTCGGTGCAGACTTGATGGGCCAAATGACCTCCTTTGGCATTGCAGGGATTCTATGAAATTAAGTTGTGAAGAATTTTTAGAAAACACTGATTGAACCTGAACTGGATTCAGTGGGTTGGATTCTTGGCAGCACATTGTAGGAAAGAGGTGACACGCAGAACAAATTTCTGGTTGTAGAAATGATGAAATTCAGGATAAGTTCATAATAAAATAATAATCAAGTTCATAATAAAGTTCATAATAAATTTAGGGAACCTGAATTGTAGCTCCAATGTACAGGAGGATGAGAATAGGGAGGTCATGGATAAGGTTTCTAGGTCACAGCCGTGAATTGGCAGGCGGGAGGGTGGTTTGAAGTGTGTATACTTTAATGCGAGGAGCATACGCAATAAGGTGGATGAACTTGCAGCCTGGATTGGTGCCTAGGACTTCAATGTTCTGGCCATTTCAGAGACATGGATAGAGCAGGAACAGGAATGGTTGTTGCAGGTTCCGGGGTTCAGATGTTTCAGTCAGAGCAGAGAAGGTGGTAGAAGAGGGGGAGGCGTGGCATTGTTAGTCAAGGACAGTATCACGGTGGCAGAAAGGATGTTTGATGTGGACCTGTCTATTGAGGTAGTATGGGCTGAGATTAGAAACAGGAAAGGAGAGATCACCCTGTTGGGAGTTTTTTATAGGCCTCCAAAAAGTTCCAGAGATGCAGAGGAAAGGATCGCAAAGATGATCCTGGATAGGTGCAATAGTAACAGGGTAGTTGTAATGGGGGACTTTAACTGTACAAATATCGATTGGAAAAGCTATAGTTCAAGCACGTTAGAGGGTTCAGTTTTTGTCCAATGTGTGCAGGAAGGTTTCATGACACAGTATGTAGATAGGCCAACAAGAGGTGAGGCTACATTGGATTTGGTACTGGGTAATGAACCAGACCAAGTGTTAGACTTGGAGGTAGGTGAGCACTTTGGTGATAGTGACCACAATTCAGTTACGTTTATCTTAGTGATGGGAAGGGATAGGCATATACCGAAGGGCAGAAGTTATAGCTGGGGGAAAGGTAATTATGAGGCTATTAGGTGAGATTTAGGATACATAGGGTGGAGTAGGAAATTGCAGGGGCTGGGAACATCTGAAATGTGGAGCTTATTCAAGGAGCAGCTACTGCGAGTCCTTGATAAATATGTACCTGTCAGGCAGGGAGGGAGTGGTTGAGCGAGGGAACCGTGGTGTACTAAGGAAGTTGAATCTTTGGTGAAGAGGAAGAAAGAGACTTATGTAAAGATGGGACGTGAAGGCTCAGTTAGGGCACTGGAGAGTTATAAATTAGCCAGGAAGGAGCTAAAGAGAGTGTTAAGAAGAGATGGAAGAGACATGAGAAGGCTTTGGCAGATAGGATCAAGGAAAATCCTAAAGATTTCTACAGGTATGTCAAGAATAAAAGATTGGTTAGGGCAAGATTAGGGCCAGTCAGACACAGCAGTGGGAAGTTGTGCGTGGAGCCTGAAGAGATAGGAGAGGTGCTGAATGAGTATTTTTCATCAGTATTCATGCAGGAAAAAGTCAGTGCAGTCGAGGAGAATACTGCGATACCAGGTAGTAGACTAGACGGGATTGAGGTACATAAGGAGGAGGTGTTGGCAATTCTTGAGAGTGTGAAAATAGGTAAGTCCCCTGGGATGGATGGGATTTATGCTAGGATTCTCTGGGAGGCTAGGAAGGAGATTGCAGAGCCTTTGGCTTTGATCTTCATGTCGTCATTGGCTTCAGGTATCGTGTCGGAAGACTGGAGGATAGCAAATATTGTCCCCTTGTTCAAGAAGGGGAGTAGAGACCATCCTGGGAATTACAGACCAGTGAGCCTCACTTCTGTTGTGGGCAAAATTTTGGAAAGAATTATAAGGGATAGGATTTATAACCATCTAGAGGGAAATAAATTGATTAAGGATAGTCAACACGGTTTTGTGAAGGGGAGGTCGTGCCTCACAAACCTTATCGAGTTTTTTGAAAAGGTGACCAAAGAGGTGGATTAGGGTAAGGCAGTTGACGTGGTGTATACGGATTTTAGCAAAGCCTTTGATAAGGTTCCCCATGGTAGGCTACTGCAGAAAATGCAGATGCATGGGATTGAGGGTGATTTAGCAGTTTGGATCAGGAATTGGCTAGCTGATAGAAGACAGAGGGTGGTGGTTGATGGGAAATATTCAACCTGGAGTGCAGTTACAAGTGGTGTACCTCAAAGATCTGTTTTGGGGCCACTGCTGTTTGTCATTTTTATAAATGACCTAGATGAGGGTGTAGAAGGATGGATTAGTAAATTTGCTGACGACACCAAAGTCGGAGGAGTTGTAGACAGTGAGGATGGATGTTACAGTTTGCAGAGGGACATAGATAAGCTGCAGAGCTGGGCCAAGAGGTGGCAAATGGAGTTTAATATGGAAAAGTGTGAGTTGATTCACTTTGGTAAGGTAACAGGAGTACAGAATATAGGGCAAACGGAAGGACTCTTAGTAGTGTTGATGAGCAGAGAGATCTCGGGGTACATGTGCATAGCTCCCTGAAAGTTGGCACCCAGGTTGATAAGGTTGTTAAGAAGGCATACGGTGTGTTAGCTTTTATTGGTAGAGGGATTGAATTTCGGAGCCGTGAGGTCATGTTACAACTGTACAAAACTCTGGTGCGGCCGCACTTGGAGTATTGCGTACAGTTCTGGTCGCCGCATTATAAGAAAGATGTGGAGGCATTGGAAAGGGTGCAGAGGAGGTTTACCAGGATGTTGCCTGGTATGGTGGGAAGGTCTTATGAGGAAAGGCTGAGGGACTTGAGGTTATTTTCATTAGAGAGAAGAAGGTTACGAGGTGACCTAATTGAGGCATACAAGATGATCAGAGGATTGGATAGGGTGATCAGTGAGAGCCTTTTACCTCGGATGGTGATGGCTAACACAAGGGGACATAGCTTCAAATTAAGGGGTGGTAATTATAGGACGGATGTCAGAGGTAGGTTCTTTACTCAGAGGGAAGTAAGGGCGTGGAATGCCCTGCCTGCAACAGTAGTGGACTCTCCAACTTTAAGGGCGTTCAAATGGTCAGTGGATAGGCATATGGATAACATTGGAATAGTTTAGGTTAGAGGGTCATTAGATTGGTTCCACTGGTTGGCGCAACATCGAGGGCCGAAGGGCCTGTACTGCACTGTAATGTTCTATGTTCTATGTAAGTTGGAGAATTTGGGCCTGTTCCCCCTTCAGTGAGGGTTAACAGGCAGTTTTCAAAGTAACAATTTGGATCAAGAGGATCAAGGAACAGCGGACATTGATTTCAGCTGATTGGTAAAAGCAGCAAAAGAAAGATGTGGAAAATGATTTTAAAACAACAAATCATTTGGATCTGGAATGCACTGCCTGAGAATTTGGTGGAGGCAGATTCCATCAAAGCATTCAAAAGAAAATTGGAGAATTATCTTCAGTAAAAATCTTTGCAGGTCACTTTTCAAAAATTCTAGCACACAACATGGGCGTCACTGGCTAATCCGGCATTTTTATTGCCCATTCCTAATTGCCCTTGAGTGGACGGTGGTGAGGTTTACAGGGAAAATGCAGGAGACAGGAAGTGGGTGAGTTACACATGCAGACAGCTAGGTGAGGACGCAGTGTGCCAAATGGCCTCCCTCTGGATTGTGGCCATTTAAAGACTCTAATCAGCATTTTGGTTGGAATAACAACACAACGGACTTTTATTTAAATGGTAAAAAATTGCAGCATGCTGCTGTGCAGAGGGACCTGGGTGTCCTTGTGCAGGAATCCCAAGGAGTTAGTTTGCAGGTAATGAAGGCGGCAAATGGAATTTTGTCCTTCTTTGCTAGAGGGATAGAATCTAAAAACAGGGAGGTTTTGTTACAGCTGTATAAGGTGATGGTGAAACCACACCTGGAGTACTGTGAAGTTTTGGTCTCCTTACTTGAGAAAGGATATACTGGCACTGGAGGGGGTGCAGAAGAGATTCACTCGGTTGATACCGGAGTTGAGACAGTTGAGGAGAGACTGAGTAGACTGGGGCTATACTCATTGGAATTCAGAAGAATGAGGGTAGATCTTATCAAAACATATAAGATTATGAAGGGAATAGATAAGATAGAAGCAGGGAAGCTGTTTCCACTGGTGGGTGAAACTAGAACTAGGGGGCATGGCCTCAAAATAAGGGGGAGCAGATTTAGGACTGAGTTGAGGAGGAACTTCTTCACACAAAAGGTTGTGAATCTGCAGAATTCCTGCCCATTGAAGCAGTTGAGGCTACCTCATTGAATGCTTTTAATGCAAGGATAGATACATTTTTGAACAGTAAAGGAATTAAGGGTTATGGTGAGCAGGCGGGTAAATGGAGCGAAGTCCACAAAAAGATCAGCCATGATCTTATTCAATGGCGGAGCAGGCTCGAGGGGCCAGATGGCCGACTCCTGCTCCTAGTTCTTATATTCTTACGTCCTCCAGCCTTATCAATGCACCAACATTGCAGACAGACTAGTGACAATACACTGCTCGCACAGCAGTGGCATGTAGAGCTCTAACAATACTCATACAGCAGGAAGCTGCAATGGGCAGAAACTGTTTAGCTCACAATCTTCTTACCTTCTGCTTGGTCCTCTCGCTGGGCATTGAAGTTCTCGTAGGAATCCCATCGGATCAAGGGGTCAGCAGTGTTGTAATCCACAGACACACTTGGCCCATTTTCCAGGTGTTCCATTCCTGTCACATTATCAGGTAAGAAAGACAATTATTAAACAGAGAGCATTTAGAGGATTGCTGAGTGCCAACAGCCAGTGACAGAAACCCCATCAGCCCCCTCACTGTTTGCCCCAAGTTAGCAACCCACGGCCAAACGAGGAAGAACGGAACACAGCTGTCAGTGAATGATGGTAAATTCTGTCAGGAGCCAGAGGTCAATGGAAACTGTATCCCATTGAGAGTCAGTGTGTGAGGAACTGTATCTCAGTGAGAGTCAGTGTGTGTGGAACTGTACCCCAGTGAGAGTCAGTGTGTGTGGAACTGTATCCCAGTGAGAGTCAGTGTGTGAGGAACTGTATCCCAGTGTGAGTCAGTGTGTGAGGAACTGTATCTCAGTGAGAGTCAGTGTGTGTGGAACTGTATCTCAGTGAGAGTCAGTGTGTGTGGAACTGTATCCCAGTGAGAGTCAGTGTGTGTGGAACTGTATCCCAGTGAGAGTCAGTGTGTGTGGAACTGTATCTCAGTGAGAGTCAGTGTGTGTGGAACTGTACCCCAGTGAGAGTCAGTGTGTGAGGAACTGTATCTCAGTGAGAGTCAGTGTGTGTGGAACTGTACCCCAGTGAGAGTCAGTGTCTGTGGAACTGTATCCCAGTGAGAGTCAGTGTCTGTGGAACTGTATCCCAGTGAGAGTCAGTGTGTGTGGAACTGTATCCCAGTGAGAGTCAGTGTGTGAGGAACTGTATCTCAGTGAGAGTCAGTGTGTGTGGAACTGTACCCCAGTGAGAGTCAGTGTCTGTGGAACTGTATCCCAGTGAGAGTCAGTGTGTGTGGAACTGTATCCCAGTGTGAGTCAGTGTGTGTGGGACTGTACCCCAGTGAGAGTCAGTGTGTGTGGAACTGTACCCCAGTGAGAGTCAGTGTGTGTGGAACTGTATCCCAGTGAGTCAGTTGACAGTATTTTCTGCTCTTGTCATAGTGGGGGAATGTTGGAAAATGGATCGAACTGGTCAAATGTTTATTGATTTCACAGAAGCAGTATATCCCAACAGTGTTAAATTCCACCCAGTGTGTGTGGAATGTCTCCCCCTGTCGCACCTTCACAGAGAGCTGGAGAGGAAATGAACAAGTAATTGCATTCTATCTTCTGATGACAAATTTCCCTCTCCCAAATCACTGATATGGCAGATTTTACCCAACATTGCAGCACTCACTTTCAAGTCAGTGTTACTATAATCGACACTGTGTGTCTGCCATAGCGAACCCCTGGGGATTTGTATGCATTTGTTTTGATAAACTTCATAACAACATTGTACATACAGAGGCAATTCTGCACACGATGTCTATTCCATCAACCTCGTTTACCATAATTGATTCTCAGCATCCGGAGTCTTTTATTCACTGAGTGAAAAATGTTCCCTGATTTCCTTCTTGAAAATCATACTCTTCCTTCAATGTACCCAAATCATCCAGTTGTATGGTGCAGTACACTCGAGGGGCTGAATAGCCTACTCCTGCTTCTATATTCCCATGTTCATAATTGTTCTGGTAACATGCCACAGTTCACGCTGAGCGCCACTCAGTAGAATCTTGTTTCCATTCCATCGTCTGATTTGGGTTGTCGGGGAGAGGTGCAGTGTACCCTGACTCATAACGCAGTAACTTTTTTTCAGAAGAATGTATTGGGGCTTATTAATGTGCATTTCCATGTGCATGTCACAGCACGCACTTGTGTGTACAAGCATGAGACTTTCTGGAGAGACCAGGTTTAGTCTGGACTATGGCACCTCCTGTACGGGCTGAATAACGAAAGAGATGCCAGTGCTGTTAACATCACTGGAATAATAATCCAGAGATCCAGGAAAATGGGTTCAAATACCACCACAGCAGCTGGTGGAATTTGAATTCAATGAATAAATCTGGGATATAAAGCTGCTCTCAGTAATTTAGTTCTTATTCATTCATGGGACATTGGGGTCGCTGGTTGGCCAGCATTTATTGCCCACCCCTAGTTGAGAGTCAACCACTTTCTTTTGGATCTGGAGTCACATGTAGGGCAGACTGGGTGAAGATGACACATTTCCTTCCCTAAAAGGCATTAGTGAACCAGATGAGTTTTTCCAATAATTGACAATGGTTCCACGGTCATCAGGAGATTCAAATTCCACCTTCTGTTGTGGCAGGATTCAAACCCAATTCCCCAGAACGTTAGCTGAGTTTCTGGATTAATAATCTCGTGATAATACCACTAGGCCATCACCTCCCCATAATGATTACAATGAAATTATCATTACAATCATAGAATCCCTACACTGCTGAAGAGGCCATTCAGCCCATTGAGTCTGCACCAACTCTCTGACAGAGTATCTTACACAAGCCCTCTTTCCGTCCTATTTCTGTAACCCCACACATTCCCGTCTAACCCAGACATATTGGGACATTTTGGGACATTCTGACATTGATTATTGGAAAACCCATCTGGTTCCCTGAAGTCTTTCAGGGCAGTGCATCTGCCTGATCTAACCTACATGTGATTCCAGATCACAGCACGGTGGTTGACTCAAAAATAGCTACTCAGTTTGAGGGCAATTAGGGATTGGCAGCGAATACTGGACTTGTGAATGATCCCACATTCCATAGGATAAAACCATAGCACGAATTATTGTGGCTAAATCGAATCAACAAGGGAAGGCAGTACATTGTGATGTGGAAATTCTAAGTTTTAGGTTTGCCTGTGACCTTGCCAAAGTTTAAACTGAACACCAGCTTGCTTTCACTGTGGCAATGATGTACGATTGAGCTCTGAGCAAGGCTTAGCATAGATCAAATGGATAACCTGTCTTGTTGTAATCAGTCTAGCACTTAGTTACAGAGAGGAGCCTCATTTGGATTCCAGCTTAGAGGAAAACACTATCGTTTTCATTTTAAGTTTCTAAGAAACCTCCCAGTCCTTTTAATAGGCACTGGGATTGTCTGTGTGTAACCAGAGAGAGAAGTGCCTGGGACCCAGGATTCACACACTGTCTGCTCGAGCGAGTGTGCTACACAACATTATCACCGCTCACAATGAGTAAGGACTGGAATTCAGCAATTGAGGCAATAAACAGTCTGACAAGAATCACACTTCAACTCTCCAATTCTTCTCTTTCATCATTTATGTTCCTCTGCTCCTGCACAGAACAGGCCCTGTTAGAATCCCACTTTCCTATCCATTCAAATTTATAAACCAGCAATCCTACACCCTCTCCCAACTCCTAAATGATCAGCCCGTTGAACCACAGACCAATTACGCCATCTCCAATTCGACCTCTTCCTTCCCTACTCTACATATCACCTTACACTGTAAGACTCTATCCCACCTCCCAATCGTCATTCTTAGCTCATCTTCCCACATCCCCCAATCCCACCTATCCACCTTCCCCCAACATCCCTCAATCTGACTTACCAACCCTCTCTCAATATTCCTCAATCCCTCAATTCCCCTTCTCCTCATATCTCTCCATCCCACCTATCCATCTTTTTTCCCATATCCCTCCATCCCACCGATCCACCCTCTCCCCATATCCCTCAATCCTACTGCCATTAGCCAGCAGTGGGATCCTCTGATCTGGCCAGCCACTGAAACTGCATTTCCCCAGTTGCCATCCCCAATGCTGGAAAAGTCACGGTGGTTGCTCACAGTCAGCAGGAATAGAAGATTCCGCCAGAGAGAACTGCCAGAAAACCCGGCCTGCAGCTTTTTTTCAGCCAGTATAGAATCAAAGAAACTAGAAGCAGGAGGAGGCCATTCAAGTCTCCGAGCCTGCTCTGCTATTCATTTTGATTATGGCTGATCATCAAATTCAATATCCCAATCCTTCTTCCCCCCCCATATCCCTTGATCCCTTTAGCCCCAAGAGCTATATCTAATTTCTTTTTGAATCAGACAACGTTTTGGCTTCAACTACTTTCTGTGGGAGTGAATTCCACACATTCACCACTCTCTGGGTGAAGAAATTTCTCCTCACCTCATTTCTAAAAGGTTGACCCCATATCCTCAAAACTATGACCCTTCGGTCTGGACTCCCCCACCATTGGGAACATTCTTTCTGAATCTACCCTGTCTAACCTTGTTAGAATTTTATAAGTTTCTATGAGATCCCCTCTCATTTTTCTATAATCCAGTGAGTGTAATCCTAACTGACTTAGTCTCTGCTCATATGAAAGACCTGCCATCCCAGGAATCAGCCTAGTAAACCTTCGCTGCGCTCCCTCTATAGCAAGGACATCCTTCTTCAGATAAGGGCACCAAAACTGTACACAATACTCCAAGTGTGGCCTCACCAAGGCCTTACACAATTACAGTAAAACATTCCTATCTCTCTCCTCAAATCCTCTCGCTATAAAGGCCAACATACCATTTGTCTTTTTTACTGCCTGTTGTACCTGCGCGCTTACTTTCAGCTACTGACAGGGACCCCAAGGTCTCGCTGAGTATCCACCTTATAGAACATAGAACATAGAACGTTACAGCGCAGTACAGGCCCTTCGGCCCTCGATATTGTGCTGACCTGTGAAACCAATCTAATGACCATCTAACGTAAACTATTCCAATATTATCCATATGTCTATCCAATGACCATTTGAATGGCCTTAAAGTTGGCGAGTCCACAACTGCTGCAGGCAGGGCATTCCACGCCCTTACTACTCTCTGAGTAAAGAACCTACCTCTGATATCTGTCCTATATTTATCATCCCTCAATTTAAAGCCATGCCCCCTCGTGTTAGCCATCACCATCCGAGGATTTACCTCACTCAATTTACACCCATTGATGCAATAATCTACCTTCTAATTGTTGCTAATGGAGTGGATAACCTCATATTTATCCACATTATACTGCATCTGGACACAGTGGGCCGAATGGCCTCCTTTCATTGTAAATTTCTATGAATTCTATTTATTTCACAAACACGATTTCATTTTGAATGGAAATGTTCTCCCGAATTCCCTTCCCACTCTTCCCTTCCTCAATCTGAATTAGTCTCCCCTGGGATTTAAATCATTTCCCCACAGGAAACAGACGTATAAAGAAAACAGGTGAGGGAACATAAGGAAACATAGACAAAGAAAGGAGCTGAAGGAGGCCATTCGACCCTTCAAGCCTGCTCTGCCATTCATCACGATCATGGCTGATTGTCCAACTCAATAGTCTAATCCTGCTTTCTCCCCATAATCTTTGTTCTCATTTGCCCCAACTGCTAAATCTAGCCAACTCTTGAATACATTCAAGAGGTTGGGTGTGGAATGGACTGCCTTTTCTGATAGGACACTTTAGGAACTTTCAAGCAGTTATTGGATAGGCACATGGAGTACACCAGAATGAGAGGGAGTGGGATAGCTTGACCTTGGACAAAGCTTGGCACAACACTGAGGGCCGAAGGGCCTGCACTGTGCTGTACTGTTCTATGTTCTATTCAGTGTTTTGGCATCAACTACTTCCTGTGGTAATGAATTCCACAGGCTCACCACTCTTTGGGTGAAGAAATATCTCCTCATCTCCGTACTAAATGGTCCACCCCGAATCCTCAGACTGTGACCCCTGGTTCTGGACTCCCCCACCATCAGGAACATCCTCCCTGCATCTACCCTGTCTAATCCAGTTAGAATTTTATAAGTCTCTATGAGATCCCCCTCATTCGTCTGAACTTCAGTGAAAACAATCCTAACCTGATCAATCTCACCTCATACATCTGTCCCACCATCCCCGGAATCAGCCTTCCCCTTGAAAGATCAAAATGGTTCACCAATAGCTCTTGATAAAACTACCTCTAGTGGGTCTTGCAGGGCATGGTGCCAAAGTAATGACAGGTGTAGAGATCACACTGTCGCCAGTGCCACTCCCATCAATCTATTTCCCCTCTAATTGGCTGCTGTGTCAGCATGTGGAGAATTTGTGGGCTCTTGTATTATGTGTTGTGTGAGTAACGGCTCAGTAACTGGAGTGCACATTGCCACAATCAGGACTGGTTCCATACTGAGTAATTACTCCCTTCCAGATTCTAATCAACATTTAGAGAAAAAGAATCCGCTTCTCAAACACAGGAAGAGCAGTGTTAACATGAGTGTTGTGTGTACCGGCCTATGGCTTGATTTAGTCTCACAGTCCAATAGGCCTCAGAATTTTATACAAGCAATGACAGCAGCAAGAACCTGCAGTGGGTAAAATGTGAAAAAAAATCCCAGACTCAAACAAAAATGAACATCAAACGGAGGAAGTGTATTACGATTTTAACCTGGCAACTGAGATTGGCGTGAACAAAGAACAAAGAAAATTACAGGACAGGAACAGGCCCTTCGGCCCTCCAAGCCTGCACCGAACATGCTGCCCGACTTAACTAAAATCCCCTACCACCCCGGGGACCATATCCCTCTATTCCCATCCTATTCATGTATTTGTCAAGACGCTCCTTAAAAGTCACTACCGTATCTGCTTCCACTACCTCCCCTGGCAGTGAGTTCCAGGCACCCACCATCCTCTGTGTAAAAAATCTGTTTTGTACATCTCCTTTAAGCCTTGCCCCTCGCACCGTAAACCTGTGCCCCCTAGTAATTGACTTTTCCATCCTAGGAAAAAGCTTCTGACTATCCACTCTGTCCATGCCTCTCAAAATCTTGTAGACTTCTATCAGGTCTCCCCCCTCAACCTCTGTTATTCCAGTGAGAACAAACCAAGTTTCTCCAACATCTCCTCATAGCTAATGCCCTCCATACCAGACAACATCCTGATAAATCTTTTCTGTACCCTCTCCAAAGCCTCCACATCCTTCTGGTAGTGTGGTGACCAGAATTGAACACTATATTCCAAGTGTGGCCTAACTAAGGTTCTATAAAGCTGCAACATGACTTACCAATTTTTAAACTCAATACCCCGGCTGATGAAGGCAAGCATGCCGTATGCCTTCTTGACTACCTTCTCCACCTGCATTGCCACTTTCAGCGAGCTGTGTACCTGTACACCCAGATTCTTCTGCCTATCAATACTCTTAAGGGTTCTGCCATTTACTGCATATTTCCAATCTGTATTAGACCTTCCAAAATGTATTAGCTCACATTTGTCTAGATTAAGCTCCATCTGCCATCTCTCCACCCAAGTCTTCAACTGATCTACATCCTGCTGTATCCTCTGATGGTCCTCATTGCTATCTGCAAATCCACCAACATTTGTGACATCCGCAAACTTACTAATCAAACCAGTTACATCTTCCTCCAAATCATTTATCTATATTACAAACAGCAAGGTCCCAGCACTGATCCCTGAGGAACACCACTTGTCACAGCCCTCCATTCAGAAATGCACCCTTCCACAGCTACCCTCTGTCTTTTTGGACTGAGCCAGTTTTGTATCTAGGGGTATCAAGGACCTAGGGGTCCTTGTGCATGAATCACAAAAACCCAGTCTGCAGGTGCAGCAGGTGATCAAGAAGGCGGATGGAATGCTGGCCTTTATAGTGAGGGGGGTAGAATATAAAAGTAGGGAGGTCTTGCTGCAACTGTACAGGGCACTGGTGAGGCCGCAGCTGGAGTACTGTGAGCAGGACTAGAGGGCACAGCCTCAAGATAAGGGGGGTGCAGTTTAGATCGGAGTTGAGGAGGAACTTCTTCACTCAAAGGGTGGTGAATCTCTGGAATTCTCTGCCTGTTGAAGTGGTGGAGGCTACCTCGCTAAATATATTTAAGTCACGGGTAGATAGGTTTTTGATAGACAAGGGAATTAAGGGTTATGGGGAGAAAGCAGGAAAGTGGAACTGATTCACTTCAGATCAGCCATGATCTTATTGAATGGCAGGGCAGGCTCGAAGGGCTAGATGGCCTACTCCTGCTCCTATTTCTTATGTTCTTATGTATCCACCTTGCCAGCTCACCTCTGATCCCATGCAATTTCACGTTCTGCACCAGTCTGCCATGAGGGACCTTGTCACAAACCTTACTGAAGTCCATGTAGACAACATCCACTGCCCTACCCTCATCAATCATTACTTCCTCAAGGAGTTACAGGAGTTCAGTCAGGGAGCCCCATGCTCCGTACTTAAACAGGGAGTATCAGTTCCTCTGGCACTCGGATGTAGATTGCACACTGACAGTACTCTGTATAGTGTTGTTGGATCTTGTAAAAAAAGCAATTTTGGTGAAGGGACTTCCACCCCCGAGGACTTATTACAAAATGGATCAAAGATCAGGTGGCCAAAAACTTTGTAAGAAGCGACATAAAGAGGGGGAGAGACACATAAAGATCGAAGGAGGGAGTTCCAGAGGTCAGGGCCTCGCTGGCACAGCCACTATTGATGAGGTGATGAAAAACTAGGAATATTTTTGCAATTGGAGAATGCAATTGGAGGAGTGCAGTTACCTCAGGAAGTTTTAGCATTGCAAAATACAGAGATAGGGAGTGAGCGAGGTCACAGAGGGATTTGAATTTTAGTGAGAATTTTAAATTTGAGGTGCTGTTGGAACAGAAGGCAATGTGGAGAACATAGTGGACAATATTCCCTTTCATCATGTTTGGAGTGTGAAGGCAGTTTACCCAAGTGTGTAATCCCTTTATTTATTTTGTACATGGCCTCACACAGGCAGTAACTTATCAGGACAGACGTGGGAGCAGTGCAACTTAGAGAGCTCACTGCTAATGGATGAACAAACTAAGAACGAAGAAAATTACAGCACAGGAACAGGCCCTTCAGTCCTCCAAGCCTGCACCAAACATGCTGCCCGATTGAACAAAAACCCACTATCCTTCCAGGGACCGTATCCCTCTATTCCCAGCCTTTTCATGTATTTGTCCAGACTCTCATTAAAACTCACTATCGTCTCTGCTTCCACTGCCTCCCCCAGCAGTGAGTCCCAGGCACCCACCACCCTCTGGGTAAAAACTTGTCTCATACATCTACTTTAAACCTTGCTCCTTGCACCTTAAACCTGTGCCCCCGAGTAATTGACTCTTGCACCCTGGGAAAAAGCTTCTATCCACTCTGTCCATGCCTCTCATAATCATGTAGACTTCTATCAGGTCTCCGCTCAACCCCCATCGCTCCAGTGAGAACAAACAAAGTTTCTCCAACCTCTCCTCATAGCTAATACCCTCCATACCAGGCAATATCCTGGTAAATCTTTTCTGTACCCTCTCCAAAGCCTCCACATCCTTCTGGTAGTGTGGCGACCAGAATTGAGCACTATATTCCAAATGTGGCCTGACCAAGGTTCTATAAAGCTGCAACATGATTTGCCAATTTTTAAACTCAATGCCCCGGTTAATGACGGCAAGCATGCTGTATGCCTTCTTCCCGACCTTCTCCACCTGCATTGCCATTTTCAGCAACCTGTCTCTACCTGTACACCCAGATCCTTCTGCCTGTCAATATTCTTAAGGGTTCTGCCATTTACTGTATATTTCCCATCTGTATTAGACCTTCCAAAATGCATTACCTCACATTTGTCTGGATTAAACTCCATCTGCCATCTCTCCACCCAAGTCTTCAACTGATCTATATCCTGCTGTATCCTCTGATGGTCCTCATTGCTATCTGCAAATCCACCAACCTTTGTGACATCCGCAAACTTACTAATTAATCCATTTGTATTTTCCTCCAAATCATTTATATATATTACAAACAGCAAAGGTCCCATCACTGATCCCTGAGGAAAACCAGTCGTCACAGCCCTCCATTCAGAAACACACCCTTCCACTGCTACCCTCTGTCTTCTATGACCGAGCCAGTTTTATATCCACCCTGCCAGTACACTTCTGATCCCATGCAACTTCACCTTCTGCACCAGTCTGCCATGAGGGACCTTGTCAAAGGCCTTACTGAAGTCCATCCACTGCCCTACCCTCAACGATCATCTTCATCACTTCCTTGAAAAACTCGATCAAGTTAGTGAGACATGATCGCCCCTTCACAAAACCATGTTGCCTCTCAATAATACGTCCATTTATTCCCAAATGGGAGTAAATCCTGTCTTGAAGAATGCTCTGCAATAATTTCCCTACTGCTGATGTAAGGCTCACCGGCCTGTAATTACCTGGATTATTCTCGCTACCCTTCTTAAACAAAGGAACAACATTGGCTATTTTCTAATCCTTTGGGCCCTCCTCTATAGTTGTGCGAATACAAAGATTTCTATCAAGGCCCCAGCAATTTCCTCCCTTGTCTCTCTCAGTATTCTGGGGTATATCCCATCAGGCTCTAGGGATTTGTCTACCTTGATGTTTCTCAAGAATCCCAGTACCTGCTCCTTTTTGATCTCAACATGACTCAAAGTATCTACACATCCTTTCCCACCAAGTACTTCTCTTTGGTGAATACTGACACAAAATACTCATTTAATACCTCACCCATTTCCTCTGGCTCCACACATAGATTTCCTCCCCTGTCCTTGAGTGGGCCAAACCCTCTCCCTGGCTACCCTCTTGCTCTTTATATATGCATAAAAAGCCTTGGAATTTTCCTTAATCTTGCCAGCCAATCATTTTTTGTGACCCCTTTTAGCCCTCCCTACTCCTTCCTTAAGTTTCTTTCTATTTCCTTGTATTCCATACTTGCTTTGTGTGTTCCCAGCCTCCTGGCTTTGACCAGTGCTTCCTTTTTCTCTCTGACTAGGTGCACAATATCTCTCGTTATCCAAGTTCCCGAAACTTGCCATATTTATCCTTCATCCTTACAGGAATGTGCTGGTTCTGAATCCCTATCAACTTGAACTTGAAAGCCTCCCACATGCCAGATGTTGATTTGCCCTCAAACATCTGCCCCCAATCTACATTCTTCAGTTCCTGTTTAATATTGTTGTAATTAGCCTTTTCCCAGTTTAACACTTTCACTTGAGGACTATACTTATCTTCATCCATCAGTACCTTAAAGCTTACTGAACCACCTGGCCAGGCTCACTCCCCAATGCCAGGTCCAGTATGGCACCTTCCCTTGTTGGACTATCTACATACTGTTTCAAGAAGTCTTCCTGGATGCCCCATCCATGTCCCTAGCATTAAGTGAGTCCCAGTCAATACAGGGGAAATTAAAATTATCCACCACAACAACACTGTTACTTTTACATCTTGCCAAAATCTGCCTACATATCTGTTCCTCTATCTCCCGCTGGCTATTGGTTGGCCTATAATAAACCTTGAACATTATGACTACACCCTTCCTATTCCTGAGCTCTCCCCATATTGTCTCGCTGTGTGAACTTAAAACGAGCTTTGGGGAATGTTAGCATAGGGATAATTACTCAGAGTCATTAAGGAAAAAGTGTCCCCCAAAAGTCCAAAATTATTGACATTACCCGTGAGACTCACTGTGTGATTTCTGAAAGCATTCTCCCTGAAGTGAGAGCATTAGATTGCACCACTGAAAAGCGGTCACTTCTCTGACGCAGCGAAATGATCAGCTACTCGTAGGCAGCAAGGTCCCACAAACAGCAACTATATGAATAGCTGCTTAATCTCCAGTCTGTTTTTGATGGTGCTGATTACAGGAAGGATGTGACCACATGAGAGAACAGATTTACCAACTTGCTTTCTTTGGAACAGAGGAGGCTGAAGGGGAATTTAAATGAGTATAAAATTATAAAGGATTTGGAATAGCAAGGTCTTGTTTCCATTAGCACAGAGGTCAATAACCACAGATCGAAAGTAATTGGGAAAAGAATTAGAGGGGAGTTGAGGAGAAATCTTTAGCCAGGATCTGGCACTGGCTGCCTGAGAGGGTGCCGGAAACAGAAATCCTCAATAGGTTTAAAAAATATTTCGATATGAACTACAGAGATACAAAGTGAGATTGGGATCACTTTCCCTCAGTAAAAAGTCTGACAACACCAGGTTTCAGTCCAACCGATTTATTTGATAGTAAATTCACTAGCTTTTGGGTTAGCCCCTTCGTCAGGTGAATGGAGAGTTCTGGCCTCAGACAAAGCGGAGGAATTTAGAGTAGCGAAGAGTAGTGGGTGAGAAGAGGATTAGGAGAGGTTTAAATGTCAACAAAGATTGACAAAGAAGTTGATAAAGAAGGGTAGGAGAAACTATGAAGCTGGGCTAGCGCTTAATATAAAAAAGGATAGCAAGAGTTTTTATAAATATATAAAAAGGAAGAGGCTGGCTAGGGTGAACGTTGGTCCTTTAGAGGATGAGAAAGGGGACCTAGTGGTAGGGGATGGGGATATGGCTAAGGTATTGAATAACTTTTTTGTTTCTGTCTTCACGGAGGAGGACGTGAATAATTTGCCGGGTGTTAGCGATGGAAAGGTGGTAGGACTGGAGGGTCTTAATGACATTACTGTTACTAGAGAGGCAGTGCTCGACAGACTGGAGGGGCTGATTGTGGACAAGTCCCCAGGACCGGATGGAATGCATCCGAGGGTTCTGAAAGAAATGGCGGAGGTGATAGTGGATGCCTTGGTGGTTATTTTCCAGACGTCGCTGGATTCCGGGGAAGTGCCGGAGGATTGGAAAGCGGCTAATGTTACGCCGTTGTTTAAGAAGGGTGCCAGGCAAAAGGCAGGGAATTATAGGCCGGTTAGTTTAACGTCTGTTTGACAGACAAAGAGGCAGAGATGGAGAGGGGGAGTCAGAGAGAGAAAGAAACAGAGAGAGGGAGACACAGAAACCAGGAGAGACAGAGAGAGGGAGAGTTAGGGGGAAGGAGAGTCAGAGATGGAGGACAGGGACAAAGAGACAGAGGAAACAAGGGAAAAGACAGAGGGGGAGCACAAGAGGGAGAGACAGAGAGAACAGCCTCTCTTTCACCATTCATATGATCATCCTAAACTCTGCAGCACATGTTCTAACTCTCAGCACGCCCTGTTCACCCATTACCCATGCTCTCTGACTTACATTGCCTCCTGGTTCAAAAACACTTCCATTTCAAAATTCTTTGCCTTGTCTCCACATCTCTCCATCACCTTCCTTCCTCCCTCTCTCTCCTCCAGTCCCACAATCCTCTTGGATATCTATGGTCTCCTATTCTGACCTTTTTTATTCATTCATAGGATGAGTGCATCCAAAGATGTGCTCTTAGGCTGATTGGTATACCAAATTGACACTATTCTCCCCTGAATCTGGCTAAGTTAGGGGTTCCACTCGCATACACGCAGGGCAGGGTAGGTGTAGGAGGATGCGGCGGCGCGGGCTCGTTGGGCCGAACGGCTTGTTTCCCATGCTGGGTTGTTCTTTGTATCTCTAATTTTCCTTGAGAAGGTGGTGGAGAGCTACCTTCCTGAATACAACAGATTAATAAACCATTTAAGAAAGGAGTTAGGAACCAACCACATTGCTCTGGAGTTAGAAGTGAACCAGACCAGGAAAGGACAGCAGATTTTCTTTCCTGAAAGGACCCTAGTGAACCAGATCAGTTTTCCAAAAGTCTGGCAGTTTGATCATGATTGAGATTAGCTTTATATTCCAGATTGAATTAACTAAATTTAACCTGTGAGCTAGGAGCTGAACTCCTGACTCTGAGTAACTCGTCCTTGTCTCACGGTCACGAGTTGATATAAACATTATGCTTTCGTGTCCCTCTTGCATATCCCTCACTCTTGCTCCACCATTGGTAGCTGTGCCTTCAGCTGCCAACACCTTAAATTCTGAAATGTCCTCCATCTGAACCTCTCGATCTGTCTCTCTCTTAGAACCGGCCTATTTGATTAAGGTTTTTATCAGCTGCCTTGAGAACTCCCTCCCTCTTTGACTCTGTGTCAGTTTGCAACTGATTGTCCCAATGAGAGTTGTCAATTTACTGCTTTCAAGGTGTTTGTCAATGGGAGTTGCAGTTGGGTAGTTGTGAACAAGGCTGCACCTGTCCAGGGGTGTTTCACTCTGGATCAGTGTGACCTGTACAGAAATATGCAGATTTCAGGCTTACCTTGTATTTTCTCAGGACCGAAAGAGAAAATGAATTCGACCTTTGAATATTCAGGGAATCTGTCATCTGAGAAAAGATGAAAAAGTTGCATTGTAATCAGATAATGATTTTAAACAGCTGCCGGCTCCCACATCAGCAACACAAAACTTTTGAGACAATTTAGCATCAGGGAGAGAGAGAGAGAGGCAGACAGACAGACAGAGAGAGAGGGAGAGGGGAGGGAGGGGGAAGAGAGAGAGAAAAAGGGAGAGAGAGAGAGAGGAGGAGAGAAAGAGGGAGGGAGAGAGAGAGAGAGAGAGGAGGGAGGGAGAGAAAGAGAAACAGAGGGAGAGAGGGGGGGGAGAGAGAGAGAGAGGGGAGGGAGGGGGGAGAGAGAGAGAGAGAGGGGAGGGAGGGGGGAGAGAGAGAGGGGAGGGAGGGGGGAGAGAGAGAGAGGGGAGGGAGGGGGGAGAGAGAGAGAGGGGAGGGAGGGGGGAGAGGGGGAGAAAGGGAGGGAGGGAGAGAGAGATAGGGGAGAGAGAGTAGGGGAGAGAGAGAGAGAGGGAAGGAGACAGGGAGGGAGACAGGGAGGGAGAGAGAGACAGAGAGGGGAGAGAGAGAGAGGGAGGGGGAGAGAGAGAAAGGGAGGGAGAGAGAGAGAGGGGGAGAGAGACAAAGGGGGAGAGAGCCGCTGATTTCAAACATACACCCGTCGATCTCTCTTGTCACAGTTCCTCATTTTTTGCTGATTCTCACTGGATTAGAATTCTTGTGAGGAAAAGGGAGCCCTCCAATATTGAGACAGTGGACAGTGAGAGCCTTTTTCCGAGGATGGTGATGGCTGACACAGGGGACATAGCTTTAAATTAAGGGGTGGTAATTATAGGACGGATGTCAGAGGTAGGTTCTTTACTCAGAGGGTAGTAAGGGTGTGGAATGCCCTGCCTGCAGCAGTTGTGGACTCGCCAACTTTAAGGGCGTTCAAATGGTCAGTGGATAGGCATATGGATAACATTGGAATAGTTTAGGTTAGAGGGTCATTCGATTGGTTCCACTGGTCGGCGCAACATCGAGGGCCGAAGGGCCTGTACTGCGCTGTAATGTTCTATGTTCTATGTTCAATATCTCAGCTCAGTGCCCATGCTCTGTGTGTGAGCAGAAATAATCAGTGTTGCCAGGGTAGAGGTGGATCAGTACTACCAGAGTTAAGAATATTCCTCTTCAGTGGACAGAGCTCGAACAGGATTCATGGCTAAATTTTCCATTTCCCACAAGACAGGATCACTGGACTTAGTTATAACATCTCCAGTTACCTCATTAACTGAAACAGACTAACAACACGGGCCGGGGCAGCACAATGTGTGTGTGTGTGTGTGTGTGTGTCTGTACATGTGTGATACTTGTGAGTATGTTTGTGAGTCACGTGAAGTGCTTGTGTGTGCGGAATGTGATGTGTGGGCGTGTGTCCATGTATTTGAGTAACGTGTGTAATATCCACCCACACATTGTTTCCCCATATCCCTCAGTTGATAAGATGATAAAGACCATAAGGTAAAGGGGCAGAAGTAGGCCATTTGGCCCACTGAGTCTGCTCTGCCATTCAATGCAATCACGACTGATCTGAAATAATAATCCTCAACCCCATTTTCCCACCTTATCCCTGTAATCCCCGATTCCCTAACTGATTAAAAAATATTCACCTGCAGTTGCTAATTAAATAAAAATGAATGATATCTCGAATAAATACTGGAAATCACCTACAGTGACTGTATAACATCACCTTTAAATGCATCGTCCAGTTCCGCTTTGCCAAACACCACACCGAGGTCATGAATTGCACACGTGTGGAATTGCACACGGAAGACAATTTCTCTGCTTGGACTCTGGTACTTCTTATGGTAACATTTCAGCTGAAGGGAACAGAACAAGATACAGGAAATACATTTGAAGCATTATTGAATTTCTGTCCAGATACTCAAGGTTAGAACAGCAAATGACAGCTCCCCCAAATCTCATTGGGCTAACTCCTGATACAGAGTAACATCTTGATTGACAGCTTGATAGTGCAGATCTGTCAATGAATAACGGATCGAGTGAACCTCCAGCAACCCAGCCTACTACTGTGTAAGGAACTGTATCCCAGTGAGGGTCAGTGTGTGTGGAACTGTATCCCAGTGAGAGTCAGTGTGTGTGGGACTGTATCCCAGTGAGAGTCAGTGTGTATGGAACTCTACCCCAGTGAGAGTCAGTGTGTGTGGAACTGTATCCCAATGAGAGTCAGTGTGTGTGGAACTGTATCCCAGTGAGAGTCAGTGTGTGTGGAACTGTATCCCAATGAGAGTCAGTGTGTGTGGAACTGTATCCCAGTGAGAGTCAGTGTGTGAGGAACTGTATCCCAGTGAGAGTCAGTGTGTGTGGTCCTGTATCCCAGTGAGAGTCAGTGTGTGTGGGACTGTACCCCAGTGAGAGTCAGTGTGTATGGAACTGTACCTCAGTGAGAGTCAGTGTGTGTGGAACTGTATCCCAATGAGAGTCAGTGTGTATGGAACTGTACCTCAGTGAGAGTCAGTGTGTGAGGAACTGTATCCCAGTGAGAGTCAGTGTGTGTGAAACTGTATCCCAGTGAGAGTCAGTGTGTGTGGAACTGTACCTCAGTGAGAGTCAGTGTGTGTGGAACTTTACCCCAGTGAGAGTCAGTATGTGTGGAACTGTATCCCAGTGAGAGTCATTGTGTGAGGAACTGTATCCCAGTGAGAGTCAGTGTGTGAGGAACTGTATCCCAGTGAGAGTCAGTATGTGTGGAACTGTATCCCAGTGAGAGTCAGTGTGTGAGGAACTGTATCCCAGTGAGAGTCAGTGTGTGAGGAACTGTATCCCAGTGAGAGTCAGTGTGTGTGGAACTGTACCCCAGTGAGAGTCAGTGTGTCTGGAACTGTATCCCAGTGAGAGTCAGCGTGTGTGGAACTGTATCCCAGTGAAAGTCAGTGTGTGTGGAACTGTATCCCAGTGAGAGTCAGTGTGTGTGGGACTGTATCCCAGTGAGAGTCAGTGTGTGTGGAACTGTATCCCAGTGAGAGTCAGTGTGTGTGGAACTGTATCCCAGTGAGAGTCAGTGTGTGTGGAACTGTATCCCAGTGAGAGTCAGTGTGTGTGGAACTATATCCCAGTGAGAGTCAGTGTGTGTGGAACTGTATCCCAGTGAGAGTCAGTGTGTGTGGAACTATATCCCAGTGAGAGTCAGTGTGTGTGGAACTGTATCCTGAGAGTCAGTGTGTGTGGTCCTGTATCCCAGTGAGAGTCAGTGTGTGTGGAACTGTATCCCAGTGAGAGTCAGTGTGTATGGAACTGTACCTCAGTGAGAGTCAGTGTGTGTGGAACTGTATCCCAATGAGAGTCAGTGTGTATGGAACTGTACCTCAGTGAGAGTCAGTGTGTGAGGAACTGTATCCCAGTGAGAGTCAGTGTGTGTGAAACTGTATCCCAGTGAGAGTCAGTGTGTGTGGAACTGTACCTCAGTGAGAGTCAGTGTGTGTGGAACTTTACCCCAGTGAGAGTCAGTATGTGTGGAACTGTATCCCAGTGAGAGTCATTGTGTGAGGAACTGTATCCCAGTGAGAGTCAGTGTGTGAGGAACTGTATCCCAGTGAGAGTCAGTATGTGTGGAACTGTATCCCAGTGAGAGTCAGTGTGTGAGGAACTGTATCCCAGTGAGAGTCAGTGTGTGAGGAACTGTATCCCAGTGAGAGTCAGTGTGTGTGGAACTGTACCCCAGTGAGAGTCAGTGTGTCTGGAACTGTATCCCAGTGAGAGTCAGCGTGTGTGGAACTGTATCCCAGTGAAAGTCAGTGTGTGTGGAACTGTATCCCAGTGAGAGTCAGTGTGTGTGGGACTGTATCCCATTGAGAGTCAGTGTGTGTGGGACTCTATCCCAGTGAGAGTCAGTGTGTGTGGAACTGTATCCCAGTGAGAGTCAGCGTGTGTGGAACTGTATCCCAGTGAAAGTCATCTTGTGAGGAACTGTATCCCAGTGAGTGTCAGTGTGTGTGGAACTGTATCCCAGTGAGAGTCAGTGTGTGTGGAACTGTATCCCAGTGAGAGTCAGTGTGTGTGGAACTGTATCCCAGTGAGAGTCAGTGTGTGTGGAACTATATCCCAGTGAGAGTCAGTGTGTGTGGAACTGTATCCCAGTGAGAGTCAGTGTGTGTGGAACTATATCCCAGTGAGAGTCAGTGTGTGTGGAACTGTATCCTGAGAGTCAGTGTGTGTGGTCCTGTATCCCAGTGAGAGTCAGTGTGTGTGGAACTGTATCCCAATGAGAGTCAGTGTGTATGGAACTGTATCCCAGTGAGAGTCAGTGTGTGTGGAACTGTATCCCAGTGAGAGTCAGTGTGTGTGGAACTGTATCCTGAGAGTCAGTGTGTGTGGTCCTGTATCCCAGTGAGAGTCAGTGTGTGTGGAACTGTATCCCAGTGAGAGTCAGTGTGTATGGAACTGTGTCCCTGTGAAAGTCAGTGTTTTCTTCATATATAAGTAAATGTTGGAATGTGAAAGGTGTTTTTGGGAGTTTGCGTTCCCACTTGAACTTCTCACCAATATGTCTCCTTTTAGCATCAGTCCTGGCTCGATGGTTATACAGATGCTGGTCTGTCCGTCTCCTGGGATGTTGCTGAAATATTTTATTTAAGAAAGGAATAAATAGACATTATTTAATCAGCACAGGTGAAAAAGAGCACAGAACATTGAGGAGAAAGTACAGGGGAAATCACTCACTAGATTCCTGATGTGTAAACAGGCTGCATTGTCTGGTAGATCTTCAGGAATGGCCGGCAGCCTATAGGAGTAAAGGAGCAGCGTTAGAAACCAGCCAAGGAGCCAAGACTGATGGATAAAGAGAGATAGCATGGGAAAGTGACAGGATCTGTAACATAGAGGCAGTGGCTGAACTTTACCAGCTCTTTATAGAGAGGCTGGGAGGCAGGAAAAGTAGTCAGTTGGCAATGGAAGGTGGAAAGGACAGCCAGGAATGGCAGTCCTATTTGTCAGAGGTGGGAAGGATAATTCCCTGGCCGCTGCTCAGTAACTGGTGACAGTTACTTTGCCATTGCCACTGGGATTCTACAAACCTTGGAATAGCCCCCCTCAACATGTGCTGAGATCACCAGATATATCGAGGAGGCCTTGCAAAGGGTCCAGGGAAACACTCTATTCCGGAGGCTTCATGGGCTGAGGAGGCATCCTGGTAGCTTTTCCCCAATGATTCACCCTTCTGATTGCCAGGGCCTGCCTGTCACTCTTTGAAAGCTCCTCAATGTGAAGGACTCTCTCCCTCCTCCTCGGGCCTCAACAGTCAGCACCTCTATTTATGAGGTGCTCTGATTGGCTCAGCAGCAGAGAGGCAGTCCATAGTACTGAAATAAACAGTGGCTCTCTGAGGCAGCTTCATACTGGTCAACACCAGGAAAGTTGCTCCATATGTTCTGTTGTTAATCCATGAAATTTGGGGAATCAAATTTGGTCCAGACCTTGAGAACCATAGCTTTGTGATCGAGGAGACATGAGAGAGTGAGTGAGAGAAAGAGACACACAAAGAGAGACTAAAGGTGAGAGGGAAAGAGCGGGACGGGGAGAGTGGGAGAGATGGGGCAGAGAGGAATGGAGAGAGAGGCAGCGCAGAAAGAGGCTATACAGTCTATCAATCCTTGCCATTTCTCTGCAACAGCAACTCAACTAAACATAGAAACTACAAGCAGGAGTAGGTCATTTAGCCCTTTGATCCTGCTCTGCCATTCATTATAATTACGACTATACCAATTTCCCTCCCTTTCCCCAACATCCCAGTGATGTTGTTCTCTTCTGATGCTTATCTAATTCCGATATGAAAGTCACAATCTAACTCTGCTAGCACCACACTCTCAGGCAGTGCATTCTCTATCCTAACCACTCGCCGTATAAAACAGTTTCCTTATGTCATCTTTAGTCTTCCGCTAATCACCTTCAATGTGTGCTGCTGACTCCTGGCACTTACGCCATGGAAACAATGCCTCTCTATTTATCTAAACTCTTCAAGATTTTGAGCACCTCAAGAAATTTGTTTCTCAACCTTCTCTGTTCACAGGAGAACAATCCCCTCTCTTCCTACAAAAGGTTGGAGTCCCTGATCCCTGGAACCATCCCTGTCAACCTTTTCTTATCTCTCATGTCTTCACATCATTCTGAAAGTGAAGCGTCTCGAATTGGGCACAATAATCCAGCTGAAACTAAGCCAGTGTTTTATGAAGATTTCCCATAATTTGTTTGCTCTTGTACTCTATGTCACAATTTATAAAGTAAAAAGTCTGACAACACCAGGTTTTAGTCCAACCTATTTATTTGATAATATACTCACAAGCTTTCGAGGGACACCCTCTTCGTCAGGTGAATGGAGAGTTCTGGCCTCAGACAGAGCATATAAAGCACAGACAGTTTAGAGAGTTTAGACCATGCAGACGCTACAACAACGGATGAATGAACATCGCTCGACAGTCACCAGGCAAGACTGTTCCCTTCCTGTTGGCGAACACTTCAGTGGTCACGGGCATTCAGCCTCTGACCTTCGGGTAAGCATTCTCCAAGGCGGCCTTCATGACACACGACAGCGCAGAGTCGCTGAACAGAGACTGATAGCCAAGTTCCGCACACATGAGGACGGTCTCAACAGGGATCTTGGGTTCATGTCGCACTATCTGTAACCCCCGTGACTTGCCTGGGTTTGCAAAACCTCACTTACTGTACTGTCTGGAGACAATACACATCTCTTTAAACTGTGATCAGTGCTCCTTCCACTCACATTATCAGCCACTTCAGGTCTTGAACAGCAGGTTAGGTGTAAAGATTCGCATTCTAATCAGGAATGTCTAAACTGTCTGTGCTTTATATGCTCTGTCTGAGGCCAGAACTCTCCATTCACCTGACGAAGAGGGTGTCCCTCGAAAGCTTGTGAGTATATTATCAAATAAATAGGTTGGACTAAAACCTGGTGTTGTCAGACCTTTTACTGTGTTTACGCCAGTCCAACGCCGGCATACCCACATCACAATTTATAAAGCCCAACAACCCTGTTGCCTTTTTAACCATTTTTTTAACCTGCCCAGTCACCTTTCAATAATTTTTGCACATATACCCACAGGTTTCTCTGGTCCCAAACATCCCATTCCATAAATTTTGAAGTCTCTCATAATAGCATTGTCATCAAAGTTGTTGAATGTCTTTTGGGAGTTCACATCAAGGTCATACCCTCAGTGAGATCCCAGGGTTTGGTAAAAGCCACCTGTCTTCTGAAGTAATAGTTCAAGTAAAATGGATGCAGGAAGTGATTAAAAGAGCAAAGGTTGCTCTTATCCATAGCATCACACAATCCAGCTCTGTTATATAACAGGTTCATGCAGTAAACCATCACAGAATAACTGGACACATATTAATGCTGAGACAAAGAGATGGACATTAGGATAGCTAAAGAAATAAATATAAAGAAAAGGAAGTATTGCTGCAACTATACAAAGTATGGATGAGGCCGCCCCTGGAGTATTGTGCACAGTTTTGGTCCTTGTCTTTGAGGAACGAGGTAGTGGCATTGGAGGCAGTTCAGAGGAGATTCATTAGATTGATTTCAGAGATGAGGGGTTTGTCGCATGAAGAGAGATTGAACAGTTTAGACCTATACCTCAAGTTGAGGTATACAAGATGATAAAAGGTGTGGATAAAGTAGACGTGGAGTGGATGTTTCCTCTTGTGGGGCATTCTAGGACGAGAGGTCACAGTTTGAGGATAAGGGGCAGCAAATTTAAAACAGGGTTGGGACAGCATCCTCCTTAAATGTAAGGAGTTAGACAGATTTTTAATTGGAAATGGGTTGAAGGGTTATGGGAGAAGGCAGGCAAAGAGAGATGAGGAGCATATCAGCCACGGTCGAATGGCAGACCGGATTTGATGGGCCAAATGACCTAATTCTGCTCCGATGTTTTATGAACTCATGACAACTTGATAAATCAGTTGGTTTTAAAGAGGGTCTTAACTGAAGTGGACAAATTTCTGGGGAATTATTTTATTCATTCACTGTTATTTCTTGCCCATTCCTAATTGCCTTTTGGAGGTGCTGTGGATTCATCAGTACATGGTGTAAGTACATCCATACTGCTGTTAGAGAGGGAGTTCCAGGATTTTCACCCAGTGCCAGTGAAGGAATGGTCAATGTATTCCCAAGTCAGGATGCTGAGTGGCTTGGAAGGTGTTGAGAGTGAGAGTTGAGTGTGAGGGAGTGGGGTAAGGGTGGGGCTTGAAGGTAGAGGTTGGAGAATAAGGGTGGTGGGTGGGGGAGGGTGAAGGGGGTGAGGGTGGGGGAGCGAGGGTGGGAATGTGAGGGTGCGGGAGTGAGGTGGGGGGGTGATGGTAGAGGGGTTAGAGGTGGGAGGATGGGGGTGAGGATGGGGAGTGAGGGTGGGATGGGGGTGAGGATGGGGGGAGGGGGTGAGGGTGGGATGGAGGGAGGTGAGAGTGGGGAGAGGGGGAGGGTGGAGGGTGAGGGTGTGATGGGTTAGCGGTTAGAGGGTATGGGTGAGGGTGGAGGGAGGCGGGTTGATGGGTTTTTGATAAGAGAGGGGATTAAGGGTTATGGGGAGAGGGCGGGAAAGTGGAACTGAGCCACGACAGATCAGCCATGATCTTATTGAATGGCGGGGCAGGCTCGAAGGGCCAGATGGCCTACTCCTGCTCCTATTTCTTATGTTCTTATGTTCTTATGTTCTTATGAGTGAGGGTGGCGGGGTGAGGGTGGGGTTGAGGGTGGGGGAGGGGCAGATGGTGGGGGTAGGTGGTGAGTCTGGGGGATGAGGGTGGAGGAGGACTGAGGGTGGGGGGAAGAGGGGAGGGGGTGTTGATGAAGTGGAATTTGAGAGTTTAAGACCAGAATAATTGAAGGCCTGTCACACAATAGTGAGAGGAAGAAAATGAAGGACAAACAAGAGTCAGGGGTTGAAGGAATGATAGTATAAAACTGTAGCTGTTATTAGGGGGCATAACTATAAGGTTCATGGTGGGAGATAAGGAAGAGATGTAAGGGGTATATACTTTACACAGAGAGTGGTTGGGATGTGGAATGCACTGCCTGCTGTGATAGTGGACTCGGACACTTTAGGACCTTTCAAGTGGTTATTGGATAGGCACATGGAGCACACCAGAATGATAGGGAGTGGGATAGCTTGATCTTGGTTTCGGACATAGCTCAGCACAACATCGAGGGCCAAAGGGCCTGTACTGTGCTGTACTGTTTTATGTTTCTATGTTTCTATATAAAACCACGCTGAACGCTCTGAAATTATGGTTCTTGGAAAACTGAAGACTTACCACCTTTAGCCTCAAAATTGGGAATGCTGTGCATGATGACGTGATGTAAAAATAAAGGCTTGTTGTTCATTTTGATTGTGCCAGAAAGCAGCCCGCTGAAATAATGGACGTATCTGCACCAAAAGAAGCTTTCATTAACTGACAATCCTGATACATAATGTCCACAGGCACAGCTACAACTCAGTCCAATCATGAGATTGAACACATGGTAGATCCGAATCAATCTACACTGTCCCCATCAAAAACGCCCAGGACAGGTACAGCACGGGGTTAGATACAGAGTAAAGCTCCCTCTACACTGTCCCCATCAAAAACATAAGAACATAAGAACATAAGAAATAGGAGCAGGAGTAGGCCATCTGGCCCTTCGAGCCTGCCCCGCCATTCAATAAGATCATGGCTGATCTGTCGTGGCTCAGTTCCACTTTCCCGCCCTCTCCCCATAACCCTTAATCCCCTCTCTTATCAAAAACCCATCAACCCGCTTCTTAAAAATATTTAGCGAGGCAGCCTCCACCACTTCAACGGGCAGAGAATTCCAGATATTCACCACCCTTTGAGTGAAGAAGTTCCTCCTCAACTCCGTTCTAAACCGCCCCCCCTTTATCTTGAGGCTGTGCCCCCTAGTCCTACTGTCTTTTTTGAGCGGGAAGAGTCTCTCCACCTCTATCCTATCCATCCCATTCATCATCTTATACGTCTCAATGAGATCTCCCCTCATTCTTCTAAACTCTAACGAGTACAAGCCTAGTTTATTCAGCCTCTCCTCATAGCTCAACCCCCTCAACTCCGGTATCAGCCTAGTAAACCTCCTCTGCACTCCCTCCAAGGCCAAAATATCCTTGCGCAGGTGCGGCGCCCAAAACTGCACACAGTACTCCAGCTGCGGCCTCACCAATGCCCTATACAGCTGCAGCAAGACCTCCCTACTTTTATATTCAATCCCCCTCGCTATGAAGGCCAGGACAGGTACAGCACGGGGTTAGATACAGAGTAAAGCTCCCTCTACACTGTCCCCCCATCAAACACTCCCAGGACAGGTACAGCACAGGGTTAGATACAGAGTAAAGCTCCCTCTACACTGTCCCCATCAAACACTCCCAGGACAGGTACAGCACGGGGTTAGATACAGAGTAAAACTCCCTCTACACTGTCCCCCATCAAACACTCCCAGGACAGGGACAGCACGGGGTTAGATACAGAGTAAAGCTCCCTCTACACTGTCCCCATCAAACACTCCCAGGACAGGTATAGCACAGGGTTAGATACAGAGTAAAGCTCCCTCTACACTGTCCCCATCAAACACTCCCAGGACAGGTACAGCATGGGGTTAGATACAGAGTAAAGCTCCCTCTACACTGTCCCCCATCAAACACTCCCAGGACAGGAACAGCACGGAGTTAGATACAGAGTAAAGCTCCCTCTACACTGTTCCCATCAAACACTCCCAGGACAGGTACAGCACGGGGTTAGATACAGAGTAAAGCTCCCTCTACACTGTCCCCATCAAACACTCCCAGGACAGGTACAGCACAGGGTTAGATACAGAGTAAAGCTCCCTCTACACTGTCCCCCCCATCAAACACTCCCAGGACAGGTACAGCACAGGGTTAGATACAGAGTAAAGCTCCCTCTACACTGTCCCCCCATCAAACACTCCCAGGACAGGTACAGCACAGGGTTAGATACAGAGTAAAGCTCCCTCTACACTGTCCCCATCAAACACTCCCAGGACAGGTACAGCACGGGGTTAGATACAGAGTAAAGCTCCCTCTACACTGTCCCCATCAAACATTCCCAGGACAGGTACAGCATGGGGTTAGATACTGAGTAAAACTCTCTCTGTAATGTCCCCTTTGAACAGTCAAATAATTAATTCTTATTATTCTCAATGCCTTTTGCAGAACGATATTTGGTGCATATATGGATTTGCTCAGATAGCATTAGACGGTAACAAAAGACGTCAGCAGGAATTTTACTGAACCGCCCACCACAGAATCACAACAGGTGAGGAGCGGACAATGGAAAGGTCCGCTGGCCTTGGGTAGAATTTTATGATTTCGGGACAAGCAAGGCCGTGAAATTCCGCCTATATGTCATAGATCACGTGGGATGGTTTTCCACCATGCCCATTATTCTTGTAGTCCAGCCTCTTGCCTTGTTAAACTGAAATAGCAGACATATCTGCTCTGTGTTTGACAGAGTGAGACCCACCTTCTCTGTGAGGGCTGACCCACGGGCAGTATTTTATCCTCATAGAATTTCTTCATGGCAAAGCGGTCTAAAGCCTGATCAGCACTAGGGAGAAAGGAGAAACAGGAAATATTATCACTGCAGTGACTCTGACACCAGAAACTGATTCCATAAAATAAGACAGATAAAATTAGGAATGAACACAAACTGCATACATAATCAATACGTATCTATCATCCCTACGCCTGTATAGATAATGGAATACATTGAGTATTTAATAAGAACTAATAATCAGAAATCGCAGCAGGAGTAGACCTTATATCCAGTCTAACCTGCTTCACCATTCAATATGACCATGCCCAATCTTTGGTTCCAACTCCATTTTCCTGCCCGCTCGCCATGACTAGTGAAGCTTTGAGAGGCCAAAACCTCAGTCTTAAATATATTCAATGATGGAGCATCCACTACCTTCTGTGATAGAGAATTCCAATGAATCACAACCCTTTGAATGAAGAAATTTCTCCTTATTTCAGTCCTAAATGATCACTCCATATCCTGAGATGGTGCCCCATGCTTTAGATTCCCTTATTATCAAGAACCTATCTATCTCCGTCTTAAAGACACTCAATGACCTGGCCTCCACAGCCTTCTACGGCAAAGAGTTCCATAGATTCACCAGTCTCTGGCTGAAGAAATTCCTCCTCATCTCTGTTTTAAAGGACTGTCCCTTTATCCTGAGGTTGTGTCCTCTGGTTCAAATTTTTCCTATCAGTGGAAATATCCTCTACTCTATCTAGGCCTCGCAGTACCCTGTAAGTTGCAATAAGATTCCCCCCTCATCCTTCTAAACGCCAATGGGTACAGACCCAGACTTCTCAACTGTTCTTCGTATGACAAGCTCTTCATTCCAGGGATCATTCTTGTGAACATCTTCTGGACCCTTTCCAAGGCCAGCACATTCTTTCTTAGATATGGGGCCCAAAACTGCTCATAATATTGCAAATGGGATCTGACCAGAGCCTTATACAGCCTCAGAATTACATCTGTGCTCTTGTATTCTAGCCCTCCCGGCATGAATGCTAACATTACATTTGCTGACTGAACCTGCATGTTAACCTTAAGAGAATCTTGAACAAGGATGCCCAAGTCCCTTTGTGTTTCTGATTTCCTAAGCATTTTCCCATTTAGAGAATAGTCTCAGCCTCTATTCCTCATTCTAAAGTGCACAACCTCACACTTTTCCACATTGTATTCCATCTGCCACTTTCTTTGCCCACTGTCCTAACCTGTCCAAGTCCTTTCGCAGCCCCCCTGCTTCCTCAATATTACCTGGCCATCTTTGTATCATCTGCAAACTTAGCAACAATACCTTCAGTTCCTTCTTCCAAATCATTAATGTATATTGTGAAAAGTTATGGTCCCAGCACTGACCCCTGAGACACACCACTAGTCACCTGCTGCCATCCTGAGAAAGACCTCTTTATCTCCATTCTTTGTCTGTTGTCAGTCAACCAATCCTCTATCCCTGCCAGTATCTTACCCTTCACACCATGGGCACATAACTTATTTAACAGGTAATAAGGAAAGCAAATGGAATCTTGGTATTTATTGCTAAAAGAATACAAGATAAAAGTAGTGAAGTGTTGCTGCTACTGCATTAGTGAGATTGCACTTTGAATATTGTGCACAGTTTTGGTCTTGATGTAGTTGCATTGGAGGTGGTTCAGAGGAGGTTCACTGGATTGATTCCAGACATAAGGCATTTGTCTTGTGAAAGAGATTAGGCGGTTTAGGCCTGTGTTTAGGCCTGTACTTCCTGGAGTTTAGAAGGATGAGAGGAGATCTAATTGAGGTGTACAAGATGGTAAAGGGCATGCAGAGACAGTGTTTCATCTTCTGGGCCAATCTGGAGCAAGAGATCACAGTTTTAGGATAAAGAGTAGCAGATTTAAAATAGAAATAAGGAGAAATTGCTTCTGTGGAATTTACTACCTCAGAGTGTGGTAGATGCTGGGACATTGAAGAAATTTAAGGAGGAGATAGACAGATTTTTAATTAGAGAAGTTAGTAATAGAAAGGTTATGGAGAGTGGGCAGGAAAGTGGAGTTAAGTTACATACAGAGTAAAGCTCCCTCTACACTGTCCCCCATCAAACACTCTCAGGACAGGTACAGCATGGGGTTAGATACAGAGTAAAGCTCCCTCTACACTGTCCCCATCAAACACTCCCAGGACAGGTACAGCATGGGGTTAGATACAGAGTAAAGCTCCCTCTACACTGTCCCCCCATCAAACACTCCCAGGACAGGTACAGCACGGGGTTAGATACAGAGTAAAGCTCCCTCTACACTGTCCCCCATCAAACACTCTCAGGACAGGTACAGCATGGGGTTAGATACAGAGTAAAGCTCCCTCTACACTGTCCCCATCAAACACTCCCAGGACAGGTACAGCATGGGGTTAGATACAGAGTAAAACTCCCTCTACACTGTCCCCATCAAACACTCCCAGGACAGGTACAGCATGGGGTTAGATACAGAGTAAAGCTCCCTCTACACTGTCCCCATCAAACACTCCCAGGACAGGTACAGCATGGGGTTAGATACAGAGTAAAGCTCCCTCTACACTGTCCCCATCAAACAGTCCCAGGACAGGTACAGCACGGGGTTAGATACAGAGTAAAGCTCCCTCTACACTGTCCCCATCAAACACTCCCAGGACAGGTACAGCACGGGGTTAGATACAGAGTAAAGCTCCCTCCACTCTGTGCCCCCATCAAACAGTCCCAGGACAGGTAAAGTACATGTTGTGAAAAAGGTAAATCTCCTTCCATTCTGTCATTTCACTACACATAGGGTGGGTATAGGCAGTAGCTGTGTACTAAACAGTCTAGAGATCAATCTTATTTGATATTATTGCTGGAATTCACAAAGTTAAAACCACCTTACTCACTCACACTCAACAAAGACCAAGAATGAAAATGCTTTTTTTTTATATTACTGATGGCCGATGCGGCAGGAAAAGCAACTTTGAGGCTGGCAGTGCCACTGGAGAGTTTTTTTCTGCCACATTGTGCAGGGCTTTGTAAAAAAGAGGCAGATTGAGGTTCCACATTGTGTCAGTGCCTGGCACTTACTGATTCACCCACAAAGCCATCAATTCAGCTAATTGATGAATCAGACACCGTTTTCAACACAAGCACACAGCAAGCACACCAGCAAACAATCTTCACCCAGGTACACCCCTGGCACCTCTTGGCATTATTCTTGCATTGCACTCTCTCCTTTGAGCACGGCCCTCACATCCTAGCTCCCCTGCGAGTGCTCCTCATCCAGGGCCTGCCTTTGTAGACCAGCCATGCCTCAGGCCAGTCTGACATCAGGCTACCGTGAATGTGTTATCTGGCGTGGGGGTATGGTACTGGTGTGTGATGGTGATAATGATAATTCATTACAAAGAGGTTCTGGAAGTTGGAAGATGTGAAACACAGCCCAGTACTGATGGGGGGAGGGGCAATCGCTTCCTGCTTTTCCATAGTCTTGACACACAACTTTGTTCTTCTCGTGATATTTTCCACTCTCGTTGCCAAACTCAGACAGAAGCGGAAAATCCTGGCCTTTGAGTGAGAGCAGAGTCTAGCGTTGTAATTGGGTTCTTACCTGGCTGATATGTTACTGTAATGCATGTAGGCAGCAATAACCACTCCTGTTCGTCCCCGATTTCCCTGCAGTTAGAAAACATTCAAATCAGTGTCTGCAAATCACCAAAAACGCAATCACTAATAAAGTACATGATTACAGGAAATAGAGAATAAATAGGCTGGAAATTGGAAACTTATTTTAATCAACTTGAGGCTGTGGGAGGGGGGATGGGGGGTAGAGTCAGTGATAGGGGAGAGTGTACATGGGGGTGGGGGGGACAATGGGGGGGGTAGAGTCAGTGATAGGGGAAAGTGTACATGGGGGTGTGGGAGGGGGAATGGGGGGATAGAGTCAGTGATAGGGGAGAGTGTACATGGGGGTGTGGGAGGGGGAATGGGGGGGTAGAGTCAGTGATAGGGGAGAGTGTACATGGGGGTGTGGGAGGGGGAATGGGGGGGTAGAGTCAGTGATAGGGGAGAGTGTACATGGAGGTGGGGGGGACAATGGGGGGGGTAGAGTCAGTGATAGGGGAGAGTGTACATGGGGGTGTGGGAGGGGGAATGGGGGGATAGAGTCAGTGATAGGGGAGAGTGTGATGTGGACCTTATTTTGCTATACCGAAACGGTATAGGATTGGATGATACGTTCTAGGTGTCCGATATCCAATGTCTCCCTGACTAACTGAGCTGGTTATAGCCGGAGGATTAGAAAGGAAAATGTGCATTTCCGTTGAGTTTTCTCTAATCTCACCCTTGCACAGCATTGACCTGTGTATGCAAACCCTGCTCTGTGATTGGTGTCCTGCTTCCATAACATCAAACCAAACCTACAGACTTCACAATACCCCACCACCCCCTAGTTTTACCCCCCTCCGCCTGCTCCTACAGTCTCAACATCAACCCCCACCCACATTCCCCCACTTTCACCAATAATCACACCCAAACTTTTCCCTCAGCTTTACCCGGCTTCCCCCACCTCCCATGGACACAGCAGCAACTTCCCCACCCCCCGTGTATGATCCCATCGCTACAATGCCTCTCATTTCATTCCCCCGAGAGTCGTTTGCTCTGTCCCTCCAGCTGAGCCACAGCTGACATTGTTGACATGTTGTCCCGCAGGGAATACACAGGCTCCACCTTCAGCCAGTTCCAGATCAAACCAATTCCACATCATGATAGGGTGACTTGGAATGGAGCCTACAGGTGGTGATGTTCCCATTTATCTGCTGTCTTTGTCCTTCTAAACTGCTGAGCTTGTAGATTTAAGATCTTGTTCAGAACAATGAGTCAGTATGTTTAATTATTCATTTATTATTAGTGTCACAAGTTAGCTTACATTAACACCGCAATGAAGTTATTGTGTTTATCTGAATGCACGAAGCATTTGGAATAAAGTGGATGAGCTGGTGGCGCAGATCGACACAAATGGATACGATCTGGTGGCCTTTACAGAGACGTGGCTGCAGGGTGACAGGGACTGGGAGCTGAATGTACAGGGCTATCAAGTGTTTAGGAAGGATAGGCAGGAGGGAAAAGGGGGGGGCGTAGCTCTGCTGATTAAGGATAGCATCAGGGTGGTAGCAAGGGATGATATTGGAGCCAAGGAGCAGAACGTGGAATCGTTGTGGGTGGAGATTAGGAACAGCAAAGGGTGGAAGACGCTGGTGGGTGTCGTCTATAGGCCCCCGAATAATGATCTGGAGGTGGGGCGGGCTGTTAACGCGCAAATAAGTGCGGCGTGCAGGAATGGGACGGCCGTAGTTATGGGGGATTTCAATCTGCATATTGATTGGTCGACCCATGTTGGACGCGGGGGGCTCGAGGAAGAGTTCTTGGAATGCTGCCGGGATAGTTTCCTCGAACAGTGTGTGTTGGAGCCGACGAGGGAGCGAGCTATCTTGGATCTGGTGCTATGTAATGAGGCGGGTAGAATTAGGGACCTTGTGGTGAAGGATCCTCTTGGGGAGAGTGATCATTGTATGGTGGAGTTTCTGTTGCAGATGGAGGAGGAGAAAGTGGGTTCCCGGACACGCGTCCTTTGTTTGAATAGAGGGGAGTACGGTAGGATGAGAGAAGAATTGGCGAATGTGGACTGGGGGAGCGCGTTGGAGGGAGGGTCTGCTGAGGAGCAGTGGAGGATCTTTAAGGAGATCTTTCTTGGTGCTCAGCAGAAATTTATTCCGATGGTCAAAAAGGATAGTGGGAGGAGAGGTAATAAGCCGTGGATAACGAAGGAGGTGAAGGAAAGTGTTAAATTAAAAGCGGAGGAATTTAGAGTAGCTAAGAGTAGTGGGCGAGAAGAGGATTGGGAGAGGTTTAAATGTCAACAAAGATTGACAAAGAAGTTGATAAAGAAGGGTAGGAGAAACTATGAAGCTGGGCTAGCGCTTAATATAAAAAAGGATAGCAAGAGTTTTTATAAATATATAAAAAGGAAGAGGCTGGCTAGGGTGAATGTTGGTCCTTTAGAGGATGAGAAAGGGGACCTAGTGGTAGGGGATGGGGATATGGCTAAGGTATTGAATAACTTTTTTGTTTCTGTCTTCACGGAGGAGGACGTGAATAATTTGCCGGGTGTTAGCGATGGAAAGGTGGTAGGACTGGAGGGTCTTAATGACATTACTGTTACTAGAGAGGCGGTGCTCGACAGACTGGAGGGGCTGATTGTGGACAAGTCCCCAGGACCGGATGGAATGCATCCGAGGGTTCTGAAAGAAATGGCGGAGGTGATAGTGGATGCCTTGGTGGTTATTTTCCAGACGTCGCTGGATTCCGGGGAAGTGCCGGATGATTGGAAAACGGCTAATGTTACGCCATTGTTTAAGAAGGGTGCCAGGCAAAAGGCGGGGAATTATAGGCCGGTTAGTTTAACGTCTGTGGTAGGTAAAATGTTAGAATCTGTCATTAAGGAGGAAATTGCGAGGCATCTGGAAGGGAATTGCTTGATAGAGCAGGCGCAGCACGGTTTCATTAAAGGGAAGTCGTGTCTGACAAATTTACTTGAGTTCTGTGAGGATGTGTCTAGGGCGGTGGATAGAGGAGAGCCGGTGGATGTGGTCTTTCTAGATTTTCAGAAGGCGTTTGACAAAGTACCTCACAAGGGGTTATTGCAGAAGGTCGAGGGACATGGAGTTGGGGGTAGGGTGTTAGCGTGGATAGAGGATTGGTTGTCAAATAGGAGGCAGAGAGTGGGGGTCAACGGGTGCTATTCGGATTGGCGGATGGTGACTAGTGGAGTGCCCCAGGGGTCGGTGCTGGGGCCTCAGCTATTTGCCATTTATATAGATGATCTGGAGGAGGGAACCGAGTGTAGGGTGTCGAAATTTGCTGATGACACCAAGATTGGGGGAACGGCAAATTGTGCAGAGGGTGTGGAGAGTCTGCAGAAGGATCTAGATAGGCTGGGCGAATGGGCCAGGAAATGGCAAATGGAATTTAATGTTGGCAAGTGTGAGGTGGTCCACTTTGGTAGGAAGAATGGTAGGAAGGACTATTACTTACGGGGCGAAAAACTGCAGCAGGCGACGGTGCAGAGGGACCTCGGGATCCTTGTGCATGAGTCGCAAAAACCCAGCTTGCAGGTGCAGCAGGTGGTCAGGAAGGTAAATGGGATGCTGGCCTTCATAGCGAGGGGGATTGAATATGAAAGTAGGGAGGTCTTGCTGCAGCTGTATAGGGCATTGGTGAGGCCGCAGCTGGAGTACTGTGTGCAGTTTTGGGCGCCGCACCTGCGCAAAGATATTTTGGCCTTGGAGGGAGTGCAGAGGAGGTTTACTAGGCTGATACCGGAGTTGAGGGGGTTGAGCTCTGAGGAGAGGCTGAATAAACTAGGCTTGTACTCGTTAGAGTTTAGAAGAATGAGGGGAGATCTCATTGAGACGTATAAGATGATGAATGGGATGGATAGGATAGAGGTGGAGAGACTCTTCCCGCTCAAAAAAGACAGTAGGACTAGGGGGCACAGCCTCAAGATAAAAGGGGGGCGGTTTAGAACGGAGTTGAGGAGGAACTTCTTCACTCAAAGGGTGGTGAATCTCTGGAATCCTCTGCCCGTTGAAGTGGTGGAGGCTGCCTCGCTAAATATTTTTAAGACGCGGGTTGATGGGTTTTTGATAAGAGAGGGGATTAAGGGTTATGGGGAGAAAGCGGGAAAGTGGAACTGAGCAGCGACAGATCAGCCATGATCTTATTGAATGGCGGGGCAGGCTCGAAGGGCTAGATGGCCTACTTCTGCTCCTATTTCTTATGTTCTTATGTTCTTATCCCCTCATCGCAACACTCTGGCGCCTGTTCGAGTACACTGAGGGAGAATTTAGCGCAGCCAATGCACCTAACCAGCAAGTCTTTCAGACTGTGGGAGAAAACCGGAGCACTCAAAGGAAACCCATGCAGACATGGGGAGAACATGCAAACTCCACACAGACAGTGACCCAAGCTGGGATTGAACCCGGATCCCCGCCACTGTGAGGCAGCAGTGCCAACCATTGTGCCACCGTGTAAACAGATGATAGTAAATTATAAGGGATAGAATTTATAACCATCTAGAGGGAAATAAATTGATTAGGGATAGTCAACACGGTTTTGTGAAGGGTAGGTCATGCCTCACAAACCTTATCGAGTTTTTTGAAAAGGTGACCAAAGAGGTGGATAAGGGTAAGGCAGTTGACGTGGTGTATATGGATTTTAGCAAAGCGTTTGATAAGGTTCCCCATGGTAGTCTATTGCAGAAAATGCAGATGCATGGGATTGAGCGTGATTTAGCAGTTTGGATCAGGAATTGGCTAGCTGATAGAAGACAGAGGGTGGTGGTTGATGGGAAATATTCAACCTGGAGTTCAGTTACAAGTGGTGTACCTCAGGGATCTGTTTTGGGGCCACTGCTGCTTGTCATTTTTATAAATGACCTAGATGAGGGTATAGAAGGTTGGATTAGTAAATTTGCTGACGACACCAAAGTCGGAGGAGTTGTAGACAGTGAGGATGGATGTTACAGTTTGCAGAGGGACATAGATAAGCTGCAGAGCTGGGCCGAGAGGTGGCAGATGGAGTTTAATACAGAAAAGTGTGAGGTGATCAACTTTGGTAAGAGTAACAGGAGTACAGAATATACGGCAAATGGAAGGACTCTTAGTAGTGTTGACGAGCAGAGAGGTCTCAGGGTACATGTGCATAGCTCCCTGAAAGTTGGCACCCAGGTTGATAAGGTTGTTAAGAAGGCATACGGTGTGTTAGCTTTTATTGGTAGAGGGATTGAATTTCGGAGTCGTGAGGTCATGTTACAACCGTACAAAACTCTGGTGCGGCCGCACTTGGAGTATTGTGTACAGTTCTGGTCGCCGCATTATAAGAAAGATGTGGAGGCATTGGAAAGGGTGCAGAGGAGGTTTACCAGGATGTTGCCTGGTGTGGTGGGAAGGTCTTATGAGGAAAGGCTGAGGGACTTGAGGTTATTTTCATTGGAGAGAAGAAGGTTACGAGGTGACCTAATTGAGGCATACAAGATGATCAGAGGATTGGACAGGGTGGACAGTGAGAGCCTTTTACCTCGGATGGTGATGGCTAACACAAGGGGACATAGCTTTAAATTAAGGGATGGATGTCAGAGGTAGGTTCTTTACTCAGAGGGTAGTAAGGTCGTGGAATGCCCTGCCTGCAGCAGTTGTGGACTTGCCAACTTTAAGGGTGTTCAAATGGATAACATTGGAATAGTTTAGGTTAGAGGGTCATTAGGTTGGTTCCACTGGTCGGCGCAACATCGAGGGCCGAAGGGCCTGTACTGCACTGTAATGTTCTATGTTCTAAACTTTTTGAGGAACGGCGAGAGTTGTTAAGTGACACTCATTGCTGCTACGTTCCTGCTGTGGTTGAGTGGCCGTGAGTGGATAAAGTTAACATCTCCCAGCTCAGATTCCTCATTCAGTGGTTCCCTTGGCAACACAGTTTACGAGAGGCTTATGCCTGTCTGTCACCCAGAGTCAATGAGACCTTGTTAGTGTGAAAGAGCTGAGTGAGACCTGATATGGTTGTTACAGATCCTCTAACAAGGTTTCTTTAATGCTTTTAGATCTGAATGTAAGCCACTGAGAAATTAAATACATCCCATCTATCTGGGTATTTAGCTCCTGATGGACATTTTGAGCAATCCTTCTCCCAGGTTAGGGAATCCTTCACCAATCACAGGTTCTCAGGATTATTTTGGTTCAGGCTGAGTGAACAATTCCAGGTACCAACAATCTCCTCATGAACACAGCAGAAACCCAAAATCCCCTCCCCTGAGGGTAACCGGGGGAAGCCCCAACACTTGGCTGATGGGGAGACAACGTTAAGTGCACCAACATAAGGCTCAGGCCATTTAAACCAATCAGAGCCAAGAGCCGTTTGTGCTCAGCTGCAGACAACAGTTGTGTGTATTTGAGGGATTTGAGTGGGTTTGAGGGATTTGAGCTGGTTTGAGGGATTTGAGTGGGTTTGAGGGAGTTGAGCGGGTTTGAGGGAGTTGAGCGGGTTTGAGGGAGTTGAACCGGTTTGAGGTAGTTGAGCTGGTTTGAGGGATTTGAGTCGGTTGAGGGAGTTAAATGGTTTTGAGGGATTTGAGTGGGTTTGAGGGATTTGAGCAGGTTTGAGGGATTTGAGTGGGTTTGAGAGATTTGAGTGGGTTGAGGGAGTTGAGTGGGTTTGAGGGATTTAAGTGTATTTGAAGAAGTTGTGTGGGTTTGAGGGAGTTCAGTGCATTTGAGGGAGTTATAGAGGTCATAGAGTCATAGAGGTTTACAGCATGGAAACAGGCCCTTTGGCCCAACCTGTCCATGCGCCTTTTTTTTTAAACCCTTAAAATAATCCCAATTGCCCATGTTTGGCCCATATCCCTCTATACCCATTTTACCCATGTAACTGTCTAAATGCTTTTTAAAAGACAAAATTGTACCCACCTCTCCTACTACCTCTGGCAGCTTGTTTCAGACACTCACCACCCTCTGTGTGAAAAAATTGCCCTTCTGCACACTTTTGTATCTCTCCCCTCTCACCTTAAACCGATGCCCTCTAGTTTTAGACTCCCCAACCTTTGGAAAAAGATATTGACTATCTAGCTGATCTGTGCCCCTCATTATTTTATAGATCTTTATAAGATCACTCCTCAGCCTCCTACGCTCCAGAGAAAAAAGTCCCAGTCTATCCAGCCTCTCCTTATTAGTCAATCCAACAAGTCCCGGTAGCATCCTAGTAAATCTTTTCTGCACTCTTTCTAATTTAATAATATCCTTTCTATAATAGGGTGACCTGAATTGTACACAGTATGCAAAGTGTGGCCTTACCAATGTCTTGTACAACTTCAACAGGACATTCCAACTCCTGTATTCAATGTTCTGACTGATGAAACTAAGCATGCGGAATGGCTTCTTCACCACTCTGTCCACCTGTGACTGCACTTTCATGGATCTATGAACATGTACTCCTCGATCTCTTTGTTCTATAACTCTCCCTAATGCCCTACCATTAACTGAGTAAGTCCTGCCCTAGTCCAATCTACCAAAATGCATCACCTCGTATTTGTCTAAACTCCATCTGCCATTCATCAGCCCACTGGCCCAATTGATCAAAATCCCATTGCAATCGGAGAAAACTTTCTTCACTGTCCACTATGCCATCAATCTTGGTGTCAACTTACTAACCATAAGAACATAAGAACATAAGAAATAGGAGCAGGAGTAGGCCAACTAGCCCTTCAAGCCTGCCCCGCCATTCAATAAGATCATGGCTGATCTGTCGTGGCTCAGTTCCACTTTCCCGCCCTCTCCCCATAACCCTTAATCCCCTCTCTCATCACGCCTCCTATATTCTCATCCAGATCATTAATATAAATGACAAATAACAGTGGGCCCAGCACTGATCCCTGAGGCACACCGCTGGTCACGGGCCTCCAGTTTGAAAAACAACTCTCTGCAACCACCCTCTGGCTCCTGTCAATTTAGATACCTCACCCTGGATCCCGTGAGATTTAACCTACCATGCGGAGTTGAGGGATTTGAGCATGTTTGAGGGAGTTGAGTGGGTTTGAGGGATTTGAGTGGGTTTGAGGGAGTTGAGTGGGTTTGAGGGAGTCGAGTCGGTTTGAGGGAGTTGAGTGGGTTTGAGGGATTTGAGTGGGTTTGAGGGAGTTGAATGGGTTTGAGGGAATTGAGTGGACTTGAGGGAGTCGAATCAGTTTGAGGGAGTTGAGTGGGTTTGAGGGATTTGAGTGGGTTCAAAGAAGTCGAGTTGGTTTGAGGGAGTTGAATGGGTTTGAGGGAGTTGAGCAGGTTTGAGGGAGTTGAGCAGGTTCGAGGGATTTGAGTGCGTTTGAGGAGTTGAGTGGATTTGAGGGAGTTGAGTGGATTTGAGGGAGTTGAGTGGGTTTGAGGGAGTTGAGCAGGTTTGAGGGAGTTGAGCAGGTTCGAGGGATTTGAGTGCGTTTGAGGAGTTGAGTGGATTTGAGGGAGTTGAGTGGGTTTGAGGGAGTTGAGTGGGTTTGAGGGAATTGGGTGGGTTTGAGGGAGTTGAGTGGTTTGAGGAAATTGTGTGGGTTTGAGGGAGTTGAGTGGTTTGAGGAATTTGAGCAGGTTTGAGGGATTTGAGCGGGTTTGAGGGAGTTGAGTGGGTTTGAGAGAGTTGAGCAGGTTTGAGGGAGTTGAGTGGGTTTGAGGGAATTGACTGGGTTTGAGGGAGCTGAGTGAGTTTGAGGGATTTGAGTGCATTTGAGGGAGTTGGGTGGGTTTGAGGGAGTTGAGTGGGTTTGAGGGAGTTGAGTGGGTTTGAGGGAATTGAGCAGGTTTGAGGGAGCTGAGTGGGTTTGAGGGAGCTGAGTGGGTTTGAGGGAGCTGAGTGGGTTTGAGGGAGCTGAGTGGGTTTGAGGGAATTGAGTGGGTTTGAGGGAGCTGAGTGGGTTTGAGGGAGCTGAGTGGGTTTGAGGGAGCTGAGTGGGTTTGAGGGAGCTGAGTGGGTTTGAGGGAATTGAGTGGGTTTGAGGGAGCTGAGTGGGTTTGAGGGAGCTGAGTGGGTTTGACAGGAGGCCGCATCCAGGATTCATCACTGACAAGATTAAGCAGAAGTTGGAACTTTAAGGGGCGTCTGGACAAATCCATGAATAGGATGGGAACAGAGGGATATGGTCCCAGGAAGGGTAGGGGGTTTTAGTTCAGTCGGGCAGCATGGTCAGTGCAGGCTTGGAGGGCCGAAGGGCCTGTTCCTGTGCTGGAATTTTCTTTGCTCTTCGTGGGATTCTTTGCTAAGGTGAGCGTGAAATTCAATTGAAAGGTTCAACATTATGAGGGTTTTTGACAGAATAAATGAGCAGAAACTGACACAGTGACTGGAAACAGAGACCAAAGAGTCAGAGCTAAAATAATTGACAGAAAAAGCAGAGGGGAAAAGCGGAGAGATTTTGACACATTGAACGATTCATATCATCTGGAACGCACTCAGAACAGTGTAATGGACACCCAATCAGAAAAAAACACACCAGCATACATATGTCCCAGTTTTCATTGCTTCTTCCTTCAGGGCATTTACTCAAAGGGGATGAATATATTGGGAAAAGAGCAGAGGAATGGGATGAGGCCAGGCTGCTCCTTTATAGGCAGTGAAATTACAGATTACCGTTAAACTCTAAGGTCAATAAACTGGGAGAAAGGGAGAATTGGAAACAGAAGCTCCTAGCCATTCCTTACAGGAACCAGTGGTGAACTTTCTACTCCTCCCCAAACCCCTCAAGGAAACACTTAAATCAATAAAATAATTTCATTTGCTTGGCTAGTTGATTTCCAAGTCTAGTTAGGCTGGCAAATGCTAAAGGGTCAAATCCCACGAGCAGCAGACTCTGTTACTCCAGTTCTGCGGTGCCCTCCTCAGGCTGCACCTTGTGTCTGCTCACAAAGAAATACCAAAACCTTGCAAAAGTGTTCAGTGTTGAGCAATCCTTCATGGCATGAATGGGTGTGGGAGACAGTGAGTGCTGCGGGGGAGACAGTGAGGGCTCCGAGGGAGTCAATGAGGGCTCCGAGGGAGACAGTGAGGGCTTTGGGAAGACAGTGAAGGCTCAAGGGAAGACAGTGAGGGCTCTGGGGGAGACAGTGAGGGCTCTGGGGGAGACAGTGAGGGCTCTGGGGGAGACAGTGAGGGCTCAAGGGAAGACAGTAAGGGGTCCGGGGGAGTCAGTGAGGGCTCTGGGGGAGACAGTGAGGGCTCTGGGAAGACAGTGAGGGCTCAAGGGAAGACAGTAAGGGGTCCGGGGGAGTCAGTGAGGGCTCTGGGGGAGACAGTGAGGGCTCAAGGGAAGACAGTAAGGGGTCCGGGGGAGACAGTGAGGGCTCTGGGGGAGACAGTGAGGGCTCTGGGGGAGACAGTGAGGGCTCTGGGGGAGACAGTGAGGGCTCTGGGGGAGACTGTGAGGGCTCTGGGGGAGACAGTGAGGGCTCTGGGGGAGAGTGTGAGGGCTCTGGGGGAGACAGTAAGGGGTCCAGGGGAGACAGTGAGGGCTCTGGGGGAGACTGTGAGGGCTCTGGGGGAGACTGTGAGGGCTCTGGGGGAGACAGTGAGGGCTCTGGGGGAGACTGTGAGGGCTCTGGGGGAGACAGTGAGGGCTCTGGGGGAGACAGTGAGGGTTCCGGGTGTGAATCCTATGATGAAGTAAACAGCTCTCAAATTCTTAATTTTTCTGAAAACTTAATTCTGCAAAGCTGGCGTTTCAACAACAGCATTGATAAAAATAGTGTTCCAAGTGAGGATAAATATTCATGATGGTAAATATCTGTTAGCCTCTTGACAGAATTGATGCCCAGTACCATAAACCATAATCAGAAACAAAAACAAAACTCATTATAAATAGATGTTTAGAATACATGATTGGAAAAGCAAATTGTGCGGAGGGTGTGGAAAGTCTGCAGAGAGATCTGGATAGGCTGAGCGAGTGGGCGAGGACCTGGCAGATGGAGTACAATGTTAGCAAGTGTGAGGTTATCCACTTTGGTAGAAATAATAGTAGGAGGGATTATTATTTAAAAGGTGAAAAGCTGCAGCATGCTACGGTGCAGAAGGACCTGGGGGTCCTTGTGCACGAATCGCAAAAACCCAATCTGCAGGTGTAGCAGGTGATCAAGAAGGCGAATGGGATGTTGGCCTTTATAGCGAGGGGGATAGAATTTAAAAGCAGGGAGGTCTTGCTGCAACTGTACAGGGCATTGGTGAGGCCGCAGCTGGAGTACTGTGTGCAGTTTTGGTCGCCGCACTTGCGTAAGGATATATTAGCCTTGGAGGGAGTGCAGAGGAGGTTCACTCGGCTGATACCGGAGATGAGGGGAGTTAGCTTATGAACAGAGACTGAATAGACTGGGTCTGTACTCGTTGGAGTTTAGAAGGATGAGGTGGGATCTTATAGAGACGTATAAGATAATGAAAGGGATAGATAGGGTAGAGGTAGGGAGATTCTTCCCGCTCAGAAAGGACAGCAGGACTGGAGGGCACAGCCTCCAGATAAGGGGGGTGCAGTTTAGATCAGAGTTGAGGAGGAACTTCTTCACTCAAAGGGTGGTGAAGCTCTGGAATTCTCTGCCCGTTGAAGTGGTGGAGGCTACCTCGCTAAATATATTTAAGTCACGGGTAGATAGGTTTCTGATAGACAAGGGAATTAAGGGTTATTTGGAGAAAGCGGGAAAGTGGAACTGATCCACTTCCATCAGCCGTGATCTTATTGAATGGCGGGGCAGGCTCGAAGGTCTAGATGGCCTACTCCTGCTCCTATTTCTTTTGTTCTTATGTTCTTATGTTTAATTTTAGAATTAATTTAGATTTTAGAAGTAATCGTCTGGGCTCATTTGCCTTAGCCTTTTCAGTGAGGATTACCTGTTCTCCCCATCAATGGAGACCTATCTGATAGCCTTGCTGGTGGGACCAGAGGCTATTGGGACTCCCGAGGTGGTCAGCAGCGGGGATGGGGGTTGACCTGGGGAGGTGGGGGGGAGTGGAATTGGGGCAGCGATAGATTGGGGGGGGTATTGAGATGGTGATCATCTGGGAAGGGTGGTATAGGGGTGGAGGTCAGGTGGCGGGATATCGGGCCCGGAAATAGGCCAGAGAGGCCAGTGATCGGGAAAGGGGGAGGGAGAAGACAAGCAGTGGGCTGGGGAGGCCCACTCAAGGGAGGTTTGGGGAGGGATGGCAGGGGTGACAGATCTCTCAGTGTGTACTATGTATACTTATACACAAAACACTGAGTGATCGTTGCATGCGCAATGGTACCTTTTAGCTGTCATCAGCCGGGTTTTCAGTGGGACTCTGAAACTCACTGTCTGAAAGGGCGATGGAGAAAGAGACACTCAAAACAAGTGTTGATGTGCACTTTTAATTCTAACGCATACAAGGCTCTGAGCCCAGTACTGCAAAATGGGATTAGAAGAGTTAGATGGTTTACCTTTGACCAGCACAGCCACAATGGACCAAAGAGCTTATTCTGCACTGTATACACTGTATACCCCCACCATGCCACAGACACCTGCCTCCCTTCCCACAGAGATGGAACCCATGGCACCTCCCTAACCCTGGCAGTGCCCCTATACATCCCCAGTGGATTCTGTTCGGCTGTTCCCCAATTATAAAAACCTGACACCAGGACATTTGGTGGGAGATGTTACTGTGGGGAGGTTTGATAATCATATTTAAATGTAGTATCATCGAGTTCCTGTCATTGCGCAGCAGGAACCCCGTTATGTCACTGACGAGGTACAGGGAGAATTGAGCGGGGAATTCTTCTCAGAGGAAAAGCTGATGTGAGTCACTCGCTTCATTCATCGTCCTCTTTGCCATACCTACCCATCGGAAATGGGGGTGGAAATTCCCTCCCTAAGCTCTTACATTGAGATTAATTTCATTCAGAGCTCAAATCCCCAGAACGCTGCAATGCGTTTGAACTCAGCTTGATTTTAACCCTGTGTAAGTGAATTAAAATTTCACTCACATTCTCTGGATTATTAGTAACATTTTACGATAACCCTAACACGACCAAAGTCAATTGGAGCAGAAAGGGTGATATGAGGGACATTTACTGTTCCTCTACACACTGATTTGCCCACAGAAGCTGCATTTTTGTGAGTATATAAGTTATAGACACTGTTTCTCAGGCTTGAGCTGGTGCAGGCAAAACCTTTGACGCTGACTTTCTGGAATTAGGTGTGTGATGTGATCACTTGGATGTAGTATCAGGAATTCTGGTATGTGAGGCAGCGGAGCAGACAGAGAAAAATTTAAAGAAAGGAATTCAGTCATTACAGATAAGACAGTCTGAAGATGTTTGGCAACACACAACATGTGGTAGGTTAAAGACATTAAACAAAGGCAATCACATTGTCATTGAGTCATTCCGGGACAGGAGGAGGGCGTTCAGTCTGGGCCATTCGTGTAGGATTGCAGTCACGTATCAGGCAAACCCATGGTGACAAGTTTCATAAAGTGGTGAACCAGGTGGCTTTCACAACCACTTGCCAGTTTGCCAGTCACTTTTACTGAGACAGCTTCCAGCCAAATTGAAACACTCAAATGAGCACACTTCTCTGAAGAAGACATGTTGGGCTTGAAAGGTTAACTCTATCTTTCTCTCCACAGATGCTGCCAGGCCTGCTGAGTTTTTACAGCATTTTCTGTTTTTATTTCATATTTCCGACATTCACAGTATTTTACATTTATTGTTATTCCCTGGATTACTCATAGGAACAAAGGAATTAGGAGCAAGAGTCGGCAATCTGTTCTTCGGGCCCGCTCTGCCATTCTGTATAATCATGGCTGATCTTCATCTCAACCTAACTCCAATTCTCTGCCTTTTCCCTGTCGCCCTTTATCCTGCTTTTGATCAAATTTTTATCTATCTCTTGAATCCATTGATTGATTCCACATGTACTGGACTCTGGGGCAGTGAGTTCCAGAGATTCACAACCCTCGGTGAAAACTAGCTTCTCCTTCTCTCTATCCTGAAATTTCCTCTCTTACTCTGTAACTATAGCCTCTTGTCCCAGACTGTTCTAGGAGAGGGAACGTTTGGTTAACGTTTCCTTCATCAATCCCGTTGAGTATTTTATAAAACCTCAATCAAATCCCCCTTATTCTCCTGTACTCCAGCAAGTACAAGCTCAAACACCTCATACGACAGCCCCTCAAACCTGGAGTCAATCTATTGAACCTCTTCTGAACTGCCTCCAATGGCATCACATCCTTCCTCAAAGAAGGTGACCAAAACTGAACACAATATTCCAAGTGTGGTATCACCGATGCCTTATACAATTGTAACAACTCTTCTCTATTTTCATACTGTGGACCCTTTTCAATAAATGCCAGGATTCTATTTGCCTTCTTTATCACATTCTGCATGTGCATACCCACTTTCTGAGATTTGCACAAGAATACCCAAATCCCTCTGCACAGGTGCCATTTGAATCTGTTCTCCATTTAAATAGTAATTTGCCCTTTTACATATTTGGCTAAAACGGATAATCTCACATTTATCCACATTAAACTCCACAGCCGGATTCTGGTCCATTCCCCTAGCCTATCAATATCCATTTGCAAACTTTTTATCACCTTGTCACAGTCTGCTTTCGCACCCATTTTTGTGTCGTCAGCAAATTTCACTATGTTACACTTTGTTCCTGCTTGTAGATCATTGACATAGATTGTAAATAGTTGTGGTCTGAGAACTGAACCCTGCGGGACCCAATAGTCACAGATTGCCAACTGGAGAATGAAACATTTATCCCAACCCTCTGCTTTCTATCAGTCAGCCAACTCTCAATCCAAGCCACTACTCTAGCTCCAACCCCTTGGGACCTAACCTTCTGGGTCAGTTTCTTATGTGGCACCTTATCAAATGCTTTCTGGAAGTCCAGGTATGATGTAGAGTTGCTGGTGTCGAACTTGGATAGGCACAGTAAGTAGTCTACAACACCAGGTTAAAGTCCAACAGTTTGTACTTTAACCTGGTGTTGTGAGACTACTTACTGTGCCTATGAAGTCCAGGTAGATTGTATCCACAGGAGCCCCATTATCTATCTTGCTGGTTACATCCTCAAAGAACTCTAGCATGTTTGTCAAACAAGACTTGTCCTTCACAAAACCGTGCTGACACTGCAGTGAATTGAGTTTTGCTTTTCGAGGAACTCAGTCACTTCCTCCTTAATGATCGACTCCAGCAGCCTTCCCACCAAGCGGGCAAGCTGACTGGTCTGTAGCTACCCATTTTTTGCCCCTCTCCTTACTTGAATAAGCATGTTTCCAGGCCACTGGTACCTTTCCAGAATCCAGAGAATTTTGGAATATCGTAACTAATGCATCCACAATCTCTGCTGTTACATCCTTTAACATCCTAGGGTGTACGCCTTCAGGTCCCAGAGACTTAGTTACTTTTAAACCCTTCAGTTTACTGAGTACCTTTCCCTGGTCATAGTAATTTCACCAAGTTCCACTTTATTAACTGCAGTTTTTGGGACAGAATTATTATCTTCTACTGTGAAGACAAAGTATTGGTTTATTGCCTTTGCCATCTCAAGAGTTCCCATTATTATCTACCATTTCCATTCTCTAAAAGGCCAACATCTACCTTCATTATTCTCTTCCTCTTTATATACCTATAGAAACTTTTGGTGTCAGTGTTTATGTTTTCAGCTAGCTTCCTTTCCTAGTCTATTTTAGCATTTTTTGACATTGTATTTAGTCACCTTTGTTGGTGTTCTCCCAATCCTCCACTCTGCTACCAACATATGCAGTATTACATGCCCTTCTTTTTGCCCTTATGTTATCCTTTGTTTCCTTGTTAAGTCATCCAGTAACAGAACAACTTCAATATCCCTTGTATTTACAAACTGAGGTCCCAGTTTGGCATTGAAATGATGAGCTCCTCTGACTGTTTCCCTTGACTTTAGCTACTTTGATGCAATTTCGGTCAGTTGTTCATGTTGAAAAATAATGCCCGCTATTTTCTTTCTTCTCATTTCTGATTTTCCAGCCCTATTTGACGTAGGTATAAATCTCGTTATGGTCAGAAACTCTTGTGAGAGGGGGATAATGAAATCTGCGGTGAGGAGGTCTCAGAATGAGATCTTCATTGCCCACCCACCAGTGACATAATCAGGTTCACAGCCAGCCAGGGCTTTACCCTGATGTCCATTCATTTAAATGTATTTAAATATTCAAAATCAGACTAATGCCATTTCTTCCAGGAATTTTATATGTTCCCGTCCACCAGCATGACATAATGCTATTGGGAATCACTACTGGACTCAGAGGCCAGTGTAGTCTCTGGGTGGTCAAGGACTTGGCAGGGGTGAGGTCTGGAGGGGAATGCCCTAGAGGGGTGTGAGGCCTAGAACAGGCAATCCCATCGTGGGGTTGTTCAGGTAGTGGATGCCTGTTATTAGTGATGGTACTTTACTTCAGGATGTAAACCTATTTTAAAGCTGTTACCTTTTATATTCCAGTGTGTAATACTATGGCTTCTCATTATGAGGGAGAGACTGAGTGTTCAACTCTTTTACCTCGTGACTGACAAATGGTTTAGAAATCCATGGAACCACATCTCTGAAATACTCTAAACCCACGGGGGCTGGTGGGGGCTGGTGGTGAGGGGGGAGGGGGGTTGGTGGTGGTGGTGCAATGCCTAATTGCACCAAATAGGATGGGCAGAGGCAATGGGGTGATGCCCCCTGACCCAATGTCGGTGAGCGGGAGGTGGGGTATGTCCAATATTGATTTAAGATCAGGATTTCTGTGGAGCTGGCCTCTCCGGCATCTTTAGGGCCCCACCTCTCACAATGATGGCGCAAAACACCCCCCCAACCCCAACCCCCTTTAAACTGGTGTAGTGCAGTCAAATCTCAATGAGAAACTTGTCTATTTCTCTGGGGAGAAACTTGCTGTATTTAGTCAGAACCTGACATTTTGCCATTTTTGGGAGGAAGTTCCACTTTTTTGATGGTTGATTGGTTCCAAAAGCTAGACAAAGCTTTAAAAAGGTTGAAGAATGAAGTCTAATTCAACAGGAACATTTGTAGCGAATCAAGGTCCTCACTGATCCTTCAGAAATTGGCACATTTTGAAAGATAAGCAATGTTCAGAATCAAATGTACAGATATATGTATGTAATATATATAAAAACTGACCAGTTATGCAAAACAATGTGAGGAATCTAAAACACAAAGTCAAGGAAAACAAAAAGGATAAAGACTGAGGGAGAGTTGCTGTTTTAATGTGATTCACTAACAGCGTACAGGTGAGTGATGGTGACTGTATCCTTTCTGTTCTGTTGCACAAAGAGCAGAGCAGTGGGGATCTCACCCTGAAAGGTTACAAAAAGGAGCAGACATCGGGAGCTTACCTTGTTATGAATGACAACCACATGCTGAGAGTCTGAGTTCAGCCAGGTGTCCATGGCTTTGCAGATGCTGCAGATCTTGTCCAATGGAGGAGCATGGAGATCAGGCCATCCAAAGTCCACCACCTGCAACGGCAAACACACACCTTCCTGAAATAAGAGCTGCAAACACAACATGCATTCTCTTCACTGTGAGGTACAGATGCTCCAGGAAGAAGCATCATCTCCACGTCCCACTTCCCACCTCCAGTTACAGCAGTGGAATGGAACCCAGAGCAAACTCAGACCACTCAAACAGAGTAATTATAGCTCACAGGGTCAAGACTCAGCTCTCCCACAATTCGTGATCCTTATTAGATTTGGACCATCTCTCCTGGCACCTCACCCAATGATTTATTCTTCACATGTCAGCACGGGCACTGAGGGTAAATACAACACCAGTCCACTGACAGTGTCAGAACTAAGACTGAACATGGTCACTGCCTTGTCCAGTCTCACACTGGATCATTCAGTCCAGGATAAGGCGGAAACTGGGTCAGTGCTACTCTGACGGCCTAAGCAGGGAATGTGAAGTTGGTGAATGAATGAGGGGAATGTAAGCTCTGTACTGGATACAGAGAGTCTGCAAAGAGATATAGACAGGTAAAGTGAGTGGATAACAAAATGGCAGTTGGAGGATAATGAGGAGTATTTCACTTTGGTCATATTAATAGAAAATCAGAATTTTTTAAAAGATGGGAAACATAAATGTTGATGTTCAGAAAGAGTTGAGTGTGTTCATATAAGGAACATCATAAGTTAATATGTGGAAGCAACAAGCAATTAGGAAGGCAAATGGCATGTTGATCTTTATTGCAAGAGGATTGGAGTAAAGAAGCCCCACTATAAATGCAGCTTTAGTGAGATCACATTTTGGATCTCCTTATTGAAGGAAAGATATACTTACGCTGCAGGCGTTACAGAGGAAGTTCATTCAATTGGTCTCTGAGATGAGGAGGTATCCTATTATGAGGGGCTGAGTAAATTGGGTTTACATTCCCGGGAGTTCAGAAGAATGAGAAAATATCTCATTGAAACATAAAAAATTGGGAAGTGGTTTGACACTGAGACGGGAATCTGAAACACACAGGCACAGTATCAGGATAAGAGATGGATTCTTTAGGAGAAATTTCTTCAAGTAAGGGCTATGGATGTTCAGTATTCTCAAACCCAGAGCATTGTTTGTGGGTGTGTTGTCATTGAATCTATTGAAGTCTGTGATAGACAAGTATTTGCTCTCTCAGGGAATCAAGGGAAATGGGAAGCAGGAAGTGGAACTGAAGTCCAAAATCGGCCATCATCATAATGAGGGAGCAGGCTTCAATTTCCTCATGTTCTTATAATATAGTGTGAAGTGACAGAGCCTCTGGATATGTGCAGATGGTTTTGAAGGATGTGGAAGCACTGGAGAGAGTGCAGAGGAAATTTACCAGAATGTTGCCAGGATGGGAGGGTAGGACTTATGAGGAAAGGTTGAGGGAGCTGGGGCTTTTCTCTTTGGAGCGGAGGAGGATGAGAGGCGACTTAATAGAGGTTTATAAGATGATGAGGGGGATTGATAGAGTGGATGTGCAGAGACTATTTCCTTGGGTGGATGTAGCTGTTACTAGGGGGCATAACTATAAGGCTCATGATGGGAGATGTAGGAGGGATGTCCGAGGTAGATTCTTTACTCAGAGAGTGGTTGGGGTGTGGAATACACTGCCTGCTGTGATAGTGGAGTCAGACATTTTAGGAACTTTCAAGTGATTATTGGATAAGCACATGGAGTACATCAGAATGATAGGGAGTGGGATAGCTTGATCTTGGGTTCAGACAGAGCTCAGCACAACATTGAGGGCCAAAGGGCCTGTATTGTGTTGTACTGTTCTATGTTTCTATGATTTGATTTGGTTTGATTTATTATTGTCACATGTATTAACATACAGTGAAAAGTATTGTTTCTTGTGTGCTATACAGACAAAGCATACCGTTCACAGAGAAGGAAATGAGAGAGTGTAGTGTGACAGGCATAGAATGTAATGTTACAGTGTGTCAGCACAGACACAGGAGGAGATGGGAGCTCTCTCTTCCTTACAGCCTTACCTTGGGATTGAGTTTATTGATGTCATGGCGCTGTTCGGACAGATTAAAAAGCTGCAAGCAGACAGAAGATAAATTAATGAGAGCTACTTGCAATTACTCAGTTCAATCCCACATTGGGGAGACGGCAGCATATTCAACATAATCTGATATAAACACTTCAATCATGGAAACCGGTTCACCTTCAAACACCATGAACATTCTGGAAGAATTTATGTTTTTAAAAGACACTGTCCCTTAAAGGTTTCATACAAGGACTCAGTTTGCTTCTGTTCCCAGTGAATCCTGGAACTCCCTCCCTAATTGGAGATGTTAGGGGTAAGTTTTTCACTCAGAGGGTGGTGAGTGAGTGGAATCGGCTGCCGTCGGCGGTGGGAGAGGCGAACTCGTTGGGGTCTTTTAAAAGACTTCTGGATGAGTATATGGGATCTAATGGGATTGGGAGTTACAGATAGTTCTATGGCTTGGTAGGTATGGATGTGATCGGCGCAACTTGTGGGCCGAAGGGCCTGTTTGTGCTGTAGTGTTCTGTGTTCTATGTAACAGCACTGTGGGTGTACCTCCATCTCAGAACTGTAGCAGCTCAAGAAAGCAACTCACCACCATTTTCACAAGGGCAACACAAAGTGGGCAATAAATATTGACCAAGCTGGCGATGCCCTCATGCCATGAATGAATCAAAAATAACTCGTGGAGCAACATCACAAGGATGTACCAGATAGGTCAAATGGCCTGATCCTGTGCACTAAAAACTTTGCTCAAATATGAAATCTAGAATTATTTCCAGTTGCTCCAAGTGTGGTTTAATCAAGGATCTACTTTGATCTGACATAACATTCTCCTTTGAAATACCATCCCTCTTAAAACCACCACAATTTAAGATGCCTCTTAAATGTTGCCAATGTGCCAACACCTCCTCTGGCAGCACGTGCCAGGCACCCACCACTCTCTGCATTAAAAATCTCCCCCATACATCTCCGTTATACTGTCCCCCTCTCATCTTGAACCTGTGCCCCCTTCATACTTCCACCCTAGCAAAAAGCCTCTGACTATCCACCTTGTCTATGCCATAACTTTGTAGACCTTTATCAGGTCTTCCCTCAGCCTCTGTCTTTCCAGTGAAAACAATCCTAGTTTATTCAACCTCTCCTCATAGCCAACACCCTCGAGACCAGGCAACATCCTGGTGAACCTTCTTTGCTCTCTCTCCAAAGCTTCCATGTCCTGCTGGTAGTGTGGTGGCTAGAACTGCACACAATACTCCAAATGTGGCCTAACCAAGGTTTAACCAAGTACAACTCCTGTACTCAATGCGCTGGCTGATGAAGGCAAACATGCCATATGCCTTCTTAATCACCTTGGCCAACTGTGTTGCCACTTTCAGGGAACTGTGGACCAACACACCCAGATCTCTGAAATTCTGGAAGTATGTTCTATATTTTGTTGCTGCCTTCTTCTCTGCAAACTGCACCTCCAATTCCATTGGCATCAACAAATTTTAAATTTGTACTTTCAATTTCTGGATCCGAATAATTTCTTCAAATGGTGAACACCAGTGATCCCAGCACCAACCCTTGTGTGACACCAATTTCCACTTTCCTTCAGTTTCAGTAACTTTACACCAACTCTCAATTTTGCTTTGCAGCCAGTTTCATGGTGGCAGTTTAGAGGGAGCTTTACTCTGTATCTAACCCCGTGCTGTACCTGTCCTGGGAGTGTTTGATGGGGGACGGTGTAGAGGGAGCTTCACTCTGTATCTAACCCTGTGCTGTACCAGCCTTGGGAGTGTTTGTTCGGGAGACAGTGTAGAGGGAGCTTTACTGTGTATCTAACCCCGTGCTGTACCTGTCCTGGGAGTGTTTGATGGGGGGACAGTGTAGAGGGAGGTTTACTGCGTATCTCAGCTTGTGCTGTACCTGTCCTGCGAGTGTTTGATGGGGGTACAGTGTAGAGGGAGCTTTACTTTGTATCTAACTCTGTACTGCACCTGTCCTGGGACTGTTTGATGGGGACAGTGTAGAGGGAGCTTTACTCTGTATCTAACCCTGTGCTGTACCTGTCCTGGGAGTGTTTGATGGGGACAGTGTAGAGGGAGCTTTACTCCGTATCTAACCCTGTGCTGTACCTGTCCTGGCAGTATTTGATGGGGGACAGTGTAGAGGGGGCTTTACTCTGTATCTAACCCCGTGCTGTACCTGTCATAAGAACATAAGAACATAAGAAATAGGAGCAGGAGTAGGCCATCTAGCCCTTCGAGCCTGCCCCGCCATTCAATAAGATCATGGCTGATCTGTTGTGGCTCAGTTCCACTTTCCCGCCCTCTCCCCATAACCCTTAATCCCCTCTCTTATCAAAAACCCATCAACCCGCTTCTTAAAAATATTTAGCGAGGCAGCCTCCACCACTTCAACGGGCAGAGAATTCCAGAGATTCACCACCCTTTGAGTGAAGAAGTTCCTCCTCAACTCCGTTCTAAACCGCCTCCCCTTTATCTTGAGGCTGTGCCCCCTAGTCCTACTGTCTTTTTTGAGCGGGAAGAGTCTCTCCACCTCTATCCTATCCATCCCATTCATCATCTTATACGTCTCAATGAGATCTCCCCTCATTCTTCTAAACTCTAGCGAGTACAAGCCTAGTTTATTCAGCCTCTCCTCATAGCTCAACCCCCTCAACTCCGGTATCAGCCTAGTAAACCTCCTCTGCACTCCCTCCAGGGCCAAAATATCCTTGCGCAGGTGCGGCGCCCAAAACTGCACACAGTACTCCAGCTGCGGCCTCACCAATGCCCTATACAGCTGCAGCAAGACCTCCCTACTTTTATATTCAATCCCCCTCGCTATGAAGGCCAGCATCCCATTCGCCTTCCTGACCACCTGCTGCACCTGCAAGGTGGGTTTTTGCGACTCATGCACAAGGACCCCGAGGTCCCTCTGCACCGTCGCCTGCTGCAGTTTTTCGCCCCTAAGTAATAGTCCTTCCTACCATTCTTCCTACCAAAGTGGACCACCTCACACTTGCCAACATTAAATTCCATTTGCCATTTCCTGGCCCATTCGCCCAGCCTATCTAGATCCTTCTGCAGACTCTCCACACCCTCCGCACAATTTGCCTTTCCCCCAATCTTGGTGTCATCAGCAAATTTCGACACCCTGCACTCGGTTCCCTCCTCCAGATCATCTATATAAATGGTAAATAGCTGAGGCCCCAGCACCGACCCCTGGGGCACTGGGAGTCTTTGATGGGGGACAGTGTACTCTGTATCTCACCCCATGCTGATGGGGTCAGTGTAGACGGAGCTTTACTTTGTATCTAACTCTGTACTGCACCTGTCCTGGGAGTGTTTGATGGGGGGACAGTGTAGAGGGAGCTTTACTCTGTATCTAACCCCATGCTGTACCTGTCCTGGGAGTGTTTGATGGGGGACAGTGTAGAGGGAGCTTTGCTCTGTATCTAACCCCGTGCTGTACCTGTCCTGGGAGTGTTTGATGGGGGGACAGTGTAGAGGGAGCTTTACTCTGTATCTAACCCCGTGCTGTACCTGTCCTGGGAGTGTTTGATGGGGACAGTGTAGAGGGAGCTTTACTCTGTATGTAACCCTGTGCTGTACCTGTCCTGGGAGTATTTGATGAGGACAGTGTAGAGGGAGCTTTACTTTGTATCTAACTCTGTACTGCACCTGTCCTGGGACTGTTTGATGGGGGACAGTGTAGAGGGAGCTTTAGTCTGTATCTAACCCTGTGCTGTACCTATCCTGGGAGTGTTTGACGAAGAGGCAGTCCCCTCGAAAGCTTGTGAGTATATTATCAAATAAATAGGTTGGACTAAAACCTGGTGTTGTCAGACTTTCTACAGTGTTTGATGGGGACAGTGAAATGGAAAATTTCTATATTCCAAATCTAATATCCCTCACCAAACTATGTTCACATATTAAAACACAAAATTAAGAAAATTAAATACTAACAAGATAGTTCTCTCCATGTTTGGACATCAGCATCTGTGCGACCTCCTTCAGGTTGGCACGGTAACCTTGCTCCTCCACATCTGAGGGAAAGGAGACTGAAATGATGCGTTCAGTGATATAAGTCAGGTCAAGATCAGAGCTCTCCTCCATGGTCTGGCACAGGCTCACACTCCTGACAGACAGAAAGAAAACAAAAGTTAGCGCAGCCAAAGATCGCATCAATTTACAACAGGCAGGAGGTAAAGGGGAATTATTCACTCCTGTCAGGTACTGCAGGGTTCGTGTGTCTCAGTGTCAGCTCCTGCAAATCAAACAATAGAATGGTTACAGCACAAGGGGAGGCCATGCAGCCTATTAACTCTGTGCTAGCTCATGGCAAGAACAATTTAGTTCATCTTCTCTACCATGCCATTTTTATATACAGCTGCAGGTCCTACCCTTCAGCTGCTTATCCAATTCTCTTTCAAAAGTCAATTGAAATCCATTCTCAGGCAGTGCATGCCACAGTAGCAGCACATTTCACAGTAACATCATTGCAGTGTGAATATAAGTCGACTTGTGACTAATAAATAAACTTAAAACTTCTGATCAAGACCACTCGCTGCACAGAAAGGTTTTCATCATTTAGTTTCACTCTAATTCCTCTGGTTCACAATCTTCCCACCAATGGGACCAATTTCTCCCTCTCTACTTGATCCAGGGTTTTGAATGCCTCTATCAAATCTCCTCTCAATCCCCTTCTCTAATCTATAATCGGAAATGCAGTCTCTTATATCTGGAACGTTCTCATGCATCTTTTTCGCATCCTCTCTAAAACATTCCTGAAATGCGGCGTTGGAAATTGGACCCATATTGCAACTGCGGCCAAAGTTTTCCATAAAGATTCCTTGTTTTTTGTTCTCGCTGCCTCTATTGATAAAGGCCAACATTCCTTGTGCTTTATTAACCAATCCGATCTGCCGACCTTTTTGATTTTGACAAATGTACTCTCAGGTCCCCCAGTTCTTGAACTTCAGAATTTATTTTATATAAGAGCCTTTCATTATTCCTCCAACTAAAATGAATCAGTCCAGACTTTCCTGCATTAAATTTCATCTGGCATGTGTCTATCCATTCCATCAGCCTCTCTACTCCTCTGGGAGTCTGAGACTATCCTTCACGCAGTTCACAATACTTCCAACTTCGGTATCATCTGCAAATTTTTGAAACCGTGCCCTTTATGCCCAAATTAGGTTATTAATAAAGATCAAGAAAAGTAGGGGTCCCAATAATGATGACCCTTGTGTAACCCCATCATATATCTTCCTCCTGTCCACAAACCAACTGTCCATCACTATTGTCTCATTCCTGTTACTCAGCCACTCATACACACTGTCACTGTCCAGTTCCTTATGTGGCATTAACTTTGTTGTTGTCTGCTGGTTTATTAACAACATCACCCTCGTTAACCTTCTCTGCTACTTCATCAAGAAACCTAGACACGTTATTTGAATGTGATAGCCTTGAACAACTAAATCTGGCTTTCCTGAATAAATTACACTTTTCTAAGTGACTGTTGGGGTTAATTTAACTGCTCTTTAAGCATTCGTGCCGTGCTTGTGGCTCCCTGTGGAGCCAAGGGGGCGATCAGTGGGGGTCAGGGATCCCATTGCCACTCTGCATAGGGGTCGATGGGGGCAGGAAGGAGGTCAGTGATCAGTGATCAGGATGGGCTGGGGTGGGGAGGGTGGGGGGTCTGCCTGCAATGTCACTGCTGGGAAGACAGGGTATTAGGGTGGGACGGAGGGGTTCGGGTCAGGTCTACGAATGAACGGGGGGCTACAGTCAGGCCATGGGGGGTTTGGGAGGACAGCACTGCGGGGGTCGCAGGCTGGCCAGCAATCGAGTTGAACAGCAAATGGGAGTTGACAGTTTGGGGCGACTGTGCACGGACAGAGACCTGCTAATTTCAGCCTCTCCAGCAGGAATAGGACCCCTCCTCTGAAATATAATGATATTCACGCTGATGGTCTCTGCATTGCACAGAGTGTGGGAGATTCTAGTGTGAACTCCCACTGAAAAGACTCGTGTGAATTACTCCAGTTTTTCCACGAATTCAACACTTAAAATTTTTTGGGGGGAATTCCAGCTCAAGTTTCTGGTATTATTCAGTTAGGAACCAGTAACATTTTGCTTAAAGTTTGAGCTCCAAGTCACTCAGTGAGAGAATAATGGATCCCACAGTTTCTGAAGAAACAAATTAAACTTCACTTTACAAATTCATAGAAGTGAAACAATTTACAATGTTTATCTGATACTCGAACACTGCGAGTTAACATGAGGTATGTGTGGGAAACAGGCAAATTGTGGTTAAACTCACCACATTGCACAATAAATAGAGAACGCAACCGAGACAGATCCCACAGATTTCATAGCAACATACCCGCATGCTAGTAAACACTGTGGGGTGGAATCTGGCAGTCTGTGCACAGAGGACGGGCTGGAGTGGAAAAGTTGGCGTTGGAGCTCTCCAACAACACAGCCGGGTCTTTGCTGCAGATTTTCTGGCACTAAGCACGTGGAAAATCCAGAGATGTGGTTTCTGCTGTCACTTTGCCGGGGTGGGGCCTGATAGAGCTGGCAACACCAGCTCCATAGAGATCAGTGACCCCTTTTAAAGTTTGACACTGGTTGGCACTGCTTGGGCAGGTCCCTCTGTCCCTGACGGGTTCCCTCGACTGCTTCACCGATGTGACATCATGTCATCTGGGGGATGGGGGGGTTTCTTTATAGGGGGAGATCATTCATGTCAAATAAAAGTGTGAGAGAGTAGCCTAATGGGTAATGCATCTGGCTTTGGTATTTTCAGTGGTGCTGTTTGAAGATTGCAGGTTCGAGGCCAGTTGCTTTATGGGTGGCACAGTATCACAGTGGTTAGCACTGCTGCTTCACAGCTCCAGAGACCTGGGTTCGATTCCCGGCTTGGGTCACTGTCTGTGTGGAGTTTGCACGTTCTCCTCGTGTCTGTGTGGGTTTCCACCGGGTGCTCTGGTTTCCTCTCACAGTCCAAAGATATGGGGGGTTAGGTTGATTGGCCATGCTAAAATTTTCCCTTAGTGTCCTGAGATGCGTAGGTTAGAGGGATTAGTGGGTAAAATATGTAGGGATATGGGGATATGGCCTAGGTGGGATTGTGGTCGGTGCAGACTCGATGGGCCAAAGGGCCACTTTCTGCACTGTAGGATTCTATGATTCTATGATACGATATGGCAGGGAAGCCCTTTAAATACATTGCAATGTATTTCTCGCTTAGAAACGTCACTGGCGTGGGATGGGGAAAATGAGACCTGATTGGTGAGTGTCTCATTTTCCGGTTCTCGTGAGATTTCGTGCCCATATCCTCTTTTGCGCTCACTGCGAATGTGTATGCAAAATCGTCTCCTGCCAAGCAGCCAATCTGGTTGAAACTGTCTCTCTTACAAGGCTATCCAGACTTTGCCTTTGAAGATCTAGCCTTGGAATCCTCTCCAAACATTGTTCAGCTTTGGACTGCCTCAACAACTGCTCACCTCTTATCCCTGCTCCTAAAACCCCTTCTCCTGGATTCCACCTCACAACCACAGCTTCAGCTCTTCAGCCAAGCTAAGAACAACCTCATTGTTCCAAAGACTGACCTTCATCCATATGACCCACAGCAGGCAGCCTTGAAGCTTCCATTGCCTTCTCAGACCCCCAGCATTTCTCCTGATCCCTTTGTACCTGAAGCCTGCCATCGAATAACTTTTAATTTTTGGAACTTCTTTCTTTGCTGCTTCATTCTCTCTCTCTGTATCTCAGCGACCTCTCCCTGTCCCCTCTCCTTCATTCTCCTCTTTGGGACCTCTCCCTGTCCCCTTTCCCTCTCCCCTCTCTGGGACTCCTGCCTAGTGCAGCACCTCACTCCTGGCTCTCGTGATCAGGTTTCTGCACTGTTTGTTTTTCACGCAGACACCCTGAGAACTTGTTCCTGCCCAAACTGACTGCTGAATTGCAAGTGTGTTGTTTGTAACAGATCCACATTCCCAAGGCTGAGCTGTCAAGGCTTGTAGTTCCTGACCTCTGCCCAATATCAATGTAAGTTGGGATCCTTAACACCATAATGACCGCTCAGTATCCGTAGGGGCACCCATCAGGTACAGGTGACTTAGCAACTATAATACAGTCAGCCTTTCTAATACCTCCTTTTTCTCAATGTTTGCCCCATCCAGTATCTCAGCTACCTCCTCTTGCACTATTGGCAGCATCTTTAGTCTTGGTAAAGACAGAGGCAAAGTGCAATGAGAAAGGATTAGTTGGCAATCTAGTTGTGAGAGAACCCGCGAGGACGAGTGACCATAATATGGTAGAATTCTTTATCAAGGTGGATAGTGATGTAATTGATTCTGAGACCAGGGTCCTGAATCTCAGTAAAGGGAACTATGATGGTATCAGGCATGAATTGGCCATGATGGACTGGGAAACATTACTGAAAGGAAAGACAGTGGACAGGCAATGGCAGGCGTTTAAAGAACGAGTAGGTGAACTCTAGAAGTTGTTTATTCCCATATGCCACAAGAATGGTCAGGGAATTGTGGCCAAACCATGGGAAATTATAAGGGAAAATAGAGATAGTATCAGATTCCAGTAGGAAGTATTCAAATTGGTAAGAAAAAGCAGTAGACCTCAGGATGGGAGGGCAGTTTAAAATTCAGTAAAGGAGAACCAAGGGATTGATTAAGAAGGGGAAAATAGAGTATGAAAGTAAGCTAGCGGGCTACATAAAAACTGACTCTAAAAGTTTCCATAAGTATGTGAAGTGAAAAAGATTTGACAAAAACGAATGTAGGCCCCTTACAATCAGAAATAGGAGAATTCATACCAGGGAAGAAGGAAATGGCCAAGGAATTAAATTCATACTTTGCTTCAGCCTTCACAAAGAAAGACATGAATAACGTACCAGAGGTTCTGAGAGAAAAAAGTTCTGGTGAGGGACTGAAAGAAATCAGCATTAGTAGAGAAATGGTTTTGGGGAAATTGATGGGATTGAAGGTGGATAAATCTCCAGGTCCGGATAATCTTCATCCCAGAGTACTGAAGGAAGTGGCCCTGGAAACAGTAGATCCATCGGTGGTTATTTTCCAAAATTCTTTGGACTCTGGGATAGTTGCTATAGATAAGAGCGTAGCTAATGTAAGCCTGCTGTTCAAAAAGGGAGGTAGAGAGAAAACAGGGAACTACAGACCAGTGAGCCTAACGTCGGTTATCCGATTAGCTTAAGGGTTTTTTAAAAAAGGGCAGCATGAACAAGTTGGGCTGAAGGGCCTGTTTCCATGCTGTAAACCTCTATGACTCTCTTTCTCGCTCTCTGTCACCTTTCCCACTCCCTCTGTCTCTGTCCCCCACTCTATCAGCACCTCTCTCCCTCTCTTGCCCCTGTTAAGATACTCCTTAAACTCTCCCTCTGTGACGAAGCATTTAGTCACCTGACCTATTATTTCCTGATATGGCTCAATGTCAGATTTTGTCTGATAATAGACACAAAGTTATAGAGTCATAGAGGCTTACAGCATGAAAACAGGCCCTTCAGCCCAACTTGTTCATGCCACTCCTGTTTTTTTTAGCAATTAAGCTAGTCCCAATTGTCCATGTTTGGCCCATCCCTCAATAGCCATCTTACTCATATAACTGTCTAAAGCACTTTTTAAAAGACAAAATTGTACCAGCCTCTATTACTATCTCTGGTAGCTTGTTCCAGACACTCACCACCCTCTGTGTGAAAAAATTGCCCCTCTGGACCCTTCTGTATCTCTTCCCTCTCACCTTAAACTTACGCGCCCTAGTTGTGAATCCCCTATCTTTGGGAAAAGGTATTGACTATCTAGCTGATCCATGTCTCTCATGGTTTTATAGAGCTCTATAAGATCACCCCTCAGCCTCCTACGCTCCAGAGACAAAAGTCCCAGCCTATCCAACCTCACCTTATAACTCAAACCATCAAGTGCCGGGAGCATCCTAGTAAATCTTTTCTGCACTCTTTCCAGTTTAATAACATCCTTTCTATAATAGGGTGACCAGAACTGTACACAGTATTCCAAGTGTAGCCTTACCAATGTCTTGTACAACTTCAACAAGACGTCCCAACTCCTGTATTCAATGTTCTGACCGATGAAACCAAGCATGCCGAATGCCTTCTTCACCACTCTGTCCACCTGTGACTTCACTTTCAATGAGCTATGAACATGTACCTCTAGATCTCTTTGTTCTGTAGCTCTCCCCAGTATCCCACCATTAACTGAGTAAGTCCTGTCCTGGTTCAATTTACCAAAATGCATTACCTTGCATTTATCTAAATTAAACTCCATCTGTCATTCATCAGCCCACTGGCCCAATTGATCAAGATCCCATTGCAATCTTAGATAATCTTCTTCACTGTCCGTTATGCCACCAAAGATAAAGAAAAATACAGCACAGGAACAGGCCCTTCGGCCCTCCAAGCGTGCATCCATCATGTGTTCCTAACTAGACCATCCGTTTGTATCCCTCTATTCCCAGTCTGTTCATGTGGCTATCAAGGTAAATCTTAAATGATCCTAGCATGTCTGCCGCAACCACTTTGCTTGGTATGCATTCCAGGCTCCCACTACCGTCTGTGCAAAATGTGTTCCCCCACATATCTATATTGAACCTCGCCCCGCCCCTTACCTTGAACTTGTGACCTTTTGTGTTTGTCATTTCTGCCCTGGGAAAAAGCTTCCCACTGTTCACCCTTCATTATGCCCTTCATAATTTTATAAACTTCTATTAAGTCACCACTCAACCTCCGTCTTTCCAGGGAGAACAACCCCAGTTTACTCAATCTCACTTCATAGCTAATACCCTCCATATCAGGCAACATCCTGGTAAACCTTTTCTTAATGTCAGCTGCAAACTTACTAACCGTGCCTCCTATATTCTCATCCAAATCATTAATATAAATGACAAATAACAGTCGACCCAGCACTGATCCTTGAGGCACGCCGCTGGTCACAGGCCTCCAATTTGAAAAACAATTCTCTAAACCACCCTCTGTCTTCTGTCAAGAAGCCAATTTTGTATCATTTAGATACCTCACCCTGGATCCCGTGAGATTTAACCTTATGCAACAACCTACCATGTGGTACCTTGTCAAAGGCCTTGCTAAAGTCCATGTAGACAACATCAAATGCACTGCCCTCATTTACCTTCTTGGTTACCCCTTCAAATAACTCAATCAAATTTGAGAGACATGATTTTCCACTCACAAAGCCATGCTGACTGTCCCTAATCAGTCCTTGCGTTTCTAAATGCCTGTAGATCCTATCTCTCAAAATACTCTCCAACAACTTACCCACGACAGCTGTAAAGCTCATAGTCATTCTGGTGAGACTATAGATCATATATCAAAGCTACGATATAAATACAAATGTGTTTTTATATTATGTACACAAACAATTCACACATGCTTGTACATGTATGGGTTGTACTCGACCTGTAAAGTATGCACATAGAATATACAGGAACAATTCACACACTGCCTGTACATGTACAGGCTGTACAAGACTTGTACAGTATACACACTGTATACAGGAATGATTCATACATGCCTGTACATGTACAGGCTGTACTAGACCTGTACAGTATACACACAGTGTATACAGAATGATTCATACATTGCCTGTAAGCATACAGGCTGCACTAGACCTGTACAGTATACACAGAGTGTATACAGAATGACTCACACATGCATGTACATGTGCAGGCTATACTAGACTTGTACAATATACATAGAGTGTAAAAGGGAACAATTCACTTTCAAAAACACTGAGACACAGTTGATCTTGACAGCACGACTATGCTATGGGTAGTTGACACTCACTCTGTAAATAAGTTATTTTTAGTTTAACAAGTTAGAACGTCTGAGTAGCTGGCATTCCATTCCATTCCCTGAATTTTAAAGGATTTAATCACGTCCCACAGTATCTCATCTTGAACATTTTCTGGTTCATTCCAGACTGCCCACTTCACCCTTCAGGAAAGGACGTGATACCTCAAGGATGACTGAATCCAACCAGTCCAACACTCACAAACATGCACACGCACACACACAAAGGTATTAAAATAGACAGACACAATCACAGACAGAAACACACAATCACCGACAGACACACACAATCACCGACAGACACACATAATCACTGCCAGACACACAAACACTGACAGAAACACACAATCATTGACAGAAACACATAATCACCGACAGACAGACAATCACCGACAGAAACACACAATCACCGACAGAAACACACAATCACCGACAGAAACACATAATCACTGCCAGACACACAAACACTGACAGAAACACACAATCATTGACAGAAACACACAATCACCGACAGACACACACAATCACTGACAGAAACATACAATCACCGACAGACACACACAATCACCGACAGACACACACAATCACCGACAGAAACACACAATCACTGACAGGCAGACAATCACCGGCAGACACAGACAATCAGCAGCAGACACAGACAGAAACATATAATCACTGACAGACAGACAGGACTGATACACAGACACAAAAAGCTCTCAGACACATATTTGTATGGCAGACAGAGATGGAGACACATACCGAAGCAGAGACACCGAAGCAGTCATTCACAGAGTTAGAGATCAACAGAGACAAACACACAATGATACACACCGTGATATTGTTATATACATACAGAAAATGCAGAAGCATATAAACACATGCACTGAAATATATATACAAAGAACAAAGAACAGTACAGCACAGGAAACAGGCCCTTCGGCCCTCCAAGCCTGCGCCGCTCATTGGTCCAACTAGACCATTCTTTTGTATCCCTCCATTCCCAGTCTGTTCATGTGATTATCCAGATAAGTCTTAAATGATCCCAGCGTGTCTGCCTCCACCACCCTGCTTGGCAGTGCATTCCAGTCTCCCACCACCCTCTGTGTAAAATATTCTGATATCTGAGTTAAACCTCACCCCCCTCACCTTGAACCTGTGACCCCACGTGTTCGTCACCTCCGACCTGGGAAAAAGTTTCCCACTGTTCACCCTATCCATACCCCTCATAATTTCATACACCTCTATCAGGTTGCCCCTCATCCTCCGTCCTTCCAGGGAGAACAACCCCAGTTTACCCAATCTCTCCTCATAGCTAAGACACTCCATACCAGGCAACATCCTGGTAAACCTTCGCTGCACTCTCTCCAAAGCCTCCACGTCCTTCTGGTAGTGTGGTGACCAGAACTGGATGCAGTATTCCAAATGTGGCCTAACCAATGTTCTATACAACTGCAACATCAGACTCCAGTTTTTATATTCTATACCCCGTCCAATAAAGGCAAACATGACATATGCTTTCTTCACCACCTTCTCCACCTGTGCTGCCACCTTCAAGGATTGTGGACTTGCACACCTAGGTCCCTCTGTGTGTCTAGACTTTTGATGGTTTTGCCATTTATTGTATAGCATCCCCCTACATTAGTCCTACCAAAATGCATCACTTTGCATTTATCTGGATTAAATTCCATCTGCCATTTCTCCACCCAATTTCCAGCCTATCTATACACATACACAGACATATCGCGACACCATGCAAGAGTGATGCACAGTCACACAAATACACTCAGATCGACTGCTGCAAACCAGTTTACACTCATACAACGTTAGAGAAATGCAGAGAAACAGATAAACAGACAAATGTATTATCTTGCTTTAGCCCAGATCGCTCTGATTGTGACTAGCTCACTCAGACATACAATGCTGCCTGAAAGCCTTTGACCTGCAAGCGTCAGTCAATCCCTGGCCTTTTGGGGCACAGGGATCTCTATCCTGTATCCAATATAAAGTCCATTGCGACGAATGTGTTCCTTACCGGGAGGGTCGATGCCGTGATGGAAGACTCTTGGTTGATTTGGTGGAGCCCTGTATTGAGAAAAGAGAGAGTCAGAGGGAGAAAAATGAGGATCACATTCATCAAACACCTCATTCGAGTGGATTTAAGTATCTGATTCATTCTGTGGTCTGTTTGGGACACAGGGAGCCCACTAACAAGGTGGAGAGAATTTAAAGGATTGATTTCATCATCAAAGCTACACTTTGCTGGTTTATATTCTTGTACGTTACCCCTGTTTTCACTTCCCTTTTTTAATCATTCACAGGATGGCATTCACACGGTGGCGCAATGGTTAGCATTGCTGCCTCATGGCACCAGGGACCCAAGTTCAATTCCTGCCTTGGGTCACTGTCTGTGTGGCGTTTACATGCTCTCCCTGTGTCTGTGTGGGTTTCCTCCAGGTGCTCTAGTTTTCTCCCACAGTCTGAAGATGTACAAGGTTCGGTGGTTTGGCCATGATAAATGCTGGGGTGATGGGAATAGAGCTGGGGGGGGTTGGGGGGGGAGGTGGGGTAGGGGGGGTGGGGGTGGGGGTGGGGGGAAGGTGTGGAATTCTCTTTCAAGACAAGGTGGGTTGAATGGCCTCTTTTGGCACAACAGGGATTCTATGCTTCTATGAATATGGACATCACTGACACAAAACTGGCTTTTATTACTCACCCCTGGTTGCCTTGGTGGTGAGTGTTTTACAGAGCCATAGACATAGAGTCATAGAGATTTACAGCATGGAATCAGGCCCTTCGGCCCAACTTTTCCATGCTGCCCAGTTTTTACCATTAAGCTAGTCCCAATTTCTCATGATTGGCCCATATCCCTCTATACGCATCTTTCGCATGTAACTGTCTAAATGCTTTTTCAAAGACAAAATTGTACCCACCTCTATTACTACTTCTGGCAACTTGTTCCAGACACTCACCACCCTTTGACTGAAACAATTTCTTCCTGGGCACTTTTGTATCTCTCCCCTCTCACCTTAAACCTATGCTCTCTAGTTTTAGGCCCCCCTATCTTTGGGAAAAGATGTAGACTATCCACCTAATCTATGCCTCTCATTATTTTATAGACTTCTATATGATCACCCCTAAGCTTCCGACGCTCCAGAGAAAAAAGTGCCAGTCTATCCAGCCTCTCCTTATAACTCAAACTGTCAAGTCCTGGTAGCATCCTGGTAAATCATTTCTGCACTCTTTCTAGTTTAATAATATCATTTCTATAATAGGGGGACCAGAATTGCACACAGTATTCCAAGTGTGGCCTTAGCAATATTTTGTACAACTTCAACAAGACGTCCCAACTCCTGTATTCAATGTTCTGACCAATGAAACCAAGCATGCCGAATGCCTTTCTCACCACTCTGTCTACCTGTGACTCCACTTTCAAAGAGCTATGAACCTGTACCCCCAGATCTCTTTGTTCTATAACTCACCCCAACACTCTTTTTGTGATTTCTCTCTTAACTCCATTCCTACATCCTCTGTATTCTTCAAGGGATCCATTTGGTCCCAGCTGCCAATGCATGTCATGTGCTACCTTCTTCTTCTTGACCAGGGCCTCAATATCCCGAGTCATCCAGGTTCCCTATTTCTATCAGCCTTGCCCTTCATTCGAAGAGGAATGTGCTTATCCTGAATTCTGGTTAACACATTTTTGAAAGCCTCCTATATACCAGACGTCCCTTGGCTTGCCAACTGACTCCTCCAATCAATTTTTGAAAGTTCCTGCCTGATATCATCAAAATTGGTCTCGTCCCAATTTAGAATTTTAACTTTTGGGCTCAACAAATCATTCTCTGTAGCTAACTCAAAACTAATGGAATTGTGGTCACTAACACTTCTGTCACCTACCCTTCCTTATTTCCCAAGAGGAGGTCATGCTTTGCCTCCTCTCTAGTCGGGCCATCCACATATTGAATGAAAAATTCCTCCTAAATACACTCAACAAATTTCTCTCCTTCCAAGCCCCCAATATTATGGCTGTCCCAGTCAATGTTGGGAAAGTTAAAATCCCCTACTATTACCGCCCTATTTTTTCTTGGCGCAATCTGTAATCTCCTTACATATTTGCTCCTCAATTTCCTGCTGACCATTTGGAGGCCTATAGTACAACCCTGCAAGTGATCTTCCCTCTCTTATTTCTCAGTTCTATCCATCACTGAATCAGTAGCTGAACCCCCTAAATACTGCCTTGATGTTTTCCCTAATCAAAAACGCAATTCCCCCTCCTCTCTTACTTCCTGTTCTATCTTTCAAATAGCATTTGTACCCTGGAACATTGAGCTGCCAGTCCTGTCCTTCCTTTAGCCATGTTTCAGTAATTTCTATAATATCCCAGTCCCATGTATACATCCATGCCCTGAGTTCATCTGCCTTGCCCATCAGGCCTCTTGCATTGAAATAAATACAGTTTAATCTGCACTTCCCTTGCTCTCTGCCCTGCTCTTGCCTGACCTTGCAAGTACTAGGGTTACTGACACTGCCTTTGCTATTTAATGTGCTCCCTTTAACTTTCATGCTATTCTCAACCTTCTCTTCTGTCTCCCAACTGCTTTGGATCCCAACCCACTGCCAAATTAGTTTAAACCCTCCCGCGTGGCTCTAGCCAATAGAGTCATCTCTTCACCAGGATATTAGTCCCCCTCCAGTTCAGGTATAACCTGTCCCTCTTGAACAAGTCACCCCTGCCCCAGAAGAGATCCCAATGATCCACAAATCTAAATCCTTGCCCCCTGCACCAATTCTCAAGCCATGCATTCATCTGCCTAATCTTCATATTCCTACTCTCATTCGTATATGGCACTGTTAGTAGTCCAGAAATTACTACCCTCGAGGTCCTGCACTTTAGCCTTCTGCCTAACTCTCTATATTCACATCTCATCCTTTTTCCTACCTATGTCGTTGGTACCAATATGTCCAACAACTTCTAGCTGCTCACCCTCTTGCTTAAAAATGTCTTGCAACCGCTCAGATTCTAGCACCAAGGAGGCAACACACCACGCTGAAGACTCGATCGTGGCACACCTGTACCTTCCACTATTACCACTGCTCAATTTGATACAACTGACTATTTGCTCCGCCACTTCAGATCGTCTCATTATTGGCCATAAGGATGTAAAGTCGCTATGGGATAATGGTTTGGACAGCTTCAGCATCACTTTTACTGAGATCAGTGTGGTATTTCCAGCAATTCTAATGTAAAGATAAAAGCAATCCTCAAATTACTGCAATGGAATTTGAAGTTGCCTTCTCAGAATTATTACTTCACCTCATTAACTCCCACATGAGCACAATCCTAAGGTCCAGGCTGGTGTCCTATTGCCTTTTCATTCTCCAGATGGAAGCCAGGCTGCATCCCCCCCAGCAGGACTCCTCACTCCATCTACTCCTCCCTCCGTTCAAACCAGGACCAATCCTGAAAGGCTTCACACATTTACAGCAAATACTGCAGAAAGATGTGAAGCCCCAACCCCAGCGTACTCACTGCTATCTGCCCCTTACCTTCAGTATTGCACATTCTTTCCACTAAAAATATCTCTGAACACAGGCAAAGCAATAGAACATAGAAACATAGAAGATAGGAGCAGGAGGAGGCCATTCGGCCCTTGAGCCTGCTCCGCCATTCATCACCATCATGACTGATCATCCAACTCAGTAGCCTACTTCTGCTTTCTCCCCATAATCTTTGATCCCATTCACCCCAAGTGCTATATCCAGCCGCCTCTTGAATACATTCAATGTTTTGGCATCAACTACTTCCTGTGGTAATGAATTCTATAGGTTCACCACTCTTTGGGTGAAGAAATGTCTCTTCACCTCCACTTTAAATGGTTTACCCTGAATCCTCAGACTGTGACCCCTGGTTCTGGACTCCCCCACCATCAGAAAAATCCTCCCTGTATCTACTCTGTCTAGTCCTGTTAGAATTTTATAAGTTTCTCATTTATAAGGGAAGAACATAAGAACATTCATTTGAACTCCAGTGAAAACAATCCTAACCTGGTCAATCTCTCCTCATACATCAGTCCCGCCATCCCCGGAATCAGCCTGGTAAACCTTCACTGCACTCCCTCAAGAGCAAGAACATCCTTCCTCAGAAAAGGAGACCAAAACCGCACACAATACTCTAGGTGTGGCTTCACCGAGGCCCCTGTATAATTGTAACAACACATCCCTGCTCCTGTACTCGAAACCTCTCGCAGTGAAGGCCAACATACCATTTGCCTTCTTTACTGCCTGCTGCACCTGCACGCTTACCTTCAGTGACTGATGCACAAGGACACCCAGGTCCCTCTGCACACTCCCCTCTCCCAATTTACACCCATTCAGGTAGTAATCTGCCACCTTGTTTTTGCTTCCAAAGTGAATAACCTCAAACTTATCCAAATTATACTGCATCTGACATTGATTTGCCCATTCACCCAATCTGTCCAGATCATTCTGAAGGATCTCGGCATCCTCATCACAGTTCACCCTCCCACCCAACTTGGTGTCATCTGCAAACTTTGAGATGTTACATTTTGTTCCCTCATCCAAATCGTTAATAAACATTGTGAATAGCTGGGGCGTTCAGAGTGGCTAAAAATAGTGGGGAATTAGAAGATTGGGAAAGATTTAAAAAGCAACAAAGGATGACTAAGAAAGCGATAAAAGGAAAGATAGAGTATGAAGCTAAACTAGCACTAAATATAAAAAAAGTAAATGTTTTTACAAATATATAAAGAAGAAGAGACTGGCTAGAGTGAATGTTGGACCCTTGGAGGACGAGAGGGGGTGGGTAGCGAGGAAATGACTGAGACTTTAAATAAGTTTTTTGTGTCGGTCTTCACGGAGGAGGACACAAATAGCTTGCCGAATATTAAAGATAGAAGGATGGTAGGAGTTGAGGTCCTTAATGCAATTGCTGTCACTAGAGAGGTAGTGCTTGATAGACTAATGGGACTGAAGGTAGACAAGTCCCCGGGACTGGATGGAATGCATTCCAGGGTTCTGAAAGAAATGGCAGAAGTAATAGCAGATGCCTTAGTAATTATTTATCAAAATTCGCTGGACTCTGGGGAAGTGCCGGAGGATTGGAAAACAGCTAATGTTACGCCACTGTTTGAAAAAGGTAGCAGACAAAAGGCAGGGAATTATAGGCCGGTTAGCAGAACGTCCATAGTTGGAAAAATGCTAGAATCCATCATCAAAGAAGAAATAGCAAGACACCTAGAAAAGAATGGTTTGATCAAGCAGATGCAACACGGATTTGTTAAGGGGAAGTCGTGTTTAACGAATTTATTGGATTTCAATGAAGATGTGACTAGGGCGGTAGACAGAGGGGAACCAGTGGATGTGGTGTTTTTAGATTTCCAGAAGGCATTCAATAAGGTGCCTCACAAAAGGTTGCTGCGAAAGGTTAGGGTGCACGGAGTTGGGGGAAAGGTGTTAGCGTGGATTAAGGATTGTTTATCTAACAGGAAGCAGAGAGTTGGAATCAATGGGTGCTATTCTGGTTGGAAGTTGGTAACTAGTGGAGTGCCGCAGGGATTGGTGCTGGGGCCTCAACTGTTTACCACTTACATAAACGATCTGGAGGAGGGGGCTGAGTGTAGGGTAACAAAATTTGCTGATGACACAAAGATGAGTGGAAAAGCGAATTGCGTGGAGGGCACAGAAAGTCTGCAGTGAGATCTGGATAGGCTGAGTGAGTGGGCGAGGACATGGCAGATGGAGTATAATGTTAGCAAGTGTGAGGTTATCCACTTTGGTAGAAATAATAGTAGGAGGGATTATTATTTAAAGGGTGAAAAGCTGCAGCATGCTTCAGTGCAGAGGGACCTGGGGGTCCTTGTACACGAATCGCAAAAACCCAGTCTGCAAGTGCAGCAGGTGATCAAGAAGGCGAATGGAATGTTGGCCTTTACAGCGAGGGGGATAGAATATAAAAGTAGGGAGGTCTTGCTGCAACTGTACAGGGCACTGGTGAGGCTGAAACTGGAATACTGTGTGCAGTTTTGGTCCCCGTATTTGCAAAAGGGTATATTAGCCTTGGAGGGAGTACAGAGAAGGTTCACCAGGCTAATACCGGAGATGAGGGGGTTAGCCTATGAAGAGAGATTGAATAGACTGGGTCTGTACTTGTTAGAGTTTAGAAGGATGAGGGGGGATCTTATAGAGACTTACAAGATAATGAAGGGGCTAGATAGGGTAGAGGTAGAGAGATTCTTCCCACTTAGAAAGGAGAACAGAACTAGAGGGCACAGCCTCAAAATCAGGGAAGGGGGGCAGTTTAGAACGGAATTGAGGAGGAACTTCTTCACTCAAAGGATGGTAAATCTCTGGAATTCTCTGCCCATTAATGTGGTGGAGGCTACCTCGTTGAATATATTTAAGTCACGGGTAGATAGATTTCTGATAGGCAAGGGAATTAATGGTTATGGGGAGAAAGCGGGAAAGTGGAACTGATTCACTTCAGATCAGCCATGATCTTATTGAATAGTGGGGTGGGCTCGAAGGGCTAGATGGCCTACTTCTGCTGCTATTTCTTATGTCCTTATGTTCTTATGGGTCCCTGTGGCACCCCATTAGTTACTGCCTGCCAATTTGAAAAGCACCCATTAATTCCTATTCTTTGTTCTCTCTACCAACCAGTTTTCTATCCATCTCAATATACTTCCCCTAATCCTGTGCACTTTAACCTTGCACAATAATCTCTTGTGTGGGACTTTCAAGCGCTTTCTGAAAGTCTGAATATATCACATCGACTGGCTCCCCCTTGTCAACTCTACTTGTTTCATCTTCAAAGAATTACAATAAATTTGTCAAGCATGATTTCCCCTTCATAAATCCATGCTGATTCTGTCTGGTCCTGATGTGGAGATGTTAGCATTGGACTAGGGTAAGCATAGTAAGAAGTCACACAACACCAGGTTAAAGTCCAACAGGTTTATTTTGTAGCAGAACCCACAAGCTTTCGGAGCGCTGCTCCTTCATCAGGTGAGTGGGAATTGTGTTCACAAACAGGACATTTAAAGACACAAACTCAATTTACAAGATAATGGTTGGAATGCAGGCTCGAGGGGCTAGATGGCCTACCCCTGCTCCTATTTCTTATGTTCTTATGTCCTTATGAATGCGTGTCTTTACAGGTAATCAAGTCTTAAAGGTACAGACAATGAGAGCGGAGAGAAGGTTAAGCATAGGTTAAAGAGATGTGTATTGTCTCCAGCCAGGACAAGTTAGAGAGATTTTGCAAGCCCAGGTAAGTCGTGGGGGTTACAGATAGTGTGACGTGAACCCAAGATCCCGGTTGAGGCCATCCTCATGCGGAACTTGGCTCTCCAAGGCGGCCTTCACAACACATGACAGTGCAGAGTCACTGAGCAGAGACTGATAGCCAAATTCCGCACACGTGCATTAGGGGGTCTATATATGACACCCACTAATGTTTTTTGCCCTTGGTATTTCTCAACTCTCCCCATACAGACTACACATTGTCAGAGTTAATAACCTTTCTCACTATTGTGATAACTTCCTCTTTAACCAGCAGTGCCACTCCACCCCCTTTTCCTTTATGCCTGTCCTTCCTAAATATTGGCACATACAGTTCCCATCCCTGGACACCCTGCAGCCAAATCTCTATTATCCCAATTATATCATCCCCATTTACATGATGCATGATGAGTTCATGATGCATGATGAGTTCATCCACTTTATTGCGAATGCTCCGTGCATTAAGGCACAGAGCCTTTAAGCTTGTCTTTTTAACAATGTTTGTCTCACTCTCAATATTATTATCTATAGCCCTGTTCGTCAAGTGAAGTAAAATAAAGTCTATTTATTAGTCACGAGTGAGGCTTACATTAGCACTACAATGAAGTTACTGTGAAATTCCCCTAGTCGCCACACTCTGGCATCTGTTCAGGTCAACGCACCAAAGTCCTTGGTTTCTCTGCCTATCACATTTTTTTATTCCCTTTTCTACCTTTTGCTTTTGCCCTTGCTCCTTATTCCTTCTCTTATTCCTTACAAAGGTTCCCATCCCCCAGCAGAGTAGTTGGGTGGCATGGTAGCACAGTGGGTTAGCACTGCTGCTTCACAGCGCCAGAGACCTGTATTCGATTCCCAGCTTGGGTCACTGTGTGAAGTTTGCACGTTCTCCCTGTGTCTGCATGGGTATCCTCCGGGTGCTCTGGTTTCCTCACACATTCTGAAAGACGTGCTGGTTAGGGTGCATTGACCCAACAGGCACTTGACTGCGGCGACTAGGGGATTTTCACAGTAGCTTCATTGCAGTGTTAATGTTAGCCTTTTGTAGTGTTAATGTCAGCCTACTTGTGACTAATTAAATAAACTTTTAACTTTTAGTTTAAACCTTTCCCAGTCGCTCGAGCAAACAGTCCCTCTAGGACATCAGTCCCAGTCCTGCCCGGGTGTAACCCATCCAGTTTGTACAGGTCCCACCTCCCCTAGAACCAGTACATGGGGTTGTGGGGATAGGACCTGGGTGGGATTGTTGTTGGTGCCGACTTCATGAGCCAAATAGCCTCCCTCTGCACTGCAGAATTCAATGATTCTATGACTCCTCAGCATCCATGTGATCCTCAGAACCAACACGCGAGCTCACTCCAAGCTGTCAGCAGGAGGGGATTGCACCCTCTCAATGTGGGGCTCCAGAAGAACATCTCCTCATTTACCTTCTTGTTCCTTTTACTAATCATTTTAGCTCTGTGATTTCTGCTCAGTAAAAAGTCTCACAACACCAGGTTAAAGTCCAACAGCTTTATTTGATAGTAAACCCACAAGCTTTCGGAAACACTGTTCCTTCGTCAGATGAGTGGAAAGTTCTGATCAGAGAAGGGCATATAGAGGCACACACAGTTTACAGAATACTGATTAGAGTGCGAGTCTTTATAGCTAACCTGCTATTCAAGTCTTAAAGATGCATACAATCTTTAAGACTTCAAGATGAAGACATCTTTAAAACTTGAATAGCAGGTTTGCTGTAAAAACTCGCATTCCAATCAGTATTCTGTAAACTGTGTGTGCCTCTATATGCCCTTCTCTGATCAGAACTTTCCACTCACCTGATGAAGGAACAGTGTTTCCGAAAGCTTGTGGGTTTACTATCAAATAAACCTGTTGGACTTTAACCCGGTGTTATGAGACTTCTTAGTGTGTTTACCCCAGTCCAACACCGGCATCTCTACATCATTTCTGCTCAGTGACAGAGAAAATAAATCCTCTCTAAAACCCTTCACAATTTCAAAGACCACGACTAAGTCTCCTCTTAAACTTCTGTGGTCTAAAGAGAGTTTTTCAGCTTCTACAATCTCTCCTGGATATCATCCCGGAACCAGGGAATCACCCAGATATCGATCTCCTCAATCTGCCTCACTTTCCTAAGGGCGGCACAGTGGTTAGCAGTGCTACCTCACAGCGCCAGGGACCCGGGTTCAATTATTACCTTGGGTGATTGTGTGGCATCTGCATGCTCTTCCCGGGTCTGCGTGGGTTTCTTCCTGGTGCTCTGGTTTCCTCCCACAGTCTAGAGATGTGCAGCTTAGGTGAATTGGTCATGCTAAATTGCCCCTTAATGTCACAAGATGTGTAGGTTAGGGGGATTAGCGGGGTAAACACTTGGGGTTACGGGGAACAGGTCTAGGTGGGATTTCCCCTCAGTGTCAGGGGGATTGCGTGTGGTTACAAGGATAGGGCTTGGGTGGGATTGTTATCAGTGCAGAATTGATGGGCCGAATGGCCCCTAGGGATTCTATGACTCTATGATCCTTGGTCAGTTCTCCTGACATCCCTCCTGAAGTGTGGTGTCCAATACTGGGTACAACATTCCAGCTCAGCTGAACAAGGAATTTGTAAAGGGTTAACACGATTTATTTGTTCTCTTATTCGATGCCCCAATTCAAGAGCCAAGTGTTCCATTTCGCTTTCTGAAATTGCATCATTGATTACATTTCAAAAATATGTTATTGGCTCTGAAGTGCTTTGGGACATTCTGAGGATATTTTTATTCCTTTCTGTTTTATGATCTTGCCCTGTCACATTTAAGGGTTTGTGACTATGAAACTCCTGGCATTCCTCTTGTACTCTCTCAAAGCTGAATCATTTTGATTATATAAACCATCCCCCCATCAGGAGGGTCTGAGGAATCTTTGCTTCTTCCCTGAACAGAGGCCTGACCAATCCCCATCCACCCTCCTCTCCTCTGTCTGGCTGAACTTGCTCTGTAAGAAGTTTTGCACCAGGTTAAAGTCCAACAGGTTTATTTGGTAGCAAAAGCCACGAGCTTTCAGAGCGCTCGTTGCTCCTTCATCAGGTGAGTGGGAGTTGTGTTCACAAACAGGACATTTAAAGACTCAAACTCAATTTACAAAATAATAGTTGGAATGTGTGTCTTTACAGGTAATCAAGTCTTAAAGGTACAGACAATGTGGCTTCCCAATTACTGGTCCAGACTCCACCCCCACCCCACAGCAACATCACTAGCTCCAACTCCTCCCCATAGCCCAATATCGTTGACCCAAACCCCTGTAACATTGCAAACCCGAAACCCAACCCAACCCAACCCCCTCATAGCAGGCCACCTGTTGGCTGGATCTTTCCTCTGAGTGCCAGCCCCATCCCCACCCCCCTCTAATGCAGAGCTCCTCCTTCCCAACCCTCTTAGCTCCCACCCAATGGACACTTCATTTCTTATTGGAAAATTGCACCCCATGTATCTAAAATCTATTGCAGACTTCAGCAACAATCTCTGTCACTTCATCAGGTTAGTCCGATACAATCTGTCTTCATTCATGTTGTCCCTTCTGCACTCATGTCTCTGAATTCATTTCCCTAAGTTATTTTCCCACACCTGATGTTTGGGTAAATACAGAAAAAATTGTTTGGCTGAATTGGATCATTAGCCCTGGGTATAGATGTGGGGAATAAGGAGAATTGTGTGACCAGAGGAGTTCAGATGAGCACTGACACATGACCATGTTGAGAATCAAGCTATTTAACATTGAGAAACATCACAGCCATGTCTGGTGTCTACACACTTGCTCTTTCTAGTTGGGAATCCTGGATAACGATACAGGGGTAAATATTTGGGATGATTTTCCCCCTCTCCACTCTTTGGAGCTTGAGGCACTGGAGGGGCCGCCGTGTTGGGTTGGCAGAGGGGGGCCCGGGAAAGCAAAGAATGAAAGAAACCACATTGGTTGGTTTCCAGATATTGGGAATTTCTTTGAACACACTAAGACTGGCATTTTGTGCTCCCTGCCCACTGGAGCAGGTAGGCGGGAGGGTGTAAATTGGGTGACTTGCCAGGGAGCACTTTATCCATCACCTACCCACCTCTGCTGGAATTATACCAGCGGCAAGGTAGGTGTTGAATGGCCCACCCACTCTTGGATTAACTGAGGCCCTTACATAGCCAAGTAATGGCCATGTCAGAGGTGGCATGCTGGCACAGTGCTTAGCACCACTGTTTCACAGCGCCAGGGACCCGGGTTCAATTTCTGGTCACAGTCTGTGTGGAGTTTGCATGTTCTCTCTGTGTCTGCGTGGGTTTCCTCAGGTGCTCTGGTTTTCTCCCACAGTCCAAAGTTATATGGGTTAGGTGGATTGGCCATGCTAAATTGCCCTTTAGTATCACGTGAAATAGCAAGGGTAAATGCATGGGGTTATGGGGATGGGTCCTGGTTGGGATTGAGGTCAGTGCTGACTGTATGGGCCGATTGGCCTCCTCCTGCACTGAAGGATTCTATGATTCTCCCGCCATTACTCCCATTTTCCCCATGGAGGGAGTGAGGCAGTGGCTGGAGTACTTGATGGGACAGCCGGGTACAAGCTGATTGGCTGTCAGCAGACAGAGGAGCAGCCTCCTGATTCAATGATTGATAAAGCCTGTACCCAATGGAGACCCTTCCCCAATAGTAACTGCTCTCCCACCAGCCATCCGATTTTAATCCCCTCACCCCCGAACCTGGGCCTACCTGACTGAGTGCACTAACCACTTACTCAGTATCCGGCCTTGAGCTGTGATTCTTGTGGGGACTGGCTGCAGTCCCACAGCTGCCACTGTTCCCCTGGGAGTTAGGAGCTTGCATCCAATCAGATGGCCAGCAGCTGGGAAAGGCTGGAGTGCTGCCCCCCCACCCCCTACTCGCCCTCTTCAGCGGGAGAGCAGAATCGTACCTTTGCAAAATGTTTTGTTTATTAATAGGGTGCAGGTATTGCTGCTCAGCATCTATTGCCCATCCCTAATTGCCCTTGCGAAGGTGGTAGTGAGCTGCCTTCTTTGAAACACTGTAGTCCCCGATGTTTAGGTACACCCACAATGCTGTTAGAGAGAGAATTCCAGGATTTTGACCCAGTGACAGTGAAGGAACAGCCAATATATTTCCAAGTCAAGATGATGGGTGGCTTGGAGGGGAACCTCCAGGTGGTGGTGTTCCCATGTGTCTGGATTCTTGAATCTGTTATTCCTCACTCCAAACAATGGTAGGGTAATGAGACCATGAAGACATTTTTCCAACAAATCTCCTGCTTAGGGAGATCTCTCCAACTCCTCACAGGGCAGTAGGTAGTGAATTTTCCCTCACAGCTAAAGGGGTAAGTGGAAAAACACTGGCATCAATGCAGTTACATCAAAAACTTCATCTAATTCCATCCCTTCCCCCACCATTCAATCACACACCCAAAAACACACCGTATACCACACCCCCGTCACCACCCTCTCCTCGTTCTGTTCTCACAAACCCCTCCCCCATCCCCAACACCCAAAGCCCCACACCCCAACCCAGGCCCCAGGCCAGCCTGTGCAATTACCCATTTCTGCAGAAGGATTTTCTCCAAAAACTGTCACAGTTCCAACAGCAGAAGGAAAATGTGAGAGCCTCCTTCCAATGACAAACTTAAATAGCAGCCCCACAGTAAGGATTGTGTCCAATAAAACCTTCCGCAATCACATATCCTATAAAACCCTCAGCAATTATATATTCTCACAGCCGCCTGCAAACTCTTAAACTGAACATTCAAACTTCTAAAATCAGTTACAACACAGAATAAACTCAAACATTAAGATTTCCAAGATGTTTGGCTCAGGTTAGTTTTCTCTCTCCGGATTCCTCTGTCCCTGTCTTTATTGCAGCAGCTTTTTTTCTCACACTCACGCTCTCTCTAGCCCTTTTCTCCCTCTCATTTGACCTACATATGCTTCGACTCTCTCTCATCTTCCTTTCTTTTTCCTCCCTGTTCTTCCCTTACTTTACTCTCTTTCCCTCCATTCTTTCCCCTCTTTCTCTCTCCCCTTCCTATCATCTCTTCTCCCCCTTTTCTTTCTTCTCATCCTATTTCTCTCCCACCCCAGTTCTCTTCCTCCCTTTCTCTCCCATTCCAACCCCTCCCTTGTATTTGGTACCTGTGAAAGGCTCCTCCAACTCCACCTCCAGGACATTGTTCTCTCTGTAATCTTATCTCAAAGCCCAGAGCCAACAAGAAATAAACGGCTGGGCTGGAGCGAACCACGGAGGTCCTTTAATTCTGTTTATATTTTAGATCCAGTCACATTTGGTTGATCACGTTAAACAAGGCAAGTTGTTTTCTTGAACAATGTTGACAGATATCCTCCTCTGTGCTTCACAGCGATGAAGGTTTTTTGCTCTCTCGTTTCCCATTCCTTCCTGCCCTTGTGGTTAACAACGAGACCACAACATCAACACTCCCTTGCTTGTTTTTTGCTGCACTCTCCTCCTCACATTGCACCCACCCCCTCCATCCTGACAGCCAGGGTCATGTGTATATCAGCTGATAGCACTAACTAGCGCCTAATGCCATTATGTTTCTGAGTGAAACACCTCAAAAACATCTTATCATAGCACAGTCACTGAGACCTTAACCCTTTCACAGCAACACACCACACTCTTCCCCAGCCCAGACTGAGGGGAGACCGAAGTAAATCACAGACGACGCATCAACTGACACAAAACTCAGATCGAAGAGAATACATCGCAGATATTGACAGAAGAGGAAGCTGACAGAGGGGACAAGTCTCACAAATTGAGGGTGAGTGAAGAAGGGGAGGAGTCTCACAGATTGAGGGTGAGTGAGGGGAGGAGGCCCCAGTTTGAGGAAGAGTGAGGGACAGCTCCATGGTTTGAGGGGGGAGTGAGTGAGGAGAAGAATGCCATGGTTTTGGAAGCCTAGGATAGATGAGTTTGACGGGATCAGGACTGAGCCAATGCTGTACAGCTGAGGAAATTCTTGAATTGTTGTCACAGTTGTAACGTAATCCCGAATTGCCCTCGCACTGAGTGTCTTGCTCGACTATTTCAGCAGTCACTTAGGAATCAACAACTTTCTTATGGGTCTGGAGTCATGTGTAAGCCAGACTAGGTAAGAATGGCAGTTTTCCTTTCCTAAAGGACATTAGTGAAACAGATGGCTTCCTATGACAATTGATAGTTTCATGAATGCCATCACTGAGACTCACTTGTAATTCCAGATTTGTTAATGTTAAATTGTCCCTTAGTGTCTGGGGGACTAGCAGGGTTTTCCTAGGTTGACTTTGTTTTCTTTGCCAGTGTCCAGTCTCTAACCTCTACACTTATGATTCTTCTGACACCTCACGTTATTCCAACAGTTTCCAGTTTCCTGGTCCTAACCACGTCCTCTTCACAATGGATGTCCAATCCCTTTATACCCTCACCACTTCCCCCAACCAGGACGGTCTGAGGGCTCTCTGCATCTTCCTTGACCAGAGGCCCAAACAATCCCCATCCACCACCACAATCCACCGCTTGGCTGAGCTTGTTCTGTTAGTAAATAATTTCTCCGATAACTTGCCTCGCTAACTCCAAGTAAAAGGTGTGGCTATGGGGTACCTGCGAGGGCCCCAGTTATGCCTGTCTTTTAAGAACATAAGAACTGGGAGCAGGAATAGGCCATCTAGCCCTCGAGCCTGCTCCATCGTTCAATAAGATCCTTTCATGGACTCAGTTCTACTTACCCACCCATTCACCATAACTCATAATTCCTTCACTGTTTAAAAATTCATCTATCCTTGCCTTAAAAGCATTCAGTGAGGTAGCCTCAACTGCTTCACTGGGCAGGGAATTCCACAGATTCACAACCTTTTGTGTGAAGAAGTTCCTCCTCAACTCAGCTCTGAATCTGCTCCCTTTCATTTTGAGGTCATGCCCCCTAGTTCTAGTTTCATTCATCAGTGGAAACAACTTCCCTGCTTCTATCTTATCGATTCCCTTCATAACCTGAAATGCTTCTATAAGATCTTCCTTCATTCTTCTGAATTCCAATGAGTATAGCCCCAGTCTACTCAGTCTGTTCTCATAAACCAACCCTCTCAACTCTGGAATCAACCTAGTGATTCTCCTCTGCACCCTCTCCAGTGCCAGTATATCCTTTCTCATGTAAGGAGACCAAAACTGTACACTGTACTCCAGGTGTGGCCTCACCAGCACCTTATACAGCTGCAACATAACCTCACTGTTTTTAAACTCCATCCCTCTAGCAATGAAGGACAAAATTCCATTTGCTGCTTAATTACCTGCTGCACCTGCAAACCAACTCCTTGAGATTCCTGCACAAGGACACCCAGGTCCCTCTGCACAGCAGCATGCTGCAATTTTTTACCATTTAAATAATAGTCCCTTTTGCTGTTATTCCTACCAAAATGGATGACCTCACATTTACCAACATTGTATCCATCTGCCAGACCCTCACCCTCTGATTTAGGCTATCTATATCCCTTTGCAAACTTTCTGTGTCCTCTGCACACTTTGCCCTACTACTCATCTTAGTGTCACCTGCGAATTTTGACACACTACACTTGGTCCCCAACTCCAAATCATTGTAAATTGTAAACAATTGCGGTCCCAACAATGATCCCTGAGGCACACCATGAGTCACTGATTGCCAACCAGAAAAACACCCATTTATTCCCACTCTTTGCTTTCTGTTAGTTAACCAATCCTCTATCCATGCTAATACATTACCCATAACACTGTGCACCTTATGCAGCAGTCTTTGGTGCGACACTTTGTCAAATGCCTTCTGGAAATCCAGATACACCATATCCACAGGTTCCCTGTTGTCCACAGTGCATGTAATGTTCTCAAAGAATTCCACCAAATTACTCAAACATGACCTGCCCTTCATGAACCCTGCTGCGTCTTACCAATGGGACAATTTATATCCAGATATCTTTCTATCTCTCCCTTGATGATAGATTCAAGCATTTTCCCCACCACAGAAGTTAAGTTAACCGGCCTATACTCTGCCTTTTGTCTACCTCCTTTTTTAAACAGTGGTGTCATATTTGTTGTTTTTCAATCTGCAGGAACCACCCCAGAGTCCAGCGAATTTTGGTAAATTACCACTAGTGCATTTGTTATTTCTCCCGCCATCTCTTTTAGTACCCTGGGATACATTCCATCAGGACCAGGAGATTTGGCTACCTTTAGCCCCCATTAACTTGCCCAACACTACTTCTTTCGTGATAATGATAGTTTCTGGGTCCTCACCTGCCATAGCCTTCCTGTCATTGATTTTTGGCATGTTATTTGTGTCTTCCACAGTGAAGACCGACACAAAATATCTGTTCAATGCCTCAGCTATTTTCTCATTTCCAGTTATTACATCCCCCTTCTCATCCTCTAAAGGACCAATGTTTACTTTAGCCACTCTTTTTCATTTTATATATTTGTAGAAACTTTTGCTATCTGTTTTTATATTCTGAGCTAGTTTACTCTCATAATCCATCTTACTTTATAGCATTTTTCGTGGCTTTCTGCTGACCTTTAAAGATTTCCCAATCCTCTAGTTTCCCACTAATCTTTGCCACTTCATATGCCTTTTCTTTCAATTTGATACCCTCCTCTATTTCCTTGGATATCCATGGCTGATTATCCCTTTCTCTACAGTCCTTCCTTATCTCTGGTATATACTTTTGCTGAACACTGTGAAAGATTGCTTTGAAGGTCCTCCACTATTCCTCAATGTTCCTGTTTGTGGGGTATGTGGAACATTCCTTTTTCCAATCTCATTCAGATTCTCCACAACTCTTTTTCCATTACATTGATGACTGTATTAGTCATCGCTGTCACTTCCTTCTCCCACCAAGAGCCTAAAAAATTCAACAAATTTTCTTTCTATTTCCACCCCTCGTTACCTTCACATGGTCCATCTCTAACACATCCCTTCCCTTCCTAGATTTCTCTGTCTCCATTTGTTATAAGCCCACCAACGCCCTCAGCTACATCAATTGCACTTCTCCATATCCTGCTTCCTGTAACTCCTGCACTATTCTCCCAAATCTCCATCTCTGTTCAATCAAATCTGATGGTACCATCTTCCACAATATCACTTCTGCATCTCTTCCCTTTTCCTTAACAGAGGGTCCTCCCCACTATACTTGACTGTGCATTCAACATTATCCAACCCATCTCGCACATTTCTGTCCTCACCCCTTCCCCTCCCTCCCAGAATCTTTCCCTAGAAGTGATTCTTCCAAGAGAAGTGATTGCAGAGCCTTTGGCTCTGATCTTCAGGTCGTCGTTGGCCTCTGGTATAGTACCGGAAGATTGGAGGTTAGCGAATGTTGTCCCATTGTTTAAGAAGGGGAACAGAGACTTCCCCGGGAATTATAGACCGGTGAGTCTCACTTCTGTTGTGGGCAAGGTTTTAGAAAAACTTATTAGGGATAGGATTTATAGTTATTTGGAGAGTAATGAATTGATTGGAGATAGTCAGCATGGTTTTGTAGCGGGTAGGTTGTGCCTTACTAACCTTATTGAGTTTTTTGAAAAAGTGACCAAAGAGGTGGATGGGGGTAAGGCAGTTGACGTGGTATATATGGATTTTAGTAAGGCGTTTGATAAGGTTCACCATGGTAGGCTTCTGCAGAAAATGCAGATGTATGGGATTGAGGGTAATCTAGGAAATTGGATCAGGAATTGGCTAGCAGATAGGAGACAGAGGGTGGTGGTTGATGGTAAATATTCGTCATGGAGTTCGGTTACGAGTGGTGTGCCTCAGGGATCTGTTTTGGGGCCACTGCTGTTTGTAATTTTTATTAATGATCTGGATGAGGGTATAGTTGGGTGGATTAGTAAATTTGCTGATGACACCAAAGTCGGAGGTGTGGTAGATTGTGAGGAAGGGTGTCATAGTTTGCAGGAAGACTTGGACAAGTTGCAGAGCTGGGCCGAGAGGTGGCGGATGGAGTTTAATGCGGAGAAGTGTGAGGTAATTCACTTTGGTAGGAATAACAGATGTGTTGAGTATAGGGCTAACGGGAGGACTTTGAATAGTGTGGATGAACAGAGGGATCTAGGTGTATGTGTACATAGATCCCTGAAAGTTGGGAATCAAGTAGATAGGGTTGTTAAGAAGGCATACGGTGTCTTGGCGTTTATTGGTAGGGGGATTGAATTTAGGAGTCGCAGCGTCATGTTGCAACTGTACACAACTCTGGTGCGGCCGCACTTGGAGTACTGTGTGCAGTTCTGGTCCCCACATTACAGGAAGGATGTGGAGGCTTTGGAGAGGGTGCAGAGGAGGTTTACCAGGATGTTGCCTGGTATGGAGGGGAGGTCCTATGAGGAGAGGCAGAGGGATTTGGGGTTGTTTTCGCTGGAAAGAAGGCGACTAAGAGGGGATCTTATTGAAACATATAAGATGATTAGAGGTTTAGATAGGGTGGACAGTGATAGCCTTTTTCCTCGGATGGAGAAAGCTAGCACGAGGGGGCATGGCTTTAAATTAAGGGGGGGTAGTTATAGGACGGATGTCAGGGGTAGGTTCTTTACCCAGAGGGTGGTGAGGGATTGGAATGCCCTGCCTGCTGCGGTTGTAAATGCGCCTAGTTTGGGGGCGTTTAAGAGATCCGTGGATAGGTTTATGGACGAAAAGGGATTGGTTTAGGTTAGTGGGTCATTGTTTTTTAACTGGTCGGCGCAACATCGTGGGCCGAAGGGCCTGTTCTGCGCTGTAATGTTCTATGTTCTATGTTCTATGTAGTGCTTACTTTCCACCGCACTAGCCTCCACTATTTCAGCCACCTCCAGCATGATGCCACCACAAACATAACTTCCCCTCCTCTCCTTTATCAGCATTCCAGAGGGTCCATTCCCTCCGTGACACCCTGTTCCATTGCTTTATCACCCCCAACACCTCATCTCCTTCCCATGGCACCTTCCCATGGAATTGCAGAAGGTGTAACACTTTACATCCCCCCTCCTCAATATCCAAGGCCCCAAATGCTTCTGTATTCGCTGCTCACAATTTATCTTCTTTACACTGGGGAGGTCGATTGCAGACTGGATTAGTTTAGTGGTTTTAAAACAAGGGTGGCATAGACAAGTTGGGCCGAAGGGCCTGTTTCCATGCTGTAATCCTCTATAACTCTATGACTCTATTTCGCTCTCATGTCTATATTTCTGTCCTTGGCTTTCTGCAATGTTCCAGTGAAGCCCAAAACAAACTAGAGGAACAGCAACTCACTTTTGAGGCACTTTACAGCCTTCTGGACTCAACATTGAGTTCCGCAACTTCAAACCATGAACTCTACTTCATTTTATATTGTTTCTCTTAGTGCCAGCCTGTACCTCCTTTTTATTGTTCATAAAAACCTACAGTGCAGATACAGGCCCTTCAGCCCATCGAGTCTGCACCGACCACAATCCCACCCAGGCCCTATCCCCATATCCCTGCATATTTTATCCGCTAATCCCTCTAACCTACACATCTCAGGACACTAAGGGGCAATTTTAGCATGGCCAATCAACCTAACCTGCACATCTTTGGACTGTGGGAGAAAACTGGAGCACTCGGAGAAAACCCATGCAAACATGAGGAGAATGTGCAAACTCCGCAAAAACAGTGACCAGAGCCGGGAATCAAGCCAGATCCTTGTTTTTGCTGTCAGACAACACTGACCTTTATTCTGCTATTCACACCTATTCTGGACCAATGATTTGTTACTTTTCTTATTATCATTACCAATTCCTTTGCCTTTTGTTCCCTGACATTTTTGTCATTTAATCTCCCTTGCCCTCTAACGCCTTTCATACCTTAGCCATGCCCCAGCCTTCATGCATAGATCCATTTTTTGACAGAGATTATGAAAAAGATTTCAATTGAATTTACTCACTGTGCTCTCTACATGGTTCAGTGGAATAATGGTGCTGGATGGCTGGAAGTGAAGAACAAGAGACAAAGGTTACATGATGTGGTAGATGCAGATCAGGTAGAAATATTTGAATAGGTGCTTCAGCAATTGAAACAATGCAGTGATACAATTGGACATTGCTGTCTACCATTCCTACACTCAGAGATTTCTGAGCAAATTGAATGAGGCAACTCTCAGCAGAATGAGTAAAATGAGGTTTCATATGGTTTCCCATTGTGACACAACTCCGCAATAGAAACAGGGAACAGGGAAAATACATAGAAACAGTACAGGGAAGGTGATGGAAATTGAATTGACTCCTTATCTGGTCTAGCCTACATGTGACTCCAGACTCACAGCAATGTGACTGCCCTCTGAAACATACGAGTAAGTCACTCAGTTGTATCAGACTGCAAAAAATTTCAAAGGAGTGAAACCAAACAAACATGGCACCAAAAAAATTCTTCAGAGAGTGGTCGGGGTGTGGAATGCACTGCCTGCTGTGATAGTGGAGTCAGACACGTTAGGAACTTTCAAGTGGTTATTGAATAGGCACATGGAGCACACCAGAACAATAGGGAGTGGGATAGCTTGATCTTGGGTTCGGACGTAGCTTGGCACAACATCGAGGGCCGAAGGGCCTGTACTGTGCTGTAATGTTCTATGTTCAACCCTGTCAACCCAGCAAAATCCTCCTTACTAACATCTGGGGGCTTTTTATAAAGCACAGGATGAGACCATTTAACCCTCATGTCCATGCCAGTCATCAAAGATCTGAGTGTTAAATTGAGATCACTGATATTGTCTAGGACGTGATGATGATGCTCATCATGTTCAGCTATAGATGTCATAACTATGATTTCACATAGTTGACCTGCAAAGAGTGCTGTTCCATACAGCACAGAAACAGCTCACTGTTGATACAGATACCATGTGGCATTTGGGGAAACGGTAACTACCGGCTGGGCACATGAATGTGGTCAATCTTGAGGATGCCAGATTGAGTGGGATTTCCAAAATCCACATTTTGCATCAAACACACAAAATACTCTTGCTTGCAGCATGTCTGAGATGCCCTGTTCTACAGGAGAATGGATGTCTTGCTTCTATTATACAGGGCCTTGGTGGGACCACACCCGGAATATTGTGTGTGGTTTTGGTCATATTTGAGGAAGGATGTCCTTGTTGTACGGGGGGTACAAGAAGGTTTACCAGACTGATTCCTGGGATGGCGGGACTGATGTCTGAGGAGAGATTGAATTGGTTAGGATTGTATTCTCTCATAGAAACCTGTAAAATTCTAACAGGGCCGGACAGAGTAGATGCAGGGAGGATATTCCCGATGGTGGGGGAGTCCAGAACCAGGGGTCAGTCTGAGGATTTGGGGCAGACTGTTTAGGACAGAGATGAGGAGAAATTTCTTCACCCAGAGAGTGGTGAGCCTATGGAATTCACTACCACAGAAAGCAACTGAGGCCAAAATATTGCTTCTTTTCAAGAAGCAGTTAGATATGGGATCAAAGGATATGGAGGAAAGGCAGGATCAGACTACTGAGTTGGATGATCAGCCATGATCATAATGAATGGCAGAGCAGTCACAAAGGGCTGGATGGCCTCCTCCTGCTCCTATTTTCTATGTTTCTATGTTACAGTCTCATGGGGAAATGTGGTCTAGGTAGCGCTTGGTTTAAATGTATAGGGTCATTACACATCGGGACCATAACCGTCCTTTTTCACCGCGGCTAACATTGCCGAAATTCACTCTGTGGTCTCTTCCACTGGGGCAATTCCTTCCATTTCTGTCATTCGATGTTACGCGTGATGATCTTTTGCTTCATTGCAGTCAGCATCTTTATCAGCACACCTGTTATTGGTGTGACCAAGTCACCGAATCACATACAGTACATAACAGGTAGCTTGCTGATTGTCTGACAGTCAGAAATATCACTGTACCTTGTCACCTCTGGGGCTTGAGCTTGAACAGCATGGACTTCTGGGTCAGGTTAAATGACCCTGGACAAGATGCAGAGCGAGAGTGCGAGTGGTGGCTCGAGGCTTCGAGTTTCAGTGAGGAAAGTTTCCCCAGATGCAGCAGAGTGGCCACACCTTCGGTGGCAACTGTCTGTCCAGATAAGCACAAGGTCAGACTGTTGGTTCAGATCCAATGTTGTCTCCAGGACTATTTCTCGCAGTTTGTTAATGGATAGAACATTAAACTTTGTCCCTGTATCGATTTTGATTTTTAACTTGACATTGCTGGAGATTATCTACAGTGCAGTGAGAGGCCGCTTCCACACTTCTGTAATATCGCAGGGATGATTGCGGTGATGGTGCTTTGGTCGTTTAATTCAGATGGCCACTGTCACTCACAGTCACATACCTGTCCCTGGGAAAGTGACTGGCAAGAGTTCTGCTGGCATCACAGAGACTGCTGTTGTTTAGATCTTCAGCACTTGGTGAAGTGATTCCACACAGCACAGTGGTTTCATGTTTTTCCAAAGGTAAAACATTGAGCCCTGTTTGGAGGGTGTTGACGCTGCAGTGGGTGCAAGATGCCCCTAAACTGAAAATACTTTAGTGTTCTGTCGAAATGGTGCTGCTTCCCGCCAGAAATCTTGATGCAATGTTTCAGATTGCTCATCGATTGTGCAGACAGACTGCTGGCAGTTGATCCAGTGTGCCAGGACTCTGGTCCCAGCACGGTTCAGACCAACCCCATCCCACCTGAACAGGTCCCACCTACCCCCAATACTGATGCCAATGCCCCATAAACGCAAACCCATTCCTCCCACACCACTCCCTGAGCCACCCATTCACTTCCTTAATCCTATCAACCCTACGCCCGTCTGCACTCGGTTCAGGCAGTAGCCCAGAGATAACCACCTTGTCGGTTCTACTTTTTAATTCCATTCCCAGCTTTTCATACTCCCTCCCCAGATCCTCAGTTCGCATTTTGCCTACGTCGTTGGCACCCACATGTACCACAACGACCGGATTCTCACCCTCCCACTCCAGGTTCCTCTGCAGCCCAGATGCGACATCCCGGACCTGAGCACCAGGCAGACAGCACACCCTTCTGTGCACTTTGTCATTGTGACAAAGGACAGCGTCAATACCCTTCACCCCACTATCCCCAATAACTACTACGTTCCTTTTCACCTTCTCTATGCCTATGCCCTGCTGCATCACTGTACCGTGTGCAGTTTGCTCACCAACCTCACCTCCCTCGTTCTCGTCCAGACTGGAAGCAAGAACCTCAAACCTGTTATGCAGATTGAGAGGCTGAGGCCTCTGCTCCCCACCCCCCTTCCTCCTCTCCCCACCCCCCTTCCTCCTCTCCCCACCCCCCTTCCTCCTCTCAGCAGCCCCCTCTTGTTGCTGACCCTTAGAGTTAGCCAGTCCAGGGGGGATGGATGTCACTTGCACCCCATTGACAATGGCACCCTCTCTCCCCCTGATGAGCCTCAGTGTCTGTAGCTCAGAGGCCAGCTCATCTACCTTGAGCTGGAGCTCCTCCAGCAACCTGCACTTACTGCAGACATGGTCACTGGGAAGGACCCTGGGGTCCACCAGCTCCCACATCATACAGAAACAACACATCATATGCCCCTCCATTATTCACTGTAGTAATATTGAAAATTTCCACACGAACTTACCTGGCCCTTTTTCTCCCCAGCCCTTTTGATCTTAAGCCCTAGTAGCTCACTCTGCTGCCCTCTCACTCCGCTGCCTGCTCCGATGCTGCCCACTGTCTATATCAGGCCTCCTTTTAAACCTGGCGCTGATTTAAAGCCTGCTGGCCCACAACTCCCTTCTAAACACTCCCTCAGAATTCTTAAAGCGGTAAATACAAAAAGCCCGCAAAAATGCTTTTAAATGATTTAAACAGATCTACAAGGTAAGTTCTTACCAAAAGTGCTTTAAACGTATTTAAACAGGTTTTTAAGAGGTAATTTCTTATCTGGCTCTCTGCTCCTTCTCGTCTGCTCCAGCTGTAAAGAGGACTGTAGACAGGGCTTTAAACTAATTAGGGGGGGGAGGGTGCGAGGGTAGGTGACATTACGGGGTCTAGAGTTAAGGAGAGGGTACAGGTAAGGGTGGAGGCCGAGGATGTCCCAATAATAAAGGGAGTAGGGGGCGTGAGTATGGTTGGCGGCTTTCTGGCAAATAGGGTCCAGGTGAAGGCTGGGATGAAGGCACTATATCTGAATTCACAAAGCATTCGGAATAAAGTGGATGAGCTGGTGGCGCAGATCAGCACAAATGGATATGATCTGGTGGCCATTACAGAGACGTGGCTGCAAGGTGACAGGGACTGGGAGCTGAATGTCCAGGGGTATCAAGTGTTTAGGAAGGATAGGCGGGAGGAAAAAGGGGGGGGCGTAGCTCTGCTGATTAAGGACAGCATCAGGGTGGTAGCAAGAGAGGATATAGGAACCAAAGAACAGAACGTGGAATCGTTGTGGGTAGAGATTAGGAACAGCAAAGGGAGGAAGACGCTGGTGGGTGTCGTCTATAGGCCCCCGAATAATGATCTGGAGGTGGGGCGGGCTGTTAACGTGCAAATAAGTGCGGCGTGCAGGAATGGGACGGCCGTAATTATGGGGGATTTCAATCTGCATATTGATTGGTCGACCCATGTTGGACACGGTGGGCTCAAGGAGGAGTTCTTGGAATGCTGCCGGGATAGTTTCCTTGAACAGTGTGTGTTGGAGCCGACGAGGGAGCGAGCTATCTTGGATCTGGTGTTATGTAATGAGGCGGGTAGAATTAGGGACCTTGCGGTGAAGAATCCTCTTGGGGAGAGTGATCATTGTATGGTGGAGTTTCTGGTGCAGATGGAGGAGGAGAAAGTGGGTTCCCGGACATGTGTCCTTTGTTTGAACAGAGGGGAGTATGGTAGGATGAGAGAAGAATTGGCGAATGTGGACTGGGGGAGCGCGTTGGAAGGTAGGTCTGCTGAGGAGCAGTGGAGGATCTTTAAGGAGATCTTTCTTGGTGCTCAGCAGAAATTTATTCCGATGGTCAAAAAGGACCGTAGGAGGAGAGGTAATAAGCCGTGGATAACGAAGGAGGTGAAGGAAAGTGTTAAATTAAAAGCGGAGGCGTTTAGAGTAGCTAAGAGGAGTGGGCGAGAAGAGGATTGGGAGAGGTTTAAATGTCAACAAAGATTGACAAAGTTGATAGAGAAGGGTAGGAGAAACTATGAAGCTGGGCTAGCGCTTAATATAAAAAAGGATTGCAAGAGTTTTTATAAATATATAAAAAGGAAGAGGCTGGCTAGGGTGAACGTTGGATCCTTAGAGGATGAGAAGGGGGACTTAGTGATAGGGGATGGGGATATGGCTGAGGTCTTGAATAACTTTTTTGTTTTGGTCTTCACGGAGGAGGATGTGAATAATTTGCCGGGTGTTAGCGATGGAAAGGTGGTAGGACTGGAGGGTCTCAATGACATTACTGTTACTAGAGAGGCAGTGCTCGACAGACTGGAGGGGCTGATTGTGGACAAGTCCCCAGGACCAGATGGAATGCATCCGAGGGTTCTGAAAGAAATGGCGGAGGTGATAGTGGATGCCTTGGTGGTTATTTTCCAGACGTCGCTGGATTCCGGGGAAGTGCCGGAAGATTGGAAAACGGCTAATGTTACGCCGTTGTTTAAGAAGGGTGCCAGGCAAAAGGCAGGGAATTATAGGCCGGCTAGTTTAACGTCTGTTGTAGGTAAAATGTTAGAATCTGACATCAAGGAGGAAATAGCGAGGCATCTTGAGGGGAATTGCTTGATAGAGCAGACACAGCACGGTTTCGTTAAAGGGAAGTCGTGTCTGCCAAATTTACTGGAGTTCTATGAGGTTGTGTCTAGGGCGGTGGATATAGGAGAGCCGTGGATGTGGTCTTTCTGGATTTTCAGAAGGCGTTTGACAAGGTCCCTCACAAGAGGTTATTGCAGAAGGTCAGGGGGCATGGAGTTGGGGGTAGGGTGTTAGCGTGGATAGAGGATTGGTTGTCAAATAGGAGGCAGAGAGTGGGGGTCAATGGGTGCTATTCGGATTGGCGGTTGGTGACTAGTGGAGTGCCCCAGGGGTCGGTGCTGGGGCCTCAGCTATTTACCATTTATATAGATGATCTGGAGGAGGGAACCGAGTGTATGGTGTCAAAATTTGCTGATGACACCAAGATTGGTGGAACGGCAAATTGTGCGGAGGGTGTGGAGAGTCTACAGAAGGACCTAGATAGGCTGGGCGAATGGGCCAGGAAATGGCAAATGGAATTTAATGTTGGCAAGTGCGAGGTGGTCCACTTTGGTAGGAATAATGGTAGGAAGGATTATTACTTACGTGGCGAAAAGCTGCAGCAGGCGACGGTGCAGAGGGACCTCGGGGTCCTTGTGCATGAGTCGCAAAAACCCAGCCTGCAGGTGCAGCAGGTGGTCAGGAAGGCGAATGGGATGCTGGCCTTCATAGCGAGGGGGATTGAATATAAAAGTAGGGAGGTCTTGCTGCGGCTGTATAGGGCATTGGTGAGGCCGCAGCTAGAGTACCGTGTGCAGTTTTGGACGCCGTACTTACGCAAGGATATTTTGGCCTTGGAGGGAGTGCAGAGGAGGTTTACTAGGCTGATGCCGGAGTTGAGGGGGTTGAGCTATGAGAAGAGGCTGAATAAACTAGGCTTGTACTCGTTAGAATTTAGAAGAATGAGGGGAGATCTCATTGAGACGTATAAGATGATGAATGGGATGGATAGGATAGAGGTGGAGAGACTCTTCCCGCTCAGAGAAGACAGTAGGACTAGAGGGCACAGCCTCAAGATAAAGGGGGGGCGGTTTAGAACGGAGTTGAGGAAGAATTTCTTCACTCAAAGGGTGGTGAACCTCTGGAATTCTCTGCCCGTTGAAGTGGTGGAGGCTACCTCGCTAAATATTTTTAAGACGCGGGTTGATGGGTTTTTGATAAGAGAGGGGATTAAGGGTTATTGCAGCCCCTCCAGTCTGTCAGTTTCATAAATTACCTGGATGAGGAAGTGGAGGGATGGGTAAGTAAGTTTGCTGATGACACGAAGGTCGGTGGTGTTGTGGATGGTCTGAAAGGGTGTCAAAAGTTGCAGCAGGACATAAATAGGATGCAGGACTGGGCGGAGAAGTGGCAGATGGACTTCAACGCGGATAAATGTGTAGTGGTCCACTTTGGCAGAACCAACGGGATGAACGAGTACACTATCAAGGGCAGAAGTCTTAGCAGTGTTGAAGAGCAGAAGGATCTTGGGGTCCGGGTCCACAGGACTCTTAAATCGGCCTCGCAGGTGGAGGAGGTGGTCAAGAAGGCGTATGGTGTACTGGCCTTCATTAATCGAGGGATTGAGTTTAGGAGTCGGGAGGTAATGCTGCAACTTTATAAGACCCTTGTCAGGCCTCATTTGGAGTACTGTGCGCAGTTCTGGTCGCCTCACTATAGGAAAGACGTAGAAGCTATTGAAAAGGTACAGAGGAGATTTACAAGGATGTTGCCTGGACTGGGAGGCATGCCTTATGAAGTTAGGTTGAGGGAGCTGGGACTCTTTTCCCTGGAGAGACGAAGGTTGAGAGGCGACCTGATAGAAGTTTATAAAATGTTGAGAGGAATAGATAGGGTGGATTCTCAGAGGCTATTTCCCCGGGTTGAAATGGTCGCTACGAGAGGACATAGATTTAAGGTGCGGGGAGGAAAGTACAGAAGTGATGTTAGGGGTAAGTTTTTCACTCAGAGGGTGGTGAGTGAATGGAATCGGCTGCCGTCAGTGGTGGTGGAGGCGAACTCGCTGGGGTCTTTTAAAAGACTTCTGGATGAGTATATGGGGTTTAATGGGATTGGGGGTTATAGATAGGTCTATAGATTGGTAGGTGCTGATGTGATCGACGCAACTCGTGGGTCGAACGGCCTGTTTGTGCTGTAGTGTTCTATGTTCTATGTTATGGGGAGAGGGCGGGAATGCGGAACTGAGCCACGACAGATCAGCCATGATCTTATTGAATGGCGGGGCAGGCTCGAAGGGCTAGATGGCCTACTCCTGCTCCTATTTCTTATGTTCTTATGTTCTTACCCCCTATTCTGTTTCCCACCTAAACCATGCTGTTTCCTGCCAGAATTCTCTGTTCAATCTTTCGGACTGTTTGTTTAAAATGCACATTTCTCGCAGTAGACAGTAAAGTCAGGACCTTCTGTTTCAGTCGCTGTTTTCAGAGTACATCGGTTTCGACATTGCACATTTTTCTGCAAAGACATTTAGTGCATCCACGTAGGGCTGGATTAATCCAGTTTCTGACTAGCAGAATCGAATACGTGGTGGTGTAAAATTATGTTTTTAAGTGGGGAGAATATTTCTTCAAATTTTTGTAGGATAATTGCAGGATCCTCTTTATATTCTTCTGAATCAAATTTAAACAATGAACTTTGTGATCACTATGGGACCTGTGAAGTTCAGCAGAGTATAGGCTTGTACCTTTGTTTTTATTTCAGATAGTGCTGCACTGAAGAAGCTGATCCATTCCAGCTTGAATCTGTCCAATTATCCCAGGTTCTCATTGAAGACAAGCGGGTCAATATTTGGGATTCCTTGCGCCATTCTGCCAGCCCTGATAGCATGTCATTCTGATTGGTCCATAAGGGACTTTCAATAAACAGAAGGTTTATTAACTAAACTACAAACTCTCATTAACAAATCCCCTCTGCCTGAGGTCCCACATAATCCTGCCAAGCTTCACTTCACCTTCAGCTCCACCCAGCTGCATCACCACATAGTCACATGACAACTCGGTCTATACATAATAAAGCCCGAAATATACAGAAACTGTGAATTACACCCAAACTCCAAAATAGACAGACAGAAACCCCAAAGTATACAAACAACCTCAATGTTTGATGAGGAGGTAACAATAGTCAGTTTCAGAGTATCCAATGTACTGTTTTTATGCACTCCAAGAGGCATTTGATGTAAGAACATAAGAACATAAGAAATAGGAGCAGGAGTAGGCCAGCCAGCCCTTCGAGCCTGCCCCGCCATTCAATAAGATCATGGCTGATCTGTCGTGGCTCAGTTCCACATTCCCGCCCTCTCCCCATAACCCTTAATCCCCTCGCTTATCAAAAACCCATCAACCCGCGTCTTAAAAATATTTAGCGAGGCAGCCTCCACCACCTCAACGGGCAGAGAATTCCAGAGATTCACCATCCTTTGAGTGAAGAAGTTCCTCCTCAACTCCGTTCTAAACCGCCCCCCCTTTATCTTGAGGCTGTGCCCCCTAGTCCTACTGTCCTTTCTGAGCAGGAAGAGTCTCTCCACCTCTATCCTATCCATCCCATTCATCATCTTATACGTCTCAATGAGATCTCCCCTCATTCTTCTAAAGTCTAACGAGTACAAGCCTAGTTTATTCAGCCTCTCCTCATAGCTCAACCCCCTCAACTCCGGTAGCAGCCTAGTAAACCTATTTGCATATTTGATAACGTTCACTAAAATCACGGTTCCTGGCATTGAAGATTGATTTATAATTGGGGTGGCACTGTGGCACAGTGGCACAGTGATTAGCAATGTTGCCTCACAGCGTCATAGACACAGGTTCAATTCCTGGCTTGGGTCATTGTCTTTATGGAGTTTGAACATACTCCCCGTGTTTGTAGGGATTTCCTCCAGATGCTCCAGTTTCCTCCCACACTCCAAAGATGTGCAGGTTAGGTGGATTGGCCATGCTAAATTGCCCTTTAGTGTCAGAGGGACTAGCTAGGGTAAATTCATGGGGTTATGGGGATAGGATCTGGGTGGGGTTGTGGTCACTGCAGACTCGGTGGGCCAAATGGCCTCCTTCTGCACAAGGAATCTATGATTCCACATGGTTTAGAGATCAGTGGATGGTTGCAAATAGAGAGTAGGGATCACACACTTGTACTTCACTTGGAAGGAAGTGACTGATGATGTCCCTCAAGGGTCTTTGCTGATGCCTCAACTATTCACTGTGTTTGCAGGACTCAGACAACATAACAGAGAGCCACATATCCCATTTTCTGTTGACATTCAGTTTGGCGATATAGTAAGTGGTGCAGCGAGAAAAATAAAATTACAATTAAACATTCAAAAATGAGGTGAATGGTCAAAGTTGTGGCAGATGGGTTTCCACACAGATGAAGTCATCCATTTTGGACCCATGACTGGATCAAAATACTATTTAAATGGTGAAATAGGGATGCTGGAGGTCCAAATAGATTTAGTGATTCATGCACACTAATCGCTACTCAAGTACAAATAAAAAGCAAAAAGGCTAAGGAATTTTCAACATTTATGACTAGAAGGCTGGAATATAAAAGGGAGAAAGTTTTGTTATAATCATACAAAGCCCCTGATGGGCGACATTTGGAGCACTGCGTACAGCTCTGGGCACCGCACCTCAGAAAGGATATATATCGACATTGGCAGAAGCATGTTCACCAGAATCAAACCACATTACACATTTAAACATGGGATAATAAGGACAGGTTATTTAACCTAGGGCTGTATTCCCCTCAATGTAGTCATTTGATTTGGGTTTTAGGATATTGATACGAATTGATGGGGTCGGTAGAGAGAAATCATTGTCATTGATGGGAGACTCAGACAAGCAGACATACCCTGAACCGAGTCACTACAAAGAGAAACCAGAAAACCCTTCTTCAGCCAAAGACCAGCGGACATGTGTAGCTCTCAGGAAAACCCAGTAGATGCTCACCCAATTCATCTTTTCAATCTCAAATCAATAGGATTTTGCTAGATAAAGCTACAAAAGGATATGGAGTGAAGGTAGCTGGATGTAGTTAAGATACAGATCAGTACTGGTTTCACTAAGTTACAGTACAGTCTCAAATAGCTGAACGAACTCCCCCCCCCCACCCCAACCACCACCCCCCTACCCCCCACCACCACATTTCTATGTCCCCAGTATTACAGCAATCCTATAATACATTACAATCTGAATAAATGATGGACATATAGACAGGTGGTAGTGTAGCTGTATTGTCATTATTCCCATTGGGATATCAATGTAGAAAACCTGAGAATGCTCTGAGGACCCAGGTTCAAATCCCACCATGGCAGATGATGAAATTTAAATTCAAATTTAAAAATCTGACATTCAAAGTTTAATGATGAGCAGGAAACCATTGCTGAATGTTGCAAAACCCATCAGGAAATCTATCATCCAACATGTGACTGCAGGTCCGCAGCAATGTGGTTAACTCCGAAGTGGCCTCACAAGCCACTTAGTTCAAGGGCAATAAGTCTCACGAAAGAATAAAATAATTATTATTCACTCTGCCTCCTCACTCCAATATTTTTTAAAAATCTTGCTTTCATCCTGAGCATATATGAGCAGACCAACCAGGAGCACTTTGGGTTCACTGTACTCATTATCGAACCCTTTCATCCAACGACTCATCCTCATTTGAATCTGTCAATGCACTCTCTGCTAACTTTTGATGCGAGTCTCAACTTCTACGATCCCTATCAAAGAGGGGTACGGTACCATGGTGGTTAGCACTGCTGCCTCACTGCGCCAGGGACTTGCGTTCAATTCCGGCTTGAGTCACTGTCTGTGTGGAGTCTGCACATTCTCCCCGTGTCTGTGTGGGTTTCCTCGGGTCCTCCAGTTTCCTCCAACATTCCCAAAGATGTGCAGATGAAATGGATTGGCCATGCTAAATGGCTCCTTACTGTCAGGGGGATTAGCAGGGTAAATATGTAGGGTTATGGGGATAGGACCTGGGTGAGATTGTTGTCAGTCTGGGTGAATGGTCTGTATCACTTGGAGCTCAATTGTTCTTCAGGGCATTAAAAAGAGTTGATCAGATTTTTATTCTAAAGTGACCTAAGGATGTTTTTCTTTTTTTGACTCTCTTGCGGAATGACTCCACAGCTAACGGGGGAGAGGGTGAAGTGAGTGACTGTTGCACCATATCAAAGCAAGACAGTTCCAATCAGTTAGCGTCTTATCATGGAATCATAGAATCCCTACAGTGCAGAAGGCAGCCATTCAGCCCATCCCATCCAAGCCCTATCCTTGTAACTCCATGTATTTATCCTGCTAATTTTCCTGACACTGAGGGGCAATTTAGCATGGCCAATCATCCTAACCTGCACATTTTTGGAGTGTGGGAGAAAACCGGAGCACCCGGAGGAAATTCACACAGACACGGGGAGAATGTGCAAACTCCACACAGACAGTGACCTGAGGCCTGTATTAAACCCAGGTCCCTGGTGTTCTGAGGCAGCAGTGCCAACCACTGTGACACCATGCTGTCCATCTCCCTGATTACAATGATTAACTCTGTTGCCAAAAGGTAAACTGTTGTTATGGCTCCTCTGCTTTTTGTAGTCAAATCCGGTTTGGAGTCTCACTGAGATTGGTTTGATGTGACCTGGCTTGTTTCCTTCACTCTTTTGTATTGGCTTGGTATAGTTTCTATTGACTCAATTTAGCGAGACTTAACCTCACTCATTTTGGTCTGCTGTAGGCTTACATACCCTGCCTACCTCATTTTGCATTGGGTCATTTGTTTATTGGGTCAACATGGAGGAAAATAGCCAAAGCAGACAATAATAAGCATGAAGCTAATGGGCTCTCTCTGTAGCTTCTCCAGCTGATTCTTTTTTCATCTGTTCCAAGAGGTAAGCCAAAGGAAGATTCCAGCCTTCCAAGAAGTCAGTGCTGAATAGTTTCCAGCTCACTGTGGTTGGAAAATCCAGGAATGGAATGAGTCTGCAACTAATTATAGCCAATAGCATTCAGGGAAATAATAGTGTTAACTTTGTTTTCAGAAATAGTTGCTCAACTGCTGATTGGCAAACAAAGACATTCTCAATTGTCCATTCACTCCCTTTCCCATTCTCAAAAGTATCTGGGGCGACACAGCACAGGAACCTTTATTATTGCGCTTTCTCAGGCAGGGTTGATTCTTGCTGTGATCCCTGGCTGATTCAGTTAATTGTGGCTTTTGGATGACCAACTGATGCAGTTTGAGATCCCAGTCAATTAAAATGGGGTTGGCTAACTCTGGGTATCTATAAACAATATGTATGAAAGAATAGAAAGGTATGTAGCAAAGTTTTCAGCTGTGGCTTAGCTGGTAATACTCTTAGATTCAAGTTCAATGGTAACAGGTTCAAGTCCCAACTCCAGAAGCTTAAGTACAAAAATCACAGCTGACACTCCAGTGCAGTACAGAGTGTCTTATCATGGAATCATAGAATCCCTATAGTGCAGAAGGCAGCCATTCGGCCCATCCTTTGGGTAAGACGTTCAAACAAAGCCCCATCTGTCTTTTTACGTGGACGTAAAAGTTGGCATTACTTCAAAGAACAGCAGGGGAATTAGCACTGAGTACTGGCCAATACTTATTCTTCAAATAACATTGTTAATAAAAACAGATTATGTGGTCATGAAGACAATTCTGCTTGTAGATCTTGCTGCGCACAAATTGGCTGTTGTATTTCCTAAATTATTACCATGACTGCACGTTGCTGTAAGGTGCTTTGGAATGTCCTGAGGCCATGAAAGGTGCTGTAGAAATGTAAGCTTTTCTTTTCTAAATTTGTTCATAACACTAAGTTAGGGTAACAGAGTCAGAGTGTAGATGCAGAAAGTTGTGGAGTTAAATTAATAGATCAAATGATTTGGCAAAACTGTAGCAGATAGAATTTGATATGAAAAATATTTTGCTTAAAAAAACACTTTGGATCTAAGAAAGATGGTTTGGAGTATCCTCAAAGTGGCAAGAAGCTGGGAACTGCAGAGAAGCAGAGAGTTCAAGGACAGAAATCATTAAAAAGTAGTGGACAGGTGCAAAAAATAATTTAAATGCCAAATAGAATGCTTGTCTTTATCTCAAGATAGTTGGAGTGTAAAAAATGAAGAAGTTTTGTTACAGTTGTGCAAAGGTATGGATCAGAATTTTACAGCCCTCTAATGGTGGGCTTGAGGTGCAGGGCCCTAAAATTCCCACCTGTCCCTCCTGAACTTTCCATTAAGGCATCAGCTCCACTCCCCAGTTTGAGACCCTCTGCTCTTACCTGGTCCTGGATGTTGGGATCTTGAATCTGGGGACTGGTGTAGTTTTAGGCCTGGCCACTGCTGATTTGTCAGCTACTGTCTGAGGCGCTCCTTGGAATGTTAAATGGTGAGGGGCAGCAGTGATTGGGGGGATGTGTTTCTCACCACTTTGAATAGTGGGGCAGGAAACCCCACCATCTGAGAAATCCTGTTAAATCCCATCTGTGGCATTGCATTCATCTCAGTGCATCAGGTTGGATATGTTGGCACATGACTGACTGTCAAACTAAGAGTGAGGTGAATGCCCATAATTAAATATAAACACTACATCAACTGAAAGCAACAGGTGAATCTCGCAGTCAACACAGTGTTCCAAAGTTACTGTCTGAGGAATATTGTTAGCTTCACAAAAACATCATCTCACTGCCTATCTCACCATTCAAATGTGTAGAGTGGTGTGAAGTTGCTTAGTTTGTATGGCAGATACTAATGATGTACTCACCAGAGAAAGTTAAGTCTTGTCCATTTCAATGTAAGGATTCTTTTAATGGTGTGTATATGTTCATTACTGCCACTCAACCCCTCTGGCACTGAAAATGAACTATTTTGTTTGTTGGGTCTCTATCCTTCAGGTTTTAATTGCAGCTGGGAACATTAAACATGTAAATTTTAAAATGTAATTTTTCCTTTCTCTTGTTTCTAACTTAATCCACCTTATCCGCTCTTTATTTCTGCTTCTCTACCTGAATTCACATTTGTATTTACAATTCCTTCTCAGTCATTGTGCTGTTGGTTAAGGAAATGAATAACTTCTTGCCCTGTTCACTCAGTATCCGGGTGCCTGTTTTTTCTTATTGTGACATTCACAACTCACACTTCACAACTTCACACAAAAAATGTCAACATTGTAAAAGTGTAAAGACAAGTTATACGGCTGATTCACTCCTACGGCAAATTAAAACCCATTGGTTTTAAAACCCATAGGTACAATTTCATTAGAATAGTACTGGGGATAATTACGAGGACAGGTTACACAGACTCAGCTTGTATTCCCTCAAGTGTAGAAGATGAGGGGGTGACCTAATTGTGGTGTTTAACAGGGATTTGATAGGGTGAACAGAGAATCATTAGTAATCATTTCTTCTGGTCAGTGAATGGGGAGGGGCAGAGTCCACAATAAGGAGGCAAAACCTTAGAATTCATAGAATCGAATGGCTACAGTGCAAAAGGAGGACATTTAGCCCATCGGGTCTGCACTGATGGAGCACCTTACGCAGGCCCTATCCCTGTAATCTCACCAATCCTCCTGACCTACACATCTTGGGATACTAAGGGGCAGTTTAGCATGACCAGTCTACCTAACCTGCACACTTTTAGAGTGTGTGAGGAAACCAGAGTATCTGGAGCAAACCCATGAAGACACGGAGAGACCATGTAAACTCCACGCTGACAGTGACCGAGGCCAGAGTTAAACCTGGGACCCTGCTGCTGTGAGGCAGCTGTGCTAAGAACTGTGCCACCCTGTCACTCTGCCACTCATTCAAGCCAGGCTGATCAGAGGAGATTTGAGGAAGCACATCCTCACACAAAGGGGAGTGGTAGTCTGGAAATCTCTCCCCCAGGGAGATGCTGAGGCAGCAGAGAGGATTTGAGGGAGCAGACCAATTGGAAATTTCAAAATTGAGATTGATGGATTTGTGTTGGATAAGGGAATTTAAGAGTTATGAAACCAAGGCAGGTAAATTGAGTTATAATACAGATCAGCTATCTAACTGAATGGTAGAACCTATTTCAGAGATTGAAAGAAGAAATAGCAAGGCACCTAGAAAAGAATGGTTTGATCGAACAGACTCAGCATGGATTCGTTAAGGGGAAGTCATGTTTGACGAATTTATTGGATCTCTATGAGAATGTGAATAGTGCGGTAGACAGAGTAGAACAGGTGGATGTGGTGTTTTTAGATTTCCAAAAGGTGTTTGATAAGGTGCCTCACAAAAGGTTGCTGCAGAAGGTTAGGGTGCACAGAGTTGGGGGTAAGGTGTTTGTGTGGATAGAAGATTGGCTGTCTAATAGGAAGCAGAGAGTTGGTATCAATGAGTGCTATTCTGGTTGGCGGTTGGTGACTAGTGACGTGCCGCAGGGATTGGTGCTGGGGCCTCAACTATTTACCATTTATATAGATGATCTGGAGGAGGGGCCTGAGTGAAGGGTGACAAAATTTGCTGATGACATGAAGATGAGTGGAAAAGCAAATTGTGTGGAAGGTGTGGAAAGTCTGCAGAGAGATCTGGATAGGCTGAGCGAGTGGGCAAGGACATGGCAGATGGAGTATAATATTAGCAAGTGTGAAGTTATCCACTTTGGCAGAAATAATAGTAGGAGGGATTATTATTTAAAAGGCGAAAAGCTGCAGCATGCTACGGTGCAGAGGGACCTGGGGGTCCTTGTGCACGAGTCGCAAAAACCCAGTCTGCAGGTGCAGCAGGTGATCAAGAAGGCGAATGGGATGCTGGCCTTTATAGCGAGGGGGACAGAATATAAAAGAAGGGAGGTCTTGCTGCAACTGTACAGGGTACTGGTGAGGCCGCAGCTGGAGTACTGTGTGCAGTTTTGGTCACTGCACTTGCGGAAGGATATATCGGCCTTGGAGGGAGTGCAGAGGAGGTTCACTAGGCTGATACCGGAGATGAGGGGGTTGGCCTATGAAGAGAGACTAAATAGACTGGGTCTGTACTCGTTGGAGTTTAGAAGGATGAGGGGGGATCTTATAGAGACGTATAAGATAATGAAGGGGTTGGATAGGGTAGAGGTAGAGAGATTCTTCCCGCTTAGAAAGGATAGCAGGAGTAGAGGACACAGCCTCAAGATAAGGTGGGGGGGACAGTTTAGATCAGAGTTGAGGAGGAACTTCTTCACTGAAAGGGTGGTGAATCTCTGGAATTCTCTGCCCGTTGAAGTGGTGGAGGCTACCTCACTAAATATATTTAAGTCACGGGTATATAGGTTTCTGATAGACAGGGGAATTAAGGGTTATGGAGAGAAAGCAGGAAAGTGGAACTGATTCACTTCAGATCAGCCATGATCTTATTGAATGGTGGGGCAGGCTCGAAGGGCTGGATGGCCTACTCTTGCTCCTATTTCTTATGTTCTTATGAAAGACCTCCTCCCATGCCAACTTATGGATTGATGCTAACCATTGGTAATATTGGCAAGGGTAGGAGAGGGCTTCTGGAACGGGAGTGGCCTAGTTGGCTGATAGGGTTAAGGAGAATCCTAAGGCGTTCTATAGGTATGTCAAGAACAGAAGGTTGGTTAGGGCAAGATTAGGGCCAGTTATAGACAGCAGAGGGAAGTTATGTGTGGAACCGGAGGAGATTGGAGAGGCATTGAACCAATATTTCTCTTCGGTGTTCACGCAGGGGGACATGGATATAGCTGAGGAGGACACTGGGTTGCAGGGGAGTAGAATTGACAGTGTTACAGTTGATAAGGAGGATGTGCTGGATATTCTGGAGGGTCTGAAAATAGATAAGTCCCCTGGTCCGGATGGGATTTACCCCAGGATTCTCTGGGAGGCAAGAGAAGTGATTGCAGAGCCTCTGGCTCTGATCTTCAGGTCGTCGTTGGCCTCTGGTATAGTACTGGAAGATTGGAGGTTAGCGAATGTTGTCCCATTGTTTAAGAAGGGGAACAGAGACTTCCCCGGGAATTATAGACCGGTGAGTCTCACTTCTGTTGTGGGCAAGGTTTTAGAAAAAATTATTAGGGATAGGATTTATAGTTATTTGGAGAGTAATGAATTGATTGGAGATAGTCAGCATGGTTTTGTAGCGGGTAGGTCGTGCCTTACTAACCTTATTGAGTTTTTTGAGAAAGTGACCAAAGAGGTGGATGGGGGTAAGGCAGTGGACGTGGTGTATATGGATTTTAGTAAGGCGTTTGATAAGGTTCACCACGGTAGGCTTCTGCAGAAAATGCAGATGTATGGGATTGGGGGTGATCTAGGGAATTGGATCAGGAATTGGCTAGCGGATAGGAGACAGAGGGTGGTGGTTGATGGTAAATATTCATCATGCAGTTCGGTTACGAGTGGTGTGCCTCAGGGATCTGTTTTGGGGCCACTGCTGTTTGTAATTTTTATTAATGATCTGGATGAGGGTATAGTTGGGTGGATTAGTAAATTTGCTGATGACACCAAAGTCGGAGGTGTGGTAGATAGTGAGGAAGGGTGTCATAGTTTGCAGGAAGACTTAGACAGGTTGCAGAGCTGGGCCGAGAGGTGGCGGATGGAGTTTAATGCGGAGAAGTGTGAGGTAATTCACTTTGGTAGGAATAACAGATGTGTCGAGTATAGGGCTAACGGGAGGACTTTGAATAGTGTAGATGAGCAGAGGGATCTAGGTGTATGTGTACATAGATCCCTGAAAGTTGGGAATCAAGTAGATAAGGTTGTTAAGAAGGCATACGGTGTCTTGGCGTTTATTGGTAGGGGGATTGAATTTAGGAGTCGCAGCGTTATGTTGCAACTGTACACAACTCTGGTGCGGCCGCACTTGGAGTACTGTGTGCAGTTCTGGTCCCCACATTACAGGAAGGATGTGGAGGCTTTGGAGAGGGTGCAGAGGAGGTTTACCAGGATGTTGCCTGGTATGGAGGGGAGGTCCTATGAGGAGAGGCTGAGGGATTTGGGGTTGTTTTCGCTGGAAAGAAGGCGGCTAAGAGGGGATCTTATTGAAACATATAAGATGATTAGAGGTTTAGATAGGGTGGATAGTGATAGCCTTTTTCCTCTGATGGAGAAATCTAGCACGAGGGGGCATGGCTTTAAATTAAGGGGGGGTAGTTATAGGACGGATGTCAGGGGTAGGTTCTTTACCCAGAGGGTGGTGAGGGATTGGAATGCCCTGCCTGCTGCAGTTGTAAATGCGCCTAGTTTGGGGGCGTTTAAGAGATCCGTGGATAGGTTTATGGACGAAAAGGGATTGGTTTAGGTTAGTGGGTCATTGTTTTGTAACTGGTCGGCGCAACATCGTGGGCCGAAGGGCCTGTTCTGCACTGTAATGTTCTATGTTCTATGTTCTATGTTCTAGTATGTATTTGTGGGTTCTTAAGCAACATTCCTGCTCCTCTACCCAAACCCCACAAAAGCATTCCAAACTTATCTTAGCTGGCCCTCTATGGATCTACTGCCCCAGAGAGTGTGCAGTGTGCTCACATGAACTAGTCCTGGCCCATAATGGCCACTGTGATCCTTAAAGTCTGAGTTGAACACTGAAGTAGATTTTCCTTTAATTTCTCTTTCATTGACATCATTGGTCAGACCAGCATTTGTTTCCTGGAACTGAGTGACCTTCTCCGCCATTTCAGGGAGTAGCTAAGAGTCACCTGTGGCTCTGGAGTCACCTGTAGGCTGGACAACGTAAGGACGGCAGATTTCTTTCTCAAATGGACATCAGTGAACCAGATGGATCTTGAAGGCAATCAATGATAGCGATATTGCATAATGTATTGTATAAAAAGAACATGTGGTGATTAACTCCTTTCAAAATGGCGCTGGAGTTAACAAGCCGCCGAGACTATCAACCCCACGACAGCCTCAGTAAAGGCATTAAAGGCCATGGAGCATAGAATTAGACTCAGTAAGTGCTGCAACACCAGCATTGAATCAAAGTGGAGCAAGTTCACAAAGGTAACTTTTATGCTCACTGCGGCCACTAGAATCTATAATGATAATACACAAAAATAAAGAAATAATGTTGGATTTTATAATGGGGATTGATTCACATTGGGCCCAATAACCTGTAATCCTACAAGAAAAATATACATGGGGATAAGTTTCTTTCAGTGTATGAGCAATAGTCTAATGGAATAGATCCTGCTTGATTTCCCTTTCTCTTCGAAGAGCAGAAGGATCTTGGGGTCCGGGTCCACAGGACTCTTAAATCGGCCTCGCAGGTGGAGGACGTGGTCAAGAAGGGGTATGGTGTACTGGCCTTCATTAATCGAGGATTGGGAGGCATGCCTTATGAAGATAGGTTGAGGGAGCTGGGACTCTTCTCCCTGGAGAGACGAAGGTTGAGAGGCGACCTGATAGAGGTTTATAAAATGTTGAGAGGAATAGATAGGATGGATTCTCAGAGGCTATTTCCCCGGGTTGAAATGGTCGCTACGAGAGGACACAGATTTAAGGTGCGGGGAGGAAAGTACAGAAGTGATGTTAGGGGTAAGTTTTTCACTCAGAGGGTGGTGAGTGAAAGGAATCGGCTGCCGTCAGTGGTGGTGGAGGCGAACTCGCTGGGGTCTTTTAAAAGACTTCTGGATGAGTATATGGGGTTTAATGGGATTGAGGGTTATAGATAGGTCTATAGATTGGTAGGTGTTGATGTGATCGGCGCGACTCGTGGGCCGAAGGGCCTGTTTGTGTTGTAGTGTTCTATGTTCTATGTTCGTCTTGAGTCACTCTGTGAAAATTCAGGGGAGCTCAGCGGCACTTTCTGTTTCCTTTACCTTAAGAACCCCTGACTTTTATTACTTCAGCTCCCTAACATCGAGATGTGAGCTGGTAGCAATGCTGATACAATTGTGCAGCTGCTCAGGAGGACGGGAACAAGCTCAGTGTGATATCTGGCTACAGCAGCAGTGTGAGCAGACACAATCAGCTTTCTTCCCCTGTTTCTGCCTCTGTTGGGTGGAGTTTGACTATCCCTTCCTGTCCACAAACTGGCAGTGAGCCGGATTAAAAGCAGATTGCCTCAGCAGACAGTCTGCCAGATGGGAAGCATATGTGCCCAGAACTGGCAGCAACTCCATGGATGACCAAGGGGAATTTGATGCCCAAGGTGCAAGGCATCAGTCAGTAAATGTCACAGACCTTCCTCGGGCAGCCCACATGAGGCTGCGAATAGATAGAGGACCAAAAATAAAATGGACCAATCAACAGTGCCTTGGTACAGAAAAACACAATAAATGGTTTAAACAGCAGCATTCTGACATAAAGGGTTATGGATTCTTCCCCATAATATTGCCAAGAATTTACATTCTTTACTCCTGTCTCTAGTTATAACTTACATCTCGGTCCCAAGGCAGTGCCTTAAGAATGTGCAATGACCTCACTTATGGAGAAATTGAATCATTGTCAGATGGATTTAGATGCTAACTGGATTCACCAGTCCCACCCTCTCGACACGTCTCTGAATTAAGGCAGGGCTCATCAAGGTTAAGAAAGTCAGTTCTGCAGAGAGCCATTCTTTCCACATCAGACTTCAAGCCTAAATTTGCAAAGATCAATTGAAGGCATAGCAAAGTTGGATCAAGATATATGCAACAAGTACTCCAAAACAATGAGGGACCAAGTCCCAAGGTGCTTCACAATAACATTACCAAATCTAATTTGAAACTGATTTTCAGGAGGAGATTCTAGGGAGGAGCTTTCAGAGCCTTTGGCTTTGATCTTCATGTCGTCATTGGCTACAGGTATAGTGCCGGAAGACTGGAGGATAGCAAATGTTGTCCCCTTGTTCAAGAAGGGGAGTAGAGACCATCCTGGAAATTATAGACCCGTGAGCCTTACTTCTGTTATGGGCAAAGTTTTGGAAAGGATTATAAGAGATAGGATTTATAATCATCTAGAGAGAAATAATTTGATTAGGGATAGTCAACACGGTTTTGTGAAGGGTAGGTCGTGCCTCACAAATCTTATCGAGTTCTTTGAGAAGTTGACCAAAGAGGTGGGTAAGGGTAAAGCAGTTGACGTGGTGTATATGGATTTCAGTAAAGCGTTTGATAAGGTTCCCCATGGTAGGCTACTGCAGAAAATACGGATGCATGGGATTGAGGGTGTTTTAGCAGTTTGGATCAGGAACTGGCTAGCTGATAGAAGACAGAGGGTGGTGGTTTATGGGAAATATTCAACCCGGAGTTCAGTTACTAGTGGTATACCACAGGGATCTGTTTTGGGGCCACTGCTGTTTGTCATTTTTATAAATGACCTAGATGAGGGTGTAGAAGGATGGGTTAGTAAATTTGCTGATGACACTAAAGTTGGAGGAGTTGTAGACAGTGAGGATGGATGTTACAGTTTGCAGAGGGACATAGATAAGCTGCAGAGCTGGGCCGAGAGGTGGCAGATGGAGTTTAATACGGAAAAGTGTGAGGTGATTCACTTTGGTAAGAGTAACAGGAGTACAGAATATAGGGCTAATGGAAGGATTCTTAGTAGTGTTGACGAGCAGAGAAATCTCGGTGTACATGTGCATGGATCCCTGAAAGTTGGCACCCAGGTTGATAGGGTTGTTAAAAAGGTGTAAGGTGTGTTAGCTTTTATTGGTCGAGGGATTGAATTTCGGAGCCGTGAGATCATGTTGCACCTGTACAAAACTCTGGTGCAGCCGCACTTGGAGTATTGCGTACAGTTCTGGTTGCCGCATTATAAGACGGATGTGGAAGCATTGGAAAGGGTGCAGAGGAGGTTTACCAGGATGTTGCCTGGTATGGTGGGAAGGTCTTATGAGGAAAGGCTGAAGAACTTGAGGTTGTTTCTGTTAGAGAGAAAAAGGTTGAGATGACTTAATTGAGGCATACAAATAATCAGCGGATTAGATAGGGTGGACAGTGAGAGCCTTTTTCCTTGGATGGTGATGGCTAACACGAGGGGACATAGCTTTAAATTGAGGGGTGATAAATATAGCACGGATGTCAGAGGTAGGTTCTTTACTCAGAGGGTAGTAAGGGCGTGGAATGCCCTGTCTGCAGCAGTAGCGGACTCGCCAACTTTAAGGGCGTTCAAATGGTCATTGGATAGACATATGGATAATATTGGAATAGTTTAGGTTAGATGGTCATTAGATTGGTTCCACTGGTCGGCACAACATTGAGGGCTGAAGGGCGTGTACTGTGCTGTAATGATCTGTGTTCTATGTTCTATGAGTCACTGAAGGAGATATTGAGAGTGGGTTCCACTCTAAGAAGCATCTTGAAGGAAGAGAGAGAGAGACAGAGAGAGCAATGGATGGAATTCCAGAGCTTATGTCCCCAGCAGCAATGCGTGTTGACCAATGGTGAAGTGATTTAGATAGAGACTGACAAACTGCCCAAATTGAAGCAGCACAAAGGTGAGATTACAAAGACAGGGGAGGGATGAGGGGTGGAATAGGAGAGGAATGGGGCCTTGGGGGGATTTGAATATGAGGAATTAAAGTTGAGGCCTTGCCAGACTGGAAGTCAATGTTGGTCAGTCAGTAACTATTAGGCTGATGGGTGAAAAAAGGGAATTGCTGTTTGCTTTGGATGATCTCAAGTTTATGTAAATGTGGAAACAGAGGGCCAGCCAGGTGAGCAGTCAAATACTCACATCAGCATGGATCACAGTTTCAACAGCAGCAGATAGTAAAGTCAGGTCACCTTACTCAGATGAAAGTTGGTGAACTTGGTGATGGAGTGTGATTAGAAGTTTATCCCAGGAACAAGAACAACAGCAATGTCATAAACAGAGTGGTTCATCCTAATGGGAAGGGGTTAGCATCCGTATATAGACAACTGCTTTGGTGCAGGAACTGAACAGCAAGGCCATCAGTATTCCCAATAGATAACTGGAGAACATAAGAACATAAGAACATAAGAAATAGGAGCAGGAGTAGGCCATCTAGCCCCTCAAGCCTGCCCCGCCATTCAATAAGATCATGGCTGATCTGTCGTGGCTCAGTTCCACATTCCCGCCCTCTCCCCATAACCCTTAATCCCCTTGCCTATCAAAAACCTATCTACCCGCGTCTTAAAAATATTGAGCAAGGTAGCCTCCATCACTTCAACGGGCAGAGAATTCCAGAGATTCACCACCCTTTGAGTGAAGAAGTTCCTCCTCAACTCCGTTCAAAACCACCCCCCCTTTATCTTGAGGCTGTGCCCTCTAGTCCTACTGTCCTTTCTGAGCAGGAAGAGCCTCTCCACCTCTATCCTATCCATCCCATTCAACATCTTATACGTCTCAATGAGATCTCCCCTCATTCTTCTAAACTCTAACGAGTACAAGCCTAGTTTATTCAGCCTCTCCGCATAGTTCAACCCCCTCAACTCCGGAATCAGCCTAGTAAACCTCCTCTGCACTCCCTCCAAGGCCAAAATATCCTTGCGTAAGTGCGGCGACCAAAACTGCACACAGTACTCCAGCTGCGGCCTCACCAGTGCCCTATAAAGCTGCAGCAAGACCTCCCTGCTTTTATATTCAATCCCCCTCGCTATGAAGGCCAGCATCCCATTCGCCTTCCTGACCACCTGCTGTACCTGCAGGCTGGGTTTTTGCGACTCATGCACAAGGACCCCGAGGTCCCTCTGCACCGTCGCCTGCTGCAGTTTTTCGCCACGTAAGTAATAGTCCTTCCTACCATTATTCCTACCAAAGTGGACAACCTCACATTTGCCAACATTAAATTCCATTTGCCAGTTCCTGGCCCATTCACCCAGCCTATCTAGATCCTTCTGCAGACTCTCCACACCCTCCGCACAATTTGCCGTTCCGCCAATCTTGGTGTCATCAGCAAATTTCGACACCATACACTCGGTTCCCTCCTCCAGATCATCTATATAAATGGTGAATAGCTGAGGCCCAGCACCAACCCCTGGGGCACTCCACTAGTCACCAACCGCCAATCCGAATAGTACCCATTGACCCCCACTCTCTGCCTCCTATTTGACAGCCAATCCCCTATCCACGCTAACACCCTACCCCCAACTCCATGCCCCCTGACCTTCTGCAATAACCTCTTGTGAGGCACCTTGTCAAACACCTTCTGAAAACCAAGAAAGACCACATCCACCGGCTCTCCTCTATCCACCACCCTAGACACATCCTCATAGAACTCCAATAAATTCGTCAGACACGACTTCCCCTTAACGAAACCGTGCTGCGTCTGCTCTACCAAACAATTCTCCTCAAGATGCCTCGCTATTTTCTCCTTGATCACGGATTCTAACATTTTTCCTACAACAGACGTTAAACTAACCGGCCTATAATTCCCTGCCTTTTGCCTGGCACCCTTCTTAAACAACGGCGTAACATTAGCCGTTTTCCAATCTTCCGGCACTTCCCCGGAATCCAGCGACGTTTGGAAAAGAATATTTCTGCTCCTTCAGTTCTGGATATCCGTAAAGTAATAAAGAATGTGGAGGGACTGAGAGTGTGAAATAATGTGAAGAATATTTGAGACAGAGATGAATATGTTTTTAGATACCAAAGGAGTTATGAGTTATAGAAGTTCTATCGGTCGGTGGCCTTGAGCCAGAACAACCATGATAGTACTGAATAACGGAGGATTGAATGGTCAAATTGCCAAAGCAGAATTCATTTTGTATGCTATTTGTAAAGAGATAGCAGTGGAATGTTGTTGGCTTGGGTTTATTTCATCAAAGTGCACAGTACAGGGATGTACTCAGAATGGGTGGGGTTAAGGGTTAATTACAGTGGGTGGGGTTAGGGGGTTAATTACAGTGGGTGGGGTTAGGGGGTAATTACAGTGGGTGGGGTTGGGGGTTAATTACAGCGGCCAGGGTTAGGGGTTAATTACAGTGGGTGGGGTTAGGGGGTAATTACAGCGGGAGGGGTTGGGGTAATTACAGTGGTGGGGTTTGTGTTAATTACAATGGTGGGGTTAGGGAGTAATTACAGTGGTGGAGTTAGGGGGTAATTACAGTGGGTGGGGTTAGGGGGTTAATTACAGTGGGTGGGGTTAGGGGGTTAATTACAGTGGGTGGGGTTAGGGGGTTAATTACAGTGGGTGGGGTTAGGGGGTTAATTACAGTGGGTGGGGTTAGGGGGTTAATTACAGTGGGTGGGGTTAGGGGTTAATTACAGTGGGTGGGGTTAGGGGGTTAATTACAGTGGGTGGAGTTAGGGGGTTAATTACAGTGGGTGGAGTTAGGGGGTTAATTACAGTGGGTGGAGTTAGGGGGTTAATTACAGTGGGTGGGGTTAGGGGGTTAATTACAGTGGGTGGGGTTAGGGGGTTAATTACAGTGGGTGGGGTTAGGGGGTTAATTACAGTGGGTGGGGTTAGGGGGTTAATTACAGTGGGTGGGACAAGGAGTTAATTGTGGGGGTGGGGTTCAGGGTTAATTATGGGTGTGGGGTTGAGGGTTAATATATTAATGATGGGAATAACTTTGACACTGAGGCTGCATTTATTGGGCAGTACAGAGAAAGTAACAGGAATGGGACTAAATGCCTCAACAATTCTCTCTCTGAAATGACACCTCCTCCACTGTCCCTCAGAAAGGTTGAGTCTGACATTCTCATTGTTCCTGTGGAGCAGCACGGAGAGGCAGCGATTTTGGCGAGTGCCGAGTTCGAGTTTAAGGTAATTTTTAACATTTTCTTTTTGTTAAAGTAGCGAGCAGTGGTAGTTTTTCTTTACCTTTTTCTTTAAATTAACTAGAAACCGGAAGTCGTCATAAGGGGGCTTACCGGTAGTTGTAGTTTTTTTTTGTCTCTCTGACGCTATAAAGTTTCCTATAAATTGGTACAGAGAGGAAACCCGATCCTCTACACAGGTAGAGTATCCCACCCTCCCCCCTCCTCTAACCTAATAATAAGTGTGTGGGAAGTTTTTTTTTCCCTCCTGGAAATTGTATCAGAGATGACAGTTCAGGCAGTACGCTGCACCTCCTGCGGTATGTACGAGGTGAGGGACACCAGTAGTGTTCCTGCTGATTATACCTGCAGGAAGTGTGCACACTTGTAGCTCCTAGAGGATCGTGTTAAGGAGCTAGAGCTGGAATTGGAGGAACTCCGGATAATTCGGGAGGTTGAGGCGGACATTGACAGGAGTTACAAAGAGATAGTCACTCCTAAAAATGATTCTTGGGTAATTGCTAGGAAGAGGGGCAAGAAGCAATCGGGGAGACAATCCCCCAGGGCTGTTCCCCTCCAAAATAAGTTTTCTGTCCTGGAGGCTACAGTTGAGGAAGAATCAACTGGAGATAGCCAAAGGGAGCAGGTCTCTGGAGGTGAGCCTGCTGTGAAGGCTCAGGTGGGTAGGGGAAGTAAAAGATTGGGCCTGGTGATTGGGGACTCCATAGTTAGGGGGACAGATAGGAGAGTCAACAGTAATGAACGGGACTCAGGGCTGGTGTGTTGCCTCCCAGGGACTGGGGTCCGGGATGTCTCAGAGCGGGTGCTCTTAAGGGAGAGGGGAGTCAGCCCCAAGTCATAGTTCATGTGGGGACACATGACATAGGTAGGATAAGGGAAGGGGATATTTAACAGAAATTTATGGAGTTGGGATGGAAACTTAGGGCCAAATCAAACAGAGTGGTTATCTCGGGACTCTTGCCTGTGTCACAGGATAGTTTAGAGAAGAACAGAGAGAGGGAATGTTTGAACTCGTGGCTGACAGGATGGTGCAGGAGGGAGGGGTTCAGGTTCTTGAACAATTGGGGCTCATTCTGGGGTAGGTGGGACCTCTACACGAGAGATGGTCTACACCTGAATCAGAGGGGAACCAATATCTTGGGGGGAAAATTTGCAAAGGCTATGCAGGGGGGTTTAAACTGATTCGGGGGGGGGGTGGGATCCTGAGTAGCAGGGATGAGATTAAGGGGGTCATAGATGAGGACTGTAAAGCACAGCATCATGGGGGTGGAGTAGAGCATGGTTTGAAATGCGTATACTTTAATGCGAGGAGTATTCGCAATAAGGTGGATGAACTTGCAGCGTGGATCAGTACCTGGAACTTTGATGTTATGGCCATTTCAGAGACATGGATAGAGCAGGGTCAGGAATGGTTGTTGCAGGTCCCGGGGTTCAAATGCTTCAGTCGGAGTAGAGAAGGAGGTAGAAGTGGGGGAGGAGTGGCATTATTAGTCAAAGACTGTATCACAGTGACAGAAAAGAAGTTTGATGAGGACTTGTCTGTTGAGGTAGTATGGGCTAAGATTAGAAATAGGAGAGGAGAGGTCACCCTGTTGGGAGTCTTTTATGGACCTCCTAAAAGTTCTAGAGAGGTAGAGGAAAGGATTGCAGAGACGATCCTGGACAGGAGTGAAAGTAATAGGGTAATTGTTATGGGAGACTTTAACTTTACTAATATTGTTTGGAATAGCTCTAGGTCTAGCTCGTTAGAGGGGTCAGTTTTTACACAAAGTGTGCAGGAAGGTTTTTTGACTCAGTATGTAGATAGGCCAACTAGAGGTGAGGCTATATTGGATTTGATGCTGGGAAATGAGCCAGGCCAGGTGTTAGACTTGGACGTTGGTGAGCATTTTGGTGATAGTGACCACAATTCGGTTACGTTCACCTTAGTGATGGAAAGGGATAAGCATGAATCTAGGGGCAGTAATTATAGTTGGGGGAAGGGTAATTATGAGGCTATTAGGAGAGAATTAGGGAGCATAGGTTGGACTAGGAAACTACAGGGGCTGGGAACATCCGAAATGTGGAGTTTATTCAAGGAACAGCTACTGCAAGTCCTTGATAAGTATGTCCCTGTCAGGCAAGGAGGAAATAGTTGAGTAAGGGAACCGTGGTGCACTAAAAAAGTTGATTCGCTGGTTAAAAGGAAAAAGGAGGCTTATGTCAGGATGAGGCTTGAAGGCTCAGGTAGTGCACTGGAAAGCTACAGATTAGCCAGGAGGGAGCTAAAGAGTGAGTTAAGAAGAGCTAACAGAGGACACGAGAAGACTTTGGCTGATAGGATTAAGGAGAATCCTAAAGCTTTCTTTAGATATGTTAAGAATAGAAGATTGGTTAGGGCAAGATTAGGGCCAGTCAGAGACAGCAGTGGGAAGTTATGTGTGGAGCCGGAAGAGATTGGAGAGGCACTGAACAAATATTTCTCTTCGATATTCATGCAGGGAGACGTAAATGTAGTTGTGGAGAACACTGGGTTACAGGGTTGTAAACTAGATAGTATTGAAGTAGGTAAGGAGGATGTGCTAGATATTCTTGAGGGTTTGAAAATAGGTAAGTCCCCTGGGCCAGACGGGATTTACCCTGGGATTCTCTGGGAGGCAAGAGAGGCGATTGCAGAGCCTCTGGCTCTGATCTTCAGGTCGTCGTTGGTCACAGGTATAGTGCCAGAAGACTGGATGATAGCGAATGTTGTCCCATTGTTTAAGGGGAATAGAGACTTTCCCGGGAATTATAGACCGGTGAGTCTTACTTCTGCTGTGGGCAAAGCATTAGAAAAAATTATTAGGGATAGGATTTATAGTTATTTAGAGAGTAATGAATTGATTGGAGATAGTCAGCACGGTTTTGTGAAGGGTAGGTCGTGCCTTACTAACCTTATTGAGTTTTTTGAAAAAGTGACCAAAGAGGTGGATGGGGGTAAGGCAGTTGACGTGGTATATATGGACTTTAGTAAGGCGTTTGATAAGGTTCCCCATGGAAGGCTTCTGCAGAAAATGCAGATGTATGGGATTGAGGGTGATTTAGTTAATTGGATCAGGAATTGGCTAGCTGATAGAAGACAGAGGGTGGTGGTTGATGGAAAGTATTCGTCATGGAGTTCGGTTACAAGTGGTGTGCCTCAGGGATCTGTTTTGGGGCCACTGCTGTTTGTAATTTTTATAAATGATCTGGATGAGGGTATAGAAGGATGGATTAGTAAATTTGCTGATGACACCAAAGTCGGAGGAGTGGTAGATAGTGAAGAGGGGTGTCATAGTTTACAGAGAGACTTGGACAAGTTGCAGAGCTGGGCTGAGAGGTGGCAAATGGAGTTTAATGCAGAAAAGTGTGAGGTAATTCACTTTGGCAGGAATAACAAATGTGTAGAGTATAGGGCTAACGGTAGGACTCTGAATAGTGTTGACGAACAGAGGGATCTAGGTGTATATGTGCATAGATCCCTGAAAGTTGGAAATCAAGTCAACAAGGTTGTTAGGAAGGCATACGGTGTCTTGGCGATTATTGGTAGGGGGATTGAATTTCGGAGCCGCAACGTTATGTTGCAACTGTACAAAACTCTGGTGCGGCCGCACTTGGAGTATTGTGTACAGTTCTGGTCCCCACATTATAAGAAAGATGTGGAGGCATTGGAGAGGGTGCAGAGGAGGTTTACCAGGATGTTGCCTGGTATGGAGGGAAGGTCCTATGAGGAGAGGCTGAGGGACTTGAGGTTGTTTTCGTTTGAAAGAAGGCGGCTAAGAGGAAACCTTATTGAAACGTACAAGATGATTAGAGGTTTAGATAGGGTGGACAGTGATAGCCTTTTTCCTCGGATGGAGAAAGCTAGCGCGTGGGGACATAGCTTTAAATTAAGGGGTGGTAGTTATAGGACGGATGTCAGAGGTAGGTTCTTTACCCAGAGGGTGGTGAGTGTATGGAATGCCCTGCCTGCTACAGTTGTAGATGCGCCAAGTTTGGGGGCGTTTAAGAGGTCCATGGATAGGTTTATGGATGGAAAGGGAATGGTTTAGGTTAGAGGGTCATTGCTTTTTTCTTAATTGGTCAGCGCAACATCGAGGGCCGAAGGGCCTATTCTGCGCTGTAACGTTCTATGTTCTATGTTCTCGGTGCTTATCCTGCAGAATGATGCTCTGCTGCTCTCCTTTTTTGTGGAGAGTGTGATATAGAAATGAAACGTCATTGAGAGAGGACCTCCCTGCTGGTTTGGATTTTTTGATAATTGCTAACCCAAATGATGGAAAACTGCTGGAAATTCTGCCACATTTTGAGTTGCGACTGCGCTGATCTGTATTCAGCAAGCTGTCTCTGATTAGCTTTTGATTAACTCCAGCTCTATGGCCAGAAGATAATTTTTTCTGAGCAATTTTTAGTGATTTAACATTTCAGTTCAGCTTCTGGGTAGAGAGACTCCAAACTTGTCCAACTCTCAACATATTCCTCCAGTTTTATTCAATTCCTCATCCTTTCAAACTTTAACATGAAGGCACTCTCCCTCCCCCCTCAAACTGTGGGACCACCCCCCCGGCTCTGCGCAGATTTCATTCGCTGCACCATCACCATCAGGTGAGGTGTCTGAGATTGGAGGGTGACAAATGTTGTGCCATTGTTTAAAAAGGGCTGCAGAAAAAAGCCTGGGAATTATAGGCTGGTGAGCCTCACATCTGTAGTGGGTAAGTTGTTAGAAGATATTTTGAGAGACAGGACCCACAGGCATTTTTAGAGATGCAAGGAATGGATTAAGGACAGTCAGCATGGCTTTGTGGGTGGAAAATCATGTCTCACAAATTTGATTGAGTTTTTTGAAGGGGTAACCAGGAAGTTAGATGACGGCAGTGCAGTTGATGTTGTCTACATGGATTTTGATAAGGTACCGATAGTAGGTTGTTGCATAAAGTTAAATCTCACGGGATCCAAAGTGAGGTAGCTACAAGGATACAAAATTGTCTTGATGACAGAAGCCAGAGGGTGGTTGTAAAGGGTTGTTTTTCAAACTGGAGATCTGTGACCAGCGGTGTGCCTCAGGGATCGGTGCTGGATCCACTGTTATTTGTCATTTATATTAATGATTTGGATAAGAATATAGGAGGTATGTTTAGTAAGTTTGCAGATGACACCAAGACTGGTGGCATAGTGAACAGTGAATGGGATCTTGATCAGTTGGGCCAATGAGCTGACGAATGGCAGATGGAGTTTAATTTAGATAAATGCAAGGTGATGCATTTTGGTAGATTGAACCAGGGCAGGATTTATTCAGTTAATGGTAGGGTGTTGGGGAGAGTTATAGCACAAAGAGATCCAGGAGTACAGGTTTATAGCTCCTTGAAGGTGGAGTCACAGGTGGACAGATTGGTGAAGGCAGCATTCAGCATGCTTGGTTTCATCGGTCAGAACATTGAATACAGGAGTTGGAATGTCTTATTGAAGTTGTACAAGGCATTGGTAAGGCCACACTTGGAATACTGTGTGCAATTCTGGCCACCCTATTATAGAAAGAATATTATTAAACTAGAAAAAATGCAGAAAAGATTCACTAAAATGCTACCAGGATTTGGTTTGAGTTAGCTACAGGTAGTAGTAGAGGCAGGAACAATTTTGTTTTTTAAAAGGCATTTAGACATTACATGGGTAAGATGGGAATAGAGGCCAAATGTGGGCAATTGGAACTAGCTTAATGGTAAAAACTGGGTGGCATGACAACGCCGAAGGGTCTTTTTCCATGCTGTAAACCTTTTAAGTCTTCTTTGGGCCAATCAAATTAGTGCAGCATCAAAGGTCATGGTTACATATCCAGAACATCTGGCTCAGCTGCTCAGGACTCTGCAGGCTCCAACTGAGGCCAAACAGTTTACCAAACTGGGTCTGAAATGAGTACTGGAGCCTCATTTCTACATTGCACTCAGGCGTATGCTCACATGAGATGCTATGTGTGCCCATGCAAGGTACACTCATAAGATGCTTAGGGGATGACGTCAGTCCAATTTAACAGGATCCCTAGCAGCCATGTAAAGTTTAACCCCAATACATTTGCAAGAAATTCAAAACAATGATGCTTTTTGTGTCTCTCAGTATCCTGCTCCTCATCAAATCAGCAGCTAATTAAATCTTAAACTTGGCCTAATCACCATCTTTTGGTTGGCAGCCAATTTGAACAATTGTACTAGCATATGGGGAACATTTTCATCGTCACTATCTAGCAGAGCAGCTGCTCCTGTCCTTACAGATCTAATACATTTCAGTAACACCGGTGAAATTTAAATCAGTTGAACCTGCATGAGAAGAGCCCCCTTCTTCCCTGGAACACTGCTCATTCTTCAACATGGAAAATTATCCCCTCCCACACTCAATCTGTAGAAAATGTTCTCACAACAATTTCTCTTGTCTGGAACTTGATCTGCTGTTTCCATTAGACTCTGTCAAACAGTGCCAGACAGGTCAGTTACAAATACAGCAACAATTTTAATTAAGCAGCTCATTTCACGCAATGAGCTGGGAACAATTCAGCTGTTAGGTTTGAACAGCATCGGCAGGTTAAATGAGTGGGCAAACATTTGGCAGATGAAGAATAATGTGGGAAACTGTGACTTTGTCCACTTTGGTAGGAAGAATAGAGAAGCAGCAAATTATTGAAAAGGAGAAAGGTTATAGAAGCTGGTGGTACAGAGGGATCTGGATGTCCTGGTGCTTCATTTTTTCCACAGGGTGTAGGTGTTGTTAGCTAGGTGACCAATAATTGCCCATCCCTAATTGCCTTTGAGAATGTGATGGTGAGCTGCCATCTTGAACCATTGCAGCAGGCTCTGACCTGCCTCGGTAGGTACATCTACAATGCTCTTCAGGAGGGATTTTGATCCAGCAATAATGAAGAAATGGGATATATTTCCAAGTCAGGAGGGGCTGAGAGGCGAACTTGCAGCAGCTGGTGTTTCCATGTATCTGCTGCCCTTCTTCTTCTTGGTGGTAGAAGTTGAGAGTTGTGAGGGTGCTGTCAAAAGAGTCTTGGTGCAATGCATCATGTAGATGGCACACACAACGGCCATTCTGCACTGATGGTGAAGGGAGTGAATGTTTAAATTAGTGGATGGGGTGCCAATCAAGTGGACTGCTTTGTTTTGGATGACATCAAGCTTCTTGGGTATTGTTGGAGCTGCACCCATCCAGGCAAGTGGAGAGTATTCCATCACACTCCTGATTTGTGCCTTGTAGATGGTGGACAGGATTTTTGGGGGAGTCAGGCGGTAAGTTACTCACCGCACGATTTCCAGGCTCTGATTTGCTCTGGTTGCTACAGTATTTATAGGGCTGGGTTCAGTTCAATTTCTGGTCAATGGTAACCCCCTGGATGTTGATAGTGGGGGATTCAGCAATGGTAATACCATTGGATATCAAAGGGTGATGGTCAGATTCTCACTTGTTGGAAGATGGTCATTGTCTGGCACTTGTGTAGTGTGAATGTTACTTGCCACTTTTCAGCCCAAGCTTGGATATTGCCCAGATCTTGCTGCATTTGGACACGGACTTCTTCAGTGACTGAGGAGTTGTGAGTGGTGCTGAACGTTGTGCAATCATCAGCGAACATCTCCACTTCTGACCTTATGCTGAAGCAGCTGGAGACACTTGGGCCCAGGACACTCATCCTGAGAAGTCCTGTTGTGACGTCCTGGGAACCAGGTGATTGACTGCCAAAAACCAAAACCATCTTCCTTTGTGTCAGGTATGACTCCAAGCAGTGGACAGTGTTCCCCCTGATTCCCATTGACCCCAGTTTTGTTAGGCCTCCTTGATGACACAATCAGGCAAATGTTGCTCTGATGTTAAGGGCAGTCACTCTCACCTCCTCTCTTGACTTCACGTGAATGATTCACAGAAGTTCAGTAAGCAGGAAATGATTAGGAAGGAAAATGGAATATTGGAGTTTATTGCAAGGGTAATTGAATACAAAAGCAGCAATATTTTGTTTCAGTTGCACAAGCTGTTGATGGGACCACATCTGTACTGTGTGCAGTTTTGATCTCATCGTTTGAAAAATGCATTGGAAGCAGTTCAGAGAAGGTTCACTCAACTCATTCCTGGTAGAGGGGTCAAACTTATAGAGAGTTTGAACAGGTTAGGCCAATCCACACTGGAAGAATGAGAGTGATCTTATTAAAAAATATAAGACACTGAGGAGATTGAACAGGGTCGATACTGGAAAGATGTTCTCCCTTGTGGGAGAGACTACAACTGAGGGGAAAAGTTTAAATATAAGAAGCCGCTCATTTAAAATTTATTTATTAGTCACAAGTAGGCTTACATTAACGCTGCAATAAAGTTACTGTGAAATTCCCCTAGTCGCCACACTCCAGCACCTGTCTGGGTCAATGCATATAACCAGCACATCTTTCAGATTGTGGGAGGAAACTGGAGAACCCAGAGGAAACCCACACAGACACAGCGAGAAAGTGCAAACTCCACACAGACAGTGAGACAAGCTGGGAATCGAACCCGGATCCCTGGTGCTGGGAGGTAGCAGTATTAACCACTGTGCACCATGCCACCCATTTTGATAAAGAGGAGAAACTGTTACACTTAAGAGGGTAATTAGAAATTTCTTCCTCAGAAAGTAGTTAGGGCTGGCTTTTTGAATATTATTCAGGCTGAGTTCAAAGATTATCGAACATATTAATAAGGGGTTTGTGGGGTAGAAAGTATGGTTGAGACGAGAAGCAGACTGGGCGTGATCTTTTCCAATGGTGGAAAAGGATCAAGGGGCCAAATAGCCTACTCCTACTGCTACTTCATATGTTCCTTTATATCTTCATATATATAGCCACTCATCAAAGACTCATTGATTGTGTAGTGTCAGAATGTAGGAACAATCATATAATTGTCACTATTTATTCAGCAGGGTAAGGATCACTCACTGTGTAACTGTACAGAGTCACTGTGTATTCAGCAGGGTAAGGATCACTCACTGTGTAACTGTACAGAGTCACTGTTTATTCAGCAGGGTAAGGGTTACTCACTGTAACTGTAAGGAGTGATGTTTATCATGTGAGATCTGGTATGAACTAATCCACCCTTGTGGGAAAATATGAGATGGAAGTGATTGAAATTTGCTCTGTGGCAACATTTTTTGTCCGGAAACAATTAGCCCTCATCGGAGATTGCAGAAACATATGTGCTTGCAAGACCAGGAAGTGACTTCATTTCTGTTGAGGGGATTTATGGAATAAAACTCAACAGGAGTTAAAATAAAACATCCACTGAGGTGACCAATCATACACAGAAACGACTGTTTGATAAATTGAGGCAAATAAGTGAGTGGATGGGAGGGAATGGAAGTGCGAGACCTGGGATCAGTGAATATTTTAAAAAGGGTTGTCAGGCAGTTTGGAATTACAATTTGTCCACTGGCTGTGCATCGAGAAAGAATCAAAATCAAACACTGCTCCAACTCACACAAAACTGAGCAGTGACTGCGTGTGAGAGTGTTAGCAGAGACCACACCGTGCAGAGTGGCAAGGCAGCAAATAGTGGAAGAGACCAATTAAACTCCTCCTCGTGTATCCAAAGAGCTGTGTCTCTTGTCTGCAGCCTCTAGGTTTGGTGCTCCCATCTGCACTCTAAGGGCTCCCACCAGTGGGAAAGCAGAGAGTTTCCTGTCGCTGTTAGCAGCGCCTGTCAGCTGGGATTCACCATCCTAACCATTTCAATTTAAGCATGCCACAAAACACAGCAGCTGGCACAGCTTTACAGAGAATGAGGCCCATTCTGGTTCTCACACCAAAAAACCCACGGCACAATGCGTCATCAGCAGAATGCAAACCACCCATACAGTTCCACACACACTGACTCTCACTGGGATACAGTTCCACACACACTGACTCTCACTGGGATACAGTTCCACACACACTGACTCTCACTGGGGTACAGTTCCACACACACTGACTCTCACTGGGATACAGTTCCACACACACTGACTCTCACTGGGATACAGTTCCACACACACTGACTCTCACTGGGGTACAGTTCCACACACACTGGCTCTCACTGGGATACAGTTCCACACACACTGACTCTCACTGGGATACAGTTCCACACACACTGACTCTCACTGGGATACAGTTCCACACGCACTGACTCTCACTGGGATACAGTTCCACACTCACTGACTCTCACTGGGATACAGTTCCACACACACTGACTCTCACTGGGATACAGTTCCTCACACACTGACTCTCACTGGGATACAGTTCCACACACACTGACTCTCACTGGGGTACAGTTCCACACACACTGACTCTCACTGGGGTACAGTTCCACACACACTGGCTCTCACTGGGATACAGTTCCACACACACTGACTCTCACTGGGATACAGTTCCACACACACACTGACTCTCACTGGGATACAGTTCCACACACACTGACTCTGACTGGGATACAGTTCCACACACACTGACTCTCACTGGGATACAGTTCCACACACACTGACTCTCACTGGGATACAGTTCCACACACACTGACTCTCACTGGGATACTGTTCCACACACACTGACTCTGACTGGGATACAGTTCCACACACACTGACTCTCACTGGGATACAGTTGCACACACACTGACTCTCACTGGGATACAGTTGCACACACACTGACTCTCACTGGGATACAGTTCCACACACACTGACTCTCACTGGGATACAGTTCCACACACACTGACTCTCACTGGGATACAGTTCCACACACACTGACTCTCACTGGGATACAGTTCCACACACACTGACTCTCACTGGGATACAGTTCCACACACACTGACTCTCACTGGGATACAGTTCCACACACACTGAACGGGCAGAATCTTCTATCCTGGATAGTTGGTAACATGGTGTTGGTCATTTGTCATGATTCCCAATGGCTGATGGGACAGCTCAATGCACGCGATGTTTGACTTTCTCTCATTTATTATGCGTGAGTGAGAGCTCGCTGAATCACGTAATTATGCAGCTGGAACTCTCCCAATCCACCATTTGGTCATGGAGTCGCAGGTCCTGGCCTCACATCTGATTGCACCAAAACCAAGTGTTTACTCACTGCAGGTCAGGTGCTGCAGAGCTGACAAAGAGAAAGACATTGAAACATAGGAAACTTTCTGCACAGCCATCCAGACAATCCTCTCTGCTGATTGTCTTCAAGCTGTCCAGGGACAGGCAGGAGGTTCCGAGGGAAGAAAGCAGCAAGTCCTCCCACCTGACCATGCCAGCCCGGGAAGAAGTTACCAGGGAAGGTCAGTGCCTGCGAGGCCCAAGAGAGAACTGCCCAGAAATTCAGGAAATGGATGAATGATCTGCCCCACTCCACCTGGGTAAGTCAAACTTCTTCTCAAATTCACAGACACACTCTCATAGGGGCACCAGGCATTCTAAAGGTTACAGTCCACAGGGGTGTGGCACACATCCAGCAGGAAGGACATCAGCACTGATTGTCCATCAACCACTGCAAGATCATCATCTCATATCAGTTCCTGCACAATCAGCATCTTATTTTTCATCCATTATTTTTACAGAGTACCCATCCTATGTAGGAGAAGATCTTTCTTCATGTTTTCTTCTTGATATGGATGTCTCTGGTTAGATCAGCATTTATTGCCTATCCCTAGTTGCCTATGAGAGGCTGGTGATGATTGCACGATATAAAAGCAATGACTGGAGGGCAACCTTTGTGAGCTGAACCGGTGACATTTTGAGAAACAGGCCACGGAGCTGTCAGGGATCGATGGTGATTCTTCCATTGCGAAGTCGATGTTGTCCTCCTCCAACAAGCCAATAAGAATCTTGCCAGCATACATTGACAAGATGTGGACAATGGCTGAGTGGTCTGTGAGCTTGCGTTGTCAATCACTGATTCTCTCTTCTACTCCAGGTACCAGCAAGAAAATGGCAAGAGTGTCCCTGCACCATCAGACTCCAATGTAGCCCCCAGACCACCTCTGAGGAGGAAGCAGAGTATCCTCACAAAAAGACCATTGTTGTGTTTATCTGCACTTTCCACCAGATGTGATTCCAGCCATATATTGGTGTCATCACTCAGGCCACCGAACACAACCTTCATGACATCACATAACATCACTTCTGTCTCAGTTCATCTACTGATGAAACCATCATCACTGCCTTTGTTGTCTCTTACTGACTATTAGCTCGGAGCTGCACAGCTATCTGCCTTTTGGGTATGTGTGTCGATGGCCCCCTGCAGGAACAGAACATTTAATTTCTTTCCAGCTCCTGCTCCAATACAGAGGTGGCAAACCCTGCAGTGCATTCTCTCCCACTGTTCCCAGGACAGATTCAGTGCCATCCATAATGCAGCTCCCCTTCAAGAGTGGCAGGCTGGTTTTAATTGGTGAGATGCTGACACATCTGGGCAATTCACAGTATGATTTCTAGTTAGTTTGATGCTAAAATCAGGCTTGCTGCCTGCCTTGTTAGCAACTGACATGCTGTCCAATATAGCTTCCACTGACTCTTGGGGTGAGGAGGTTGCACTAGGGGGTGGGGGAAGGAGGAAGGGGGAGTAGTGTGTGTGGCACCTTCCAAATCCTCATCAGAGTCCTAATCAGAGATTTCACTTTTTACTGGCCAACTTTACCCATCCTGCAAAGTGGTTGAGCTAGCTGCTTAGTGCATCAAAGTTAGTCGCAGGAAGGAGGCTCACCACCACCTTCTTAGGGTAACAGTAACTGTGGACCATACCCAGCGACGCCCTCCTCCCCAGAATTAACAAAAAAAACTGTAACAATTACTTTTTTATTTCAGGTTTTTGGGAAACATATTTAGCATAAAGTAGATTGAATAGAGTCACATACATGAATGAGTTGGTGCTAGGCATTCTTAGGTTTATTCAAATTGAGAGACAGAGACTGAGGAGACTTTCTGCATGAAGACAGAGATGATACAAAGCACATGCTTCTGTCTGTTTTCTGTAGCTTGTCAAATTGGAAAAGGAAGAAATGAAAAAAATGTTTCCCTTTTGAAAAATTGTTGGAACATTAGGAAGTGCCTGGACACCATTTTGGAATCCCCCCACCTCCCTGGCCTCATCACTAAAAGAAGCTTCAGGAACCTCATGACAAGTTTGTTCCCCATCATCTCGCACCCTGTGCAACACTGATACATTGAGACAACTCACCAGCTCATAGTTCACCGGAGGCACACACAAGGTCGTGACCTGTAAGTAAAGAAAAATGCAAGGTGAGCTTGGGTAATGAACACAAATCTCAAACTCCTTCTCTGAACGTCTCTAAACACAATCTCCTTATCAATCGTCCCTTGGTCAATTCTCTTTTGAGGGTCTCTTGAGCCTCCTAAACTCCTAGTCCCCTTTGTTAGTGTTCCTCATTCCACACCCTCATTGAGTTGAAACTAAGGCTGAATGGGCATCACCAAAACAGATTAACTATTCACACCTCATTTGCAGTTGATGGAATGTCGCTGTTGGATGTCCTATATTGCAATAGTAACTACATCTCATAAATTACTTTGTTTGCTATAAAGTACTTTGGGATCATCTCAGATAGTGAAAGATGCAGCAGAAATGCAAGTATTTTTTAACAGTGTGTTTGGACAAAGGTTCTTGAATATTGCTGGAAAAGAGAGCCATGTTGCTGAAGTTTTTCACCTTGTACTCATCAGGAGAAACACAACAATACCAAATTTCAAACAATCACAACAATTTATACTATGGGTGAAAAAGATGCTGCTTGGTTGACAAGTCAACACACATTGGCTGAGGTGAGAAAGCAATTGGGTATTTTAGGCCCCCAAAGCTCCTGGGTAATTCAAAAAAGGTGTAAGGCTGAAGTGTGTTCCTTTTGTTTGCTGAACACTGGTCCCTGTATCGAATTGTGTGTCACTGGGCTGAGCGAGTGGGCGAGGACCTGGCAGATGGAGTACAATGTTAGCAAGTGTGAGTTTTTCCACTTTGGCAGCAATAATAGTAGGAAGGATTACTATTTAAAGGGCGAAAAGCTGCAGCATGCTACGGTGCAGAGGGACCTGGGGGTCCTTGTGCATGAGTTGCAAAAACCCAGTGTGCAGGTGCAGCAGGTGATCAGGAAGGTGAATGGGATGCTGGCCTTTATAGCGAGGGGGATAGAATATAAAAGCAGGGAGGTCTTGCTGCAACTGGTGAGGCCGCAGCTGGAGTACTGTGTGCAGTTTTGGTCGCCGCACTTGCGCAAGGATATTTTGGCCTTGGAGGGAGTGCAGAGGAGGTTCACTAGGCTGATACCAGAGATGCGGGGGTTGGACTATGAAGACAGACTAAATAGACTGGGTCTGTACTCGTTGGAGTTTAGAAGAATGAGGGGGGATCTTATAGAGACGTATAAGATAATGAAGGGGATGGATAGGGTAGAGGTAGAGGGATTCTTCCCGCTCAGAAAGGACAGTAGGACTAGGGGGCACAGCCTCAAGATCAGGGGGGGAGCAGTTTAGAACGGAGTTGAGGAGGAACTTCTTCACTCAAAGGGTGGTGAATCTCTGGAATTCTCTGCTCGTTGAAGTGGTGGAGGCTACCTCGCTAAATATATTTAAGTCACGGGTAGATAGGTTTTTGGTAGTCAAGGGAATTAAGGGTTATGGGGAGAAAGCGGGAAAGTGGAACTGAGCCACTTGAGATCAGCCATGATCTTATTGAATGGCGGGGCAGGCTCGAAGGGCTAGATGGCCTACTCCTGCTCCTACTTCTTATGTTCTTATGTTCCTTCCAGCAAGTCCAAATGAAGGACATTATGAACTTGACTGATTATCTTTAATTGGTTGTTAGTGTTGCTATCAGCACACTCGGGATTGTTCACTAAGTGCTCTCCTATCACATCTAATAGTGGAAGTTTTGTTTTGGGTTTTGCAAGCGAGGGCTGGTTGGTTTCAGTGGTTGTGTGATGCCAGTTTCACAGGCCATACATCCTTGGAAAGTCAGTTAGCTCAGTTAGCTGGCTTGTAATGCAGAACAATGCCAACAGCACGGGTTCAATTCCTGTACGGGCTGAAGTTATTCATGAAGGCCCCGCCTTCTCAACCTTACCCCTCACCTGAGGTGTGGTGATCCTCAGATTAAATCACCATCAGTCAGCTCTCCCCTCCTCCAGCTCATGGTTATCTGGACTATGGAGACTTTACCTTAACCAGGCTATCCTAGTTATGTTTCTTTGGTTACCTGTAAGAGTCAGAGTACAGGCCATACTCAACCAGCTGTCTACAGGGGCGGTAGAAGTGAAGATGACGAAGTGAAGAGAGATGATTTCAAAAGGAAATTAGATGGGTACTCGAGGAAAATAAACTTGAAGGGCTAAGGGATAGAGCAGGGGAATGAAACTGACTGAGCTTCTCTATAGAGGGACAGGATGGACCCAATGAGCTGAATGGCCTCTTTTTGCCATGATGATTCAACGATCTGTTCTATTTCATAAGAACCGTGATGTGAGACTGAAGGTTTCAGCCACAGTCAATTCACCTGAGGTCTATTTGCCAACAATGGCTCAATGGTAGCTCGCTTGCCTCTGAGTCAGAATGTTGTTCATAGTCCCAGTCCCACGCCCATCTCTTCAAAACCCATTGAAACATTAATAAGGCAATGCTGTGAAACCTTTCACTTCTCAGACCCAGAAAAAAAGAATATCCCTGCCCCATTGTTGTTTGATTACAGATTGAATGGGAACTGGACAATGACACTTCAGAATCACTGTCCTGAGTACATTATTTGTATTGCTGATTCTTCTAATCCTCTGTGCTGTACCACTCGATGATTCTGACAGGGGTCTAGGTGTTCTGTGACTTGGTGGGTATCAGTTTTAGTACCTCACCCAAAACACACATTCAAGGTGCTGTGTCAAAGTAGAGGAGCAGGGTTCTCTTGGGCACTTGGTCCAATATTTCTCCCTCTATCAACTGATTATCTGGTCATTATCACATTGCTGGGTGGCACGGTAGCATGGTTAGCACTACTGCCTCACAGCGCCAGGGACCCAGGTTCAATTCTAGCCTCAGGTCATTGTCTGTAGAGTTTTCACCTTCTCCCCATGCCTGCATGGGCTTCCTCCCACGCTCCAAAGATGTGCGAGTTAGATTGATTGGCCACACTAAATTGCCCCATAGTGTCAGGGGGACTAGCAAGGTAAGTACATAGAACATAGAACGCTACAGCACAAAGAGGCCCTTCAGCCCACGACTTGCGCCGATCACATCAATACCTACCAATCCATAGACCTATCTATAACTCCCAATCCCATTAAATCCCATATACTCATCCAGAAGTCTTTTAAAAGACCCCAGCGAGTTCACCTCCACCACCACTGACGGCAGCCGATTCCATTCACTCACCACCCTCTGAGTGAAAAACTTACCCCTAACATCACTTCTGTACTTGCCTCTCCGCACCTTCAATCTGTGTCCTCTCGTAGCGACCATTTCAACCCGGGGAAATAGCCTCTGAGAATCCACCCTATCTATTCCTCTCAACATTTTATAAACCTCTATCAGGTCGCCTCTCAACCTTCGTCTCTCCAGGGAGAAGAGTCCCAGCTCCCTCAACCTATCTTCATAAGGCATGCCTCCCAATCCAGGCTACATCCTGGATCCCTACATCCTCTGTACCCTTTCAATAGCTTCTACGTCCTTCCTATAGTGAGGTGACCAGAACTGCGCACAGTACTCCAAGTGAGGCCTGACAAGGGTCTTATAAAGTTGCAGCATTATCTCCCGATTCCTAAACTCAATCCCTCGATTAATGAAGGCCAGTACACCATACGCCTTCTTGACCACATCCTCCACCTGCGAGGCCAATTTAAGAGTCCTGTGGACCCGGACCCCAAGATCCTTCTGCTCTTCAACACTGCTAAGACTCCTGCCCTTGATAGTGTACTCGTTCATCCCATTGGTCCTGCCAAAATGGACCACTACACATTTATCTGCGTTGAAGTCCATCTGCCACTTCTCCGCCCAGTCCTGCATCCTATTTATGTCCTGCTGCAACTTCTGACATCCTTCCAGACCATCCACAACACCACCGACCTTCGTGTCATCGGCGAACTTACTTACCCATCCCTCCACTTCCTCATCTAGGCCATTTATGAAAATGACAAACAGCAAGGGTCCTAGAACAGATCCCTGGGGCACTCCACTGGTGACTGACCTCCATGCAGAAAAAGACCCATCCACAACCACTCTCTGCCTTCTGCAGGCAAGCCAGTTCTGGATCCACAAGGCCAAAGCCCCTTGGATCCCATGCCCTCTCACCTTCTCAAGAAGTCTTGCATGGGGGACCTTATCAAACGCCTTGCTGAAGTCCATGTACACCACGTCCACTGCTCTTCCTTTGTCAATGTGTTCAGTCACATTTTCGAAGAACTCAACTAGGCATGGGCTTGGGTCGTGGGTGGATTGTGGTCAGTGCAGACTCGATGGGCGGAATGATCTCTGTCTACACTGTCGGGATTCTATGCTGTTTGTGGACCTTGCTGTTTGCAAGTTGCCAATTGCAATTTCGTATGTTACACTTTTCTTTGTTCTTTTATGGGATGCAGGCCTTTCTGGCCAGCCCTAGCCTTCGTTGTCCTTTCCTAGTTGTCTTTGAGAACTGTTAGAGTATGAAGAGAGACTAAATACACTGGGTCTGTACTCGTTGGAGTTTAGAAGGATGAGGGGGGATCTTATAGAGACGTTATAAGATAATGAAAGGGATGGACAGGGTAGAGGGAGAGAGATTCTTCCCGCTTAGAAAAGATAGCAGGACTAGAGGGCACAGCCTCAAGATAAGGGGGGGGGGGCAGTTTAGATCGGAGTTGAGGAGGAACTTCTTCACTCAAAGGGTGGTGAATCTCTGGAATTCTCTGCCTGTTGAAGTGGTGGAGGCTACCTCGCTAAATATATTTAAGTCACGGGTAGATAGGTTTCTGATAGACAAGGGAATTAAGGGTTATGGGGAGAAAGTGGGAAAGTGGAACTGATCCACTTCAGATCAGCCATGATCTTATTGAATGGCGGGGCAGGCTCGAAGGGCTAGATGGCCTACTCCTGCTCCTATTTCTCATGTCCTTATGTTTTGAGAAGGTGATGGTGAGCCACCTTCTTGAACCGCTGCAGTCCATGTGCCGTAAATACATTCACAGAGCTGTTAGGGAGGGTGTCAAAGCACTTCATTGGTTGAAAGGCTTTGGCACAGCCTAAGGTTGTGAAAGGCGCTATATGAATGTAAGTTCTTTCTTTTCTTCTTTTGTGATGTTTGAACCCAGCAAGTGCTAGGAACCTCACTCGATCATGAGAATCAATCATTGAAACTCTTGCACTGGCTGAGAACTCAGCAGTGAAGGGGAATGAAAGGTCTGGAATCTTTGGGTTAATATGGTTCTGTTTCTGATGTGTCTCTCCACACAGACTGTGACACGCTCAGACGCACTTGGCCTGGGAGCATTCTGACAGTACTGCCAAAATACTTTTTAATTAACAAACAAATATAACCTTTCTTTCCTTCTGAACCACTCACCCAACAAAGTTATGGTCAAAAACCAACCATAAAAGGCTAGACAACGCAAGAAAATAGTTTCTGAAGGTACTGGGAGAGCAGCCCATGTGTTATGTAAATGTTTGGAACATATTTTTGAGTTCACTCTTTTGATTTAGTGAAGGCAGAGAGAGCGAGCTTGGCATGGTTTTCCCGTGGATTTTAAATAAATTGTCGATTCTGAAAGCTGCTCTGTACAATATTAACACTCTCTATGGCTCAGCACAACTTATAGGACGGGAGTTTCTGTGCGCCCTTCGGCATGCTTTGCAGTGGCAAAGGCAGCCCATCATTGGCTGGCAGTGGAATCTTCTGATGGGAGTCCAGAACTAGGGATCATACTTTGAGGATAAGAAGTAAACCTTTTTGAACTGCGGTGAGGAGAAATTTCTTCACCCAGAGGGTGGTGAATGTGTGTAATTCACTAGCACAGAAAATATTTGAGGCCAAAACTCTGTGTGACTCCAAGAAGAAATTAGATATAGCTCTTGGGGCTAAAGGGATCAAGAGATATTGGGGAAAGGGTAGAATCAGGATATTGAATTTGATGATCAGCCATGATCAAAATGAAAAGTGGAAGAAGCTTGAAGGGCCGAATGGTTTCCTCCTGCTTCCAGTTCCTAAGTGTCTATCCTGCTGCTGTCAATGGGGTTTACCCTTCTATGTAGCCCCCCTCAGCTCGTTAATGCGCATTCATGGCATGCAAAAATCACTGGGGCAAAATGTGAACCACCATTAACCTGCCATCAACTCAACATCAGCTTGTCATGAACCCTACCATTGACTACCATGGACCTACCATGGACTTGCCACGAGTTTGCCATTGAAACGCTGAAGGGAAGATTGCAACATGTTTTCCCGCCAGCAGATTTTTGAATTTTAGCATCACCCCAAATTTCCCAATCGCGCCCACCACAATTCCCACTCCTGTTGGACTGGAAAATGCATCCAATGTGTTTCTGGATTACACTGGATGGAGATTTCTAGCCATTCATACCTTCAGCATCTTGTGGTCCTGCTGATGTCACACGCATCCCCCACCACAGGTTTTCAGTTGGCATTGGTTGGATTCGATGGGAAATCCCATTCATAGCAGTCAGACAAGGACATCATGCCATCAGCCAATGGCAGCTAACCTCTCAGCACTGAGAAAGATGTTGTGGAAAGACCAGATAATCTCATCCATTGAGCTTAGCTCTAATCGAAGATGTAAAATGCTGAAAGGGTTTCATTTTTTAGTTACATTCCTCACCACTCGCCAGCCTCTTCTATCCCTTACTCTGCCAAAGTACACTTATTTTAAGAAAGCAAATATAGGAGCAGGAGGAGGCAAGTCCATGCTGCGTTACTGAATGAGATCATAGCTCATCTGTGACCTAACTGTACCTGCCTGCCATTGTCACATATCCCTTAATAACCTTACCTGGTGAAATAGAGTCATAGGGCAGGATTTTACCATCTCGCCCATCTCAAAACCCCGCCTGAAGTCAATGGACCTTCTCCCACCACTACCCCCCCAATGCCCGCTCCGATTCCCATCGCACGTGGGGCGGTAAAATTACGGCCATAGTTTTACAGCATATAAAGAGGCCCTTTGGCCCACTGGCTCCATGCCAGCCATCAAGCACCTATCTATTTTAACCCCATTTTCCAGTACTATACTCATATCTTTGGATATTATGGCATTTCCAGTATTTATCTAAATGCTTCTGAAATGTTGTGAGGATCCCACCTCTTCCACCCTTTCAGGCAGTCGGTTCCAGATTTCCCCACCCTTGTTTGTTCTCACATCTCCTATAAACCTTCTGTCCCTTAAGTTAAATCTCTGCTCCTTGGTTATTAAGAACATAAGAACATAAGAAATAGGAGCAGGAGCGGGCCATCTAGCCCTTCGAGCCTGCCCCGCCATTCAATAAGATCATGGCTGATCTGAAGTGGCTCAGTTTCACTTTCCCGCTTTCTCCCCATAACCCTTAATTCCCTTGACTACCAAAAACCTATCTACCCGTGACTTAAATATATTTAGCGAGGTAGCCTCCACCACTTCAACAGGCAGAGAATTCCAGAGATTCACCACCCTTTGAGTGAAGAAGTTCCTCCTCAACTCCGTTCTAAACTGCACCCCCTTATCTTGAGGCTGTGCCCTCTAGTCCTGCTGTCCTTTCTGAGCGGGAAGAATCTCCCTACCTGTACCCTATCCATCCCCTTCATTATCTTATACGTCTCTATAAGATCCCCTTCATCCTTCTAAACTCCAACGAATACAGGCCCAGTCTATTCAGCCTCTCTTCATAGTCCAACCCCCTCATCTCCAGTATCAGCCTAGTGAACCTCCTCTGCACTCCCTCCAAGGCCAAAATATCCTTGCGCAAGTGCGGCGACCAAAACTGCACACAGTACTCCAGCTGCGGCTTCACCAGTGCCCTGTACAGTTACAGCAAGACCTCCCTGCTTTTATATTCAATCCCCCTCGCTATGAAGGCCAGCATCCCATTCGCCTTCCTGATCACCTGCTGCACCTGCAGACTGGCTTTTTACGACTCATGCACAAGGACCCCCAGGTCCCTCTGCACCGTAGCATGCTGCAGCTTTTTCACCCTTTAAATAGTAATCCCTCCTACTATTATTCCTGCCAAAGTGGATAACCTCACACTTGCTAACATTGTACTCCATCTGCCAGGTCCTCGCCTACTCGCTCAGCCTATCTAGATCCCTCTGCAGACTTTCCACACCCTCCGCATAATTTGCTTTTCCACTTATCTTCGTGTCATCAGCAAATTTCGACACCCTACACTCAGCCCCCTCCTCCAGATCATCTATATAAATGGTAAATAGTTGAGGCCCCAGCACCAATCCCTGCGGCACTCCACTAGTTACCAACCGCCAATCAGAATAGCACCCATTGGTACCAACTCTCTGCCTCCTATTAGACAACCAATCCTCTATCCACGCTAACACCTTACCCCCAACTCCATGCCCCCTAACCTTCTGAAGCAACCTTTTGTGCGGCACCTTATCAAACGCCTTTTGAAAATCGAGAAACACCACATCCACCGGTTCCCCTCTGTCTACCGCACTAGTCACATCCTCATAGAATTCCAATAAATTTGTCAGACACGACTTCCCCTTAACGAATCCGTGCTGTGTCTGCTCTATCAAACAATTCTTCTCAAGGTGCCTCGCTATTTCTTCTTTGATGACGGATTCGAGCATTCTTCCCACAACAGATGTTAAACTAACCGGCCTATAGTTCCCTGCCTTTTGCCTGCTACCTTTTTTAAACAGCTGCGTAACATTAGCCGTTTTCCAATCTTCCGGCACTTCCCTGGAATCCAGCGAAGTTTGGTAAATAATCACTAAGGGGATTGGACTATGAAGAGAGGCTGAATAGACTGGGTCTGTACTCGTTGGAGTTTAGAAGGATGAGGGGGGATCTTATAGAGACGTATGAAGGGGATGGATAGGGTAGAGGTAGAGAGGTTCTTCCCTCTCAGAAAGGACAGCAGGACTAGAGGGCACAGCCTCAAGATAAGGGGGGGCAGTTTAGAACGAAGTTCTACCATCTCCGGTATCAGCCTCGTGAACCTCCTCTGCACTCCCTCCAAGGCCAAGATATCCTTACTCACCCCTCTGCCCTTCCCATCTGCCCTATCTATGCCTCTCATAATTTTGTAAGCCTCAATCAGGTCCCCTGTCAGCCTTCACTGCTCCCAGGAAAACAGCCTTTTTTCACAGCTCACTCCAGCCCAGGCAACATCTTGGTGATTCTCCTCTGCACTCTCTCCAGAGCAATCACATCCTTCCTATAGTGTAGTGATTAGAGCTGAGCACAGCACTCTAGCTGTGGCCTAACCAGCATTTCATTACAGCTCCATCATAACCTCACTGCTCTCATATTCAATGCATCGGTTAATAAAGGCAAGTATCCCATATAAGAACATAAGAACATAAGAAATAGGAGCAGGAGTAGGCCATCTAGCCCTTCGAGCCTGCCCCGCCATTCAATAAGATCATGGTTGATCTGAAGTGGATCAGTTCCACTTTCTCGCTTTCTCCCCATAACCCTTAATTCCCTTGTCTACCAGAAACCTATCTACCCGTGTCTTAAATATATTTAGCGAGGTAGCCTCCACCACTTCAACGGGCAGAGAATTCCAGAGATTCACCACCCTTTGGGTGAAGAAGTTCCTCCTCAACTCCGTTCTAAACTGCTCCCCCCTTATCTTGAGGCTGTGCCCTCTAGTCCTGCTGTCCTTTCTGAGCGGGAAGAATCTCCCTACCTGTACCCTATCCATCCCTTTCATTATCTTATACGTCTCCATCAGATCTCCCCTCATCCTTCTAAACTCCAACGAGTACAGACCCAGTCTATTCAGCCTCTCTCATCTCTGGTATCAGCCTAGTGAACCTCCTCTGCACTCCCTCCAAGGCTAAAATATCCTTGCGCAAGTGCGGCGACCAAAATATGCCTTCTAACCACCTTATTTACCTGTCCTGCTGCCTTTAGGGATCTATGGACATGCTCACCAAGGTCCTTCTGATCCTCTGTAGCCCCGTCCAGCCTCCCATCCATTAAATCTGTCAGCACTTCCCTCTGCCTTTGAAAAGTAGCCAGCATAATTAAGGACCACATGCCCCCTAGACATTCTCTCTTCCACTTCCTTCTTCGGGAAAAAGATGCAAAAGTCTGAGGACATGTACCCAGTGGTGGATTAACCACCACCCAGACCACTAGGCTGAGCTTTAGTAAGGCTGCCTGACCTTGCCCCCCTGCCCCCCGCCCCACCCTTCGCTGAATAGAATAAAGTGATGTTAAATGACGTTAGATAACTTATATCGTTGTACTATGTATAATGTACTACACGTATACTATCATAAAGTTATATGAATCAATTACAGCCCTTTTATTAATTTATTTTTCATTTTCTTTATATTTGTACTTTAAAAAGCTTCCGTGGTTTTGGTTTACAAAAGTGTCGATAACAGCATGTAAATGAACAGATCGAAGCATGTCCGATTCAATGTGCATGAATGCCAGATGACTAAGTTTCTCATCGCTCATTGTTGAGCACAGATAGATTTTCATCATCTTCAGCGTCGAAAATGAACGCTCACCTGAACAGTTAGTGATCATTAAGGACAAGATAAATTCTAAAGCACCTCATGCAGTTGATCTCTTGCCAGAGCTCGATACAGTATAGTTATGAAAATTTATTCACCCTTAAAAGGGATAAATCAATTTTTTTTTTGCTCTCAGGACCCCCTCCCTTTCGGGCCCCTAGGCGTAAGCGTACTCAGCCTAACGGCTAATCCACCATTGCATGTACCAACAGACTCAAGAACAGCTTCTTCCCTGCTGCCATCAGACTTTTGAATGGACTTACTTTGTATTAAGTTGATTTTTCTCTACACCCGAGCTATGACTTTAACACTACATTCTGCATTCTCTCCTTTCCTTCTCTGTGAACGGTATGCTTTGACTGTACAGTGTGCAAGAAACATTACTTTTCAATGTATGTTAATATATGTGACAATAATAAATCAATCAAAATTCCAGGGTCTGACCGGTCATTCTGTATTCCTTTGCCTTGTGAATCCAACCAAAATGCATCACCTCACCCTTTTCCGGGTTAAATTCCATTTGCCACTGTTCTGTCCATCTAGCCGGCCCATCTATATCATCCTGTTATCTAAGGCTGTCCTCCTCCATATTCACCACAGCACCAATATTCACATCAGCGGTGAATTTACTGATCATACCCCCCAACATCTATATCACTAACATACACTATAAACAGCAAGGGACCCAGCACCGATCCCTGCAGAACACCACTGGACACAGGCTTCCAGTCACAGAAACAACCTTCCACCATCACCCTCTGCCTGCTGTCTCGAAACCAATTTTGGATCCAGGTTGTCTATTTGCACTGGATCCCATGGCTCTTACCTTTCTGATCAGCCTCCTATGCGGGACTTTGTCAAAAGCCTTGCAGAAGTCCATGAATAGATGACATTGACTGCAGTAACCTCGTCTACATACCCAGTCACCACCTCAAAACAATCAAATTTGTAAGACATGTCCTCCCTTTGACAAAGCCAGGCTGACTATTCTTGACTAATCCTTGTCTCCAAAATGGGGATTAACCTGTCCCTCAGAATTTCTTCTAATAGTTTCCCAACCACTGATATTGGGGCCTGTAATTCTCTGGTTTTTCACATTTCTCTGCTTGAATGATGCAACCATATTGGCCATCCTCCAGTCCTGTGGCACCTGTCCTGTGGCCAGAGAAGATCTGAAAATTGTCGGACCTGCCGCAGTCTCCTCCCTTGTCTCCCACAGAAGCCTGGAATGCATCTTATCCACGCATTTATCCACTTTTAGGCCCATTAAAATCGTTAATACCTCCTCCCTCTCAATGTTCAATTATTCAAGTCAAATACAATGGCCTCTCCCTGATTTCCATTCCGACATCAGCCTTCTCCATAGTGAACACAGATGCAAAGTACTCATTAAAACCTCACCTCCATCTTCCAGTTCCCCACACACATTGCCATATCTCCTAATTTCTTTCTTGAGTAATCCCCCTGCACCTTCTACACTCCTCTCGGGCTTCTGCTGTTTTGAGCCCCTGGCATCTGCCATAAGTCTCTCTTTTTTCATATCCAACACGGGTTTTCCTTGACATCCAGGGTTTTCTGGTGTGACGATACTGTGCCTTTAAGAAATGTATTTTAATCATGCTTCTTTGCAGGTTGTTCAAAGTCATTGCTTTGCGAGTTTTTATTGGCCCAGTCCTGTCTGAAGCCGGTGTCCTACAATTGTTACTGAAGCAATATAATGGACATCTTGTCATTTTTAATCTGGATGAATGCAGTGTCCTGGGGTTTATGACCTCTTTGGAATTGCTAAGTGAAACATGATTGACAGGTACAGCCTGGGAACAGATGTTTTTCTGCAGGGAAGTTCAAGGTTTTAGTTTCATTTTTCTCTGACGCTGTTTGGATGTAAGACAGAGAGCAGTGTCTCTTGTTTTCCACTTTCTCTGGAGTTGGGACCTCTGCTTTCTATGAGTTGCTGTTAGAAGCTACCGGAAGAAGGAATGTCTCTGTCTCTCTTCCTCCAGAGAGATACTGAAAGTTCCATGACTGGGAAACCTCAGAGTTTTAATCCAACATCCAAAGGAACAATTTACAGCAGGTTTAAAAAACTGCAAACTCCAGTATCATGTGAGTACACTTGCCTATTTTGTGCCAAATCTCGAGCAAGGTGAATGTTTGTAGGATGTTATTTGACTTGGCACATTATGATTAGCTGATAGGTTTTATGCTATATCATGGTTGTTTCCTGTGATTGGTAAAAGTTATACTGATTTTTCTTATCATATCTTAACCATGTTCTTAAATAAACATTGTTTGATAAAAGCTTGCTAGTGTGTCACTTGGATCATACTGAGTGAAACACCCTATGCTCATCTGTGTCAAATTCAAAGGCAAAAACATAGGGTCTAGACTAACTTCATTAAACACCTTGGGGTTTCTGGCCTGAAGCATAACATTGGACTTGTTTCTCCGATTCTTCACTTTCATGGGAACATGTTGGCTCTGTACTCTCCCTATTTCCTTTTTGAATGAATCCCACTGCTCTGATGTAGATTTTCTGACTAGTAGCCTCTCCTAGTTAATTTTGCCAGATCTTGTCATCCTATTAAAATTAGCCCTTCCCAAATTCAGAGCCTGGTCTAGCTTTGTCGCTTTCCACAAAAAAAATTAAATTCTACTGAGTTATGGTCACTGTCACCAAAATGCTCCCCCAGCTTCATTCCCTAAAACTATGCCCAGAATCACCCTCTCTCTTGTTGGACATTCTATATATTGACATAAAAATCTCTCCAAAATGCATTTTAAGAATTCTGCCCACTTTAAGCCTTTCACGCTTTGACTATCCCAATTAATGTTGGGGAAGTTGAAATTGCCAACTATTATTATCCTATCATTCTAACAATTCGCAGAGATTTTCCGACATATCTGCCCTCCTTTCTACCCCTTACTGTTTGGGGGCCTATAGTACACTCCCAGCAATGCAATTGTCTCCTTTTTATTTCTAAGTTCTACCTCTATGGCCTCATTTGAGGAACCTTCTAAGATATCATCCCTCCTCACTGCTCTAATTGATTCTTTGATCAATACTGCAACACCACCAGCTCCTTTACACACACACATACCCCCAACTCCCCATCTTGCCTTAAGAGTCTACACCCCATTATATTAAGCTGCCCAGTCTTGTCTCTCCCTCAACCATGCCTTTGAGGTCATGCATTTCAGTCTGCTACCTAGCTCCCTAAATTCCTGTTACAGGATCTCTCCCCTCTTTCTATCCTTGTGAATATCTGTCTGTTCGCCCTCCTCCTTCAGAATGCCTTTCAGCTGTTTATTGAGATTCCTGACCATGGCATTAGGGAGGCAACACACCATTGAGTCACATCTGCAGCTGCAGAAAGGCCTGTCTACACTCCTCACTATTAGATCTCCTTTCACTGTTGCTCCTCCCCCTTTTTTGCAGCTGAGCCACCCACAGTGCTGTGAACTTGGCTCTGGCTGCAGTTCCCCAGAGGAATTGTCTCTCACCATTTTCTAACACTTCTTGAGTGAGATGCACTCTGGGGCCTTCCCAACTCCCTGCCTGCCTACCTTCTTCTGACTGGTGGTCACCCATTCCCTCTCTGACTGCATTTTCTTAAACTGCGGGGTGACAACGTCTAAAAATATGCTATTCCTGTAACTCATGCAGATGCGCCTCAGTGCCTCAAGCTGATGCTCAAGCTCCAAAACTCGGAGCTCAAGTTGGTCAAACCAGTGGCACTTCCTGCACACGTGGTCATCCAAACCGCAAGGTGTGTTTAAGAAATTCCACTTGCAGCAGGCGGTATAACACACAGGACTGAGCTCCCAGCCATAACTTTAGCTTAAAGACTCAAACATTAAATTTATGCCCAGTAGAAATTTACTTAATTTTTTTTTAAAATAAGCTCTTCCTGTAGCTTTAAGAACATAAGAACATAAGAAATAGGAGCAGGAGTAGGCCATCTAGCCCTTCGAGCCTGCCCCGCCATTCAATAAGATCATGGCTGATCTGTCGTGGCTCAGTTCCACTTTCCCGCCCTCTCCCCATAACCCTTAATCCCCTCTCTTATCAAAAACCCATCAACCCGCTTCTTAAAAATACTTAGCGAGGCAGCCTCCACCACTTCAACGGGCAGAGAATTCCAGAGATTCACCACCCTTTGAGTGAAGAAGTTCCTCCTCAACTCCGTTATAAACCGCCCCCCCTTTATCTTGAGGCTGTGCCCCCTAGTCCTACTGTCTTTTTTGAGCGGGAAGAGTCTCTCCACCTCTATCCTATAAGAACATAAGAACATAAGAAATAGGAGCAGAAGTAGGCCATCTGGCCCTTCGAGCCTGCCCCGCCATTCAATAAGATCATGGCTGATCTGTCGTGGCTCAGTTCCACTTTCCCGCCCTCTCCCCATAACCCTTAATCCCTTCTCTTATCAAAAACCCATCAACCCGCTTCTTAAAAATATTTAGCGAGGCAGCCTCCACCACTTCAACGGGCAGAGAATTCCAGAGATTCACCACCCTTTGAGTGAAGAAGTTCCTCCTCAACTCCGTTCTGAACCGCCCCCCCTTTATCTTGAGGCTGTGCCCCCTAGTCCTACTGTCTTTTTTGAGCGGGAAGAGTCTTTCCACCTCTATCCTATCCATCCCATTCATCATCTTATACGTCTCAATGAGATCTCCCCTCATTCTTCTAAACTCTAACGAGTACAAGCCTAGTTTATTCAGCCTCTCCTCATAGCTCAACCCCCTCAACTCCGGTATCAGCCTAGTAAACCTCCTCTGCACTCCCTCCAAGGCCAAAATATCCTTGCGCAGGTGCGGCGCCCAAAACTGCACACAGTACTCCAGCTGCGGCCTCACCAATGCCCTATACAGCTGCAGCAAGACCTCCCTACTTTTATATTCAATCCCCCTCGCTATGAAGGCCAGCATCCCATTCGCCTTCCTGACCACCTGCTGCACCTGCAGGCTGGGTTTTTGCGACTCATGCACAAGGACCCCGAGGTCCCTCTGCACCGTCGCCTGCTGCAGTTTTTCGCCACGTAAGTAATAGTCCTTCCTACCATTCTTCCTACCAAAGTGGACCACATCCATCCCATTCATCATCGTATACGTCTCAATGAGATCTCCCCTCATTCTTCTAAACTCCAACGAGTACAAGCCTAGTTTATTCAGCCTCTCCTCATAGCTCAACCCCCTCAACTCCGGTATCAGCCTAGTAAACCTCCTCTGCACTCCCTCCAAGGCCAAAATATCCTTGCGCAGGTGCGGCGCCCAAAACTGCACACAGTACTCCAGCTGCGGCCTCACCAATGCCCTATACAGCTGCAGCAAGACCTCCCTACTTTTATATTCAATTCCCCTTGCTATGAAGGCCAGCATCCCATTCGCCTTCCTGACCACCTGCTGCACCTGCAGGCTGGGTTTTTGCGACTCATGCACAAGGACCCCGAGGTCCCTCTGCACCGTCGCCTGCTGCAGTTTTTCGCCACGTAAGTAATAGTCCTTCCTACCATTATTCCTACCAAAGTGGACCACCTCACACTTGCCAACATTAAATTCCATTTGCCATTTCCTGGCCCATTCGCCCAGCCTATCTAGATCCTTCTGCAGACTCTCCACACCCTCCGCACAACAATTTATCCATTACCTACTGTGTGTGGGCAATGCTCTGCTCGGCCCCACTGTGCTCTTGCAGCTCAGCTCCTGTAGCTGTAACTTAATTCTTATTATCTACATTCCTCAGTCATTTATATATATTAATTCTATATATGACATCATTCCCCTTTTCTCCAAATTCCCATTTCAGTCATTCGATTCAGATGTTTCTGTTCTAGAACCTCCATGTGTCCTCAATCTCCTCAACCTGAAACTTTGCCGGGACGTGATGGCCTAGTGATATTATCACCAGACTATTAACGCAGAAACTCAGCTAATGCTCCGGGGACCCCAGGTTTGAACCCTGTCACAGCAGATGGTAGTAGTTGAATTCAATATAAATATCGGGAATCAAGAATTTACTGTTGACTGTGAAACTGTTGTCAGGAAAAGCCCATCTGGTTCACTAATGTCTTTTAGGGAAGGAAACCTGCCATCCTTACCCAGTCTGGCCCACATTTGACTCCAGGGCAACAGCAATGCCGAGTAACCCTTGATAATGGACTCCAGCAACTTCCCCAGTGCCAATGTTAGGCTCACGGTCTATAGTTCCCTGTTTTCTCTCTACCTCCCTTCTTACATTAGCTACCCCCTCAATCTATAAGAACTATCCCAGAGTCCAAATTACTTTGGTAAATTACCACCAATGGATCCACTATTTTTAGGGCCACTTCCTTAAGTATCCCAGGATGAAGATTATCAGGACTAGAGATTTATCTACTTTCAATCCCATCAATTTCCCCCAAATCATTTCTCTACCAAGGCTTATTTCCTTCAGCTCCTCACTAAAACTTGTTTCTCTCTGATACATCTGGGATCTTGGGTACATTATTCATGTCTTCCTTTGTGAAGACAGGAGCATTTAGTTTCTCTATCATTTCTATGTTCCCCGTTATGAATTCACCTGTTTCTGACTGTAAGAAGCCTACGATTGTTTTTGTCAAACACTGGACCAGATCAGCAGATGGTGGTAGTTGAATTCAATATAAATATCAGGAATCAAGAATCTACTGTTGACTGTGAAACTATTGTCAGAAAAACCCATCTGGTTCACTAATGCCCTTCAGGGAAGGAAATCAGCTGTCCTTACCCAGTCAGGCCTACATGTGACTCCAGGGCAACAGTAATGTGGTTGAGTCTCAACTGCCCTCCAAGGACAATTAGGAATGGGCAATAAATACTGGCCAGCCAGCAATGCTGATGTCCCGCGAATGAATAAAAAAGGCACTTATTAAATTTAGCAGGCTATTTATCGGCCATCCCTGACCCCATTGCGATTATACTGCTAGCCTTCAGTGGACCATTGAAAGTCCTAATGTAGATAATCAATAAGTTCCTTCATCTACTTTGATTCCTCATTCTCTCTCTTGTGATACTCGATTGAAATAAGTCACAGTTGTGTCCCTCCAAAATGGCTACAACCCTGGCAATGAGGGCAGGTTAGATATTTGAAGTATCATACAGAATTTTACAGACTGGTCGGCCATTCGGCCCAATGGCCCATGCTAGTATTTATGCTCCATCTGAGTCTCCTCCCACACTAGTTCATCACACATTAGTCTCAAATACTTCGATTTATTTTCTCCCTCTTGTGGCGTTCTAGCTTTTTCTTAAACACAGCTCGACTATTCACCTCTGTGTGGCTGAGAGTCCCACATAACTTACCACTTTGCCTTCTGGAGACCAGTTGGCAATAGACACCTAGCCTGAGGCCAAGTCTAGGCTTCACCATCCATCAGTACCACCCTGAGATCAGCTGATGTAGTATCAAACATTTGACAGATCCTTGGCTAAACCACTCAAAAAGTCTGACACAACTGAAGATGCTTCACTACTTTAATCTTTCTTTCTCACTCCTTGTATTGGTACTGCTATGCTCAGATCTCCCCATTTTTCCCATGACTTCCAAAATTCCTTTTCCGACTCACTCTTTCTTCTCTCAACATTCACAATGAATTGAAACCAAGACTCGATCCAAAATATCTACACAAACTCATTCTTCCTTCAGGCCATTGAACTGTGGGACTGTGGGGCCCTGATGACCTGCTCTGTGAGACCAGATCATTGCCCTGGTCCCATAGATTTTACCTTTTTATTCTTTCTTTATTCATTCATGGGACATCAGCATCACTGGCTGGCCAGTATTTATTGCTTATCCCTAGTTGTCCTTGGAGGGCAGTTGAGGCCCTAGAGTCACATGTAGGCCAGGCCGGGTAAAGATGGCAGATTTCCTTCCTAAAGGGCATTAGTGAACCAGATGGGTTTTTCCGACAATAGTTTCACAGTCAACAATAGACTCTTGATTCCCAAAATTTATATTGAATTCAACTATCACCACCTGCTGATTTGGTCCTGTCCAGAGTTTGACAAAAACAATCGTAGGCTTCTTTCAGTCAGAAACAGGTGAATTCATAATGGGGAACATAGAAATGATGAAGGAACTAAATTTGTACTATGCTTCTGTCTTCACAAAGGAAGACATGAATAATGTACCCGAGGTCCCAGGTATACCAGAGAGAAACAAGTTTTAGTGAGGAGCTGGAGGAAATCAGCCTTAGTAGAGAAATGATTTGGGGGAAATTGATGGGATTGAAAGCAGATAAATCTCCAGTCCTGATAATCTTCATCCGAGGATACTTAAGGAAGTGGCCCTCGAAATGGTGGATCCATTGGTGGTAATTTACCGAAGTAATTTGGAGTCTGAGATAGTTCTTATAGATTGGGGGGTAGCGAATGTAAGAAGGGAGGTAGAGAGAAAACAGGGAACTATTGACCGTGAGCCTAACGTTGGTACTGGGGAAGTTGCTGGAGTCCGTTATCAAGGATTACACAGCATGTCGGAAGACTAAGGAAATTTGATACGTCAGCTATGACTCTCACCAACTTTTACAGATGTATCATAGAAAGCATTCTTTCTGGTTGTATCACAGCTTGGTATGGCTCCAGCTCTGCCCAAGACTACAAGAAACTACAAAAGATCGTGAATGTAGCCCAATCCATCATGCAAACCAGCCTCCCATCCATTGACTTTGTCTACACTTCCAGCTGCCTCGGCAAAGCTGCCAGCATAATTAAGGACCCCACACACCCCAGACATTCTCTCTTCCACCTTCTTCCATCGGGAAAAAGATACAAAAGTCTGAGGTCATGTACCAACCGACTCAAGAACAGTTTCTTCCCTGCTGCTGTCAGACCTTTGAATGGAGTTACCTCGCATTAAGTTGCTTTCTCTACACCCTAGCTATGACTGTAACACTGCATTCTGCACTCTCTTGTTTCCTTCTCTATGAACAGTATGCTTTGTCTGTATTGCATGTAAGAAACAAGACTTTTCACTGTATGTTAATACATGTGACAATGATAAATCAAATCAAATCAAATCAAAAGATTCTATGGAAACCAGTTTGGAGAACAGCAGCAGAATTCTTCCCTCTAACTTAGCCAATATTAATGCCATAAACTGCATCTGGACCATCTGGCCATTAGCACAACTGTGCCTGGAAAATTGTGTAAATTGGCTACAGGCCCTCCAGCAGTGACAAAGTACCTCATTGGCTACAAACACTTTGGCAGCCCCTGCATTGATGGAAGGCACTATCCAAATGTAAGTGCTCTGCCTCCCACTCTGAGCCTGTTCAAATGTCCTGTGGCGGAGGCTGAGAATGGGAGGAAATATGGTACTGTGTCCATTGTAACATTGGCCCTGCAGGCACAGAGTGGCTGATGTCCCAGGATCAAGATTAAACAACATCTGACCTTCATACAGCAAGAAAATAAAGACATCCCTCCAATAAAATCACATTGCTCTCAGAAAAAATTCCCTCCACACTGACCCCATCAAACACTCCCAGGACAGGGACAGCACAGGGTTAGATACAGAGTAAAGCTCCCTCTACACTGTCCCCCATCAAACACTCCCAGGACAGGTACAGCACAGGGTTAGATACAGAGTAAAGCTCCCTCTACACTGTCCCCATCAAACACTCCCAGGACAGGTACAGCACAGGGTTAGATACAGAGTAAAGCTCCCTCTACACTGTCCCCATCAAACACTCCCAGGACAGGGACAGCATGGGGTTAGATATAGTGTGAAGTTCCCTCGAGACTTGCCCATCAAATACCCCCAGGACAGGTACAGGAAGGGGTTAGATGCAGATAAAGCTACCTCTACACTGTCCCCATCAAACACTCCCAGGACAGGTACAGCACGGGGTTAGATACAGAGTAAATCTCCCTCTACACTGTCCTCATCAAACACTCCCAGGAGAGGTACAGCACAGGGTTAGATACAGAGTAAAGCTCCCTCTACACTGTCCCCATCAAACACTGCCAGGACAGGCACAGGACGACATATGACAGAGCAAGGTCACGGAGCAAAGATTGACAGCCAAGGTCCGTACACATGAGGACGGCCTCAACTCAGTTCTTGGGTTCATGTCGCACTATCTGAAACCCCCATGACTTGCCTGGACTTGCAAAATCTCACTAACTGTCCTCTCTAGAGACAATATACATCTCTTTAACTTGTACTTAATGCTCTCTCCACTTACGTTGTCTGTACCTTTAAGACTCGATTAGCTGTAAAGACTCACATTTCAATCATTATTCTGTAAATTGAGTTTGTGCTTTTATATGCCCTGTTTGTGAAAAGATCTTCCACTCACCTGAAGAAGGAGCAGCGCTCCGAAAGCTAGTGGTGTTTGCTACCAAATAAACCTGTTGGACTTTAACCTGGTGTTATAAGACTTCTTACTGTGTTTACTCCAGTCCAACGCCAGCATCTCCACATCATAACATAAGAAACATAAACATAAGAAACATAAGAAATAGGAGCAGGAGTAGGCCATCTAGCCCTTCGAGCCTGCCCCGCCATTCAATAAGATCATGGCTGATCTGTTGTGGCTCAGTTCCACTTTCCCGCCCTCTCCCCATAACCCTTAATCCCCTCTCTTATCAAGAACCCATCAACCCGCTTCTTAAAAATATTTAGCGAGGCAGCCTCCACCACTTCAACGGGCAGAGAATTCCAGAGATTCACCACCCTTTGAGTGAAGAAGTTCCTCCTCAACTCCGTTCTAAACCGCCCCCCCTTTATCTTGAGGCTGTGCCCCCTAGTCCTACTGTCTTTTTTGAGCGGGAAGAGTCTCTCCACCTCTATCCTATCCATCCCATTCATCATCTTATACGTCTCAATGACATCTCCCCTCATTCTTCTAAACTCTAACGAGTACAAGCCTAGTTTATTCAGCCTCTCCTCATAGCTCAATCCCCTCAACTCCGGTATCAGCCTAGTAAACCTCCTCTGCACTCCCTCCAGGGCCAAAATATCCTTGCGCAGGTGCGGCGCCCAAAACTGCACACAGTACTCCAGCTGCGGCCTCACCAATGCCCTATACAGCTGCAGCAAGACCTCCCTACTTTTATATTCAATCCCCCTCGCTATGAAGGCCAGCATCCCATTCGCCTTCCTGACCACCTGCTGCACCTGCAAGCTGGGTTTTTGCGACTCATGCACAAGGACCCCGAGGTCCCTCTGCACCGTCGCCTGCTGCAGTTTTTCGCCACGTAAGTAATAGTCCTTCCTACCATTCTTCCTACCAAAGTGGACCACCTCACACTTGCCAACATTAAATTCCATTTGCCATTTCCTGGCCCATTCGCCCAGCCTATCTAGATCCTTCTGCAGACTCTCCACACCCTCCGCACAATTTGCCTTTCCCCCAATCTTGGTGTCATCAGCAAATTTCGACACCCTGCACTCGGTTCCCTCCTCCAGATCATCTATATAAATGGTAAATAGCTGAGGCCCCAGCACCGACCCCTGGGGCACCCCACTAGTCACCAACCGCCAATCCGAATAGCACCCATTGACCCCCACTCTCTGCCTCCTATTTGACAACCAATCCTCTATCCACGCTAACACCCTACCCCCAACTCCATGTCCCCTGACCTTCTGCAATAACCTCTTGTGAGGTACCTTGTCAAACGCCTTCTGAAAATCCAGAAAGACCACATCCACCGGCTCTCCTCTATCCACTGCCCTAGACACATCCTCATAGAACTCCAGTAAATTTGTCAGACACGACTTCCCTTTAATGAAACCGTGTTGCGTCCGCCCTATCAAGCAATTCCCTTCAAGATGCCTCGCAATTTCCTCCTTAATGACGGATTCTAACATTTTACCTACCACAGACGTTAAACTATCATGCCCATCAAACACTCCCAGGACAGGTACAGCACAGGGTTAGATACAGAGTAAAGCTCCCTCTACACTGTCCCCATCAAACACTCCCAGGACAGGTACAGCATGGGGTTAGATACAGAGTAAAGCTCCCTCTACACTGTCCCCCATCAAACACTCCCAGGACAGGTACAGCACGGGGTTAGATACAGAGTAAAGCTTCCTCTACACTGTCCCCATCAATCACTCCCAGGACAGGTACAGCACAGGGTTCAATACAGAAAGCCACAAAGCACACGAGTGTCAGTCAATGTTCAGAACATCGTTTTATGTGAAGAAATGAATTTAAAAGCAAACAGACACTCAGGGGATCCTTGTAGTCAAAAGAGACAGATCATAGTTCAGGCAGCAGAATGAGTTCCGCCTGTATCTTTGATGAATGTTTCCTTTAGGCTGTGCTCTGGTGCTTCACTTGATTTAAGGACTTCACTGGGTTCCATTATATCTTTTACCAGTCCAAACAGAATGGAATGCCAGTCCTGTCAAATGCCCAGATCAATGCCCCATCCCCCACTCCCTCAGTACCTTGAAAGCTACAGTTTCTTGTTATATTAGCAGATATTATAATAACAGATCTTCCTCTGTTGTAAACTGTCAATGCTAATGCTCCACATGTCTTCTGCCATCCTTCATCATCTAACCACATTAACATGCCCTTCTGTTCCTTCCTCCATCATGTGTCTATTTAGCTTCCCCTTCAAGTATCTGCTGTATTCATTTCATCCATTCTCAGTGGTAGCAGTTTGATGTTCTCACCACACTCTGGGTGAAGACGTTTCTCCTGAACTCCCTATGTATTTATTACTGAATATATTGCATCTATAGCCTCTAGTTCTCCCTCACAAAATGGAAATATCTTCCCTATGGCTGCATGGAGGAGGGAACCGAGTGTAGGGTGTCGAAATTTGCTGATGACACCGAAATGGTTGAAAGGCAAATTGTGCGGAGGGTGGTGAGAGTCTACAGAAGGATCTAGACAGGCTGGGTGAATGGGCCAGGAAATGGCAAATGGAATTTAATGTTGGCAAGTGCGAGGTGGTCCACTTTGGTAGGAATAATGGTAGGAAGGGTTATTACTTACGTGGAGAAAAACTGCAGCAGGCGACGGTGCAGAGGGACCTCGGGGTCCTTGTGCATGAGTCGCAAAAACCCAGCTTGCAGGTGCAGCAGGTGGTCAGGAAGGCGAATGGGATGCTGGCCTTCATAGCGAGGGGGATTGAATATAAAAGTAGGGAGGTCTTGCTGCGGCTGTATAGGGCATTGGTGAGGCCGCAGCTGGAGTACTGTGTGCAGTTTTGGGCACCGTACTTACGCAAGGATATTTTGGCCTTGGAGGGAGTGCAGAGGAGGTTTACTAGGCTGATGCCGGAGTTGAGGGGGTTGAGCTATGAGGAGAGGCTGAATAAATTAGGCTTGTACTCGTTAGAGTTTAGAAGAATGAGGGGAGATCTCATTGAGACGTATAAGATGATGAATGGGATGGATAGGAAAGAGGTGGGGAGACTCTTCCCGCTCAGAAAGGATAGTAGGACTAGGGGGCACAGCCTCAAGATAAAGGGGGGGCGGTTTAGAACGGAGTTGAGGAGGAACTTCTTCACTCAAAGGGTGGTGAATCTCTGGAATTCTCTGCCCGTTGAAGTGGCGGAGGCTGCCTCGCTAAATATTTTTAAGACACGGGTTGATGGGTTTTTGATAAGAGAGGGGATTAAGGGTTATGGGGAGAGGGCGGGAATGTGGAACTGAGCCACGACAGATCAGCCATGATCTTATTGAATGGCGGGGCAGGCTCGAAGGGCTAGTTGGCCTACTCCTGCTCCTATTTCTTATGTTCTTATGTTCTTCCAAAATCCTAAAGACCTCTATCAAGTCAGCCCACAGTCTTCTCTTTTCTAGAGAAAGGAACCTTGCTTGTTCAATCTTCTCTTAAGGATAACCTGTCCGCTCTTAATTATCTTTGGCATTTTCTCTAGTGCCTCTACCTATATCTCTTTTATAATATGGAGAACTGCTTCTATTATTATAAATGTGCTCTAACCAGGTTTCCATACAAGTTAAACAAAACTTCTCAGCTTTTTAATTCTGTCTCACCAGAGATGAACCCCAGTGCTTATGGCCTTATTAATGTTCCACTCCTTTTATTGATATGAGCATCTTATCCCAGATCCTTCTGCCCTCGATCCCATCTAGAGACTTAGAGGGGGACTTTACAGTCTTGCTCGAGTAAGACCGGAAACTTCCGCCCATGTTCAACAGAGATTTCCGCTGTCAGACCTTGCCTGCTCCAATGCTGTGGCAGGCAAGGTGGTAAAGTTTCGGCCTCAGTTTCCAAGGTGTATCTGTTCTCCTGATTCTTCCAGTCAAAATTTACCACCTTACATAATTGCTATCTGTATATGAGGAGGTGGTGAAGTATTGGTAATGTCACTGGTCTGGTAATTCCACTAAATGGGATCAAAACCACAATGGCACAATGGGATACAAGGACAGGTATCTAGATGGATTGAGAACTGGCTAGGCAACAGGAGACAGAGAGTAGTAGTGGAAGTGTCCTTTTCTAGCTGGAGGTCTGCAACTAGTGGTGTGCATGATGTGGATATGCCGGCGTTGGACTGGAGTAAACACAGTAAAAAGTCTGACAACACCAGATTTTAGTCCAACCGATTTATTTGATAGTAAACTCACAAGCTTTTGAGGGGACTCCCTCTTCGTCAGGTGAATGGAGAGTTCTGGCCTCGGACAGAGCATATAAAGCACAGACAGTTTGGAGATTACTGATTAGAATGCGAATCTTTACACCTAACCTGCTGTTCAAGTCCTAAAGTGGCCGACAATGTGTGTGGAAGGAGCACTGATCACAGTTTAAAGAGATGTGTATTGTCTCCAGACAGCACAGTGAGTGAGGTTTTGCAAACCCAGACAAGTCACAGGGGTTACAGATAGTGCGACATGAACCCAAGATCCCTGTTGTGACCGTCCTTATGTGTGTGGAACTTGGCTATCAGTCTCTGCTCAGCGACTCTGCACTATCGTGTGTTGTGAAGGCCACCTTGGAGAACGCTTACCCGAAGGTCAGAGGCTGAATGCCCGTGACCACTGAAGCGTTCACCAACAGGAAGGGAACAGTCTTGCCTGGTGATTGTCGAGCGATGTTCATTCATCCGTTGTCGTAGCGTCTGCATGGTCTCCCCAATGTACCATGCTTCGGGACATCCTTTCTTGCAACGTATCAGGTAGACGATTCAGGTAAAGATTCGCATTCTAATCAGTAATCTCTAAACTGTCTGTGCTTTATATGCTCTGTCCAAGGCCAGAACTCTCCATTCACCTGACGAAAAGGGAGTCCCCTCGAAAGCTTGTGAGTTTACTATCAAATAAATCGGTTGGACTAAAACCTGGTGTTGTCAGACTTTTTACTAGTGGTGTGCCGCAGGGCTCAGTACTGGGACCTCTTCTATTCGTAATATATATAAATGACTTGGAAGAGGGTGTATGTGGTGTGATCAGCAAGTTTGCAGATGACACAAAGAAGGCAGGATTGGCAGACAGTGAGGAGGAGTGTCAGGCAATACAGCAGGATATAGATAGGCTGGTATATTGGGCAGATAAATGGCAGATGGAATTTAATCCTGATAAACGCGAGGTGATGCATTTTGGAAGGAATAATGTAGAGGGGAGTTATATGATAAAGGGTAGACCTATTAAGAGTATAGAAATGCAGAGGGACCTGGGAGTGCAAGTGCACAAGTCTTTGAAGGTGGCAACACAGGTGGAGAAAGTTGCGAAGAAAGCTTATGGTATGCTAGCCTTTATAGGAAGGGGTATAGAGTACAAGAGCTGGCGTCTAATGCTGCAGTTGTACAGAACGTTGGTTAGACCGCATTTGGAGTCCTGCATCCAGCTCTGGTCACCTTACTACCGGAAGGACGTGGAGATCCTGGAGAGAGTGCAGAGGAGGTTTATCAGGATGCTGCCGGGTATGGAAGGACTGGGTTATGAGGAAAGATTGGGTAAATTGGGGCTGTTTTCCTTAGAAAGACGGAGATTGAGGGGGGATCTAATAGAGGTGTATAAGATTATGAAGGGTATAGATAGAGTAAACAGTGGCAGGCTTTTTCCTAGATTGGAGACAAATATCACAAGGAGCCACGGGCTTAGGGTGAGGGGGGCAAGGTATAATTTGGATGCTAGAGGGAGGTTTTTCACACAGAGGGTTGTGGGGGTATGGAATGCACTGCCAAGTAAGGTGGTGGAGGCAGGCACGCTGGACTTGTTTAAGGTGTACTTAGATAGACACATGAGCGAAATAGGGATGGAGGGATATAGGAGACTGTTTTAAATAAGGATCACAGCCTCGGGACGTTCCTGGAAATCAACTGTTACATGTGTTGATGTTTTTCTCTTTTATTCCACAGGTGCAACGGTCCACCTTGTTGTCTAACGAGGGGCATACACGCGGTGGGTCGTGCGTGGGCTACTCTTGGATGTTTCGAAAGTAGCCTAGTACTTTGCGTCGTTTGTGTATGCTTAAAACTGGACCAGCAGATGGGCACCATGACAGCTCAGTGACTATCACTGTTTGCTGTGCAGATACATGGATTTGGGCCATTGTCTGTGGGAGTTTGCGCATTCTCCCCGTGCTTGCGTGGGTTTCCTCCGGGTGCTCCGGTTTCCTCCCACACCCCAAAGATGTGCTCTTAGGCTGATTGGTGTAACAAATTGTCCCTAAATTATTCTCCCCTTAATCTGGTTTCCAATGTGGGTGCCATAAGCATAGACATGGGTCAAGGGTGGAGGAGGAAAAACACATTGTTAAATGGCGGCGCGGGCTTGTTGGGCCGCAGGGCCTGTTTCCCGTGCTGTGTTGTTCTTTGTTCTTTGGCAGCTGGTGGAACTTAAATTCAATTGCTGCTTCACAGCGCCAGGGACCCGACTTCAATTCACAACTTGGGTCACTGTCAGTGTGGAGTCTCCACTCTCTCCCCGTGTCTGCGTGGATTTCCTCCGGGTGCTTCGGTTTCCCCCCACACTCCAAAAGACATGCTGGTTAGGTGCATTGGTCGTGCTTAGCTCTCCCTCAATGTACCCAAACAAGGGCCGGAGTGTGGCGACTAGGCGATTTTCACAGTAACTTCATTGTGGTGTTAATGTAAACCTACTTGTGACTAATAAATAAATAGATAAAATCTGAAATTGAAGGCTAGTGATCACTGTCAATTGGGTCTTTTGGTTCAGTTACCTTTTAGGGAAGGAAATCTGCTCTCTCTCCAAATATGGTCCACATGTGACTCCAAACCAATATGGCTGATGTGGGGTTGCAGCCATGTGGCACCTGAAAAGGCCTCACAAATCATTCACGTTCAAGGTGTAAGAAATAGGAAACAAATGCTGGTCTTGCCAGTGGCTCCCACATCTCATGAAAGAAACAAACAACCAGTGCTGCTGAGTTACCTCAAATTTAGCAATAGTGCATGAAAACAGTGGGTTAGTACCAGCTCTGAATTGCTGCCAAAAAGAATGCTGTCAAAAGACTATTTACTCGATGGAAGAATCATTGGGTGTTCTTAGATGTGCACTGGGTAATCATTAGGGTTCAAAACCTTTGTTTACCTTGGGGCACTGAGTCCAATGAACAAACAGTGGGGAAATGGGATGGATAGAAAGAATATACAGATAACTCTGATTCTGTCTTCTAAAATAGAGCTGCACTCACTGGGAGAACACAGGACAGACAGAAAGCTTGACAACTACAGAGTGGCTACTAAACGGTGAGCATAAAATTGATGAATTTACTGTTCGTCGGGCAAGCAGCAAGCAGAGAATCACAGATAGGGAAAGAACGAGGGTAAGACAGAGATGAAGAAAAGGGAAGACAGAGAGAAACCTGAGGGGTAATGAGGGGCCAGATTCAACGATAGGTCGGTTCAGGCGCAACTCCTTGCAGCCAGTGACAACTCATCATTGGTGATGTTGTGGTACTGGTCAGAAGATCTCCCAGCACAGGGTCAGTGCAGGAAGGGTGAGAGGAGAAAATGTTACATTTTGAAGCTATCGAAATAATTGAGTTATGGTGTAAACTCACCAGAGACAGGCATGGTCCACAGATATATTGGCCTGTCCTTCCTCAGTGTCTGCCGCTCACAGGCTTCAGGCTCACAATTTTTCACCAGGCACAGGAGTGTAAGCTGGACAGAGCCTCACTTCGTATATTTCCATTTCCCTCTGCAACAGCAGAACTTCACTTTCTTCATAGGAAATCGGAGTGCACTAAGATGTAAACACTGGGCAGGCGCTGCAAGCTCTCTCTGCCTTATCTTAACTACGTGCCCCTGCGGGCTTGGTTGGGCATACTTTACATTCCTTCTGTTATGTTTGCTGAAACGTGCCCAAGATATTTCTGCTTACATCTGTACTTTGTACAGTGTTATTTACTTTAATAAAGTATAGTAAATAGCACGCACCAATGAATATTAATAGACATCCACAAGTTTACAGAATCTCAATTAATCAAACCCTTTTCCCATTCACTCCTACTGTACACAATGCCAAGGGATCAAACCCTCTTTCACTCACTCCCATTGTACACAATCCCAATAGATCAAACCCCTTCCCATTCACTCCCACTGTACATAATCCCAGTGAATCAAATCCCTTCCCATTCATTCTGAATGTATAGAATCCCAGTGGATCAAATTTATTCCTATTACTATAAAAAATTTCCAATTTCAAGAATAGAATGACTCAGGATCTAAAAGCAGATTCGAGCACGAGATTTGTTGAATTCCCAGTGTGCTATCTCACATCAGTAATCTAATCAGGTTGCTGCACAGCCTGTACTGAGTGTTTCCTGTTTGTGTTTACACTGAGTGACTTGCTGAATGATTGAGAGACTGCCACGGTTTGACATCACTAACTGTCCATGTTCTCTCTCCAGTGTTCTCCTCCGGACCCAAAGATGTTTCCTCACAGCCTGAACTTACACAATTGGACCAATTGACCATGGAAGGTTTTATGGAGCTCAACAGCTTTCTCCTATCCTATTCTCCCTCCTAAAACACAGATTCTACATCAGCTTTCAGTGAATGGTAATCTGAAGAAACCACTGGCTGGTCTTCCAAAACTATAATCTAAAGAGACACAGATCAATTGTAGCCAGGACAAAGCAGTTCACTTGATTGGCACCCCATCCACAATCTTCACATTCACTCCCTCCACCACCAACATTCAAGTGGCAATAGTGTGTACCATCTGCACTAAAGCAACTCAACAAGGCTCTTTCAAAGGTACTTGTGAAGATTATTGCTCTACATTCTTCCCCCAGTTAAAAAGCATCTTTATATTTTTATTACTCTTCTTTCATCACTGCTGGGATCAAAATCTTGGAACTTACGACCAAACAGCATCTTTACCCCTACATACTTAGGAAAACTGCTTACCACCACTTACCTTTTATTCAGTAAAATATGAAGAAGGCTCAGGAGTGGGCCATTTGACCACTTGAGTCTTCACCGTCATTTAATAAAATCATGACTGATCTGATAGCAACCTTACATCTGCATCCTACGTACTGCTGAGAACATATCACCCACTCCCTTGCTTACCGAGAATCTATCTACCTCTGTCTTAAAAATATTCGAAGATTCTGCTTCGGTCACATTTTCAGGGAGAGTTCCAAACACTCAGGGAAAGAATTCACCTGTCTCCATTTCAATACAGAGACCCACAAACAAAAATCCAGTTAAGAGTCTAGCCTTGTCATTTGTTTGTAGTCACACTGGGAACAGCTTTCTCCTGAGTTCAAAGGCAGGTTTATATCTGATGGGTCCAATATGTGGTGACGTTGTGCCTTTAAGAAGTGTATCTCTATCATGGTTTTTGTAAGGAGTATGTTTAAAATTCAGTTCTGTTTCACATGGTGCTGACAGCCAGGCAGCTGACATGCTGAGAATATGGGATAATGCTTGATTTTAACCAGGGATGTGTTTGTTTTAATCTGAGTTATTGCATTTTAGTTTATTTTGATTTTGGAATCATAAAATTATACTGTGGAGAAGAAGCCCTTTGGCCTATCAAATGCACCAACACATGAGAAACACCCAAGTAGGGTTTTGATGAGGTTGATTGATAGAAACTGAGTCATGTGTTAATTGGCAGAGCTAAGTTTGCTGGAGAGATAATTGCTGAATTCGCTGCCCCATCCTCCGCAGAGTCTGAGCAGGCAAGGGGTGGATAACAGAAATATCTGTTGACTTCAGGCAGGAATTTCCAGTCTTGCTCAAGTTAGGCCGTAAAATTCCACTCAAAGTTTTTAAAATCAAGAGCAGTTTCTGCCTTGTTCTGAAAGGAGCAAGAGGTCTCTCTCTCTCTCTCTGTCTCTGACTCTCTCGCCAAAGATGTCCAAATGCTTTTGTTACCTCTGTACTTGACTATTCCAGTGGATTCCAGGATGGTCTCCCGCATTGTACTCTCCATAAACTTGAGGTCATTCAAACCTCTGCTGTCTAGGTCCTTATTTGCAGCAAGCTCCTTCGCCCCTATGCTCTTTCACCTTTACTAGATTCCAGTGAAGCAACACACTCAATTATAAAATTTTCACCCTTGTTCTCTAATTCCTAAAGGCCTCTCCGTTTTCCAACTCTATAACCTCCTTCAGCCCACAATCCTTCAAGACATCATCTAATCTAACTGGTTGAGGATTTTTAATTTTAATTGATCCGTCACCAGTGGTGACCGTGCCTTCAGCTGCCTGGACCCTAAGTTCTGGAATTCCCTCTCTAACCCTGTCCACCAGGTTATCGCTCTTCTGACTTTAAGGCAATTCTTAAAGCCTATCGCTTTGAATAATCTTTTATTTATCTAATGTAATAACTCCATATGAGGCTTGGTCACAAATTTTGTTGGATGTTGTTTCTCTGAAGCACCTTGGGATGGTTCACTAAATTAAGGGTGCTACATAAATATAAATTATTGTTAAAGTCATTGTTCAGTACAAATTAAAAGTATGGGAAGTTGTTTGGTCGATTAGGATTCTACACAATGATAACAGAGGATTGGTTAATTAACGGAAAGCAAAGAGTGAGGGTAACTGGGTGTTTTTCTGGGTGGTGATCAGTGGCTAGTGGTATGCTTCAGAGATCAGTATTGGGACCACAATTGTTTATAATTTACATAGAGTTTGGGACAAAGTGTAGCGTATCAACATTCGCAGATGACACTTAGATGAGTGGTAGAGAGAACTATGCAGAGGACACTGAACATCTGCAAAGGACATAGATAGTCTAAGTGAGTGGGCAAGGGTCTGGCAGATGGAGTACAATGTTGGTAAATGTGAGGTTATCCATTTTGTACAGAATAAAAGCAAAATTGACCATTATTTAAATAATAAAAAAATTGCAGCATTTTGCTGTGCTGAGGGATCTGGGTGTCCTTGTGCACGAATCACAAAAAGCTGGTCTGCAGGTGCAGCAGGCAATTAAGAAGGCAAATGGAATTTTGTCCTTCATTACTAGAGGGATGGAGTTTAAAAACAGCGAGGTTATGTTACAGCTGTATAAGGTGCTGGTGAGGCCACACCTGGAGTTACTGTGTACAGTTTTGGTCTCCTTACTTGAGAAAGGATATACTGGCACTGGAGGGGGTGCAGAGGAGATTCACTAGGTTGATTCCAGAGTTGAGAGGGTTGGCTTATGAGGAGAGACTGAGTAGACTGGGGCTATACTCATTGGAATTTAAAAAAATGAGGGGGAACTTACAGAAACATAAAATTATGAAAGGAATAGGGAAGATAGAAGCAGGAAGGTTGTTTCCATTGTTGGGTGAAACTAGAACTAAGAGGAATAGTCTCAAAATAAGGGACAGCAGACTTAGGATTGAGTTAAGGAGGAACTTCTTCACACAAAGGGTTGTGAATCTGTGCAATTCCCTGTCCAGTGAAGCAGTTGATGCTACCTCGTTGAATGCTTGTAAGGCAAAGGTAGATTTTTGAACTGTAAAGGAATTAAGGGCTCTGGTGAGTGGGCGGGTAAGTGGAGCTGAGTCCATGAAAAGATCAGCCATGATCTTATTGAATGCTGGAGCAGGGTCAAGGGGTCAGATGGCCTACTCCTGCTCTGAGTTCTTATGATATTCATATGTTCTTATGGTGAACTGGAAGGGCTTTGTTCCATTGGGATTCTGTACACTGGGAACATGTAAGTTGACATTTGATCTACTGTGACCACACCATGAGTTATATGAAATCATTCCAATTCTAGCAATCATTCCAGTTCCAACTTTTATAAGTGCACCACAGAAAGCATTCTTGTTTCTGAAAGCTTGTGGGATTAATATCAAATAAACTGGTTGGACTCTAACCTGGTGATCTGAGACTTCTTACAGTGTTTGATAGGGACAGTATAGAGGGAGCTTTACTATGTATCTAACCCCGTACTGTCCCTGTCCTGGGAGTGTTTGATGGAGGACAGTGTAGAGGGAGCTTTATTCTGTATCTAACCCCATGCTGTACCTGTCTTGGGAATGTTTGATGGGGACAATGTTGTTGAAGCTTTACTCTGTATCTAACCCCGTGCTGTACCTGTCCTGGGAGTGTTTGATGGAGGACAGTGTAGAGGGAGCTTTACTCTGTATCTAACCCCGTGCTGTACCTGTCCTGGAAGTGTTTGATGGGGACAGTGTAGAGGGAGCTTTACTCTGTATCTAACCCCATGCTATACCTGTCCTGGGAGTGTTTGATGGGGGACAGTGTTGAGGAAGCTTTACTCTGTATCTAACCCCCTGCTGTACCTGTCCTGGGAGTGTTGGATGGGGACAATGTTGATGAAGTTTTACTCTGTATCTAACCCCAGGCCGTACCTATCTTGGGAGTGTTTGATAGAGTGGTTTCTCGGAACTTCACTCTTTTTCTAACCTGCGCTGTTTGAAGGAGATTTGCTCTTGATTTCACCTTTGCTGTATCTGCCCTGGGGATGTTTGATGTGTGTATTAGATGGCTGCAATGATAACTCACTCTTCCCAAACACTATGATTCCTTGCTCTGATAAAAGACGATCGGGTCTGAGCACATCCAGATTATTCTACAAAGATAGTATCAAGTAAAGGATCATGTTAAGGAATGCAGCGAGCAACTGGACTTGATCACATTTATCAGTATGTGAATGACCTCTGTGGCTTACCTTCAGCTGCTATGGGGTAATTACAAATGAATGATAAATAATTGCCATGTCAGTAACATGTGTTCGACCTATTTGAAGAAGTCTTTAAAGAGCCAAGAGTGTATCTGCCATTGATTCTACCTCCATTCATATGTAAGAAAGATCGATGGTGAGAGATGGGAATTGGAATGATTGTCTCTCCCTGAGCTCCTTCCATCAGGTTTCCTGTGATTGTCTGACCAATTTCACGGGGAAAGCTCTCAGTCTCAGCTCATCTTTGTGAGGGCAGCGTTCAGCCTGACACAGTTATGTTACAAACACTGGATACATGGCACAAACCATTTGACCCAACCTGTTCACTATGGTGTTTGTGCTCCAGTCCTCCATCTTTCCTCACCTGTTATCCCCTGATTCCCTTCTCCATCATACACTTGTCTGGATTCCTATCCTATTTGCTCCGACCAATCCCTGTGGTAACGACTTCCACATTCTGAGCATTCTCCTATTGGACGTTGTTGTGACTATGTTATATGACACTCATTGTCCCCTTGCTAACCCTAATGCTTGCTGAACTGTGTTGCACCCGGATACCAGGCATGGGTTTAGTCTCAAGACATTGGGGTACAGTGAGTGCTTCTGAAACCTCACTGGCCACTGGGATGGGTATTCTCTCCAAAAAGGTTCAAACGACGAAAAAGTGGTACAAAGTTCCTCTCCCATCATCAGGACTCTCACACCAGCTGGCACGTTTCTTACTGCACCATTGGAAAGTTCCAGAAATGTCCTCCTTCCCCTTTACATACCCCAGAGCTCCCAATCTTAATACTGAATCATTTGATTTGATTTGATTTGATTTGATTTATTATTGTCACATGTATTAACATACAATGAAAAGTATTGTTTCTTGCGCGCTATACAGACAAAATATAACGTTCATAGAGAAGGAAAGGAGAGAGTGCAGAATGTAGTGTTACAGTCATAGCTAGGGTGTAGGGAAAGATCAACTTAATGCGAGGTAGGTCCATTCAAAAGTCTGACAGCAGCAGGGAAGAAGCTGTTCTTGAGTCGGTTGGTATGTGACCTCAGACTTCTGAATCTTTTTCCCAGTGGAAGAATGTCCAGGGTGCGTGGGGTCCTTGATTATGCTGGCTGCTTTCCCAAGGCAGTGGGCAGTGTAGACAGAGTCAATGGACGGGAGGCTGGTTTCCATGATAAATTGGGCTACATTCACAACCTTTTATAGTTCCTTGCGGTCTTAGGCAGAGCAGGAGCCATACCAAGTTGTGATACAACCAGAAAGAATGTTTTCTGTGGTGCATCTGTAAAAGTTGGCACTGGAATGATTGTTAGAACTGGAATGATTTCATATAACTCATGGTGTGGTCATAGTAGATCAAATGTCAACTTGCATGTCCCAGTGTACAGAATCCCAATGGAACAAAGCCCTTCCAGTTCACCATAAGAACATATGAATATCATAAGAACTCAGAGCAGGAGTAGGCCATCTGACCCCTTGACCCTGCTCCAGCATTCAATAAGATCACGGCTGATCTTTTTATGGACTTAGCTCCACTTACCCGCCCACTCACCAGAGTCCTTAATTCCTTTACTGTTCAGGTGACCTCCATCCACACTGCCCCCATCAAACACTCCCAGGCCAGGTACAACACAGGGTTAGATAGAGATTAAACATCCCGCTATACTATCCCCACCAAACACTCCCAGGACAGGTACAGTACAGGGTTAAATATAAGTTAAAGCCTGCTCTGCATTGTTCTATCAATGTCTGTGCCCCAGCCTCTGAAATCTGGTGCCAGCTACAAAATGATCGTTTCCAAATTTGAACCTTACGCTTTCTGATTAGGGCAACTGAATTCTGAGTGATTTTGTGTTTGTCGCTTAAGACTCCCACTACACTGTGTCTTTACTGGTATCAGAGTGAGGAGGTTGTCCCACCCTTTGCCTCTGCTAGAATCAATCCCAGCTTCCAGTTTCAAAAAGTTGGCTTCTGCCCCAAGTGCTTGACCCCCTTACGTAATATCCAGCTGCTACACCATGCAATATTTGAAGGCAATTGGGTAGATACCTGAGTATCTCTTATCCTGCAGAATATCCAGTGGAATTCAACAAATAGCCACAGTTAACTGAGTGTAGAGGGCGGGGAATCTTCCCCTTTGACCCGTTCGCTCCCCTTCTTTTGCGCGTGGTTGAGTAACATAGAAACTAGAAGCAGGAGGCGGCCATTCGGCCCTTCAAGGCAGCTCCGCCATTCATTTTGATCATGGCTGATTATCAAATTCAATATCCTGATGCCCCCTTTCTCCTCATATCCCTCGATCCCTTTAGTCCCAAGAGCTATATCTAATTTTTTCTTGAAATCAGACAATGCTTTGCCCTCAATGATATTCTGTGGGAGTGACTTCCACACATTCACCATACTCTGGTAAAGAAATTTCTCCTCACCCCAGTTCTAAAAGGTTTACTCCTTATTCTCAAGCTATGACCATTAGTCTGGACTCTCCCACCATCGGGAACATTCTTTCTGAATCTACCCTGTCTAACCCTGTTAGAATTTTATAAGTTTCCATGAGATCCTCTCTCATTTTTCAAAACTCCAGTGAATATGATCCTAACTGACTTAGTCTCTCCTCATATGACAGACCCGCCATGGCAGGAATCAGCCTGGTAACCTTCGCTGTACTCCCTCTACAGCAAGGACATCCTTCCTCATATAAGGAGACCAAAACTGCACACAATACTCCAGGTGTGGCCTCACAGATGATAGATAGCAAGGCGTGGGGAGGACGGAAACATCAGAACAGAAAAAATAGGAGCAGATGGTGGCACAGTGATTAGCATTGCTGCCTCATAGCGCCAGGGACCTGGGTTTAATTCCCGACTTGGCTCACTGTCTGTGCAGAGTCTGCACGTTCTCCCCATGTCTGCATGGGTTTCTTTCTGGTGCTCTGGTTTCCTCCCACTGTCTGAAAGACGTGCTGGTTTGGTGCATTGGCCGTGCTAAATTCTCCCTCAGTGTACTCGAATAGGTGCCGCAGAGTGGCAACAAGGGGATTTTCACAGTAACTTCATTGAGGTAAGCCAACATATGGCGCTCTTAAATAAACTTCAAACTTTTTAAGCAAGAGGCTAATAATCTCCTTGAGCCAGTTATTTAATAAGATTATGAACCCAAATTCCATGTCCCGAAATAACTCGATTCCTTCTGTATCCAAAAAACTAAAATTGATTGGTTTCTGTAGTTCCACCAGAAAGTGGATTATGTCTGATAATCCAGCCTGAATCCTGTGGACTGCCTCGCACCTTCTGAGACGTGACAAGCAACGAAGAAAAAGCTGATGCGGTGGGGGGAGAGCAATGCTGCATTCTACCCCGTGATAGCGCACTATCAATAAAGTCATCTCCCAACTCCAGCAATCCAATCTGAAACTGAGACAATCACTTGCAAGACTACGCACTCAATCTGACACAATTTAAAGGCTGCAGAGTGACTTGCCTAACTTTTGCCTTACCAGCAGCAACTAATCCTTAAAGATGACCAATCTGTCGATAACAGTTCTTAGATTAGCCATGGCATACACTCACAACACAGCTGCTGCTTTCCTACCTTGATCCCAGTCAGCGGTTAAAAGGGTTCTCCGTCTGGATAGTGACAGCTAGCCTGCCTCCTCAATTCTATCTCCTATGATGCAGGCTCTCACACCAGGATTACTGGAAGTGAACTGCATCCTGGCACCCGGAGGGAGATTTAACAACAGAACACTATATATGGGTATGAATAAAGGAACGAAGAGAGGGCAAGGGAAAGGCATGGAGATAGCTAGGGGAAGGAAGTGCGAGAAAGACAAATTAAAAAGGGGAGATAATGTCAGGCAGAAACAGAGTGAAGTACAGATTCAAGGAGAGATAAAGTCAGAGAGCCAGAAAGTAGATGGAGAGTTGAAACATTGGGAAAATTGCAGAGCAATATTGAGAGTTCAAAGACTGAGTAAACACAAAAAGAGCAATATAAGAGAAGAGAAACAGAGAAACCATATCCCAGTGAGAGTCAGCTTGTGTGGGACTGTATCCCAGTGAGAGTCAGTGTGTGTGGAACTGTATCCCAGTGAGAGTCAGTGCATGTGGAACTGTATCCCAGTGAGAGACAGTGTGTGCGGAACTGTATCCCAGTGAGAGTCAGTGTGTGTGGAACTGTATCCCAGGCGAGTCATTGCGTGTGGAACTGTATCCCAGTGAGAGTCAGCGTGTGTGGAACTGTATCCCAGTGAGAGTCTGTGTGTGTGGAACTGTATCCCAGTGAGAGTCAGTGTGTGTGGAACTGTATCCCAGTGAGAGTCAGTGTATGTGGAACTGTATCCCAGTGAGAGTCAGTGTGTGTGGAACTGTATCCCAGTGAGAGTCAGTGTGTGTGGAACTGTATCCCAGTGAGAGTCAGTGTGTGTGGAACTGTATCCCAGTGAGAGTCAGTGTGTGTAGAACTGAATCCCAGTGAGAGCCAGTGTGTTTGTGGAGCTGTATCCCAGTGAGAGTCAGTGTGTGTGGAACTGTATCCCAGTGAGAGTCAGTGTGTGTGGAACTGTACCCCAGTGAGAGTCAGTGTGTGTGGAACTGTATCCCAGTGAGAGTCAGTGTGTGTGGAACTGTACCCCAGTGAGAGTCAGTGTGTGTGGAACAGTATCCCAGTGAGAGTCAGTGTGTGTGGAAACTGTATCCCAGTGAGAGTCAGTGTGTGTGGAACTGTACCCCAGGAGAGTCATTGCCTGTGGAACTGTACCCCAGGAGAGTCATTGTGTGTGGAACTGTACCCCAGGCAAGTCATTGCGTGTGGAACTGTATCCCAGTGAGAGTCAGTGTGTGTGGAACTGTATCCCAGTGAGAGTCAGTGTGTGTGGAACTGTATCCCAGTGAGAGTCAGTGTGTGTGGAACTGTATCCCAGTGAGAGTCAGTGTGTGTGGAACTGTATCCCAGTGAGAGTCAGTGTGTGTGGAACTGTATCCGAGTGAGAGTCAGTGTGTGTGGAACTGTATCCCAGTGAGAGTCAGTGTGTGTGGAACTGTATCCCAGTGAGAGTCAGTGTGTGTGGAACTGTATCCCAGTGAGAGTCAGTGTGTGTGGAACTGTATCCCAGTGAGAGTCAGTGTGTGTGGAACTGTATCCCAGTGAGAGTCAGTGTGTGTGGAACTGTATCCCAGTGAGAGTCAGTGTGTGTGGAACTGTATCCCAGTGAGAGTCAGTGTGTGTGGAACTTTACCTGCTGCAGTGAACCGAGATTTGCCTGGCTGACAAATTCTCTGGAGTTGCAGCAGGAGTGTGGCCTGAACGGATGCTAAGAATGTGCCCAGTGAGTCAAAGAGATATACAGCAGAAACAGGCCCTTCGGCCCAACCTGCCCACGTTAACCATATTTCCTAAACTGAACTAGTCTTTAAACCAGAACGTCAGCCTCAGAGACAAAAAATAACTACAGTGGCAGAAGGGCAGCATAGTGGCATGGTAGTTAGCATTGCTTTTTCACAGCACCAGGGACCTGAGTTCAATTCCAGCCTTTAATCACTGTCTTTGCGGTGATTGCACATTCTCCCCATGTCTCCGGGTGCTCTGGTTTCCTACCACAGTCCAAAGATGTGTGGTTTAGGTTGACTGGCCATGCTATATTGACCGTTAGTGTTTGAAGGATTGGCAGGTCAAACTCTTGGGGTTATGGGGATAGGGCCAGGCTGGGATTGTTGTCAGTATAGGCCAAAGCCTCACAACACCAGGTTAAAGTCCAACAGGTTTTTTGGGCCAAATGGCCTCCTTCTTCTTCTGCATTGGAGGGATTCTATGATTCTATGAGCTTCAGTGCAACCATTGAGGCAGGAGTTATTGAATCAATCCCCATTCTGGCCTCTGAACTAACATTCAGCAGGATACCCATGTTTAGTGAGTATGAAAAGTCAGAAAACCCACCCAGGACATTGAAGTAACCACCTGAGTAACTGGTATAATGATGCTTTCTGCCACAAAGTATTGCTCATGTCACAAACTGTCACACTGTTAAATAGCCTGGGAATCCTCCTGCTATTTTACACCCCTGTGGCAGTAACAATGGGTGGGGCAAAAGTGTGAAAACTCATACAAATGCAGCAGCAGAGTTTCAGATCACAGCCCTCGCTGAGTTTATTTACATTCTTCCAATTTAATTAAATCTTAATCGTGTCATTTTCCTGCCTCAGGAATTCCTCACATTCCGTGGGCCACAATCATCTTGAAACAGGAATATTTGAGTTTCCTCCATAATGAGACAGTTTAAAAGCAATCAGCACTCTTATACAATCACTGTGCACAGGAGGGGACAGAGGGTGTACTGAGGGCAATAAATCAGCATGGACTGGGCAGGTGAGGAAGTACCGCTTGTTTATCGCATCAAACCATTGCTGATTCCAAATTTCTTCAGCACTGAAGGATTTTCCTAATCAACCAATAATTCCATTCCATTGCACCATGTGTTAGGAAATAGATGTGGAGATGTTGGTTTTGGACTGGGTGGGCACAGTAAAAGTCTCACAACACCAGGTTAAAGTCCAACAGGTTTATTTGAAATCACGAACTTTCAGAATGCTGCCCCTCCATCAGGTGAGCCCTGATGGCTCATGTCCTGATCTCACCTGATGAAGGAGCAGCACTCAAAACAACTTATGATTCCAAATAAACCCGTTGGACATTAACCTGGTGTTGTGAGACTTCTTACTTAGGAAATAGAGTTCATTTCAACAGCTGATATTTGTTTGTGTATGTGAGAAATAGGTTGAAGTGTGTTTCTGTATGTGTGTGCGAAGGGTTAAAACTTGAGCTTCATGTTAAACAAAGGTAACTGCAAGCCTATGGGTTTTAATTTCACTTAAAATTGTGCCTTAATTGTAATTAAGAGTTTATGATGTAAAACATAGAACATAGAACACTACAGCACAAACAGGCCCTCAGCCCACAAGTTGCGCTGATCATATCCCTACCTACCAGGCCTATCTATAACTCTCAATCCCATTAAATCCCTTATACTCATCCAGAAGTCTCTTAAAAGACCCCAGCGAGTTCGCCTCTACCACCATCAACGGCAGCCAATTCCACTCAGTCACCACCCTCTGAGTGAAAAACTTACCCCTAACATCTCCTCTGTACCTGCTCCCCAGCACCTTAAACCAGTGTCCTCCCGTAGCGACCATTTCAGCCCTGGGAAATAGCCCCTGAGAATCCACGCTATCTATACCTCTCAACATTTTATAAACCTCTATCAGGTCGCCTCTCAATCTTCATCTCTCCAGGGAGGAGACCTAGCTCCCTCAACCTATTCTCATAAGGCATGCCTCCCAATCCAGGCAACATCCTTGTAAATCTCCTCTGCACCCTCTCAACAGCTTCCACATCCTTCTTGTAATGAGGCGACCAGAACTGCGCACATAAGAACATAACATAAGAACATAAGAAATAGGAGCAGGAGTAGGCCATCGAGCCTTTCAAACCTGCCCTGCCATTCAATAAGATCATGGCTGATCTGAAGTGGCTCAGTTCCACTTTCCTGCCTTCTCTCCATAACCCTTAATTCCCTTACCTATCAAAAACCTATCTACCCGCATCTTAAATATATTTAGTGAGGCAGCCTCTACCACTTCAACAGGCAGAGAATTCCAGAGATTCACCACCCTTTGAGTGAAGAAGTTCCTCCTCAACTCCATTCTAAACTGCTCCCCCCTTATCTTGAGGCTGTGCCCTCTAGTCCTACTGTCCCTTCTGAGCGGGAAGAGCCTCTCCACCTCTACCCTATCCATCCCATTCATCATCTTGTACGCCTCAATGAGATCTCCCCTCATCCTTCTAAACTCTAACGAGTACACGCCTAGTTTATTCAGCCTCTCCTCATAGCTCAACCCCCTCAACTCCGGTATCAGCCTAGTAAACCTCCTCTGCACTCCCTCCAAGGCCAAAATATCCTTGCGTAAGTGCGGCGCCCAAAACTGCACACAGTACTCCAGCTGCGGCCTCACCAATGCCCTATACAGCTGCAGCAAGACCTCCCTACTTTTATATTCAATCCCCCTCGCTATGAAGGCCAGCATCCCATTCGCCTTCCTGACCACCTGCTGCACCTGCAGGCTGGGTTTTTGCGACTCATGCCCAAGGACCCCGAGGTCCCTCTGCACCGTAACATGCTGCAGCTTTTCGCCACGTAAGTAATAGTCCTTCCTACCATTCTTCCTACCAAAGTGGACAACTTCACACTTGCTGACATTAAATTCCATTTGCCAGTTCCTGGCCCATTCGCCCAGCCTATCTAGATCCCTCTGCAGACTTTCCACACCCTCCGCACAATTTGCCTTTCCCCCAATCTTGGTGTCATCAGCAAATTTCGTCACTTTGCACTCAGTTCCCTCCTCCAGATCATCTATATAAATGGTGAATAGCTGAGGCCCCAGCACCGATCCCTGGGGCACTCCACGAGTCACCAACCGTCAATCTGAATAGCACCTATTGACACCCACTCTCTGCCTCCTATTTTACAGCCAATCCCCTATCCACGCTAACACCCTACCCCCAACTCCATGCCCCCTGACCTTCTGTAACAACCTCTTGTGCGGCACCTTATCAAACGCCTTCTGAATATCAAGAAACACCACATCCACCGGTTCTCCTCTATCCACCGCACAAGACACATCCTCACAGAATTCCAATAAATTCGTCAGACACGACTTCCCTTTAACGAAACCATGCTGCGTCAGCTCTATCAAACAATTCTCCTCAAGATGCCTCGCTATTTTCTCCTTGATTACGGATTCAAGCATTTTACCTACATCAGACGTTAAACTAACCGGCCTATAATTCCCCGCCTTTTGCCTGTCTGCAGAAGGATCTAGATTGGCTGGGCGAATGGGCCAGGAAATGGCAAATGGAATTTAATGTTGGCAAGTGCGAGGTGGTCCACTTTGGTAGGAAGAATGGTAGGAGGATTATTACTTACGTGGAGAAAAACTGCAGCAGGCGACGGTGCAGAGGGACCTCGGGGTCCTTGTGCATGAGTCGCAAAAACCCAGCTTGCAGGTGCAGCAGGTGGTCAGGAAGGCGAATGGGATGCTGGCCTTCATAGCGAGGGGGATTGAATATAAAAGTAGGGAGGTCTTGCTGCGGCTATATAGGGCATTGGTGAGGCCGCAGCTGGAGTACTGTGTGCAGTTTTGGGCGCCGTACTTACGCAAGGATATTTTGGCCTTGGAGGGAGTACAGAGGAGGTTTACTAGGCTGATGCCGGAGTTGAGGGGGTTGAGCTATGAGAAGAGGCTGAATAAACTAGGCTTGTACTCGTTAGAGTTTAGAAGAATGAGGGGAGATCTCATTGAGACGTATAAGGTGCTGAATGGGATGGATAGGATAGAGGTGGAGAGACTCTTCCCGCTCAGAAAGGACAGTAGGACTAGGGGGCACAGCCTCAAGATAAAGGGGGGGCGGTTTAGAACGGAGTTGAGGAGGAACTTCTTCACTCAAAGGGTGGTGAATCTCTGGAATTCTCTGCCCGTTGAAGTGGTGGAGGCTACCTCGCTAAATATTTTTAAGACGCGGGTTGATGGGTTTTTGATAAGAGAGGGGATTAAGGGTTATGGGGAGAGGGCGGGAATGTGGAACTGAGCCACGACAGATCAGCCATGATCTTATTGAATGGTGGGGCAGGCTCGAAGGGCCAGATGGCCTACTCCTGCTCCTATTTCTTATGTTCTTCTGTTCTTTTTAAACAATGGCGTAATATTAGCCGTTTTCCAATCTTCCAGCACTTCCCCGGAATCCAGCGAGGTTTGGAAAATAATCGTCAAGGCATCCACTATCACCTCCGCCATTTCTTTCAGAACCCTTGGATTCATTCCATCCGGTCCTGGGGACTTGTCCACTGTCAGTCCCTCTAGTCTGTCGAGCACTGCCTCTCTAGTAACAATAATGTCATTCAGGCCCTCCACTCCTACCATCTTTCCATCGTTAACACCCGGATGCACAGTACTCCAAGCAGGGTCTGACAAGGGTCTTATAAAGTTGCAGCATTATCTCCTGACTCCTAAACTCAATCCCTCGATTAATGAAGGCTAGCACACCATACGCCTTCTTGACCACATCCTCCACCTGCGAGGCTGATTTAAGAGTCCTATGGGCCCAGATCCCAAGGTCCTTCTACTCCTCAACACTGCTACCCTTGATATTGTACTCCTTCATCCCATTGGATCTGCCAAAATGGACCACTACACATTTATCCGCATTGAAGTCCATCTGCCACTTCTCCGCCCAGTCTTGCATCCTATCTATGTCTCGCTGCAACTTTTGACATCCCTCCAGACTATTCACAACATCACCAACCTTCGCGTCGTTGGCAAAATAATTATTTCGGTTTGAAAAAACCTAAGCTGTGGCTTAGCAACCAGAGGCCCACACTAAAAAGTAGAAGCAGTTTTTTTAAGTTGGAACCAGGTCACCTAAGAAACAAGACACTGTTCACAGCGGCTGCCAGTAGAGGCAGGACAATAAAGTAAGGGTCTGAAAGGAGGTCCCAAAAGCTAAAGAGTAATCGGAAACCAGGGAATGAAAGAGGATTCCAGAAAGACTGCACCCAAAGGCAAAATGAACTGGCATCTGAGCAAGATGCTGCTCACTGAAATAAAAGAAAGGGGCAGAGAGAGAACAGGCAACTCAAGACAGAGCTGTAAGGCTTGGTGAAATTGGCTAATGAGAAGCCAATCATCTAAAGCAATCCATAGATGGGTGACACCTCAATGTAGCCTGTGAAACAGTTGTATTCTGTTGGCGTAGCTGGGTACCTGTGAGATTGTGTAGAAACATTGAAAGGAAAGTTTGAAAGCCTGGGTGTGGACCCTTGGTAAAGTCTGAGAGAAAGTATGTGGATAATTTTAAATGTGTTCTTTGAGAGTGATGAATGGAAGTCAAAGTTCCAGTGAGACCAGTGGCTCACAGTGTGACAAGTACCTGAGTGATCTGATGAAACATCCACAAAAGTTATCCTGTGTGGCACCTTCACCCGATTTCACAGCATGGTATGTCTGACCACAGGTTGCCTATTGGTTTACATGGACTGTGTGCTTACTGAGAATATTACAGTGTAGGGTATATTTTGTAACTTGTATAATTCTTATAAATCATTATATAAATCTGTGAAAGTGCAGTGGGAGGGAAGGAACAATGTCTTATAGACAATCTGTTCTTGTTTAATAAATGGTTTATTCTTTTGATAAAAGTTAATCAGCAGTTCTGTGACTCTCTTCACCTATGTTTCTAAACAAAAAAAAGTTAGAATCTTGTAGGTGAAGTTCCATCCGGGGATTGGAGACTCTAGCAGTAAAATCAGCTGTGACTGTAATACATGTAACTCCCAGGATTGGTAGAGGATGCAGGTGCTGGAAAGAAGATAGTGAATAGCAGGAGTCTGATACCAATTGGTCCTTTTAATTATTATTCATTCAAAGGCTGTGGGTACTGTATTCAAAGCCAGCAATTAGTGTCCTCTCCAGCTCTCTTCAGAGGGCTTTGCTGTTCCTTGAAGCTACCACTATCCTCTCAGAATGAGAAGCACAAGGGTTAATCACACACTCCACAGATGCTCTCCAAATGCAGTACTGCAGGAACACCATACTGTCAGGGGGCCAGTACTGAGAGAGTACTGCACTGTCAGAGGGTCAGGACTGAGGGAGTGCCGCACTGTCAGAGGGTCAGTGCTGAGGGAGTGCCGCACTGTCAGAGGGTCAGGACTGAGGGAGTGCCGCACTGTCAGAGGGTCAGTGCTGACGGAGTGTCGCACTGTCAGAGGGTCAGTGCTGACGGAGTGTCGCACTGTCAGAGGGTCAGTGCTGAGGGAGCGTCGCACTGTCAGAGGGTCAGTACTGAGGGAGTGTCGCACTGTCAGAGGGTTAGTGCTGAGGGAGTGTCACACTGTCAGGGGGTCAGTGCTGAGGGAGTGCCGCACTGTCAGACGGTCAGTGCTGAGGGAGTGTCACACTGTCAGGGGGTCAGTGCTGAGGGAGTGCCGCACTGTCAGAGGGTCAGTACTGAGGGAGTGTCGCACTGTCAGAGGGTCAGTGCTGAGGGAGTGTCACACTGTCAGGGGGTCAGTACTGAGGGAGTGCTGCACTGTCAGTGCATCAGTGCTGAGGGAGTGCTGCACTGTCAAGAGGTCAGTGCTGAGGGAGTGTTGCACTGTCAGAGGGTCAGTACTGAGGGAACAAAGAACAGTACAGCACAGGAAACAGGTCCTTCGGCCCTCCAAGCCTGTGCCGTGCATTGGTCCAACTAGACCATTCGTTTGTATCCCTCCATTCCCAGGCTACTCATGTGACTATCCCGGTAATTCTTAAACGATACCAGCGTGTCCGCCTCCACCACCCTGCTTGGCAGCACATTCCAGGCCCCCACCACCCTCTGCGTAAAAAACGTCCCTCTGATATCGGAGTTATACCTTGCCCCTCTCACCTTGAGCCTGTGACCCCTCGTGATCGTTACCTCCGACCTGGGAAAAAGCTTCCTACTATTCACCCTATCTATACCCTTCCTAATTTTGTACACCTCTATTAGGTCTCCCCTCATTCTCCGTCTTTCCAGGGAGAACAACCCCAGTTTACCCAATCTCTCCTCATAGCTAAGACCCTCCATACCAGGCAAGATCCTGGTAAACCTTCTCTGCACTCTCTCTAAAGCCTCCACGTCCTTCTGGTAGCGCGGAGACCAGAATTGGACGTAGTCCTCCAAATGTGGCCTAATCAGCGTTCTATACAGCAGCAACATCAGACTCCAGCTTTTGTACTCTATACCCCGTCCTATAAAGGCAAGCATACCAAATGCCTTCTTCACCACCTTCTCCACCTGTGCTGCCACCTTCAGGGATTTGTGGACTTGCACGCCTAGGTCCCTCTGTGTTTCTGTACTCTTGATGGACCTGCCATTTATTGTATAGCTCCCCCTACATTAGTTCTTCCAAAATGTATCACCTCGCATTTATCTGGATTAAATTCCATCTGCCATTTCTCTGCCTAATTTTCCAGCCTATCTATCTCCTGCTGTATTGTCTGACAATGTTCATAGAACATAGAACATTACAGCGCAGAACAGGCCCTTCGGCCCATGATGTTGCGCTGACCAGTTAAAAAGCAATGACCCTCTAACCTAAACCAAACCCTTACCATCCATAAACCTATCCACGGATCTCTTAAACGCCCCCAAACTAGGCGCATTTACAACTGCAGCAGGCAGGGCATTCCAATCCCTCACCACCCTCTGGGTAAAGAACCTACCTCTGACATCCGTCCTATAACTACCACCCCTTAATTTAAAGCTATGCCCCCTCGTGCTAGCTTTCTCCATCCGAGGAAAAAGGCTATCACTGTCCACCCTATCTAAACCTCTAATCATCTGATATGTTTCAATAAGGTCCCCTCGTAGCCGCCTTCTTTCTAACGAAAACAACCTCAAATCCCTCAGTCTCTCCTCATAGGACCTCCCCTCCATACCAGGCAACATCCTGGTAAACCTCCTCTGCACACTCTCCAAAGCCTCCACATCCTTCCTATAATGTGGGGACCAGAACTGCACACAATACTCCAAGTGCGGCCGCACCAGAGTTTTGTACAGTTGCAACATGACGCTGCGGCTCCTAAATTCAATCCCTCTACCAATAAACGCCAAGACACCGTATGCCTTCCTAACAACCCTATCTACTTGATTCCCAACTTTCAGGGATCTATGTACACATACACCTAGATCCCTCTGTTCATCCACACTATTCAGAGTCCTACCGTTAGCCCTATACTCTACACATCCGTTATTCCTGCCAAAGTGAATTACCTCACACTTTTCCGCATTAAACTCCATCCTCCACCTCTCGGCCCAGCTCTGCAACTTATCCAAGTCTCCCTGTAGACTAAGACACCCTTCATAGCTATCCACAAGTCCAGCCATCTTCGTGTCGTCTGCAAACTTGCTGATAACACCAGATACACCTTCTTCCAGATCATTTATATATATCACAAATAGCAGAGGTCCCAGTACAGAGCCCTGCGGAACACCACTGGTCACAGACCTCCAGCCGGAAAAAGACCCTTCAACTGCTACCCTCTGTCTCCTGTGGCCAAGCCAGTTCTCCACCCACCTAGCCACCTCTCCTTGTATCCCAAAAGCCTTAACCTTCTTAACCAACCTGCCATGAGGCACTTTGTCAAACGCCTTACTGAAATCCATATAGACAACATCCACGGCCCTTCCTTCGTCAACCGTTTTTGTCACCTCCTCAAAAAACTACCAAATTTGTAAGGCACGACCTCCCTCTTACAAAGGGATCTAAACAAGATGCTAGACAACAGTCTCATTTCTCCTCTCTGATGGATGCAGCAATGTCCAGGTTAGTGTTTGAGGAATAGGGCAGTTGTTCCTGGAATCTTCGCCAATATTAATTATTAGTTTTTTTGCCAACTCAGGAGGAGGAAGGGTGACAAACAGCGATCCCATCACTTCGATCTGATGATGTAAAAGCAACAATGAAATTTCCATACTGTCACCATGAACCCTCCCCCAACTCCAGGATCCACTGTCATTTCCACATTGGGAGCAGGTGGTCATATAGCAACATAGAATCCCTACAGGGCAAAAGGAGGCCATTCGACCTACCGACAACAATCCCACCCAGTCCCTATTCCCATAGCTCCATTTATTTACCCTGCTAGTTCCCCTGACACCAAGTGGCAATTTAGCTTGCCAATCAACTTGACCTACACATCTTTGGATTGTGGAAGGAAACCGGAACACCTGAAGGAAATCCATGCAGACACGGGGAGAATGTGCAAACTCCACACAGTGACCCAAGCTGGGAATTGAACTCAGGTCCCTGGCGCTGTGAGGCAGCAGTGCTAACCACTGTGCCACCAGGCTACCCTAGTTATTGAAAAGAAAGACGTGCATTAATATCACACCTTCCACGGCCACCAGATATCCCCAAGAGCTTTACACTCAATCACACAATTATGGATAGTATTCACTGCTGAAACTGTAGGAAACATACCATCAAATATGCGCATGGTAAGATCCCAGAAATAACCATGCCATAACAACCAGATTATCTGTTTATTTTTAATTTTTTACTCCATCTTTAAAATTACAAAGCCAATGCTCAGAGGGACTGGGCAAACCCAAATCTGCTCCTTGCTTGCTCCAAAAACCAAACTCAAAATCTAACTGAATCCAATTCATGCCCTCCACAAGAGAAGCAAACAAGTTCCAAGCTGACAAGATAAGGCACTGCAGCTCGAGCTCATCGGACCTGATCATTCCTCTCCTCTGCCAGCTTTGAGAGATAAATATTGCTTGGGACACTGGAGAACTGCCCTTGTTGGACTTTCGGCATCAAGCTGAGAGGGTAGACAGGGTCACAGTTTAACCTCTCATTAAAAGACACTGCAGTACAGCACCAGAACGTGGATTTTTGTTTTATTGCTCAAATCTTAGAATGTGACAAGGTAGCGTGCTTGATTGGTACCCCTTCCACAAACACTCATTCCCTCCACCAGTGACACAGTGGCAGCGTGTGCACCATCTACAAGCTGCAGGAACTCACCAAGGCTCCTTCAGCAGCATGGTATAGTTAACACACTGTGGATGCACCTACACCACATTGCCTGCAGCAGTTCAAGAAGGCACCTCACCATCACCTTCTCAAAGGCAATTAGAGAATGGGTAATAAATGCTGGTTTGGCCAGCAATGCCGCCTCACCGCAAAACACTGGAATAAAAGGATTAATCTCCTAACCCTGACAAGGTATATCCAAGGACACTGCATGAGACTAGAGAATAAATTGTGGGAGCCCTGGTTGAGATATTTGCACCATTGTAGCCACGGGTGAGGTACCAGAAGACTGGAGGGTAGCAAATGTTGCGCCCTTATTTAAGAAGGGCCACAAAGAAAAAACTTGTGAATTATAGACTGGTGAGCCAAACGCCTGTGGTGGATAAGTTACTCAAGAGAATTTTGAGGGATAAGATATACAGGCATTTGGGAAGACAGGGTTTGATTAGTAGCAGTCAGCACAGCTTTGTGCATGGGAGATTATGCCTTACAAATTTTTTAGAGTTCTTTGATGAAGTGACCAGGAAGGTTGATGAGGGCAGAACAGTGGAAGTAGTTTATCTGGACATCAGTAAGGCCCTTGATAAAGTCCCTTGATAAATGATAGGCTGCTCTGGAAGGTTAGATCACATGGAATCTAGGGAAAGGGAACAGCCGGCAAATTAGATATACAACTGGCTCAATGGTTGGAAGCAGAGGTTAATGGGGAAAGAATGCTTGTCAGACTGGAAGCCTGTGACTAGTGGTATGCCTCAGGGGTCAGTGCTGGGCCCATTGCTGTTTGTTATCTATATCAAGATTTGGATGAGAATGTACAAGGCATGATCAGTAAGTTTGCAGATGACACTAAAATAGGTGGTGTTGTAGACGGTGAAGAAGGTTGACGAAGGAAGAGCGGTAGATGTGGTTTATATGAACTTCAGCAAGGCGTTCAGTAAGGTCCCCCATGCGAGACTTATTGAGAAAGTGAGGGGACATGGGATCCAAGGGGACGTTGCTTTGTGGATCCAGAACTGGTTTGCCCACAGAAGGCAGAGAGTGGTTGTAGATGGGTTTTTTTCTGCATGGAGGTCGGTTACCAGTAGAGTGCCACAGGGATCTGTTTTGGGACCCTTGCTGTTTGTGATTTTTATAAATGACCTGGATAACGAAGTGGAGGGATGGGTTACTAAGTTTGCCAATGACACGAAGGTTGGAGATGTTGTAATAGTTTGGAGAGATGTCAGAACTTGCAGTGTGGCATGATAGGATGCAAGATAGGGCAGAGAAGTGGCAGATGGACTTCAACCCGGATAAGTGTGTGGTGGTTCATTTTGGCAGGTCAAATGGGATGAAGGAACATAATATTAAGGGTAAGACTCTTAGCAGTGTGGATGAGCAGAAGGATCCTGGGGTCCCGGTTCATAGGACTCTCAAATCGGCCTCGCAGATAGAGGATGTGGTTAAGAAGGTGTATGGTGTACTGGCCTTCATCAATCGAGGAGTTGAGTTTAGGAGTTGGGAGATAATGCTGCAGCTGTATAAGACTCTGGTCAGACCCCACCTGGAATACTGTGCTCAGTTCTGGTTGTCTCATTACAGGAAGGATGTGGAAGCCATTGAAAGGGCGCAGAGGAGATTTACAAGGATGTTGCCTGGATTGGGTGGCATGCCTTATGAGGATAGGTTGAGAGAGCATGGTCTTTTCTCCCTGGAGAGACAAAGGATGAGAGGTAACCTGATAGAGGTGTATAAGATGTTGAGAGGTATTGATTGGGTGGATTCTCAGAGGCTTTTTCCCAGGGCTGAAATGGCTGTCACAAGAGGACACAGGTTTAAGGTGCTGGGGAGTAGGTACAGAGGAGATGTCAGGGGTAAGTTTTTCACACAGAGGGTGGTGGGTGCGTGGAATCAGCTGCCGGCGGTGGTGGTGGAGGCAAATTCGATAGGGTCTTTTAAGACACTTCTGCATGAGTACATGGGACTTAATAGGATTGAGGGTTATAAGTAAGCCTACTAGGTCGAGGTATGATCAGCGCAACTTGTGGACCGAAGGGCCTGTTTGTACTGTAATTTTTCTATGTTCTATGTCCTATGTTCTAAGGTTATCAAAAATTGCAGCAGGATCTTGATCAGCTGGGGAAGTGGGCCAAGAAATGGCAAATGGAGTTCATGCAGATAAGTGTGAGGTGTTGCATTTAGCAAAGTCAAATCAAGGCAGGACTTAGGGAGTATCGCGGAACAGAGGGACCTCGGAGTTCAGGTGCATAGTTCTCTAAAGGTGGAGTCACAGGCAGATAGGGCAGTGAAGAAGGCTTTTGGTATGCTGGCTTTCATCAATCCAGTGTTGAGTATAGAAGTTGAGAAGTTATGTTGCAGTTATACAGGATGTTGGTGAGGCCACACCTGAAGTATTGTGTTCAGTTTTGGTCACCTTGCTATAGGAAAGATGTTATTAAGCTGGAGAGAGTGCAGAAGAGATTGACAAGGATGTTACCAGGACTCACGGGTCTAAGTTATAGGAAGAGATTGCCCAGGCTATGATCTTTTTTCTTTAGAGTGTAGGAGACTGAGGGTGATTTTATAGACGTGGATAAGATGTAAGAGGCATAGATAGGGTGAATGCACTCAGTCTTTTTCCCAGGGTTGGAGTATCAAGAATCAGGGGATACAGGTTTAAGTCAAGAGGAGATAGAATTAATGGGAATTAATGGGAAAGAATTAATGTTAGCAAATGTGAAGTTATCCACTTTGGTAGAAATAATAGTAGGAGGGATTATTTAAAGGGTGAAAAGCTGCAGCATGCTACAGTGCAGAGGGACCTGGGGGTCCTTGTGCACAAATCGCAAAAACTCAGTCTGCAGGTGCAGCAGGTGATCAAGAAGTGAATGGAATGTTGGCCTTTATAGCGAGGGGGATAGAATATAAAAGCAGGGAGGTCTTGCTGCAACTGTACAGGGCACTGGTGAGGCCGCAGCTTGAGTACTGTGTGCAGTTTTGGGCGCCGCACCTGCAGAAGGATATATTGGCCTTGGAGGGAGTGCAGAGGAGGTTCACCAGGCTGATACCGGAGATGAGGGGGTTGGACTATGAGGAGAGATTGAATAGACTGGGCCTGTACTCGTTGGAGTTTAGAAGGCTGAGGGGGGATCTTATAGAGACATATAAGATAATAAAGGGGCTAGATAGGGTAGAGGTAGAGAGATTCTTCCCGCTTAGAAAGGATAGCAGGACTAGAGGGCACAGCCTCAAAATAAAGGGGGGGCAGTTTAGATCGGAGTTGAGGAGGAATTTCTTCACTGAAAGGGTGGTGAATCTCTGGAATTCTCTGCCTGTTGAAGTGGTGGGGGCTACCTTGCTGAATATATTTAAGTCACGGGTAGATAGGTTTCTGATAGACAGGGGAATTAAGGGTTATGGGGAGAAAGTGGGAAAGTGGAACTGATCCACTTTGGATCAACACAGTAAAAAGTCTGACAACACCAGGTTTTAGTCCAACCGATTTATTTGATAATAGACTCACAAGCTTTCGGGGTTAGTCCCTTCATCAGGTGAATGGAGAGTTCTGGCCTCAGGCCAGAATCGGTTGGACTAAAACCTGGTGTTGTCAGACTTTTTACTGTGTTTACGCCAGTCCAACGCCGGCATACCCACATCATGACCACTTTGGATCAGCCATGATCTTATTGAATGGTGGGGCAGGCTCGAAGGGCTAGATGGCCTACTCCTGCTCCTATTTCTTATGTTCTTAAACATAAGAACCTGAGGAACAACTTTCTTCACACAGAGGGTGGTACGTACGTGGAATGAGCTGCCGGGGGAAGTGGTTGAAGCAGGGACATTGACAACATTTAAAAGACATTTGGGCAGATATATCGATAGAAAAGGTTTAGAGGGATATGGGCCCCAATGCAGGAAAATTGGGTTAAAATGGAATTTTGGTCGGCATGGATCAAAGAACAAAGAAAATTACAACACATGAACAGGCCCTTCAGCCCTCCAAGCCTGCACCGACCATGCTGCCCAACTGAACTAAAACCCCCTACCATTCCAGGGACCATATCCCTCCATTCCCATCCGATTCATGTACTTGTCAAGATGCCCCTTAAAAGTCACTACTGTGTCCACTTTCACTATCTCCCTCAGCAACGAGTTCCAGGCACCCACTACTCTCTGTGTAAAAAATCTACCTTGTGCATCTCCTTTAAATCTTGCTCCTCGCATCTTAAACCTGTGCCCCCTAGTAACTGAATCTTCCACCCTGGGAAAAAGCTTGGGCCGAAGGGCCTGTCTCTGTGCCATAGATTCTATGATTTTACAGAGTCACTGTTTATTCAGGGTAAGGATCACTCGCTGTGTAACTGTACAGAGTCACTCCTTATTCAGCAGGGTAAGGATCACTCACTGTCTAACTGTACAGAATCAGTGTTTACTCTCTGGTTATATTTTATCTATTGCTCTGTCAGACACTGCTGCTTTCATTCCTGTTTGCGATTAAACATGAACTAAGCTGCCAGGTTTCCATACAAGGATGTGGAACAGCCAGTGTACAGGCTTTGCTTCTGGGACTTATAAGGGCCTTTGCGGACACGGCACTGCATAGTTGGGAACTTCCTTCAAACATTAATCAATTCCAGCTGAATCCATACCCCAGCTTGTATTCCTGCAGCAGGTTTGTTCTGACCTCCTGATGCGTTGGGTGAAAGGCCAGGGTAATTATTCATTCACTGAAGTTTAATGTGGAACCAAGAGCTCCTGCAATCTGGTGTAAAAGATTGGCGAGGGGAGGAAAAAGCTGCAACGTCATTTGAGTCTGCCCACAAATATCGTGCTAACTTTTTTCCTTCTGCTTTCTAGTTCTCTGTTACTTGGGTCCTAATCACACCGAATCATGCTCACTTATCACCTGTACTCACTGGCCTACACTAGCTTCTGGTCCAGCAGTGCACTGCAATGCACTTCTGCCTGGATCGCATCTTGATGTGAGGTATGTGCACTCTTCTACAATGTTGTTAGGGATTCTTGCTCCTGACAAAACCACCCATGGTGGAAAATCAGTGGAACGTACCAGATAAGATCCCGTCCCAAAGTTCCCCTATAGCGGAAGGAAGACTGTCTCACGACAGTGAAAGCGACAGCAACTTTCAATAGCAAGGTGGCCCCAGTCATTGCAGTCTGCCACGACATTGAAATCTGAGCACTAACCCAGCAGGACTGTGTGGATGGAGCTCCAAGGTCCCAGAACAAAGTTAAGTGCAGGATTCTACCAGACTCCATCTCTCAAGTCCTATAGCGATGGAGAATAAGTGATAGGGACAGGCTGAGGCTCCCTGGTGAAGGACTTGCGTACAGACAGCAGTGACATGAAGGTCATTGTGCACTGTGTTGGGACAGAGGAGACTTTGCAACAGCTTCTATGACTGTGGAAACCTCTTCCAGATACCCTGTGCTCACCCCAAATGGGCTGAAAAAGGTGCCCTAAAAGTAGACTGTTCACTTTCTCCTGGCTGGGGAACCACACCCTTTGGGATCATTATCCCAGTCTTCAATCTATTTAATGATGGAGCATCCACATCCCTGTGGGGTAAAGAATTCCAAAGATTCACAACCTTTTGAGTGAAGTAATTTCTCCTCATCTCAGTCCTAACTGATCGGTCTCTTATCCTGAGTCTATAACCCCCACTGTTTCAGACTCCCTGACCAATGGAAATCTCTCAGTGTTAATCCTATCAAACCCTCTCAGAATTGTGCTGGTTCATAAGAACATAAGAAACATTCCAGTCAGATCACCTCTGATTCTTCTAAATGCTAAAGAATACAAACCCAATTTACTCAACCTCTCATCATAGGACAACCCCCTCATCCCAGGGACCAATCCAGTGAACCCTTGCTGTCCCACACCTAGTGTCAGAATATCCTTTCCTAAATGTGGAGACTAAAACTGCATACAGTACTCTGGATGTGGTCTCACCCAAAACTCTGTACAGCTGCAGCAAGATTTCTTTATTTTTATACTCTCCCTGAAATAATGAGATGTAGCTTCCTGTGAAGGAACAAACAAGGGGTTGGAGGGTGTGGGGTGGGGCAGAGGGTGTGGGGTGGGGTGGGAGGGGTGGGGCTACACTTCCCACCGGAAAGGAGACATTAACAGTGACCTTCATGTCCACAGAGTTGGTTTTGCCACCTGAAATCAATGCACTCCCAGAACTGCATGATTGTATAAATGGAAGTGTCATGAGGTTTCAGCTGGAGGTCAGCTGTAATCAGTATGCCATTGTCATCAGTGTTCATGCCCTGAACCCCCCTGGCTCCGATCAAGGTGGAGAAAAATCCTGTTCTGACCTTGATAAATTCTTCATTGCCATCCCAAAAGCAGGAAAGATCATCTTTCTGGAGAGATTTAATATCAGGGTTAGCTGTGACTCTGATATCTGGAGAGAAACCATTAGGGAAACTAAGTTGGGCCAATGCAACAAATGCCTCCCCATTGACAAAGTGTCTTCAGCAAGAGCTCATTCACACTCATCTGGCAGGAGGTCAAAGACAAAAGCACATGGAGACCTCCTAGATCAAGGCACAGGCACCTACTGAATGATGCATCATTGAAGACAATAAGTAATATCTGTTTCACTCAATCCATATAAAGAAATAATGCCTGCTGGACTGGTCATCAACTCAACCAGTGATGAATATTTACCAAGCACCAAGACATTGTAAGAACTAAAATTCCAAGAGAAACATCTCTAACATTTTAGCCCTAAAACAGCCAACCAGAGACAGGAATTCCAAACTCAGCACAGGAACCATCTGGGAAATCCTCACACATCCAGCTCAAAGCAAGTTAGCTTTCCTCAATTCCACTGCTGTGGCCAGACCATTGGCTTTGAGCATCATCATCAGTGGGCTGGTTCGATGAAAGCGATACTGAAATGTGTGACCGCCTGAACCAAAAGCGAGCAGCCTTCATTGCCTAGCAGTATGAGCCAAGGTTGTACACCGGGGAGGCTCCATGCCAATAGCTCAAAACTGACATGGATAAAGGACAAATGGTGGGAGGAGAACACCTCCGAGATCTCACATTATATTGACTATCATGACATGCAAAGCCTTTTGGTTAACACTGGTTAACATTGCTACCTCACAGTGCCAGGGACATTGTGTGAAGTTTGCATCTTCTCCCCATGTCTGCATGGGTTTCCTCCAGTCCAAAAATGTGCAGGATAGGTGGATTGACCATTTAAAAGTCATCCACATTGTTGTGGATCTGGAGTTACATGTAGGCCAGACCAGGTAAGGCCACAGGTTTCCTTCCCTAAAGGACATTAGTGAACCAGATGCGTTTTTATGACAATTGACAATGGTTTCATGGTCATCATTAGATTTTTAATTCCACATTTTTTTTATTGATTTCAAATTTCACCACTTGCCATGGTACGATTTGAATCCAGATCCCCAGAGCATTACCCTGGCTCTCTATTATAAGAACATAAGAACATAAGAACACAAGAAATAGGAGCAGGAGTAGGCCATCTAGCCCTTCGAGCCTGCCCCGCCATTCAATAAGATCATGGCTGATCTGTTGTGGCTCAGTTCCACTTTCCCGCCCTTTCCCCATAACCCTTAATCCCCTCTCTTATCAAAAACCCATCAACCCGCGTCTTAAAAATATTTAGCGAGGCAACCTCCACCACTTCAACGGGCAGAGAATTCCAGAGGTTCACCACCCTTTGAGTGAAGAAGTTCCTCCTCAACTCCGTTCTAAACCGCCCCCCCTTTATCTTGAGGCTGTGCCCCCTAGTCCTACTGTCCTTTCTGAGCCTAGTAAACCTCCTCTGCACTCCCTCCAAGGCCAAAATATCCTTGCATAAGTACAGCGACCAAAACTGCACACAGTACTCCAGCTGCGGCCTCACCAATGCCCTATACAGCCGCAGCAAGACCTCCCTACTTTTATATTCAATCCCCCTCGCTATGAAGGCCAGCATCCCATTCGCCTTCCTGACCACCTGCTGCACCTGCAAGCTGGGTTTTTGCGACTCATGCACAAGGACCCCGAGGTCCCTCTGCACCGTCGCCTGCTGCAGCTTTTCGCCACGTAAGTAATAATCCTTCCTACCATTATTCCTACCAAAGTGGACCACCTCACACTTGCCAACATTAAATTCCATTTGCCATTTCCTGGCCCATTCGCCCAGCCTATCTAGATCCTTCTGCAGACTCTCCCCACCCTCCGCACAATTTGCCGTTCTACCAATCTTGGTGTCATCAGCAAATTTCGACACCCTACACTTGGTTCCCTCCTCCAGATCATCTATATAAATGGTAAATAGCTGAGGCCCCAGCACTGACCCCTGGGGCACTCCACTAGTCACCATCCGCCAATCCGAATAGCACCCATTGACCCCCACTCTCTGCCTCCTATTTGACAACCAATCCTCTATCCACGCTAACACCCTACCCCCAACTCCATGTCCCCTGACCTTCTGCAATAACCTCTTGTGAGGTACCTTGTCAAACGCCTTCTGAAAATCAAGAAAGACCACATCCACCGGCTCTCCTCTATCCACCGCCCTAGACACATCCTCATAGAACTCCAGTAAATTTGTCAGACACGACTTCCCTTTAACGAAACTGTGCTGCGTCTGCTCTATCAAGCAATTCCTCTCAAGATGCCTCGCTATTTCCTCCTTGATGACGGATTCTAACATTTTACCTACAACAGACATTAAACTAACCGGCCTATAATTCCCCGCCTTTTGCCTGGCACCCTTCTTAAACAACGGCGTAACATTAGCCGCTTTCCAATCTTCCGGCACTTCCCCGGAATCCAGCGACGCCTGGAAAATAACCACCAAGGCATTCACTATCACCTCCACCATTTCTTTCAGAACCCTCGGATGCATTCCATCCGGTCCTGGCGACTTGCATTATCAGTCTAATGACAAAACCACTATGTCACCTCTTGCCAGAATCCACTCTATCAAATCCTTGAAGGATCTTATATGTTACAATAATATCACCCCTCATACTTCTAAACTCCAAGTGGGTATGGACTCAACTTGTTCTACCCTTCTTTATAAGATATGTCTGTCATCCAAGGAATGAGTCGAGTGAACCTTCTCTGACCTGCATCTATTGCAATTACATATTTTTCACATACACAGATCAAAACTGTACACAATATTCCAGATGCAATCTCACCAATGTCCTGTACAGCTGCAGTAAAACGTTCCAAATTTTATATTCCATTCCTCTTGCAATAAATACCAGCATTCCATTTGCCTTCCTAATCATTTGCTGTTATCTGACAGATATGTGTATATTTCTGTAAACTTTTATAGCTCTACAACTCTCTGAGAAAGCTACATTCCTCTAGCCCGAACCTCGTGTCTTGCCCTCCCTTTTCCTCCACAACTGGTGTCTGTACTTTCAGGTGTTTAAGCCCGAAGATTTGTAAGCCTAAGCCTCTCATCTTCCTTTAAGGTACTTCCTATAATCCAGCATTTTAACCCAAGCTTCTAGTAACTTGGCCAAATGTCTCCTTTGGTTCAACGTCAATTTTTGGTCAATTACTGCACCACTAGCAAGATTTTTGTTTCTATTGAAGCCAATTTTGCAAGTTAAGATATGTTGTGGTCTCAACTACATTTTGCAGTGTTCTCCCATTACTCTTATTGTCTATCAAAAATTTATCAATCAAAAATTTGTTTTGAATATATTGAATGACCCAGCCTCCACTGCTTTCTGAGGAAGAGAATTCCAAACATTAACCACCCTTTCAGAGACAATATTTCTTCTCACAACAAGTTTAAAATGGTGGATCTCTTATTTTTAAATTGTGTTCCCTGGTTCTAGTCTCTCCCAGAAGTGGAAAAATCCGCCTGGTATTCACCCAATCAAATCCCCTCAGGATCTCCTGTGTTTTGGATGAGATGAACTTCACAGTGAATGGAAGGTAGGAGGTTGACCAGGAGAGCATTGGAAGGATGAATTCCAGAGATGACATACGTATGGGTCAGGGTTTCAGAAACTAATGGGTTGGAGTGGATCAGAGGTGACCAATGTTATAACAATGGAAGTGGATGATTTTGGTGACAAAGAGGATAAGTGGTCAGAAACTCAGATTAGGATTAATAGGAGAGTGTGTTTGTAAAAGTCTAGTTCAGCCTCTCTCAGTAGCTAGAGACAAGGATGGAGTCAGTGGCTAAGCAAAGGAGTTTGTGGCACAGGAGAAAGTCAATGGCTTCAATTTTCCCAACACTTAGTTGGAGAAAATTGTGTTTCTACCACGACTGGACGTCAAACAAGGGTGCAGGAGTCAATTACTTGGGGCCACAGGTTTAAGGTGCGAGGGACAAGGTTTAAAGGAGATGTACAAGGCAAGTTTTTTTTTCACAGAGGGTGGTGGGTGCCTGGAACTCACTGCCAGGGAACTGGTGGAAGTAGATATAATAGTGACTTCTAAGTGGTGTCTTGACAAATACATGAATAGTATGGGAATAGAGGGATATGGTCCCTGGAAGAGTCTGGGGTTTTAGTTCAAACGGGCAGCATGGTCGGTGCAGGCTTGGAGGGCCGAAGGGCCTGTTTCTGTGCTGTAATTTTTCTTTATTCTTTGTTAAGTAGCATAACAACAAAATAAAGTGCAGGAGTTGAGAGAGAAGGTGCTGAGGCCAAGCTGGTGTCATCAGCATACATGTGAGAACATGCTGTGTTTTCAAATGATGTCACCAAAGGGGCAACATGTAGATGAGAAACAGGAGGGGCCAAGGATAGATCTTCAGAGGATATCAGGGGTAACGCCGTGATAGCAGGAAGAGAAACCACTGATGGTGATTCTTTGGCTATGACCAGGTGAGAGCAGTCCCACCCAGTTCGAAAACAGTGGCAAGGTGTTGGAGGAAGACGGTGTGATCACCGTGTCAAAGGATGCAGACAACTCAAGAAGGATGACAGGGAAGAGGTTCACCATGTTCATAATCAGGGCATTACTATTAGCTCCTTGAAATCTGCATGCTGTCATGTACCTTATCAAGTTTTTGTAGAATGCTGTGAGAATACGGTGTACTAGCTGTTTCAGTTTTATTGCAGCCTAAATGGAAGTACTTACCATTGTTGTAGGAAAAGGGGGGATAAACAGGGTAAATGTGTGGGGTTACAGGGATAGGACCTGGGTGGGATTGCTGTCAGTGCAGTCTCGATGGGCTGAATGGCCTCCTTCGACACTCTAGGGATTCAATGATTCTATAACCTTTGGGATAGGGACAGAAATCTAACTGGAGAGATTCAAACATAGAAATCTGAGTAAAATGGATATAGATTTGGTGACTGGATTTGGGAAAGGAGGTAGGGAAAAGACAGGTGTTTTGACAATGTGATCAAGGCCGTTATTCCCCTTTCTCCTGTTTCCCTCAAAGTCGCAGTGGGAGATTAAGGAAGAATAGGGGAAATTCATCTTTTGGTGAGATATTAAACTGGGATCCTGTCTGCCATCACAGGTCGGTGTAAAAGGCAAATTATAGAAAGGAGAGTTCTCTCAGGTGTCCTGGAATTAATACTGACCCTTCAAGCAGCGTTGCTGATAAAGATTATCAGATCACTTCCTTACATTTTGTTAGTGAAATTTTGCTGCGCGCGCTGTGTTTTAAAATGGTCAGTCTAATCTATTTCTATTTTATTTCTCACCACGATCAGTCAGCATTTACAGGTTGAAGGTCACATCTCTCATTAAGGGTTTTGTAAAGTTCATTCATTTGAATTCAAGAGTTTCAGACAAGGCATTCTGGAATTCTTATAACATTTCCCAGCTCTCGATTCAGTTCTCCCTTAAATCTAAAGTTCTCTCTTTCGGTCCAGGCCTCTGTACAACAGCATACAGCAGATCAATGATTCACAACAGTCTGGTACCCAAACAGGGCAGCTTAGCACACTCACACAGCCCATGAACTAACTATGTGGTTACAGCGCCCACAGATCCCACACAGTTTACAGAAATTACTACTTCATTGTTGCCTTTGGAAATGTTTTCAGGGGTCAGCGAACATTGAACTGAACTGCACTCCAATTTCCCTTTACATGAAGCTAAATATTTACATTGCCTAACTCCTGCTGTGAGAGCTTGCAGGATTCAGGAACATCCTGGCCAGGTCAGAATGGAAAAAGAAAAATAGAAGAAAAGGTAGAGAAGGGGGAACAAGAGAGGAAAGCAATTTAGAGGGTAGAGACAGATATAGGCAAAAAGAGAGGATGGATGGAGGGAAAGGGATAGAGGAAGAAAAGGTATACAGATAGAGAGGAGCTAAGACAGAAAAGGTGAGAGTGAGGGAGCAAGTGAGAGAGACAGAAAGGGAAAGAGTGAGACAGACAAAGAGAGGCAAAAGAGAAAGAGACAGACAGAAAAAAACAGGATCAGAGAGAGTGGAACAGAGAATCAGAATGAAAGAATTGACATGAGACCAAACAAAAGCTGAGATTCTCAAATTGCAATTTGACACATCAATAAATAGCGAGGCGGGGGGGTGCGTGTGTACTATTGTGGCATAGTGGTTAGCACTGCTGCCTCACAGTGCCAGGGAGGCGGGTTCGATTCCCAGCTTGGGTCACTGTCTGTGTGAAGTTTGCACATTCTCCCTGTGTCTGCAAGGGTTTCCCCCGGGTGCTCTGGTTTCCTCCCACAGTCCAAAGATGTGCAGGTTAGGTGGACTGGCCATGCTAAAATTGCACCTTAGTATCAGGGGACTAGCTAGAGTAAAATAAAGCATGGGGTTATGGGGATAGGGCCTGGATTGGATTGTGGTCAGTCCAGACCTGATGGGCTGAATGGCCACATTCTGTACTGTATAATTCTATAATCTATGATCTACATCACTGTCACTGACCCTAAGGGAGGCAGTAAAGGTGAGAAAGCCAGAGAGGAATGAGGAAAGCTGAATAAAAACATGGCTAAAGAGTGATGTGGTGGAGGGAGGACATTTAAGTTTATTTATTAGTCACAAATAAGCTTACATTAACATTTCAATGAAGTTACCGTGACAATCCCCTAGTCACCACATTCCATCACCTGTTCAGGTAAATTCTCTGTTATTTAGAGAATTTAGCATGGCTAATGCATCTAACGCACACGGCTTTCGGACTGTGGGAGGAAACTGGAACACCCGGGGAAAACCCAGGCAGACATGGGAAGAATGTGCAAACTCCACACAGACAGTGACCCGAGCCAGGAATTGAACCTAGCTTCCTGGTGCTGAGAGGTAGCAGCACTAATTACTGTGCCAATGTGCCACCATAAGGGAGGACAAAGAGGAAGAGAGGGTTTTAAAAAAGCAATAGCCAACCAGCTCAAGGCACTGCCATGAATGGTGGCTGAAGAGAGGGAGGCAATGCTTCATTCACATCTCAAACATGCCCTGCTACAGTAAGGACTGGTATATTTAACCCTAACCTCAACATATACAACTAATTTCCCCTCAATAAATTGAAACATATTCCAAGTCAGTACAAAACACAAAATACCAGGTTCAGTATAATGAATTCTGTATAGTGAATCAATCAATCTGAGGCATGTTTTGCAAAGAGATTACAGTTACCCTTGATACCTCTAGGATAGAGAAAGAGAGAGGAAATCAGCCAGGGTCCCTGCTCCCGATCATTGTCCAATGATCCCTGGGTTAGAAAGAGAGGGGAAATCAGCCAGGGTTCCTGCCCCTGGTCACTGGTGAAAAGTCCTCAGGTGCAGATACGCAAGATTGCTATAAGATTTAGCTTTGATGTTTTCACTGATATACTTACTAGCAATACTCACTTTGTGCACAGATTCATGAAAAATAGCTCATTGGGTGAGCAATTAGAGAGCAGTTACTGCCTTCTGAGCTAGATTGCCAAGAGGCAGTGGTATAAAGAGGAAAAGAAAGAGAACACAAAGCAAGAAAGTAATAATTGCTGATAATGTCAGTGCTGAACCGGTCTTACTGCTAATTAAATATTGTAATGCTGGAAACAGTTCCATACTCCACTTTGCCTTGTTGATAATCCTGAGATCCATTTGAAAACTGCAAATCAATTCGAGGTTCAATCAGAAAAGTGGAACAAGGCCAAATCTGAGAATATCTGATTCATCTCCGAGTTCTTGAAAACTGCTGCTTTAATACGCCAAGGCTTTCAAAAAATTAGATGCAAACGACATAATTTTGCACAGAAAAGATAAATTACCTGACAGCTGACTGGTGCTGTAATGCTCATCTGTGTCTGCATGATCTTACAGGTAGCAGCTGAATGCCAATATTTCTATTTGCTGTGAACACGCACACATACACAGTCTGTCTGAAACTATTAAACTCTGGGTGGTGCAGAGGAAACCTGGCTCCACAGACCCCTCCCGAATGGACTGGCACTCTCAACATGCGTTTCCTTCCGCAATCTGAAGCAAACATGTCCTTCATATGCATTCTTTTCACAATTGGCAAGCACACACACATGCACAAATACACGCACACCAACACACATCCATGAACATACACAAATACAGAGGGATGTGCACAAAAACACATGTACAAACATGCACAAGTACATGCAGTACACTTGCACATGACAATACACACAGAATTTGGTATATGTGTTCATGTACACAGTTCCAGATACACATATAAGTCATGCACACAAACTCACACGTATAAAATGCATATAAGGGCATACATATAAATACAAACATGCACACACACACACAAAATCCAGGTACAGAAAACAAATTCTTGGAGGCAAATGCACACATACCCATACAAGCAAATACTGGCACAGAAACAGATGCACACAACACACACAACGCATATGTACAAATACAAACATAAAAATACAGATAATTAAATGCATACAAATCTTAGGACATAATTACACATATAAATAAACAAGCGCAAGTATACTGTTCCCATGTAGCTACACCATTCGTTTCTACCAGGCAATGTGCAAGACTGCCCAGGTATGCCCTGTCCACAAAAAGCAGGACAAATCCAGCCTGGCCAAGTACCATCCTATCAGTCGGTTCTCAGTCATCAGCATGCTGATGGAAGGGGTCATCAACAGAGCTATCAGGCAGCACTTAGCAATAACCTGCTCGCCGACGCTCAGTTTGGATTCCTTCAGGGTCACTCAGCTCCTGATCTCATTACAGCCTTAGTTCAAACATGGATAAAAAAATCTGAAATCAAGAAGTGAGGTGACTGCTCTTGGCATCAAGACAACATTGGACTGAGTGTAACATCAAGGAGCCTCAGCAAAACTGTAATCAATGGGAATCAGGTGGAAAATTCTCCACTGGTTGGAGTCATACCTGGCACAAAGGAAAATGGTTGTGGTGGTTGGAGGTCAATTATCGCTCCAGGATATCATTGCAAGAGTCCCTCAGGGTAGTGTCCTGGGCCCAATCATCTTCAGCTGCTTCATCAATGACCATCATCAGGTCAGAAATAGGGATGTTCGCTGATGACTGTATAATGTTCAGCACCATTCATGACTTCGCAGATACAGAACAGTTCATGACGAAAGGCACCAAAACCTGGACAATCTCCAGGCTTGAGCTGACAGATGGCAAGTAACATTTGCAGCATTCAAGTGCCAGGTAATGACCATCTCCAACAAGGCAGGATCTAACCATCACCCGTCTCATTTAATGGCATTACCATCACTTCATCACCAGCAATCAAAATCCTGGGAGATTACCAATGTAGGTTTGGAATCCCCTCCAACTAGGCTTTTATTAAATATAAAACCCCAAAAGTTTCATGGACATAAACATGGAAAATAAACAGGCCAAATATTAACACCCAGAGGCAAGCTATATGCCAGGGGTTAATCTTCAGAGCATGACAATACTGAAACCAAATCAATCCTGTGTAAAGTAACTAGGACATTATCATCCCTCAGACACAAACCAGTGGCCATCAGACAATGCAATTCAACCAGCAGAGTTGAAGCTCCCAGACAACAGCCATTGTGCAAATATCGACAACAGTAAAGGAGAAATGGATTTTATCAACTTGAGAACCAGAGACATCACATCTGAATGGGGCCCATTGTTGCGGTTGTGGAAATAACATTATGATGAATGGTTTGTCTGGACCAAGGCAGGAACCAGACTAAAGAGATTCAAAAAGTGCTAATCATCAACCATCCAAGTAGGATGTTGGAGTGTTGTGCGGCAGCATTAAACTAGTTTTGTATTAAGACACTTCTTGGCCTCTTGGCTAAGATCAAGCTTAGTATAGTCATGCTGTGCTTGGTTGAGGTCATTAGGTTACATTTCAGCTTCATTTGAAGCAGTTTTTAAAAGCGGCATCTCAGCCTTTTGGCTAAGATGCAAATGAGATCAAGCCTTGGAGGAGGATCCATACCTACTCCAATCAGCTTGGATCATGTAGATCAAGCCCAAGACAGGAGGTGAGAGCCCTGTCTTGTCAGCTTGGATCAGGAATGTCCCAACTTGTTGAGACTCTGAATTGGACTTGATTTGATTGAATTGGAATAAAAACAAAAGTGTTTTTCGTTAATAAGGAAACTTGAGCCAAAAACCCTGTGTCTGTGTAAGTGTGTCATAGAGTCATAGAGGTTTACAGCATGGAAACAGGCCCTTTGGCCCAACATATTCATGCCACCCTTTTTTTTAACCCCTAAACTAATCCCAATTGCCCACATTTGGCCCAAATCCCTCGATACCCATCATACCCATATAACTGTCTAAATGCTTTTTAAAAGCCAAAATTGTACTCACCTCTACTACTGCCTCTGGTAGTTTGTTCCAGACAGTCACGACCCTCTGTGTAAAAAAACTGCCCCTCTCGACACTTCTGTATCTCTCCGCTCTCACCTTAAACCTATGCCCTCTCGTTTTAGCACCCCATACCTTTGAGAAAAGATGTTGGCTATCTAGCTGATCTGTGCCCCTCATTATTTTATAGACCTCTGTAAGATCACCCCTCAGCCTTCTATGCTTCAGAGTAAAAAATCCCAGTCTATCCAGCTTCTGCTTATAACTCAAACAATCAAGTCCTGGGAGCATCCTAGTAAATCTTTCCTGCACTCTTTCAAGTTTAATAATATCCTTTCCATAATAGGGTGACCAGAATTGTACACGGTATTCCAAGTGTGGCCTTACCAATGTCTTGTACTTCAACAAGACGTCCCAACTCCTGTATTCAATGTTCTGACCAATGAAACCAAGAATGCTGAATGCCTTCTTCACCACGCTGTCTGCCTGTGACTCCACTTTCAAGGAGCTATGAACATGTACCCCTAGATCTCTTTGTTCTGTAACTTTCCCCAAAACCCTACCATTAAGTCCTGCCCTGGTTCAATCTACCAAAATGCATCACCTCGCATTTATCTAAATTAAACTCAACCTGCCATTCGTCAGCCCATTGGCCCAATTGATCAAGATCCCGTTGCAATTGGAGATAACTTTCTTCACTGCCCACTATGCCACCAATCTTGGTGTCATCTGCAAACTTACTAACCATGCCTCCTATATTCTCATCTAAATCATTAACATAAATGACAAATAACAGTGGACCCAGCACAGATATCTGAGGCACACCGCTGGTCACGGACCTCCAGTTTGAAAAACAACCCTTTACAACCAGCCTCTGGCTTCTGTCAAAAAGCCAATTTTGTATCATTTAGATACCTCACCCTGGATCCTGTGAGATTTAACCTTATGAAACAACATACTATGCGGTACCTTGTTAAAAGCCTTGTTAAAGTCCATGTAGACAACGTCAACTGCACTGCCCTCATTTACATTCTTGGTTACCCCTTTTTAAAAACTCAGTGAGATTTGTGCAACATGATTTTCCGCTCACAAATCCATCTAAATATCTGTAGATCCTGACTCTCAAAACGCCTTCATAAAAAATATTCTGATGCCAACAGTAAGGGTAAACAGGAGAGAGTGCCTCTTATAGAATTGACCAGAAATTGAACTGGACCAGCCATATAAATCAAAAACATAAAATACTGGAAAATCTCAAGTCTGACAGCATCTGTGGAGAGAGATTAGAGCCAATGTTTCAAGTCTAAATGACATTTGTTAGAGCTAAGAACAAAGAGAATCAGAAGATTTATATTATGAAGGTGGGTGGGGGAAGGTTGCTGTAATTGGACAAAGGAGATGTAAGTGTGTGAATGATAGAACAGAGGTACAGATGGTTAAGGCTGCTGTCTGGGGAGGGGGGACTTGGAGATAAATTGCGAAACTGGTGATAAACTGTCCCCCAGTATCCAGTAAAAGCCCACCGACTTCCACAACTATCTTGACTGTAACTCTTCATACTCCACACTCTGTAAGGATTCTATCCCACTCTTTCAGTTCCTTCGCCTGTGCTGCATCTGTTCCGATGATGCCACTTTCCAAAATAGCGCTGCTGATATGTTTTCCTTCTTCCTCAATCGTGGTTTTCATAGAACATAGAAAAACTACAGCACAAACAGGCCCTTCGGCCCACAAGTTGCACCGATGATATCTCTACCTACTAGGCTTACCTATAACCTTCAATCCTATTAAGTCCCATATAGTCATCGAGAAGTCTCTTAAAAGACCCTATCGAATTTGCCTCCACCATCACTGACGGCAGCCAATTCCACTCACCCACTACCCTCTGAGTGAAAAACTTACCCCGACATCTCCTCTGTACCTACTCCCCAGCACCTTAAACCTGTGTCCTCTCGTAGCGACTATTTCAGCCCTGGGGAAAAGCCTCTGAGAATCTACCCGATCAATACCTCTCAACATCTTATACACTTCTATCAGGTCACCTCTCATCCTTCATCTCTCCAGGGAGAAAAGACCAACCTCCCTCAACCTATCCTCATAAGGCATGCCACCCAATCCAGGCAACATCCTTGTAAATCTCCTCTGCACCCTTTCATTAACTTCCACATCCCTCCTGTAATGAGGCGACCAGAACTGCGCACAGTACTCCAAGAGGGGTCTGACTAGGGTCTTATAAAGCTGCAGCACTATCTCCTGACTCCTTTCCACCCACAGTGGTTGAAAGGACTCTCAACCGTGTCCAATCCACCACCTCCCCCCCCCCCCCCACCCCCCCCACCCACCCACCCCCGGCCACTGCTCTCACTCCCTCTTCTTCCTCCCGGAACCAGGATAGGGTCCCCCTTGTCCTCACTTTTCATCCCACTAGCCTCTGCATTCAAAGGATTATCCTCCGCTGTTTCTGCCAACTCCAGCATGGTGCCACTCAACACATCTTCCCCTCACTCCCCCTGTCAGCATCCCACAAGGATCGTTCTCTCTGGGACACCCTGGTCTACTGCTCCATCACATCTAACACCTCACCCCCTGCCCACAGCACCTTCCCATTCAATCATAGAAGCGCAACACCTGCCCTTTTACCTCCTCCCTGCTCACCGCCCCAGGACCCAAACACTCCTTTCAGGTGAAGCAGTGCTTCACACACACCTACTTCAATCTGCTCTATTGCATTCGCTGCCTCCAGCGCAGTCTATTTTACATCAGAGAGACCAAACGCAAACTGCTTTGTTGAACACCTTGGGGCCACCCACAAGCAGAATCCAGACCTTCCTGTTGCTTGCCACTTCAACACACCGCCTGGTTCTCCTGTCCACAAGTCCATTCTTGGCCTTCTGCAATGCTCCAGTGAATCCCAATGCAAACTGGAGGAACAGCACCTCATCTTCCTATTAGGCACTTTAATAGAACATAGAACATAGAACATAGAACACTACAGCACAAACAGGCCCTTCGGCCCACAAGTTGCGCCGATCACATCATCACCTACCAACCTACAGACCTATCTATAACCCTCAATCTCATTAAACCCCATATACTCATCCAGAAGTCTTTTAAAAGACCCCAGCGAGTTCGCCTCCACCACCACTGACGGCAGCCGATTCCATTCACTCACCACCCTCTGAGTGAAAAACTTAACCCTAACATCACTTCTGAACCTCCCTCCCCGCACCTTAAATCTGTGTCCTCTCGTAGCGACCATTTCAAACCGGGGAAATAGCCTCTGAGAGTCCACCCTATCTATTCCTCTCAACATTTTGTAAACTTCTATCAGGTCGCCTCTCAACCTTCGTCTCTCCAGGGAAAAGAGTCCCAGCTCCCTCAACCTAACTTCATAAGGCATGCCTCCCAATCCAGGCAACATCCTTGTAAATCTCCTCTGCACCCTTTCAATAGCTTCTACATCTTTCCTATAGTGTAGCCTTTGTAGCCTTCTGGACTGAACATTGGGTTTAACAACTTCAGAACAACTTCTCCTTTCCACCTCCACCCCATTTGTATTTATTTTCTCTCATTTTGTTATTGTCATTCATCCATTTTTATCATCCTTCTTTCTCACTTCAATTTTTCCACTAATCCATTCCCGATTGCCATTCGCCCACTCCCCCACCCCCTCCACTCCCAACTAAGGCAAGTGCCTTAACCACCTGTACCTCAATTCCAACCCCCACCAGCAAGCCGAGTCCTTCCCCGCCCCGATGGTCAGCCGCAATCACTGCCCACCCTCCCTCTGTCACTAATCCCGAGTGCAGAGTGGCAGTGGGAGTCCCCACCCCCATTGATCCACCCCAATAGGCCCTGACTGTTCTCTGGCCCTTCTCCCTTCGGTCTGCCTGGTGCCTGATGATCAATGCCAAGGTGCCCCTGGGCATTGCCAGGCTGGCAATGCCCAGGGACACCCTTCTTATCACTGACCTCCTGAAACGCCTCCATGGCTTCCCTTCACTGGGTCAGGTTGCCAGCTCCCCGTTAGTGGGGACCTGTTGTGAACCCCGCTGGAGTGAAACACACCTGGCAAGGTGGAAGGGGCTAGTGGGCTTGGAGACATGGGCCCACTGATAGGATTTAAATGCTATTTTAAATAATTTATTCAGCTCCACAGCAATTTCTGGCACAGAGCTGACGACGCTTAAATCTCCTGACTCACTGCGCTGCTGCCCTGGTCTCCAACAATCCAGAGACTAAAAGATCTTGAGGAAGGGTGTCATAGTTTACAGAGAGACTTGGACAAGTTGCGGAGCTGGGCCGAGAGGTGGTGGATGGAGTTTAATGCGGAGAAGTGTGAGGTAATGCACTTCGGCAGAAATAACAGATGTGTAGAGTATAGGGCTAACGGTAGGACTCTGAATAGTGTGGATGAACAGAGGGATCTAGGTGTATGTGTACATAGATCCCTGAAAGTTGGGAATCAAGTAGATAAGGTTGTTAGGAAAGCATACGGTGTCTTGGCATTTATTGGTAGGGGGATTGAACTTAGGAGCCGCAGCGTCATGTTGCAACTGTACACAACTCTGGTGCGGCCGCATTTGGAATATTGTGTGCAGTTCTGGTCCCCACATTACAGGAAGGATGTGGAGGCTTTGGAGATGGTGCAGAGGAGGTTTACGAGGATGTTGCCTGGTATGGAGGGGAGGTCCTATGAGGAGAGACTGAGGGATTTGGGGTTGTTTTCATTAGAAAGAAGGCGGCTAAGAGGGGACCTTATTGAAACATATCAGATGATTAGAGGTTTAGATAGGGTGGACAGTGATAGCCTTTTTCCTCGGATGGAGAAAGCTAGCACGAGGGGGCAGAGCTTTAAATTAAGGGGTGGTAGTTATAGGACGGATGTCAGGGGTAGGTTCTTTACCCAGAGGGTGGTGAGGGATTGGAATGCCCTGCCTGCTGCAGTTGTAAATGCGCCTAGTTTGGGGGCGTTTAAGAGATCCGTGGATAGGTTTATGGATGGAAAGGGATTGGTTTAGATTAGAAGGTCATTGCTTTTTTCTTAATTGGTCGGCGCAACATCGTGGGCCGAAGGGCCTGTTCTGCGCTGTAATGTTCTATGCTCTATGTTCTAATGAGCACCTTATATCAGTATTCATGAAGGAGGGGAAATAGAAACAGAGATAGCAGAAGCAATGGGTGCAGTGAACACTGAGGGGGAGCAGGTATCAGAATGGCTAGTTCTGCTTAGAATGGTTAAGTCTCCTGGTCCGGATGGTTTGTATCCCAGATTGCTGAAGGCAGTGGTAATGAAGGCAGCAAAAGGGCTTGTCATAATCTTCTAATCTTCCCTAGATACAGAGAGGTGCCAGAAGATTGGGGTGGCAAATGTATTCAACAAATAGTGACTTTCCCAATAATTATAAACTTCTTTTGATGGAGTAACAGAGAAGGTTGACGAAGGGGATGTGGTGGATGTTGTTTATCTGGATTTTAAGAAAGTTTTTGACAAAGTACCACATAAAAGGCTGTAACAAAAATTGAGGCTGATGGGAAAGTTAGTGTTAAGCGGGAGATACAGGAACAGATACATAGGCAGATTTTGACAAGATGTAAAAGTAACAGGGTTGTTGTGGTGGGAGATTTTAATTTCTCCTGTATTGACTGGGACTTAGGGTGTGGATGGGGCAGAATTTAAAAGGAGCATCCAGGACGGCTTCCTGAAACAGTATGTAGATAGTCCAACTTGGGAAGGGGCCATACTGGACCTGGTATTGGGGAATGAGCCCGGCCAGGTGGTTGATGTTTCAGTAGGGGAGCAGTTCGGGAACAGTGACCAAAATTCAGTAAGCTTTAAGGTACTGATAGATAAAGACAAGTGAAGTCCTCAAGTTAGGGTGCTAAATTGGGGGAGGGCAAATTACAATATTGGGCAGGAACTGGGGACAGATGGCATGTGGGAGGCTTTCAAGTGTAAGTTGATAGGGATTCAGGACCAGCACATTCCTGTATGGACGAAGGATAAATATGGCAAGTTTTGGGAACCTTGGATAACGAGAGATATTGTGAGTCTCGTCAAAGAAGAAAGGAAGCATTTGTCAAAGCTAGAGGCTACGAATGCACGAAGTGTGGAATACAAAGAAAGTAGAAAGAAACTTAAGCAAGGATTAAGGAAGGCTAAAAGGGGGTCATGAAAAAGCATTGGCCAGCAGGATTGAGGAAAATCCCAAGGCTTTTTATACATATATAAAGAGCAAGAGGGTAGCCAAGGAGAGGGTTTGGCCCACTCAAGGACAAGGGAGGGAAACTATGCGTGGAGCCAGAGGAAATGGGTGAGGTATTAAATGAATACTTTGCGTCAGTATTCACCAAAGAGAAGGACTTGGTAGATGATGAGTTTGGGAAAGGATATATAGATAGTTTGAGATCAGAAAGGAAATATTGGGGTTCTTGAGAAACATTAAGGTAGACAAGTCCCCAGGGCCTGATGGGATATACTCCTGAATACTGAGAGAGGCCAGGGAGGAAAGTGCTAGGGCCTTGAGAGGAATCTTTGTATCCTCACTGGCTACAGGGGAGGTAAAAAGTCTGACAGTCTGTTGTCAGACTTTTTACTGTGTTTACGCCAGTCCAACGCCGGCATACCCACATCATGACTACAGGGGAGGTCCCAGAGGATTGGAGAATAGCCAGTGTTGTTCGTTTGTTTAAGAAGGGTAGCAAGAATAATCCAGGTAATTACAGGCCGGTGAGCCTTACACCAGTGGTAGGGAAATTATTCAAGAGAATTTTTCAAGACAGGATTTATTCCCACTTAGAAATAAGTGGATGTATTAGCAAGAGGCAACATGGTTTTGTGAAGAAGAGGTTGTGATTCACGAACTTGATCAAGTTTTTTGAGGAAGTGATGAAGATGCTTGATGAGGGTAGGGCAGTGGATGTTGTCTACATGGACTTCAATAAGGCCTTTGACAAGGTCACTCATGGCAGACTGGTGTAGAAGGTGAAGTTGCATGGGATCAGAGGTGAGCTAGCAAGATGGATACAAAACTGGCTCAGTCAATGAAGACATAGGGTAGCAGAGGAAGGGTATGTTTCTGAATGGAGGTCTCTGACAAGTGGTGTTTCTCAGGGATCAGTGCTGGGGTCTTTGCTGTTTGTAATATATATTAATGATTTGGAGGAAAGTGTAACTGGATTGATTAATAAGTTTGCAGACGACACTAAGGTTGGTGGATTTGCGGATAGCAGTGAGGACCATCAGAGGATACAGCAGGATACAGATCAGTTGGAGACTTGGGCGGAGAGATGGCAGATGGAGTTTAATCCAGACAAATGCCAGGCAATGCATTTTGGAAGGTCTAATACAGATATGAAATATACAGTAAATGACAGAACCCTACACAGGTCACTGAAAGTGGCAATGCTGGTGGAGAAGGTAGGGAAGAAGGCATACGGCATGCTTGCCTTCATCGGCCGGGGCATTGAGTTTAAAAATTGGCAAGTCATGTTGCAGCTTTATAGAACCTTAGTTAGGCTGCATTTGGAATATAGTGTTCAATTCTGGCCACCACATTATCAAGAGGATGTGGAGGCTTTGGAAAGGTTACAGAAAAGATTTACCAGCATGTTGCCTGGTATGGAGGGCATTAGCTATGAGGAGAGATTGGAGAAACTTGGTTTTTTCTCACTGGAGTGACAGAGGTTGAGGGGAGACCTGATAGAAGCCTATGGTTAGAGGAATGGATAGACTGGATAGTCAGAAGCTTTTTCCCAGGGTGGAAGAGTCAATTACGAGGGGTCACAGGTTTAAGGTGTGAAGGGCAAGGTTGAAAGGAAATGTCTGAGGCAGATTTTTTTACACAGAGAGTAGTGGGTGCCTGGAGCTCATTGCCGGGGGAGGTAGTGGAAGCAGATATGGTATTGACTTTTAAGGGGCATCTTGACAAGTACATGAATAGGATGGGAATAGAGGGATATGGTCCCCAGAAGGGTAGGAGGTTTTAGGTAAGTCGGGCAGCATGTTCGGTGCAGACTTGGAGGGCCGAAGGGCCTGTTCCTGAGCTGTAATTTTCTTTGTTCTTTGTTAATGCTTCTTAAGGACAAAAACAGTGAGTTGTAGAAAATTATTGTTTTTCAGACTGGAGGATTGTAGACAGTGCTGTGCCCCAAGGGTCAGAGATAGGACCATGGTTTTGTTCCTTATGTATAAATGGCTTGGCGATTAGAATTTAGAGTAAAATGTTTAACTTTGTCAATGATACTGAACTTAGAGGTATGACAGAATTGCTCTTTGGGGGTACAGTATGGAAAATGGGATTAGTGCACCTTTAGTGTTATTTGATAGCCCAAAGAGCATTTTCTGTGCTGTATGCCTCTATGACTGTGACTCTGTGTCTGATTTCTACATATGTCACCATACCATCCGTACCCTGGAACTCCTCACTATTGTTACTCCTATTGTCAGTACTTGGAAACAGGAACAATTTAGGTCTGAGTTTCTAAATGTGTGTCCATGCTGTCCCAATGAACTCCCACCTCATATCCAACGCATCATTAAGACCGCCTACTGTCATCAACATAATGTCACCCATCACCACACCTTCGTTTGACCTGGGCAGGCTAGGTAATCCAGCATTATTACCCATCCCTAATTGCCCTCGTTTAATAACATCCTTTCTATAATAGGGTGACCAGAACTGTACACAGCACTCAGAAGGTTGACAATTTTTAGCTTCATAGCTGGACCAGGTGACAATGTAGGTCAGAGAGCATGGGAGTGATGGGTGATGTGATTCAGGGTTTTGGCGAAGTTCAAATTTAGGACCGAGTGCATTGTGGGACTTTGTCGAGGAGAGTGATGAAATAGTTGAATCTGATGATGGTAAAAGCATGGATGAAGGTTTCAACAGCAGAGTTAACATTGCATAAGTGCCAGGCAATGACCATCTCCAAGAAGAGAGAATCTCACCAGCTCCCACCCACATTCAGTGGCATTATCATCGTTGAATTCTCCCACGTTCAATATCTTGGGAATCACCATTGGGCCGTAGCTGAACTGAATTAACTAGATAAATATTGTGACCACAGGAACAGGTCAGAGGCTGAGAATTCTGTGGTGAGTAAGCCTGCCCACCATCTACAAGGCTCAAGACAGGATTGTTATCAAATACTCTCCTATTGCCTGGCTAAATGCAGCTTCAACAACACTCCCAAAGCTCAACACCATTCAAGGCAAAGCAGCTCACTTGATTGGCACCTCATCCACCATCTTAAACATTCACTCCTTCCACCTCTAATGCATAGTGGCAGCTGTGTCTACCAACGACATGACTCACTGAAATAACTCACCAAGGTTCCCTCCGCAGCACCTTCCAAACTCTTGATCTCTACCACCCAGAACAAGAGCAACAGACATTTGAGTGCACCAACACTTGAAAGTTTTCCTCCAAGTCATACACCATCCTGACTTGGAAATATATCATCTTTCCTTCACTGTCGCTAGATGAAAATCCTAGACCTCATCCCTAACAGCACTGTGGGCGACCTACATCACATGGACCTCGGCAGTTCAAGAAGGCAGTTCACCACCATCTCTGTAGGGCAATTAGGGATGGGTAATAATGCTGGATTACCTAGCCTGCTCAGGTCAAATGAAGGTGTGGAGATGGGTGACATTATGTTGATGACAGTAGGCGGTCTTAATGATGCGTTGGATATGAGGTGGGAGTTCATTGGGACAGCATGGTCACACATTTAGAAACTCAGACCTAAATTGTTCCTGTTTCCAAGTACTGACAATAGGAGTAACAATAGTGAGGAGTTCCAGGGTACGGATGGTATGGTGACATATGTAGAAATCAGACACAGAGTCACAGTCATAGAGGCATACAGCACAGAAAATGCCCTTTGGGCTATCAAGTAACACTAAAGGTGCACTAATCCCATTTTCCAACACTTGTCCCATATCTTTGAATGTTAGAATATTTCAAGTGCTCATCCAAATACTTTTTAAAGTTTGAAAGGTTTCTGGCCTTGACTACCTTCCCAAGCAGTGTATTCCAGATTCTTGCTACCATCTGAGCGAAAAAGTTTTTTGTTAAATCCTCTCTAAATCTCCTGCCCCTTACCTAAAACTATGCCACCTCATGATTGACCCATGAACCAAGCTGCTCCCTCCCTACTCATCTTGTCCATACTATTCTCATACACCTTAATCACATCCTTCCAATAGCATCCTCTGCTCTAAAGAACACACTCCAATCAATTCAGTCTCTCCTTATTGCTCAAATGCTCCATCCCAGGCAACATCCTGGTGAATCTCCTCTGTACCCCCTCCAGTGCTATCACATCCTTCCCAAAGTGACGTGACCAGAACTGCACACAGTACTCTACAAGCAAACGTAGAAGCAATGGTGTTTCATAAGTACTGGTGCTCATGTGCAGGTTTTGTACATCCATCAAAGTTACAGCAGCAGAACTGAAGATGGAAGGAAATTTGTTCCCATTTTAGCAACTGACCGAGGTAGTAATGGCTACTAAGGAAGAATGTGCTGTTTGATGAAGTGACCTCAGTAACTTACTGTACAGTTTCCTGCAAATTGTGCAGATGGTACTACAGTGTCAGTGTGTTGGTGATGAATGGAGCAGATATTGCTGTTAACAAATCCTAATGTTGAGGGGATGATAACTTGGCGATCAAGGAGAACTGGCTGAGGAAGATGGGACATTTTTTCAGCAATAATGAGAGAAGTGCTGGAACATCTCAATGATGTCATACGTAAAATCTTCTTAAACTTTGTGCAACAGGGAAATAAAAGATGAGAGTAGAATATTCTTACAATCTACAATTCTTTACAAACCAAACTCTCCAAAGGAGAGATCGAAACCCTGGAGGTACACCCTTATGAAAGGCATCTGAAAGAAAATGTTGTTTGAAAGATGATTCCAAAACAAGTGCTTTGAAATTGGAATCACTCATACAAAAGATAGACTTCCAGTGAGACAATTTGGCTCACAGTGTGACAAGTGTCTGGGGAGTTGATGAGACCCATAGCATCTGTTTTGGGGTGGCAGCTGACACTTAATGTTAAAGTGCAGTGTGTCAGACCATAGATTATCTACTGGTTTATATGAACTGCATACTTACTGTGAACATGAGAGCATAAGATAGAATTCGTAATTTGTGTTATCCTTACAAATCTGTATATATCTGTAAAGGCATAATTGGGTTGAAGAAGTCACATAATATAGTTCTTTCCTTGCTTAATAAATGATTTATTATTTTGTTAGAAGGTCACTGGTGGGCTCCTGTGATTTTGTTCTGTCGCTGCCTTACACATTTCTAAGTAAAAAATAAAAATTAGCATCTATCAAACCAGATTCCACCCTGGTATCTGAATTGTCCAGTAGCAATATCAGCTGGGGTCATAACAAAATTTCTATGCATCCATCATAGAAACATAGAAACTAGAAGGAGGAGTAGGCCATTCAGCCCTTCAAGTCTGCTCCACCATTCATCTTGATTTTGTCTGATCATCCGATTCAATATCCTGATCCCTCTTCACCACCCCTCATATCCCTTGATCCCTTCAGCCCCAAGAGCAATATCTAATTTCTTCTTGAAATCAGACAACGTTTTGGCCTCAGCTACTTTCTGTGGCAATGAATTCCACACATTCCCCACCCTCTGGGTGAAGAAATTTCTCCTCACCTTAGCTCCAAAAGGTTTACCCCTTGTCCTCAAATGCTGATCCCTAGTTCTGGACTCCCCCACCATCAAGAACATTCTTTCTGAATTGACCCTGTCTAATCCTGTTAGAATTTTATAAGTTTCTATGAGATCCCTTCTCACTCTTCTAAACTCCAGTGAATATAATCCTAACCGACTTAGTGTCTCCTCATATGACAGACCTGCCATCCAAGGAATCAGCTGGTAAATCTTTGCTGTACTCCCTCCAGAGCAAGGACATTCTTCCTCAGATAAGGGCACCGAAACTGCACACAATACTCCAGGTGTGGCCTCACCAATGCCCTGCACAATTGTAGCAAAACACCACTATTCCTATACTCAAATTCTCTTGCTATAATGGCCAACATACCATTTGCCTTATTTACTGCCTGCTGTATCTGCACGCTTACTCTCAGCAACCGATGCATGAGGACTCCTAGGTCTCGCTGAGTATCCACCTCTCTCAATTGACGTGCATTTAAATAATAATGTCTTCCTATTATTGCTACCAAAGTGGATAACCTCACATTTATCCACATTTTACTGTATCTGCCATGCAGATACTCACACTGTCAGCCTGTCCAAATCATGCTGAAGCATCGCTGCATCCTCCTCACAGCTCACCCTCCCACACAACTTTGTATCATCTGCAAATTTGGAGAGAATACATTCAGTTGCCCTTTCAAATCATTAATATATAATGTGAACAGTTGGAGTGCGAGCTCAGATCCCTGAGGAACCCCACTAGTCACTGACTGCCAATCAGAGAAAGACCCATTTATGCCAATGTCGGTATGTAACAATGTGTTTGAGCGTCTGTGTATCCCCTGTACGTGCATATATGTGTTTGTGTCTGCCTTTCTATCTATGCGTGTGTCTATCTGGTGTGTATCTGTGTGTGTCCGTCTGTGTGTAAATGTAAGGCATTGGCGCATATGTGTGTGTGTGCATCTATCTATCTACATGTATATCTCACTGTGTGCATACCTGTCTGCGTGTATTTCTGTGTGTACTTAAGTTTCAAAATGTATTTATTAGTCACAAATAAGACTTACATTAACACTGCAATGGAGTTACTGTGAAATTCCCCTAGTCGCCACACTCCAGCATCTGTTCAGGTCAATGCACCTAACCAGCAAGTATTTCAGACTGTGGGAGGAAACCAGAGCACACAGAGGAAACCCACGCAGACATGGGGAGAATGTGCAAACTCCACACGGACAGTGTCCCAAGCCGGGAATTGAACCCAGGTCCCTGGCACTGTGAAGCAGCAGTGCTAGCCGTTGTGCCATCCTGTGTATTTGTGTGTATGTTTATCATGTATCTGTTTGTATGTCTATCTGTGTGGGTGTGTGCATGTATCTATCTGTTTGAGTATCTGTGTGTAGGTTTCTTTTTGATTTACTGCCATGGGGATCACTGGCTAAGCCAACATTTATTGCCCATTCCTAATTGCTCTTGAGAAGGTTTTGGTGAGCAGCCTTTTAGAATCAGTGTGTATATCTCTGCATGTGAATATCTGTTTAAGTCCATGTGTGTGTTGTGTATCTGTCTGAATTTGTATATCTGCCTATGTGTGTGTGTGCGTGTGGCTGTGAGTGGGTGTGTGTCTCTGTCTGTGTGTGAGTTATATTCAGTTCCTACATCAGAAGCCTCACTAACAGATTGAACTACAACATACTCCATCTCTGCCTCAGATATTCCCACCCAAATGCTAATTGTCCACTTCAAAGACCTGGCTCAGGCTCCAGGAAGGATAAAACATGGTTTGGCTCCTCAACTCTACTTGGAGAGCTGCCTCTTGGAAAAATCTACTTCATCCTGCTTCCAGGGGATTGTTTCCAATGTTCCAGACTGTATGGGATCAGGGAGCTCATCTTAAAGGGACATTGCTCCGTTCACAAATGGACAATAAAATGTACATGTTCTTTCCATAGAATACCGTACAATTGCTACAGTACAGAAAGAGACCATCTGGCCCATCGAGTCTTCACTGACCCTCTGAAAGAGCATCCCACCAAAGCCCTCACCACCACCCTATTCCCAGAATCCTGCACATTTACCATGGCCTATCCACCTAACCTACACACCTTTGGATACTAAGGAGCAATTTAGCATGTCCAATCCACATAACCTGCACATCTTGGGAATGTAGGAGGAAACCAGAGCACCTGGAGGAAACCTAATGCAGACATGGAGAGAATGTGCAAACTCCACACAGTCACCCGAGGCTGGAATTGAACACAGGTCCCTGGCACTGTGAGGCAACAGTGCTAACCATTGTGCCACCATGGTCTTCACTTTGCAGAGAGACAAGATATCTTGCTGTGATTTGATTCTATGAGTACTGAATCATTCTTCATGTAAGAGCTTTGTTACTATTGATGCACTATTCACTTATAATAATAATCACAGCTGAGACAATCCTCGAGCAACCCCTGGCAGCATTGATCTCAAAATCTCCAATCTGATTTAGAAATTATATCAGCCACAACTTTAACATCCAATAGAAATCACTGAGTTCCTCTCTCTTTCTTCACAGCTCCTTCTCATCTCACCTCATCTCCCAAAATAAAATTGCAAATGTAATTTCCAAAAGTGTCCATTGACGGATGTCACATGGTTCCCGTTCACTCACATTCATGTGAGTCCACTCTGCATGTCCCACCCAGTATAGGCCCCTGTGACACCACACCCATCTGGTGAGCACTCACACTTTGCCACACCCATGTGACTCATTTCCCCATGTGCTTTTTCCAGATGCTGGCACCAAGATACAGTTGCTAATCAAATTCTCCTTCCATCCCGGAGAGAATAAAACACACATTCCATATCTACATTCTGTTGGAAAGTGGAACTATTCCTCTGAGACTGCCTTGATATTCCTGGCCAGAACATTGCTTCCTACAAAAAACAAACAATCCTCAAAAATACGGACTTGGGAACGCGATGGTAATGGCAGGAAGTGCCAGCACCATGTGAAAAAACAAGCCTGCCAACTGGGAATAAGTAGCCAGGCTCAGCATTGTAATTAATGCTGGCACTGACACTTTAATTGGGGTTATAAATTCACTGAAGCTCAGCAGACACTGATCTCAATCCTCACGTTACCAAACTCACTCAGTAAAGTTTGAAAGCAGTCAGAGGTGCTCAGCGCATAATTCCCCCAGCTCCCACGCCTCCATGTACCCTTCCCCTATCACTGACTCTACCCCCCATTTCCCCTCGCACACCCCCATGTACACTCTCCCCCTCCCACACCCCAATGTACACACTCCCCTATTAGTGACTCTCCCCACCCATTCTCCTCCCACACCCCCATGTACACTCTCCCCCATCACTGACTCTACCCCCCATTCCCCCTCCCACACTCCTATGTACACTCTCCCCCTCCCATACCCCCAGGTACCTTTCCCCTATCACTGACTCTCCCCACCCATTCTCCTCCCACACCCCAATGTACACACTCCCCTATTACTGACTCTCCCCACCCATTCCCCTCCCGTATCCCCATGTATACTCTCCTCTATCACTGACATACCCACCCATTCCCCCTCCCACACCCCAATGTATACTCTCCTCCATCACTGACTTTACCCACCCATTCCCCCTCCCACATCCCCATGTTCACTCTCCCCTATCACTGATTCTACCCACCTATTTAATCCCCTCCCACTGCCCCATGGGCATTCTACCCTTTCACTGGCTGTACTCACGGATTTAATCCCCTCCCACAGCCCCACGTACATCCTCCCTTTCAGGAACATAGGAACAAAGGATTTTGGAACAGGAGTAGGGCTTATGGCCTTTCAAATCTTTAGCACTATCAGATAGATCATGGCTGAGTAGGGTGTGGGATCAACTCTACTTTCCTGTCTGCCCCTCCATAACTCTTGACCTTGTTGTGTATTTGAAACCTATCAAATTTGGTCTTGAATAATCTCAATAACCAGCCTGTAATGCTCTCTGAGAAGTTGACTTCCATAGACTAAGGACCCTCTGAGAGAAAATCATTCTTTTCACTTCCATCTGATAAGGAAGACCACTTATTCTATTCAGCCGTTTAATCTCTTCCCAAAGTCCATGTGCTGGACAGGACCAGGTGGGACTGAATTGTTCCCAGTTGCTGAGGTATGTGGGTTCAGTCTGCTCTCCTATACTAGACCGGTGGTGGAGTGAGATTAAAAAGAAACTTCCAAAAGGGAATTGGATAAATATTTGAAATGGAAAATTCTGCAATTTTATGGAGAGAGATCGTGGGGACTGGGACTAACTGAATGGATCTTTCAAAGGACTGAAACAGACCTGATGGGCCAAATGGCCTCCTACATAAGAACATAAGAAATAGGAGCAGGAGTAGGCCATCTAGCCCTTCGAGCCTGCCCCGCCATTCAATAAGATCATGGCTGATCTGAAGTGGATCAGTTCCACTTTCCCGCTTTCTCCCCATAACCCTTAATTCCCTTGTCTATCAGAAATCTATTCAACCTTGACTTAAATGTATTCAATGAGGTAGCCTCCACCACTTCAATGGGTAGAGAATTCCAGAGATTCACCACCCTTTGAGAGAAGAAGTTCTTCCTCAACTCCATTCTAAAACTGCGCCCTCCCCCCCAACTTATTTTGACATTGTACCCTCTAGTTCTGCTTTCCTTTCTAAGTGGGAAGAACCTCTCTATCTCTACCCTGTTTAGCCCCTTCATTATCTTATATGTCTCTATAAGATCCCCCCTCAGCCTCCTAAACTCTAACGAGTACAGACCCAGTCCATTCAATCTCTCCTCAACTGCATTGTGTGCAGTTCTGGTCCCCACATTATAGGAAGGATGTGGAGGCTTTGGAGAGGGTGCAGAGGAGGTTTACGAGGATGTTGCCTGGTATGGAGGGGAGGTCCTATGAGGAGAGACTGAGGGATTTGAGGTTGTTTTCGTTAGAAAGAAGGCGGCTAACAGAGGACCTTATTGAAACATATAAGATGATTAGAGGTTTAGACAGGGTGGACAGTGATAGCCTTTTTCCTCGGATGGAGAAAGCTAGCACGAGGGGGCAGAGCTTTAAATTAAGGGGTGGTAGTTATAGGACGGATGTCAGAGGTAGGTTCTTTACCCAGAGGGTGGTGAGGGATTGGAATGCCCTGCCTGCTGCAGTTGTAAATGCGACTAGTTTGGGGGCGTTTAAGAGATCCGTGGATAGGTTTATGGATGGAAAGGGTTTGGTTTAGGTTAGAGGGTCATTGCTTTTTAACTGGTCAGCGCAACATCGTGGGCCGAAGGGCCTGTTCTGCGCTGTAATGTTCTATGTTCTATGTTCTATAAGCTAACCCCCTCATCTCCGGTTTCAGCCTGGTGAACCTTCTCTGTACTCCCTCCAAGGCCAATATATCCTTTCACCAATAAGGGACCAAAACTACACACAGTACTCCAGTTGCAGCCTCACCAGTGCCCAGTACAGTTGTAGCAAGACCTCCCTGCTTTTATATTCTATCCCCTTCGCTATAAAGGCCAACATCCCATTCGCCGCTTGATCACCTGCTGCACCTGCAGACTGAGTTTTTGCGATTCATGCACAAGGACCCCCAGATCCCCCTGCACCGTAGTATGCTGCAGCTTTTCTCCCTTTAAATAATATTCCCTCCTACTATTATTTCTACCAAAGTGGATAACCTCATATTTGCTGACATTATACTCCATCTACCAGGTCCTCGCCCACTCACTCAGCCTGTCCAGATCTCTCTGCAGACTTTCCGTGCCCTCCATGCAATTTGCTTTTCCACTCATCTTCATGTCATCAGCAAATTTTGTTACCCTACACTCAGCCCCCTCCTCCAGATTGTCTATGTAAATGGTAAACAGTTGAGGCCCCAGCACTTTCATGCTATAAGGTTTTATTATTGTATAATTTGAGAAATGCTAAAAGAAAAGAAACATTCTGTCAAAGCTTTTTATCCTGCACTCATCAGGACAGATGCATGAATGCCAAATTTCAAAAGAAACAACAATTTATACAGCATGATAAAAGTGTGCTGATTGGTTAATAAGTGGACTCTGATTGGGTAAGGTGTTGTAATGGTGAATGCACCGGGAAATAGTTATTCCAAAAAGGTTTCCTTTAAATTTAGAAATAATTTGAAATATGATATTCTTTTGTGTGTGCTAAAAGTGCAAGATGAACAGTTTTGACAGTGTGGGCAGGGTTTTATAGCCTTGCTCATCCCGAAACTGCAAAATCCCACCTGAGATCAACGGACGTTCCCATGGTCCACCCCAAACCCATTCCAGTTCCCATGGCAGGCGGGGTGGTAAAATTCCAGCCTATGCCTCTTTCTTCTATTTTTTTCTATTATAGAAAGGATTTTATTAAAGTGGAAAGAGCGTGGAAAAGATTTACTAGGATGCTACCAGGACTTGATGGCCTGAGTTATAAGGAGAGGCTGGATAGACTGGAACTTTTTTCCCTGGGGCGTAAGGGTGATTGCATAGAGGCCCATAAAATAGTGGGGGCATAGATCGGCTAGATAGTCAATATTTTTTCCCAAAGACAGGGGAGTCTAAAACTAGGGGGCATAAGTTTAAGGTGAGAGGGGAGAGATAAAAAAGTGTCCAGAGGGGCAGTATTTTCACATAGAGGGTAGTGAGTGTCTGAAACGAGCTGCCAGAGGTACTAGTTGTGGCAGGTACAATTTTATCTTTTAAAAAACATTTAGACAGTTACATGGGTAAGATGGTTACAGAGGGATATGGGTCAAATGCAGGCAATTGGGACTAGCTTAATGGTAAAAACTGGGCAACATGGACAAGTTGGGTTGAAGGGCCTGATCCATGCTGTAAATCTCTATGCCTCTATGACTCTTCACTGATATTCAAGTTCTGTATACCAAGCAACAATTCTATAATTCTAAGTTACATAGAGATACAGTAAGTAACCCAAAACAGCAAAAACAAGTCATAAATTAGTCACAAACAGGGATTAGTGAGTGAAAAACTCATGCTAATTACTGTAGCTACAAGCTTCTGCTTTCAATGTGGATATTGGGCCCTTCAAATTATCATCCACTCTCTGCCTGGCACCATCAAAGTTAAAGAGAAACTATATAATCGTCCAAACATAAGAACAGAAGCACTAGGCGCAGGAGTAAGCCATCTGGCCCCTCGAGTCTGCTCCAGCATTCAATAAGATCATGGTAGGCCAGAAGTTTGGACAAAATATAAAGAAAAGCAAAGAATGGCAAAAAGGATTAAGGAGGCAAAAAATTAGAGTACAAGAGAAAGATGGCTAGAAGTATAAAGACAGAGAGTAAAGGGCTTTTATAGATACTTAAATAAGAAAGGAGTTGACATAGTGAGCACTGATTCTACAGAAAGAAAGTCTTTCTATAGTGAAACATTTGAAAAGAGGGAAGCAGCGTTATATTGAGAAGGATACTTAGGATGTAGCAGCATATCCTGTGCAAGTTTTTGATGCAAGAGCCGTTCCACATTAATTGAAAATGCAAAGTATAAAGGTAGCAGTAGAATTGAACAGGTATTTTGCATCAGTCTTCATGACAGAGGATACAAGTAATATCCCAGAGATAGCTGTAAATCAGAAAATGGAAGGGGAAGGAACTCTGAAATATCACAATCACCAGGGGAGTGGCACTGAGCAAAATTGTTGGATCTGTGACCTGACAAATCCTTGGGTCCAGGTGGACTTCACCCCCAAGGTCCTGAAAGTAGTTAGTGAAATTGTTGATGCATTGGTTTCAATTTTCCAAAATTTTTGCGATTCAGGGAAGGTTGGAAAATAGCAAATGGAACTCTTTTATTCGAAGAAGGAGGGAGACAGAAAGCAGCAAACCACAGCCCAGTGGCCTAATCCTGATGCATATGTCTGTCATTATACTATTCTGGGCACCTAGTTTAAATGATCAAGAAGCAATATGAGAACGATGTGAACTAGTGCCACAATATGATTGGTATCTCATTATCACGGCCTGTTTACCTGGGCCCAGTAATTACAACAGGAACCAAGAGCAAAATGGATGCAGCTTTGTCACAAAGAACCCCCATCCATTTCTCTAACTGAACCCAACTGATTTACAGCTGGAACTGGACACAACAGTCACAGCTTTAGGCTCCAGATTTTTGGGGAGAGACAGGCTTTAATGGGACAGTGAGTGTCCCAGCGTGATGAGTTTGCTGGGAAAATAATCATGGGAAAACTGGCATTCACAGGGATTGGCTTTGCTGCAAGGATTAGGATAACAGGATAGATCCTTCCCCAAAACTGGGTTCTAATGGGCAGAATCAGGAGTTTAAGGCTGGCTTTGCTGTGGATGAATATTCCTTAAGAACCTTAATTTCCTCAATGACTATTCAATAATTAGTAACTAAAGACAAATGCTGAATGAATGACTGACCAGTGACTAAGGCTCCTCACATGACAGTTTTAAATTAAAATTAAACATTTTGGGCAGTCTGGTTTCTACTTTCCACATTTGCATCAAACCTACATGACCAGGTTCAATCTGGAAGAATGTTCTTCAAATATCCAAGAAAAAAACTGCTGGCCAAAGTGGAACGGCACTGACAGAGATTCCCAAGGATAGAGAGGCGAGAGTAAAACTTTCACCAAACAGTTAATTATTAATGTGGAATAGCTCTTGTATCAAAAACTTACACAGGATATTCTGCTACACCCTAAGTATTCTTCTCAATATAACGCTGCTTCCCTCTTTTCAAGGAAGGAAGGAACTTACATCAATATTGTGCATTTTATGACCTCAGGACATCCCAAATCACTTTGCAGCCGGTGAAGTGTATTTTTGCAATGTAATCGCTGTTGGAATGTAGCAAACATGATGGTGAATTTGAGTACACCGACCATCACAAACAGCCAGTGAGCTGATATTCTGTTCCTGTGATTTTGGTCGAGGAATAAAGATTGGTCAGGACACCAGCAAGAACACTTCTGCTCTTCTTCTTCTAGTGGCTGCTGTGGGACCTAAGAGATGAGACGGGGCCTCTTATTTAAAGTCTGAGACAGCATCAGCGATTGTGCAGCACTCTCTCAGTACTGACCCTCTGACAGTGCTGCACTCCCTCAGCACTGACCCTCTGACAGTGCGGCACTCCCTCAGCACTGACCCTCCAACAGTGCGGCACTCCCTCAGCACTGACCCTCTGACAATGCAGCACTCCCTCAGTACTGACCCTCTGACAGTGCGGCACTCCCTCAGTACTGACCCTCTGACAGTGCGGCATTCCCTCAGTACTGACCCTCTGACAGTGCGGCACTCCCTCAGTACTGACCCTCTGACAGTGCGGCACTCCCTCAGTACTGACCCTCTGACAGTGCGGCATTCCCTCAGTACTGACCCTCTGACAGTGCGGCACTCCCTCAGTACTGACCCTCTGACAGTGCGGCACTCCCTCAGTACTGACCCTCTGACAGTGCGGCATTCCCTCAGTACTGACCCTCTGACAGTGCGGCACTCCCTCAGTACTGACCCTCTGACAGTGCGGCATTCCCTCAGTACTGACCCTCTGACAGTGCGGCATTCCCTCAGCACTGACCCTCTGACAGTGCGGCACTCCCTCAGCACTGACCCTCTGACAGTGCGGCATTCCCTCAGTACTGACCCTCTGACAGTGCGGCATTCCCTTAGTACTGACCCTCTGACAGTGCGGCACTCCCTCAGCACTGACCCTCTGACAGTGCGGCACTCCCTCAGCACTGACCCTCTGACAGTGCGGCACTCCCTCAGTACTGACCCTCTGACAGTGCGGCACTCCCTCAGCACTGACCCTCTGACAGTGCGGCACTCCCTCAGTACTGACCCTCTGACAGTGCGGCACTCCCTCAGTACTGACCCTCTGACAGTGTGGCACTCCCTCAGTACTGACCCTCTGACAATGCAGTATTCCTTTAGTACTGCAAATGCACCAATGCAGATTTACTCAGTACACCTCTCCAGTTAATATAGAAACATAGAAACTGGACGCAGGGGTAGACCATTTGGCTCTTCGAGCCTGATCAGGACTCTGGTATGACCCCCCCCCCCCTCCCCCGCCTCAGGAATATACTTATATACTTTCTGAATCTACCCGGTCTAGCTCTGTTAAAATTTTACAAGTTTCTATGAGATTCCCTCTCACTCTTCTAAACTCCAATGAATATAACCCCAACTAACTTAGGCTCTCCACATATGACAGGCCTGCCATCCCAGGAATCAGCCTGGTAAACCTTCGCTCTCTCTATAGCAAGAACATCCTTCCTCAGATAAGGACAACAAAACTGCACACAATACTCCCACTGTCTCTCTCACAAGAGCGACAAGCTAAAGACAGATTGAGCAGCTCAATTCTTGGCAGTTACAGATCATCATGATCCATTAGCAGTAGCATTTCACATGTACACAGTCGGCAGAATTTGCCTTTCTGCAGGCTAAGCGTGACCGGATAAATGGCCCATTTCCTGCTGGGTAGCAAAGTGGGTCCTCACACCCAACTGTAAACTTGAAACTTCATTCAGAGGTTCAAAAGGGAGGGGGTTGGGGGGCATACCAGAGTCCTGTTCTGCTGACACCCAAAAAAACAAATGCCCTGAAGTACAGGAGGAGGATGAATGATGTCATCCACTTCACGAGGGTGAGTGAGTGCAGCTTTGCCTGCACCCCGCATCAGCACCCAGTGAGTGCTGCCCTGTCTGTGCTCCGTATGAACACCCAGTGAGAGCCGTCCTATCTGTACCCTGCATCAGCACCCGGTGAATGCTGCCCTATCTGTACCCCGCATCAGCACCCAGTGAGTGCTGCCCTATCTGTACCCCGCATCAGCACCCAGTGAGTGCTGCCCTATCTGTACCCCGCATCAGCACCCAGTGAGTGCTGCCCTATCTGTACCCTGCATCAGCACCCAGTGGGCGCTGCCCTATCTGTGCTCCGTATCAGCACCCAGCGTAAGCAGCCCTTCCTGCGAACCCCTCCAGATTCATCTCAGGGAACAGCTTTGACGGTGGTGAGAAGCCAGAGCACCTGCAAGCGAGGGCAGCAATGCTGTTACTGGTAGGAATTCAGTATGTTGTGCACACCTCAAATTCACAAATGAAGTGGAGGTCGGCAGGTACACGCTACTTATATCCAGTCAGGAATCACAGTGGTCAAATTTCCCACTGGCGTGGCACACAATCAGGAGAGAGAACGTGAATCTGGTGCCTCATCTATTTAGCAAGTATTCACGGCATGTTCATAAATGCAAATGGTTCCGATCAGAGTAGCAACAAAGTCAATCCATCAATAGGCCACCAAGAAAGTGCAGAGGGGAAATTTCCATCTTGTTTCCCCTTTGGTAGAAATCCAATATTTGGCTTCACTCCGAAATTTCCACTCCTTCCATTGGCAGGATTGAAAGATTCCACCCAGTCTGTTTGTACAAGGCCCAGCACAGCTTGCACTGTCCATCAGCAACAATCCCAGAATCCAAGTCATGTTTCATTGGGAATATTGAACTGCGTGCCTGACAAGAACACAAAGTAATATGGAACGAGGAAGCAGCTGGGTGGATTTATAATACAGGACTGCCAATATGGGAAGGCAATGGGATAATGATATCGTAGCTGGACTAGTAATCCAGAGACCCAAGGAACTGCTCTGGGGATCTGGGTTTGAATCCCAAGGCTGCAGATGGTGAAATATGAATTCAATAAAAATCTAGAATTAAAAGTCTGACAGTGACTATGAAACCATTGTTGATTGTTGTGAAAACCAATCTGTTCCACTAATATCCTTTAGGGGAGGAAATCTGCCGTCCTTACCCAAACTGGCCTACATGTGACTCCAGTGCCACAGCAATGTGGTTGACTCTTAAATGTCCTCAGGGATGGGCAATAAAGCCAGCCAGTGATGCCCTCATCCCATGGCTGAATATAAAAATATATTAATACTGAAAGGACCATCCTAGATAAAAAGAGTGAGTCATCACCATTGACCCGGACTTAGTAAGAAAAGCTGTATCAACATTGTGGCTGTAAGAACAACGCAAACTGTTATGAGTGGTTGACCATATCAGCGTGACTACCACTTAAAAGCAGGACTGTGATGGGAAACCCACCATACACTTGGCTGAGTACAGACACAACAACATTTAAAAAATTAAATATCACCCACGACAGAGCATTCCATCTGATTTACAGTAAATCTGCCACCGTTCACTTCCTTTACCACCGGCATACCCCAGCTGCAGTGTGAGGAGGTAGTAGCCTAATGGTGAGGTCACTGAACTAGCAATCCTAAGGCCCCAGTTAATGCTCTGGGGACATGGGCTCAAATCCCACTACAGCTGCTGGTGGAATTTAAATTAAATCATTAAAATCTAGGATTAAAAAAACAAAACAAACTTCCATAATGGTAACCATGAAAGTACCATCGATTATTGTAAAAACCCATCTGATTCACTAAGGTCCTTTAGGGAAGAAATTTTGCCACCCTTACTTGGCCTGGCCTGGCCAACATGTGACTTCAGATCCACAGTAAAGTGGTTGACTCTTAACTGCCCTCTGAAATGGCTGAGCAAGACATTCAGTCAGGGGCAGTTAGGGATGGACAACAAATGCTGGCCCAGCCAGCGGCATCCACACCCCATGGAAAGAATAAAATGTGAACATCTATAAGATGCACTCCAACAACAACAATGTCTTCCAAAACCATGATCTCAATCATTAAGAACATGAGGAACAAATTTACTAGAGCTCTATCATCTCCAGGTCACACCCTTTCCTGACATGAAGATAGATTACATCATCACTAGGTCAAAATCCAGAATTCCTTAGATACCAGCACTGCTAAAATCATAGAATCTCTACAGTACAGAATGAGGTCACTTGGCTCATTGAGCCTGCATCAACAACAGTCCCACCCTATCCCCATAATCCCATATATTTACCCTGCTAATCCCCCAGAAACAAGGGTCAATTTAGCATGGCCAATCCATTTAACCCGCTCATCTTTGGAGTGTGGGAGGAAACCAGAGCACCTGGAGGAAACCCACGCAGACATGGGGAGAATGTGCCAACTCCACACAGACAGTTGATCAAGCCAGGATTTGAACTCAGGTTCCTATTGCTGTGAGGCAGCAGTGCTAACCACTGTGCCACTGTGCTGCCCCCACGCTGGAGCAGCTTCCTCACAGACAGGACAGTAGTGGATCTAGGAGAAGGTTCAAGACCATGGTTTCCAGGGCAAGTATAAATGAACAATTAATTCCAGCTTTGCTAGTGATAGCTATCACACAGACTGGCTCTCACTGGGGTACAATCCCGCAGCCACTGACACTCAATGCAATAGGATTTTCATGCATTTATCCACAGACTTTCCATTTAACTACTCTGCCTCTGGGTATAGAAAATGGATCTTACCTTCCCAGTGTCGGAAATGCTTTCTGTCTGATCTCAGTACCTGGTCAGAGTGCAGTCTGCTCTGTGCATCACTCCCAGTTGCTGCCAATCTCCACAGTGTTTCATCCCACAAGCCAACATTTAATGGACTGCTTGCTGTCCAAATTGTCTTCAATAATGCATGGAGGGTTATTAGTCACATTCTGGAACTTTCTTCCATTGTGATTTTTTTAATGTTTTCACCACAGCAGTGAGTCATTTCGGTTAATTTTCAAAATTGTCAAGTTTCACTTGTAGGAGTTCTGGTTTACTAATAACAGTGAAGCTTATTAGACTGGCTGATGAGGACTTCCTATTTATCTTAACTGGGCAATTCAAATCAGGGCAAGTAGAACATTTATTGCAATAGTAAGAATGTAAGGATAGACAGGACTAGAGACTTTACTCAACATTTAATGAGTAAAATAGTTAATGAATTCAATGTGATAAAGATGGCAGGGCAGATGATGTGTGGTGACTAGCATGTGGGAGCTGGTGGACACCTGTGTAAAACAAGGCACACGAACGCAGGACTTTGGCTCACAGTCAGTGAGCTGAAGGCTGGGCTGCAGACTCTGTGGCACATCAGGGTGGGGTGGATGTTACTTTGGCATTTTGTTCCAGAACATGGTTCTAGGCTACGATCTTCTGATTGGGCTCAGCATCGGGTAATGGAGGGTATATCAAGTGTTTAGGAAGGATAGACAGGAGGGAAAAGGGGGGGGCGTAGCTCTGCTGATTAAGGATAGCATCACGGTGGTAGCAAGGGATGATATTGGAGCCAAGGAGCAGAGGGTGGAATCGTTGTGGGTGGAGATTAGGAACAGCAAAGGGAGGAAGACGCTGGTGGGTGTCGTCTATAGGCCCCCGAATAATGATCTGGAGATGGGGCGGGCTGTTAACGCGCAAATAAGTGCGGCGTGCAGGAATGGGACGGCCGTAGTTATGGGGGATTTCAATCTGCATATTGATTGGTCGACCCATGTTGGACGTGGGGGGCTCGAGGAAGAGTTCTTGGAATGCTGCCGGGATAGTTTCCTCAAACAGTGTGTGTTGGAGCCGACGAGGGAGCGAGCTATCTTGGATCTGGTGCTATGTAATGAAGCGGGTAGAATTAGGGACCTTGTGGTGAAGGATCCTCTTGGGGAGAGTGATCATTGTATGGTGGAGTTTCTGGTGCAGATGGAGGAGGAGAAAGTGGGTTCCCGGACACGCGTCCTTTGTTTGAATAGAGGGGAGTACGGTAGGATGAGAGAAGAATTGGCGAATGTGGACTGGGGGAGCGCGTTGGACGGAGGGTCTGTTAAGGAGCAGTGGAGGATCTTTAAGGAGATCTTTCTTGGTGCTCAACGGAAATTTATTCCGATGGTCAAAAAGGATAATAAGAGGAGAGGTAATAAGCCGTGGATAACGAAGGAGGTGAAGGAAAGTGTTAAACTAAAAGCGGAGGAATTTAGAGTAGCTAAGAGTAGTGGGCGAGAAGAGGATTGGGAGAGGTTTAAATGTCAACAAAGATTGACAAAGAAGTTGATAAGGAAGGGTAGGAGAAACTATGAAGCTGGGCTAGCGCTTAATATAAAAAAGGATAGCAAGAGTTTTTATAAATATATAAAAAGGAAGAGGCTGGCTAGGGTGAACGTTGGTCCTTTAGAGGATGAGAAAGGGGACCTAGTGGTAGGGGATGGGGATATGGCTAAGGTATTGAATAACTTTTTTGTTTCGGTCTTCACGGAGGAGGACGTGAATAATTTCCCGGGTGTTAGCGATAGAAAGGTGGTAGGACTGGAGGGTCTTAATGACATTACTGTTACTAGAAAGGCGGTGCTCGACAGACTGGAGGGGCTGATTGTGGACAAGTCCCCAGGACCGGATGGAATGCATCCGAGGGTTCTGAAAGAAATGGTGGAGGTGATAGTGGATGCCTTGGTGGTCATTTTCCAAATGTCGCTGGATTCCGGGGAAGTGCCGGAGGATTGGAAAACGGCTAATGTTACGCCGTTGTTTAAGAAGGGTGCCAGGCAAAAGGCGGGGAATTATAGGCCGGTTAGTTTAACATCTGTGGTAGGTAAAATGTTAGAATCTGTCATTAAGGAGGAAATTGCGAGGCATCTTGAAGGGAATTGCTTGATAGAGCAGACGCAGCACGGTTTCATTAAAGGGAAGTCGTGTCTGACAAATTTACTGGAGTTCTATGAGGATGTGTCTAGGGCGGTGGATAGAGGAGAGCCGGTGGATGTGGTCTTTCTAGATTTTCAGAAAGCGTTTGACAAAGTGCCTCACAAGAGGTTATTGCAGAAGGTCGAGGGACATGGAGTTGGGGGTAGGGTGTTAGCGTGGATAGAGGATTGGTTGTCAAATAGGAGGCAGAGAGTGGGGGTCAACGGGTGCTATTCGGATTGACGGATGGTGACTAGTGGAGTGCCCCAGGGGTCGGTGCTGGGACCTCAGCTTTTTACCATTTATATAGATGATCTGGAGGAGGGAACCGAGTGTAGAGTGTCGAAATTTGCTGATGACACCAAGATTGGGGGAACGGCAAATTGTGCGGAGGGTGTGGAGAGTCTGCAGAAGGATCTAGATAGGCTGGGCGAATGGGCCAGGAAATGGCAAATGGAATTTAATGTTGGCAAGTGTGAGGTGGTCCACTTTGGTAAGAAAAATGGTAGGAAGGACTATTACTTACGAGGCGAAAAACTGCAGCAGGCGACGGTGCAGAGGGACCTCGGGGTCCTTGTGCATGAGTCACAAAAACCCAGCTTGCAGGTGCAGCAGGTGGTCAGGAAGGCGAATGGGATGCTGGCCTTCATAGCGAAGGGGATTGAATATAAAAGTAGGGAGGTCTTGCTGCAGCTGTATAGGGCATTGGTGAGGCCGCAACTGGAGTACTGTGTGCATTTTTGGGCGCCGCACCTGCGCAAAGATATTTTGGCCTTGGAGGGAGTGCAGAGGAGGTTTACTAGGCTGATACCGGAGTTGAGGGGGTTGAGCTATGAGGAGAGGCTGAATAAACTAGGCTTGTACTCGTTAGAGTTTAGAAGAATGAGAGGAGATCTCATTGAGACGTATAAGATGATGAATGGGATGGATAGGATAGAGGTGGAAAGACTCTTCCCGCTCAAAAAAGACAATAGGACTAGGGGGCACAGCCTCAAGATAAAAGGGGGGCGGTTTAGAACGGAGTTGAGGAGGAACTTCTTCACTCAAAGGGTGGTGAATCTCTGGAATTCTCTGCCCGTTGAAGTGGTGGAGGCTGCCTCACTAAATATTTTTAAGACGCGGGTTGATGGGTTTTTGATAGGAGAGGGGATTAAGGGTTATGGGGAGAGGGCGGGAAAGTGGAACTGAGCAGCGACAGATCAGCCATGATCTTATTGAATGGCGGGGCAGGCTCGAAGGGCTGGATGGCCTACTCCTGCTCCTATTTCTTATGTTCTTATGTTCTTATAACTGTGACTGAGGCAAGTATGGGGAATCAAGATGGCAAAAGTGGAGAAGACTCCCCTTTGCATTTGCATTTGGCCAACAGGTTTGAGGCTCTTGCAGCTTCTATGGATGAAAGCAGGGCATGATGTGGATATGCTGGCGTTGGACTGGGGGGGTCACCTGACGAAGGGACAAACCCCGAAAGCTTGTGAGTTTACTATCAAATAAATCAGTTGGACTTAAACCTGATGTTGTCAGACTTTTTACTGTGAAAGCAGGGCTGCAGGGTGTATGTGCAAACTGACCATGGCACCATGGTACAGGAAGTCATTCAAGCCAGTTATTAGAAATGTACCGATAGTGTGGGATAGCATGGTCAGAGGGATATACACAATTCTCTGCCGTTGATTCAGAGTCCAGATGGCTGAGTTGCCTGCTTAGCCTGAGTGTCAGGGCTTTGGATATCTGCTTGAGGCTGGAGACGAACTTGCAGTGGCAAGAGGATCCAGTGGTCATGGCGCATGCAGGTGTCAACAACAAAGGTAGGAGTAGAAAAGAGGTTATGTTTAGGAAGTATGAGTGGTTATGGATAAATTAAACAGCAGATTCTCAAAGCTAATTATCTCTGAATTATTACCTGAGCCACAAGCAAATTAACGTTAAATAAATAAGACTGAAAAATTAAATGCATGGCTCAAAGACCGATGTGGGAGAAATGTGTCTCGATTCATGGGACATTGGCCCAGCATTGGGGAAGTGGGAGTTATACAGTTGGAAGTCTTCACCTGAACTGTGCTGGGACCTTGATCTGGTATATAACTATGGCATTAAAGAGAGTGAGAGGTCCCATTAGGGAAGAAATAAAAAAATCAAGAGAAGGGCCAAGGCAAGAGAGTAAAATAGCATTGGGGAAATAACCATCAGAGTGTGGCAGGAGGGGACAGATTTAAGAAAGCGCTAGCAGATAAGGTTAGAGGTTGCAAAAATAATAAAAAGATAAAATTAAAGGCATTCGTTCTGAATGCACACAGCATTCACAATGAGGTAGATGAATTGATGACATAAATAGAAGTAAACAGTCATGGTCAATGATCCATGGAGACATCACTGACCAAGGCTGGGAACTGAATACTCCCAGACACTCAGCATTTAGGAAGGATAAGGTGGATGAACTTGCAGCCTGGATTGGTGCCTGGGACGTCGATGTTGTGGCCATTTCAGAGACATGGATAGAGCAGGGACAGGAATGGTTGTTGCAGGTTCCGGGGTTCAGATGTTTCAGTCAGAGCAGAGAAGGTGGTAGAAGAGGGGGAGGCGTGGCATTGTTAGTCAAGGACAGTATTATGGTGGCAGAAAGGACGTTTGATGTGGACCTGTCTATTGAGGTAGTATGGGCTGAGATTAGAAACAGGAAAGGAGAGGTCACCCTGTTGGGAGTTTTTTATAGGCCTCCAAAAAGTTCCAGAGATGTAGAGGAAAGGATCGCAAAGATGATCCTGGATAGGTGCGAGAGTAACAGGGTAGTTGTTATGGGGGACTTTAAATTTACAAATGTCGATTGGAAAAGCTATAGTTCAAGCACGTTAGAGGGGTCAGTTTTTGTCCAATGTGTGCAGGAAAGTTTCATGACACAGTATGTAGATAGGCCAACAAGAGGTGAGGCTACATTGGATTTGGTACTGGGTAATGAACCAGACCAGGTGTTAGACTTGGAGGTAGGTGAGCACTTTGGTGATAGTGACCACAATTCGGTTACGTTTAACTTAGTGATGGAAAGGGATAGGCATATACCGAAGGGCAGAAGTTATAGCTGGGGGAAAGGTAATTATGAGGCTATTAGGTGAGATTTAGGGTACATAGGGTGGAGTAGGAAATTGCAGGGGCTGGGAACATCTGAAATGTGGAGCTTATTCAAGGAGCAGCTACTGGGAGTCCTTGATAAATATGTACCTGTCAGGCAGGGAGGAAGTGGTCGAGCGAGGGAACCGTGGTGTACTAAGGAAGTTGAATCTCTGGTGAAGAGGAAGAAGGAGGCTTATGTAAAGATGAGACGTGAAGGCTCAGTTAGGGCACTGGAGAGTTATAAATTAGCCAGGAAGGAGCTAAAGAGAGAGTTAAGAAGAGCTAGAAGAGGACATGAAAAGACTTTGGCGGATAGGATCAAGAAGAACCCTAAAGCTTTCTACAGGTATGTCAAGAATTGGTTAGGGCAAGATTAGGGCCAGTCAGAGACAGCAGTGGAAAGTTGTGCGTGGAGCCTGAAGAGGTAGGAGAGGCACTGAAAGAATACTTTTCATCAGTATTTACGCAGGAAAAACTCAGTGTAGTCGAGGAGAATACTGCGATAGCAGGTTGTAGACTAGACGGGACTGAGGTACATAAGAAGGAGGTGTTAGCAATTCTTGAGAGTATGAAAATAGATGAGTCCCCTGGGCTGGACGGGATTTACCTTAGGATTCTCTGGGAGGCTAGGGAGGAGATTGCAGAGCCTTTGGCTTTGATCTTCATGTCGTCATTGGCTACAGGTATAGTGCCAGAAGGCTGGAGGATAGCAAATGTTGTCCCCTTGTTCAAGAAGGGGAGTAGAGACCATCCTGGGAATTATAGACCGGTGAGCCTTACTTCTGTTGTGGGCAAAGTTTTGGGAAGAATTATAAGGGATAGGATTTATAATCATCTAGAGAGAAATAAATTGATTAGGGATAGTCAACACTGTTTTGTGAAGGGTAGGTCGTGCCTCACAAACCTTATTGAGTTTTTTGAAAAGGTGACCAAAGAGATGGATAAGGGTAAGGCAGTTGACGTGGTGTATATGGATTTTAGCAAAGCATTTGATAAGGTTCCCCATGGTAGGCTACTGCAGAAAATGCAGATGCATGGGATTGAGGGTGATTTAGCAGTTTGGATCAGGCATTGGTTAGCTGATAGAAGACAGAGGGTGGTGGTTGATGGGAAATATTCAACCTGGAGTTCACTTACAAGTGGTGTACTTCAAGGATCTGTTTTGGGCTACTGCTGTTTGTCATTTTTATAAATGACCTAGATGAGGGTGTAGAAGGATGGATTAGTAAATTTGCTGACGACACCAAAGTCGGAGGAGTTGTAGACAGTGAGGATGGATGTTACAGATTGCAGAGGGACATAGCTACGCTGCAGAGCTGGGCCGAGAGGTGGCAAATGGAGTTTAACACGGTGTGAGGTGATTCACTTTGGTAAGACTAACAGGAGTACAGAATATAGGGCTAATGGAAGGACTCTTAGTAGTGTTGACGAGCAGAGAGATCTCAGGGTACATGTGCATAGCTCCCTGAAAGTTGGCACCCAGGTTGATAAAGTTGTTAAGAAGGCGTACGGTGTGTTAGGTTTTATTGGTAGAGGGATTGAATTTCGGAGCCGTGAGGTCATGTCACAACTGTACAAAACTCTGGTGCGGCTGCACTTGGAGTATTGCGTACAGTTCTGGTCACCGCATTATAAGAAAGATGTGGAGGCATTGGAAAGGGTGCAGAGGAGGTTTACCAGGATGTTGCCCGGTATGGTGGGAAGGTCTTATGAGGAAAGGCTGAGGGACTTGAGGTTATTTTCATTCGAGAGAAGAAGGTTACGAGGTGACCTAATTGAGGCATACAAGATAATCAGAGGATTGGACAGGGTGGACAGTGAGAGCCTTTTACCTCGGATGGTGATGGCTAACACGAGGGGACATAGCTTTAAATTAAGGGGTGGTAGTTATAAAACGGATGTCAGAGGTGGGTTCTTCACTCAGAGGGTAGTAAGGGCGTGGAATGCCCTGCCTGCAGCAGTTGTGGACTTGCCAACTTTAAGGGCGTTCAAATGGTCAGTGGATAGGCATATGGATAACATTGGAATAGTTTAGATTAGAGGGTCATTAGATTGGTTCCACTGGTCGGTGCAATATCGAGGGCCGAAGGGCCTGTACTGCACTGTAATGTTCTATGTTCTATTCTGATATACCTCACAGTCCTCACTGTAACACTCTGATATACCCTATACCACTCACTGTAATACTCAGATATACCCCACACCACTCACTGTAACACTCTGATATACCCTATACCACTCACTGTAACACTCTGATATACCCCACACCACTCACTGTAACACTCTGATATACCCCACACCCCTCACTGTAGAACTCTGATATACTGCAAATCCTCACTGTAGCTTTCTGACATGCCCCACACTCCTGACTGTGACACTCTGATATCCCCCACACCCTTCACTGTAACATTCTGATATAACCCATACCCCTCACTGTAACTCTCTGATATATCCCACACTCCTACTGTAACACTCTGTTATACCCCATACTCCTGACTGCAACACTGATATACCCCACATCTTCACCGTAACTCTCTGATATATCCCACACTCCTCACTGCAACATAAGAACATAAGAAATAGGAGCAGGAGTAGGCCATCTAGCCCTTCGAGCCTGCCCCGCCATTTAGTAAGATCATGGCTGATCTGAAGTGGCTCAGTTCCACTTTCCCGCTTTCTCCCCATAACCCTTAATTCCCTTGCCTACCAAAAACCTATCTACCCGTGTCTTAAATATATTTAGCAAGGTAGCCTCCATCACTTCAATGGGCAGAGAATTCCAGAGATTCACCACCCTTTGAGTGAAGAAGTTCCTCCTCAACTCCATTCTAAACTGCTCCCCCCTTATCTTGATGCTGTGCCCTCTAGTCCTGCTGTCCTTTCTGAGCAGGAAGAATCTCTCTACCTCTACCCTATCCATCCCCTTTATTATCTTATACGTCTCTATAAGATCCCTCCTCATCCTTCTAAACTCCAACGAGTACAGACCCAGTCTATTCAGCCTCTCTTCATAGTCCAACCCCCTCATCTCCGGTATCAGCCTGGTGAACCTCCTCTGCACTCCCTCCAAGGCCAAAATATCCTTGTGCAAGTGCGGCGACCAAAACTGCACACAGTACTCCAGCTGCGGCCTCACCAGTGCCCTGTACAGTTACAGCAAGACTCCCTGCTTTTATATTCAATCCCCCTCGCTATAAAGGCCAACATACCATTCGCCTTCCTGATCACCTGCTGCACCTGCACACTGGGTTTTTGCGACTCATGCACAAGGACCCCCAGGTCCCTCTGCACCGTAGCATGCTGCAGTTTTTCGCCCTTTAAACAGTAATCCTTCCTACTATTATTCCTGCCAAAGTGGATAACCTCACACTTGCTAACATTGTACTCCATCTGCCAGGTCCTCGCCCACTCGCTCAGCCTACCTAGATCCCTCTGCAGACTTTCCATACCCTCCGCACAATTTGTTTTCCCACTTATCTTCGTGTCATCAGCAAATTTCGACACCATACACTCAGCCCCCTCCTCCAGATCATCTATATAAATCGTAAATAGTTGAGGCCCCAGCACCGATCCCAGCGGCACTCCACTAGTCACCAACCGCCAATCAAAATAGCACCCATTGATACCAACTCTCTGCCTCCTATTAGACAACCAATCCTCTAACCATGCTAACACCTTACCCCCAACTCCATGCCCCCTAACCTTCTGAAGCAACCTTTTGTGCGGCACCTTATCAAACGCCTTTTGAAAATCGAGAAACACCACATCCACCAGTTCCCCTCTGTCTACTGCACTAGCCACATCCTCATAGAATTCCAATAAATTTGTCAGACACGACTTCCCCTTAACGAATCCGTGCTGCGTCTGCTCTATCAAACAATTCTGCTCAAGGTGCCTCGCTACTTCTTCTTTGATGACGGATTCAAGCATTTTTCCAACAACAGATGTTAAACTAACCGGCCTATAATTCCCTGCCTTTTGCCTGCTACCTTTTCTAAACAGCAGCGTAACATTAGCCATTTTCCAATCTTCCGGCACTTCCCCGGGATCCAGCGAGGTTTGGAAAATAATCACTAAGGCATCCACTATCACCTATACCATCTCCTTCAGAACCCTGGGATGCATTCCATCCGGTCCCGGGGACTTGTCCACCATCAGTCCCGCTAGTCGATCAAGCACTACCTCTCTAGTGACAGTAATCGCATTCAGGCCCTCAACTCCTACCATCCTTCTATCTTTAATACCCAGCAAACTATTTGCGTCTTCCTCCGTGAAGACCAAGGCAAAAAACTTATTTAATGCCTCAGACATTTCCTCATCCCCCACCACTAAATCCCCCCTCTCATCCTCTAAGGGTCCAACAGTCACTCTAGCCAGCCTCCTCCTCTTTATATATTTATAAAAACTCTTACTATCCTTTTTTATATTTAGTGCTAGTTTAGCTTCATAGTCTATCCTTCCTTTCTTTATCAACTTCTTAGTCAATCTTTGTTGATTTTTAAATCTCTCCCAATCTTCTACTCACCCACTACTTTTAGCCACTGTAAACGCATCAGCTTTTAATACAACACTCTCCTTTATTTCCTTCGACAACCACAGCTGATTATCCCTTCTCCTACGTTCCTTCTTTACCATTGGAATAAATTTCTGCTGAGCACGGAAAAAGATCTCCTTAAAGATCTTGGGGTCCGGGTCCACAGGACTCTTAAATCAGCCTCGCAGGTGGAAGAGGTGGTCAAGTAGGCGTATGGTGTACTGGCCTTCATTAATCGAGGGATTGAGTTTAGGAGTCGGGAGGTAATGCTGCAACTTTATAAGACCCTTGTCAGGCCTCATTTGGAGTACTGTGCGCAGTTCTGGTCGCCTCACTATGGGAAAGACGTAGAAGCTATTGAAAGGGTACAGAGGAGATTTACAAGGATGTTGCCTGGACTGGGAGGCATGCCTTATGAAGTTAGGTTGAGGGAGCTGGGTCTCTTTTCCTTGGAGAGACGAAGGTTGAGAGGCGACCTGATAGAGGTTTATAAAATGTTGAGAGGAATGGATAGGGTGGATTCTCAGAGGCTATTTCCCCGGGTTGAAATGGTTGCTACGAGAGGACACAGATTTAAGGTGCAGGGAGGAAAGTACAGAAGTGATGTTAGGGGTAAGTTTTTCACTCAGAGGGTGGTGAGTGAGTGGAATCGGCTGCCGTCAGTGGTGGTGGAGGCGAACTCGCTGGGGTCTTTTAAAAGACTTCTGGATGAGTATATGGGGTTTTATGGGATTGGGGGTTATAGATAGGTGTTGATATGATTGGCGCAACTCGTGGGCCGAAGGGCCTGTTTGTGCTGTAGTGTTCTATGTTCTATCCTCCACTGTTCCTCAGCAGTCCTACCGACCAATCTGCGCCCCCAACCTTCATTTGCCAATTCCTCTCTCATCCTATCGTACTCCCCTCTGTTCAAACAGAGGGCACAGGTCTGGGATCCTACTTTCTCATCCTCCATCTGCATCAAAAACTCAACCATACAATGATCATTCGTCCCAAGAGGATCCCTCACAACAAGATCCCTCATTCTACCTGCCTCATTACATAACACCAGATCTAAGATAGCTTGCTCCCTCGTCACACACTGTTCAAGGAAACTATCCTGGCAGCATTCCAAGATCTCTTCCTCAAGCCCACCGCGTCCGACATGGGTCATCCAATCAATATGTAGATTGAAATCCCCCATAATTATCGCCGTTCTATTTCTGCACGCATCATTTATTTGCTTGTTTATAGCACTCTGATATACCCCACGTCTCTCATTGTAACACTCTGATATACCCCACGTCCCTCACTGTAACACTCTGATATATCCCACACCCCTCACTGTAACTCTGATATACCCTACACTCCTCACTGTAACACTCTGATATACTCCACACTCCTCACTGTAACACTCTGATATACTCCACACTCCTCACTGTAACTCTCTGATATACCCCATACCCCTCACTGTAACACTCTGATATATCCCACACCCCTCACAGTAACACTGATATACCCCACACCCCTCACTGTAACTCTCCGATATACCCTATACCCCTCACTCTAACACTCTGATTTCCCCCATCTCTGCAAGTGCAAGAATATTCAATGTGTTTCTCATTCATTCAATTCCACTAAAAAGGGATCCCAAATTTAGAAGTAAGCTCAATCTCTGCAAATAAAAAAGTCAAGAATCTCATGCCTGACAGCTGTGAGAGTCACGCTAATGGGCAAGGACACAAGCATTCCATCGTGTCACAGCTGCTGGGTAAGATAAAACAGGGGGCTGATTAAAGCCAACTCGATTTAGCTTCAGGAGTCACAACAAGGTTTGGCAGACCAGGATGTGTGATTGGATGGATGTATCTGCTTCATGCCAGTGACATGGGATGGGATGCCACAGCATGCTTGATATATAAAATACACAGGGGCTGCTATTCTGTATAATATACACTAGAGCTGCTATTCTGTATAATATACACTCGGGTTGCTATTCTCTATAATATACACAAGGACTGCTATTCTCTATAATATACACAGGGGCTGCTATTCTTTATAATATACATAGGCACTGCTATTCTCTATAATATACACAGGGACTACTAGTCTCTATAATGTACACAGGGGCTGCTATTCTGTGTAACATACACAGGGGCTGCTATTCTCTATAATATACACAGGGGCCGTTATTCTCTATAATATACACAGGGGCTGCTAGTCTTTATAATATACACGGGGCTGCTATTCTGATTAATATACACAGGGACTGCTATTCTGTATAATATACACAGGGACTGCTATTCTCTGTAATACACACAGGGGCTGCTATACTGTATAATGTACACAGAGGCTGTACATTTTCTATACTGTGCACAGTAACTGCTATTCTCTGTAATTTACACAGGAGATGGTATTCTCTACAATAAACACAGGACCTGCTATTTTCTTTACTAGACACAGGAGTTGTTATTCTCTAATATATACAGGGGTTGCTATTCCCTATACTCTACAGAGGGGCTGCTATTCTCTATAATATACACAGGGGCTCTATTCTCCATAACATACACAGGGGCTGCTATTCTCTACAATATACACAGGGGCTGCTATTCTCCATAATATACACAGGGGCTGCTGTTCTCTATGACATACACAGGGGTTGCTATTCTCTGTAATATACACAGGGGCTGCTATTCTCTATAATATGCACAAGGGATACTATCCTCTGTAATATACACAGGGGCTGCTATTCACTATAATATACATAGGGGCTGCTATTCTCTATAATATACTCAGGGACTGTTATTCTCTATAATATGCACAAGGACTGCTATTCTCTATAATATACACAGGGGCTGCTATTCTCTATAACGTACACAGGGGCTGCTATTCTCTATAATATACAAGGGGCTGCTATTCTCTATAATATACACAGGGGCTGCTATTCTATATAATATGCACAAGGACTGCTATTCTTTATAATATACACAGTGACTGCTATTCTCTATAACATACACAGGGACTGCTATTCTCTATAATATGCACAAGGACTGCTATTCTCTATAATATACACAGGGGCTGCTATTCTCTATAATATACACAGGGGCTGCTATTCTCAATAATATACACAGGGGCTGCTATTCTCTACAATATGCACAAGGACTGCTATTTTCTATAATATATACAGGGGCTGCTATTCTCTTTAATAAGCACAAAAGCTGCTACTTTTTATAATATATAGAGGGGCTGCTAGTTTCTATAAATGCACAAGGGTTGCTATTTTCTATAATATGCACAAGGACTGTTATTCTCTATAATATACACAGGGGCTGCTATTCTCTATAATATGCACAATGACTGCTATTCTCTGTAATATGCACAGGGACTGTTATTCTCTATAATATGCACAGTGGCTGATATTCTCAATAATATACACAGGGGCTGCTATTCTCTAATATACACAATGATTGCTATTCTCTATAGTATGCACAGGGCCTGCTATTCATTATAATATACACAGGACCTGCTATTCCTTATAATACACACAGGGGCTGCTACTCTCCGTAATATACACAGAGACTGCTATTTTCTATAACATACACAGTGACTGCTATTCTCTGTAATATACACAGGAGCTGCTCTTTTCTACAATATACACTGCTTCTCTCTATAATATTCCCCAGGACTGCTGACAGAAACCTGAGTGGGAAGGTGAAATGCGAGATAGGGCAGTGATTCTTCTGTGTGATTAGAAAAACTTGAGTGAGTGGGCAAATGAATGGTAAATAAGAACATAAGAACATAAGAAATAGGAGCAGGAGTAGGCCATCTAGCCCTTCGAGCCTGCCCCACCATTCAATAAGATCATGGCTGATCTGTCGTGGCTCAGTTCCACTTTCTCGCCCTCTCCCCATAACCCTTAATCCCCTCTCTTATCAAGAACCCATCAACCCGCTTCTTAAAAATATTTAGCGAGGCAGCCTCCACCACTTCAACGGGCAGAGAATTCCAGAGATTCACCACCCTTTGAGTGAAGAAGTTCCTCCTCAACTCTGTTCTAAACCGCCCCCCCTTTATCTTGAGGCTGTGCCCCCTAGTCCTACTGTCCTTTCTGAGTGGGAAGAGTCTCTCCACCTCTATCCTATCCATCCCATTCATCATCTTATACGTCTCAATGAGATCTCCCCTCATTCTTCTAAACTCTAACGAGTACAAGCCTAGTTTATTCAGCCTCTCCTCATAGCTCAATCCCCTCAACTCCGGTATCAGCCTAGTAAACCTCCTCTGCACTCCCTCCAAGGCCAAAATATCCTTGCGCAGAAATGCAGCAGAATGTGAAAAATGTGAGAATGTCCACTTTGGTAGCAAAAACAGGAAGGCAGATTATTATCTAAAGAGCCATAAATTATGAGAGGGGAATGTGCAGCGAGACCTGGGTATCTTTGTACACCATTCACTGAAAGTAAGCATGGATGTGCATCAGGTAAATGGGGAGGCACTGTGATACAGCGGTTGGCACAGCTACCTCACAGGACCGGGGGGACCCAAGTTCGATTCTGGCTTTGTGGAGTTTGCACGTTCTCCCCATGTCTGCATGGGTTGCACCCGGGTGCTCTGGTTTCCTCCCACTGTCTACACATGTGCAGGTTGAGTAGATTGGCCATGGTAAATTGCTCCTTGATGTGTAGGTTAGGTGTATTAATATGGTAAATATTAAGGGGAAGGTCTAGGCGGCATGCTCTTTAGTGGTGTCAGTGTAGACTCGATGGGCCAGATGGCCTCCTTCTGTACTACTGAGATCCCATGGTTCTATGGTAGGTTGGTCTTCATAGCGAGAGGATTCCAGTATCGGAGCAAGAATGTCCGGGTGTTGGTGAGGCCACAGCTGGAATATTGTACACAGTTTTCACCTCCTTATATAAGTGAGGATGTTCTTGCTATAGGGGGAGTGCAGTGAAGATTTACCAGACTGATTCTTAGGATGGTGGGCATGATGTACGAGGAGTGATTGAGTCGATTAGGATTATATTTGCTGGTGTTCTAAAGGCTGGGGAGCAGGGGGAATCTCATTGAAATCTATAAAATTCTAACAGCACTAGACAGGTTAGATTCAGGAAGGATATTCCAAATGATGGGGATTCCAGAACCAGAGGTCATAGTCTAAGGATATGGGGTAAATCTTTTGGGACAGAGATGAGGAGAAACATCTTCACCCAGACAGGGCTGAAGCTATGGAATTCGCTACCACAGAAAGCAGCTGAGACCAAAATATTGTATGTTTTCAAGAAGGGGTGAAGTATAGCTCTGAGGAAAGGGGAGGAAGGTAGGGTCAGGTAATTGATATAGAAGGGTGAGGGGTGAGAAGTATAATTTGGATACTTGAGGGAGGTTTTTCACACAGAGGGTCGTGGGGGTATGGAATGCGCTACCAAGTAAGGTGGTGGAGGCAGGCACGCTGGACTTGTTTAAAGTTTACTTAGATAGACACATGAGTGAAACAGGGATGGAAGGTTATAGGAGACAGTTTTAAAAAGGGTCAGAGCCTCGGGACGATACTGGAAATGTAATACTACATGTTAATGTTTTGTCTCTTTTAATCCGCAGGTGTGTCGGTCCACCTTGTTGTCAAACGAGGGGCATGCACACGGTGGGTTGTGCGTGGGCTGCTCTTGGATGTTTCGAGAGTGGCCTAGTACTTCGCGTCGTGGTGTGTGCTTAAACCTGGACCAGCAGATGGGCACCACAACAGCTCAGTGACTATCACTGTTTGCTGTGCAGATACATGGATTTGGGCCAGTGTCTGTGGGAGTTTGTGCATTCTCCCTGTGGTTACGTGGGTTTCCTCCGGGTGCTCCGGTTTCCTCCCACACCCCAAAGATGTGCTCTTAGACTGACTGGTGTACCAAATTGACCCTACACTATTCTCCCCTGAATCTGGTTACAATAGGGGTACCATTCGCATACACACGGGGCAAGGTAGGTGTAGGAAAATGCTTTGTTAAGATGGCGGCGCAGGCTCGTTGGGCCGAAGGGCCTGTTTCCCGTGCTGGGTTGTTCTTTGTTCTTTGTATGAATGAAGCAGCCTCGAAGAACCTCACCCTGCTCCTATTTTCTACATTTCCTAGAATTCCTACAGTGAAGAAAGAGGCCAGTCGGCCCATCAAGCTTGTACCGACCACAATCCCACCCAGGCCCTATCGCCCTAACCCCCGCCTGTTTATCCCGCTAATCTCTCTGACCCTAAGGGACAATTTATCATGGCCAATCAACCTAACCTGCACATCTTTGCAGTGTGGGAGGAAACCGGAACACCCAGAGGAAAGCTACATGGGAAGAAGAATGTGCAAACTCCACACAGTCACCTGAGGTTGGAATTGAACCCAAGTCCCTGGTGCCATGAGGCAGCAGTGCTAACCACTTTGCCAGTATGTGGTGGAGTTACCAACGTTAGACTGGGATAGGCACAGTAAGTAGTCTACTCACTGAGCCACCATGCTGCCCCTCCTATATTTCAACTTTCTATAATATACACAGGAACTCCTTTTCTCTGTAACATACACTGGGACTGCAATTCTATATGGTATATACATGGATTGCTACTCTCTATAAAATGCACAGGGACTGTTATTTTCTATAATATGCTCAGGGGTTGCTGTTCTCTTTTACATGTACAGTGGTTGCTGTTTTCTACAATATACACAGGAACTGCAATTTCCTATTACATGCACAGGGGCTGCAGGTTTCTACAATTTACGCAGGAGTGCTGGTCTCTACAATTTATAGGGGGGCTCTCATTCTGGATGATATACATGGGGGGTTGATACTTCCTATAATATGTCAAGGGACAACGATTTGCTACCATGTATACATAGGCTGATATTCTCAATAATATACAGAAGGTAATGCTTTTCTTCATACTGTATACACACATCGTTATTCTCTATAATATACACAATGGCTGTTATTCCACATAATATACACTGGGTGACACTATTTTCCATTATGTATACAGCTGCAAGCCATTCAGTTCCAGGGCAATTTCAAGGTGGCACAGTGGTATGATCGCAGGGACCTGGGTTTGATTCCAGCCTTGAGTTCTGAGCGGTGTTTACACATTCTCCTCACATCTATATGGGTACGGGTGTGCAGTTTCCTTCCACTGTCCAAAGATATGTAGGTTAGGTGGACTGGCCATGCTAAATTGCCCCTAGGTTAGGGGGATTAACTAGGTAATTCAATTCATTCAAAGACATAGGCGTCACTGGCTGGTCAGTATTTATTGTCTATTCCTAATTATCCTTGGAGGGCAGTTGAGAGTCAACCACATTGCTGTGGCTCTGGAGTCACATGAAGGCTAGACTGGATAAGAACATTAGTGAACCAGATGGGTTTTTACAACAATCGACAATAGTTTCATGGTCATCAGTGGATCCTGAATTCCAGATGATTTTATTAAATTCAAATTCCACCATCTGTGGTAGCGGGATTCCATCCCGGGTCCCCGGAAGATTAGTTGAGTTTCTGGATTATTAATAGTCCAGTGATAATATCACTAGGCCATCACCTCCCAAGGGGTTAAGGGGGAAGGGCCTGGGTAGAATGCTCTGTTTGAGAGTTGTTTATACCCGATGCACTGTAGGGATTCTATGATGCTATGTTGTTATTCCCTACAATATACACAGAAGTTGCTAGTCTCCACAGTATACACAAGGCTTCCTTTCCCCATGGCAAACAAATGTCCTGGCTTTCTGTCTCCCAATGGTGAAAGGAACTGTGCCGCAAAATATGAGTTTGTTTTTTCTGGAAAGTTAATGTTTCGCAGCCTTCCCAACCCCTTCTCCATTTCACCAATTTGCGGAACAGGATGAATTTGAGTGCAAAATGTACTTTTGATGACCTCATCTAAGGTCGCTCATGGGAAAGTTGAAGTTCCTTCTCCAAGCTATTTTCATGGACAGGTGGAGCATTCCGAATCCCACCCCTGCCCCCTGCCCCACCCACTGCTCCAAAATAAAATTGTGTAATTCCAGAATTCAACACCATTGGGGAAGTCAGCTGAGGACCCCTTCAAAACTTACTATCAGGCACTGTACTGTAATATAGATGTGATTACACCTTAGTGTCCTTAGTGTTCCAAGATGTGTAGGTTAGAGGGATTAGAGGGGTAAATGTGTGGGATTAGGGCCTGGAATGGGATTATTGTCGGTGCAGACTCGATGGGCTGAATGGCTTCTTTCTGTACTGTAGGGTCTCCATGATTCATCAATAAATTTGTTCCGGAAAGGTAAGTTGACCATTATATTGACTAGCATTCTGTAGGTGTTGAGAAGCATTATGCAATTTGTCTCAATGCAGCCAATAATGTATTCCAAACTCTGGACAATGTGTTGGAAACTCTCCTGTCATGTCTTGGACTGTGATTTTAATGTCCATGTATCATTTACATTGAAAACCTGTCTTGTTAAAAAAAACCTAATGGCCTTTCCCCTCCATTGGCTATTTACTTTCAAATGGAAAAATCTTCATCTCTTCTTTCAGATTCAAAGGGTTCTGAAGCTGAAAGTTAATAAAATGGGGTTGATGATTAAATGGCGGAGCAGACACGACGGGCTGAATTATTTAATTCTGCTCCTATATCTTATGATTTTAAAGTCTAATGTTTGATTACTGCAGATGTTATGAATGCCTGGTTGGCCTCCAAAAGCTTGTGCCATTCTCAGCCCTGTTGACACAGCTGCACAGGGGAGTGATTGGTTTATAATTTGATTTTGATGTATTTTCTGAATAAGTTTACACAACTTAATGGGCACTTAAGGGATTAGCTTTTTTCTATGGCACACTGAATTCATTCAAAGCTGAGTTGGATAGACTTTTGTTAAACAAGGGAGTCAAGAGTTACAGGGGACAGACCGGAAAGTGGAGTTAAGATAACCAGATCATCTTATTGCATGGTGGAGAATGTTTGAAGAGTCAAATTGCCTATTCCTGCTTCTAGGTAATATATTCCCAAGGAACTAGCGTTTGTTTTTGCAGAATTAATGACAAAAGTTTGAATGACAGTTTGATCAGATTGTTGTAAGGTTATTTTTTTTTCACCCACACTATGACATGGCTACTGAGAACTGTACTGAGCGAGTGGCTATGGAAGATAGATGAAAGTTGCAGCAGTGGGTGGGGTGGGGGGGCATGAAAGAGGCTTGAGGGGTATGTGGAAGCATGGAGGCAGCATGGGCTGTTCTGCTTCTGGAATATTGAATTTAGGCTCAGGATATTAGTGGCACAGTGGTTGGCACTGTTGCCTCACAGCGCCAGGGACCCAGGTTCAATTCCAGCCTTGGGTAACTGTGTGGAGTTTGCATGTTCTCCCATGTCAGTGTGGCTTTTCTCTGGGTGCACCAGTTTCTTCCCACAGTGCAAAAATGTGCAAGTTAGATGGATTGACCATGCTAAATTGCCCCTTAGTGTCACATGATGTGTAGGTTAGCTGAATTAGAACAGAGAACATAGAACATTACAGCGCAGTACAGGCCCTTCGGCCCTCAATGTTGCGCCGACCAGTGGAACCAATCTAATGACTCTCTAACCTAAACTATTCCAATGTTATCCATATGCCTATCCACTGACCATTTGAACGCCCTTAAAGTTGGCAAGTCCACAACTGCTGCAGGCAGGGCATTCCACATCCTTACTGCCCTCTGAGTAAAGAACCCACCTCTGACATCCGTCTTATAACTACCACTCCTTAATTTAAAGCTATGTCCCCTCGTGTTAGCCATCACCACCCAAGCGAAAAGGCTCTCACTGTCCACCCTATCCAATCCTCTGATCATCTTGTATGCCTCAAGTAGGTCACCTCATAACCTTCTTCTCTCGAATGGAAATAACCTCAAGTCCCTCAACCTTTCCTCATTAGACCTTCCCACCACACCAGGCAACATCCTGGTAAACCTCCTCTGCACCCTTTCCAATGCCTCCACACCTTTCTTATAATGCAGCGACCAGAACTGTACGCAATACTCCAAGTGCAGCCGCACCAGAGTTTTGTACAATTGTCACATGACCTCACGACTCCGAAATTCAATCCCTCTACCAATAAAAGCTAACACACCGTACGCCTTCTTAACAACCTTATCAACCTGGGTGCCAACTTTCAGGGAGCTATGCACATGTACCCTGAGATCTCTCTGCTCGTCAACATTACTAAGAGTCCTTCCATTAGCCTTATATTCTGTACTCCTGTTAGTCTTACCAAAGTGAATCACCTCACACTTTTCCTTATTAAACTCCATCTGCCACCTCTCGGCCCAGCTCTGCAGCTTATCTATGTCCCTCAGCAAACTGTAACATCCATCCTCACTGTCTACAACTCCTCCGACTTTGGTGTCGTCAGCAAATTTACTAATCCATCCTTCTACACCCTCATATAGGTCATTTATAAAAATGACAAACAGCAGTGGCCCCAAAACAGATCCTTGAGGTACACCACTTGTAACTGAACTCCAGGTTGAATATTTCCCATCAACCACCACCCTCTGTTTTCTATCAGCTAGCCAATTCCTGATCCAAACTGCTAAATCACCCTCAATCCCATGCATCTGCATTTTCTGCAGTAGCCTACCATGGGAAACCTTATCAAACGCTTTGCTAAAATCCATATACACCACATCAACTGCCTTCCCCTTATCCACCTCTTTGGTCACCTTTTCAAAAAACTCGATAAGGTTTGTGAGGCACAACCTACCCTTCACAAAACCGTGTTGACTATCCCTAATCAATTTATTTCTCTCTAGATGATTATAAATCCTATCCCTTATAATTCTTTCCAATATTTTGCCCACAACAGAAGTAAGGCTCACCATTCTATAATTCCCAGGATGGTCTCTACTCCCCTTCTTGAACAAGGGGACAACATTTGCTATCCTCCAGTCTTCCTGCACTATACCTGTAGCCAATGACAACATGAAGATCAAAGTCAAAGGCTCTGCAATCTCCTCCCTAGCCTCCCAGAGAATCCTAGGGTAAATCCCATCTGGCCCAGGAGACTTACCTATTTTCATACTCTCAAGAATTGCTAACACCTCCTCCTTATGTACCTCAATCCCGTCTAGTCTACTACCTGGTATCGCAGTATTCTCCTCGACTACACTGACTTTTTCCAGCGTAAATACTGAAGAAAAATACTCATTCAGTGCCTCTCCTATCTCTTCAGGCTCCACGCACAACTTCCCACTGCTGTCTCTGACTGGCTCTAATCTTGCCGTAACCAATCTTTTGTTCTTGACATACCTGTAGAAAGCTTTAGGGTTCTTCTTGACCCTATCCGCCAAAGTCTTTTCATGTCCTCTTCTAGTTCTTCTTAACTCTCTCTTTAGCTCCTTCCTGGCTAATTTATAACTCTCCAGTGCCCTAACTGAGCCTTCACGTCTCATCTTTACATAAGCCTCCTTCTTCCTCTTCACCAGAGATTCAACTTCCTTAGTACACCACGGTTCCCTCGCTCGACCACTTCCTGCCTGACAGGTACATATTTATCAAGGACTCGCAGTAGCTGCTCCTTGAATAAGCTCCACATTTCAGATGTTCCCAGCCCCTGCAATTTCCTACTCCACCCTATGTACCCTAAATCTCACCTTATAGCCTCATAATTACCTTTCCCCCAGCGAAAACTTCTGCCCTTCTGTATATACCTATCCCTTTCCATCACTAAGGTAAACGTAGCCAAATTGTGGTCACTATCACCAAAGTGCTCACCTACCTCCAAGTCTAACACCTGGTCTGGTTCATTACCCAGTACCAAATCCAATGTAGCCTCACCTCTTGTTGTCCTATCTACATACTGTGTCATGAAATCTTCCTGCACACATTGGACAAAAACTGACCCCTCTAATGTGCTTGAACTATAGCTTTTCCAATCGATATTTGTAAAGTTAAAGTCCCCCATAACAACTACCCTGTTACTCTCGCATCTATCCAGAATCAGCTTTGCGATCCTTTCCTTGACATCTCTGGAACTTTTTGGAGGCCTATAAAAAACTCCCAACAGGGTGACCTCTCCTTTCCTGTTTCTAATCTCAGCCCATACTACCTCAATAGACAGGTCCACATCAAACGTCCTTTCTGCCACCGTAATACTGTCCTTGACTAACAATGCCACGCCTCCCCCTCTTCTACCACCTTCTCTGCTCTGACTGAAACATCTGAACCCCGGAACCTGCAACAACCATTCCTGTCCCTGCTCTATCCATGTCTCTGAAATGGCTACAACATCGAAGTCCCAGGCACCAATCGAGGCTGCAAGTTCATCCACCTTATTGCGTATGCTCCTCGCATTAAAGTATACACACTTCAAACCACCCTCCCGCCTGCCAATACACAGCTGTGACCTAGAAACCTTATCCATGACCTCCCTATTCTCATCCTCCTGTACATTGGAGCTACAATTCAGGTTCCCATCCCCCCACTGAATCAGTTTAACCCCCCGCCCCCACCCCTCCCCCCCACCCCCCCCCACCCACCCTCCACCTGAGTGCCACTGGCAAATTTCCCCCCCAAGAAATTAGTAACCCTCTGGTTCAGGTGCAGACCATCCCTCTTGTCAAGGTCCTACCTACCCCAGAATAAGCCCCAGTTGTCCAAGTGTCTGAACCCTTCCCTCCTGCACCAATTGACAGGATAAATATATGGAGATACAGCAATAGGGCCTGGATAAATTGCTCTGTCAGAGAATGGGTGCAGACTCGATGAGCCAAATGTTCTCCTTCTGCACTGTCAGGATTCTATGATTCCATGAAGCCTCTGCATGGGACTCAAGCAAATAGAATCATAGAAGCGTAGCGTGCAGAAGAGGCCCTTCAGTCCAAGGAGTCTGCACCAACAAGAGAGAAACACCTGAACTCCCATATAATCCCATCTGCCAGCTCTTGGCCCATAGCCCTGAATGTTATGACGTGCCAGGTGCTCATCCAGATATTTTTTAAAGGATGTGAGGCATCCCGCCCCCACCGTCCTCTCAGGCAGTGCATTCAGATTCTCACCACCCTCTGGGTAAAAAAGCTTTTCCTCACATTCCCCCCTAAACCTCCCCTCCCTAATCTTGAACCTATGTCCCTTGTGACTGACCCTTCAACTAAGAAGAACAGCTGCTCCTTATCCACTCTGTCCATGTCCCTCATAATCTTGTACACCTCGATCAGGTCGTCCCTCAGTCTTCTCTGATCGAATGAAAACAATCTGACAGTGAACCACTCAAACCCAATTATCCAACCGTGTTTCTGTGCTGAATAAACTGATTTCAGTCACTGAATTGATTTATTATTATCACATGTATTGGGATACACTGAAAAGTATTGTTTCTTGCGAGCTGTTACACACAAAACACGCCATTTGTAGAGTGCATAGGGTAGAAGGAAAGGAGAGGGTGCAAGAATTGTGTTGTAGTTACCAATAGGGTGAACAGAAAGGACAGCTTAATGTGTGATAGGACCATTCAAAAGTCTGATGGCAGCAGGGAGGAAGCTATTCTTGAGTAGCTTGGTACATGTTTTCAGACTTCTGTATCTGTTTTCTGGATGGAAGAAAGTGGAAGAGAATATGTTCAGGGTGCTTGGGATCCTGGATTATAAGAACATAAGAAATAGGAGCAGGAGTAGGCCATCTAGCCCTTCGAGCCTGCCCTGCCATTCAATAAGATCATGGTTGATCTGAAGTGGATCAGTTCCACTTTCCCGCTGTCTCCCCATAACCCTTAATTCCCTTGTCTGTCAAAAACCTATCTACCCGTGACTTAAATATATTTAGTGAGGCAGCCTCCACCACTTCAACAGGCAGAGAATTCCAGAGATTCAACACCCTTTGAGTGAAGAAGTTCCTCCTCAACTCCGATCAAAACTGTCCCCCACTTATCTTGAGGCTGTGCCCTCTAGTCCTGCTATCCTTTCTAAGCGGGAAGAATCTCTCTACCTCTACCCTATCCATCCCTTTCATTATCTTGTACGTCTCTATAAGATCCCCCTTCATCCTTCTAAACTCCAACGAGTACAGACCCAGTCTATTTAGTTTCTCTTCATAGTCCAACCCCCTCATCTCCAGTATCAGCCTAGTGAACCTCCTCTGCACTCCCTCCAAGGCCAAAATATCCTTGCGCAAGTGCGGCGACCAAAACTGCACACAGTACTCCAGCTGCGGCCTCACCAGTGCCCTGTACAGTTGCAGCAAGACCTCCCTGCTTTTATATTCTATCCCCCTCGCTATAAAGGCCAGCATACCATTCGCCTTCTTGATCACCTGCTGCACCTGCAGACTGGGTTTTTGCGACTCATGCACAAGGACCCCCAGATCCCTCTGCACCGTAGCAATCTGCAGCTTTTCGCCCTTTAAATAGTAATCCCTCCTACTATTATTCCTGCCAAAGTGGATAACCTCACACTTGCTAACATTGTACTCCATCTGCCAGGTTCTTGCCCACTCGCTCAGCCTATCCAGATCCCTCTGCAGACTTTCCACACCCTCCGCACAATTTGCTTTTCCACTCATCTTTGTGTCATCAGCAAATTTCGTCACCCTACACTCAGCCCCCTCCTCCAGATCATCTATGTAAGTGATAAATAGCTGAGGCCCCAGCACCGATCCCTGCAGCACTCCACTAGTCACCAACCGCCGATCAGAATAGCACCCATTGATACCAACTCTCTGCCTATTAGGCAACCAATCCTCTATCCACGCGAAAACCTTACCCCCAACTCCATGCCCCCTAACCTTCTGAAACAACCTTTTCTGCGGCACCTTATCAAACGCCTTTTGAAAATCGAGAAACACCACATCCACCAGTTCCCCTCTGTCTACTGCACTAGTCACATCCTCATAGAATTCCAATAAATTCGTCAAACACGACTTCCCCTTAACAAATCCGTGCTGTGTCTGCTCTATCAAACAATTCTTTTCTAAGTGCCTTGCTATTTCTTCTTTGATGGCAGATTCAAGCATTTTTTCAACAACAGACGTTAAACTAACCGGCCTAAAACTCCCTGCCTTTTGTCTGCTACCTTTTTTAAACAGCGGCGTAACATTAGCCGTTTTCCAATCTTCTGGCACTTCCCCGGAATCCAGCGAAGTTTGGTAAATAATCACTAAGGCATCCACTATCACCTCTGCCATTTCCTTCAGAACCCTGGGATGCATTCCATCTGGTCCTGGGGACTTGTCCACCATCAGTCCCGCTAGTCGATCAAGCACTACCTCTCTAGTGACAGTAATCGCATTCAGGCCCTCAACTCCTACCATCCTTCTATCTTTAATACCCGGCAAACTATTCGCGTCCTCCTCCGTGAAGACCGAGGCAAAAAACTTATTTAAGGCCTCAGCCATTTCCTCATCTCCCACCACTAAATTCCCCCTCTCATTCTCTAAGGGTCCAACATTCACTCTAGCCAGCCTCCTCCTCTTTATATATTTGTAAAAACTCTTACTGTCCTTTTTTATATTTAGTGCTAGATTTAGCTTCATAGTCTATCCTTCCTTTCTTTATCAACTTCTTAGTCATTCTTTGTTGATTTTTAAAGCTCTCCCAATCTTCCTCTCCCCACTAGTCCAATCTCTCCCCACCAGTCACCAACCAGCCAATCAGAATAGCACCCATTGATACCAACTCTCTGCCTCCTATTAGACAACCAATCCTCTATCCATGCTAACACCTTACCCCCAACTCCGTGCACCCTAACCTTCTGAAGCTACCTTTTGTGAGACACCTTATCAAACGCCTTTTGAAAATCTAGAAACACCACATCCACCAGTTCCCCTCTGTCTACCTATGTTGGCTGCTTTCCCAAAGCAATGGGAAGTGTAGACAGAGTCAGTAGATGATGCAGTGTGCTGCTGCCCATATTCCCCTAAAAGACAGAGAGACAAAAAACAATTTGGCTTCCATCTCAAGTACTATAATGTGCGATTCTGTTTGAAGCAGGTTGTTGTGTCTCCATGATTCAGCAGCCTGTATAAGCTCAGTGTGTCACTCATTCAGATGAATTATCAGAGGCTGGTGAATGACTGAGCTAGCTGTCTCTGAGCAGAGGAATGAGTGGAAAATGGGGATGAGGAAACAGCACAGACCTCACTGGGAGCCTCTGGTATGTGCCAATTGTTGATATAACCTGGGTGTCCAAATGTGTTTTTACTCATTGAATTCCACAGTCCAGCAGAATATTTCCCCTGTGTTTAAACTATAACCTTGTTTAATCAGTTCTCCTGTAACAACTCTCCATCTCCAATTTGATTTTCTGAGGAGCCAGAACCAAAAAGTTCACACCAAGACCGCAGGATGTTAAAAACCCAATTCTCTGATAAAAGCCTCAGTGTGACCGTTGACTATAACCTCTGACTGTAACACTCCCACTCTCTGATCCAGCTCCCTGTGATTAACCCTGTAAACCCCTCACTGTAACACTCCCACTCTCTGATCCAGCTCCCTGTGATTAACCCTGTAAACCCCTCACTGTAACACTCCCACTCTCTGATCCAGCTCCCTGTGATTAACCCTGTAAACCCCTCACTGTAACACTCCCACTCTCTGATCCAGCTCCCTGTGATTAACCCTGTAAACCCCTCACTGTAACACTCCCTCTCTCTGATCCAGCTCCCTGTGATTAACCCTGTAAACCCCTCACTGTAACACTCCCACTCTCTGATCCAGCTCCCTGTGATTAACCCTGTAAACCCCTCACTGTAACACTCCCACTCTCTGATCCAGCTCCCTGTGATTAACCCTGTAAACCCCTCACTGTAACACTCCCACTCTCTGATCCAGCTCCCTGTGATTAACCCTGTAAACCCCTCACTGTAACACTCCCACTCTCTGATCCAGCTCCCTGTGATTAACCCTGTAAACCCCTCACTGTAACACTCCCACTCTCTGATCCAGCTCCCTGTGATTAACCCTGTAAACCCCTCACTGTAACACTCCCACTCTCTGATCCAGCTCCCTGTGATTAACCCTGTAAACCCCTCACTGTAACACTCCCACTCTCTGATCCAGCTCCCTGTGATTAACCCTGTAAACCCCTCACTGTAACACTCCCACTCTCTGATCCAGCTCCCTGTGATTAACCCTGTAAACCCCTCACTGTAACACTCCCACTCTCTGATCCAGCTCCCTGTGATTAACCCTGTAAACCCCTCACTGTAACACTCCCACTCTCTGATCCAGCTCCCTGTGATTAACCCTGTAAACCCCCCATTGTAACACTCCCACTCTCTGATCCAGCTCCCTGTGATTAACCCTGTAAACCCCTCACTGTAACACTCCCTCTCTCTGATCCAGCTCCCTGTGATTAACCCTGTAAACCCCTCACTGTAACACTCCCTCTCTCTGATCCAGCTCCCTGTGATTAACCCTGTAAACCCCTCACTGCAACGCTCCCACTCTCTGATCCAGCTCCCTGTGATTAACCCTGTAAACCCCTCACTGTAACACTCCCTCTCTCTGATCCAGCTCTCTGTGATTAACCCTGTAAACCCCTCACTGTAACACTCCCACTCTCTGATCCAGCTCCCTGTGATTAACCCTGTAAACCCCTCACTGTAACACTCCCACTCTCTGATCCAGCTCCCTGTGATTAACCCTGTAAACCCCCCACTGTAACACTCCCACTCTCTGATCCAGCTCCCTGTGATTAACCCTGTAAACCCCTCACTGTAACACTCCCACTCTCTGATCCAGCTCTCTGTGATTAACCCTGTAAACCCCTCACTGTAACACTCCCACTCTCTGATCCAACTTTCTGTGATTCACCCTGTAAACCCCTCACTGTAACACTCCCACTTTCTGATCCAACTTTCTGTGATTAACCCTGTAAACCCCTCCCTGTAACATTCTGATACATCTCCCTCACTATCTTTGCTGTGCTGATAAGTGATCCTCAGAAGTTAAATTATGCTTCAGTGTGAGTTCAGTTTGATTGAATCAGAGCACAGAGTTGGAAAAATGTTGGAACATTTTGAAAATATCGACTGCAGAATAAAATAGATAAACAAATCAGATCAATCACAGACAGACAATCTGAGAGTAAATAGGGTTCTGAATGTCAGTTCAAAGAAGTGATACTTATGAACCTGGAGTTGTTCCAAACAGAATCTGATCAGACATTCATGTCTGCTAGTCAAAGGCACAAACATTGCAAAATAAATCTTTCAATGAGGTTCAGTGAGTTGATAGATTGGGAATGAGATCGCCACTCAGTGTGAGTCAAGTGTCTGCAATGGCCTGGGATGCACTCACCCTACTACCTCAAGTCTGCCTCAATAATGAATGAGGCTCTGACCTCTTTACATTATCTCAAAGTGATGTTTTCCACATTTATCACCCAGTTGCTTCAGTCCACAAACAGCTTACCACTTACTCCATTCTGCACTCAAACCCCTTGTCTACCTCACCATGTTCCTGTACAATTCTGACTTGATTCATACCTCCTCGAATTCAGCCCTGCAATCCCCTCTCCCCATTGATCCTCCTTATGCCCATTAACATCCCTCTGATACACCACCACTGATTGCTTCCAAATACTCTCCCTGCCAATACTCCCCCGATACTCTCCCCCACTGATATCCACCTGTCAATACCCACCCCACTGATACCCACCACCAATACTCCCCCCACTGATACCCACCTGTCAATACCCACCCCACTGATACCCGCCCACCAATGCTCCCCCCACTGATACCCACCCACCAATACTCCCCCCACTGATACCCACCCACCAATACTCCCCCCACTGATACCCACCCATCAATACTCCCTCCACTGATACCCACCCACCAATACTCCCTCCACTGATACCAGCCTACCTCCCCCCACTGATACCAGCCCACCAATACTCCCCCCACTGATACCCACCCACCAATACTCCCCCCACTGATACCCACCCACCAATACTCTCCCCCACTGATACCCACCCACCAATACTCCCCCCACTGATACCAGCCCACCAATACTCCCCCCACTGATACCCACCCACCAATACTCTCCCCCACTGATGCCCACCTGCCAATACTCCCCCCACTGATACCCACCTGCCAATACCGCCCCCACTGATACCAGCCTACCTCCCCCCACTGATACTTGCCCACCAATACTCCCCCCATTGATAGCCACCCACCAATACTCCCCCCACTGATACCCACCCACCTGCCAATATACCCCTACTGATACCCACCTGCCAATACTCCCCCCACTGAATCAACAAAACACAAACTGAGGTTAAAACTGCTTCAGAATGGATTAGCATCTCATGACCAAGTGAGTCAGTGGGAACAATTCACTCAGATGGACACCAGGGGAAGGGCCCAGTCTCACGGGGCAGGACCCACCAGGGGAAGAGCCAAGTTTGCAGGAAGACTGAGGGAATGTGATCAGTCTCAGATTTAGAACAAACAAAAATGGAGGAGGAGTTTCAGATACTGAGGCCCTGGATAATAACTCTGAGGAGGTGTTGTCTTGCATCTTGATTTTAATATGAGAGCAGAGTGTATGTAAGACAGGAAATTTGGAGACGAGGAGGGACAGGAGAGGGAAGCAGTTAAGAGCTGTGTCATTGAAAGGAAGGGAGATTGTTTATCATGGACAAAACCCTGCAGGAGGGGGCAATGTGGGAGGAAACCATACAGCAGAACAACTTTACAATAGATGGGAGCAAAGAAGTAGCAATAGTCCAGGTCAAGGTCCTTGTCTGAGTCTGCTTAGAGTTTCAGTTAAACCAGCATAAAAATAGAACAGGGCTTAACAAATATTGTTGTGTGGAGTAACCAGAGGATTGCAGTCACTATCAGTGCGGATGCAGTTTGGCACAGGGCTTTGCATTCTCGATGACGTTCCTACCTTCCGATCAAATAATTACAGATTCCTTGCTAGCTTTAGATTGTGTGAAGGGGCGACACAGAAAACTGGTTATTATGGAGTCCACCTTACCAAGATTTCAGGCAACAAACTCTGCTGGGACAGGGCGAAGGGGAATGGGACAGAATTCAGTTTCTGGCTGAACAACTGCAGTAGTGGCCATGGTAAAGGGTAACCATTGGCATTATGCCCTGCAATTCATGCAATGGGGAGCTCAGAGAATCCTCAAGAAAGGAAAAGCTAAAGATCATGGAACAGCAAAAAACAAAATGAGTGAAACATGGACGGAAACTTCACAGAATCACTTGCTCCAACCACAGAGACAGCAGCAACGAACACATAATCCTCTTTGGAATCCCAAACGACCCGAAGAATCAGGGCAACTTCTTCACCTACCTTTCACCCACGAGTGCTCATATTTAGTCCTGTCTGATCCCTGTTAGTAACAAAACGCAGCTGTACATTCCTCGCAGTCTGCGTGAAATCAGTAAAAAACCTCTTCACTTTTCAAATCAGCAAACTGGAACCAGACCACAATTAATTGGATGACAGATTGGAGCCGCCCATCTCCTCTGGGACGACTGGCCCTGTTCTCTGTTTTAACCCTTCCCATTCTTATAAACAAGTTGCCCAGTTTTCGCCTCTGTTCCAGGTAGCGTGGATGCTTGCTGCTGGAGGGTGTCACAAAGGCACTCTATACCTTCTTGGAGAAGATTCAATCGACAGGTATGAGCTCGGCAGTGAATGACAGGAAGGGATGGATCCAAAGCTCATTTTAATTAACCTGATACTGTCACATGCAGATAAATGTAAAAGCCCACACACACACACACACACACACACACACACACGTGTGCACACATACACACGCGCATGCGCACACACACACATGTATGTGCACACACACGCATGTGTGCACACATACACACATGCTCACGTGTGCGTACACACACACACACACACACACACACACAAACACACACACACACCAGTACAGGTCTGTGTAAGGTTCTTGGGATATCTTGGGATGGCAGATCTGTCATACGAGGAGAATCTAAGTCGGTTAGGATTATATTCACTGGAGTTCAGAAAAGTGAGAGGGGATCTCATGAAAACTTATAAAATTCTAACAGGGTTAGAACATAAGAACATAAGAAATAGGGGCAGGAGTAGGCCATCTAGCCCCTCAAGCCTGCCCCGCCATTCAATAAGATTGTGGCTGATCTGAAGTGGCTCAGTTCCACTTTCCCGCTTTCTCCCCTTAACCCCTAATCCCCTTGCCTGCCAAAAACCTATCTACCCGTGTCTTAAATATATTTAGCAAGGAAGCCTCCACCACTTCAATGGGCAGAGAATTCCAGAGATTCACCACCCTTTGAGTGAAGAAGTTCCTCCTCAACTCCGTTCTAAACTGTGCCCCCCTTATCTTGAGGCTGTGCCCTCTAGTCCTGCTATCCTTTCTGAGCGGGAAGAATCTCTCTACCTCTACTCTATCCATCCCCTTCATTATCTTATACGTCTCTGTAAGATCCCCCCTCATCCTTCTAAACTCCAACGAGTACAAGCCCAGTCTATACAGCCTCTCTTCATAGTCCAACCCCCTCAACTCCGGTATCAGCCTTGTGAACCTCCTCTGCACTCTCTCCGAGGCCAAAATATCCTTGTGCAAGTGCGGCGACCAAAACTGCACACAGTACTCCAGCTGTGGCCTCACCAGTGCCCTGTACAGTTGCAGCAAGACCTCCCTGCTTTTGTATTCACTCCCCCTCACTATGAAGGCCAGCATCCCATTTGCCTTCTTGATCACCTGCTGCACCTGTAGGCTGGGTTTTTACGACTCATGCACAAGGACCCCCAGGTCCCTCTGCACCGTAGCATGCTGCAGCTTTTCGCCCTTTAAATAGTAATCCCTCCTACTATTATTCCTGCCAAAGTGGATAACCTCACACTTGCTAACATTGTACTCCATCTGCCAGGTCCTCGCCCACTCGCTTAGCCTATCTAGATCTCCCTGCAGACTTTCTACACCCTCCGCACAATTTGCTTTTCCACTTATCTTCGTGTCATCAGCAAATTTCGACACCATACACTCGGTTCCCTCCTCCAGATCATCTATATAAATGGTAAATAGCTGAGGCCCCAGCACCAATCCCTGAGGCACTCCACTAGTCACCAACCGCCAATCCGAATAGCATCCATTGATACTGACTCTCTGCCTCCTATTAGACAGCCAATCCATTATCCACGCTAACACCTTACCCCCAACTCCATGCCCCCTAACCTTCTGTAGCAACCTTTTGTGCGGCACCTTATCAAACGCCTTCTGAAAATTGAGAAACACCACATCCATTGGTTCCCCTCCATCGACCGCACTAGTCACATCCTCATAGAATTCCAATAAATTTGTCAGACACGACTTCCCCTTAACGAATCCGTGCTGCGTCTGCTCTATCAAACAATTCTTCTCAAGGTGCCTCACTATTTCTTTTTTGATGACGGATTCAAGCGTTTTTCCGACAACAGATGTTAAACTAACCGGCCTATAATTCCGTGCCTTTTGCCTGCTACCTTTTTTAAACAGTGGCGTAACATTAGCCATTTTCCAATCTTCTGGCACTTCCCCGGAATCCAGCGAGGTTTGGAAAATAATCACTAAGGCATCCACTATCACCTCTGCCATTTCCTTCAGAACCCTGGGATGCATTCCATCCGGTCCTGGGGACTTGTCCACCATCTGTCCCGCTAGTCGATCGAGCACTACCTCTCTAGTGACAGTAATCGCATTCAGGCCCTCAACTCCTACCATCCTTCTATCTTTAATACCCGGCAAACTATTCACGTCCTCCTCCGTGAAGACTGAGGCAAAAAACTTATTTAATGCCTCAGCCATTTCCTCATCCCCCACCACTAAATCCCCCCTCTCATCCTCTAAGGGTCCAACATTCACTGTAGCCAGCCTCCTCCTCTTTATATATTTATAAAAACTCTTACTATCCTTTTTTATATTTAGTGCTAGTTTAGCTTCATAGTCTATCCTTCCTTTCTTTATCAGCTTCTTAGTCAATCTTTGTTGATTTTTAAACCTCTCCCAATCTTCTACTCGCCCACTCTAAACACATCAGCTTTTAATTTAATACTCTCCTTTATTTCCTTCGTTAACCACGGCTGATTATCCCTTCTCCTACAATCCTTCTTTAGCATTGGAATAAATTTCTGCTGAGCACCGAAAAAGATCTCCTTAAAGATCCTCCACTGTTCCTCAGCAGTCCTACCGACCAATCTGCGCCCCCAACCTACATTTGCCAATTCCTCTCTCACCTATCGTACTCCCCTCTGTTCAAACAGAGGGCACAGGTCCGGGACCCTACTTTCTCATCCTCCATCTGCATCAAAAACTCAACCATACAATGATCGCTCTTCCCAAGAGGATCCCTCACAACAAGGTCCCTAATTCTACCTGCCTCATTACATAACACCAGATTAAGATAGCTCGCTCCCTCGTCGGTTCCAGCACACACTGTTCAAGGAAACTATCCTGGCAGCATTCCAAGAACTCTTCCTCAAGCCCACTGCGTCCAACATGGGTCAACCAATCAATATGTAGATTGAAATCCCCCATAATTATCGCCGTTCCATTTCTGCACGCATCATTTATTTGCGTGTTTACCACCCGTCCCACCTCCAAGTCATTATTTGGGGGCCTATAGACCACACCCACCAGCGTCTTCCTCTCCTTATGTTCCTTATCTCCACCCACAACGATTCCACGTTCTGCTCTTTGGCGCCTATATCTTCCCTTACTACCACCCTGATATTATCCTTAATTAGCAGAGCTACCCCTCCCCCTTTTTCCTCCCATCTATCCTTCCTAAACACTTGATACCCCTGGACATTCAGCTCCCAGTCCCTGTCACCTTGCAACCACGTTTCCGGAATGGCCACTAGATCATATCCATTTGTGTTGATCTGCGCCACCAGCTCATTCACTTTGGGTAGACAGGGTAGATTCAGAAAGAATGTTCCCAATTGTGGGGAATCCAAAACTAGGGGTCATAGTCTGAAGATAAGGGGCAAACCTTTTAGGACTGAGGTGAGGAGAAATTTCTTCACTCAGAGGGTGCTGAATGTGTAGAATTCACTCCCACAGAAAGTAGTTGAGGCCAAAAGGTTGTATGATTTCAAGGGTTTAGATATATATAGCTCTTGGGATTAAAGGGATCAAGGACATGGGGGAAGGGGGAATCAGGTTATTGAATTTCATGATCATAGATGATCAACATAAATGGCAGAGCAGACTCAAAGGGCTGAAGGGCCTACTCTTGCTTTTCATAGAATCACAGAATCCCTACAGTGCAGAAGGAGCCCATCTGGCTGATCGAATCTGCACTGACAACAGTCCCACCCAGGCCCTATCCCCGCTTAGTTACCCTGCTAATCCTCTAACCTATCAGGCCCTGGAACAGTAAGGATTAATTTAGCGTGTTCAATCAACCTAATCAGTACATCTTTGGACTGTGGGAGGAAACCGGAGTACTCGGAGGGAACCCATGCAGACACGGGGAGAATGTGCAAACTCCACACAGACAGTGACCCTAGTTGGGAATCAAACCCAGATCCCTGGAGCTGTGTGGCAGCAGTGCTAACCACTGCGCCACTGTGCCACCCCATTTTATTTTCCATGTATGTTTCTATGTACTTATACATAATTACACATATACACACACCAGGTGCACACACGGCCACATACATGCACACATCCAGCACACACCAACTTGTCCATGTCCTTCTGAAGTTCTACACTGTCCTGAGTTTACAATACTTCACATTTTGTGCCAACACAACACAAGACATGAAGCAAAAACAGGAGTAGGCCATTTGATCCTTCAAGCTGCCCTGCCATTCAATATGACTGTGGCCTCAACTCCTTCTCTGTGCCATTTCCCATAGCCCTCGATTCCTCGATGTATCAAATATTTATCCACTTTCACTTTAAATACTTCTACTGATCCAGCCTCTACCACCCAGATTCACCAACTTCTGCGAGGAGACATTTCTACACACCTCAGATTTAACTGACCGGCCCTTTACCTTGTAACCATGTCCCCTTGTTCAAGATTCTCCCACTAGTGACAATATCTCACCCTCTATCCTGTCAAGCCTCCTCAGGAAAGTGTCCCCTGCACAGCAAAATCTAGATCTTTAATATTTATCAGGAAAAGCAAAAATCCCAATACCAGCTCTGGAGAACAGCAGAACAAGCCTTCATCCAGCCAGAAAAATATCCACGGACCATTACTCGTTGCTTACTCAGACAATTTTGCATCCAGCTTTCTCATTCCATGAGTTATACCTTTTCTCAGATGTCTGTTGTGTGCCACTGCATCAAATACCTTTTCAAAGTCCAAAAACACCACATCAATTACATCATCCACATCAACCCTTTCTGTTACCTCCTCAGAATACTGTAACAAACCAGCAAAACTTGATTTCCTCTTTGGAAATCCATGCAGGCTCTTCTTAATCAACCCACATTTTCCACAGGACTATTAATTGAATCCCAAATAATAGTTTCTAGAAGGTTGCCCCCACCGCTGATATGAAGCTGGCTGCTCTGTAATTTCTGAGGCTATTCTTGCAGCTTTTTTGAACAAGCACATAATGTTTGCAACTCTCCAGTCTTTGGCAATTCCTCTCAGACTGGAGAAAACCAGAAGATTATACCCAGAGCCCCAGAAATTTCCATTCTCACTTCCTTCATTAATGAACAAATACTCACTCAAACATACAAGTTTGAATTAATATGTGGGAATTCATGATGGGATCAGTGTAGAGGGGGCTTCACTCTGTATCTAACCCTGTGCTGTACCTGCCCTGGGAGTGTTTGATGGGGGACAGTGTAGAGGGAGCTTTACTCTGTATCTAACCTCGTGCTGAACCTGCCTGGGCGTGTTTGATGTGAACAGTATAGAGGCAGCATCACTCTGTATCTAGCCTTGTGCTGTACCTGTCCTGGGAATGTTTGATGGGGACAGTGTAGAGGGAGCTTTACTCTGTATCTAACCCTGTGCTGTACCTGTCCTGGGAGTGTTTGATGGGGATAGTGTAGAGGGAGCTTTACTCTGTATCTAACCCCGTGCTATATCTGTCCTGGGAGTGTTTGATGGGGACAATGCAGAGGGAGTTTTATTCTGTATCTAACCCTGTGTTGTACCTGTCCTGGGAGTCTTCGATGGGGACAGTCTGGAGGGAGCTTTACTCTATATCTAACCCTGTGCTGTAATGTCCTGGAAGTTTTCGATGGGGACACTGTGGAGGGAGCTTTACTCTGTATCTAACCCCGTGCTGTACCTGTCCTGGGATTGTTTGATGGGGACAGTGCAGAGGGATCTTTAACATAGAACATTACAGCGCAGAACAGGCCCTTCGGCCCACGATACTCTTTACTGTTACTCTTTATCTGATCCCATACTGTAATGTCCTGGAAGTGATAGATGGGTACAGTGTAGTGTCATAGAGTCACAGAGGTTTACAGCATGGAAACAGGCCCATTGGCCCAATTTGTCCTTGCTGCCCATTTTTTTTTTAAATCCCGAAGCTAACCCCAACTGCCTGCATTTGGTGCATATCCCTTTATACCCATCGTACCCTTGTAACTGTCTATATGCTTTTTAAAAGGCAAAATTGTACCCACCTCTACTACTACCTCTGGCAGCTTGTTCCAAACACTCACCACCCTCTGTGTGAAAAAATTGCCCCTCGAGACACTTTTGTATCAATCCCCTCTCACCTTAAACCTATACCCTCTAGTTTTAGACTCCCCTACCTTTGGGAAAAGTTATTGACTATCTACCTTGTCTATGCCCCTCATTATTTTATAGACCTCTATAAGGTCACCCCTCAGCCTCCTACGCTCCAGAGAAAAAAGTCCCAGTCTATTCAACCTCTCCTTATAACTCAATCCATCAAGTCCTGGTAGCATTCTAGTAAATCTTTTCTGCACTCTTTCTAGTTTAATAATACCCTTTCTATAATAGGGTGACCAGAATTGCACACAGTATTCCAAGTGTGGCCTTACCAATGTCTTGTACAACTTCAACAAAACATTCAAACTCCTGTATTCAATGTTCTGACCAATGAAACCAAGCATGCCGAATGCCTTCTTCACCACTCTGTCCACCTGTGACTTCACTTTCAAGAAGCTATGAACATGTACCCCTAGATCTCTTTGTTCTGTAACTGTCCCCAGCGCCCTACCATTAACTGAATAAGCCCTGCCCTGGTTCAATGTACCAATATGCATCACCTCGCATTTGTCTAAATTAAACTCTATCTGCCCTTCGTAAACCCACTGGCCCAAGTGATCAAGATCCCATTGCAATCGGAGATAACTTTCTTCACTGTCCACTATGCCACCAACCTTAGTGTCATCTGCAAACTAACAATGGCCCCTATATTCTCACCCAAATCATTAATATAAATGGCAAATAACAATGGACCCAGCACCGATCCCTGAGGCACACCACTGCTCACAGGCCTCCAGTTTGAAAAACAATTCTCTACAACCACCCTCTAGCTTCTGTCAAGAAGCCAATTTTGCATCCATTTCGATACCTCACCCTGGATCCCATGAGATTTAACTTTTATGCAACAACCTACCTTGCAGTACCTTGTCAAAGGCCTTGCTAAAGTCCATGTAGACAATGTCAACTGCACTGCCCTCATCTACCTTCTTGGTTACCCCTTCCAGAAACTCAATCAAATTTGTGAGACATGATTTTCCACTCACAAAGCCATGCTGACTGTCCCTAATCAGTCCTTGTGTCTCTAAATGCCTGTAGATCCTATCTCTCAGTGGGTTCGTTCGTGACCTCAGACTTTTGTATCTTTTTTCCAACAGAAGAAGGTGGAAGAGACAATGTCCAGGATCCATGGGGTCCTTAATTATGCTGGTTGCTTTTCTGAGGCAGCGGGAAGTGTAGTCAGAGTCAATGGATCGGAGGCTGGTTTGCGTGATAGATTGCGCTACATTCACAACCTTTTGTATTTCCTTGTAGTCTTGGGCAGAGCTCGAGGCATACCAAGCTGTGATACAACCAGAAAGAATGCTGTAAAAGTTGGTGAGAGTCATAGTGGACAGGCCAAATTTCCTTCATCTTCTCAGAAAGTAGAGGCGTTGGTCATGATCTGATCAATGATGTGAAGTAAAACCTGAGTTCAAATAACATACTGAGATATCACATGGTCAGCTCCAACCTTAACAAATGATTAGAAAAGAATTAAGGAACAGGAGATTTGAGATACCCAGCTGATTCTGGGGATGGTGGGACTGATGTATGAGGCGAAAGTGACTAGTTTCAGATTGTTTTCGGTAGAGTTCAGTAGAATGAGGGGGGACCTCATAGAGACTTATAAAATTCTAACAGGACTAGACAGGGTAGATGCAGGGGGCATATCCCAATGGTGGGTTTGTCCAAAACCAGGGGGTCACAGTCTGGGGATTCGGGGTAGACTATTTAGGACGGAGATGAGGAGACATTTCTTTACCCAAGGAGTGGTGAACCTATAGAATTCATTACCAGAGGAAGTAGTTGATGCCAAAACATTGAATGTTTCAAGAGGTGGATGGATATAGCACTTGGGGAAAATGGGATCAAAGATTATGAGGAGAAAGCAGGATTAGGCTATTGAGTTGGACAATCAGCCATGATCGTGACGAATGTCAGAGCAGGCTCGAAGAGTCAAATGGCCTCCTCCTGCTACTATTTTCTATGTTTCTGTGATACTCAGCACTAATCAACTAGTCTCATCCTTGCTGATATCATTCAAGTACAATGTCTGCTGTAGAACTGTGCCTCAAATTTAAAGTTCTAATTTTTTGTGCAAAACCACTCAATGATCTCACCACTCTGTTTCTCTGTAACCTCCTCCAGCACTACAACACAAATACACTGTCCCCTCCCATTCTGGCTTCTTGTGGACCCCCAATTCCTTTCTGTCAGGATCTCCCTTCCAAAAGGGCACAGCATCAAGATAAGGTCGGGGGGGGGGGGGCTGCAGTTTAGATCAGAGTTGAGGAGGAACTTCTTCACTCAAAGGGTGGTGAATCTCTGGAATTCTCTGCCCATTGAAGTGATGGAGGCTACCTCGCTGAATATATTTAAGTCACGGGTAGATAGATTTCTGGTAGACAGGGGAATTAAGGGTTATGGGGAGAAAGCGGGAAAGTGGAACTGAGCCACTTCAGGTCAGCCATGATCTTATTGAATGGTGGGGCAGGCTCGAAGGGCTAGATGGCCGACTCCTGCTCCTATTTCTTATGTTCTTATGTTCTTAAAACTCTTCAACTCTCTCACCTCTTTTAAGAGGCTCCTTGAACCTACATTTTTAACCAGGTTTTTTGTCATCAGTTCTTAGATAAACTTCTATGGCTTGCAGTTGAATTCTGTCTGATAAAGCTCCTGTGAAGTGTCACATTATGTTTTTGCTGTGTTAATGATGCTGATAAATGCCAGCTGTTGCTGCTGTCCAGGTTTAGGATTGTGCAGAGTTTGATATTGACTAGCAGTCAGACCGCACATGGACACAGGGCAGGAAGTGGCTTAGTCGTAATGTCACTGGACTAATAATCCAGAGACCTAGTTGAATTCTCCTAGGACAGGGGTTCAAATACCACCTCGGTAGCTGGTAGAATTTAAATTCAATTAATAAATCTGGAATATAAAACTAGTTTCAGGAATGGTGACCATGAAGCTATCAGCAATGGTTGTAAAAACCCATCTGGTTTACTAATGTCCTTTAGAGAAGGGAAGCCACCATCCTGACCTAATCTGGCCTACATGTGACTCCAGAACCATAGCAATATGGCTGACACTTAACTGCCCCTCTGGAATGGCTGAGCTAGACACTCAATTCAAGGTGCAATTAGGGATGGGCAATAAATGCTGGCCCAGCCTGTGATGCCCACATCCCAGGCATGAATAGAGAAAGGTAGGTCACACACAGACAAAGGCCATTTGCACTTCCAAAAAAGGGAACAGATTTTCATTTCCACAATATTTTATCACAACCCAGACTGTGTCATTCATGTGGTCTACAACGCATGCAGCTACAATGGTTAAACAGGTAAATAGAGAGGCTATAGAGTGCAGAGCAAGATCCGGGGGGACTTTAAACTAGAAAGGATGGGGGGAGGGAATTGTGATGGGGGGACTGGGACGGAGGAGGTTAGCTCCCATGTAGGGGAGGACCGCAGGCAGTATGAGAGGGAGGTTAGACAGGGGGTGGAGAAGGGTAATGCCCAGACTGAGGGGCTGAAGTGTATATATTTTAACACCAGGAGTGTAGTGAATAAGGTAGGTGAGCTTAGGGCGTGGATTGCTGCTTGGGAATGTGATGTGGTGGCCATTACGGGGACTTGGATGTCTCAGGGACAGGAGTGGGTACTTCAGGTGCCAGGATTCAGATGCTTCAGGAAGGACAGGGAGGGTGGCAGAAGAGGTGGTGGAGTGGCACTGTTGATCAGGGACAGTGTCATGGCTGCAGAGAAGGAGGATGCCGTGGAGGGACTATCTACTGAGTCTGTGTGGGTGGAAGTTAGGAACAGCAAAGGGTCGAAAACTTTGCTGGGTGTATTCTACAGGCCGCCCAATAGTGACAGGGAAGTTGAGGTGCAGATAGGGAAACAGATTCTGGAGAGATGTTTTAATAACAGAGTTGTCGTGATGGGAGACTTCAATTTCCCAAACATCGACTGGAATATCCCTAGGGTAAGGGGTTTGGATGGGGAGGAGTTTGTTAGGTGTGTTCAGGAAGGTTTCCTGACACAATATGTGGATAAGCCTACGAGGGGACAGGCTGTACTTGACCTGGTACTGGCGAATGAACCAGGGCAGGTGATGGGTCTCTCGGTAGGAGAGCATCTTGGGAATGGTGATCATAATTCTATCTCCTTCACAATTGCATTGGAACGAGATAGGATCAGGCAGGCTAGGAAGGTGTTTGTCTGGAGTAGGGGGAAATACGAAGAAGTCAGGAAGTTACTTGGACAAATAAACTGGAAGGAGGCGTTCTTAGGGAAAAGTACCGAAGGAAGGTGGCAGATGTTCAAGGAATGTTTGTCTGGAGCTCTGCATGACAATGTTCCGATGAGACAAGGGGGTTTTGGTAGGTCACGGGAACCGTGGTGCACGAAAGCTGTGGTGAACCTAGTAAGGAGGAAAAGAAAGGTGTACAAAAGGTTCAGGGAACTAGGAGATGTTAAGGATCTTGAGGAGTATAAGGATTGTAGAAGGGAGCTTAAAAGGGAAATTAGGAGAGCCAGAAGGGGTCATGAGAAGGCCTTGGCGGGTAAGATTAAGGAGAATCCCAAGGCCTTCTATAAATATGTGAAAGGTAAAAGGATGAGAAGAGAAGGGATAGGACCTATAAAAGGGGAAGGGGGAAAGGTCTGTGTGGAACCAGAGGAAATGGCAGAGGTGCTTAATGAGTACTTTGCCTCAGTATTCACAGTGGAAACTGATCTGGGAGATTTTGCTACGGTTTTGCAGCAGATGGAAAAGATTGAGTATGTGGATATTGAGGAGGATGTGTCAGAACTTTTGAATTCTATCAAGATAGATAAGTCGTCAGGACCAGATGGGATGTACCCCAGGATACTGTGGGAGGCGAGGGAAGTGATTGCAGAGCCCCTGGCGATGATCTTTGCGTCGTCAATGGAGACGGGAGAGGTTCCGGAAGATTGGAGGATTGCGGATGTAGTTCCTATTTTCAAGAAAGGGAACAGAGATAGCCCGGGAAATTACCGACCGGTGAGTCTGACCTCAGTGGTTGGTAAGCTGATGGAGGGGCTTCTGAGGGACAAGATTTACGAGCATTTGGAGAGGTTTGACATGATCAGAAATAGTCAGCATGGTTTTATCAAGGGCAGGTCGTGCCTTACGAGCCTAGTTGAGTTCTTTGATAATGTGACTGAACACATTGACGAAGGAAGTGCAGTGGACGTGGTGTACATGGACTTCAGCAAGGCGTTTGATAAGGTCCCCCATGCAAGACTTCTTGCGAAGATGAGAGGGCATGGGATCCAAGGGGCTTTGGCCTTGTGGATCCAGAACTGGCTTGCCTGCAGAAGGCAGAGAGTGGTTGTGGATGGGTCTTTTTCGGCATGGAGGTCAGTCACCAGTGGAGTGCCCCAGGGATCTGTTCTAGGACCCTTGCTGTTTGTCATTTTCATAAATGACCTAGATGAGGAAGTGGAGGGATGGGTAAGTAAGTTCGCTGATGACACGAAGGTCGGTGTGTTGTGGATGGTCTGGAAGGATGTCAAAAGTTGCAGCAGGACATAAATAGGATGCAGGACTGGGCGGAGAAGTGGCAGGTGGACTTCAACACAGATAAATGTGTAGTCGTCCATTTTGGCAGAACCAATGGGATGAACGAGTACACTATCAAGGGCAGGAGTCTTAGTAGTGTTGAAGAGCAGAAGGATCTTGGGGTCCGGGTCCACAGGACTCTTAAATCGGCCTCGCAGGTGGAGGATGTGGTCAAGAAGGCGTATGGTGTACTGGCCTTCACTAATCGAGGGATTGAGTTTAGGAATCGGGAGGTAATGCTGCAACTTTATAAGACCCTTGTCAGGCCTCATTTGGAGTATTGTGCGCAGTTCTGGTCGCCTCACTATAGGAAGGACGTAGAAGCTATTGAAAGGGTACAGAGGAGATTTACAAGGATGTTGCCTGGACTGGGAGGCATGCCTTATGAAGTTAGGTTGAGGGAGCTGGGACTCTTTTCCCTGGAGAGACGAAGGTTGAGAGGCGACCTGATAGAAGTTTATAAAATGTTGAGTGGAATAGATAGGGTGGATTCTCAGAGGGTATTTCGCCGGGTTGAAATGGTCGCTACGAGAGGACATAGATCGAAGGTGCGTGGAGGCAAGTACAGAAGTGATGTTAGGGGTAAGTTTTTCACTCAGAGGGTGGTGAGTGAATGGAATCGGCTGCCGTCAGTGGTGGTGGAGGCGAACTCGCTGGGGTCTTTTAAAAGACTTCTGGATGAGTATATGGAATGTAATGAGATTGGGGGTTATAGATAGGTCTATAGATTGGTAGGTGTTGATGTGATCGGTGCAACTCGTGGGCCGAAGGGCCTGTTTGTGCTGTAGTGTTCTATGTTCTATGTTCTATCCCAGGAACAGCAAGAAGACAAGTTTGTTTTGGTGAGTATTTGTTGAAGGAACTACTGGACGAATCTTTAAAATCCACTTGAAAGGACTGATCGGACCTTAGAATGACATTTAATCCAAAACATTGTACCTCAAATGGTGCAGCACTCCCACACTACTGACCCTCTGACAGTGCAGCACTCCCACACTAATGACCTTCTGACAGTGCAGCACTCCCTCAGTACTGACCCTCTGACAGTGCAGCACTCCCTTTGTACTGACCCTCTGGCAGTGCGGCACTCCCTCAGCACTGACCCTCTGACAGTGCAGCACTCCCACACTAATGACCCTCTGACAGTGCAGCACTCCCTCAGTACTGACCCTCTGACAGTGCAGCACTCCCTTTGTACTGACCTTCTGACAGTGCGGCACTCCCTCAGCACTGACCCTCTGACAGTGCGGCACTCCCTCAGTACTGACCCTCTGACAGTGCGGCACTCCCTCAGTACTGACCCTCTGACAGTGCGGCACTCCCTCAGTACTGACCCTCTGACAGTGCGGCACTCCCTCAGTACTGACCCTCTGACAGTGCAGCACTCCCTCAGTACTGACCCTCTGACAGTGCAGCACTCCCTCAGTACTGACCCTCTGACAGTGCGGCACTCCCTCAGTACTGACCCTCTGACAGTGCGGCACTCCCTCAGTACTGACCCTCTGACAGGTTGTCAAGAAGGCATGCTTGCCTTCATCAGCCAGGACATTGAGTTTAAAAATTGGCAAATCATGCTGCAGCTTGAAAGAACCTTAGTTAGGCCGCACTTGGAATATAGTGTTCAATTCTGGTCGCCACACTGCCAGAAGCATGTGGAGGCTTTGGAGAGGGTACAGAAATGATTTACCAGGATGTTGCCTGGTATGGAGGGTATTAACTATGAGGAGAGGCTGGAGAAACTTGATTTGTTCTCACCTGAATGACGGAGGTTAAGTGGTGACCTGATAGAAGTCTACAAGATTGTGAGAGGCATGGACAGAGTGGATAGTCAGAAGCTTTCTCCCGGGGTGGAGGAGTCCATTACAAGAGGGCACAGGTTTAAGGTGTGAGGGGCAAGGTTTAAAGGAGATGTACAAGACAAATTTTTTACACAGAGGGTAGTGGGTGCCTGGAACTCGCTGCCAGGATAGGTAGTGGAAGTGGAAGCAGATACGGTAGTGAGTTTTAAGAGGCATCTTGACAAATACATGAATAGATTGGGAATAGAGGGATATGGTCCCCAGAAGGCAAAGGGGTTTTAGTTAATTCAGGTAGCATGGTCGGTGCAGATTTGGAGGGCCGAAGGACTTGTTCCTGTACTGGAATTTTCTTTGTTTTTTGTTCTTTGCACATTGTACTCCAGCTGTGGTCTCACCAAAGTTCTATAAAACTCCAACATGATCTCTCTGCTTTTATAATCTATGCCTTGATTGATAAAGGCAAGTGACCCACCCCACGAATATGCCCTTCCGCTTTCAGAATTTTGTGGACAAACGCGCCAACCTCTCTTTGTTCCACAGAACTTCCCAGTGTCCTTACACTCTTTGAGTACTTTCTTGTCAAATTAATCCTTCCAAAGTGTATCACCTCACATTTTTCGAGGTTAAATTCCATCTGCCATTTATCTGCCTGTTTGACCATTCATTCTATAGCTTCTTGTAACCCAAGACACTCCACCTCACTGTTAAATGCCTGGCCAATCTTTGTGTCACCCACAAACTTTTTAATCCTGCCCCCACATGGTTATCTATGTCATTTATATAAGTAATAAATAATAGAGGGCCCAACACAGATCCCTGTGGTATGCCACTGCACCCTGGCTTCCAGTCACTAAAGCAGCTTCTGTCATCACCCTCTGTCTCCGACAACTGAGCCAATTTTGAATCCACTTTATCAAATTACCCTGTATCCCATGTAAATTTACCTTCTTTAACTTCCAGTGCAACGACAATAATGTCTTCCTCAATATCGACAAAAAGAACTAGCAATCAACTTCAGGAAGCGTAGTGGAGAACATGCCCCTATCTACATCAATGGGGATGAAATAGAAGTAATCCAAGCTTCAAGTTTTTAGGTGTCCCGATCACCAACTTCCTTTCCTAGTCCCTCCATGCTGACACTATGGTTAGGAAATCCCATCAATGCCTCTACTTTCTCAGAAGGTTAAGGAAATTTGATATGTCAGCTATAATGGAGCCAGGGAGGCACGGTGGCACAGTGGTTAGCACTGCTGCCTCACAGTGCCGGGGACCTGGGTTTGATTCCTGGCTTGGGTCACTGCCTGTGTGGAGTTTCCTCCGGGTGCTCCGGTTTCCTCCCACAGTCTGAAAGGTGTGCTGGTTAGGTGCATTGATCTGAAGAGGCACCGGAGTATGGCTACCAGGGCAATTACACAGTAACTTTATTGCAATGTTAATATAAGTCTTACTTGTGACTAATAAATAAGTTGTACAAGACATTGGTAAGGTCACACTTGGAAAACTGTGTGCATTTCTGGTCACCCTATTATAGAAAGGATATTATTAAACTAGAAAGAGTGCAGAAAAGATTTACTAGGATGCTACCAGGACTTGATGGATAGAGTTATAAGGAGAGGCTGAATAGACTGGGACTTTTTTCTCTGGAGTGTATGAAGCTGAGGGACAATCTTATAGAGGTCTATAAAATAATGAGGGCATAGACAAGGTAGATAGTCAATATCTTTTCCCAAAAGTAGGGGAGTCTAAAACTAGAGGGCATAAGTCTAAGTTGAGAGGGGAGAGATACAAAAGTGTCCAGACTGGCAATTTTTCCACACAGAGGATGGTGAGTGTCTGGAACAAGCTGCCAGCGGTCGTAGTAGAGGTGGGTACAATTTTATCTTTTAAAAAGCATTTAGATAGTTACATGGGTACGATGGATATAGAGGGATTTGGGCCAAATGTGGGCAATTGGGATTAGCTTAGGGGTTTAAAAAAAAGGGCGGCATGGGCCAAAGGGCCTGTTTCCATGCTGTAAACCTCTATGACGCTAAGACTCTGTCTATATTTCCCGCTGCCTCAGCAAAGTTGCCAGCAAAATTAAAGACGCCACGCAACCTGGACATACTCTCTTCCACCTCGTTCCTTTGGGAAAATTGTACAAAAATCTGAGGTCACGTACCAACCGACTCAAGAACAGCTTCTTCCCTGCTGCCATCAGACTTTTGAATGGTAATACCTCACACTAAATTGATCTTTCTCTACACCCTAGACCCTAGACTTAACAGTGCATTCTGAACTCTCTCCTTTCCTTATCTATGTATAGTATGTTTTGTCTGTATAGCGTGCAAGAAACAATACTTTTCACTGTATGTTAATACATGTGACAGTAATAAATCAAATCAAATCACATCAAAATTCTTTCCAAGTCTCCCATGTGGGACCTTATCAAAGACTTTGCTGAAATCCATTCATCGACTGCACTATCCTGATCTACACTCTTGGTCAGCTCCTCAAAAAATTTGTTAGGCATGTCCTCCCTCTGATGAAGCCATACTGACTATCCCTGATCAAGTTCTATCTCTCCAAATGGAGATAGATGCTCTCCTTCAGAATAGTTTCCTTGCCGCTGACATGAGATTCACTGATCCGTAATTCACAGGTTTATCTCTATTATCCTTCTTAAATAGAGCTTTTGTCCTGTTGTCTGGCACCTTTCCTGCGGCCAGAGAGGAATTAAAAATTTGAACCCCAGAATTCTGTCCGCAGGAACATCAGGGTGGATCTCTGGATGATTAGCCCAGTGACATTATCTCCATGCCATTTTATCAGTTGATACCGTTTCCCAACAAAAACTTACCCATCTCAGTCTTGAAAACTCAAACTGTCCAAACACGGAAGGAAAGAGTCCTCGATTTTCCCTATCCTTTGTGTGAGTAACTGCTTCCTAAATGGATTAGCTCCAATTTTAAGATTATGTTTGCTTGTCCTTGACTACCCCGCTAGAGGAAATTGCTTCTCTCTAATCACTCCTTTTATAATGTTAAACATCTCAATTAGAGAACTTCTCACCTTCAAAACTCAAACATAACTGAGTCTGTGCATCCCCAAATTTTAACCTGTTCAGCCCCACGATCATTCTGGTGAATCTGCACTGCTTCCCCTCCCATGTATCCTTCCTGGGCTATGGGGTCCAGTCTGAATCCAGTTACTCCAGATGGGGTCTTACCAGAGCATTATACATCTTACTCCTTCCCCTTTCTATTCCAACCCCTGGGGTAAAGGACAAAGTTTCATGCACTGTCATGGTGATTTTTTTTGCATTTTTCTACTACGTTTATTAACTTTGGAAAGCCGATTGATTCTTGAAACTGTGTAGCTCTGAGTAATTTCTACGCAGCTCTCTCATAGCCCTTTTAACTCTATAATATTTGGAAGATTATAATTATGATCTGAAGGAGGAGACTGCGGGGAGTCAGACAGAATCTCCCCCACTACCACTTCAAACATTCTTCCCAAAAGACAATGCCAACTAACTGTTTCCCCGCCCCCACATGCAGTAACCCACATTGTCAGTCAAAGAGAAATATGATTGAAGGATTCTTAAAAAAAAGCCTTACCTTTCTTTCACATTTCTTGTGACATGTCAGTTTGCAAACTGGGGAGAGACAGGGAGAGAGAGAGAGAGACCGACAGACAGACAGAGAGAGAAAAAAAACATTAGCTAGAATTCAGAAACTTCATTTAAAAAAAACACATGATTAAAGAGACAATACAGGACTGATCTGCTTTCCACTAACCTCAGCATGTCCTGGGTTCCATAGAACTTCCATTTCACACACACACACATAAATGCACGGAAAAGATCCTTGTAAAGTCAGTGGTTTCTTAAGTTGCCAAGACTAGCAGCTTGAACACGCTGGCTGGCTGCCAGCTCTGTCTTCGACAGGTATGTCAATGTGAATGATGTTGTCGTCTTTACTTAAATAGCAACCCACTTTGTTTAACCCACAGCATGGCCACAGTGAAGGCACTTTGGGAGAACCTTGTAGCCTGAGGCACCGAATATTTTGAACAGGAAGGAGAGAGAGAAAAAAAAAATGAGTCTGGAATCTGCTTCAGTCTCAGAACCGGATTTCAAGGTGGGAGGAGGCAGATCAGAGGCAGGACTCTCTCAAAAAACTAAACACAAAATAAGATTCCCACTATTGACAGGCTGAATTTATTAAATCTTCCACACAGTAAGGGTGCACATTGTGTTACTGACATTACAACAGTGTCTACACTCCAGAAAGTACTTCAAGGCTGTAAAGTGCTTTAAAACATCAGTGGTTCTGAAAGAGCTGCATAAGCACAATTCTTTCCTTATTTCCCCTTCGATGTGGAGTAAATGTTCAACAGTCTTATTATAGATTCATACAACCCTGCAGTGCAGAAGGAGGTCATTCAACCCATCGAATCTGCACCAACCACAATCCCACCCATGTCCTATCCCATAACCCCATGCATTTACCCTGCTGATCTCCCGACACTAAGGGGCAATTTAGTGGCCAACCTACCTAACCCACACATCTTTGGATTGACCAATTATCCTGGCCAATTGGCCACTCTTCATCCAGCCTGCAGCATTGAATGGTGACAAGATATTTGACCATAGCAAATCGAGAGGAAACACAACTCATATCCACCATCAGGGAGTCACGGGACAGGGATCAGGAGTGAGAACACCAACTGTTTTCACATCTTGTCCATCTGTCCCTAACCAGAAGATACTGAGGCTACTTGTAGAATCTATCGCTCTTTCCCCAGCTGAGCTAAACAGACTCAGCCCAGGAAGGCTGTGCACAGAAGAAAGAATTTGTAGTTCTGTTATAGAAACATAGAAACATAGAACAGTACAGCACAGTACAGGCTCTTCGGCCCTCAATGTTGTGCCGAGCTATGTCCAAACCGAAGATCAAGCTATTCCACTCCCTATCATTCTGGTGTGCTCCATGTACCTATCCAATAACCACTTGAAAGTTCCTAAAGTGTCCGACTCCACTATCACAGCAGGCAGTGCATTCCACACCCCAACCACCCTCTGAGTGAAGAATCTACCTCGGACATCCCTCCTACATCTCCCACCATGAACCTTATAGTTATGCACCCTAGTAACAACTACATCCACCCGAGGAAATAGTCTCTGCATGTCCACTCTATCTATCCCCCTCATCATCTTATAAACCTCTATTAAGTTGCCTCTCATCCTCCTCCGCTCAAAAGAGAAAAGCCCCAGCTCCCTCAGCCTTTCCTCATAAGACCTACCCTCCAAACCAGGCAGCATCCTGGTAAATCTCCTCTGCACTCTCTCCAATGCTTCCACATCCTTCTTATAGTGAGGTGACCAGAACTGAGCACAATATTCCAAATGTGGTCTCACCAACATCCAATATAGTTGCAAGTCAACCTTTAAGGTTAAAACCCCCTGTTAATAAACACTAACACACTATAAGCCTTCTTCACAGCTCTATCCACTTGAGTGGCAACCTTCAGAGATCTGTGGATATGAACCCCAAGATTTCTCTGTTCCTTCACATTCCTCAGAACCCTGCCGTTGACCCTGTAATCCTCATTCAAGTTTATCCTACCAAAATGAATCACCTTGCACTTATCAGGGTTAAACTCCACCTGCCACTTTTCAGCCCAGCTCTGCATCCTATCAATGTCTCTTTGCAGCGTGTAAGAGCCCTCCACCTCATCCACTACTCCACCAATCTTGGTGTCATCAGCAAATTTACTGACCAACCCTTCTGCTCCCTCCTCCAAGTCAGTGACAAAAATCACAAATAGCAGAGGACCCAGCACTGATCCCTGTGGTACACCGCTGGTAACCGGCCTCTGGTCTGAAAACTTTCCTTCCACCACCAGCTTCTGTCTTCTATGAGACAGCCAGTTACTTATCCAATCGGCCAAATTTCCTTTATCCCACACCTCCTTACCTTCTTCATGAGCCTACTGCCTGCTAATACCTGGGTGCTTATTTTCAGTGACTGATGCACAAGGACACCAAGGTCTTGATGAATATCCACCTCTCTCAATTTACACACATTCAAGTAATAATCTGTCTTCCTATTATTGCTACCAAAGTGGATAACCTCACACTTATCCACATTATACTGCATCTGCCATGGAGATGCCCACACACTCAGCCAGTCCAAATCACACTGAAGCATCTCAGCATCCTCCTCACAGCTCACCATCTCACTCAATTTTGCATTATCTGCAAATTTGGAGATAATACATTGAGTTGTCTCTTCAAAATTATTAATTCATAATGCAAACAGTTGGGTCCTAGCACAGATCTCTGTGGAACTCCACTAGTCACTAACTGCCAATCAGGAAAAGACTCATTTGTGCCAACTCTTTGCTTCCTATCTGCTAACGGCTTTCTATCCATCTCAAGACATTACCCATAATCCCCTGTGTTTTAACTTTATTTAGTAGTTTGTTACATGAGGCCTTGTTGAAAGCCTTCTGAAAGTCTAAATAAATCCACTGGTTCTCTCAGTCAACTCTACTAGTTACATCCTCAAAATATTCCAATAGATTCCTATAGATATGATTTCCCTTTTCTTTATTCATTCATTCGTAGGGCATGGTCATCGCTGGCTGGGCCAGCATTTATTACCCATCCCTAGTTGCCCTTGAGAAGGTGGTGGTGAGCTGCCTTCTTGAATTGCTGCAGTCCATGTGCTGTGGGTTGACCCACATTGCCATCAGGGAGGGAATTCCAGGATTGTGACCCAGTGACTGTGATATATTTCCAAGTCAGGATGATGAGTGGCTTGGAGGGGCACTTGCAGGTGATGGTGTTCCCATTTATTTGCTGCCCTTGTCCTTCTAGATGGAAGTGGTCACAGGTTTGGAAGATGCTGTTTAAGGATCTTTGGTGAATTGCTGCAATGCACCTTATAGATAGTACACACTGCTGCTACTGAGCGTCAGTGGTGGAGAGACTGAATGTGTGTGGATGCGTGCAATCAAATAGGCTGCTTTATCCTGGATGGTATCAAGCTTCTTTAGTGTTGTTGGAGCTGCACCCATCCAGGCAAGGGGGGAGTATTCCATCACACTCCTGACTTGTGCCTTGTAGGCGTTGGACAGGCTCTGGGGAGTCAGGAAGTGAGTTACTCGCCACAGTATTCCTAGCCCCTGACCTGCTCTTGTCGCCACTGTGTTTATGTGGTGAGTCCCGTTGAGTTTCTGGTCAATGGTAACACCAAGGATGTTGACAGTGGGGGAATTGAGTGATGGTTACATCATTAAGTGTTAAGAGGTGATGGTTAGAGTGTCTCTTATTAGTGATGGTCATTGCCTGGCATTTGTGTGGCGCAAATGTTATTTGCTACTTGGATATTGTCCAGATCTTGTTGCATTTGAACATGGACTGCTTCAGTATCTGCGGAGTCGCAAATGGTGCTGAGCATTGTGCAACCATCCCTACTTCTGACCTTATGACGGAGGGAGGATTATTAATGAAGCAGCTGAAGATGGTTGGGCCTAGGACACTAGCCTGAGGAACTCCTGCAGAGGTGTCCTGGAGTTGAGATGACTGACCCTCCACAACCAAACCATTTTCCTGTTTACCAGGTATGACTCTAACGAGTGGAGAGTTTACACCCATTGATTCCAGTTTTGCTAGTGCCACACTCGGTTGAATGTTGCCTTGATGTCAAGGGCTGACACTCTCACCTCATCTCTGGAATTCAGCTCTTTTGTCCATGATTGAACCAAGGCTGTAATGAGGTCAGGGGCTGAGTGACCCTGGCAAAACCCAAACTGGGCGTCACTGAGCAGGTTATTGCTGAGCAAGTGCTGCATGATAGCACTGTCGATGACCCTTCCATCACTTTGCTGATAATCAAGAGTAGACTGGGCAGTAATTGGCTGGGTTGGATTTGTCCTGCTCCCTGTGTACAGGACACACCTGGGCAATTTTCCACATTGTTGGGTAGATGCCAGTGTTGTAACTGTACTAGGATGGGCTTGGCCAGGGGAGCAGCAAGTTCTGGAGCACACTTCTTTAGTATTATTGCCAGAATGTTATCAGGGCCCGTAGCCTTTGCAGCATCCAGTGCCTCCAACCATTTCTTGATATCACGGGGAGTGAATCGAATTGGCTGGAGACATGCATCTGAGATACTGGGGACCACTGGAGGAGACCGAGATGGATCATCCACTCGGAACTTCTGGCTGAAGATTGTTGTGAATACTTCAGCTGTATCTGCACTGATGGGCTGGGCTCCTCCATCATTGAGGATGGGGATATTTATGGAGGCTCCTCCTCCCTTGAGTTGTTTAATCGTCCATCACCATTCTTGACTGGATGTGGAAGGACTGCAGAGCTAAGATCTGATCCGTTGGTTTTGGAATCACATAGCTCTGTCTAACCGTTGTTGTTTTTGCCATTTAGCATGCAAGTCATCCTGTTTGGTAGCTTCATCAAGCTGATACCTCATTTTTAGGTACGCCTGGTGCTGCTCCCCACATGCCCTCCTGCATTCTCCATTGAACCAGAGTTGATCCCCTGGCTTGATGGTAATGATTGAGTGGGGGAGATGCTGGGCCATGAGGTTGCAGATTGTGCTGCAGCACAATTCCGCTGCTGATGATGGCCCACAGCACCTCATGGATGCCCAATCTTGAGATGCTAGGTCGGTTCGAAGTCTTAAGTGGCCATCAATAGACTCTTTATTCCAGATATTTTATTGAATTTAAATTCCACCATCTGCCATGGCGGGATTCGAACCCGGGTCCACAGAACATTATCTGGGTTTCTGGATTAATAGTCAAGCGATAATATCACTAGGCCATTGTCTCCCCTTTGTAAATCAATGCTGTCTCTGTCTGATTATACCACTGTCTTCCAAGTGCTGAGTTATGAAACTCTTGATAATGGACTCCAGCAACTTCCCCAGTTTGGATGTTATGTTCATTGATTTATGGTTCCCTGTTTTCTCTCTGCCTTCCTTTTTGAATAGCGGGCTTATATTAGCTATCCTCCAATCTGTAGGAACTATCCCAGAGTCCAACGAATTTTGGAAAATAAGCACCAATGGATCTACTGTTTCCGGGGCCACTTCCTTCAGTACTCTGGGATGAAGATTATCAGGACTGAAGATTTATCCACCTTCAATCCCGTCAATTTCCCCAAAGCCATTTCTCTACTAATGCTGATTTCCTTCAACTCCTTACTCAAACTTGTTTCTCTCAGAACTTTTGGTACATTATTCATGTCTTCCTTTATAAAGACTGAAGCAAAGTACAAATTTAATTCCTCAGCCAATTCTTTATTCCCATTATGAATTCTCCTGTTTCTGTTTATAAGGGTTCTACTTTCATTTTTGTCAATCTTTTTCTCATTACATATCCACAGAAATCTTTACAATTAGTTTTTATGTTCCCCACTGACTTACTTTCATACTCTGTTTTTCCCTTAATAAATCCCTTGGTTCTCCTTTGGTGAATTTTAAACTGCTCCCAATCCTCAGGCCCATTGTTTTTTCTTGCAAATTTGTATGCTCCTTCCTTGAACCTGATACAATCTCTAATTTCCCTTGTAAGCCATGGTTTGGCCACGATTCCCTTGCCATTCTAGTGCCAAACAGGAATAAATGACTTTTGGAGTTCACCTATTCATTCTTTAAATGCCTGTCATTGCCTGTCTACTGTCTTTCCTTTCAATAATGTTTCCCAGTCCATCATGGCCAATTCATGCCACATACCATCATAGTTCCCTTTATTGAGATTCAGGACCCTGGTCTCAGGATCAACTATGTCACTATCCATCTTGACAAAGAATTCTACCATATTATGGTCACTCGGCCCCAAGGATTCTCTCACAACTAAACTGCCAACTAATCCTTTCTCATTGCACAACACCCAGTCCAAGATGGTCTCTCCCTTGTTGGTTCTTCAATGTAACCAGAAAACCCATCTTGTACGCACTACAGAAATTCCTCCCCTATTGATCGGAGTTGAGGAGGAACTTCTTCACTCAAAGGGTGGTGAATCTCTGGAGTTCTCTGCCCGTTGAAGTGGTGGAGGCTACCTCACTGAATATATTTAAGTCATGGGTAGATAGGTTTCTGATAGACAAGGGAATTAAGGGTCATGGGGAGAAAGCGGGAAAGTGGAACTGATCCACTTCAGATCAGCCATGATCTTGTTGAATGGCGGGGCAGGCTCAATGGGCTAGATGGCCTACTCCTCCACCTATTTCTTATGTTCTTATTGTACTGTGACTGATTTGATTCTTCTAATCTATATGCAGATTATAGTCACCCATTATCACAGATGTTCCTTTAACACATGCATCTCTGATTTCCTGTCTAATATTTTTCCCAACATCATTACTACAGTTTGGTGGTCTGTACACCACCCCCATCAATGTTTTTTGTCCCTTGTTGTTTCTTAATTTAACCATACAGATTCCACATCATCCATGCTGATATCCTTCCTCAATATCGTATCAATATCATCTTTAATCAACAATGCAACTCCACCACCTTTATCTTTCCGTCTGTCCTTCCTAAACACTCAATAGCCTTCAAAGTTTAGTTCCCATCCTTGCTCACCTCGGAGTCACATCTCCATAATGCCAACTATATCATACCTTTACATTTATCTGTGCAACTAATTCATCCATTTTGTTTCAAATGCTTTGAACATTCAGGCACAAAACCTTAAGGTGGGCACTTTAAACATTTCTTTTCCCTCTCCTATTACTGATTACTTGGTCCTTACCCAACTGTAGCCCTTGATTTCCCTGCCTATCACCTTGCTATTAGTCTTTTCCTCTTGTTCTTAATTCCCTCCGACCTGAATCCTTGCAAAGGTTTCCATCCCCTACCATATTAGTTAAAATCCTCCCTAAGCACCACTCCGTAATATTCCAGAGATACTGCTTCCACATTGCGGGGAGAATTTCTGGGGAATCAGACATTGAAATCTAGGTTAAGCTGTGGAAATTGTCTGAATATTGTAAATTTGGACCACTACTTAATGAAATTTTGCGAGACAGATTGGTATGTGACAAAAATGACCTAATCAACCAAAAGAAGCTACTGGCAGAACTGAATTGGATTTAAAGAAAACAATTGAAATAGCCTGATTACTTAGAATGCAGAAAAAGGGACTCAGGAACCACAAAGAGCATCAGACAGCAATGTCATAGAAACCCTACGGTGCAGAAGGAGGCCATTCAACCCACTGAGTCTGCACCAACAGCAATCTCACCCAGGCCCTATCCCCATCACCCCACATATTTACCCCACTAATCCCCCTAACGTAGGCACCCCGGGACACTAAGGGGAAATTTAGCATTGGCAATGCATCTAACTTGCACACTTTTTGACTGTGAGAGGAAACCGGAGGAAATCCACACAGACATGGGGTAAAGTGCAAACTCTGCACAGACAGATCCCAACTAGGTGTCTTCCAACTAGGGGAGGGAGTTCAAGTAATCAGTCCTCAAAGGAGAATGCTTATATAAGACAGGTGTTAAAGGGCTCCTGTTGATATAGAAATTCCAATGTCACCACCTGTCAGTCAAGGAAGGGCAGTGATGACCCTCAGAGTATTAGAGAACATACTCCAGAAAGGTACAATCACCAGATGACAGATTATTGCAAGCACTGCCAAAGGACACAGCTGGGGTGAGGTTTCAGGAGCAAAATGTGTGCTCCCTTGGCGAAAAGCCAAAGCCAGTACCTGTCCCACCATGCAGGTATCCCCTCCCCCAGAGACAGGACACTACAACTATCATCAGAACAAACGTTGTCCAATAATGGTGGAATTACTAGTGAATGGCCATCCCTTGAAGATAGGAGTGGACACAGGAGCTGCAGTCTCTGTTATTGGGAAGCAAATGCATCAGCATCTCCAATCTGGCATCCATTTCCTGAGGTTAGAAGCCACAAAGGCCAGAATAGCCACCTATACAGGGGAACCTTTACAAAAAAAGGCATCACAATGACCCCAGTAATGTACAGGCAGTAAGAACATAAGAACATAAGAACATAAGAACATAAGAAATAGGAGCAGGAGTAGGCCATCTAGCCCTTCGAGCCTGCCCCGCCATTCAATAAGATCATGGCTGATCTGTTGTGGCTCAGTTCCACTTTCCCGCCCTCTCCCCATAACCCTTAATCCCCTCTCTTATCAAGAACCCATCAACCCGCTTCTTAAAAAAAATTTAGCAAGGCAGCCTCCACCACTTCAACGGGCAGAGAATTCCAGAGATTCACCACCCTTTGAGTGAAGAAGTTCCTCCTCAACTCCGTTCTAAACCGCCTCCCCTTTATCTTGAGGCTGTGGCCCCTAGTCCTACTGTCTTTTTTGAGCGGGAAGAGTCTCTCCACCTCTATCCTATCCGTCCCATTCATCATCTTATACGTCTCAATGAGATCTCCCCTCATTCTTCTAAACTCTAACGAGTACAAGCCTAGTTTATTCAGCCTCTCCTCATAGCTCAATCCCCTCAACTCCGGTATCAGCCTAGTAAACCTCCTCTGCACCTCCCAATCACTGTTGTATGGGGGCATGGAGAAAGCCTCATGGGGAGGGATTGGCTCCAGCAGATCCAGCTGAACTGGTTGGACATCTTCAGGCTGGGCATGGGGAACTGTACAAAGTTATTACAAGATATCCTGGAGTTTTCCAAAAAGCTTGGGAAAAATAAAAGGTACCAAGTCCAGGACCTACATTGACCCCGATGCTACAACTTTGCTTTGCTTGGAGAGGGAGAAATGAATTTTCTGAAGTAACCCATTTAGGCTACCGAGTAGATGACAACTTGGTAGAGGGTAAGGTGAAGGCCACCAAGGAAGCACTAACCTCTAGAAACACCAGGAGTTACATTGACATGGAAACATAGAAAATAGGAGTAGGAGAAGGTAATTCAGCCCTTTGAACCTGCTCCAAAATTCAGTACGATCATGGCTGATCATCCAACTCAATATTCTGATCCCACCTTCCCCCCATATCCTTTGATCCTTCACCCCAAGTGCTATATCTAAATGCTTCTTGAAAACATTCAGAGAGCAATTCTCCCAAAAAAACTATAAGTGTTGAATCTACGGGAAAACTGGAGTAATTCACACGGTTTTTTTTCAGTGGGAGTTCAGACTAGAATCTCCCACACTCTGTGCAACGCAAAGGCCACCAGTGTGAATATCATTAAAATGCTAAGGGGCAGGGCCTATTTCCGCTGGAGAGGCTGAAACCAGCCTGCACAGTGGCCCTGAAGTGTCAGCCTCTGGTTTGCTGACCAGCTCAATCGCAGCCCCCCAACATTCCTGGGTCAGCTTCGAATCCACATAATACTGCACCTACCACTCATTCAACTTGTCCAGATCACATTGAAGCATCTGTGCATCCTCCTCAGAGTTCATCCTTCCACCCAGAGTTGTTCAATTGGAGATATTATGTTTAGTTCCCTTATCTAAATCACTGGGTAAAGGTAAAGTTGCCGATAGTAACATATGACCATAGGCTGTGACTGGTGATTTAACAAGTGGATCACCACACATCAGGCAATGAGCAAGGTTGTGAAGGCGGGGCCTTCATGAATAACCTCAGCTGGTACGAGAATTGAACCCACACTGTTGGCATTGTTCTGCATCACCAACCAACTGTCCAGCCAACTGAGCCCCAGATTGTTAACATACACGGTGAATAACTGGGGTCCCAGCACTGATCCCTGAAGTAGCTCGCTAGGCACTGCCTGACACTTGGAAAAAGACCAGTTTATTATTTACTCATTGTTTCCCGTCTGCCAATTAGTTTTCTAACCATCTGAATACGTTATCCCCAATCCCATGCACTTTAATTTTACATGCTAATTTCTAATGTGGAGCTTGTCAAAAAATCCTTCTGAAAGTTGAAATAATCCAATTCTACTGACTCCCCCTCATCAACTCTATGAGTTACATCCTCAAAGAATTCCAGTAGATTTGTCAGGTATGATTTCCCTTTCATTAATCTATGCTGACTTATCTGATTCTGCCAATGTTTGTGTTGTATGTGATCTATAACCTGTCTTTCTCTCAGCTGAACAGAGACGCCTGTGCAGCTCTGGATCTCCTCAAAACAGCAGAAGCTGTCAAGACAACTGTTATTAGCCAAATAGAACTGCAAGTTCCCAAGTGCTCCAGTGAAAAGGAGTACCAGGACTGGGATTTCAGGTATGCAATTCTGGAAAACATTCATTGGTCAGAGCAGTCAACCACCCAGGTTCCAGTAAAAGAGAGTGACCAGCAGCCTGATCACCCTCACCCTCCAGTTCTGACGATGCTACAGCAGGTCAACACTACAACCACTGAACATAAGCTGCAAGTCCCAACTGGCAGATCAAAGCCACAAAAGATGCTGGAGCCTGCTCCACACTGTCCAGTGCCAACAGGAAAAGGCAGGGGTGAGTGAATCACTGCACCTCATTTTCTTCAGAGAAATTCTCATCCTCAGTCACAGAGGACATTGAGATGGCCCACGTGATGACAGAAGAAAAGAAAGGACAAGGAGACAAATACAACATTTGTCCACTCTGCGAGAAACAGGTCATCAGCAACCACTGACCAGCATAACAACTGAACTGACCAAGTCTGGTTCAACAAACTTGAAGAGGTTTCTTCACCCACAGAGTGCTAAACCTGTGGGATTCGCTACCACCAAACATAAGCTGCAAGTCCCAGCTGGCAGACCAAAGCCACAAAAGAAAGTAGTTGAGGCCAAAACATTTATGTTTTCAAGTAAGAGTTAGATATGGTTCTTGGGCTAAAGGGGTCAAAGGATATGGGGGGAAAATGGGAACAGGTTCCAGAGTTGAATAACCAGCTATGATCTTAATGAATGATGGAATAGCTCATAAGGTTAGAAGTGGGGATGTTCGCTAATGATTGCACAATGTTCAGCACCATTCGCGACTCCTCAGATACTGAAGCAGCCCATGTTCAAGCACAAGATGTGGACAATATCCAGACATGGGCTAACAAGTAGCAAGTAACATTCGCACTACACAAATGCCAGGCAATGACCATCACCAATAAGAGACACTCTAACCACCACCCCTTGACATTCAATGCTCAAACCATCACTGAATTCCCCACTATCAATATCCATTCAGCTGGACTCACCATGTTAACACAGTGGTTACAAGAACAAGTCAAAGGCAAGGAATACTGCGACAAGTAACTCACCTCCTGACTCCCCAAAGCCGATCCACTATCTACAAGGCACGAGTCAGGAATGTGAGTCCACGTCTGGCATGTGGGACTCTTTTAAGGAACAGTTGATAAGGCTGCAGGACAGGCATGTGCCTGCAAAAAAGGAAGGAATCGGAAAGGTAGGATTCGAGAGCCATGGATAACCAGGGAAATTGAGGATCTGATTAAAAAGAAAAGAGAGGCGTACGTTAGGTCCAGGCAACTGAAAACAGATGGAGCTCTGGAGGAATACAGGGAGAGTAGGGAATAACTCAAACGGGGAGTTAGAAGGGCAAAAAGAGGTCATGAAATGTTCTTGGCAGACAGGCTTAAGGAGAATCCTAAGGCATTTTATTCATATGTTAGGAACAAAAGACTTGTCAGGGAAACAATTGGACCTCTCAGGAACAAAGGAGGGGAATTATGCTTAGAACCCAAGGGAATAGGGGAGATCCTAAATGAATACTTTGCATCAGTATTCACAAAGGAGAGGGACATGTTGACTGGGAGTGTCTCAGAGGGAGATGTTGACCCGTTAGAGAGAATCTCCATTACAAAGGAGGAAGTGTTAGGTTTTTCAGGGAACATTAAAACTGACAAATCCCAGGGCCTGATGGCATCTATCCTAGACTGCTCAGGGAGACGAGAGATGAAATTGCTGGGCCTCTGACGGAAATCTTTGTCTCTTCACTGTACACAGGTGAGGTCCCTGAGGACTGGAGGATAGCGAATGTGGTACCGTTATTTAAGAAGGGTAGTAGGGATAACCTGGGTAATTATAGGCTGGTGAACTTGACGTCCATGGTAGGGAAGTTGTTGGAGAGGATTCTTAGAGATAGGTTGTATGCGCATTTAGAACGGAACAATCTCATTACTGATAGCATGGCTTTGTAAGAGGGAGGTCATGCCTTACAAATTTGGAAGAGTTTTTTGAGGAGGTGACAAAAACGGTTGACAAAGGAAGGGCCATGGATGTTGTCTATATGGATTTCAGTTATGCGTTTGACAAAGTCCCTCTTGGCAGGTTGGTTAAGAAGGTTAAGGCTCATGGGATACAAGGAGAGGTAGCTAGCTGGGTAGAGAACTGGCTTGGCTACAGGAGACAGAGAGTGGCAGTCGAAGGGTCTTTCTTTGGCTGGAGGTCTGTGACCAGTGGTGTTCCGCAGGGCTCTGTACTGGGACCTCTGCTATTTGTGATATATATAAGTGAGCTGAAAGAAGGTGTAACTGGTGTTATCAGCAAGTTTGCGGATGATACGAAGATGGCTGGACTTGCGGATAGTGATAAACATTGTTGGACAATACAGCAGGAGATAGATAGGCTGGAAAGTTGGGTGAAGAAATGGCAGATGGAATTTAATCCAGATAAATGCAAGGTGATGCATTTTGGAAGAACTAATGTAGGGGGAGCTATACAATAAATGGCAGGGCCATCAAAAGTATAGACACACAGAGGTACCTAGGCGTGCAAGTCCACAAATCCCTGAAGGTGGCAGCACAGGTGGAGAAGATGATGAAGAAGGCAAATGGCATGCTTGCCTTTATAGGACGGGGTATAGAGTATTAAAGCTGGAGTCTGATGTTGCAGCCGTGTAGAACGCTGGTTAGGCCACATTTGGAGGACTACGTCCAATTGTGGTCTCCACACTACCAGGAGGATGTGGAGGCTTTAGAGAGAGTGCAGAGAAGGTTTACCAGGATCTTGCCTGGTATGGAGGGTCTTAGCTATGAGGACAGATTGGGTAGACTGGGGTTGTTCTCTCTGGAAAGACGGAGAATGAGGGGAGACCTAATAGAAGTGTACAAAATTATGAAGGGTATAGATAGGGTGAATAGTGGGAAGCTTTTTCCCAGGTCGGAGGTGACGATCACGAGGGGTCACAGGCTCAAGGTGAGAGGGGCGAGGTATAACTCCGATATCAGAGGGACGTTTTTTACGCAGAGGGTGGTGGGGGCCTGGAATGTGCTGCCAAGCAGGGTGGTGGAGGCAGACATGCTGGCATCGTTTAAGAATTACCGGGATAGTCACATGAGTAGCCTGGGAATGGAGGGATACAAACGAATGGTCTAGTTGGACCAATGTGTGGCATAGGCTTGGAGGGCCGAAGGGCCTGTTTCCTGTGCTGTACTGTTCTTTGTTGATGAAATACTCTCCACTTGCCTGGATGGGTGCAGCTCCAACAACACTCAAGAAGCTTGACACCATCCAGCCCAAAGCAACCCGCTTCATTGGCACTACATCCACAAAAATCCACTCCCTCCACCACCAATGCTCAGTATAAGATGAACTGCAGCAATTCACCAAAGATCCTTAACAGCACCTTCCAAACCCACAAACACTTACATCCAGAAGGGCAAGGGCAGCAGATACATGGGTACACCACCTGCAATTCTCCTCCAAGCCACTCACCGTCCTGACCTGGCAATATATCATTGTTTCTTCGCAGTCACTGGCTCAAAATGCTGGAATTCTCCCCCTAATGCTTGTGGGTCAATCCATAGCACATGGACTGCAATGATTCAAGAATGCAGCTTACCACCACCTTCTCAAGGGCAATTAGAGATGGACAATAAATGCTGGCCAGTGAGTGATGTCCATGTCCCATGAATGAATTTTAAAAAGAGCAAGCTTGAAGGGCCAAATGCCCTAGTCTTGTTTCTATTTTCCATGTTTATTTTTTTTTAATACAGAGAAACAGAGGAAAAGAATGAAAAGATACCCAGAGCCAGAAAAAGCTCCAAACCTACAGAAAGAACCAGCAGCAACAGAGCCTATCACTCCTCCGATAGTATTTTGAACAAGATAAGAGAGTTATATGGGCTTCAGAGTATCTGAACTTTTGAATTCAAGGACTTGTAAGGGGAAGGTAGGGTAGTGATAATGTAGTAATGACAATGTCAGTGTAGGATAGTAGTGGCACAGTGGTTAGCATTACTGCCTCACAGCACCAGGGACCCAGGTTCAATTCCAGTCTTGGATCACTGTTTGTGTGGAGTCTGCATGTTCTTCCCATGTCTGTGTGGGTTTCCTCTGGGTGCTCTGGTTTCCCCCCACAGTGCAAAGATTTGCAGGTTAGATGGATTGGTGATGATCAATGCCTAGGGTTACGGTAATAGAACTGGGAAGTGGGCCTAGGTAGAGTGTTCTTTCAGAGGATTGGTGCAGAATCAATAGGCCAAATGGCCTCCTTCTGCAAAGTATGAATTCTTATAACAATACAACATTAGGGAAACTATAGTCACTTAAAATATATCAGGTAAATATTTGGGGAGGTGTAGTTTAAGGATTTGGCATATATAGAGTTAACTGAGCATACAGCTGTCCACACAGTGATGTCAGAGAACATATGATCTGTACCCAGGGTCAGTGTGATGTTGAACAGAGCCACATACAGACCTAAGCATATAGTTTTGTAAATAGTTTTAGTAGTTAATAAAGATTTATAATTAACCTGCTAAAGACTACAAAGATCTTTCAAACCTATTAAAATGTAACCAACACCTCACTACAAGGTTCTTCCTATCTTCTCTAACCAGATCTTTCATAGAATCATTGAGGCCATGTCTGCACTGGTCATCAAGCACCTAGCCATTCTAATCCTATTTTCCAGCACTTTGTGTACCTCCAACAATTCTCCTCTCAGGTTTCTTCAAGTAAAACAGCCTAATTTCTTGAGTGTAACTTCATAACTTAAGTACTTCATTTCTGGAGCATTTTTGTAAATATTTCCTGCATTTTTTCCAATGCATACACATCCTTTCCAAAATGTGGCACCCAGAACTGGTGTCTTATTCAAATACAAGTACCTCTTGTACCCTTGCTCTTTTATCTATGCCCGTATTAATAAAACCTAGAATATTGTGGTTTTTATTTGCCATTCCCTAGCCTGTTACCTTCAGTGACTTATGGACATAAATCCAAGTCCCTCGCTTTAGAGTTGGACCCTTTTCAACTTGGAGAAATGAGAATTCTTTAACAGGAAGACCTCCACCTTCTTCCTACTAAAGAATTCACATTTCTCCAAGTTGAATTCATCTGCCACCTGTCCATTGATTCCACCATGTTTAGAATTCTGCACTATCCTCTTACAGTTCACTTTGTTTCCAAGTTTTGTATCACACACCAAGTCCGTCTACTTTAGGATAAAAATGGAAAGGGACGAGTGCCGTCCGAAGGGGAGGGTGCTGAACTGGGGGAAGGCGCGCTATAGCCAGATTAGGAGGGAGCTGAAGGACACTGATTGGGAGGGACTGTTAGCTGGCAAGTCCACGGTTGGCAAGTGGGAGGCTTTTATGGGCAAACTGAAAATGTTGCAGGAAAGGCATGTTCCGGTTAAGCGGAAGGATGGGAAAGGTAGGATTAGAGAGCCGTGGATTACAGGGGGTATCGAAGACTTGGTCAGGAAGAAGAGGGAAGCGTATGTTAGGTCAAAACAACTGGGTACAGAGAGTGCGCTGGAGGAATATAGAGAGAGTAGGAGGGAGCTAAAAAGGGGAGTTAGAAGGGCGAAGAGAGGGCATGAAATGGCTTTGGCTGATAGGATTAAGGAAAACCCAAAGGCATTTTACCCCTACATTAGGATCAAGAGAGTGGTTAGAGGGAAAATTGGTCCTCTTAGGGACAAAGGAGGGAATGTATTGAGTCGGAGGGAATGGGGGAGATCCTGAATGAATACTTTGCGTCGGTATTCACGAAGGAGAGGGGTTTGGTGTTGTGCAGTGTCTTGGAGGGAGCTGTAGATCAGTGGAAGGAAATATCCATTACGAGGGAGGAAGTGCTAAGGTTTTTAGGTAGCGTAAAGACGGATAAAGCTCCGGGGCCTGATGGTATTTATCCCAGGCTGCTTAGGGAGGTGAAAGATGAAATTGTTGGGCCTCTGGCGCAAATCTTTGTCTCTTCTTTGGACACAGGTGAGGTCCCAGAAGACTGGAGGGTAGCTAATGTTGTACCGCTGTTTAAAAAAGGTAGTAGGGATAACCCTGGAAATTATAGACCAGTGAGTTTGACATCGGTGGTAGGAAAATTAATGGAAAAAATACTTAGGGGTAGGATGTATGAGCATTTGGAGCGTTGCGATCTGATTAGGGATACGCAACATGGCTTTGTTAGGGGGAGGTCTTGCCTTACGAATCTGGTAGAATTCTTTGAGGAGGTGACAAAAACGGTTGACAATGGGAGAGCCGTTGATGTCATCTATATGGATTTCAGTAAGGCATTCGACAAAGTGCCTCATGGTAGGCTGGTAGAAAAGGTTAGGGCACATGGGATACAACGGCAGGTAGCTAGGTGGATTGAGAACTGGCTGGGCAATAGGAGACAGAGGGTAGTTGTTGAGGGGACCTTTTCGGGCTGGAGGCCAGTGACCAGTGGTGTGCCGCAGGGCTCAGTACTGGGACCTCTCCTCTTTGTAGTATACATAAACGACTTGGAAGAGAGCGTAGGTGGTGTGATCAGCAAGTTTGCTGATGACACCAAGATGGCAGGGTTGGCGGATACTGAGGTGGAATGTCAGGTGATACAGCAGGATATAGATAGGTTGGTACATTGGGCAGATAGGTGGCAGATGGAATTTAATCCTGACAAATGCGAGGTGATGCATTTTGGAAGGAATAATGCAGAGAGGAGCTATGTGATAAAAGGTAGACCGATTAGGAGTATAGAAATACAGAGGGACCTGGGAGTGCAGGTTCACAAGTCTATGAAGGTTGCGACACAAGTAGAGAAGGTTGTGAGGAAAGCTTATGGAATGCTAGCCTTTATAGGAAGGGGAATAGAGTATAGGAGCTGCCGTCTAATGCTTCAGTTGTACAGAATGTTGGTTAGACCGCATTTGGAGTACTGCGTCCAGTTCTGGTCACCTTACTACCGGAAGGACGTGGAGACTCTGGAGAGGGTGCAGAGGAGGTTTACCAGGATGTTGCCTGGCATGGAAGGACTGAGTTATGAGGAAAGGTTGGAGAAACTGGGACTTTTCTCCTTGGAAAGACGGAGATTAAGGGGAGACATGATAGAGGTATATAAGATACTGAAGGGAATAGATAGAGTCAATAGTGATAGGCTGCTCCCTAGATTGGGTACAATTACGAGAGGTCATGATCTAAGGGTGACGGGGGAGAAGTATAATTTGGACGTGAGAGGAAGGTTCTTCACGCAGAGGGTCGTGGGGGTATGGAACGCGCTACCGAGTAGGGTGGTGGAGGCAGGCACGTTGGACTTGTTTAAGGTTTACTTAGATAGACACATGAGCGAAACAAGGATGGAGGGTTATAGTAGGGGGTATTAAATAGGGTCAGAGCCTCGGGAGACACCGGAAATGCAGACTTACATGTTAACGTTTTTGTCTTTTTATTCCGCAGGTGGAGGTCCACCTTGTTGTCAAACGAGGGGCATGCACACGGTGGGTCGTGCGTGGGCTGTTCTTGGAGGTTCCGGGAGTGGCCTAGTACTTCGTGTCGGTGTGTGTGCTTGATCCTGGACAGGTAGACGGGCGCCGCAACAGCTCAGTGACTAGCACTGCTGGCTGTGCAGATACATGGATTTGGGCCTGTGTCTGTGGGAGTTTGCGCATTCTCCCTGTGGTTGTGTGGGTTTCCTCCGGGTGCTCCAGTTTCCTCCCACACCCCAAAGATGTGCTCTTAGGCTGATTGGTATACCAAATTGACACTATTCTCCCCTGAATCTGGCTAAGTTAGGGGTTCCATTCGCATACACGCAGGGCAGGGCAGGTGTAGGAGGATGCGGCGGCGCAGGCTCGTTGGGCCGAAGGGCCTGTTTCCCGTGCTGGGTTGTTCTTTGTATCTTTGTAAAAGCAAGAGTCCCAAAACTGACCCCTGGGGATCTCCACTCCAAATCTTCTCCTGCACAAAAAATATTGATCACTACTCTCTCTTTCCTGTCACTCAGCCACTTTCCTATTTATGTTGATAATAAGCCTGTTATTCCATGAACTATAACTCTGCTCACAAATCTGTTGCGTGGATTTGTATCAAATCCTTTTTGAAAGTCCATGTGTGCTACATCAGCAGCATTAGCCTCATCAGCCCTCTTTGCTACCTCTTGCAAAACCTCCAGCAAGTTAGCTAAACATGATTCTCCCTTAAGAAATCCATGCTGGCTTTCCTTAATTAATCTTGATTTGCATACGTGACTACTAATTTTCTATCAGCTTATTATTTCTAGAAGCTTCCCCAGCACCAAAGTTAAAGTGACGGCCCTGTAGTTACTGGGCTTATCTTTACACCCCGCCTTTTTTGAACAAGGGTGTAACAATTGCAATTCTCCAATCCGCTGGCACCACCACTGAGTCTAAGAAATACTGGGAAATTTTGGCCAGCGCCTCCCCAGTTTCCACTCTCACTCCCTTCAACACCCTGCCACATCCCATCTGATCCTGATGCTGATCAACTTTGCATTCTGACAGTCTATCTAATACTTTTTCCTCATAAATGTTAAATTCTTCTGGTATCTAAATGACCTCTTTATTTATCATGACCTGGATAGCACCTTTTTTCTTGGTTAAGACAGTTGCAAAGTATTAATTTAATACCTCATTTATGGTCTCCATGTAGAACAAAGAACAACACAGCATGGGAAACAGGCCCTTCGGCCCAACGAGCCCGCGCCACCATCTTAACAATGTGTTTTTCCTCCTCCACCCTTGACCCATGTCTATGCTTATGGTACCCCCATTGGAAACCAGATTAAGGGAAGAATAATTTAGGGACAAGGAGAATAATTTAGGGCCACCATACCCCTCCTTTTATCACCCTTTTAATCTTCTGTGGTTCATAATATCTCTCGTTATCCAAGGTTCCCAAAACTTGCCATACTTATCCTTCATCCTTACAGGAATGTGTTGATCCTGTATCCCTATTAACTTACACTTGAAAGCCTCCCACATGCCAGATGTTGATTTACCCTCAAAAATCTGCCCCCAATCTACATTCTTTAGTTCCTGCCTAATATTGTTGTAATTAGTCATCTCCCAATTTAGCACCTTAATTTGAGGACTACACTTGTCTTTATCCATCAGTACCTTAAAGCTTACTGAATTGTGGTCACTGTTCCTGAACATCTCCCCTACTGAAACATCGACCACCTGGCTGGGCTCATTCCCCAATACTAGGTCCAGTAGTCCTTGTCCCTAGTTGGACTATCTACATATTGTTTCAGGAAGCCTTCCTGGATGCTCCTTACAAACTCTGCTCCAACCATGCCCTTCACACTAAGTAAGTCCCAGTAATATAGGGGAAACTAAAATCTCCCATTACAACAACCCTGTTACTTTTACACCTTGACAAAATCTGCCGACATATCTGTTCCTCTATCTCCTGCTGGCAGTTGGGAGGCCTATAGTAAACCCCCAACATTGTGACTACACCTTTCCTATTCCTGAGCTCTACCCATATTGCCTTGCTGTATGTGCCCTCTGAGGTATCCTCTCGGAGTACAGCTGGGAAACATCTTCTATGTTTCTATGTAGATTGTTCTTTGTCCTTTTTGATTGCCAGCGTAAACCTCAAGGTACAATGATCACTGTTCCCTCAATGTTCCCTCATGTCTCCTACTGACACTAGATCCACTTAGCCCTCATTCCAAGAAACCAGGTCTATTAGTGTCTTTTTCCTTGTTGGGCTAGAAACATACTAAAGGGAACTTTCCTGAACAAATTCCAGACATCTTGCCTGTCTCTGCCCTTTACACTACTACTATCCAAATCCAAATTCCAATAATTGAAGTCCCTAGTTATAACTACTCAATAATGTTTGATCTTGTCTGTAATTTCCTTGCAAATATGTTCCGCTACATCCTTCCCATTAGTTGGTGTTCTGTAGACTACACTGAGCAATGTAGCTCGACCAACATAGCTTCTGTCCTTGTTCACTCCGAGACATCCTGTTTGTCTGGCGTTGCAATGTTTTCCTTAATCAATACAGTTACCTCTCCCTCTTTTCTTTATTTCTGGGATGGCCTCACAGCGTCAGGGACCCGGGTTTCATTCCTGGCTCGAGTCACTGACTGTGTGGAGTTTGCATAGTCTCCCCGTGTCTGCATGTGTTTCCTCCGGGTATTACAGTTTCCTCCCACAGTCCAAGATGTGCCGGTCAGGTTGATTGGCCATGTTAAATTGCCCCTTAGTTTCTGAGGGGCTAGCAGGGTAAATACATGGTTCAACTTAGGGGTAGGGGCTGGGAGGGATTGTGGTCGGTGCAGACTCAATGAGCAGAATGGCCTCCTTCTGCACTGTAGGGATCCTATGGATTTAATCTCTCCTGAATATAGAACATAGAACATAGAACACTACAGCACAAACAGGCCCTTCGGCCCACGAGTTGCGCCAATCACATCAATACCTATCAATCCATAGACCTATCTATAACCCCCAATCCCATTAAATCCCATATACTCATCCAGAAGTCTTTTAAAAGACCCCAGCGGGTTCGCCTCCACCACCACTGACGGCAGCCGATTCCACTCACTCACCACCCTCTGAGTGAAAAACTTACCCCTAACATCAAGTTTTTTTTTCACCCTACTATAAATTAGACCGGAGGGGATTCCCGATACTCTACACGGGTAGAGTATCCCAGCCCTCCCCCCTCCCCTAACCTAAAAAAAAGAGAGAGAGAGAGAGGGGCTCTGTCTGAGAGCAGGTAAGACTGCTTTTGTTTTTGTGTGTGCTGTAAGGGCTTTGGCTCACAGGGCCAAGAGATAAGGTAAGTTATAAGTTTTTTTTACTTTGGGTTGCTATAAGGGGTAAATATGAGTGTGAGACCTGTATGTTGTTGCCAATGCAACATGTGGGAGGTCTTGGAGGCTCCTGGCCTGCCAGACATCCACACCTGTGCTCGGTGTGTGGAGCTGCAGGCCCTACGAAACCAGGTTAAGGAGCTGCAAATGCAGCTCGAGGACCTTCGGCTCGTTCGGGAGAGTGAGGAGGTTATAGATAGGAGCTATAAACAAGTAGTCACATCAGGGCAACGGGATGAGGGCACTTGGGTTACTATTAGGAAGGGGAAAACACGGGTGATGGAGAGCACACCGGTGGATGTCCCCCTTCAAAATAAGTACTCCGGCCTGAGTACTACTGGGGGGGACAGCTCATCTGAGGGAGGAAGCGGTGGCCAGGTCTCTGGAGCTGAGCCAGTGAGCCAAAAAATCAAAAAAGAGAGCAGAAAGGTAGTTTTAATAGGGGACTCCACAGTGAGGGGCGCGGACAGGCGTTTTTGTGGACGTAGACGGGAGTCGCGGATGGTGGTTTGTCTCCCTGGGGCTGGGATTCGGGATGTCTCTGGGCGGGTCCCAGACATCCTGAAAGGGGAGGGTGAGGAACCAGAGGTTGTAGTACATATAGGTACTACTGACGTAGGCAAGAAGAGGGAGGCACTCGTGAAAAGGGACTATAGGGAACTGGGTAGGCAGCTGAGGAAGAGAAAAGCGAAGGTAGTAATCTCAGGATTGCTGCCTGTGCCACGGGAGAATGAGGGAAGAAATGAAATGAGGTGGAGGGTGAATGCGTGGCTGAGGGACTGGTGTAGAGGGCAGGGATTTCGGTTCCTAGATCATTGGGACCTCTTTAGGGGCAGGTGTGACCTGTACAGTAAAGACGGGTGGCACTTAAATCCCAGGGGGACTAATATCTTGGTGGGAAGACTGGCTAAGGCTACCGGGGGGACTTTAAACTAGAAAGGATGGGGGGAGGGAATTGTGATGGGGGGACTGGGACGGAGGAGGTTAGCTCCCAGGTAGGGGAGGACCGCAGGCAGTATGGGAGGGAGGTTAGACAGGCGGTGGAGATGGGAAATGCCCAGACTGAGGGGCTGAAGTGTATATATTTTAATGCAAGGAGTGTAGTGAATAAGGTAGATGAGCTTAGGGCGTGGATTGCTGTTTGGGATTGTGATGTAGTGGCCATTACGGAGACTTGGATGTCTCGGGGACAGGAGTGGGTACTTCAGGTGCCAGGCTTCAGGTGCTTCAGGAAGGACAGGGAGGGTGGCAGAAGGGGTGGTGGAGTGGCACTGTTGATCAGGGACAGTGTCATGGCTGCAGAGAAAGAGGATGTTGTGCAGGGACTGTCTACAGAATCTCTGTGGGTGGAAGTTACAAACAGCAAAGGGTCGAAAACTTTGCTGGGTGTATTCTATAGGCCGTCCAATAGTGACAGGGAAGTTGAAGTGCAAATAGGGAAACAGATTCTGGAGAGATGTTTTAATAACAGAGTTATCGTGATGGGAGACTTCAATTTCCCAAACATCGACTGGAATATCCCTAGGGTAAGGGGTTTGGATGGGGAGGAGTTTGTTAGGTGTGTTCAGGAAGCTTTCCTGACACAGTATGTGGATAAGCCTACGAGGGGAGAGGCTGTACTTGACCTGGTACTGGCGAATGAACCAGGGCAGGTGATGGATCTTTCGGTAGGAGAGCATCCTGGAAATGGTGACCACAATTCTATCTCCTTCACAATTGCATTGGAACGAGATAGGATCAGGCAGGCTAGGAAGGTGTTTGTCTGGAGTAAGGGGAGATACGAAGAAGTCAGGAAGATACTTGGACAAATAAACTGGAAGGAGGCGTTCTTAGGGAAAAGTACCGAAGGAAGGTGGCAGATATTCAAGGAATGTGTGTCTGGAGCTCTGAATTACAACGTTCCGATGAGACAAGGGGGTTTTGGTAGGTCGCAGGAACCGTGGTGCACAAAGGCTGTGTTGAACCTAGTCAGGAGGAAAGGGAAGGTGTATAAGAGGTTCAGGGAATTAGGAGATGTTAAAGATCTTGAGGAGTATAAGGACTGTAGGAAGGAACTTAAAAGGGAAATTAGGAGAGCCAGAAGGGGTCATGAGAAGACCTTGGCGGGTAAGATTAAGGAGAATCCCAAGGCCTTTTATAAATATGTGAAAGGTAAAAGGATAAGAAGAGAAGGGATAGGACCTATAAAAGGTGAGGGGGGAAAGGTTTGTGTGGAACCAGAAGAAATGGCAGAGGTGCTTAACAAGTACTTCGCCTCAGTATTCACAGTGGAAGCTGATCCGGAGATTTTGTTATGGATTTGCAGCAGATGGAAAAGATTGAGTACGTGAATATTAAGGAGGAGGATGTGTTGGAACTTTTGAATTCTATCAAGGTAGATAAGTCGCCTGGACCAGATGGGATGTACCCCAGGATACTGTGGGAGGTGAGGGAAGAGATTGCAGAGCCCCTGGCGATGATCTTTGCGTCATCAATGGAGACGGGAGAGGTTCCGGAGGATTGGAGGATTGCGGATGTAGTTCCTATTTTCAAGAAAGGGAACAGAGATAGCCCGGGAAATTACCGACCGGTGAGTCTGACCTCAGTAGTTGGTAAGCTGATGGAGAGGCTTCTGAGGGACAAGATTTACGAACATTTGGAGAGGTTTGACATGATCAGGAATAGTCAGCATGGATTTGTCAAGGGCAGGTCGTGCCTTACAAGCCTAGTTGAGTTCTTCGATAATGTGACTGAACACATTGACGAAGGAAGTGTAGTGTACATGGACTTCAGCAAGGCATTTGATAAGGTCCCCCATGCAAGGCTTCTTGAGAAGGTGAGAGGGCATGGGATCCAAGGGCCTTTGGCCTTGTGGATCCAGAATTGGCTTGCCTGCAGAAGGCAGAGAGTGGTTGTGGATGGGGCTTTTTCTGAATGGAGGTCAGTCACCAGCGGAGTGCCTCAAGGATCTGTTCTGGGACCCTTGTTGTTTGTCATTTTCATAAATGACCTGGATGAGGAAGTGGAGGGATGGGTAAGTAAGTTCGCTGATGACACTAAGGTCGGTGGTGTTGTGGATGGTCTGGAAGGATGGCAAAAGTTGCAGCAGGACATAGATAGGATGCAGGACTGGGCGGAGAAGTGGCAGATGGACTTCAATGCGGATAAATGTGTAGTCGTCCATTTTGGCAGAACCAACGGGATGAACGAGTACACTATCAAGGGCAGAAGTCTGAGTAGTGTTGAAGAGCAGAAGGATCTAGGGGTCCGGGTCCACAGGACTCTTAAATCGGCCTCGCAGGTGGAGGAGGTGGTCAAGAAGGCGTATGGTGTACTGGCCTTCATTAATCGAGGGTTTGAGTTTAGGAGTCGGGAGGTAATGCTGCAACTTTATAAGACCCTTGTCAGGCCTCATTTAGAGTATTGTGCGCAGTTCTGGTCGCCTCACTATAGGAAAGATGTAGAAGCTATTGAGAGGGTACAGAGGAGATTTACAAGGATGTTGCCTGGACTGGGAGGCATGCCTTATGAAGTTAGGTTGAGGGAGCTGGGACTCTTTTCCCTGGAGAGACGAAGGTTGAGAGGCGACCTGATAGAAGTTTACAAAATGTTGAGAGGAATAGATAGGGTGGACTCTCAGAGGCTATTTCCCCGGGTTGAAATGGTTGCTACGAGAGGACACAGATTTAAGGTGCAAGGAGGGAAGTACAGAAGTGATGTTAGGGGTAAGTTTTTCACTCAGAGGGTGGTGAGTGAATGGAATCGGCTGCTGTCAGTGGTGGTGGAGGCGAACTCGCTGGGGTCTTTTAAAAGACTTCTGGATGAGTATATGGGGTTTAATGAGATTAAGGGTTATAGATAGGTCTGTAGGTTGGTAGGTGTTGATGTGATCGGCGCAACTCGTGGGCCGAAGGGCCTGTTTGTGCTGTAGTGTTCTATGTTCTATCACTTCTGTACTTGCCTCCCCACACCTTAAATCTGTGTCCTCTCGTAGCAACCATTTCAACCCGGGGAAATAGCCTCTGAGAATCCACCCTATCTATTCCACTCAACATTTTATAAACTTCTATCAGGTCGCCTCTCAACCTTCGTCTCTCCAGGGAAAAGAGTCCCAGCTCCCTCAACCTAACTTCATAAGGCATGCCTCCCAGTCCAGGCAACATCCTTGTAAATCTCCTCTGTACCCTTTCAATAGCTTCTACATCTTTCCTATAGTGAGGCGACCAGAACTGCGCACAATACTCTAAATGAGGCCTGACAAGGGTCTTATAAAGTTGCAGCATTATCTCCCGATTCCTAAACTCAATCCCTCGATTAATGAAGGCCAGTACACCATACGCCTTCTTGACCACATCCTCCACCTGCGAGGCCGATTTAAGAGTCCTGTGGATCCGGACCCCAAGATCCTTCTGCTCTTCAACACTACTAAGACTCCTGCCCTTGATAGTGTACTCGTTCATCCCGTTGGTCCTGCCAAAATGGACAACTACACATTTATCTGTGTTGAAGTCCATCTGCCACTTCTCCGCCCAGTCCTGCATCCTATTTATGTCCTGCTGCAACTTTTGACATCCTTCCAGAGAATCCACAACACCACCGACCTTCGTGTCATCAGCGAATTTACTTACCCATCCCTCCACTTCCTCATCCAGGTCATTTATGAAAATGACAAACAGCAAGGGTCCTAGAACAGATCCCTGGGGCACTCCACTGGTGACTGACCTCCATGCCGAAAAAGACCCATCCACAACCACTCTCTGCCTTCTGCAGGCAAGCCAATTCTGGACCACAAGGCCAAAGGCCCTTGGATCCCATGCCCTCTCACCTTTGCAAGAAGTCTTGCATGGGGGACCTTATCAAACGCCTTGCTGAAGTCCATGAATACTTTGTATCCAGCAATATTTAACACCCAGTCCTGACCCTCTTTGAGCTACGTCTCTGCTATAGTCACAGCATCATATTTCCACATCACAATTTGTGCCTGGAACTCACTATTCTTATTTTCCGCACTCCATGCATTTGGTCCCTCTCCTTCTCTTACCAAATTTTACCATTTATCTGCACACCAGAAGACTTTTGGATTCCCTTTAATGTTAGCTGCCAGTTTCTTCTCATACTCTCCATTTGTTTATCTGATTTTCTTTTTCATTTCCCTTCTGAACTTTCTATAGTTAACCTGGTTCTGACATCTATCATACACACCATTTTTCTGTTTCAGTTTATTCATTATCTCCCTGTCTCTCTCAATATCCAGGAAGCTGTCTTTTTGTCACATTTCCACTTTGTAGGAACATTCCTCAATTATACAGATGCAAATTACTGCAGATGCTGGAATCTGAAACAAAAACAGGAAATGCTGGGAAATCTGAGCAAGTCTAACAGCATGTGTGGAGAGAGAATAGAGCCAACGTTTCAAGTCTGATTTTCTTTTCTGATTTTCTTTGCACATGGCTCTGACAAAGGGTCATCCAGATTTGAAACATTGGCATCTGCAGATGCTGCTAGACTTGCTCAGATTTCCCAGTATTTTCTGTTTTTATTCTGCAATTATACTCGGAGCGTCTCCTTTTTAAAGGCAGAGCATTATTCCAAGACAGTTTTGCCAGCCAATCTTTGACTCTACTTTATCTGGGAAATATCCATTCTCAATCCACTATAATTGGCCTTTCTCCAGTTCAGTACTTGATATCCTTTTCATGGTTGATCTAAACTGTTGTTGGCTAAATGTTGCTCTACTGAAACTTGATCCACTTGGCTCACCTTATTCTCCAAAACCAAATCCAGCTATTCCTCTTTTCTCTTTTGGCTGCAAACGTAATGATCAAGCAAATACTCCTGAACACATGTCAGAAACTGTTCCTCCAACACCTCCTCCAGTTCCCAAGGCACCTTTCCATGCAAGTGCACTTGATATTTACCTGCCCTTTGTCTCTTGCCTTGTCACCACCAGCCTTGCTTCAAACGTGGTACGGGTGCACAGTGGTTAGCACTGCTGCCTCACAGTGCCAGGGACCCAGGTTCAATTCCCAGCTTGGGTGACTGACTGTGTGAAATTTGTACATTCTCCTCATGTTTGCTTGGGTGTCCTCCAGATGCTCTTGTTTCCTCCCACGGTCCGAAAGACATGCTAGTTAGTTGCATTGGCCATGCAAAATCCCTCAGTGTACCCAGACACTGAAATGTAGCGATTAGGAGATTTTCACAGTAATTTCATTGCAGTGTTAATGTAAGCCTACTTGTGACACTAATAAATAAACTTTAAGATAAATGTTAAAACTTTAAGTGAAGCAGGGGTTTAATTGTACACCTCCAAATGCAATATACCATACTCATTGTTCACAATGAGATCTTGACATTCAGGAGGCCAAACACAGAGTAGGTGACCATGTTGCAAAACTGTTTAGTCTGCGAGCATGACTCTGAGCTTCTTGCCGCTTGTCCTTTTAATTCTCTACCCTTTTTGATTTGATTTGCATTATTGTCACATGTATTATTATACAGTGAAAAGTATTGTTTCTTGCACGCTATACAAAGCATACCATTCATAGAAAAGGAAAAGAGAGGGTGCAGAATGTAGTGTTATAGTCATAGGTAGAGTATAGAGAAAGATCAACTTAATGAAAGCTGGATCTATTCAAAAGTCTGATGGCAGCAGGGAAGAAGCTACACGATCTCAGACTTTTGCATCTATTTCCCATTGGAAGAAGGTGGGAGGGAGATTGTCTGGGGTGTGTGGGGGCCCTTGATTATGCTGGTTGCTTTTCTGAGGCAGTGGGAAATGTAGGTGGGGTCAATGGATGAGAGGCTGGTGTCAGTGATAGACTGGGCTTCGTTCATGACGCTTTGTAGTTCCTTGCGGTCTTGGGCAAAGCAGGAGCCATATCAAGTCGTGATACAACCAGAAAGAATGCTTTCTATGGTGCATCTGTAAAAGTTGGTGAGCGTCATAACTAACATGCCAAATTTCCTTAGTCTTCTGAGAAAGTAAAGGCAAGATAGCGCCAGCATGGGGGGACCAGGACAAGTTGTTGATGATCTAAAAACCTAGAAACCTGATGCTCTCGACCATTTTCACTTCATCCCATTGATGTAGACAAGGGTGTGTCCTCCACTACGCTTCCTGAAGTCAACAACTATCTCTTTTGTTTTGTTGACAATTGGGGGAGAGAGTATTGTTGCCGCACCAGTTCACCAGATTCTCTATCTCTTTCCTGTACTTCGTCTCATCATTGTTTGAGACACACAACAGTGGAGCCATCAACAAACTTGAAAATCAAGTTGGAGGGGCATTTGTCCACATAGTCATAAGTGTATAAGGAGTATAATAGGGGGCTGAGGACACAGCCTTGTCCTTAGCACCGGTGTTGAGAATGATTGTGGAGGAGGTGTTGTTGTCAATCTTTAGTGGTTGCACTCTATGGATTAGAAAGTCTAGAATCAAGTCATAAGAACATAAGAACATAAGAAATAGGAGCAGGAGTAGGCCATCTAGCCCTTCGAGCCTGCCCCGCCATTCAATAAGATCATGGCTGATCTGTCGTGGCTCAGTTCCACATTCCCGCCCATAACCCTTAATCCCCTCTCTTATCAAAAACCCATCAACCCGCGTCTTAAAAATATTTAGCGAGGTAGCCTCCACCACTTCAACGGGTAGAGAATTCCAGAGATTCACCACCCTTCGAGTGAAGAAGTTCTTCCTCAACTCCGTTCTAAACCACCCCCCCCTTTATCTTGAGGCTGTGCCCCCTAGTCCTACAGAGAGAGGAGCTGAGCCCCAGACCATGGAGTTTGGAGATAAGTTTTGTTGGAATAATGGTGTTGAAGACACCAAGAAATAAAAGTTTGACATAGGTATCTTTGTTATCTAGGTGTTCCAGGGTTGAGTGCAGGGCAGAGAGATGGCATTTGCTGTGGACCTGTTGCGGCGGTAGGCAAGCTGTAGTGGATCCAGGCAGTCTGGAAGGCTGGAATTGATTCATGCCATAAATAACCTTTCGAAGCACTTTATAATGATGGATGTCAGAGCCACCGGCCAATAGTCATTAAGGCATGCTGCCTGGCTTTTCTTAGGTACCGGGATGATGGTTATCTTTTGTTGTAAAGAGAGATGAGATCTGTCTGTGAATGCCTCCGCCAACTGATCCATGCAGGATCTGAGTGTTCATCCAGGTACCCCATCCCAGCCAGTCGCTTTCCATGGGTTTGACCTTCAAGATGACTGTTCTGATGTTAGCAATGTTGATCTCGGATATAGGCTTGGCCAAGGTTTCCGGGATGAAGGGCATGTTCTCACTGGCCTTTTACTCAAAACGGGCATAGATTGCATTGAGCGCATCAGGGAGGGCTGCACTGGTGCCTGGATTCTACATGCTTTCATCTTGTAACCTGTTACATCTTGCAGACCCAACAGACCTTATTCCACTCTGATCTTTCTATCCTTGGTCTGCTGAAGTGTTCTGATGAAGCTCAATGGAAGCTCAAGGACTGCACCTTATCTTTTGACTTGACACTTTAAACCCTTCTGACTCAACACTGAGTTCAACAATTTTAAACAAGCCCTATGGTCCATCTTGTTTCATGTGTGTTTTGTTGCTTCTTTTCTCTCTCCCATTTCTTTCTTCATTACATTATTTTGTACTTCCACCGTCCACACCCTGTCTAGACATACGGATAAAAGCAACATACTGCGGATGCTGAGATCTGAAACAAAAACAGGAAATACTGGAAAATCTCAGCAGGCTGGACAGCTTCTGGGGAGAGAGAATAGAGCCAACGTTTCAGATGTTGTCAGACCTGCTGAGATTTTCCAGCATTTTCTGTTTTTCTCTAAACATATCTTTTGCTTCATAACTTCTTAAAAATTCATTGATGGGAATATGGGCATCACTAGCTCGGCCAATGTTTACTACCCATCCCTAATTTCCCTTGAAAAGATGGTGCAAGTACGTCCAATTAGCACTCCCTATGGTTTTGCACCATGAACTCTTCAATTATTTAATATTTCCTACCTTTCATCCTATTACCACCTTTTGATCTTAGAACATAGAACACTACAGCACAAACAGGCCCTTCGGCCCACAAGTTGCGCCGATCATATCCATACCTATCAGGCCTGTCTATAACTCTCAATCCCATTAAATCCCATGTACTCATCCAGAAATCTTTTAAAAGACCCCAGTGGGTTCACCTCTACCATCACCAACGGCAGCCGATTCCACTCACTCACCACTCTCTGAGTGAAAAACTTACCCCGACATCTCCTCTGCACCTCTCCCCAGCACCTTAAACCCATGTCCTCTCGTAGTGACCATTTCAGCCCTGGGAAATAGCCTCCGAGAATCCGCCCTATCTATACCTCTCAACATTTTATAAACCTCTATGAGGTCACCTCTCAACCTTTGTCTCTCCAGGGAGAAGAGACCTAGCTCCCTCAACCTATCTTCATAAAGCATGTCTCCCAATCCAGGCAACATCTTTGTAAATCTCCTCTGCACCATCTCAATAGCTTCCACATCCTTCCTGTAGTGAGGCGACCAGAACTGCGCACAGTACTCCAAGTAGGGTCTGACAAGGGTCTTATTCCCACCCTCCTCTTCTCTTTCATATGCTCCAAACCTATTACATCTCTAACTTTTCCCAATTCTAATGAAAGGTCACAGAGCTGAAATGTAACTCTGTTTCTCTGCCACAGATGTTGCCTAACCTGCTGAGTGTTTCCAACGTTATTTCAAAATATAACGTCAGAATATCAGAATGGGGTGGTACGGTGGCACAATGGTTAGCACTGCTGCCTCACCGTCCCAGGGACCCAGGTTCGATTCTTAGCTTGGGTCACTGTCGATGTGGAGTTTGCATATTCTCCTCGTGTCTGAGTGGGTTTCCTCTGGGTGCTCTGGTTTCCTCCCGCAGTCCAAAGATGTGCAGGTTAGGTGCATTGGCCATGATAAATTCCCCCTCGGTGTACCTGAACAGGCACCGGAGTGTGGCAACTGGGGGACTTTCACAGTAACTTCATTACAGTGTGAATGTAAGCCTACTTGTGACTAATAAATGTCTCTCCCTCTCTATCCTTTGCACTATTACAATCCTAGTCTCTGTTCGGATCATCATAATCACTATTCTTTGGTTCATTGTAATTTCTCTGTAAATGTCTCTCCTATATTTTTCCCACTAGTTGCTGGATTATAGAATATACCCAATCTGGGCTCACAGTTTCAGGACAAATAAATATAATATTACTGCTGTCACTCCTATCCCCAAAACATTAGTTATTAAGAGTCATTAGTTACTGGTTGTTTTTATTACTGAGGTAATTAGAAACTGAAGCTTTTTTGTCACTGAGGATCATTAGTTACTGATGATTTTTATTACTAAGTGTTTTTATTACTGGGGGTCATTAGTTACTGATGACTATTAGTTACTGATGATTTCTTTGCTGAGGGTCATTAGTTACCGAGGGTTATTAGTTACTGAATATCATTTGTTACTGATTGTTACTGATGTGATTAGCTACAAATGGTTTTTATTATTATTGTTACTGGGAGCTTTTATTACTGCGGATCAGCATTACTGATGATCATTATATTAAGAATCATTAGTTACATGAGTCACTAGTTCCCAGAGACCAAGGGAGTGTCCTCACAAAGCAGAATGCAAGAGTCAATTTTAGACTATTAGCATTGTCAGCATTTTGTAGATCCCCATTGTTAAGACATTACGGTTTCTTAAATTAACCAAATGGATTACTTGTTAACTCAGGATATAGTGAGGAGTTTAAGCTCTATGAATCCAACAGTGCAAAGGGTACTGGACACGTTATAAGTTTTAACATTGCACAAATGTTTGAGTTAAACATTAGCATATTGCACACTGAGGTGAACAATTAATTGGATGGGCTTCAGGATTAGGAAGAATAGAAAGATGTCAGGATACAGGAGCAAATCAAGACAGAGAGATACTTCCACTCAATGTCTCCACTATCCAGGACTGTGTTCAGTTGTAGTCTGACCAAAAATATTCAATCTCCACCCCTTAATGAAAGCCCCAGTATCTGGGCTTGCTCAGAGAGATTGCATAGTTCAGCAAAATAGACGGATCTGGGTATCCCAATACTTGAAGCACAAAAGGTTAGTATGTAGGTACAGCAAGTGATTAGGAGGACAAATGGAAAGTTTCAAAGGGGAATAGAATATAAATGTCCAGATGGCTGTGTTGCCTGCCTGGTAAAATGTCTCACAACACCAGGTTAAAATCCAAGAAGTTTATTTAGGGTTTGCCCCTTTGTCAAGAGAGTCAGGAACACTCCAATCACCTGACAAAGGGGCAAATCCCGAAAGCTAGTGGGTTTACAATCAAATGAACTGGCTGGACTTTAACCTAGTGTTGTGAGACTTCTTACTGTGTTTACCCCAATCTCCAACGCTGGCATCTCCACATCTTGCCTGCCTGGTGCCAGGGTTTGAGATATCTGCTCTGGGATGGCAAACAGCTGTACAGAGATAGCTATACTAAGCTCTGGAGCAGTGTGCAGTTTTGGTCTCCTTACATCATTGGAAGCTGTTCAGAGAAGGTTCATTGGAGTTATTACTGGGATTAAAGGGTTATCAATAAGGAATGATTAGATAGATGGGGCCTGTATCCATTAGAGTTTAGGAGAATGAGAGGTGATTTTATTGAAACAAATATATGATCCTGAAGGGACTTGCCAGGGTGGATGCTGGGAAGATGTTTCATCCTGTGGAAGATTCTAGAAAGAGAGGACACCATTTAAAAATACAAGGTCTCCCATTTAAGATGGAGATGCATGTTTCTTTTCTCTTCCTTCATCTGTGGACCTCTCTTCCCTGGAGAGCTGTGAGGGCCGGATCATTGAATACATTCTAGGCTGAGTCAGACAAATATTTGATTGACAAGGGGATCCAGAATTATGGAGGGGTAGACAGGAAAGTGCAGTTGAGGCCACAATCAGGTCAGCCATGATCTTACAAATGGCAGAGCAGGCTCAAGTGGCAAAATGGCCTATATCTACTCCCAGTTCATATTCTCAATGGGGCTTGCAAATCAAGGTAGGAGTGCTGAGGGTGAGGCTCACTCTTTAACAGTTGGCTGACGGACAGACTTTAACAACAACTTGTATTATTATAGCACCTTTCAGTGAAACATCCCCAGGCATTTCCCAGGATAACATTATTTAAAGACACTTCAGAATGCTGTCACAGCATTGGGGAGGTGGGGGGGGTCGGGGAGGGGGGGGGGCTTCTTCACACAGAGAGTGGTGGGATTGTGGAATGAGCTGCTGGATAAAGTGGTAAATGCGGGGTCACTTTTAACATTTAAGAAAAACTTGGACGGGTTCATGGATGAGAGGGGTGTGGAGGGATATGGTCCAAGTGTAGGTCAGTAGGACTAGGCAAAAAATGGTTCGGCACAGCCAAGAAGAGCCAAAAGGTCTGTTTCCATGCTGTAGTGTTCTACAGTTCTATGGTAAATGTTCACGGATCATTTGTTGTCATTTTGATTTGATTAAATTTGATTGATTTGATTTATTATTATCACACGTATTAGGATACAGTGAAAAGTATTGTTTCTTGTGCACTATACGTGCAAAGCACCATTCATAGAAAGGAAATGAGAGAGTGCAGAATGTAGTGTTACAGTCATAGCTAGGGTGTAGAGAAAAATCAACTTAATGCATGGTGACTCCAATCAAATGTCTGATGGCAGCAGGGAAGAAGCTGTTCTTGAGTCGGATGGTACGTGACCTCCGACTTTTATATCTTTTTCCTGATGGAAGGAGGTGGAAGAGAGAACGTCCGGAATGCATGGGTCCTTAATTATGCTGGCTGCTTTCTGAGGCAGCGGGAAGTGTAGACAGAGCCAATGGATGGGAGGCTGGTTTGCGTGATGGATTGGGCTACATTCATGACATTTTCTAGCTTCTTATTGTCTTGGGTGAAGCAGGAGCCATACCAAGCTGTGATACAACCAGAAAGAATGCTTCCTAAGGTGCATCTGTAAAAGTTGGTGAGAATCATAGCTGACATGCCAAATTTCCTTAGCCTCCTGAGAAAGATATGATAGCAAGAGGTACAGCAAGTAATTAGTAAGACAAATGGGATGTTGGCCTTTATTACAAGGAGGCAGTTTAGTGAGGGGATGGGGAATTGACATTGTTCTCTGAAGCAAACAGAGGGAGGCCAGATGGCTGTGTTGCTTGCCTGGCACCAGGATTTGAGATACCGGCTCTGGGATGGCAAAGAATATGTAGAGGAAAGCAGAAGATCTGTCGTCATGGTCCATATAGGTACCAATGACTGAGGGAGAATGAGGAAAGAGGTTCTGCATAGAGAATTTGAGGAGCTCAACACTATAAACAACAGTACCTCCAAGGTTATAATTCAGGAGTATTACCTGAGCCACATGCAAATTGGTATTGGGTAAATTAAATTAGACAGGTGAATACATTGCTTAAATACTGGTTAGGAGAAATGGGTTTCAGATTATGGGTCGCTGATATCAGTACTGGGGGAGGTGGTAACTGTATTGTAGGGACAGTCCACATCTAGACCACGCAGGGACCAGGGTTCTTGCAAATTGCATAACTAAGGAAAGAGATAGGGCTTTAAATCAAATAGAGGAAAGGATGGTTCTGGAGAGGGAAACGTATGGCTTACAAAGCAAAAACGATGTGACAGGATTGCAAGGCAGCTATTTAGGGAATTGACCCAGAGTGTGACAGGAAGGGACAAAATGTACAAACATAAAAAAAAGCAGCAAGTAGGGTCAAAGGGGGGAAAATAGCAATATTAATGCTCTTTACTTAAATGTATGTGGTATTCAGCGTAAAATAAATGAATAATTGACACAAATGAAGGTTAATGGATCTGATCTTATCACGTGGAGATGCCGGCGTTGGACTGAGGTAAAACACGAAGAAATCCCACAACACCAGTTTAAAGTCCAAACAGGTTTATTTGTAGCAAACGCCGCAAGCTTTCGGGACAGCCTGTCCCTTCGTCAGGTGGCTGGGAGTTCTGGTTGTAAAAATTACACAAAGACACAATCTCAATTTACAAGCATAATGATTGGAATGTGAGTCTTTACAGCTAATCAATTCTTAAAGGTACAGAGAATGAGAGTGGGAAGAGCGTTAAGCACAGGTTAAAGAGATGTGTATTGTTTCCAGACAGGACAGTTAGTGAGATTTTGCAAGTCCAGGCAAGTTGTGGGGGTTACAGATAGTGTGACATGAACCCAAGGTCCCAGTTGAGGCCGTCCTCATGTGTGCGGAACTTGGTTATCAGTTTCTGCTCAGAGAACAGTCTTGCCTGCTGATTGTCGAGCAGTGTTCATTCATTCATTGTCATAACATCTGCATGGTCTCCCCAACGTACCAAGCCTCGGGTCTACCTGATACACTGCAGGAAAGGATGTCCCGAGGTGTGGTACATTGGGGAGACCAAGACTGTTCTCTTCCTGTTGGGAAACACTTTAGCGGTCATGGGCGTTCGGCCTCTGATCTTCGGGTAAGCGTTCTCCAAAGCGGCCTTCAGGACACACGACAGCGCAGGGTCGCTGAGCAGAAACAGATAGCCAAGTTCCGCACACATGAGGACGGCCTCAACTGGGATCTTGGGTTCATGTCACACTATCTGTAACCCCCACAACTTGCCTGGACTTGCAAAATCTCACTAACTGTCCTGTCTGGAAACAATACACATCTCTTTAACCTGTGCTTAAAGCTTTTTCCACTCACATTGTCTGTAACTTTAAGAATTGATTAGCTGTAAAGACTCACATTCCAATCATTATGCTTGTAAATTGAGATTGTGTCTTTGTGTCATTTTTACAACCAGAACTCCCAGCCACATAAGAACATAAGAACATAAGAAATAGGAGCAGGAGTAGGCCATCTAGCCCTTCGAGCCTGCCCCGCCATTCAATAAGATCATGGCTGATCTGTCGCTGCTCAGTTCCACTTTCCCGCCCTCTCCCCATAACCCTTAATCCCCTCTCTTATCAAAAACCCATCAACCCGCGTCTTAAAAATATTTAGCGAGGTAGCCTCCACCACTTCAACGGGCAGAGAATTCCAGAGATTCACCACCCTTTGAGTGAAGAAGTTCCTCCTCAACTCCGTTCTAAACCGCCCCTCTTTTATCTTGAGGCTGTGCCCCCCTAGTCCTACTGTCTTTTTTGAGCGGGAAGAGTCTCTCCACCTCTATCCTATCCATCCTATTTATCATCTTATACGTCGCAATGAGATCTCCCCTCATTCTTCTAAACTCTAACGAGTACAAGCCCAGTTTATTCAGCCTCTCCTCATAGCTCAACCCCCTCAACTCCGATATCAGCCTAGTAAACCTCCTCTGCACTCCCTCCAAGGCCAAAATATCTTTGCGCAGGTGCGGCGCCCAAAACTGCACACAGTACTCCAGCTGCGGCCTCACCAATGCCCTATACAGCTGCAGCAAGACCTCCCTACTTTTATATTCAATCCCCCTCGCTATGAAGGCCAGCATCCCATTCGCCTTCCTGACCACCTGCTGCACCTGCAAGCTGGGTTTTTGCGACTCATGCACAAGGACCCCGAGGTCCCTCTGCACCGTCGCCTGCTGCAGTTTTTCGCCACGAAAGTAATAGTCCTTCCTACCATTCTTCCTACCAAAGTGGACCACCTCACACTTGCCAACATTAAATTCCATTTGCCATTTCCTGGCCCATTCGCCCGGCCTATCTAGATCCTTCTGCAGACTCTCCACACCCTCCGCACAATTTGCCGTTCCCCCAATCTTGGTGAAGGGACAGGCTGTCCTGAAAGCTTTCAGCGTTTGCTACAAATAAACCTGTTTGGACTTTAAACTGGTGCTGTGGGATTTCTTTGTGTATGATCTTATAGCCGTAACAGAGCTGTGGTTACAAGGAGATTAAAAACCAGGAACTAAATATTTGGGGTATGTGACTTTTTGTAAGGACAGGCAGAAGGAAAGGGTAGTGGGGTAGCTTTGTAGGATTGAAATGGAGTAAGTACAATAGTGAGAAATGACCTTGGACCAGAAGATGTAGCGTTCTGGGGCACTGTTTACAGTTTTAGCCACCTTATTTATGGAGGGACAATCTGCCATTGGGAGCAGTTCAGAGAGGGTTCCCTGGATGGTCTAATGAGAAAGATGAAGCTGGGTTGGTGAACTTACTCAAACATAAGATTCTGAAGGAGTTTGACAAGGTCAATGCTGGGAGGGTGTTTTCCCTCATAAAGGAATCTAGAACTAGGAGGAACAATATGAAAATAAACGGTCTCCCAGTTAAGTTGGAGATGAGGAGACATTTCTCCTCTGAGAGAGGTCTTTGGAATCACCTTCCCCCGGGAGCAGCAAAGGCTGGGCCATCAATATATTCAAGGCTGAGTTTGAAAGATTTTTGACTTACAAGCAGTCAAGGTTATGAGGAACAGGCAGGAAAGTGGAGTTAAATCTACATCAGATCATCTGTAACCTTATTGAATGGAGGAGCAGTCTTGAGGGGCTGAATGGCCTCTTCCTCCTATTTCTTATGATCTTATGAGGGGGGTGAGGTGTATTTCTGCCCAAAAGCCTGAGCGGGCCAGTGTGCATACACCAATCTGCCAGTGCAGAGACCGGTGCATACACACTGTCCACACTGTCCCCCCGCCACCCCCAAATTCCCATTGCCGGCCTCCCAGTCACTGTCTTCTGACCGCTGGGCTTCCCCGGAACTCCCATAATCGCTGGCCTTCCCTACCAACACTGCCCTCCGTGCTCGCTGGCCGACCAAATTCCCCCTCGCCAGCCATGATCTGTCACCCCCTCCATTCCCGGGCCAGCCCCAAACACCCATCCCCATGTCAGCCCCCATCGCCCCCTCAGTCCCTCCCCCACCCATCCCACTTGCAAGCCCGGTATCTGGTGGGCAGTGCCAGGGTGTTTGATGTGGACAATGTGGAGGGAGTTTTACTCTGTATCTAACCCTGTGCTGTACCTTATTGAATGGAGGAGCAGTCTTGAGGGGCTGAATGGCCTCTTCCTCCTATTTCTTATGTCCTGGGAATGTTTGATGGGGGACAGTGTAGAGGGAGCTTTACTGTGTATCTAATCCCATGCTGTACCTGTCCTGGGAGTGTTTGATGAGAACAGAGTAGAGGGACATTTACTCTGTATCTAAACCTATGCAATATTGTCCTTGGGCGTGTTTGATGTGGTCTCTGGATGCCCCTAATGGACAGCTGTAGCAATAACATCACTCATGTTTAATTTGCTGTTTTCATGAACTGGGTTACGATGTATTCAATCTAAGTAAATATGTAATGGACTAATGTTTGTGTTTTAATATATTTAGTCCTGGTTTGATTAAGATCTTGAGCCTGTCGTGGAATTGCTGATTCTCTCACTCACGTTTATGTCTAAATGCCTCATTGGGAATTCACTTTGTGATTGGCTACTGCTCTTTATTGCTGTGGCACTAATGCCTGATTGGTTTCTATCTATTCACTGAAACAAAGACTTTGCTCAATCACTTTGTCTTCTTCCATGAGATGACTGTGTCTCTGGCTGGACCAGCATCTATTGCCCATCCCCAATTGCCCTTGAACTGAGGGCTTACTAGGCCATTTCAGGCAGTTAAGAGTCAACCACATTGCTGTGGGTCTGGAGTCACATGTAGACTAGACCGGGTAAGGACAGCAGATTTCCTTCCCTAAAGGACGTTAGTGAACCAGATGGGTTTTTGCAACAATTGATGATATTTCATGGTCACCGTTATTGAGACTGGCTTTCAATTCTGGGCTTTTTGAATTAATCAATTGAATTAAATTGTGACCAGCTGACATGGTGGGATTTGTATCCATGTCCCCAGAGAATTAGCCAGGGTCTTGAGAATACCATTCCCCTGATATTGCCATTTTGCCACCGTCTCCATTATCCATTCATTGGCATCAATCCTTTCTGTGCGAACCATTGCCTCAGCAATTCTCACCTCTGATCTAAAGGTTTGTGGTGGAATTCTCCCCTCCCAGACAGGACACGAGCCATGCAAAGGTTCACTGACCTCAGGTGGGATCTTTTGGTCTTGCGGCGAACACTGTCATATGGTGACCAGAATTGCGCACAATACTCCAGTTGCGGCTTCACCACTGTTTACAATTCCAACGTTATCTGCTTACTTTTATATTCTATACCTCTGCCAATAAAGGAAAGCATTCCATATGCCTTCTTTACAACCTTCTCTACTTGAATTGCTGCCTTTAGGGACTTGTGTACTTGTATGCCAAGATCTCTCACTTCATCTACCACTCATAGTATGTTCCAGTTATCGTGTACTCCCTATAACAGTTTGACCTCAGTGAATGCACTTCTCTTTGTTAAAATCCATCTGCCACTTCCCTCCCCCGCCAACTCCACTAACCCATTAATATCATTTTATGGATTATAGCTACCCTCGCAATATTTCAGAAGCATTTAAATGAGTCCTTGAAACACCATAACTTGCAAGGCTATGGACCAAGTGCTGGAAAATGGGATTAGAATAGAAGGATGTTTGATAGCTAGCACAGGCATGATGGGTCAAATGGCCTCCTCCTGTGCTGTAAAACTCTAGGTGCAATGTTACCATCTCACAGCATCAGATGAACAGCGAGCTCGCAATGCTAAAATTCCGATTTGCACCCAGCACCAATTGTCTGCAATGTTCCCAGCCCCCTTTCCAATCGTGTGAACTGCAGGGCGGATTGTGCAGGGGCGGATCATGGACAGAGCCACATCAGAGGTCATGAAGGGGGACCCATTAGGAGGGCCCACTTCTGGCGCCCCCTGTTGGGGAGGAGGTTGGGGAACATACTGCTGATGGGGGTGTGGGGTGGGGGGATCTCCCAGGGCACTGTGAGATCAGGACGCCTTTATACAACAGTGCCCGAGCTCTCTGCAGCTGGTTCATTGGCATGTTTCGGCCCCACACCCGTCAGTACCGGCACTGTGCAGCATGCCTGGGAGACAGGCTCCATTCGCCCCTTTATTCTCACCACTACGACACTTAGAAAGTTTTTGGGAAAATTCCATGCTCTGACTTTATTAAAACCAATGTATCAACAATCACTGCAGTCACTGCCTTGCAAACCCAAGAATGATATTCTGCCTCAGATGCAAGATCTCCAGGCACTGACCTCCAGCTAATACCTGGGTATTGCTGCTTTTGCAGTTCAAACTGACCAGTCTGGATGTTGGGGAACCTGAGGGATGAACCACAGTGAATGTGGCAGCTCATTTTCATCCTTGACATTTCAAGGGCATGCCACCTGAGGGCAGTATTACATTACAATTCCCATTAATATACCATTTCCCAATGGGTCATCACTGCTGGCTCCCTCTTGTATCGCGAGTTATTTACACAGAGTTTGCACTTGGGCAAAAAGACAACTTTATTGATGGGTGAACCACTGATGAGGGTTGAGGAATGGGAGGGCAGATTGAAGGGACAAATTCCCCCCTTTGCTCTGGTTTAATGTACTAGCTATGAACAGCCTCACACTCCAAACAGCTCACAGATATCCTTACCCAGACTGGCCTACATGTGAATCCAAACTCATGGCAGTGTGGTGTCTCTGAAATGGCCAAACAAGCCATTCAGTTCCAGGGCAATTAGGGATGGGGTTAAATGCTGGTCCAGGCAGTGGAAGCCCACATAGAATCATGGAATCATAGAACCCCGGCAGAACAGAAGACGATTCAACTCAGAGAGCCTGCACCGACAACAATCCCACCCTATGCCTATAACCCCACATATTTACCCTGCTAATTCCTCTCGAAATCAGGGTCAATTTGACAATCAACGTAACCCTCACATCTTTGGACTGTGGGAGGAAACCAGAGCACCCGGAGGAAACCCATGCAGACACGAGGAGAATGTGCACACTCCACACAAACAGTGACCCAAGTTGGGAATTGAACTGGGGTCCCTGGGGCTATGAGGCAACAATGCTAACCACTGTGACACCGTGCCACCCCATGAAAATACACTCCATGAAAGAATCCATTAATTTCCATTCATATTCTCCAAAGCTGCAATACTTCTGCGCTTTGTGGTAAGTAAATTTATTGAGCCTGTTTACTTGTGGTTTGAGAATGACTGCAAGACACTCTGACGGTTGTTGTCATAAGAACATAAGAAATAGGAGCAGGAGTAGGCCATCTAGCCCTTCGAGCCTGCCCCGCCATTCAATAAGATCATGGCTGATCTGTCGCTGCTCAGTTCCACTTTCCCGCCCTCTCCCCATAACCCTTAATCCCCTCTCTTATCAAAAACCCATCAACCCACGTCTTAAAAATATTTAGCGAGGCAGCCTCCACCACTTCAACGGGCAGAGAATTCCAGAGATTCACCACCCTTTGAGTGAAGAAGTTCCTCCTCAACTCCGTTCTAAACCGCCCCCCTTTTATCTTGAGGCTGTGCCCCCTAGTCCTACTGTCTTTTTTGAGCGGGAAGAGTCTCTCCACCTCTATCCTATCCATCCCATTCATCATCTTATACGTCTCAATGAGATCTCCCCTCATTCTTCTAAACTCTAACGAGTACAAGCCTAGTTTATTCAGCCTCTCCTCATAGCTCAACCCCCTCAACTCCGGTATCAGCCTAGTAAACCTCCTCTGCACTCCCTCCAAGGCCAAAATATCTTTGCGCAGGTGCGGCGCCCAAAACTGCACACAGTACTCCAGCTGCGGCCTCACCAATGCCCTATACAGCTGCAGCAAGACCTCCCTACTTTTATATTCAATCCCCCTCGCTATGAAGGCCAGCATCCCATTCGCCTTCCTGACCACCTGCTGCACCTGCAAGCTGGGTTTTTGCGACTCATGCACAAGGACCCCGAGGTCCCTCTGCACCGCCGCCTGCTGCAGTTTTTCGCCACGAAAGTAATAGTCCTTCCTACCATTCTTCCTACCAAAGTGGACCACCTCACACTTGCCAACATTAAATTCCATTTGCCATTTCCTGGCCCATTCGCCCAGCCTATCTAGATCCTTCTGCAGACTCTCCACACCCTCCGCACAATTTGCCGTTCCCCCAATCTTGGTGTCATCAGCAAATTTCGACACCCTACACTCGGTTCCCTCCTCCAGATCATCTATATAAATGGTAAAAAGCTGAGGCCCCAGCACCGACCCCTGGGGCACTCTACTAGTCACCATCCGCCAATCCGAATAGCACCCGTTGACCCCCACTCTCTGCTTCCTATTTGACAACCAATCCTCTATCCACGCTAACACCCTACCCCCAACTCCATGTCCCTCGACCTTCTGCAATAACCTCTTGTGAGGTACCTTGTCAAACGCCTTCTGAAAATCTAGAAAGACCACATCCACTGGCTCTCCTCTATCCACCGCCCTAGACACATCCTCATAGAACTCCAGCAAATTTGTCAGACACGACTTCCCTTTAATGAAACCGTGCTGCGTCTGCTCTATCAAGCAATTCCCTTCAAGATGACTCGCAATTTCCTCCTTAATGACAGATTCTAACATTTTACCTACCACAGACGTTAAACTAACCGGCCTATAATTCCCCGCCTTTTGCCTGGCACCCTTCTTAAACAACGGCGTAACATTAGCCGTTTTCCAATCCTCCGGCACTTCCCCGGAATCCAGCGACGTCTAGAAAATAACCACCAAGGCATCCACTGTCACCTCCGCCATTTCTTTCAGAACCCTCGGATGCATTCCATCCGGTCCTGGGGACTTGTCCACAATCAACCCCCTCCTGTCTGTCGAGCACCGCCTCTCTAGTAACAGTAATGTCATTAAGACCCTCCAGTCCTACCACCTTTCCATCGCTAACACCCGGCAAATTATTCACATCCTCCTCCGTGAAGACAGAAACAAAAAAGTTATTCAATACCTTAGCCATATCCTCATCCCCTACCACTAGGTCCCCTTTCTCATCCTCCAAAGGACCAACGTTCACCCTAGCCAGCCTCTTCCTTTTTATATATTTATAAAAACTCTTGCTATCCTTTTTTATATTAAGCGCTAGCCCAGCTTCATAGTTTCAACTCACTCAACTCACTCAACAAGACACAGCTATCAAAGGAGCAGGGGTCAACAAAACCAGTGGGATAAATGCCAGGCAATGACCATCACCAATAAGAGACACTCTAACTACCACCTCTTAACATTCAATGGCGTCACCATCACTGAATCCCCCACTGTCAACATTCTTGGAGATTGACCAGAAACTCAAGTAGACTCACCACAGAAGCACAGTGGCTACAAGAGCAGATCAGAGGCTCGGAATACTGCAGCGAGTAATTCACCTCCTGACTCCATAAAGCCTGTCCACTTTCAACAAGACACAAGTCAGGAGTGTGTTGGAATACTCCCCACTGGTCGGGATGGGTGCAGCTCCAACAACACTCAAGAAGTTCAACACCTTCTAGGACAAAGTAGCCTGCTTGATTGACACCCCATCCACAAACATTTGATCCCTCCACTACCGACGCTCAGTAGCAACCATCTGTAATTCACCAAAGATCCTTAGACAGTACCTTCCGAAACCACGGCCACTTCCATCTAGAAGGACAAGGGCAGCAGATACATGGGAACACCACAACCTGGAGGTTTCCCCTAAGCCACTCATCATCCTGACTTGGAAATATATCACCATTCCTTTGCAGTAGCCTGGTCAAAATACTGGAACTCCCTCCCTAACAGCATTGTGGGTCAACCCACAACACGCAGATTGCAGCTTTTCAAGAAGGCGGCTCACCACCACCTTCTCAAGGTCAACTAGGGGTGGGCAATAAATGCTGTAAGAAGTCTCACAACACCAAGTTCAATTCGACCATTATTGTGTTTACCCCAGTCCAACGTCGGCATCTTCACATCACAATAAATGCTGGCCAGCCAGTGGTGCCCATGTCCCACAAATGAATAAAAAAAGGGTAACAGAGAAACATAGAAAATAGGAGTAGGGCATTCGGCCCTTTGAGTCTGACCTGCCGTACATTATGATCATGGCTGATCATCTAACTCAAACTCCTTCTTGAAAACATATAATGTTTTGGCCTCAACTACTTTCTGTGGTGGTGTATTCCACAGCTCACCACTCTCTGAATGAAGAAATTTCTCCTCATCCTATTTCTAAAAGCTTTACCCCACATCTTTAGATGATGACCCCTGGTTCTGGACTCCCTCACCATTGGGAACATCCTTCCTGCATTTACATTGTCAAACCCTGTTAGAATTTTATAAGTTTCTATGAGATCCCACTCTCACTCTTCTAAACTCCAGTGAATATAATCCTAATCGCCTTCGTCTCTCCTCATGTCAGTCCTGCCACTCAATGAATCAATCTGGTAAACCTTTGCAGCATTCTCTCCATAACAAGGACATCCTTCCTCAGATAAGGAGACTAAAACTGCACACAATTCAACAGGTGTGGCCTCACCAAGGCCCTGTATAATTGCAGCAAGACATTCCTGCTCCTGTACTCAAATCCTCCTGCGATGAAGGTCAACATATAATTTATCTTCTTTATCACCTGCTGCACCTGCACCTGTCAGAGGATTCCAAGGTGTTGTTGCACATTCCCCTCTCTCAATTAATAGCCATTCATACAATAATCTGTCTTCCTATTATTGCTACCAAAGTGGATAACCTCACATTTAACTGCATCTGTCATGCACTTGCCCACACACTCAGCCTGTCCAAATCATTCTAAAGCTTCTTGCATCCTCCTCACACTTACACTCTCATCCAGCTTTGTGTTATCTTCAAATTTGGAGATATTGCATTAATTCCCTCATATAGTGAATAGCTGAGATCTCAGCACTGATCCCTGCAGTACCCCAATAATCGCTGCCTGCCATTCGGAAAAAGACCTGTTTATTCCTACTCTTTGTTTCCTGTCTGCCACAGTTTTCTATCCATCTCAATACACCACCTCCAATCCCATGCACTTTAATTTCACATGCTAATGTAAAAGGGGGACTTTGTTAAGAGCCTTCTGAAAGTCCAAATAAACCATATCCACTGGCTCTCCCTACTTGTTAAATCCTCAAAGAATTCCAGGAGATTTCCTAAGTATGATTTTATGCTCATAAATCCACACTGGCTCTATTCTATTCAACCATTACCAAGTGCTCTGCCATAAAATCTTCGATAATGCAATCTAGAATTTTCTCCATCTAGCTGACTGGTCTATAATTCCCTGTTTCCTCACTACCTTCCTTTTTAAAGAGCGGGATTACATTAAGCTACCCTTCTATCTGTAGGAACTGTTCCAGGGCCTATAGAACCTTGCAGGATGACCACCAATGCATCCATTATTTCTAGGGCCCCTCCGGGATGTAGATTATCAGGCCCTGGGGATTTGACTGCCTTCAATCCCATCAATTTCCCCAGCACCATTTCTCTACCAATACTGATTTCCTTCAGTTCCTCCCTCCCTCCCAATATTTCCTGTGCATTCCTACATTTCCGATATGTTATTTGCATCCTTTGTGAAGACAGAAGCAAAATCTATATTTAGTTGCTCAGCCATTTCTTTGTTCCCAGGAAATTTCTCTGTTTCTGACTGTAAGGGACCTACATTTGTCTTCACCAATCATTTTCTCCTGACATACCAAGAGAAGCTTTTACAGTCAGCTTTTATGTTCCCCATAAGCTTACTTTCATACACTATTTTCCCCTTTTTAATCAATCCCTTGGCCATTTTTTGCTCAATTCTAAATTGCTCCCAGTTTTCAGGTTTGCTATTGTTTCTGGTCAATTTGTATACTTCTTCTTGGACTTAATGCTATCTCTACTGGTCCTTGTACGCCATGATTTGGCCACATTTCCTGTTTTAATTAGGGACGGGCAACAAATAGCCAAGTCAGCAATGCCTACACCCCATGAAAATAATATTTAAAAAACTGGAATTAAATCAACAGAAGAAAATTAATCAGTATCAGCTGGAGTGCAGATGCATACTGGGCATAGAACATAGAACATAGAACACTACAGCACAAACAGGCCCTTCGGCCCACGAGTTGCGCCAATCACATCAACACCTACCAATCTATAGACCTATCTATAACCCCCAATCTCATTAAATCCCATATACTCATCCAGAAGTCTTTTAAAAGACCCCAGCGAGTTCGCCTCCACCACCACTGATGGCAGCCGATTCCATTCACTCACCACCCTCTGAGTGAAAAACTTACCCCTAACATCACTTCTGTACTTGCCTCCCCGCACCTTCAATCTGTGTCCTCTCGTAGCGACCATTTCAACCCGGCGAAATACCCTCTGAGAATCCACCCTATCTATTCCACTCAACATTTTATAAACTTCTATCAGGTTGCCTCTCAACCTTCGTCTCTCCAGGGAAAAGAGTCCCAGCTCCCTCAACCTAACTTCATAAGGCATGCCTCCCAGTCCAGGCAACATCCTTGTAAATCTCCTCTGTACCCTTTCAATAGCTTCTACGTCTTTCCTATAGTGAGGCGACCAGAACTGCGCACAGTACTCCAAATGAGGCCTGACAAGGGTCTTATAAAGTTGCAGCATTACCTCCCGACTCCTAACCTCAATCCCTCGATTAATGAAGGCCAGTACACCATACGCCTTCTTGACCACATCCTCCACCTGCGAGGCCGATTTAAGAGTCCTGTGGACCCGGACCCCAAGATCCTTCTGCTCTTCAACACTACTAAGACTCCTGCCCTTGATAGTGTACTCGTTCATCCCATTGGTTCTGCCAAAATGGACGACTACGCATTTATCTGTGTTGAAGTCCACCTGCCACTTCTCCGCCCAGTCCTGCATCCTATTTATGTCCTGCTGCAACTTTTGACATCCTTCCAGACCATCCACAACACCACCGACCTTCGTGTCATCAGCGAACTTACTTACCCCTCCCTCCACTTCCTCATCTAGGTCATTTAGGCATGAGATACAAATGCTTCTCCTCTCCCTTGTCAAGCACAAATCTACAAACCCAAATATCACTGGTCAAGGTAACATCATACCAGCCCTGTACATGTCTGCATGGAATTCCAAACATTCTGGACATGGTTTTAATAAAATCCAGCGCAGTTTAGTTTTGTGTGATCTAGCAATTACATTTGTAGCATCGAGTTAGTTCCAAAACACAGATATACACACACATTGAGAAAGAGAGAGAGAGACAGATACATATAAATGTGTCTGTCTCTCTCCCTCTTTATCCTATTAATTTTTTAACCTATAACCTTTAACCTATAACCCTCAATCCTATTAAGTCCCATTCCTCTGAATGGGACTTTATAGGATTGAGGGTTATAGGTAAGCCTAGTAGGTAGAGATATGATCGGCGCAACTTGTGGGCCGAAGGGCCTGTTTGTGCTGTAGTTTTTCTATGTTCTATAAAGGGAGACCGAAATACGCAAAGACAAACGAGAGACAAAAGTGCACGTGTAAAGACAGAAAGAGAGACACAAACAGAGGCAGAGACGCACACATACATATGAATATGATCTGGATAGGCTGTGAGTGGGCGAGGACCTGGCAAATGGAGTATAACGTTAGCAAATGTGAGGTTATCCGCTTTGGTAGAAATACTAGTAGGAGGGATTATTATTTAAAGGGTGAAAAGCTGCAGCATGCTGCTGTGCAGAGGGACCTAAGAACATAAGAACATAAGAAATAGGAGCAGGAGTAGGCCATCTAGCCCTTCGAGCCTGCCCCGCCATTCAATAAGATCATGGCTGATCTGAAGTGGCTCAGTTCCACTTTCCCGCCTTCTCCCCATAACCCTTAATCTCCTTGCCTATCAAAAACCTATCTATCCGCGACTTAAATATATTTAGCGAGGCAGCCTCCAGCACTTCAACGGGCAGAGAATTCCAGAGATTCACCACCCTTTGAGTGGAGAAGTACCTCCTCAACTCCATTCTAAACTGACCCCCCCTTATCCTGAGGCTGTGCCCTCTAGTCCTACTGTCCTTTCTGAGTGGGAAGAGCCTCTCCACCTCTATCCTATCCATGCCATTCATCATCTTGTACGTCTCAATGAGATCTCCCTTCATCCTTCTAAACTCCAACGAGTACAAGCATAGTTTATTCAGCCTCTCCTCATAGCTCAACCCCCTCAACTCCGGTATCAGCCTAGTGAACCTCCTCTGCACTCCCTCCAAGGCCAAAATATCCTTGCGTAAGTGCAGCGACCAAAACTGCACACAGTACTCCAGCTGCGGCCTCGCCAGTGCCCTGTACAGTTGCAGCAAGACCTCCCTACTTTTAGATTCAATCCCCCTCACTATGAAGGCCAGCATCCCATTCGCCTTCCTGACCACCTGCTGCACCTGCAGGCTGGGTTTTTGCGACTCATGCACAAGGACCCCGAGGTCCCTCTGCACCGTAGCATGCTGCAGCCTTTCGCCATGTAAGTAGTAGTTCTTCCTACCATTATTCCTACCAAAGTGGACAACCTCACACTTGCTAACATTAAATTCCATTTGCTAGTTCCTGGCCCATTCGCCCAGCCTATCTAGATCCTTCTGCAGACTCTCCACACCCTCCGCACAATTTGCCGTTCCACCAATCTTTGTGTCATCAGCAAATTTCGACACCTTACACTCGGTTCCCTCACCCAGATCATCTATATAAATGGCAAATAGCTGAGGCCCCAGCACCGATCCCTGGGGCACTCCACTCGTCACCAACCGCCAATCCAAATAGCACCCATTGACACCCACTCTCTGCCTCCTATTAGACAGCCAATCCCCTACCCACGCTAACACCCTACCCCCAACTCCATGCCCCCTAACCTTCTGTAACAACCTCTTGTGCGGCACCTTATCAAATGCCTTCTGAAAATCAAGAAACACCACATCCACCGGTTCTCCTCTATCCATCGCACTAGACACACCCTCATAGAATTCCAATAAATTCGTCAGACGCGACTTCCCTTTAACGAAACCGTGCTGCGTCTGCTCTATTGAACAATTCTCCTCAAGATGCCTTGCTATTTTCTCCTTGATTACGGATTCAAGCATTTTACCTACAACAGACGTTGAACTAACCGGCCTATAACAAGGACCTGGGGGTCCTTGTGCACGAATCGCAAAAACCCAGTCTGCAGGTGCAGCAGGTGATCAAGAAGGCGAATGGAATGTTGGCTTTTATAGCGAGGGGGATAAAATATAAAAGCAGAGAGATCTTGCTGCAACTGTACAAGGCACTGGTGAGGCCGCAACTGGAGTACTGTGTGCAATTTTGGTCCCCTTATTTGCAAAAGGATATATTGGCCTTGGAGGGAGTACAGAGAAGATTCACGAGGCTGATACCAGAGATGAGGGGATTAGCTTATGAGGAGAGATTGAATACACTGGGCCTGTACTCATTACAGTTTAGAAGGCTGAGGGGGGATCTTATTGAGACTTACAAGATAATGAAGGGGCTAGATAGGATAGAGGTAGAGAGATTCTTCCTGCTTAGAAAGGAAAACAGAACTAGAGGGCACAGCCTCAAAATGAGGGGGGGTGGGTGGGGGGGTGGTGCGCAGTTTAGAACGGAGTTGAGGAGGAACTTCTTCACTCAGAGGGTGGTAAATCTCTGGAATTCTCTGCCCATTGAAGGCTACCTCATTGAATATATTTAAGTCACGGGTAGATAGGTTTTTGACAGGGGAATTAAGGGCTATGGGGAGAAAGCGGGAAAGTGGAACTGATCCACTTCAGATCAGCCATGATCTTATTGAATGGCGGGGCAGGCTCGAAGGGCTAGATGGCCTACTCCTGCTCCTATTTCTTATGTTCTTATGTTCCAATGAAGAGAAAGAAAGACAGGGATACACACACATACACACAGTTATTTAGAAATACGACAGCGGAACTGAATGAAATCAGTTGTGACTTACCCCGGCAGGCAGTTCCATCTTTGGTAATGATTTGTTTGCAGACAGCACACGGTTTCAATTTTTTGAAAGTCTTTGCTTTAAAGGTGTGACAGTTTGATGCTTCACGATCTTCAGGCTAACAATGAACAGAGGAAACAAACCATCAGATTCCAAAATCAATCCATATACATATATATTAATACCATTATCGCAATTTTAAATAACATATCCCCTGGAAGCTGACTCTCACTGGGATACAGTTCCACACACATTGACTTTCACTGGGATACAGTTCCACACACACTGACTCTCACTGGGGTACAGTTCCACACACACTGACTCCCACTGGGGTACAGTTCCACACACACTGACTCTCACTGGGATACAGTTCCACACACACTGACTCCCACTGGGGTACAGTCCCACACACACTGACTCTCACTGGGATACAGTTCCACACACACTGACTCTCACTGGGATACAGTTCCACACACACTGACTCTCACTGGGATACAGTTCCACACACATTGACTTTCACTGGGATACAGTTCCACACACACTGACTCTCACTGGGGTACAGTTCCACACACACTGACTCTCACTGGGGTACAGTCCCAGACACACAGACTCTCACTGGGATACAGTCCCACACACACTGACTCTCACTGGGATACAGTTCCACACACACTGACTCTCACTGGGATACAGTTCCACACACACTGACTCTCACTGGGGTACAGTTCCACACACACTGACTCTCACTGGGATACAGTTCCACACACACTGACTCTCACTGGGATACAGTTCCACACACATTGACTCTCACTGGGATACAGTTCCACACACACTGACTCTCACTGGGATACAGTTCCACACACACTGACTCTCACTGGGATACAGTTCCACACACACTGACTCTCACTGGGATACAGTTCCACTCACACTGACTCTCACTGGGATACAGTTCCTCACACACTGACTCTCACTGGGATACAGTTCCACACACACTGACTCTCACTGGGAAACAGTTCCACACACACTGACTCTCACTGGGTACAATCTCACACACACACTGACTCTCACTGGGGTACAGTCCCACACACACTGACTCTCACCGGGATACAGTTCCACACACACTGACTCTCACTGGGATTCAGTGCAACACACATTGACTCTCATTGGGATACTGTTCCACACGCACTGACTCTCAATGGGATACAGTTCCACACACACTAACTCTCACTGGGATACAGTTCCACACACACTGACTCTCACTGGAATACAGTTCCACACGCACTGACTCTCACTGGGATACAGTTCCACACACACTGACTCTCACTGGGATACAGTTCCGCACACACTGACTCTCACTGGAATACAGTTCCACACGCACTGACTCTCACTGGGATACAGTTCCACACACACTGACTCTCACTGGGATACAGTTCCGCACACACTGACTCTCACTGGGGTACAGTTCCACACACACTGACTCTCACTGGGATACAGTTCCACACACACTGACTCTCACTGGGATACAGTTCCACACACACTGACTCTCACTGGGATACAGTCACCTTGTGGAACAGGTGAGGCACCAAGATTTCTCCGGAGAATTCAGGTCCTCTAATCTTGTTTCCCTCGATCCCAAACAACCTACTGTCCAGTGTTTTGGAATCTATTGACATTGAGTGAAGGCTAATATAACCAGGTGTATGGAACCAAAGCACATTCCATAATGATCAGCCTGGATTTAAAGAAAAGGAACTCACACTTTTCAAACTTCTTTTGAACTTAAGGACAATCCAAGGTGTTTTTGAAATGTACGTTAATTCCACTGACACACCCAAGTTTTTTAATGGAAATTATCAGACAGATGTTAACACTGAGCCACATATGGAGATATTTGGACAGATAACAGGTTAAGTAGCTTTGAAGGAGAATACCAAGGCAGAGAGAGAAGTCGAGAGAGGTTCACAGACAGAATTCCAGAGCTTAAGGCATCAGCCGTTGAAGGCACAGCCATCAATGGGAAGCAGCAATGGAATCAGGGTTTGTGTACATCCAAATTGAGAAGATGACAGATGGAATATAAGTTGGAAAAATGTGAGGTTATTCACTTTGGTAGGAATAACAGACATGCAGAATGTTTCTTCAATATTTTGACAAGGTACCGCATGGTAGGTTGTTGCACAAGGTTAAATCTCACAAGATCCAGGGTGAGGTAGCTAAATGGATACAAAATTGGCTTGATGACAGAAGTCAGAGGATGGTTGTAGAGGGTTGTTTTTCAAATTGGAGTCAGTGTGTGTGGAACAGTATCCCAGTGAGGTGGTGTGCCTCAGGGATTGGTGCTGGGTCCACTGTTATTTTGTTATTTATATTAATGATTTGGTTGAGAATTTAGGGGGCATGGTTAGTAAGTTTGCAGATGACACCAAGATTGTGGCATAGTGGACAGTGAGGAAGGTTATCTCCAATTGCAGCAGGATCTTGATCAATTGGACCAGTGGGCTGACAAATGACAGATGGAGTTTAATTTAGATAAATGTGAGGTGAGACATTTTGGTAGATTGAACTCCAGGCAGGACTTACTCAGTTAATGGTAGGGCGTGGGGGAACAGTTATAGAACAAAGAGATCTAGGGGTACAGGTTTGTAGCTCCTTGAAAGTGGAGTCACAGGTGGATAGTGTGGTGAAGAGGGCATTTAGCATGCTTGGTTTCATTGGTCAGAACATTGAACACAGGGGTTGGGACGTCTTGTTGAAGTTGTACAAGACATTGGTAAGATCGCAATTTTGAATAGTGTGTACAGTTCTCGTCTTCCTATTATAAAAAGAATATTATTAAACTAAAAACAGAAAAGATTTACTTGGATGCTACCAGGACTTGATGGTTTGAGTTATAAGGAGGGGCTGGATAGACTGGGACATTTTTCCCTGGAACGTAGGAGGCTTAGGGGTGATCTTATAGAGGTCTATAAATTTATTCCGATGGTCAAAAAGGACAGTAGGAGGAGAGGTAATAAGCCGTGGATAACGAAGGAGGTGAAGGAAAGTGTTAAATTAAAAGTGGAGGAATTTAGAGTAGCTAAGAGTAGTGGGCGAGAAGAGGATTGGGAGAGGTTTAAATGTCAACAAAGATTGACAAAGAAGTTGATAAAGAAGGGTAGGAGAAACTATGAAGCTGGGCTAGCGCTTAATATAAAAAAGGATAGCAAGAGTTTTCATAAATATATAAAAAGGAAGAGGCTGGCTAGGGTGAACGTTGGTCCTTTAGAGGATGAGAAAGGGGACCTAGTGGTAGGGGATGGGGATATGGCTAAGGTATTGAATAACTTTTTTGTTTCTGTCTTCACGGAGGAGGACGTGAATAATTTGCCGGGTGTTAGTGATGGAAAGGTGGTAGGACTGGAGGGTCTTAATGACATTACTGTTACTAGAGAGGCGGTGCTCGACAGACTGGAGGGGCTGATTGTGGACAAGTCCCCAGGACCGGATGGAATGCATCCGAGGGTTCTGAAAGAAATGGCGGAGGTGATAGTGGATGCCTTGGTGGTTATTTTCCAGACGTCGCTGGATTCCGGGGAAGTGCCGGAGGATTGGAAAACGGCTAATGTTACGCCGTTGTTTAAGAAGGGTGCCAGGCAAAAGGCGGGGAATTATAGGCCGGTTAGTTTAATGTCTGTGGTAGGTAAAATGTTAGAATCCGTCATTAAGGAGGAAATTGCGAGGCATCTTGAAGGGAATTGCTTGATAGAGCAGACGCAGCACGGTTTCATTAAAGGGAAGTCGTGTCTGACAAATTTACTGGAGTTCTATGAGGATGTGTCTAGGGCAGTGGATAGAGGAGAGCTGGTGGATGTGGTCTTTCTGGATTTTCAGAAGGCGTTTGACAAAGTACCTCACAAGAGGTTATTGCAGAAGGTCGAGGGACATGGAGTTGGGGGTAGGGTGTTAGCGTGGATAGAGGATTGGTTGTGAAATAGGAGGCAGAGAGTGGGGGTCAACGGGTGCTATTCGGATTGATGGATGGTGACTAGTGGAGTGCCCCAGGGGTCGGTGCTGGGGCCTCAGCTTTTTACCATTTATATAGATGATCTGGAGGAGGGAACCGAGTGTAGGGTGTCGAAATTTGCTGATGACACCAAGATTGGGGGAACGGCAAATTGTGCGGAGGGTGTGGAGAGTCTGCAGAAGGATCTAGATAGGCTGGGCGAATGGGCCAGGAAATGGCAAATGGAATTTAATGTTGGCAAGTGTGAGGTAGTCCACTTTGGTAGGAATAATGGTAGGAAGGACTATTACTTACGTGACAAAAAACTGCAGCAGGCGACGGTGCAGAGGGACCTTGGGGTCCTTGTGCATGAGTCGCAAAAACCCAGCTTGCAGGTGCAGCAGGTGGTCAGGAAGGCGAATGGGATGCTGGCCTTCATAGCGAGGGGGATTGAATATAAAAGTAGGGAGGTCTTGCTGCAGCTGTATAGGGCATTGGTGAGGCCACAGCTGGAGTACTGTGTGCAGTTTTGGGCGCCGCACCTGCGCAAAGATATTTTGGCCTTGGAGGGAGTGCAGAGGAGGTTTACTAGGCTGATACTGGAGTTGAGGGGGTTGAGCTATGAGGAGAGGCTGAATAAACTAGGCTTGTACTCGTTAGAGTTTAGAAGAATGAGGGGACATCTCATTGAGACGTATAAGATGATGAATGGGATGGATAGGATAGAGGTGGAGAGACTCTTCCCGCTCAAAAACGACAGTAGGACTAGGGGGCACAGCCTCAAGATAAAGGGGGGGCAGTTTAGAACGGAGTTGAGGAGGAACTTCTTCACTCAAAGGGTGGTGAATCTCTGGAATTCTCTGCCCGTTGAAGTGGTGGAGGCTGCCTCGCTAAATATTTTTAAGACGCGGGTTGATGGGTTTTTGATAAGAGAGGGGATTAAGGGTTATGGGGAGAGGGCGGGAAAGTGGAACTGAGCCACGACAGATCAGCCATGATCTTATTGAATGGCGGGGCAGGTTCGAAGGGCTAGATGGCCTACTCCTGCTCCTATTTCTTATGTTCTTATGTTCTTATGTCTATGTTAGAGGGATTAGTGGGTAAAATAAGTAGGGATATGGGGATAGGGCCTGGGTGGGATTGTGGTTGGTGCAGACTCGATGGGCCAAAGGGCCTCTTTCTGCACTGTAGGGTTCTATGGTTCTATGGTCTATAAAATAACAAAGGGCATAAATCAGCGAGATAGTCACCATCTTTTCCCAAAGGTAGGGGCACCGAAAACTGGACAGCATAGGTTTAAGGTAAGAGAGGAGATATAAAAGGGTCCAGAGGGGCAATTTTTTCACACAGGGGGTGGTGAGTGTCTGAAACGAGCTGCCAGGGGCAGTAGTAGAGGCGGGTACAATTTTGTCTTTTAAAAAGCATTTATTTACAGTTACATGGGTAAGATGGGTATCGAGGGATATGGGCCAAACGCAGGCAGTTGGCATTAGCTTAGTGGTTGAAAAAAGGGCAGCATGGACAAGTTAGGCTGAAGGGCCTGTTTTCATGTTGTAAAGCTCTATTACTGTGTGACTATATGACTCTACTGATAGATTAGAAAGTGTAACTGTACAAATGTCCTGGGTGTCCTCATCAATAAATCATTGGAAGTTAACATGCAGGTGCAATTAGGAAGAATAAGAGAATATTAATCTTTTATCACAAGAGGAGTGGAGTGCAGGAGTAGAAAAGTTGTGAATGATATAGAACCTTTGTTAGATCACACAATTGCAATATTGTGTGTAGCTTCTGTCCCCTTAATTTAGGAAGGATATGATTGCCATCAAGGGAATGCTACAAAGATTCAATAGACATGTTCCGGTGATGGCAGGGTAAACTGGGCCTCAATTCTCTCAAGTTTTGAGACTTGAGAGAAGTCTGTTCTCACAGCACCAGGGACCCAGGTTTGATTCCTGGCTTGGATCACTGTCTGTATGGAGTTTGCACGTTCTCCCTGTGTCTGCGTGGGTTTCCTCTGGGTGCTCCAATTTTCTCCCACAGTCCAAAGATGTGCAGGTTAGGTTGATTGGCCATGCTAAATTGTCCCTTAGTATTGGGGAATTAACTAGGGTAAATGTATGGAGTTACAGGGATAGGGGCTGGGTGGGATTGTTGTCGGTGCAGATTCAATGGGCCAAACAGCCTTCTTCTACAGTGTTAATTCTATGATTCTACAATTCTATAATCTCATTGACCCCTACAAAATACTTAAAGGGACAGACTGAAAGAAAGCAAATATAACGTGACAAAGATTAGTGGTAAGCCAGAGCATTGAGTAAGATTTAAAAACCAACAAAAGACCAAAAATAATAAAGATGGAGAATATAAACTATGAGGGTAAGCTGGCATGTAATGTAAAATGGACAACTTCTTTAAATCAATAAAAAGGAAGAGAAGGTCAAATGGAATATTGGGTTTTATTTCAAAGGGAATGGAGAATAAAAATAGGGAAATCTTACTAAAACTATACAAGGCATTAGTTAGACCGCATCTGGAATGCCTTGAACAGTTTTGGTCCCCTTATCTAAGTAAAGAAAATTAACGTTCAAGGCAATCCAATGCCAGTATAGGTTGGGCCTGTACTCATTGGAGTTTGGTAGAATGAGAGGCGGTCTTATTGAGACACATCAGATTCTCAGGGGATTTGACAGGGTAGATGCTGAGATGATGTTTCCTTTTTTAGGAGAGTCTCAGGTCAGAGGGCATAATCTCAGAGTAAGGGGGTCACTCATTTAAAATAGAGATGAGAAGGAATTTCTTCACTCAGAGTGGAGTAAATCAATGCAATTCTTTATTGCAGAGGGCTGGAGCGGCTGAGTCATTAAGCATGCTCAAGGCTGAAATAGGTAGACCTTTAATCAGTAACAGAATCAAGACTTATGGGGATAAGGTGCAAAAGTGGAGTTGAGAACTATATCAGATTAGCCATAATCTCATTGAATGGCAGTTGAATGGCCTACTTCTGTTCCTACTTCTTATGGTCTTATTAGGTAAGCACTGGGGACATCATTTCAAAATAAGGAGAAGCCGGGAGATTGAGCTGAGGAGAAATTCTTCACTCAAAGGTGGTGAATCTTTGGAATTCTCTACCCCAGAAGGTTGTGGAAGCTCGGTCACTGAGTGTTTAAAATAGAGAGTGACAGAAATAGCAATGACAGAAAGAGATGCTGGGATAAAGTGGGGAAAAGGCATTGAAGAAGATTAGCTGTAATTGTATTGAATGGGGAAGCAGGCCTGATGGGCCGAATGGCCTATCCTGCTCCTCTATTGCTATGAAGCACTGTTGTAATGTAGGAAATGTAGCTGAGTGATAGACAGTGAACTTCCTCAAACAGTATATTTGATAATGAGCAGATAATCTGATCTTAGTGATGTTGGTTAAGGATAAATGTTTGCCCAGGACACCAGGGAGAACTCTCCCGCTCCTCTGCATTTAGTGGCCACAGGATTGTTTATATCACCAGGAGAGCAATTAGTTTCCCACTGCATCTGAAAATAGTCACACACTCTCAGTACAGCAACAACAACGTCAGCCCATTCTACATTCAGTAGATTGGTGAAACTGTGACTGCTGTCCTTAAAGAGAAATTTAACAGAATTTAGATCCAGGAGTTCAAAATCATGATTCAATTTGATTCATTATTGTCAAATGTATTAGCATACAATGAAAAAGTATTGTTTCTTGTGCGCTATACAGACAAATCATACCATACATAGAGAATGAAAGGAGAGGTGTAAAATATAATGTTACAGTCATATCTAAGGTGTAGAGAAAAGTCAACTTAATATAAGATAGGTCCGTTCAAAATTCTGATGGCAGCAGGGAAGAAGTTGTTCTTGAGTCAGTTGGTCCGTGATTTCAGGCTTCTGTATCTTTGTCCCAACTGGAGAAGGTGGAAGAGAGTACGTCCAGGGTGCGCAGGGTCCTTGATTATGCTGGCTGCTTTTCTGAGGCAGTGGGAAGTATAGAGAGTGTTGATGGATGGAAGGCTGGTTTGTGTGATGGACTGGGCTACATTCACAAACATGGAAAGAGTAGATAAAGAGTACATGTCCCCTGAATATAGTTGGGCAGGGAGATAAGGTGCTTAGGAAAGCAAATGGGCCACAAGCCTTTATTCATTGAAGTATAGAGTATAAGAGCTGGAAGGTGGTGCTGGAATTGTATAAAAGATTGGTTAGATCACAGCTGGAGTACTATGAGCTGTTCTGCTCACCACATGATAGGGAAGATGTGATTTCACTGGAGAAGGTACAGGATGTTGCCTGCATAGAGAATGTTAGCAATGAGGAAAGATTGGACAGGTTGAGGTTGCTTTTGTTGGAACAGAGGATCATAGAAATCAGATTATAGAAAGCCTACAGTGCAGAAAGAGGCCATTTGGCCCATCGAGTCTGCACTGACCACAATCCCACCCAGGCCCTGCCCTCATATCCCTATATATTTACCTGCTAATCCCGTTAACCTACACATTTCAGCACACTAAAGGGCAATTTATTTAGCATGACCAATCAAACTAACCAGCACATTTTCAGACTGTGGGAGGAAACCAGAGTACCCGGAGGAAACCCACACAGACACAGGAGGCTGAGGGCAGATTTAATTGAAGTGGATAAAATGATCAAGGGTCTAAATAGAGTGAATAGGATGGCACTATTTCCCCGTGGTTGAGCCGTGCGTAACCAGGACGCTGTAAAAAGTCTTCGGAGGCAGTCCCTTCACCAAAATCTCTTTATTTACAATTCCAACATAATGCACAGAGTGCTCGGAGTCAGCAGTCTACCTTCAGGAGTGCCAGAGGAACTGTCACTCCCAGTTAAACAGAAGGAAAAGAGTCCCTGATCGGTCCAGCAATTGACTCCTTAATCAGGGAGTTCATATTTCAATAGGCCAAGCTCAATGGCCTGATTGAAGTCATTACAGGTGCATAGATTTAGGCAAAGAGGTTTGGAAGGTGTTCCAGGGGAAATGTTTTCATCTAGAGGGTGGGGAGGAGAGGGTAACTGGAACTCACTGCCTGGATGGGTGGTAGAGATAGAAACCCTCAGAACATTTAAAATTGACTTGGATCCAGGATACCCCAAGAGCTGGAAAATGGAATCAGGTTGAATGGCTACTTGTCAGCCAGAATGGAGATGATGGGCTGAATGGCTTCCTTCTGTGCTGTAACCATTTGATGATTCTACGATGTGATAAAGCAGCCTTTACAATATCAGAGTCCATGTTAAATGCCTTACCCAAGTGTCCTGAGGTGCTTTACTGCAATGTGGGGCGGCACGCTGGCACAGTGGTCAGCAATGTTGCCTCACACTGCCAGGGACTGGGTTCAATTCCCAGCTTTGGTCACTGACTGTGCTGAGTCTGCATGTTGTCCCCATGTCTGCTTGGGCTTCCTCTGGCTGTTCTGCCTTCCTCCCACAGTCTGAAAGACATGCTGGTTAGGTGCTTCGGCCTTGCTAAATTCTCCATCAGTGTTCCCGAACAGGTGACGGAGTGTGGCGACTGGGGGATTTTCAGTGTTAATGTAAGCCTACTTGTGACTAATAAATAAACTACATGAGTGAATGTTATTGATATACTCAACGTCCTCAAATAACTTGAACAAACAAATACACACAGCAATCAAATGTCTTTCTCTCTTTTCCTGCTATCTCAATAACATGGAATCATTGAATAAAATCATTGAATGATTCAATGCAGGAGGCCATTCAATCCATCATATCCGTGCTAACTCTTTGAAAGAACAATCACGTGCTCCTACTCTCTTGCTCTTTCCCCCGAGCCCTCAAATGTTTATTTTTTAAGTGTATGTACAATTTCATTTCTACGCTACCTTCCACTATCCTTTCAATTGCTCAGTATAACTTTATCTGCCTGCCTTCCTTTTAATTCTGTGTCCTCTGCTCGTGGACAACTCTCGCCAGTGAAAACAGTTTATTCCAATTTCCCCATCAAAATCTCTCATTCTACTGTAAAGCCCTTGGACAGAATAGATTATAGACAACATAAATTTATCGATACTATTTTAAAGGTGCGAGAACAGGGAGATACAATGATTAGAAACAGCAATAGGCACCAGTGCAGGACAAGATGATAAAGCTTTTAAAAATGCTTACAGCTCTATAAACACATGATAGGCCTTCAGGAATCACTAGTTACCCATCAGCTAAATCTGAGAAGCCACACTGGCTCCTTCCCCTGGGTCCTGCCCTATGGGATTGGGCTCCTTCCCCTGGGTCCTGCCCTATGGGATTGGGCCCCTTCCCCTGGGTCCTGCCCTCTGGGATTGGGCCCCTTCCCAGGTCCTACCCTGTGGGACTTCACTCTTCCCCTGGGGTCCTGCCCTATGGGACTTCACTCTTCCCCTGGGGTCTGGTCCTGTGGGACTGGGCCCTTCCCTTTGTGACCTGCCCTCTGGTCCTGGTTTCAGACAGTGTATGGAAGATGTGCTGTGTCTTGATGCTGTGATGATGCATTTTGATTTGGATGACAGGGTCTTCCTTGTTTGTCCTTTCCATTGCGCTGCTTTGATAGCAGCTCACAGTGCTTTGCAAGCATACGTCCGGCCTCCATTGCAACTGGCCTGAACTCTGGCCAACTGAAGTGCTACATTCATTCAGCTGACAGACATTACTGTAATATTGTGCCTCTAACACAGATGAGTGCCTGGGCCGACCGCCAGTCTTTCAGCTATGTGCCCTTTCAGCCCACAACACTCTGGCTGAACAAAGAAAGAGTGTGTTTGACTAACATTCACCAATGTTTATTAAAAAGGGACAAGTAGAGGGCATTCAGAAACACATTGACTTTATGAGAAAAGTATCAAATCACCAGGAACGAGTGAGATCCTTGACACACATGCCATTGAAGAAAATAAATGGCCAATAACAAAAACACCAGGATCTCCACATTTCCTCATTTAACAATGTCTTGGCTCCAGAATATACATCAGCACAGTATCTATCCTCCTGTCTCGTTTCCTCCGAAACTACAAATCCCTCATCCCATACACTTGCTAACCTCCCTACATCCGCAATGTCACTTTTGGTAAGTAGGAGACTTAAAAAATATTGCAGGAAGCTGAAAAAGGGAGTACATTCTTCACAGTAAAACAGCTAATGTGAGTGAGAGAGATAGAAGCAACTAGAGGGAGTGAGAGAAAGAGACAGGCAATGAGAAAGAGACGACGACGTGGAGAGACAGAGAGAGAGGGAGATAGGAGAAAGAGAGAACACGAGAGGCAGCAAAGGGGACAAATGAAGTAAAAGACAGAGAAAGAGACACAAAGGGCAGAATTTATTGATGTGGGAAAATGGAAACAGGGTCCATTTAACCATGGGGCAGGCAGCATGGATAAACCTCCTGTGATTAAATTGGAGACAGGAAGCTCACCCATGCATGCTGGGATGTCAAATAGGTCCATTAATAAGCCACTTGACACTAATTATCTTTGAGTCCACCAGAGGTTCGTGGTGATTCAGTGATTCAGACAGCTCTCCCATGCCTCCGGAAGGCCATTCCAGTTTGCCAGAAGGCTACCGGCATCCAGAAGGAGGAAGTGGTGCTAACAGTCCCCTTACCCTTTCCTGTGAACCCTGTGTTATCCCCATTTCGTCCTTACTGGCCTGTTTCCATGGATACAGTGTTGATCCCAATGTCTCACCCTTACTGATCTATTTGCACAGATCCATGATTGGATGACACAGTCTCAGCCTCTGTCTGGAGAGGCGGAGAAATTTCCAGTCAGCTTCATTCAGGTTGCTGGTCATGCTCTCCCTGCCCATCACTGGATTGAAACCAGTGGTAGTGGGATGAGCAGAATGGGCAGAATGGGAAGTCCAAGCACAGGCCTTCCCCTCATGGACCTAAATGGGGTGGAAACAGGAAGGGAACAGAGTCCCCACCTTCCACTCTCTCGCCTCATCAACTCACCACAGAGATGGAGAAACAAAATCCGGCCTTGTGACTCTACAGTAGACAAAGGCAGGGAGATAGACTGAGAGATACTGAAACTGAGAAAAGTTAACAGAGGGAGCAAAACAGAACAGCAAAGAGAGAGAGAGACACTGTGAGAGAAAGAGAGATGACATCGAGGTAGACAAAGAGAGAGAGAAAGACGGACAGAAAGAGAAGATCACAGTCAGAAAGGCAGAAAGGAAAAAAATAGAGAAATAGATTGAGAAAAACAAATGAAATCAGACTAGTTTAAAACCAGACAGTGTTTGAATTGTAGAATGAGGCAATGTTCCCACAATGAGTGACAGATTTCTGTCCTTGTCTAAACACTGATGAACTCTAGGCTGTGAGTGTATCTCTTGGGAGGCTGATATCACCATTCAATTTTGGTGCGTAAATTGACCGTGGCTAGCCCACAATCTCCCAAATCTGGTCACCGACATTCCAAACCCAGTTGTTTATTTAGTGGTCACTGAGGGGATATAGAGGTATCAAAATAATTGAGTCTTTTATCAATCCCCAGCCTCCCAGAGGTTAGAACTTTCTTCAGTAAATACTGCTGACTGACAGGCTCACTAAAATAAATGGACAACTCTCAGTGGGGCACAAAGCCATCCTCGGCTGCTCCTGACCTTGAGAGGTCTGGCCAGGTCTGGCCATTTGACAGCCTTTACCAAACGATTAGAAGGCCATTCAGCCCCTTGAGCCTGTTGCACAGGAACAAGAAGAGGCCATCCAGTCTCTTGAGCCTGCTATTAAGTGTGGTGTTCAAAGAGTCCTAGAGTTTTACAGCACAGAAATAGGCCCTTTAGCCCATCATATCTGTGCCGGCCATCAATTGTTCAATTGTTTTGCATTTGATTATGAAATTCTGGTAACTTTTCTATGCTCACGGTGCTTGTTTGGTTGAAGCGGAGTGTGGACAAGCAGTACATTTCACACCTTCCATCTCAACGCCTGAAAAAGTTTTTCCTGATGTCATCTTTTCTCCATTTGTCAACTACTTTAAACGGGGGTCCTTTTATTTATGATCCTTTCACAACAGGAAAAGTTTCTCTCTATCTACTTTGTCTAGACACGTGATTTTGAACACCTTGTATTCTCCAAGTCTCCAAACTATTTTCACAACTGAATTTCCTCATCCCTGGAATCATTCTGTGAATCTTTACTGTGCTCTCTCTAATGCATTCACATCCTTTCCACAATGCAGTCCAGAGATGCGATACTCCAGCTGAGGCCAAACAAGTTCAATTTATGAACATGTAAATATACAAATTAGGAGCAGGGGTAGGCCATTCGGCCCTTCGAGCCTGCTCTGCCATTCAATACTTTTGTGGCTGATCTAATTGCTGTCTCCACTCTATATTCCACTTTGGCCAATAACCTTTGACTCTGTTAGCCCAGAATTCATCTAACTCCGCCTTCAAAATATTCAATGACCCCGTCCCCACTCTTCTCAGGAAGACAGTTCCAAGGATTCATGACCCGCTGAGAGAAAAAATATTATTGTAATCTCTGTCTAAATGAGAGACTTCTTATGTTTGAATGATGCACCCTAGTTCTAGTCTCTCCCACAAAGCGGGAAAACCTCTCGTGATGATACCGTGTCTTTAAAAATTGTACTTTGTCATTTTCTTTGTGCAGAATCTGTTGTAGCAGTTTGTTTCTTTTTAAACAGGAGCTGTTTTATTTGTATACAACCGCTCTGTGCTGTTACTATAGCAGCATCATTGATCTTAATGTTTACAATGTTTGTTTTGATCTCAGTTAATGTAGGGTTCTGCTATTTTGTGTTTTACGCCGGGATATTGCAGAGTAGGGCTGGATTAGGTTAACTGACAGATAAGGTCATATGACTAGATACAATTAGGTTTACACAGTGAAATCAGGTTCAGTTGCCTTTTGGAAAAAGAAAGCTTCTCTTTTCCCCTCTCAGAGGTCTGGAAACTGGAATCTGCTGGGAAATAAATCTTTATTTCTGAGATTCTGCTGTTTGGGAGTGGAGCTTTCTCTGGAAATTGCTGCATGAGAATTAGAAGTCAAGTGTCTGATTGGATCTCTCTCCAGAGGTGTTAAAAGGCCAGGAATCTAGTAGCCACATAAGCATATTTACCTTTCTGTACTAACTGGTCCTAATAAGGGATTTATGTCTCTGTGGGGATACTACTACTTGGAACAATAGAGATAGCTAGCTGTTGAGAATTATATTTTGGCATGTTTGAGTATTTTAAATGGGAAAAGTTTTGCTAATTCTTTTTGTTATATCCTAACTGTGTTTTTAAATAAAGTTTATTTCAATAAAAGCTTCCTGGTGGGTCACTTAAATCATACCTGGAGTGAAACATCCAAAAATATGCAGGTTAGGTGGATTGGCCAAGCTAAATTGCCCCTTAGTGTCAGGAGACTAGCAGGGTAAATACATGGGGTTACAGGGATAGGGCTTGGATGGGATTGTTGTTGGTGCAGGCTCAATGGGCCAAATGGCCTTCTTCTATACTGTCAGCATTCTAAGATTCTATGTAACACCTTATGCTTAACCTAATGTCAAAATCAGATGCAAAAGTTGGGGTTTAGGCTAACTGCATAATATACCCTGCAGCTTCGGGTCTGGTCCTAAAAACTCTCACATTCATCCCTACTCTATAGGAAACCAGTGTTGGGGGGATTTGTTTTATTAATTCAAGGATCACTGGCTAGACAAACATTTAATGCCCATCTCTAATTGTCCTTGCAAAGCTGATGGTGATGAGCCACATTTTTGATCTTGAACCTTCTGAGGGACATGGACCGAGTGGATAAGGAGCAATTGTTCCCCTTAGTTGAAGGGTCAGTTACGATGGGACATGGGTTCAAGGTGAGGGGCAGGAGGTTTAGGGGGATGTGAGGAAAAACATTTTTACTCAGAGGATGATGGCCTGGAATGCGCTGCCTGGGAGGGTGGTGGAGGCAGGATGCCTCACATCCTTTAAAACGGATCTGAATGAGCACTTTGCACATCCAACATTCAGGGCCAAGTGCTGGCAGGTGGGATTAGGTGGGAGTTCAGGTATTTCTAATGTGTTGGTGTGGACTCAATGGGCCGAAGTGTCTTTTCTGCTCTGTATGATTCTATGACTCTCTGCTTCCTATTCATTAAACAATCCTCCATCCATACTTATATCTTACCCCTCTTGATTGCACTGAGATATTCTCAAGAGTGCTGCAACCTCTTTAGTATTAAATTCCAGCAATTTCCCTACAATGTTCCCTTATTGGTCTGTATTTTCCAGCTCTCTGTCTCTCTCCTTTCTTGAATTAAGGAGTAACATTTGTTATTTTCCAGTCTGATAGAACCTTCCCAGAATCCAGGAAATTTCTCAACGGTCACTTCTTCTAAGACTCTAGTTTTCCTTTAACAGTTTTGCTGTTGCAGATCCTCAGTGGATCCCCACACTGATGTGATGAAGAGGCTTGTGTGGCCTGACGATCCTTTGAGCATTCCCTTCAGGAGCTCCTTGTTCCTGGTAGGCTCCATGGGCAAAGGTTGTGCCACGGTGCCAGAAAATATGCAGTCTGAAAATTCCAAAATTAGGTTGATGATGTAATTGCCCTTCACCAAGTAAAATCAAGCTCAGAGTTTAGTGGGAGCACACACAGGCTTTGGGGAGAGTATGGAGTTTCTCTCAAAACAAAGATTGAAATCTATCAGGCAGTGGTTTTCACATCAGTTCCCCATAGTTTGTAACTTGATGCATTCCACCTTTACTGCTTAAGGTGTAATTGCAACACCAATTGTCAGGACAAAACATTTCCTGATGCCAAAGTTCTTCCAATGAGCCACATACCTGGTATTGAGAGCATGTTGGGTGGAGCTCCATCACTGGATTGGGCATGTGGTTTGCATAGAGGATTCCTACTTTCTAAAGGTAGTAATCTACAGCCAGCTGAGCATGGGAACCTGCACCATAGGATGTCCCAAACTTAGACACAAAGACACCCAGAAAGCCAATTGTAAGTTGGGCTGCACTGCATGGGGTAAGAAACAACACTGGACAGATCCAAATGGAGACATTTCAGTCATCAAGCAATCTCATATTTCAGAAGAACAGAGTCAGGTCCTTACAGGACAAGTGAAGATGCGTAAAGCCAGTATCTCCACGCAACCCAACATCATTGTGGATGTACTACGTCACATAGATTGCAGGAGTTCAAGAAGGTGGCTCATCACCATCAACTTTGCAAGGGCAATTAGGGATGGGCATTAAACGTTGGTCGAGCTAGCAAGCCCACATCCCATGAATTAATAAAACAAAACCCTCCAACACAGGATACTTGCAAATTACTCCTTTCAGCTACACTCATTTTAATAATTGATTACCCTTCTCCATCTCCTTCTGCCAGTCACTCATTCCTCTTCTGATCCCACTATGTTTAAGTCTCTCACTATCACATCTTTCCATTTTTGGCCTTCCTCTTTGCACTCTTCCTGGCAGTCCCTTCTCCATCACTCACCTCATCACATCTCCTCTCTCTTTCCACAATAGATGACTGTACCATTTCAATCTCCACCTGGCCATTTTCTTCGAGGCTCCAAAGCTTCAGAGTCCTTGATGTGCCGGTTCTTGATGTGATTCTTTTTCATTACTCCACACATCCATCTGAGTATCCTTCCCTCACCAGTGTCCAATTGTTGTTTGTCTTTTCTTGATGTTGCCCAGGTTCCTGCACTAACAAGGCCACGCTCTTATAGATTCTTTCTTTCAGTGTCAGTGACACATTTTTATCACACAACACTCCACTCCACTTTCCCAATTTCTCCAGCCAGAGCTAATCCGTTGTTTCAATTTCATTGCCGTGCTTTCATCTTTTGCTACCACTGAGCCCAGGCATTTGAAAAATCTTACCTCTCTCAAAGTCTCAAGCAGAATCTTTACACCATCAATCTGATTCTCTTCCCTAAGCTCAAACTGACTCTCCATAAATGAGGGATCTCTGACAGTGCTATATCCTACCCTCATTATGCTAAAGGCCCACTGCGTCCCCTCCAATTCTAACACATTCTCAAGACTTTAAAGCTGCAGGACTTGTCCTGACTATTTGTCTGTATTTTTCCCATTACTCTGTGAGTTGTCAACTCCCAAACTGGCCTTCACCTGAGCACTGTCTCTGTCCAAGATTCTCAATGAACAAAAATCTGTTTCTTTTTTGTCCCACTTCGGTCACGACCAACCCAAACCCAAACAGAATAAGGAAATAGTTTCTATCCAGGCAGCAAAGTCTCTTCCCAGCTCCCTGCTAACATCCCCGGATTTAATGAGGATTAAACTCTAAACAAACTCTGGCACGTTTTTCCTGCAGCTTTCCCTCCCACTGGGCCATTACTAAACGCTAAGATGTGCGGTCATGTACCGAGCACTGAATATTCATCCAGGATGTTTGTCAGAGCTGCCCCCTCCTCACCAGAGAGACACACAAAACACGGCACATTGCCACATCATCGGCAAAATTACAGAGGCTGCGAAGTAGCAACACTGAGCAAATTCTAATCATACTAACTGCACAGATTTTACAGACTTAGAGCCTTTGTGTGATCATATTGTTGGAACTGCACTATTATAATACACTGATTATAGATAGCTGTGCATATTACACTCAAAGTCAGGGGCCCCTGATTTTAGTTGCTCAAAGTCAGGGGACCCTGGGTTTAGTCTCTCAGTGTCTGAGGTCCCTGGACCTTAGAGTTAGGGATCTCTGGTTTTAGTTGTTCTGTGTCAAGGGTGTCTCAGTTATTTTCACTATTTTCTGCTTTTATCCCATAGAGTTCCCGTAGATTGGTCACACAGTCTCCATAAGACTATAAAAAATAAGAACAGGAGTAGGCCATTCAGCCCCTCAAGCCTGCTCTGCCATTCAAGTCAATGATGGGAGTTGTGACATTCCTCATGTCCACTTTCCTGCCCTTTCACCGAAACCCTTGAATCTTTTACTGATCAGAATCTTTCTATCTCAGCCCTAAATATAGAAAAGACAACTTGCCTTTCCAACTATTTTTGTGTCATGTGCAAATTTATCTACAGTGCATTCACTTCCTTCCTCCAAGTCATTATATACTGTAAACAGCTGCAGTCCCTGCACTGATCCCTGTGGAATCCCATTGGTTACATGTCACCAGCCTGAAAAAGAACCCCTTATTCCCACTCGCTGCTTCCTGCCCATTCGCCAATCCTCTCTCTGTGCCAATTCACTACATCAACACCATGGGCTCTTATCTTATGATTTAACCTTTTGTGAGGATCCTTGTCGAAAGCCTTCTGGAAATCCAAATACAACACCTCTACAGGTTCCCCTCTATGCACTCTGGTTCAGATTTCCTCAAAAAACTCTAATAAATTAGTCAGATTCGATTTCTCTTTTATGAAGCCTTGCTGACTCTGCTTGATTAGATGATGAATTTCCATATGTGCCTCTATTACAGCCTTAATAACTGATTCCAACATGTTTCCAATGATAGATGTTAGGCTGATCGGCCTATAGTTACCCGCTTTTTGCCCCCTTCCCTTCTTGAGTAGGGGAGTCACATTGGGAGTTTTCCAATCCTCTGGTACTTCGCCAGAAACTGAAGATCCTCAGTCAGGCTGTTGCATAAAGTGAGCACTGTGTTTGCACAGACATACAGTGAGATTTTGTTAATGACATATTCTGTTTTACGCTTGTAAGCATCATCCACAGGTGACCCCGAAGATATTCAAGGAAGAATTACTGAGTGATGCACCCACATCACATCTGCTCTGTGCACCAAGCACCAGTGCAGATACAGGCACATCTATGGACTATAGCACTTTGACTCAGTTAGGAATGCTCTGTGGTGAGGGCACATCACACTCACTGGAGGAGCTGGCAGAGGGACAGACTGCTCAGGGCACTGGCAGTCAGGGGATTGCTCGAGGCCAGGACAATGCTAAGTCCAAGGCAGATGACAAGCCTCCAGAGTCATCAATCAAGCAGGAGATGCTGGATATCTAGCGTGATGCATGAGGAGATATAGCAGAGCTTCTTCCTGAGAGTCTGCACACCATGGTTTCTGTTATGGAGGAGTCTTTGTGAGCCTGAGCATTGCATTGGTCCTAACTACCGAGTGCACAAGCCTCCTTCATTGACAGAGTGGCAACTCTCATAGAGGAGCATGTCCAGCAGCAGACTCAGGAGAGTCCTCAGGTACGCCCTTGGGCCTGCAAGCCCATACACAGCCAATGACCACAGTTAGGTCACTGCTCGTTTGAGAGATGGATGAGGCACCCAGTCTGTCTGCTAGATTTCCGTCCATTGCTGTTGAGCACGGAGGTCCAGACATGAGCCACTGACAGGTGAGCTGCTTGTCATTTCTGTGAGCTACACTCATAGTACTCTAGACAAGGGCGGCAGCTCCTCTCCCCCTCTGTCAGTGATTGAGGCACCTTCTCGGCTGTGATGAGTGAGCCTAGCCATGTCGCTGGTCACACTCTCTCAGCCGGAGCCTGATCAGAGCCCGTCAACCAGAGAACAACCCCAATATCATCAGGGCCAACAGAACAACAGAGTCAGCAATCTGCCTGGGGGGGGGAGGGTGAGGGGCCGGGGGCACAAAGACACAGAACTCAGCACTGTGAGCATAGGATAAGCAGTGCCCACCTAGAACAGAGAACATCGAACATTACAACGCAGTACAGGCCCTTCAGCCCTCGATGTTGCGCCGACCAGTGGAACCAATCTAATGACCCTCTAACCTAAACTATTCCAATGTTATCCATATGCCTATCCACTGACCATTTGAACATCCTTAAAGTTGGCGAGTCCACAACTGCTGCAGGCAGGGCATTCCACGCCCTCACTACCCCCGAGTAAAAAACCTACCTCTGACATCCGTCCTATAATTACCACCCCTTAATTTAAAGCTATGTCCCCTTGTGTTAGCCATCACCATCTAAGGAAAAAGGCTCTCACTGTCCACCCTATCCAATCCTCTGATCATCCTGAATGCCTCAATTAGGTCACCTTGTAACCTTCTTCTCTCCAATGAAAATAACCTCAAGTCGCTCAGCCTTTCCTCATAAGACCTTCCCACCATACCAGGCAACATCCTGGTAAACCTCCTCTGCACCCTTTCCAATGCCTCCACATCTTTCTTATAATGCGGCGACCAGAACTGTACGCAATACTCCAAGTGCGGCCGCACCAGAGTTTTGTACAGTTTTAACATGACCTCACGGCTCCGAAATTCAATCCCTCTACCAATAAAAGCTAACACACCGTACGCCTTCTTACAAACTTATCAACCTGGGTGCCAACTTTCAGGGAGCTATGTACATGTACCCCGAGATCTCTCTGCTTGTCAACGCTACTAAGAGTCCTTCCATTAGCCGTATATTCTGTACTCCTGTTATTCTTACCAAAGTGAATCACCTCACACTTTTCCGTATTAAACTCCATTTGCCACTCCTCGGCCCAGCTCTGCAGCGTAGCTATGTCCCTCTGCAAACTGTAACATCCATCCTCACTGTCTACAACTCCTCCGACTTTGGTGTCATCAGCAAATTTACTAATTCATCTTTCAACACCCTCATCTAGGTCATTTATGAAAATGACAAACAGCAGTGGCCCCAAAACAGATCCTTGAAGCACACCACTTGTAACTGAACTCCAGGTTAAATATTTCCCATAAACCACCACCCTCTGTCTTCTATCAGCTAACCAATTCCTGTTCCAAACTGCTAAATCACCCTCAATCCCATGCATCTGCATTTTCTGCAATAGCCTACTATGGGGAACCTTATCAAACGCTTTGTTAAAATCCATATACACCACGTCAACTGCCTTACCCTTATCTACCTCTTTGGTCACCTTTTCAAAAAACTCAATAAGGTTTGTGAGGCACGACCTACCCTTCACAAAACCATGTTGACTATCCCCAATCAATTTATTTCTCTCTAGATGTTTATAAATCTTATCCCTTATAATTCTTTCCAAAACTTTGCCCACAACAGAAGTAAGGCTCACCGGTCTATAATTCCCAGGATGGTCTCTACTCCCCTTCTTGAACAAGGGGACAACATTTGCTATCCTCCAGTCTTCCGGCACTATACCTGTAGCCAATGACGACATGAAGATAAGAACATAAGAAATTGGAGCAGGAGCAGGCCATCTAGCCCTTCAAGCCTGCCCCGCCATTCAATAAGATCATGGCTAATCTGAAGTGGCTCAGTTCCACTTTCCCGCTTTCTCCCCATAATCCTTAATTCCCTTGCCTACCAAAAACCTATCTACCCGTGTCTTAAATATATTTAGCGAGGTAGCCTCCACCACTTCAATGGGCAGCGAATTCCAGAGATTCACCACCCTTTGAGTGAAGAAGTTCCTCCTCAACTCCATTCTAAACTGCGCCCCCCTTATCTTGAGGCTGTGCCCTCTAGTCCTGCTGTCTTTTCTGAGCGGGAAGAATCTCTCTACCTCTACCTTATCCATCTCCTTCATTATCTTATACGTCTCTGTAAGATCCTCCCTCATCCTTCTAAACTCCAACGAGTACAGACCCAGTATATTCAGCCTCTCTTCATAGTCCAACCCCCTCATCTCCGGTATCAGCCTAGTGAACCTCCTCTGCACTCCCTCCAAGGCCAAAATATCCTTGTGCAAGTGCAGCGACCAAAACTGCACACAGTACTCCGGATGCGGCCTCACCAGTGCCCTGTACAGTTGCAGCAAGACCTCCCTGCTTTTATATTCTATCCCCCTCGCTATAAAGGCCAGCATCCCATTCGCCTTCTTGATTACCTGCTGCACCTGCAGACTGGGTTTTTGCGACTCATGCACAAGGACCCCCAGGTCCCTCTGCACCATAGCATGCTGCATCTTTTCGCTCTTTAAATAGTAATCCTTCCTACTATTATTCCTGCCAAAGTGGATAACCTCACACTTGCTAACATTGTACTCCATCTGCCAGGTCCTCGCCCACTCGCTCAGCCTATCTAGATCCCTCTGCAGACTTTCCACACCCTCCGCACAATTTGCTTTTCCACTTATCTTCGTGTCATCAGCAAATTTTGTCACCCTACACTCAGCCCCCTTCTCCAGATCATCTATATAAAAGATCAAAGCCAAAGGCTCTGCAATCTCCTCCCTGGCCTCCCAGAGAATCCTAGGGTAAATCCCATCCGGCCCAGGGGACTTATCTATTTTCATACTCTCAAGAATTGCTAACACCTCCTCCTTATGTACCTCAATCCCATCTCGTCTACTACCTGGTATCGCAGTGTTCCCCTCGACTACACTGACTTTTTCCTGCGTGAATACTGATGAAAAATACTTATTCAGTGCCTCTCCTATCTCTTCAGGTTCCATGCACAACTTCCCACTGCTGTCTCTGACTGGCCCTAATCTTGCCCTAACCAATCTTTTATTATTGACATGCCTATAGAAAGCTTTAGGCTTCTCCTTGATCCTATCCTCCAAAGTCTTTTCATGTCCTCTTCTAGCTCTTCTTAACACTCTCTTTAGCTCCTTCCTGGCTAATTTATAACTCTCCAGTGCCCTAACTGAGCCTTCACGTCTCATCTTTACATAAGCCTCCTTCTTCCTCTTCACCAGAGATTCAACTTCTTTAGTACACCACGGTTCCCTCGCTCGACCACTTCCTCCCCGCCTGACAGGTGCATATTTATCAAGGTGGTGGGGCCCAACTCTGGTGTACCGCAATGCCTGGCAGTAGCCACTGGATAGACCAACAGTGCCAGCTGGGCACAGCCAATGTGCCAGGCGCAGTGCCAAACAGGTGAGGGGGGAGGATATGCTGCCAGTGAGGGAAGGAGGGTCTCCTGCTGTTCGTGGGTTGAGGGACTGGGTGTGCCAGTGCACTTGTGAAATGGCACCTACGCACTCTGAAGCCAGGTGCACTCGTATGTTTGGAGGGAGGGAATGGGAGATTCCCAGTGGAGGGAGGGAATGGGAGATCCAGATAGAGGGAGGGAATGGGAGATCCCAGTGGAGGGAGGGAATGGGGGATCCAGGTGGAGGGAGGGAATGGGAGATCCGGGTGGAGGGAAGGAATGGGAGATCCAGATGGAGGGAGGGATTGGGAGATCCAGGTGGAGGGAGGGAATGGGAGGTCCAGATGGAGGGAGGGAATGGGAGATCTGGATGGCAGTGGGAATGGAGGTCTGGATGGCAGTGAGAATAGGAGATCCCAGCAGCTGGCACAGCTTTCTGTTAGTTTAAATCCAGAAGGTTAAGGTGTGAATTGTCTGCAAAAACACCCTGGCTACAGACAAAATTGCTCTGATGTGAACAGAACATTCCAGGAAGAAATAGCGCCACAAAGAGTTCAAATCAAAATGGAAGAGACTCCGCTCCTTCATAAAACTTTTACTCTCCTATTTGTGTGCCTAAACAAACAGATCCTTTATCATGCTGTTATTCTGCTTTATCCAGCCCTCCAAACAAGTTTCAGTCTGTTCCAGTTTCAAGATCAAGCTCCCTAAGTTACACTGCAGGCTCCCACCTCTCACATGCCCAGCCCACTCTCTTATCAGCTCCTTGGTCAAGCTCTAATGACTGGGGGAAAGTGAAAGGGCTGTTACCCTGTGTCCCCCTGACCACTTCAACACACTCAGGGATTTCTGAACGCACGCAGCAGTAAAACTGTCAGTGTCACTCACACACTACTTGATGAGAATTTACAGAGCAGCATTACTGTTCTCTACATCTCTGATACAATGAGGGAGGGGAGGGAGAGAGACCCTTCAACTATCGACCCTGCAATAGATAGAGAGAGAGAGAGAGAGGAGAGAGGGGAGAGAGACTGGCCTTCCAACAGACAGTTAGAGAGGCTGAGCCTCCAATATAGAGAGAGAGAGAGACAACTTCCTCTGATCTTAAAGTCCCTCTGACTGACTGACATCCACTATTTATTCAGCACGGGAAGGGTTAATGGTCTGGAAACATCTTCAAATTAATCCTTCAGATTGCGAGCTCAGTTTTTTGATGACTGCGAATGAGTTTAGTTTATATTTGTTTAAAATCTTTGCTGGGAAAAGGTCAAGGCTTTTAAGATCAATTCAGGCAACGGGTGTTCTTTGGTCTGCATTGGCTGGACTTATTTCCTGAACCACTTCACAAATTTGCTAGGTCAGAAAAAACGTCAACAATTTTTAAAGTCAGGAACCGCTTAATCATGGCAACCGATTACAGAGCAGCCTTTGGCAAACGGCGCCAAACACTGACTCACTCAAAACCCCACGGGAATATGGGATGAGTAAACAGCCAAACACAGACAAATGGTTTATACAGAGTGCGATCCACTTCATATACACAATCCAGACTTCACTGTGGCAAGAGATCAAATGGAAAGGAAGCTTTCAAATCCTAAGGATGTTCACAGTACCCTTCACAGTCAATGAGCTGCCAGCACCATTGTTACATTGGTAAAGGTGGCAACCAACATCTGCACAGCAAGATCCCAGAAACGGCTCTGAAATGAATGAACTGTTAATCCGCTTTCCTTTCCACATATCGCACAAACTGTATCATTCAGGGCTTTGTGTCAGTGCTGCATCTTTGAAAGAGGGAGTAAATTATTCTGACTCCACTTTTTCCCCACAGCATTGCACATGTCTTTTTATCCAATTACATTTTGAAAGTTCTTGTGGAATCTGCTTCCACCGCCCTTTCAGGAGAACATTCCAGATCACAACAGCTCACTGTGTGAAGTAAAAATTAACTCCCCTAGTTCTGTCGCCAATTCTCTTCAATCTGTCTCTCCTCTGGTTACCCACCCTCCTGGGAATAGTTTCTCGGTCTTTCCTCCATTAAAACCCCTCATGATTTTGAATGCTTCAATTAAACCTTCTTTGCTGTTAGGGGAATAATCCCAGCTTCTCCAGTCTCTCCACATTAATTGATATCCCCCATTCCATTCCAGTATACCCCCTCGGCATCCTCTCCAACATCTTTTGACAGAGACCTGGATAACTCCCCTCTACATATTTCATTTGGGTTGTCAAATTTTTCAGATCCAGAGGAATAGGAGGAGGCCATTCAGCCCCTCAATCCTGTGACACAGGAGGAAGCCATTCAGCCCCTTGCGTCTGTTACACAGGAACAGGTGAAGACCGTTCAGCCTCTTGAGCCTGTTACACAAGAACAGGAGGAAGCCATTCAGTTCCTCGAGTCTGTTGCAGGAACAGGAGGAGGCCATTCTGCCCCTTTAGCCAGCTTTATTATTCAGTCAGGTTATGGGAGATCCTTTTCATTTATCTGCCTTTGTTTATGTCCCTGACACCTTAACAAAAAATGTATTAATCTTAGCCTTGATAATTTCTTGTGAAGTGGAGTTTCAGGCGTCTTTTAGAGTCATAGAGCCATAGAGGTTTATAGCATGGAAACAGACCCTTCGGCCCAACTTGTCCGTGCAGCCCTTAATTTTTTTTTAAAAACCCCTAAGCTAATCCCAATTGCCCGCATTTTGCCCATATCCCTCTATACCCATTGTACCCATCTAAATGCCTTTTAAAAGATAAAATTGTACCCGCCTCTACTACTACCTCTGGCAGCTTGTTCCAGGCACTCACCACCCTCTGTGTGAAACAAATTGACCCTCTGGACACATTTGTATCTTTCCCCTCTCACCTTAAACCTATGCCCTCTCGTTTTAGACTCCCCTACCTTTGGGAAAAGATATTGACTATCTGGCTTGTCTATGCCCCTCATTATTTTACAGACCTCTATAAGGTCACCCCTCAGCCTCCTACACTCCAGAAAAAAAGTCCCAGTCTATTCTGCCTCTCCTAATAACTCAATCCATCAAGTCCTGGTAGCATCCTAGTAAATCTTTTCTGTACTCTTTCTAGTTTAATAATATCCTTTCTATAATAGGGTGACCAGAAATTGCACACAGTGTTCCAAGTGTGGCCTTAGTGTGTCTTGTACAACTTCAACAAGACATCCCAATTCCTGTATTCAATGTTCTGACCGATGAAACCAAGCATGCCGAATGCCTTCTTCACCACTCTGTCCACCTGTGACTCCACTTTCAAGGAGCTATGAACATGTACCCCTAGATCTCTTTGTTCTGTAACTCTCCGCAACGTCCTCCCAGTAACTGAGTAAGTCCTGCCCTGGTTCAGTTTACCAAAATGCATCACCTCGCATTTGTCTAAATTAAACTCCATCTGCCATTCGTCAGCCCATTGGCCCAATTGATCAAGACCCCGTTGCAATTGGAGATAACTTTCTTCACTGTCCACCATGTCACCAATCTTGGTGTCATCTGCAAACTTACTACCCATGCCCCCAATATTCTCAACCAAATCATTAATATAAATGACAAATAATAGTGGACCCAGCACCAATCCCTGAGGCACGCCACTGGTCACAGGCCTCCAGTTTGAAAAACAACTCTCTACAACCACCCTCTGGCTTCTGTCAAGAAGCCAATTTTATATCCATTTGGATACCTCACCCTGGATCCCATGAGATTTAACTTTATGATCTGTGTCTGCCCATGTCTGACCCGTGTCTGCCCATGTCTGACCTGTGTATGCTCATGGCTGATCCGTGTGTGCCCATGGCTGATCCGTGTGTGCCCATGGCTGACCCGTGTCTGCCCATGGTTGTCCTGTGTCTGCCCATGGTTGATCCACGTCTGCCCATGTCTGACCCGTGTATGCCCATGGCTGATCGTGCATGCCCATGGTTGACCTGTGTCTGCCCACGGCTGATCTGTGTCTGCCCACGAGGACATTACTACTGTTGCATTGAAATCCACCCTCTGACTTAAGCCCCATTTCATGTGAGATTGGTTCACTGATTCTCCCATCACTCGATGATGAAGAGCAATTAATCTTGTGACATTTTGATAAGTTAAAGACATTCAATAAATGCTGTTGTTGGATCCCAATTTACAACCTTGACAGTGATTTGTACAGTGCACTCCCACACAGTGACCTTGCTGTCCTTCTTAAAGTTTTAAGTTTATTTACTTGTTAGTCTCACAAGTAGGCTTACATTAATACTGCCATGAAGTTACTGTGAAAATCTCCATTCCAGCGCCTGTTCGGGTACACTGAGGGGGAATTAGCGTGGTCAATGCACCTAACCCAGCACAGATTGTGCGAGGAAACCAGAGCCCCTGGAGGAAACCCACGCAGACACGGGGAGAACGTACAGACTCTGCACAGACAGTGACCCAAGCCAGGAATCAAACCTGGGTCCCTGGCGCTGTGAGGCAGTGGTGCCATCCTGTGCCTCCCATCTCTTCCCTGCATTTTCGTCAGATTCGAAAAAGCAAACATAAGAATTAGGAACAGGAGTTGACTACTTGGCCCCTCGGTGCTGCCCCATTTCAATAAAGGTCATGGCTGATCTGATTTTAACCTCAGCTTTCCATTCCTGTCCATCCCTAATGTTTCCCAGTTTTACACACTGTCTTGATTTAACATGGGGTCTCATTGAAAGTCTCAGTATGATTTGGAGGGTGGCAGTGGGCAATGACACTTCAGCACCATAACCCATGTCACTACTTGTTGACAAGAGATCAATGTTTCTGATGAATGATGAACAGTTTCCCTCCTTTCCTCTAATGCTTCAAATATCCCATATCCTAAATATTCCATTCCAGGTAGCTAGTTGGTGAAGGATGATGCTGGAGTCGCTCTTTACTCCAGCTTATGCTTACTTACGGAATCATATATTAAAAGCATTGGCCTCCTAACTCTACCATACCACTGTCTCGCTGTCCCTCAAATACCCTCTTTAAAGCAATCTTTTCGGAACTGAGTGTCATATTGGAAGGGAGCATCACCAATCTGTAATAAAAACACCAAACTACAGGGGAAACATCAACTCAAAATAAGATGGTATTCCTGGGTTGACTGACAGGCCACCCCACTTCCCCATTGGTGCAGACGGTCTCCAGCATATCTGCAGACCCATGTGATCCCTCTCCAGGGACCACAGATGTAGACATAAGGATGGAAGAGAGGCAGGCAGTCACGTCAAATGACCTCTTGCCCTGACGACCGGAACTGTTGATGGCCATCATTGCCAGAGTCAGGAGCAGTTTCACAGTTTCTGACCGTCACCACCCCTCCCAGCGGAGAAAGATTACAAGAATGGGGCTGGAATGGAACCAAAAGTTGCTTCAGACACTGGAAGTGGGGGTCTCACGGTCAAGATAAATATGAAATACTGGCATCATTTTATGCTGCCCAAGATGGATTCTCAGGTAGGGGCGTGGCGAGGTGCAGCAGAGACACATAAGATTGAATGGATAGGATTCCCACAGGAACCTGCTCCACCCAAACGCAACTGCTATTTCATGCTTGGACGAGCAAGGCCACAGAATCACCTGTTCAGCTACCCAGGTCACTCAATGGCCACTTAAGGCCCTCATCCCATCCAACCTCAATTTGTAAGCTGGCAGGGCAGGTGTGGGGAGAGTGGGAAATTGATATTTGCACTTATTTCCATCTTGAAAGGGAAGGACAGTGTACTCACTCTCAAGGCCCCATTGCTGTTGGGGCACCCTCTAACTGATAATTAATCTGAACCTCCAAACTTTGGGATCCCTTTCTTCTCTCACTCCCCTCAAACTGTGAGACCCCCCTCCCTCATTCTCCTCAAACTGTGGGACCCCTCCCCTCCCTCACTCCCCTCAAGCTGTGGGATTCCTCTCTTCCCTCACTCCCCTCAAACTGTGGGACCCCTCCCCTCCCTCACTCTCCTCAAATTGTGGGAGTCCTCCCCTCCCTCGCTACCCTCAAACTATGGGACCACTTCCCTTCCCTCCCTGAACTCTCTCAAACTGCGGGATCCCTTCCCTCACTCACTCCCCTCAAACTGTGGGACCCCTCCCCTCCCTCATCTCCTCAAACTGTGGGAGTCCTCCCCTCCCTCACTCCCCTCAAACTATGGGACCACTTCCCCTCCCTCCTGAACTCCCTCAAACTGTGGGATCCCTTCCCTCACTCACTCCCCTCAAACTGTGGGACATCTCCTCTCCCCTCCCTGAACCCCATCAAACTGTGGGACTCCTCCCCTCAAACTGTGGGACCCCTCCCCTTCCCTCTCTCCATCCCCTCAATCTGTGGGACTCCTCACATTCCTCAGCCTAACAGCTTAAATAAAAACTTTCACTGATGTCTTTTTGGGACAGTAACCTGCCCCCTGTTCCCGTTGCACCTACAAATGACTCCACTCCTTTGTTAATGCAGTCAGTTCCAAGCTGTCCTCTAAGCATTGCAAGCCACCCAGACTGTAGAACCAACTGGCAGTTATTCAGGCAGGTGGCTCATCACCTTCTCAGTCAGTCTAGAAATGGGGAACAGATGCCAGCCTTCTCAGCAACGACCTCATCACAAGAATGGTTCAGTGTTCCAAAGAATTCCCTTTTCAGGAACATATACTGTCTGCTCCTGCAGTGTGTCAAGAAAATTGAGAGTATGGAATGATTTTGCTGCTTTCCAATGCACACAAAGTCTTTTCTTTCAAACATCCTGATCAGCTCCAGCTGGAAACACAATCTGGATGTAGCAGATGTGATTTACTGCATCATCAAGGGGGAATGAAGTGAACTCGGTCTATAATCAGTGTATGTGAGGAGGTTTAGAGACAATTTAAACTGGACCTGGATTTCCCTGCTCCCATGGAGAAGGAGCTGTTTGGGTGATGTGGTTTATCACATTCTTGTTGCTGTCCACCGGAAGGATTATACTCAGGAATATCCGGACATATACCAAGTTTTCCTGCAAACCATCCCACAGCCATGTGTGAGCTGTCCCTGCCCACACACCTTAACCTTGTCCCCTTATTATAAACTGATCCCCAGCTCTTTCATCAAGCACCATGCACATGTGACTGACTGTCGACAGGCGCACACAGAATGTGACAACTGTCCACACCACTACTGGTTAAAGAGTAGACAGTAGAAGATGGGAGACAGGTAAACAGCAGACACTGAGGAGGTACTCACCCACAGCATACAGGACATGCAGATCCATCGCACTCTGTTACCAGTCCGAACCCTCGGCAGACCCACGGTGAACGAGGGCATGGTGATCCTAGTTACAAATTCCAGCAAAGTAAGGAGCTGCAAGCGGGCGCCAGCAGAATAAAACCTTGCCAAGTTAACAGTGGTAGAGGATTTTGGCCATCTCTCTCTCTCTCTCTCTCTCCCTCTCCCTGTCGATGTCTGCGTTTATGACCAGCTTCTGAGCAGACTGAGGAAGACTGAAACCCCTCACTCCCCTCCCCTTGGAAGCTCCTTCAACTCCTGTGTAGCAATAGACCACTCCCCTCACTCAGTCACTTCACAGACCATAACCCATCAGTGAAGAAAAAAGTCCTTGGCTATTCCCTCTGCCGGTGTTCTCTCAAAATAAAAAAATTCTAGATGTTTCAGAGGAGATGGGTTGGGAGGGGCGTGGTGGGGGCAGGGGGGGGATGCAGTGAAATTTCACCAACGCATTTCTTTCAAGCTGCGTGTGTCCCTCTCTTTCTTTCTTTCAAGCTGTGGGCCTCCCAGGCTCAGAACCAGGATCTCACTACATTTGCCTGGGTAGATATAAAAATAAACAAAAAACAGCCGCCCCACACCTCCCCCCCCATACCCCCACTCTACCCCCAACTCCTCAGCACCTCCAGGGAAATGGAAAAAGTGGAGAGAGAGAGAAAAGCAAACGGTTCTCAAATCTTTGGGACAAAGCTTGTCTTTATACTGTGCAGAGGAACACAGAACTATCAGTGGTTTCAAGCGCATTACTTCAGACACAAACCGTCCGCAACCAACCCCCCCCCCTCCCCCATAAAAGAAAACATATTTATTTCAGTGGTTCTGACTCTAGTTTATACTTGGCTCGCCTCAAAGTTCTCCACCGCTGTAATATTCAGTGACTCTGTTCATGTTAACCCTTAAAACATTACAGCTATTCATTCAGTCATCTCATAGCTTCGAAAAGAAACCAGCAAGTTTCTGAACCTGGCCAGGATTTATTCTTAGAGCCAATTCTAACACTGAGATTCCTCGGGCATTGCAGGGAGCGCTCATGATAATGAATTCTACCCCTCTTCCAGCTCAGACTCCTGCTAATGCCAGGATCAGATCCAGGATTGATGGTGTCATGCCCATTTTTCAGGAATTGAATTGGTACCTATTGTGGATGGAAACATGCACTCTGTACAAACTGGGGGCCCTCCTTATTGGACATTACCACCCAGGTCATACGCAGGATGTGAAACAGACCTTTTGTATATTTAATTAAGAGTCCAAAATCTTTCTCGGGAGCTCTGTAATGTTAAATCACCCTGATCATGGCAATCAGTGCATTCAAGGAAGTGAGTCTATTGCTGTCCCAACTACCAAGGTAACTAGTTAAAGTTAACTTTCCCGAATGTGGATTGGGAGTGTGTGGGGGTGGGGGGGGCGTGGCAGGGGGAGGGGGGGAGCGGTGGATCCTCCCAGTCCCAGATTAAAAGTGTGTGGGCTGCTGCCAAAAACCACTAACTTTCTGACCATCTCCACAACCCTCCCTCCGTATTGGCTCTACTACCCTCCCTTTTGCAACCCCCCCAACCCCTAACTCCTTGCCCCCTTCCTCACCCCCATCCTGGTCTCATTTAAGGAGTTACTCAAGGGCTGCTGTCAGTGTAGTTTTGACCCAAATTCTAGTTGACATCACTGGCGAGTTGCCTAATAAATGTCTGCATCTCTTGTGCTTGATGATAATGACACCTAATATGAAGTTTGCCTAAGGCCTCTCCATTCAGGTTGGGAGATAGGTCCCCCAACACATAGTTCAGGCGCATTCAAATTTCTAGGCCTTTTCTTAACAAATATTTTACAATTTAATTATAAGCAAAACCAAAACAAAACCTGTCCTTCCCCAACAGAAGGATGGGGGAAGAAACACAAGCAGAGAGGTGGAGGGTGAAAGAGAGACAGAGTAAAGAGGAGTCAACATGTGAGGAGTGAGAGCCAAGTATGCCTGTGATTTTAATTTTAAAGAGACGGTTTAGGTCTATAAGTGGAATATTGTTGAATTTTAACTCATAGCGTTAGGTTAGCCGTTAAGAATGATATCTTGTCATGTTTATGTCTTGTTCAATTGTTAAAAGTTAAGCTAATTCATTCGTTACAGTCAAACTCTGTTCTTAAATCAAGTTTATTTTGATAAAAACTTTCCAGTTTGTCAGTAGAATTGTGCCAGGAGTAAAACATCTTACCTTCACACAAATACCAAAATAGAAAATTGCTGGGGTCTCGTCTGGCTTCAGAAACCTTGGGGTTTCTGATCTGGTCCCTATCAACACTCAAAAATATACACTCACCAGTACACAGTCACCAATACACAGTCACTAATGCACACTCACTAATGCACACTCACTAATATATATATACACATTAATACATACTCAATAATACACACACAACACTCACTAATATAAAAGCAAAATACTGCGGATGCTGAAATCTGAAACAAAAACAGAAAATGCTGGAAAATGTCAGCAGGTCTGACAGCTCGTGGACAGAGAATCGAGACAGTGTTTTGACTCTGGATGACCCTTCAAGAGAGCGAAGGGTTTAACTGATATACACTCATTCAATACACACTCACTCACTACACAATCACGCTCACTCATACACACTCACTAATACACACAACACTCAGTAATGCACACCAACCTTTTTTTCATTCATCATGGAACATGGGTGTCGCTGGCTGGCCAGCATTTATTGCCCATCCCTATTTACCCGAAGGCAGTTAAGAGTCAACCACATTGCTGTGGCTCTGGAGTCACATATAGGCCAGACCAGGTAAGGATGGCAGATTTCCTTCCCTAAAGGGCATTAGTGAACCAGATGCTTTTTTCTGACAATTGACAATAGTTTCATGGTCATCAGTAGATTCTTAATTCCAGATATTTTTTAATGAATTCAAATTGCACCAACTGCCATGGCAGGATTTGTATCATGGTGTCCAGGATATTGACTAAATTTCTGGACTAATAGTGTAGCGATACCAGTAGGCCATTGCCTACACTAATACACACACAACACTCACTAATATACACTCACTATTACACATTCAGTGCCAGGGATTTTCCAGCTCCACACACCACCGGATAACACAGTCCCACCAGAAGTCAATGGATTTTCAGCTAACCCTCCATATTCTCTGTAGTGGGAGGCTGGAAAATCTCGGCCAGTACTGCACATACATACATTCACCAACTTACACAGGGGTACACACTAAATATTACATTTAGACACATGGAAACCTATGCAAGGAGTTACAGGAGGGGAAATCAAGGACAAGAACAAAATGTAAAAAAGGAAATAAGAAAACAGAAAGGCAGAGAAATCAAGGGCCAGAATCAAGCAAAGCCACAGTGAAAAACAATGCGAACAGGACAAAAAGCAAGCCTTAAGGTTTTATGCCTTAGTCCATGGAGCATTTGCAAAATAATGGATTAGTTAATCATGCAGATATAAACAGGTATGAATTAGTTGGGATTAAGGAGATATGACTGCAGAGTGACCAGCAATGGGAATTGATTATCCTGGAGTATTCAGTATTTAGGAAGGACAGACAAAATGGAAATGATGAAGTTGCACTGCTGTTAAAGGGAAAATTAATACAATAGCGAGTAAAAATAGTCTCTCCAACAATGAGGAATTTGTATGAGTAGAGCTGAGAAACACTAAGGAACAAAAAATGTTCGTAGGGATTCTATACAGACCCTCAAACTGTAGTTGGGAATGACATTAAACAGGAAATTAGAGATGCATGCAATAAAGGAATATCTGTAATTATAAGTGACTTTAATCTACATATAAACTAGACAAATCTAATTAGTCACAAGGCTCCAGAGAAGGAATTGCTGGAATGTATACCGGATGGTTTCTTGACCAAGATGTAGAGAAATCAACTAGCGAATAGGCTATCCTAGACTGGGTACTGTCGAATGAGAATAAAATATTCAGCAACCTCTAGTTGGGCGAGATCCCTTGGGGATGAGTGGCTATAATAGAACATAGAACATAGAACATTACAGCGCAGAACAGGCCCTTCGGCCCACGATGTTGCGCCGACCAGTTACAAAACAATGACCCACTAACCTAAACCAATCCCTTCTCGTCCATAAACCTATCCACGGATCTCTAAAACGCCCCCAAACTAGGTGCATTTACAACTGCAGCAGGCAGGGCATTCCAATCCCTCACCACCCTCTGGGTAAAGAACCTACCCCTGACATCCGTCCTATAACTATCCCCCCTTAATTTAAAGCCATGCCCCCTCGTGCTAGATTTCTCCATCTGAGGAAAAAGGCTATTACTATCCACCCTATCTAAACCTCTAATCATCTTATATGTTTCAATAAGATCCCCTCTTAGCCGCCTTCTTTCCAGCGAAAACAACCCCAAATCCCTCAGCCTCTCCTCATAGGACCTCCCCTCCATACCAGGCAACATCCTGGTAAACCTCCTCTGCACCCTCTCCAAAGCCTCCACATCCTTCCTGTAATGTGGGGACCAGAACTGCACACAGTACTCCAAGTGCGGCCGCACCAGAGTCGTGTACAGTTGCAACATGACGCTGCGACTCCTAAATTCAATCCCCCTACCAATAAACGCCAAGACACCGTATGCCTTCTTAACAACCTTATCTACTTGATTCCCAACTTTCAGGGATCTATGTACACATACACCTAGATCCCTCTGCTCATCCACACTATTCAAAGTCCTCCCGTTAGCCCTATACTCGACACATCTGTTATTCCTACAATATGATAGGATTTTTCATTAAGATGAAGAGTGATGTAGTGGGTCCTGAGATAAGGGCCCTAATATTAGTAAAGGAGTTGAGGATGATATGAGTTGCAAGATGGCTATGTCGGATCGGGAAACACTACTTAAAGGAATGATGGAATATCGGCAATGACAAAGATTCAAGGAGCATGTGACTGAACTGTAACAATCGTTTATTCCTGTCTGGTGCAAAAGTAAAACAGGAAACGTGGTCACACCATGCCCTATAGTGAAAATTAGACATAGTATTAGATCTAAGGAAGAGGCATACAGATTGGCCAGAAAAAAATCTACAGACCTGAAGATTGACAGCAGCTTAGAATTCAGCAAAGGATGACCAAAGGATTGATTAAGAAGGGGAAAATAGAGTACAAGAGTAAGCTTGCGGGGAACAAAAAAAAACTGACTGTAAAACTTTCGATAGGGACGTGAAGAGAAAAAGAATGGTGAAGACAAGTGTAGGTCCCTTCCAGTCAGAAACAGGGAAATTTATACTGGGAATAAAGAAACAGCTGACCAATTAATTAAAAACTTTGGTTCTGTCTTCAGAAAGGAGGAGACAAAATACATTGCAGAAGTATTGGTGAATAAAGGGTTTAGTGAGAGGGAGGAACAAATTAATATTAGTGGAGAAATAGTATTGATTTGATTTGATTTATTATTGTCATATGTATTAACATACAGTGAAAAATATTGTTTCTTGCGTACTATACAGACAAAACAAACTATTCATAGAGAAGGAAACGAGAGAGTGCAGAATATGGTGTTACAGTCATAGCTAGGATGTAGAGAAAGATCAACTTAATGCAAGGTAACTCCATTCAAATGTCTGACAGCAGCAGGGAAGAAGCTGTTCTTGAGTCAGTTGGTATGCAATGTAAGATTCTGTATCTTTTTCCCGAAGGAAGAAGCTGGAAGAGAGCATATCCAGAGTGCGTGGGTTCCTTAATTATGCTGGCTGCTTTGCTGAGGCAACCGAAAGTCAATGGATGGGAGGCTGGTTTGAGTGGTGGATTAGGCTACATTCACGACCTTTTGTAGTTCCTTGCAGTCTTGGGCAGAGCAGAAGCCATACCAAGCTGTGATACAACCAGAAAGAATGCTTTCTATGGTGCATCTGTAAAAATTGGTGAGAGTCATAGCTGACGTGCCAAATTTCCTTAGTCTTCTGAGAAAGTAGAGGCGTTGATGGGCTTTCTTAACTATAGTGTCAGCATGGGGGGACCAGGGCAGGTTGTTGATGATCTGCACACCTAGAAACTTGAAGCTCTTGACCCTTCCTACTTGTCCCCATTGATGTAGACAGAGGCATGTTCTCCTTTACGCTTCCTGAAGGCGATGACAATCTCCTTTGTTTTGTTGGCATTGAGGGCGAGATTATTGTTGCTGCACCAGTTCACCAGATTCTCTATCTCATTCCCGTACTCTGTCTCGTCATTGTTTGAGATTCAACCCACTATGGTGGTGTCGTCAGCAAACTTGAAAATCGAATTGGAGGGGAATTTGGCCACACAGTCAGAGGGTATGAGGAGTATAGTAGGGGGCCGAGAACACAGCCTTGTGGGGCACTGGTGTTGAGGATGTTCGTGGAGGAGGTGTTGTTGCCTATCCTTACTGATTGTGGTCTGTGGGTTCGGAAGTTCAGGATCCAATGCAGAGGGAGGATCCGAGGCCCAGATCACGGAGTTTGGAGATGAGTTTCGTGAGAATAATTGTGCTGAAGGCTGAGCTGTAGTCAATAAATAGGAGTCTGACATAGATGTCCTTGTTATCTAGGTATTCTAGGGTTGAGTGCAGGGCCAGGGAGATGGTGTCTGCTGTGGACCTGTTGTGGCGGTAGGCAAACTGTAGTGGATCCAGGCAGTCCGGGAGGCTGGAATTGATTCGTGCCATGACTAACCTTTCAAAGCACTTCATAATGATGGGTGTCAGAGCCATCGACTGATAGTCATTAAGGCACACTGCTTGGTTTTTCTTAGGTACCAGGATGGTGATCGTTTTCTTGAAGCAGATAGGAACCTCAGATTGTTGTAAAGAGAGGTTGAAGATGTCTGTGAATATCCCAGCCAACTGATCTGCACAGGATCTGAGTGCTCCTCCGGGTACCCCAGTTGTTTTCTGTGGGTTGACTTTTAAGAAGGCTGCCCTGACATTTGCATTGGTGACCCCAGATACAGGTTCATCCAGGGCTTTCAGGGTGGAGGGCATGCGCTCGCTGATCTCTTGCTCAAAACGGGCATAGAATGCATTGAGCTCATCAGGGAGGGGTGTGTTGGAGCCGGCGATTTTAGATGCCTTCATCTTTAGCCTGTTATGTCTTGTAGACCTTGCCATAGTCGGCGGGGGTTGGTGTGGCTAGCCTGGGACTCACGCTTGGAACGGTATTGTCTTTTGGCATTTTTGATGGATGTCCTTAGATCGTATCTGGCTTCCTTGTATAGGTCAGTGTCACCTGACTTGATGCCTCAGATCTGGACTTCAGCAAGCTGTGGATATCCCTGTTCATTCTGGTTGGGAAACATGCGGATTTGCTTCTTTGGCACACAGTCTTCTACACACTTACTGATGAAATCAGTTACTGTAGTGGCGTACACACTCAGGCTGGTCACAAGAGTTTTTAAATACTGACCAGTCCACTGACTCCAAGCAGCCCTGTAGGGGATCATCTGATTCCTCAGACCAACAGTGCATGGCTTTCTTTGACAGATACTCCTGCTTCAGTTTTTGCTTGTAAGCCGGGAGCAGGAGCACAGCCTTGTGGTCTGATTTCCCAAAGTGTGGGCGGGCGATAGAGCTAATAGATGGGCGGAAATTGATAGGATTAAAGGTAAAATAATCTCCAGGGCCTGATAATCTACATCCCAGAGTCCTTAAGGAGGTGGCCCTAGAAATAGTTGGTGCATTGATGGTCGTTTTCCAAGATTCTATGGACTCTGGAGCAGTTCTACAGATTAGAGAATAGCTAATGTAACCCCACTATTTAAAAAAAGAGGTAGAGAGAAAACGGAATTGTAGACAAATCAGCCTGATGCCGGGAGTGGGATGAATTATTGAGTCCATTATCAAATATTTTATAGCACAGCACTTGGTAAATTGTGGTGGAATCAGACAGTCAGCATGGAACACAACAGTCACTGAAGTAAGCGCGCAGGTATAGCGGGCAGTAAAGGAGACAAGTGGTATTTTGGCCTTCATAGCAAGAGGATTTGAGTACAGGAGCAGGGATGTCTTGCTGCAATTACACAGGGAGTAGAGTGAAGCTTTCCTAGACTGAGTCCTGGGATGGCAGGGCCGGCGTATGAGGAGAGATTGAATCAGTTAGGATTATATTCACAGGAGTTTAGAAGAGGGGGTGGAATTTCATAGAAATCCATAAAATTCTAAATAGTGCACAAGAAACAATATTTTTCACTGTATAGTACATGTGACAATAATAAATCAAATTTAAAAAAATAAAACAATGGGCTAAACAGGGTAGATGCAGGAAGGATGCTCCCAATGGTGGGGAGTCCAGAACCAGGTCTCATAGTCTAAGAATACAGGGTAAACCTTTAAGCCCTCATTCTCTATGCAGATTAAAACCACCCATAATCGCAGATGTTCCTTTGTTGCAGGGCGCAAATCAGTTTGCTACCCTCCGGCCCTGTTTTGCCAGGGAAAGCTGATGAATCCTTATCCAACTCCATGGGCAGACTTTTCCAGCCCAGCAGGCACTGGGATCATCCTATCCAACCACAAGTCAATGGACCAGTGCATCCCCAGCAGTAGGTTTCAGCAAAATGTGGCGGGAAAATCCTGGCCTCCAACTCAGAAAGCCTAAGTTGCTGTTACTTTACTAACCTGACCTCTCAACCTGCCTTGTCACCTTCAGTAATCCATGTTCGTCGATTTCTCTGCTCTTGCACCCCCTTTAGAATTGTACCCTTTGTTTTATATTATCTTTCTGTCTGTCCTACCAAAATGAATCAACTGCTCTGCACTAAATGTCACCTGTCAGTGTCTGTCTGCATATTCTACCAATCTATCTTTGTCCTTTTAAGGTTCTATCACTATCCACCTCACAGTTCACAATACTGAAACACACATATATAAGCTAACTCACTAAAGCACAAATACACAAGCACAGGGACACACACTCTGGCATACAGACAGATAAATGCACACACGGCTATATGCATCAGTTCACAAGTACACACAACCCCGTGCAAGCACACAGCCACAGACAGACACACGGTTCAGAAAGGGTTACCTTTGTCTAACTCTTAACAGCAAACCTGCTGGCAACTCCTTCAACTCACATACATTCTGCAAACAATTTAGATGTGATATTATAAAACCCTTTGTCTCTTCTGAGGCTAGGCTCCAATGACAGACAATAAGACGTTCCAAAAAACAAATTGAACTGGGCTTTTTATAGTTGTGGGGGCAGGGATGGGGGACTAGTGGAGGGATAAGAGAGAAAGTTTCATGAAATTGATGCTGGCTGGTTCCCTTTGACTAAGAAGAAAGTGAAGGGCTCCCAGTGCTGGTTCTTTACAGGAAACCTTTCATTGCTGATGCTGCTGAGGCCTAGTAATAAGTTTTATTTTATCATGAACTCACTGGACTCTGCCTCACCACCGCATGTGTCTTGTGGGTAGAGTAAGCCAGAGGCCTATGAGTTAGATTCATAGAATCCCTACAGTGCAGAAGGAGGCCATTTGACCCATCAAATCTGCACGACAACAATCCCAACCAAGTCTTATCCCCGTAAGCCTACTTATTTACCCTGTTATTCCCCATGACACTATGGGATAACTTAGCATGGCCAAACAACCTAACCCACACATCTTTGGAGGAAAACAGAGCACCCGGACGAAACCCATACAGACATGAGGAGAACGTGCAAACTCCACACAGACAGTGACCTGAGGCCAGAATTGAACCGGAATCCCTGGCGCTGTGAGGCAACGGTGCTAACCACTGTGCCACCAAGTTGGGCACTGCAATCACCAGAAATGAAAAAGATTACTATAGAGTTCCCTATGGCAAAGAAATCCAATCACAGAGAATAGTGCATTCTGCCTGTCTTCCGAGGGTCACCGTGACTCAGTGCTTAAATTCCCATCTTCATATGAGAGTGATGTGAATTCAAGAACAACTCCAGAGATTTCAGAATATGATCCACGCTGATACTCCAACTACTGAGGGAGTGCCGCACTGTCAGAGGGTCAGTGCTGAGGGAGTGTTGCACTGTCAGAGGGTCAGTACTGAGGGAGTGCCGCACTGTCAGAGGGTCAGTGCTGAGGGAGTGCTGCACTGTCAGAGGGCCAGTGCTGAGGGAGTGTTGCACTGTCGCAGGGTCAGTACTGAAGGAGTGCCGCACTGTCAGAGGGTCAGTGCTGAGGGAGTGCCGCACTGTCAGAGGGTCAGTGCTGAGGGAGTGCCGCACTGTCAGAGGGTCAATGCTGAGGGAGTGCCACACTGTCAGAGGGTCAGTACTGAGGGAGTGCTGCACTGTCAGGGGGTCAGTGCTGAGGGAGTGCCACACTGTCAGAGGGTCAGTACTGAGGGAGTGCCGCACTGTCAGAGGGTCAGCACTGAGGGAGTGCTGCACTGTCAGAGGGTCAGTGCTGAGGGAGTGCCGCACTGTCTTTTGGGTGAGATACTACATCATATACCTGTCAGTGGGTGTAAAAAAATCCCACAACTGCTGATGACAGAAGTGCAGAGGGATTTTCTTCCCGATCTCCTGACCTGTATTAACCAGAATCAACATTTCCTGATCCTGCTGCTGCTTGCAGTATCTGACTTTCAGCAATTTAGTTGCTGCATTTCCTGCGTTACAGCTGTGACCACACTTCAGAAGTATTTCCTTGGCACTGTAGCACTTTGTGTCCCACTCTTTTTAAGAGTGCAAAATCTCTCTTTCCTGTCCCACATTTCAAAGGAAATGTTATTATTACTGTCCAAACATGAACAAACATGTCAAATTAAACTACCCAAACTTCTGACTACTAAAATCCCACAGAGTTAGTGAGGAACTTTCAACCAGAGTTATGCTGGGTTATCAGACCAATCATAGTACATTATTAGAGCCATAAAGTCATAGAGGTTTACAGCATGGAAACAGGCCCTTTGGCCCAACTTGTCCATGCCACCCGTTTTTTTAAAACCTCTAAGCTAATTCCAATTGCCCAGATGTGGCTCATATCCCTCGATACCCATCATACCCATGTAACTATCTAAATGCTTTTCAAAAGATAAAATTGTATCTGCCTCAACTACTGCCTCTGGCAGCTTGTTCCAGACACTCACCACCCTCTGTGTGAAAAAATTGCCCCTCTGGACACTTTTGTATCTCTCCCCTCTCACCTTAAACCTATGCCCTCTAATTTTAGACTCCCCTACCTTTGGGAAAAGATATTGACTATCTGGCTGATCTGTGCCCCTCATTATTTTAGAGACCTCTATAAGGTCACCCCTCAGCCTCCTACGCTCCAGAGAAAAAAGTCCCAGTCTATTCAGCCTCTCCTTATAACTCAAACCATCAAGTCCCAGTAGCATCCTAGTAAATCTTTTCTACACTCTTTCTAATTGAATAATATCCTTTCTACAATAGGGTGACCAGAATTGCACACAGTATTCCAATTAATTCAGTGATGGTACACAGCTTAAAGATGCTCTAAACCACCCCAAACATTACATTGTCAGCACCCAGTTCTGAGCAGATAAAGAAGAATAATGACGTTTCAGCCTAGGTCAAGCAAATTTTACTTAAACATCCAGGGGAAAGGCCCAGTCCCACAGGACAGTACCCCAGGGGAAGGGTCCAGTCCCACAGGGCAGGATCCCAGGAAAAGGGCCCAGTCCCACAGGGCAGGATCCCAGGGAAAGGACCCAGTCCCACAGGGCAGGATCCCAGGGAAAGGGCCCAGTCCCACAGGGCAGGACCTCAGGGGAAGGGCCCAGTCCCATGGGGTAGGACCTCAGGGGAAGGGCCCAGTCCCACAGGGCAGGATTCCAGGGGCGAAAGGGCCCAGTCCCACAGGGCAGGATCCCAGGGAAAGGACCCAGTCCCACAGGGTGGATCCCAGGCGAAGGGCCTAGTCCCACAGGGAAGGACCACAGGGGAAGAACCCAGTCCCAGAGTGCCAAAGACAAGCGAGTTAAAGGAAAGTGTTGCGGGGGAGTCATTCCACTGTTTGTGAGCTGAGAGCTATTGCATTTGAGTGGGTGACTGTGATATAGGTGCCCAGGGCTAGAGCAGCAATTCAATGGCAACACAAAACTCTAGGGCTTCAAAAGGCCAGGAGGTCATGAGGTTAATGATTTGATGATATCATTGCAACTCTGGACAGCCTGATTCCAATCAAAGCTCTATCTCAGAGCCTTTTCTCCAGTAACGACCTCGCTGACGGGTCCACTATTTCAATAAACAATTGGGGATTTGGGAAATAATTGGACAGCCTGACACAAATCACTGGAATCTTTGGCCATTATTGCACTTTCACTTGCCTTGTCTTCCCATTCATCTATTGGCACCTGCTGGGAGGTCCATTAAACTGGCCTTCGCAAAGCGGTGTCCTAGCAACAATGGCAAGAGAAATGTCATTCATTCACAGTGGTGCCCTGCTAATCAGGAGTTATAGGGCCTGGTCTGTCCTAGTCGGGAAAAGGAGCTCAGCATTTCAGGAATGCCAGTGGGCTCTTTATTACCACTTTTAATGTTGTATGTTTTGGATTTTTCCATTGCCTCAACTCATTCAAATGTCTTAGTCTGTTTAAATCATTCATTGTATTTATTCACATTCAGGAGGTGACGACAAGACAATGTCAGCACTTGTTGTCCATCCTTTGATGCACAAAGTAGTTTGATCCAATTGATATCATGTTCTGGAGGGCGCTCAAGAGACAACCACATCAGTGTGGGACTGGAGTCACATATCAGCCCCAAACAGGCAGCAATGGCAGGCTCCTTTCCCAACAGGACATTAAGCAGCCAGTAGGTATTTAATAGTAGGTGTTTAATCCAACAGCTTCAAGGTCACTTCACCATCATCTAACTGTTTTCTGATTGTATCAGTTCACCAACCTGACCCGCCTTCTCCCCATACCCTCAACCCCCACCTTCTCCCCATTCCCATCGATCTGCACCTTCTCCCTATTCCCATCAATCCGCACCTTCTCCCCATTCCCCTCGATCCCCAGCTTCTCCCCGTTCCCCTCAATCTGTACCTTCTCCCCGTACCCCTCAATCCACACCTTCTCCCCGTACTCCTCAATCCGCACCTTCTCCCCGTACTCCTCAATCTGTACCTTCTCCCCGTACCCCTCGATCCCCAGCTTCTCCCCGTACTCCTCAATCCGCACCTTCTCCCCGTACCCCTCTTTCCCCAGCTTCTCCCCGTACCCCTCGTTCCCCAGCTTCTCCCCATACCACTCAATCTGTACCTTCTCCCCGTACCCCTCGATCCCCAGCTTCTCCCCATACCACTCAATCCGCACCTTCTCCCCGTACTCCTCAATCTGTACCTTCTCCCCGTACCCCTCGTTCCCCACCTTCTCCCTGTACCCCTCAATCTGCACCTTCTCCCCGTACCCCTCAATCCGCACCTTCTCCCCGTACTCCTCAATCCACACCTTCTCCCCGTACCCCTCAATCCGCACCTTCTCCCCGTACTCCTCAATCCGCACCTTCTCCCCGTACCCCTCTTTCCCCAGCTTCTCCCCGTACCCCTCGTTCCCCAGCTTCTCCCCATACCACTCAATCTGTACCTTCTCCCCGTACCCCTCGATCCCCAGCTTCTCCCCGTACTCCTCAATCCGCACCTTCTCCCCGTACCCCTTGTTCCCCAGCTTCTCCCCGTACCATTCAATCTGTACCTTCTCCCCGTACCCCTCGATCCCCAGCTTCTCCCTGTACCACTCAATCCGCACCTTCTCCCCGTATCCCTCCTTCCCCACCTTCTCCTCGTACCCCTCAACTCACACCTTCTCCCCATACCCCTCAATTCACAGCTTCTCCCTGTACACCTCAATTGGCACATTCTCCCCGTACCCCTCAGTCCCCACCTATCCACCTTCTCCCTGCATCACTCACTGTGAGTCACAACTCAGAAAACATCTCCTGTATTTTCAGATATGATATCGTGGATTTAAAGTTTTATGAAATCACTGTACTTGAGCAAACATTCTGCCCATCCAGAAGTCATTGGTAGCATTTCTTCATTTTTTGTGTATTAAATGGAATGTATGAGATGCCTGAATGAACATTGTTAGTAAATGGTAGTGGGCAGTATTGCTTGCAGTTCATTCAGTGAGGCAGGAGCCAGGGTGTGTTTCTGCTTATTCACTGGCAGTGGGAAAACACCCAGGTTATGGCCAATGATAAATGGAAAGACTTACATTTATATAGCACCTTCATGAGCACCGGTTATCTCAGAGAGCTCTACATTAGATGAAGTTCTCTCTTAAGTAGAGTCAATGTTATAACATAGGAAATACAGGAGCCAATTTATGCATTGCGAGCGCCTGCAAACAGTCACATGATCTTGATCAGGTAATATGCATTTTGTGATGTTTATTGCAGGATAAATGTTGGCCAGATTACCGGGGAGAACTCCATCGCATTTCTTAGAAAGAGTGGCCATGAATCGTTTTTATTCACCTGAGAGGGCAGACTGGGCCTTGGTTGAATATCTCCTCTGAAAAACTGCATCGCCAACATTGCTGCACGGATAGGGAGTGGATCATGAGAGTTAGGGAACAATACACACTTCAGATATCAATTCATTATAAAGGAAGGGAGTTGATCCATTGGGATTGTGTACAATAGGAGTGAATGAGAAGGGATTTGATCCTCTGGAATTGTGGACAATGGGAGCAAATTGATTCATTGGGATTATTAACATTCAGAATGAATGAGAAGGGATTCGATGGGATTCTGTACAATGGGAGAAAATGGCAAGTATTTTGATCCAGTGGAAATGGAGAATGGGTTCATCTTAACTGTGATGCCATACATGGTTGAATATTCCACTAGTACACTCTCATTCATACCTGAAGGATGACCAGTTGGATGGGATAGCAGAGCATGAGTGGTCACTGAGGGACTCTACACCAGTCAGAGTAATCCCACGTGGCGAGGGAAACCAGGATTAAAACAGGAGTCTGCTGAAAGCTGTAGGTTTTCAGGAAGAGATTCACATCCTGCTTCAAGGGTGTAGAGATAATTATTTAATTACAATTTTCTAATGAGAACTTGGGACCTTCACTTCAGGGGAGGGAGATTGGTTAATGGAGTGTGGGAGTTTTGGAGTGAGGATGAATTAATGTCCCTGTCACAGGGAGGACAGAGTGCAACAGATCACTGAGCCGTAGTCTTTTGTGGGAATGTTATCAATTGCACTCTAACTAGACAGGCGGACTTAGCCTGTTGTAAACTCACTGCCAGCTCCAACTATATCCTTAATTAAAAAAAGGCATTCGGCTTTCAAGAACTCTTTTATGAGGCAAATTATTGGTGAGTAAATGAGAGATCAGTTAACATTAATCTTCAGTACCTCAAATTCATCTTGTGGTGTATTGGCACTTTTATGAGGTCAGCTGGTATCTTGTTTCGACTAGACTGAGAGGGAAAATAATTGAAAATTACTGTGCCTGTGGCTAGTTTGGACTGGGGCCAATGCCTGCAGCACATCCCCAATAGCCAGCTCAGAATCAAACTTAAAAAATAGGGGCTGCCCTTGTTGGGTAAATCGAATCTGGGATAGCTCACTTCCCCTCAAATTGAGAAAACTGAGGGATGATCTAATCGCAGGGATTAAAATGATAGAGGGATTTGATAGGCTCAATACAGAGAAACTATTTCCTCAGCTGGGGGGAGTTCAGAGCAAGGGGGCAGAACCTTTAAATTGGAGCCAGGCCGTTCAGGGGAGAATGTCAGGAAGTACTTCCTCACACAGAGGGAGTGGAAATCTGGAAATCTCTCCCTGCAAGAAAAGCTGTGAATGTTGAGGGTCAAATTCAATTTTTAAGGTTGATAATCAGTGAGGGTATTCAGGCATCTGCAGAGATGCAGCTGGAGTGGAGCTGAAATAGAGATGAGCCACTGAATAGCAGAGAAATGGGAGAGAAAGTTTGAGGAGTTGATTACCATGGCAGGCTGCCTGAGTAAGGAAGCAATGGTTTTAAATTAATGGTCATTGCAGAGATGTCAGGTTAAACAGTGGCTATTTAGTTGGACTAACAATCCACTGGTCTGGGCGAATAACACAGAGAACTTTCTAATTCTAAAATGGTTTTAAATTCTGCATTCAGTTAAGAAAAATGGAATGAACGAAAATTACCATGAAGCTGTCAACTTGTAAAAACCCAAGTGATTCAGGAATTTCCTCCTGGAAAGGAAATCTGTTGTTCTTAGCCAGTCTGGCCCTACATGTGACTCCAGTCCCACATCAATGTGGTTGACTCTTCAGCCACTGAAGAGGTCATCAGTTGTGCCTTCATCTTTTCACAGCAATAGGGTTGAACAATAAATGTCAGCTTTGCCCATATCGTTCCCACATCCCAAGAGAAAATTAATAAAATGTTGAGCACTTGGTGCCCTAGAAGAGGGACAAGTTGATCCTATTTGATTATCTGTGTCTGGACTCTGACTGCAAAGTGCAGACATCATACGAGGTCTGGGTGAGGCTTGGCTCTGATTTCCCCCTGCGGAGAAAGATTACAGCTGCACCTATGGAATTATCCCAGTGTCCAGCAGTCAGAGAGGATGAAACAGCAGGAAACTCAGTGAACTGTCTGAGATCCGGAAATTTAGACATACTGCCTGCCAGAGGAAAATGTCAAGTCAATGATTAAGAAAAATCCATTAGAACGCAGCATGGTCTGATTGATGAGCAGTAATTAAACAAAACACTGGCACTTAAAAGAGATTATCATCCATTTTCTTTTAAAGCAGCCACTAACTGAAATGGTCCAAAAACGAAGCTGTAATTAGACGAGTCACAGTGTTTCTACCATCTACTGCTCACTCACTGTGAACATTAGACATGGTGCTGTATTGAAACAAGACAGCCTCGTTTAAATTTGTGAGTGTTTCCTCTATTGCCCATTCTCTTCTTGCCCCTTTAAGCGTTAATTCTTTGCTACTCATTCTGGATCCACCTGTTCGAGCACAGGGACTGTCCCCTGCACCCATTTCAAACCATTAGGACAGTACAAACTCATTCTGTTACCTTGCCGTTATAGATCTCATATTTGTTTGGTCTCAAACATAAGGTGGGTATTGTGGGCATCAGGTAACTCACTGGGTATGTTATAATCAATCTATGTTCCAGAAACAGGCCATTCAGCATGTCTGGTGCATAGAAATGTTATGACCCTCTCCCCACACTGTCACTTAATCCCCTCTCACCATGTGTACGTCAAGCCTTCCTCAAATACTTCAATGCTCTCTCCCTTAACCACTCCATGTGGCAGTGAGTTCCACAGCTTCTCCACACTCTCGGCAAATGAATTCCTGCTTCTTGACCAAATTTAATCACCAAAAAGGAAAATATTTCAACCCAGCTTTTGACAAAAAAAGCCTCATGCTGTGATGAACTCCTCTGTTAAAACAATCACAGAGACACTCTGCGGTGTCCTCCCACTCCAATCCCATCCATGATGGCAGCCCCTAGATATCACCCAATTCCCAATTACAGCTTGCATTCGAGAGCACCGTAAGGTATCAAATGACCAATAGCACTTCCCCTCAGCAATTATAAAAAAAAATGAATACGTTACCACTTAAAAAAATACTGGCATTAAAGAGAAACACGTTCAACATTTCTCCTTTTATTCCAGATTTCCAACATCTGCAGTATTTTGTTTTTGTAAGGAGTTATTGGAACAGGCAACCAAAAACTGAGACTTAACGGAGAAAAGAGGGAGGTGGCGAGATTGAGGTAGGGAATTCCAGAGCTAAGGCCCTGGCGGCTGGAAGCATGGACACCAAAGGTGGAGTGATTGGGGGAGTCTGTTGGCAGGCAAAGGGACGGCTAGTAAGTGAGAGGTTTTCGAAGTGTGTTAACCAGGGTTCAGGGTAAGCACATTCCTTTTAGAGTGAAGGGCAAGGCTGGTAGAAGCAGGGAACCCTGGATGACTTGGAATACTGAAGCCCCGATCAAGAAGGAGGAGGAGGCATTTGACATGCATAGGTAGCTGGGATCAAGTGAATCCCTTGAACAGCATAGAGGATGTCAGAGTAGAGTTAAGAGAGAACTCAGAAGGGCAAGAAGGGGACACAAAATTGCTTTGGCAGATAAGGCAAAGGAGAATCAAAAGATACAAATACATAAAGGGCAAAAGAGTAACAAGGGAGAGAGTAGGGCCTCTTAAGGATCAACAAGGTCACGTTTGTGTGGAACCACAAGAGATGGATGAGATCCTAAATGAATATTTCTCATCAGTATTTACTGTATGGATGTTAGGGAACTTGGGGAAATAAACTGTGATTTCTTGAGGAGTGTACATATTACAGAGAAGGAGGTGATGGAAGTCTTAAAGCGCATCAAGGTAGATAAATTCCCAGGACCTGATGAGATATATCCCAGGATGTTGTGGACTCTAAGGAGGAAACTGCGGGTCCCCTAGCCAAGATTTTAAATCATCGATAGCCACGGGTGAGGTGCCTGAAGATTGGAGAGTGGCAAATGTAGTGCCTTTGTTTAAAGAGGGCTGCAGGGAAAAGACTGGGAACTACAGGCTGTTGAGCCCACATCTGTTGTGGGTAAGTTATTGGAAGGTACTCTGAGAGACTGTCCAGCATCTGTTTGAGTCAATGCACCCAACAAGCATGTCTTTCAGACTGTGGGAGGAAACCAGAGCACCCGGAGGAAATCCATGCAGATTCGGGGAGAATGTGCAAACTCCATACAGACAGTGACCCAAGCTGGGATTTGAATTCAGGTTCCTGGCGCTGAGGCAGCAGTGTTAACCACTGTGCCACCATGCTGCCCTAAAAAGATAGATGAGGGCAGTGCAGTCGACATTGCCTATATGGACTTTAGCAAGGCCTTTGACAGGCTACCACATGGTAGGTTGTTGCATAAGGTTAAATTTCACAGGATCCAGGGTGAGGTAGCCAAATGGACACAAAATTTGCTTGATGACAGAAAACAGACGGTGGTTGTAGAGAGTTGTTTTTCAAACTGGAGGCCTGTTACCAGTGGTGTGCCTCAGGGATCAGTGCTGGTTTCTCTGTTATTTGTCATTTACATTAATGATTTGGATGAGAATTTAGTAGGCATGGTTAGTAAGTTTGCGGATTACACCAAGATTAGTGGCATCATGGACAGTGAAGAAAATTATCTCCAATTGCAACAGGATCTTGATCAGTTGGGCCAGCGGACTGATGAATGGCAGATGGAGTTTAATTTAGATAAATGCAAGGTAATGCATTTTGGTATATCAAACCAGGGTAGGACTTACTCAGTTAATAGTAGGGCGTTGGGGAGAGTTACAGAACAAAGAGATCTCGAGGTACACGTTCATAGCTCCTTGAAAGTGGAGTTACAAGTGGACAGAGTAGTGAAGGCGACATTCGGCATGCTTGGTTTCATTGGTCAGAACATTGAATACAGGAGTTGGGATGTCTTGTTGAAGTTGTACAAGACATTGGTAAGGCCACTTGGAATACTGTGCACAGTTCTGGTTCGCCTATTCTAGAAAGAGAATTATTAAACTAGAAAGAGTGCAGAAAAGATTTACCAGGATGCTACTAGGACTTGATGGATTGAGTTATAAGGAGAGGCTAGATAGACTTTTTTTCCCCTGGAGTATAGGAGACTTAGGGGTGATCTTATAGAGGTCTATAAATAATGAGGGGCATAGATCAGATAGATAGTCAATATCTTTTCCCAGTGGTAGGGGAGTCTAAAACTAGGGGGCATAGGTTTAAGGTGAGAGGGGAGAGATACAAAAGGATCCAGAGGGGCAATTATTCCATGTAGAGGGTGGTGAGTGTCTGAAATGAGCTGCCAGAGGTTGTAGTTGAGGTGGGTACAATTTTGTCTTTTAAAAAACGTTTAGACAGTTACATGGGTAAGATGGATATAGAGAAATATGGGCCAAATAAGGGCAATTGGGACTAGCTTAGTGGTTAAAAAAGGGCGACATGGATAAGTTGGGCTGAAGGGCCTGTTTCCACACTGTAAACCTCTATGATTAAAATCGAGTTTGCACAAGAAGCCAGAATTGGAGGAGTGCAGAAATCTCAGAGAAGGTTCAGTGTGAAAACATGTTTGGTTCTCCATCTGAAAAATCCCCCCCGGGATCAATCTTTGGCTCCTTCCTATTTCTCATCCACATTTTACCCCTCAGCATCATCAATTAAAGGCCAGGCTTTAATTTGCACATGTATGCTGATGGCACCGTCTCACTCGACAACCCCACGGATGTTAACTTGTCGGACAGCTTTTCTGATATCCTGTATGGGACAAGCAGAGATCACCTCCAAACTCAATGTCAGGAAGACTGAAAGCTGTTGTTTTTAGTTACTGCACCAAACTACATTCCATAACCACTTTCCATGCGCTTTCTCTGGCAACTGTCTGAGGCTGACTTACACTGATCACAACATGAGAAACATCATTGCCCCCAAGATGAGTTTCCAATCATATATCTGTGACATGTCTAAGACCATCTATTTCAACCTCTAATATTGCCTATCTCAGCTTACTCTCTCATGAAACCATCACCTTCATTGCCTCAAGAATTTACTCTACCTCGTTACCTTTGACTAATCCAACTCACTTCTGGATGACCTCTCCACATTCCACCTTCCTAAAACCTTGCGGCTCATAACTTACATCAAATTCTGCTCCCCCATTACCCTCCTGCTTTTTGAACTACCTTGTCTTGCAGTTAAGCAGCATCTCGATTTTTTAAAAAATCTCAACTTGCTTTCCAACCCCTCCCTATCTCTGTAATCTCCTCCAGTCCCACAACACACCCCTGGGAGTGCCCCAGGGGTCGGTGCTGGGGCCTCAGCTATTTACCATTTATATAGATGATCTGGGTGAGGGAACCGAGTGTATGGTGTCGAAATTTGCTGATGACACCAAGATTGGTGGAACGGCAAATTGCGCGGAGGGTGTGGAGAGTCTGCAGAAGGATCTAGATAGGCTGAGCGAATGGGCCAGGAAATGGCAAATGGAATTTAATGTTGGCAAGTGTGAGGTGGTCCACTTTGGTAGGAATAATGGTAGGAAAGACTATTACTTACGTGGCGAAAAACTGCAGCAGGCGACGGTGCAGAGGGACCTCGGGGTCCTTGTGCATGAGTCGCAAAAACCCAGCTTGCAGGTGCAGCAGGTGGTCAGGAAGGCGAATGGGATGCTGGCCTTCATAGCGAGGGGGATTGAATATAAAAGTAGGGAGGTCTTGCTGCGGCTGTATAGGGCATTGGTGAGGCCGCAGCTGGAGTACTGTGTGCAGTTTTGGGCACCGTACTTACGCAAGGATATTTTGGCCTTGGAGGGAGTGCAGAGGAGGTTTACTAGGCTGATACCGGAGTTGAGGGGCTTGAGCTGTGAGGAGAGGCTGAATAAATTAGGCTTGTACTCGTTAGAGTTTAGAAGAATGAGGGGAGATCTCATTGAGACGTATAAGATGATGAATGGGATGGATAGGATAGAGGTGGAGAGACTCTTCCCGCTCAGAAAGGACAGCAGGACTAGGGGGCACAGCCTCAAGATAAAGGGGGGGCGGTTTAGAACGGAGTTGAGGAGGAACTTCTTCACTCAAAGGGTGGTGAATCTCTGGAATTCTCTGCCCGTTGAAGTGGTGGAAGCTGCCTCGCTAAATATTTTTAAGACGCGGGTTGATGGGTTTTTGATAAGCGAGGGGATTAAGGGTTATGGGGAGAGGGCGGGAATGTGGAACTGAGCCACGACAGATCAGCCATGATCTTATTGAATGGCGGGGCAGGCTCGAAGGGCTAGATGGCCTACTCCTGCTCCTATTTCTTATGTTCTTATTTCTGCATTCATCTAGTCCTAGCCCCTTGCACCTCCCTAATTTTAATCATTTCTTCGTTGGCAGCTCTGTCTTTAGTCACCTGGGTCCTAAATCTTGAAAACCCCTTTGTAAACTTTTCAACATCCCTGTCTCTATCTCGGTTGAGACACTGCTTAAAATCCACCTCTGTGACCAAAGCTTGGTCATTTATTCGATATCACCTTGTTTGATAATAGCCCTGTGGCGTGTATCAACGTGTTAAAGATGTTATGTGAAGAGAAGCTATTGTTGGAAATTGGAAATGAAGATACTAGATGATGCAAAGATTCTGAGAGGAGCTTATTGTGAACAAGAACAAGCACTCAGCAGCCAGCCCCGAGTATCTGAATCCGTGCTCTATGAATGACTGAAAGCCTTTTATTTGACAAAACGCACACTCAAACTAATTTATGGATGCTTTTAGCATTGCACTGAGTCACATGTTTCCGATATATTTCTGCAAATGACTATCCAATTTGCCTCTCAGGTCCTGTTTAAATATTGCAGTTAATGTGAACCATATGTTAAACTTAGTAACAGAGAGCAGCTGGAGCAACAGCAGGCTAAGGTGGGGGGAACTGGTTTCACTCTTTCTGGCAGTGCAACTCCCTCCCACTTCAGTGAATCTCAAAATTAATTTGATGTAGTAATACAATATTCAGAATTTCAGTACTGAGGGAGTTCTGCACTGTCAGAGGGTCAGTACTGAGGGAGCGCCGCACTGTCAGAGGGTCAGTACTGAGGGAGCGCCGCACTGTCAGAGGGTCAGTACTGAAGGAGTTCTGCACTGTCAGAGGGTCAGTACTGAGGGAGCGCCGCACTGTCAGAGGGTCAGTACTGAGGGAGTGCTGCACTGTCAGAGGGTCAGTACTGAGGGAGTGCTGCACTGTCAGAGGGTCAGTGCTGAGGGAGTGCTGCACTGTCAGAGGGTCAGTACTGAGGGAGCACTGCACAGTTGAAGATGCTTTCTTTCTGATGTGACATTATCCAAAGCTATAAAAGATTTTACAGCCACTGTTGGAAGAAGAGCAGGGCAGTATTCTGTGGTTTCCTGGGACCAATATATATCCTTTAACCAGCAACATGAAAACAGATCCTCTGGAATGTATCTTATTGCTGTTGGTGGGATGCTGTTGTGAGCAAATTGCTGCCAGGATTCCTACGTTACAAGGTTAGTTTGCTGTGGGTTTGCGTTGACCTGCATTCATGAAAGGTGCTATAAAAATGCTGGTTGTCTTCACATTCATCATGCTATAAACTTGCACAAGCCTGCCAATGCACACAAGCCCAGCATTACATTCTACTTTACAGATTAACATCAGCTTACGAGTACCAGGCAATCCTGTGTAAGTAGCTCACCTCCTGACTCCCCAGAGCCTGTCCACCGTGTACAAGGCACAGGTCAGGAGTGTGATGGAATACTCTCCACTTGCCTGGATGGGTGCAGCTCCAACAATACTCACAAAGCTCAACAGCATCCAGGATAAAGCAGCCTACTTGATTGGCACTCCATCTGCCACTTTAAACTTTCATTCCTGTCCATAATGGTTGCATTCTGTTTTGCTCACAGGATATACTGCAGCAACTAACCAACAACACCTCCTAAACCTGTGGATTACCTCGCTCCAAAGGACAAAGAAATTCAGTGTTTAGAACACCATCATCTCCAAGTCACTGATCATTCTCACATGGAAATATATTGCCGTTCCTTCACTGTGACTAGGTCAAAATCCTGGAACTCCCTCCCTAATAACACTGAATGTATCTACACCAGATGGCCTGCAGCAATTCAAGAAGGCAGCTCACCACCACCTTCTCAAGGGCAATTAGGGATGGCAGAACCTCAGAACAGAAGATAAATCAGACAATCCTCCTTAAGGAAGCATTTTTATTAAAAATCAATGCTAAATATAACCACGGTTTTAGCACTAGAATTGTGGATTAATTATTATTTGCAACTACAGCAGGTGATAGTAAAGTGAAATAATCCATTTTGTAATATTTCAATTTTTCAGTGTTTTGTTATTGTGTTGGGAGTTTAATTGGGAGTCAAAGTGAAGTCACTGCAACGTGATTTAACTGCTCTCCTGAACACAAGTACGATCTGCTTTGAAACAACATTGAACCAACATCCATTCACCTGAAAAAGATACAAGCAGAATGAATCCTATGTATAGTAGCTCACACAGTGAGCATCATTCTTTTTTATCCACTGTGCATTTTACATGTACAGGAGCTGAGATTGAGACATACATACACTCAGTAACATGAGTGAACTGTTCTTTTTTACTCTTGCTGTACTGAGCACTGCTGTCCACACAGAGCGCTATGCTATTGGGATAAAAAGTAGGCTGCAGTCAGATGGCATAAGCAGATCAGATAAAAACAGAGATAGTTTGTAAACATCATCCCAGATGGAGAATAATTACAGTTCTGCATCTCCTTTGCTGTCCCTTAATTTGATCTAAATACAGTCCTTGACTCTGACACTGGTTGAGCTGTGCCCACATTGGAATGGGACAATTATAAGAATTGCTGCCCTCCCCTCGTGATGAAAGTCTGTGACGAACCGCCCTTGGCACAATCAACTTCCATTGTATTGAAATCTCCAGATCCTAAAAAAAAACCGGTGCTTGTTGTCAGCTGACCATTACATCCTGATTTCCTATGTTAGCACAGGGTCAGTGGAGTCCTGAGGTCCTGGAAGGTATAATGAGAACGAAAGGCCTTTATTAATTTTGCTCACTCACATGTTGTGTGGGATTCTCAATAGATTTCACTCCAGGTTTGTTGGGTGCTGAAGGCTTCAGGCAATTTAATTCTGTCATGATTTTTCAGTTTTTAATTTAATTTAGAAGAAGCTGTGGATCAGGGCCCAAAGTGGAAGTCACTAAGGTATGAAAAGCAGGGCAAGGTGAATCTGGAGACAATCAAGATTTGTGCAGTTTTGAAGCAAGCTAGGATAGACAAGGTGGCAGTGTGAGAATGTCAAGTTCAAAAGCGTGCAGGACAATGAGGTTTGCAATTTAGCCAGCACACTACAGAATTGAACAGAGCAATAGCAATTAAACAGACAGTGAATGAGGTGCCATTCACTACAGGGTTACAGACCGAGGGCTGGATGGCAGGATTAGATTAGATAGCTCTTTTTGGCCAGGACAGAAATAACAGGCCAAAATGCCTCACCCTAACTGTAAATTTTCCAATGCTTTATGTTCTAACAGAGACCGGAGGTGGCAGACATTCAGACAGCAGACCCAGATAAAATTGAAATTGCACCTCGTATAAGTTATACTGTCCATTAAATAGCAGATGTTTCGCTCAGAGTTTTAAACTCCCTGTAAATTGGTTCTGGTTTGTACACTGTAAATCCTACATCTGTTTTCCAACTTCCATGAGTTCATGTTCTCTCTGTCCTGTCAGCTTATTTTTCACTGATATTAATTACTCATGTCTCTGGGTGAAACCACTGGCTCATTTCGGATCAATGTAGCAAACATTGGCTGCAATAGAAGGCTATCCTCCAGGTGTCACCAGCTCACCACTACTACTCAATAAGACTTTGGGTATTGCCTTCCAACTAATGGATGGTTGGGGATTTGTGCCAGTCAGACTTCATGGTGCACTCTGGAGAAGTGTTTATTTTATTGTTGATTCTTGGGATGCGAGCATCAGCAACAAGGCTGACATTTCATCCCAATCCCAAATTGGACTGTAAAACTGGTGGTGAGGCTTGGACTGCTGCTAGGGCTCTGACATGGTTGGAGGGTGCGCTAGGCCTTTTCCAGCATGGTTGAGATGCTGGTGCTGGGTTGTAATCAAGCAAGATCAGGACATTAATGAGGGTTTTTGCACCAATCTGAAAGCTTCACAGAAACATAGAAACCAGAAGCAGGAGGAGGCCATTTGGCCCTTCAAGCCTGTTCTGCCATTCATTTTGATCATGGCTGATCATCAAATTCAATATCCTGATCCCCCTTCCCCATATCCTTTGATCCCTTTAGCCCCAAGAGCAATAGCTAATTTTTTTTTGTTTAAATCACACAACACTTTGGCCTCAACTACATTTTGTGGCAGTGAATTCCACACATTCACCACTCTCTGGGTAAAGAAATTTCTCCTCATCTCAATTCTAAAACATCTCACAATACCAGGTTCAAGTCCAACAGGTTTATTTGGAAGAACAAGCCTTCGGAGCGCTGCTCCTTCATCAGGTGAGTCACTCACCTGACAAAGGAGCAGCACTCTGAAAGCTTGATTCCAGATAAACCTGTTGGACTTTAACCTGGTGCTGTGAGACTTCTTACTGTGTTTACCCTGGTCCAACACTGGCAACTCCACATCAGTTCTAAAATGTTTCTTAAAATATGAGCCCTGGTTCTGGATTCCCCCAATGTTGGGAACATTCTTTCTGAATCTACCCTGTCTAATCCTGTTAGAACTTTATAAGTTTCTATGAGATCCCCTCTCACTCTTCCAAACTCCAGTGAACACAATCCTAACTGACTTAGTCTCTCCTCATATAACAGACCTGCATCCCAGGAATCAGCCAGGTAAATCTTCACTATGCTACCTCTATAATAAGGACATCTTCCTCAGAAAAGGTCATTCCAATTGAAAATTAGCATTTTCATTACAAACTGATTTTTTTAAAAACTGAATTTAAATCCTCAAACTGCCCTGGTGGGATTTGAACTCACAGCCTTTAGATTACTAATGCAGCAATATATCTGGTAAGGTACTGTCTGGAAAAGGGATTAATCATTGGATGCTGCACTGAGATAGAGGCAAGCCAGGGTAGTGTGGCAAAGTTGGAATTTGACAGCCTTATTGGGGTTTGAGATCAAGGACTGAAATAACTAAATCATTGAAACACTAAGCGGCAGAGGGAAGCCGCCTAATCTCATCTTCCTGCCTTCCATTTGCAACCCCACACATTACAGCTCTTCTAATAGATATCCAAGAACTTTTTAAATGCAGTGAAAGTTTAAGGATAGGCAACAACACTTCCTGCACGATCATCCTCAATACTGGTGCCCCACAAGGCTGTGTTCTCAGCCCCTTACTGTATTCCTTATACACCTATCACAGTTGGTCAAAGTCCCCTCCAACTCCATTTTCAAGTTTGTTGATGACACCACCATAGTGGGTCAGTCCTCAAACAATGACGAGACAGAGTACAGGAATGAGACAGAGAACCTGGTGAACTGATGCGACGACAATAATCTCTCCATCAATGTCAACAAAACGAAAGAGATAGTCATCGACTTCAGGGAATATAGTGGAGGATATGTCCATGTCTACATTCATGGGATGGAGTGGAAATGGTTGAGAACTTCAAGTTTCTAGTGTCCAGATCACCAACAACCTGTCCTGGTCCCTCCACACCAACATTATAGTTAGGAAAGCCCATCAATGCCTCCATTTTCTCAGAAGATTAAGGAATTTTGGCATGTCAACTATGACTCTCACCAACTTTACAGATGCACCATAGAAAGCATCTTCCCAGATGGGCAGCACGGTGGTGCAGTGGTTAGCGCGGCTGCCTCACAGTGCCAGAGACCTGGGTTCAATTCCAGCCTCTGGTGACCGTGTGGAGTTTGTACGTTCTCCTTGTGTCTGCATGGGTTTCCTACGGATGCTCCGGTTTCCTCCAACAATCCAAAGATTTGTGGATTAGTTGGATTGGCCGTGCTGAATTGTGTCTTAGTGTCCCAAAATGCTCTGTTAGAGTCTGTGCAGATTTGATAGGCCGATTGCCTCCTTCTGCACTGTAGGAATTCTCTGATTCTATTCTATGATTCTATGTATCACAGCTTGCTATGACTCTTGCTCTGACTGAGACCGCAAGAAACTACAAAGGGTTGTGAACATAACCCAATCCATCACACAAACCAGTCTCATCCATTGACACTGTTTGTACTTCCCACTGCCTCGGGAAAAGCAGCCAGTATAATCAAGGACTCCACGTATCCAGAACATTCTCTTTTCACCTTTGACAAAGGGTCATCTGGACTCAAAACGTCAGCTCTTTTTTCTCCTTACAGATGCTGCCAGACCTGCTGAGATTTTCCAGTGTTTTCTCTTTTGGTCTCCCTTCCACCTTCTTCTATTGGGAAAGATACAGAAGTCTGAGATCAGATTGACTCAAGAATAGCTTCTTCCCTGCTGCTGTCAGACTTTTGAATGGATCTACCTCGCATTAAGTTAATCTTTCTTGACACCCTAGCTATGACTGTAACACCACATTCTGCATCCTCTCCTCTCCTTCTCTCCATTCACTCTCTGAATGGTATGCTTCATCTGTATAGCACAAGGAACAATACTTTACACTTTGTACTAATACACGTAACGATAATAAATCAAATTAAATCACAGTTTCTGTCTCTATCATCTCAGACAGTGAGTTCCAGATTCCTGCTGTTCTCTGGGTAAAACAATGCTCCCTTATGTCCACTCTAATCTTGCCAATTATTACAAATCTGAAGCTCAGCTCAGGGTAAATTGAAACACTTACAGCCTGCAGTGAGAGCATACCAGCCTCAGACAGGCTGCAGTGCTGGGAGAAGGGATGAAGATTTTGTGAATTAATGTGAAGGTTATGGGCTTTTCAAGTTTTCAGCGGGGAAAATCTCTAGTCCCCCTGACCTGAGCTCAGGCAGGCAGAGAGCAGGGGTGTGATAGCAGTTTTTATTCCTGCTGGACAGCTTGCCAATGGGGAAAGAGAGAAGCAAGGCTCGATCCTGTGAATACTTTGAATTTGAGAAACTATTGCAATATATGCATCAGGTTACAGTAGGAGCAGAACAGCAAAGGTTCACCTGGGATGGCTGGTCAGATATCCCATGATGAGGAGCTGAGGAAATTGGCTCTGTACTCACTGCAGTTAAGATTGAGAGGCAATCTCATACAAGATGCTGAATTGGTTTGACAGGAGATTCACTGAGGCGTTTTCTGTTGAGGCCGTCCTCATGTGTGCAGAACTTGGCTATCAGTTTCTGCTCAGCAATTCTGCGCTGTCGTGTGTCATGAACAATGCAGAGTCACTGAGCAGAAACTGATAGCCAAGTTCTGCACACATGAGGACGACCTCAACCGCGATCTTGGGTTCATGTCACACTCTAAAGATTGGAGGTGTAGCAGACAGTGAGGAAGGTTTTCAAAGCTTGCAGAGGGATTTGGACCAGCTAGAAAAATGGGCTGAGAAATGGCTGATGGAGTTTAATGCAGACAAGTGTGAGGTATTGCACTTTGGAAGGACAAACCAAGGTAGAACATACAAGGCAAATGGTAGGACACTGAAGGGTGCAGTAGAGCAAAGGGATGTGGGAATACAGATAGGTAATTCCCTAAAAGTGGCATCACAGGTAGACAGGATCGTAAAGAGTGCTTTTGGTACATTGGCCTTTATAAATCAAAGTATTGACTATAAGAGTTGGAATGTTATGGTGAGGTTGTATAAGACATTGGTGAGGCTGAATTTAGAGTATTGTGCGCAGTTTTGGTCACCTAATTACAGGAAGCATGTTAATAAGGTTGAAAGAGTGCAGAGAAGGTTTACAAGGATGCTGCCAGGACTTGACAAACTGAGTTACAGAGAAAGGTTGAGTAGGTTAGGACTTTATTCTCTGGAGCATAGAAGAATGAGGGGAGATTTGATAGAGGTTTATAAAATTATGATGGGTATAGATAGAATGAATGTAAGCAGGCTTTTTCCATTGACGCTGGGGGAGAAAAAAACTAGAGGATATGGGTTAAGGGTGAAGGGGGAGAAGTTTAAAGGGAATATTGTGGGGGGGGTGGTTCTTCACACAGAGAGTGTGGAATGAACTGCCAGATGAAGTGGTGAATGCGGGCTCACTTTTGACATTTAAGAAAAACTTGGACTGGTGCATGGATGAGAGGGGTGTGGAAGGATATGGTCCAGGTGCAGGTCAGTGGGACTAGGCAAAAAAATGGTTCAGTACAGCCAACAAGGGACAAAAGGTCTGTTTCTGTGCTGTAATGTTCTATTGTTCTATGGTTCTATCTGTAACCTCCATGACTTGCCTGAGCTTGCAAAATCTCACTGACTATCCTGGCTGGAGAGAATACACATCTCTTTAACTTTGGCCTCTCTCCACTCACACTGTCTGTACCTTTAAGACTTGATTACCTGCAAAGATTTGCATTCCAACCATTATCTTGTAAATTGAGTTTGTGTCTATATGTGCCCTGTTTGTGAACAGAACTCCCACTTACCTGATGAAGGGGCAGCGCTCCGAAAGCTTATGCTGCCAAATAAACCTATTGGACTTTAACCTGGTACCGTGAAGCTTCTTACTGTGCTTACCCCAGTCCAAGGCCAGCATCTCCACATCATGTTTTCTGTTGGCATGGAAATCAAGGAGGAACAATCTCAGGATCTGGCAGCAGAATCAAGACATATGGGAGGATGGGGGGATTAAGATATTGAATTTGATGATCAGCCATAATCGAGATAAATGATGGAGCAGGCTCGAAGGGCCAAATGGCCTACTCCTGCTTCTAGTTTCTATGTTGGAACGATCATTTTGGAATGAGATGAGGAGAAATTTCTTCACTCAAAGGGACGTAAATCTTAAGGATTCTCTATTCCAAAGGGTTGTGGCTACTTCATTGTTGAACGTATATAAGACTGGGACAGACAGATTTTTAGCCTCTCAGGAATCAAGGGCATGAGGAGTGGGCAGGAAAGTGAACCTGAGCCAAAAACCAGCTTTAATCATGTGGAATGGCAGAGCAGCCTGAACAAGCTGCATGGTCTACTCCTGCTCCTATTTCTTAAGTTCTTAAACAAGCTCTAATTGGATATATTCCTGAACATTCCACCACATAATATCTCCTTATCAACCTATACCACCCCAGTTAACAGTCATGCTCCAATCTTTGGCCTGCAGAAAGCTCCCTTGCCTCCAGATCAGGAAGTTGTGGGTTCAAACTCACTGCAGAGACTTCAGCCCATAGCCCAGGCTGATGCTGTTGAAAATGCTGACTTTTGAATGAGACTTCAACCCAAGGCTTCAACTGTTCTCTCAGTTACATTTCAAAGATCCCGGTGGCACAGTGGTTCATACTGCTGCCTCACATTGCCAGGGACCTGAGTTCAATTCCTAACTTGGGTCACTGTCTTGCAGAGTCTGCACGATCTTCCCATGTCTGCATTGATTTCCTTCAGATGCTCCAGTTCCCCCCCAAAGTCTGACAAATATGCTGGTTAGCTGCATTGGACATGCTAAATTCTCCCTCAGTGTACCTGAACAGGTGCCGGAGTGTGGTGACTAGGGGATTTCACAGTAACTTCATTGCAGTGTGAATGTAAATCTACTTGTGACACTAATAAATAAATTTTTAAACTTAATAATCCCATTTTCAACATTAAATTTGGACTTCTTAATGAGCTAGGGTTACATTTCTTGAAATTTATTTATTTCTTCAGAGGGTCATCCTTGGAATGTAAAACCATCTGCTTTATTTTGGATAACGTTGGAACTTTTGGGTCCAGGCTTTAATTTGCCTTGCTGATACTGGCATGGTCACCAAAAAGTTCAGGGTCTTCACAATCTCTTCTATTGCTGGTAAAGGAGCCAGGCTTGTGGGCAACAGGAGGCAACTCAGTGTGTCCACATTAGCTATCTGGGTACCAGAGCAGTGTTCCAGAATATATTCATTGCCTGCCAATAACAAAGCCAAGTGTTGTACTTGAGCAGAGGCAATGGGGGGAAATTGCCTTGTCCTCTTTGAAGAGGCCCAGTAAGAGTTTATGGTTGGTAACTATGTAAAACTGTAGACATGTTGCTGGAACTACTTCACACCAAACCTTCCTTCTCAATTTGAGAATACCTCACTCCATATCCATGCCTGGAGGTATTCACATTGGGCCTCTGACCTGTCTTTCCAGCAATGTGACGGTACTACACCAACCCCATATGGGGAAGCATCACAGGTTCTTTGTCAGGATTGAAATTGGCTAGTAACTTGGGTGAAGCCTTGTCCAGCAGAGCTTCCCAAAACCATCTGTGGTATTTTGTAGTAGGGCATGTAAGGGAACCAGTATGGAAGCCAAATTCACAATAGAAATCTTCTGTAATAATTGATTAGCCCCAGGAAGGGTTTTAGCTCTGTGGTGTTCCTTAGGTAAACACGGTAAGAAGTCTCACAGCACCAGGTTAAAATCCAACAGGTTTACTTGGTAGCAAAAGCCACTGGCTTTCGGAGCACTGCTTATTCGTCAGGTAAGTGGGAGTTCTGTTCACAAACAGGGCATATAAAGACAAAACCTCAGGGCATATAAAGACACAAACTCAATGCCCTGTTTGTGAACAGAACCCCCACTCACCTGACGAAGGAGCAGTGCTCCAAAAGCTACCGGCTTTTGCTACCAAATAAACCTGTTGGACTTTAACCTGGTGTTGTGAGACTTCTTACAGTGTTTATCCCTGTCCAATGCCAGCATCTCTACATCACATGTTCCTTGGTGCTTTCTTGATGGCCTTTATTTTATCCTCTACTTGATGAAACCCCTTGCCATCTACTCAGTAGTCTACATTGGTTACCTTGGCCGCTTGGAAAACACACTTCTCCCTCTTTAAATGAACTTCTGCCCTGGAAAACCTCCAGGTTGACCAGGTGTTCTTGTTCCAAAGTCCGTGACCAAGATGTCTAAATATATATACTGCTACCATGGATAGCCCTTGAAGGATGTTCTCCATAACCCTTTAGAAGATGACACATGCTGATGATACCCTGAAAGGCAAACAGGTATACTCGTAGAGTCCCTTATGTGCATTGATTGACACATATTTCCAGAAGAACTTGTCCAATTCAAACTGGAGACAGGCATAGCTCATGTCAACTTGGAGAATGTCTTGCCATGTGTTAATTTAGCATACAGATCTCCAACCTGAGGCAAAGTGTACTTATCAAATTTGGAGACCTAATTGACCATCAGTTTGTAATCCTCGCAAAGACTAATTGATTTGTCAGGCTTATGAGCAGGAACTACAGGCACGGCCCATTCTGAAAACTGCACAGGTCTTATTAGACCTAAGCTTTCAAGGTGTTTTTGTCCACTTTCTCCAGCATGGAAAGAGGGACTGGCCAGGCTTTGAAATGATGTGGGTATGCCGGCGTTGGACTGGCGTAAACACAGTAAAAAGTCTGACAACACCAGGTTTTAGTCCAACCTATTTATTTGATAATATACTCACAAGCTTTCGGGGTTAGTCCCTTTTAACCCCAAAAGCTTGTGAGTATATTATCAAATAAATAGGTTGGACTAAAACCTGGTGTTGTCAGACTTTTTACAGGCTTTGAAATACAGAGCTCAACATAAATTTTGGACGTGGCTCTTTCTATTTTCCCTAGGCCCTCCTGTAAACCTCCAGGTTATCTGCAGATAACCTCATACAATTCCATCCCTCACCCAACCCCACGCCTAGCCTTGTGATCTCCAACCAGTTGAACCAAATCTGCTGGAACCAATCACTGCTCATAAGGCTTGATCTGTGTCCCCATACAACAATGAGTGAGAGACGAACTGGTTGCTGTCTATAAGTCACTGGGGCCACTGTGGTGCCTTTTATTTGTAAAGATTCCCCCATGTAAGTGGTTAGCCAGGCCTTCGTATCTTCCATCCTCAGGAGTCAGATGTCCAATTGGAGGCGCTTATAGGACTTATCCAGTGCTTATAGTTCTGTTCTCCGATAACAGAGACTGCGGCTCCCATGCCTACCTCCATCTTCAAGGGGTGGCCACTCACTATCAATTCCACTATTATTAACATGAATCTTGTTGTGGTATCCCTCTCTCTGGAAGAAGGGATGCCTGCATGGTAAGCTCGGGTACCAGTCTCGGCTTTCTTCCTAGGCAGCATGCGTTTTGCCTGTTCCTGAAACATTGCCATGGCTGTGTCTTTTGACAGTTCTTACAATAATCTGTCCACTGGCAACTACACCTTTATGATTATGTTCTTTAATACTCCTTAGGGCGGATTTTCCAACTGGGCTCATCCCAAAACTGGAAAATCTTGCCCAAGGTCAATAGATCTTTGCACGGTCTGTGCCCCCCACCACTACAATTCCCATGGTGGGCGGGATGGGAAAACTCCCCCTTTAGTGTTGGCACTGCCGTTACTCAACTGTGTGGTGGTGACATTAGGGTTCCTATATCAAATGGGGCTCCTTAAAACCTGACTGACATAAGCACCTTTCATTGAGGACCATTGAGGTTGCATGGGAATGTTGCCCCTAGTTGGAAGACATTGCTGCTTGATGCCCCTTGCAGCTCCTGAATCCCTTTTTAAATGTTCTCAGGTGACAAAGCTATCTCAATGGCTTTCTTAAGTCCAAATTAGGTTCTGCCAACAGCTTCATTTGGGTGGTTAAGTCATTTATGCCACATACCAATCTGTCCCACGACATTTCATTAAGAAGCAGTTCAAATTTGCAGTGCTTATTATTTATTTATTAATAGTGTCACAAGTAGGTTTACATTAACACTGCAATGAAATTGCTGTGAAAATCCCACTAGTTTCTGCAACCTAACCAAGAACTCAGTGATAGGTTCCCCAGGGATTCTCCCAGTGATGTTGAAGCATTATTGCTGGAGAATTACCAGAGGCTGTAAGTGGTAGTAGTTTTTTTTAAATCAGGTCTACCAGTTCATGAAATGCTTTTGAGTCAGAGATATCTGGAGAGGACAGATTGTACGTTGAGACCCTGCATGCTGTTAGCAATATCACTTTTTGTTTCTCATCTCCTTCAATGTTATTGGCACAGAAGAAGTAATGAATGCACTGAGTGTATTGGGCCCAGTCTTTCCCATTGGTGTCATAGGGATTGAGTTTCCCAGAAAGAAGCATAATGGGTTTTCCTTACCCATTCTTGACATTCAGAGGTTGTCATGTGGAGGAACTTTTTTTTTTAGCCAATGTAGTAATTCAGCCACATGCTAGTTTCTGTCACCAAAACCCTGTATTGTATACCAAAGGAAAAGGTCGCTCCTGTGGCTGACAGTCAATGGTGTCCACCTGGGGACCTACAACACCAGTCCAGGTAAAGCTACAGGTTTAAAATCCTCTGCTGTCTGCTTCCCATTGGGTGGGTCTCTGCTCACTCAATAAGGCAGTTCATATTCCATGAAGCACACAGGTAGATCTATTGATGATCCCCCGTGACTTCCGGTCATCATAACAGCAAGACAATAACAATGTAATTGGCAGTAGGATCAGAGAGGAAATACAGAGGGATTTCTTTACAGACAGTGAATTAGTCTGTCTGGAACATGCTGCCTGAAAGGGCTGCGGAAGCAAATTTGATAGAAGTTTTCAAAAGGGAGTGGATAAATGCTTGTAGGGGAAGAAAATAATCTGCTGACCATTAGAAAAGTGTTTTGGAGAGTGCGATTAATTGTATAGTTCTTTCAAAAAGCTGACACAGGCACGATGGACTGAGTGGCCTCTTCTGCACTGTACCTTTCCATGATTCTAATAAAGAAATGTCACCAAATTCGTATTGTCACTGAAAACAGTGACCTGACCTAAGGCACGTTCCAGTCTCCCATACAGTGTAATATATTCCAGTCATATCATATTATTTAGTAAGCCCAAAGTCCCTATAAATTTATTGCTCATTTAATTCTCTGTTAGTTTAACCATTCCCTGTTAAGTTGACAACACACAACTACTTTGATTACATCATCTCCAACACATCTCCTACCCTACTTTTATCTTCACCGTGCCCAAATCCCTGATATCTGCAGCACACTCCACTCTCTTTAATATTTGGCTCCAATATTGAGGTTGTCAGACGAGTAAAACACCTTTCACCATCATTGTGCTGTGAATCAGGTAGCTATTTCTGGGATCTGCATATCGGGGTGATAAATGTATATCTAGAAGTTGCAGTCAGCAATTCCTCACTCCTCTATGTGCATCATTGAAATTCTCACAAATGGTTGTCTTTAGAAATCATCGAATTAGAATCCATATCATACAATCCCTACACTGCAGAAAGAGGCCATTCAGCCCATTGGGTCTGCACCCACTACAATCCTATCAGCCCTATTCTCATAACCCCACATATTTACCCTGCTAATCCCCTGACACTTGGGTCACTTTAGCATGGCCAACAATTTAACCCACAAATCTTTGGAGCAGCCAGAGGAAACCCATGCAGACATGGGGGGAATGTGCAAACTCCACACAGACAGTGACCCAAGGCTGGGATTCTCAAATCTGCATCAAAGGAATAATCACTGTATTTTATTTCCTAGTTTATGGAATGTGAAAAGTTTTTAATATGATTGGCTGCTTGCTCTGCTTGGTTACATCACTGTTGCTGAATCCCTGGGAAACTGTGAGTGGAAGACTGATTCAAATTAAGGTTAGCGCAGGCGAAATCCATTTCCCCAAGATCACTGAATTTTTGTGGGAAGTTTTTAATGTGGTCAGTGGCAAGCAAAGGACCTAATCCACTAACTGAACAATCGTGGGCACTTTGCGTTAAATACCCCATTTCCTGATACATTAACAATAAATTGTAGTAGTCTGTGTGACGTTATCAATAACACACTGAAGTCCCTGGTCCATTCACTCTAACAGCTGTCCTTCCCTAATTGCCCTTGAGCAGATGGTAGTGAGTGAGTCTTGAACCTCTGCAGATCCTGTGATGTAGGTACACCCACAGTGCTATCAGTGAAGGCGATCCAGTGACAGTGAAAGAACGATAATGTATTTCCATATCAGGATGGTAAGTGGCTTGGAGGCGAACCTGGGCTCTGGGCATTGCTAATTAGTCAGCAGCTGCTTCCTTCATCCTTCTAGGTGGATGAGGTCATGGGCTCGGAAGATGCTGCCAAAGGAACCTTGGTGAGTTGCTGCAGTGCATCTTGTAGATGGTACACACTGCTGCCACTGTGTGTCGGTGGTGCAGAGAGTGGATGAGAGTGGTGGATGAAGTGCCAATTGAGATGGCTACTTTGTATTGGATGGTTTTGAGCTTCTAAGTGCCTGATTTGTTCCAGATGGCCAAACCTCCTTTAATCCTCTCCCCCCACCCAACCCGTCCAAATACTGAACTCAAATCTGTCTTCAGTTTCTCTTCTATCTCCTATTAAGCTCTCTGAGTTTATCTTGTTCTCCTCCTGTCCCCTTTATTCAAATTAAACTACTGATTTCCAGCCTGACCCCTATGTTAGTCAATATTGTTGATGTTTCTCTCTCTTCAATATTGACCCTCCTTCAAACCTGGCATCATCACCGCTCTCCTTGAACCTCTCTAATGTCACTGAAATTATTGTTGCCTTCAAAATCCTTTCCAATCTTCCCTCCAATCAGGTTTCTGTCACGGTCACAGCACCATAACAGCTCTCAGCTGTGAGATCAGCTGTGATCACAAGTGACAACCTGTGTGACTGTGACAGAGGTAAACATTCCTCCTCGTCCTTCTCCAGCTGTGTGCAGCCTTTGACATGGTTTGGCTACTCTGTTCTTCCCCAGCACCTCTCGAGGGTATGGAAACTGGCCCTTTAGCCCAACTTGTCCATGCCACCCTTTTTCTTTTTAAAACCCCTAAGCTAATCCCAGTTGCCCGCATTTGGCCCATATCACTCCATACCCATCCTAAGCTACCTAAATGCTTTTTAAAAAACAAAAATTGTACCTGACTCTACTACTACTTCTGGCAGCTAGTTTCAGACACTCACCATCCTCTTATGTGAAAAATTTGCCCCTCTGGACACTTTTATATCTTTCCCCTCTCACCATAAACCTATGCCCTCTAGTTTTAGACTCCCCTACCTTTGGGAAAAGATATTGACTATCCAACTGTGCCCCTCGTTATTTTGTAGACCTCTTTAAGATCACCTCTCAGCCTCCTACACTCCAGAGAAAAAAGTCTGAGCCTCTCCTTATAACTGAAACCATCAAGTCCTGGTAGCATCCTCGTAAATCTTTTCTGCACTCTTTTTAGTTTAATAATATCCTTTCTATAGTAGGGTGACCAGAATTGCACACAGTATTCCAAGTGTGGCCTTATCAATGTCTTGTACAACTTCAACAAGACATTCCAACTCCTTTATTCTATGTTCTGACCGATGAAACCAAGCATGTCGAATGCCTTCTTCACCACCCTGTCCACCTGTGACTCCACTTTCAAGGAGCTATGAACCTGTACCCCAAGATCTTTTTGTTCTGTAACTCTCCCCAGTGCCCTACTATTAACTGAGTAAGTCCTGCTCTGGTTCAATCTACCAAAATGCATCACCTCGCATCTTCCATTTGCCAGCCCAGTGACCCAATTGATCAAGATCCTGTTGCAATTGGAGATAACTTTCTTCACTGTCCACTATGCCACCAATCTTAGTATGATCTGCAAACTTACTAACCATACCCCCTCTATTCTCATCCAAATCATTAATGTTAATGACAAATAACAATGGGCCCAGCACTGATCCCTCAGGAAAACCACTGGTCACAGGCCTCCAGTTTGAAAAACAATTCTCTACAACCACCCCCTGGCTCCTGTTAATAAGTTATCCAGCTAGGAGGTGCTACTCTCACCTGGTTCCATTCTTATTTATCTAATCAATGCCATTCACTTTCTTGCTCCCATACATCTGGAATCCCCCAAAGGTCTGTCCTTGGTCACACACCTGTTTCTCAGCTATGCACTGTCATATGGCACTACCAGCCAGAGGTAGAACATTCGTTGTCACATGTACATTGATAAAACACAGTTGTATCTCACCACCTTTCTTCATTCCTATTTTGCTGTGAAATTATCCACCTTACAGCACTGCAGAATTTTCCACAAAGTTACATATTGGAAAGACTAAAGCCACTGGTCCTGGTCCACACACCAAACTCTGTTCTCCAGTTACCAATTCTATCCCACACTCTGACAACATTGCAAAGATAAGCCTTACTCCTTGTAACCTCAGAGTCACATTAGATCATGAGAAGTGTTCGAGCTTCATATCCATGCGTCACTATGACAACCTATTTTCACCTCCATTATGTCACCTGACATCACTGTCTCAGCCTGTGTGCCGATGAAACCCTTCAGCATGTCTTCATTACATTGGAATAGTCCTGGTTCAATGGACTTCAGACTGCACTCCAACACACAAACTTCCATATACTTGAAGTCATCTGGAGCTTTTATGGCATTATCTTAGATCATAACAAGTTTTCTTCTATGCATGATAAATTATTTTGTTTTACAATTCTGCTGAGAAGCACTTTCATCAAATTAAAGGTGCTGCATAAAAACAAGATGCTGTTCTTAATAATTCAGCAAAAACATACTCCAGTTCCTGATACCTGATCAATAACACTCTCCAGACCCTGATACGTTATCAATAACACTCCAGACCCTGATACATTGTCAATAACACTCCGGACCCTGATACGTTATCAATAACACTCCGGACCCTGATACGTTATCAATAACACTCCGGACCCTGATACCTGATCAATAACACTCCGGACCCTGATACATTATCAATAACACTCCAGACCCTGATACCTGATCAATAACACTCCGGACCCTGATACCTGATCAATAACACTCCGGACCGTGATACGTTATCAATAACGCTCCGGACCCTGATACCTGATCAATAACACTCCAGACCCTGATACCTGATCAATAACACTCCGGACCCTGATACGTTATCAATAACGCTCCAGACCCTGATACCTGATCAATAACACTCCAGACCCTGATACCTGATCAATAACACTCCGGACCCTGATACCTGATCAATAACACTCCGAACCCTGACACGTTATCAATAACACTCCGGACGCTGATACCTGATCAATAACACTCCGGACCCTGATACCTGATCAATAACACTCCAGACCCTGATACATTATCAATAACACTCCAGACCCTGGTACCTGATCAATAACACTCCGGACCCTGATACGTTATCAATAACACTCCAGACCCTGATACATGATCAATAACACTCCGGACCCTGACGTAAGCAAAAAGCGGACTGAGGATCTGGGGAGGGAGTATGAAAAGCTGGGAATGGAATTAAAAAGTAAAACCGACAAGGTGGTTATGTCTGGGCTACTGCCTGAACCAAGTGCAGACGGGCGTAGGGTTGACAGGATTAAGGAAGTGAATGGGTGGCTCAGGGATTGGTGTGGGAGGAATGGGTTTGAATTTATGGGGCATTGGCACCAGTATTGGGGTAGGTGGGACCTGTTCGGGCGGGATGGGGTTGGTCTGAACCGTGCTGGGACCAGAGTGCTGGCGAATCGAGTAAAGAGGGCTGTAGACAGGGCTTTAAACTAATTAGGGGGGGGGAGGGTGCGAGGGTAGGTGATGTTACGAGGTCTAAAGTTAAGGAGAGGGTACAGGTAAGGGAAGAGGCCGAGGATGTCCCAATAATAGAGGGAGTAGGGGGCGTGAGTATGGTTGGTGGCGTTACGGCAAATAGGGTCCAGGTGAAGGCTGGGATGAAAGCGCTTTATCTGAATGCACAAAGCATTCGGAATAAAGTGGATGAGCTGGTGGCGCAGATCGACACAAATGGATACGATCTGGTGGCCATTACAGAGACGTGGCTGCAGGGTGACAGGGACTGGGAGCTGAATGTACAGGGCTATCAAGTGTTTAGGAAGGATAGGCAGGAGGGAAAAGGGGGGGGCGTAGCTCTGCTGATTAAGGATAGCATCAGGGTGGTAGCAAGGGATGATATTGGAGCCAAGGAGCAGAGGGTGGAATCGTTGTGGGTGGAGATTAGGAACAGCAAAGGGAGGAAGACGCTGGTGGGTGTCATCTATAGGCCCCCGAATAATGATCTGGAGGTGGGGCGGGCTGTTAACGCGCAAATAAGTGCGGCGTGCAGGAATGGGACGGCCGTAGTTATGGGGGATTTCAATCTGCATATTGATTGGTCGACCCATGTTGGACGCGGGGGGCTCGAGGAAGAGTTCTTGGAATGCTGCCGGGATAGTTTCCTCGAACAGTGTGTGTTGGAGCCGACGAGGGAGCGAGCTATCTTGGATCTGGTGCTATGTAATGAGGCGGGTAGAATTAGGGACCTTGTGGTGAAGGATCCTCTTGGGGAGAGTGATCATTGTATGGTGGAGTTTCTGGTGCAGATGGAGGAGGAGAAAGTGGGTTCCCGGACACGCGTCCTTTGTTTGAATAGAGGGGAGTACGGTAGGATGAGAGAAGAATTGGCAAATGTGGACTGGGGGAGCGCGTTGGAGGGAGGGTCTGTTGAGGAGCAGTGGAGGACCTTTAAGGAGATCTTTCTTGGTGCTCAGTGGAAATTTATTCCGATGGTCAAAAAGGATAGTAGGAGGAGAGGTAATAAGCCGTGGATAACGAAGGAGGTGAAGGAAAGTGTTAAATTAAAAGCGGAGGAATTTAGAGTAGCTAAGAGTAGTGGGCGAGAAGAGGATTGGGAGAGGTTTAAATGTCAACAAAGATTGACAAAGAAGTTGATAAAGAAGGGTAGGAGAAACTATGAAGCTGGGCTAGCGCTTAATATAAAAAAGGATAGCAAGAGTTTTTATAAATATATAAAAAGGAAGAGGCTGGCTAGGGTGAACGTTGGTCCTTTAGAGGATGAGAAAGGGGACCTAGTGGTAGGGGATGGGGATATGGCTAAGGTATTGAATAACTTTTTTGTTTCTGTCTTCACGGAGGAGGACGTGAATAATTTGCCGGGTGTTAGAGATGGAAAGGTGGTAGGACTGGAGGGTCTTAATGACATTACTGTTACTAGAGAGGCGGTGCTCGACAGACTGGAGGGGCTGATTGTGGACAAGTCCCCAGGACCGGATGGAATGCATCCGAGGGTTCTGAAAGAAATGGCGGAGGTTATAGTGGATGCCTTGGTGGTTATTTTCCAAACGTCGCTGGATTCCGGGGACGTGCCGGAGGATTGGAAAACGGCTAATGTTACACTGTTGTTGAAGAAGGGTGCCAGGCAAAAGGCGGGGAATTATAGGCCGGTTAGTTTAACGTCTGTGGTAGGTAAAATGTTAGAATCTGTCATTAAGGAGGAAATTGCAAGGCATCTTGAAGGGAATTGCTTGATAGAGCAGACGCAGCACGGTTTCGTTAAAGGGAAGTCGTGTCTGACAAATTTACTGGAGTTCTATGAGGATGTGTCTAGGGCGGTGGATAGAGGAGAGCCAGTGGATGTGGTCTTTCTAGATTTTCAGAAGGCGTTTGACAAAGTACCTCACAAGAGGTTATTGCAGAAGGTCGAGGGACATGGAGTTGGGGGTAGGGTGTTAGCGTGGATAGAGGATTGGTTGTCAAATAGGAGGCAGAGAGTTGGGGTCAATGGGTGCTATTCGGATTGGCGGATGGTGACTAGTGGAGTGCCCCAGGGGTCGGTGCTGGGGCCTCAGCTTTTTACCATTTATATAGATGATCTGGAGGAGGGAACCGAGTGTAGGGTGTCGAAATTTGCTGATGACACCAAGATTGAGGGAACGGCAAATTGTGCGGAGGGTGTGGAGAGTCTGCAGAAGGATATAGATAGGCTGGGCGAATGGGCCAGGAAATGGCAAATGGAATTTAATGTTGGCAAGTGTGAGGTGGTCCACTTTGGTAGGAAGAATGGTAGGAAGGATTATTACTTACGGGGCGAAAAACTGCAGCAGGCGACGGTGCAGAGGGACCTCGGGGTCCTTGGGCATGAGTCGCAAAAACCCAGCTTGCAGGTGCAGCAGGTGGTCAGGAAGGCGAATGGGATGCTGGCCTTCATAGCGAGGGGGATTGAATATAAAAGTAGGGAGGTCTTGCTGCGGCTGTATAGGGCATTGGTGAGGCCACAGCTGGAGTACTGTATGCAGTTTTGGGCGCCACACCTGCGCAAAGATATTTTGGCCTTGGAGGGAGTGCAGAGGAGGTTTACTAGGCTGATACCGGAGTTGAGGGGGTTGAGCTATGAGGAGAGGCTGAATAAACTGGGCTTGTACTCGTTAGAGTCTAGAAGAATGAGGGGAGATCTCATTGAGACGTATAAGATGATGAATGGGATGGATAGGATAGGGGTGGAGAGACTCTTCCCGCTCAAAAAAGACAGTAGGACTAGGGGGCACAGCCTCAAGATAAAAGGGGGGCGGTTTAGAACGGAGTTGAGGAGGAACTTCTTCACTCAAAGGGTGGTGAATCTGTGGAATTCTCTGCCCGTTGAAGTGGTGGAGGCTGCCTCGCTAAATATTTTTAAGACGCGGGTTGATGGGTTTTTGATAAGAGAGGGGATTAAGGGTTATGGGGAGAGGGCGGGAAAGTGGAACTGAGCCACGACAGATCAGCCATGATCTTATTGAATGGCGGGGCAGGCTCGAAGGGCTAGATGGCCTACTCCTGCTCCTATTTCTTATGTTCTTATGTTCTTATGTTCTGATACCTAATCAATAACACTCCGGACCCTGATACCTTATCAATAACACTCCGGACCCTGATACCTGATCAATAACACTCCGGACCCTGATACATTATCAATGACACTCCGACCCTGATACGTTATCAATAACACTCCGGACCCTGATACGTTATCAATAACACTCCAGACCCTGATACCTGATCAATAACACTCCGGACCCTGATACCTGATCAATAACACTCCGGACCCTGATACCTGATCAATAACACTCCAGACCCTGATACATTATCAATAACACTCCAGACCCTGATACCTGATCAATAACACTCCGGACCCTGATACCTGATCAATAACATTCCGGACCCTGATACCTGATCAATAACACTCCGGACCCTGATACCTGATCAATAACACTCCGGACCCTGATACATTATCAATAACACTCCAGACCCTGGTACCTGATCAATAACACTCCGGACCCTGATACGTTATCAATAACACTCCAGACCCTGATACCTGATCAATAACACTCCGGACCCTGATACCTGATCAATAACACTCCGGACCCTGATACCTGATCAATAACACTCCGGACCCTGATACCTGATCAATAACACTCCGGACCCTGATACATTATCAATGACACTCTGGACCCTGATACCTGATCAATAACACTCCGACCCTGATACCTTATCAATAACACTCCGGATACTGATACGTTATCAATAACACTCCAGACCGTGATACCTGATCAATGACACTCCGACCCTGATACCTTATCAATAACACTCCGAACCCTGATACGTTATCAATAACACTCCAGACCCTGATACCCGATCAATAACACGCCGGACCCTGATACCTGATCAATGACACTCCGACCCTGATACCTTATCAATAACACTCCGAACCCTGATACGTTATCAATAACACTCCAGACCCTGATACCTGATCAATAACACTCCGGACCCTGATACCTGATCAATAACACTCCGGACCCTGATACCTGATCAATAACACTCTGGACTCTGATACCTGATGAATAACACCCCGGACCCTGATACATTATCAATAACACTCCAGACCCTGGTACCTGATCAATAACACTCCGGACCCTGATACGTTATCAATAACACTCCAGACCCTGATACGTTATCAATAACACTCCGGACCCTGATACCTGATCAATAACACTCCGGACCCTGATACCTGATCAATAACACTCCGGACCCTGATACCTGATCAATAACACTCCGGACCCTGATACATTATCAATAACACTCCAGACCCTGATACCTGATCAATAACACTCCGGACCCTGATACCTGATCAATAACACGCCGGACCCTGATACGTTATCAATAACACTCCAGACCCTGATACCTGATCAATAACACTCCGGACCCTGATACATTATCAATAACACTCCAGACCCTGATACGTTATCAATAACACTCCGAACCCTGATACATTATCAATAACACTCCAGACCCTGATACCTGATCAATAACACTCCGGACCCTGATACATCATCAATAACACTCCGGATCCTGATATGTTATCAATAACACTCCGGACCCTGATACGTTATCAATAACAGTCTCCAAACCCTGATACATTATCAATAACACTCTTCAAACCCTGACACATTATCAATAACACTCTCCAAATCCTGATATATTATCAATAACACTCTCCAAACCCTGATACATTATCACTAACACTCTCCAAATCTGATAAATTATCATTGACACTCTCCAAACTCTGATACATTATCAATAACACTCTGGACCCTGACATATTATCAATAACACATTCCAAAAACTGATAAATTATCAACAATACACTCTAGTCCCTAATACATAATCAACAACACACACTAGATTCATATATTATGAATACTACACTCAGTCTCTGATACGTTATCAATAACACACTCCAGGCCCTGATACATTATCAATAAAACTCATCAGATCCTGATACATTATCAATAACACACACCATTCTCTGACACATTGTCAATAACACACTCCAGACCCTGAAACATAAAAATTAACACACTCCAGTCTCTGATACATTATCAATAACACATTCTAATCCCTGATACATTATCAATAACACACTCCACTTTCTGATATATTATTCATAACACACTCCAGACTTTGATACATTATCAATAACACACTCCAATCCCTGATACATTATCAATGCCATACTTCTGTTCCTGATAGATTATCAGCAACACACACCAGTATCTGATACATTATCAATAACACATTCCAATCCTTGATACATTATCAATAACACACTTCAGTCTCTGATTCATTATCAATAACACATTCCAGTCCCTGGCACATCAATAACACATTCCAGGCCCTGATACATTATCAATAACACACTCCAGTCTCCAATACCTCATCAGTAACACACTCCAATCCCTGATACACTTTCAATAACGTACCCCAGTCTCTGATAAATTATCAACAACACAATCTAGACCCAGATACATCATCAATAACACTCTCTTCTTCCTGATACATTATCAATAACACACCCCAATCCCTGATACGTTATCAATAAAACACTCAGTCTCTGATACATTATCAATAATACACTCCAAACCCTGATACATTGTCAATAACACTCTCCAATCTCTGATACATTACCAGTAACACATTCCAATGTTTGATACATTATCAATAACACAACCCAGATCCTGATACATTGTTAATAACACACCCCAATCATAGAACATAGAACACTACAGCACAAACAGGCCCTTCGGCCCACAAGTTGCACCGATCACATCTATATCTACCAAGCCATAGAACTATCTGTAACTTCCAATGCCATTAGATCCCATATACTCATCCAGAAGTCTTTTAAAAGACCCCAGCGAGTTCGCCTCTACCACCACCGACAGCAGCCGATTCCACTCACTCACCAGCCTCTGAGTGAAAAACTTACCCCTGACACCTCCTCTGTACTTGCTTCCCTGCACCTTAAACCTGTGCCCTCTCGTAGCGACCATTTCAGCCCTGGGAAATAGCCTCCACGAATCCACCCTATCTATTCCTCTCAACATTTTATAAACCTCTATCAGGTTGCCTCTCAACCTTCGTCTCTCCAGGGAGAAGACACCTAGCTCCCTCAACCTATCTTCATAAGGCATGCCTCCCGATCCAGGCAACATCCTTGTAAATCTCAATAGCTTCCACATCCTTCCCGTAGTGAGGCGACCAGAACTGCGCACAGTACTCCAAGTGGGGTCTGACAAGGGTCCTATAAAGTTGCAGCATTACCTCCTGACTCCTAAACTCAATCCCTCAATTAATGAAGGCCAGTACACCATACGCCTTCTTGACCACATCCTCCACCTGCGAGGTCGATTTAAGAGTCCTGTGGACCCGGACCCCAAGATCCTTCTGCTCTTCAACACAGCTAAGACTCCTACCCTTGATATTGTACTCCTGCATCCCGTTGGTCCTGCCAAAATGGACCACTACACATTTATCCACGTTGAAGTCCATCTGCCACTTCTCTGCCCAATCTTGCATCCTATCTATGTCCCGCTGCAACTTCTGACATCCCTCCAGACTATCCACAACACCACCAACCTTCGTATCGTCAGCGAACTTACTAACCCATCCCTCCACTTCCTCATCTAGGTCATTTATGAAAATGACAAACAGCAAGGGTCCTAGAACAGATCCCTGGGGCACTCCACTGGTGATCGACCTCCATGCAGAAAAAGACCCATCCACAATCACTGTCTGCCTTCTGCAGGCGAGCCAGTTCTGGATCCACAAGGCCAAAGGCCCTTGGATCCCATGCCCTCTCACCTTCTCAAGAAGTCTTGCATGGGGGACCTTATCAAACGCCTTGCTGAAGTCCATGTAAACCACATCCACCGCTCTTCCTTCGTCAATGTGTTCAGTCACATTTTCAAAGAACTCAACTAGGCTCATAAGGCATGACCTGCTCTTGACAAAGCCATGCTGACTATTCCTGATCATTCTAAACTTCTCTAAATGCTCATAAATATTGTCCCTCAGAATCCTCTCCATCAACTTACCAACCACTGAGGTCAGACTCACCGGTCGGTAATTTCCCGGGCTATCCCTGTTCCCTTTCTTGAAAATAGGAACTACATCCGCAATCCTCCAATCCTCCGGAACCTCTCCCGTCTCCATCGACGATGCAAAGATCATAGCCAGGGGCTCTGCAATCACTTCCCTCATCTCCCACAATAATCTGGGGTACATCCCATCCGGTCCCAGCAACTTATCTATCGTGATAGAATTTCAAAGTTCCAACACATCCTCTCTCTTAACGTCCACATTCTCAATCTTTTCAGTCTGCCGCAAACCTGTAGTACAACCTCCCAGATCACTTTCCACCATGAATACTGAGGCAAAGTACTCATTAAGCACCTCTGCCATTTCATCTGGTTCCACACAGACTTTTCCTCTTCACCTTTTATAGATCCTATCCCTTCTTTTCTCATCCTCTTACTCTTCACATATTTGTAGAACGCCTTGGGATTCTCCTTAATTTTACCCGCCAAGGCCTTCTCATGTCCCCTTCTGGCTCTCCTAATTTCCTTTCTCAGCTCCTTTCTACAAGCCTTATACACCTCTAGATTCTTAACATCTCTTCGCTCTCTGAACCTTTTATACACCTTTCTTTTCTTCCTGACCAGGTTCACCACAACCTTCGTGCACCACAGCTTCCGCAACCTACCAAAACCTCCTTGTCTCATCGGAACGTTGCCGTGCAGAGCTCCAGTCAAACATTCCTTGAAAATCCGCCACCTTCCTTCAGTACTTTTCCCCAAGAACACCTCCTTCCAGTTTATTCGTCCAATTGTCTGCCTGATGTCATCATATTTCCCCTTACTCCAGAAAAACACCTTCCTAGCCTGCCTGATCCTATCTCTTTCTTTGATACATTATCAGTAACACAACCCTGACCTTGATACATTGTTAATAACACACTTCAGTCTCTGATACATTATCAATAACACCCTCCAGTCTCAGATACATTATCAATAACACACCCCAATCTCTAATATATTAACAATAACACACCCAAATCCCTGATACATTATCAATAACACACTCCAGTCTCTGGTACATTATCAATAAAACTCTCCAAACCCTGATATATTGCCAATAACCACACTCCAACCCCTGATACCTATTAAATAGCACACAACAGTCTCTGCTACATTATCAATAAAACACTGTCTCTGATACATTATCAATAACACACTCAAAACCCTGATACATTATCAATAACGTACTCCAGGCCCTGTTACATTATCAGTAACACACAGTCCAGTCTCTGATACATTATCAGTATCGCTCTGAACTCTCTGATCTGTTATCTATCCTGCACTCCGGTTCTCTAACTAGAACACACAGCAATGCTGCAATGTTGGAGCTTCAGTCCTGGGGGATCTGCTTTCTCGCCAGAGACACTCCAAACCCGAACTGGAGCCCTTCTGGAAATGTTGAATAGATTATCAATAACATAGCGTAGTCTCTGATACATTTTCCTTCTTTTCTGGACAACTTATCTTTCTCAGTCGCAGCCCAAACCGTGTGTTAGTTTTAGCATTTTATTGGAGTTTGTGGAGTTTGCATTTCCCTGGTAACAAGAATGAGGAAAAATCAACAAGTATCCAGCCGCTGCGATAGAGCTTTCAGACATCGCCAGGCGGTGAAAGATGTTTGGTATAAACACAGGGCTGAAAGCTGGAGCGGTGCTGAAATCTCCTCTCTGTCGGGATATCACAGGGGGAAGCTCCACAATCAGTCTGATCTCAGTGCTGACACAGACACTGGGGAGGGCAGCTTTAACGCTGCAGATTGTCACTCTCTGGGCCTGCCCTGTCTGCAGCTCGGGAACAAAGATAATGTAAATGGTGAATGTGGTGTCACTCTCTTCACCTTACCTGTCTCCAGATGCACAGTCTCACGGGTAGGATGCAGGATAAGAGATATTTGCCCCAGCTGAGCAGGGAGCCCAAACACCAACTCATTGCGGGCAATTTCCCTTTTCCGCAAATTCAATAGAAGCAAGGGGCGATTGCGATTCCCTCAGGAAATCACCGGGCTGATAGAAACTGGACACAAAGATCTCTCCTCTCCTGCGTGGAGTCTCTCTCTCTCCCTCTCGTTCAATGTCTGATCTCCTCATGCCAGCACACTCATCCCTGCTGTTAGGGTTTAGTGATGGGAGAAGTGCAGGAGCTTTTCCTGAGATGCTGTCCCTGGGTGTAAAGAGGCTTGCACCGATTCTCTCCCTCTGAAAGGTCCCTGCCGCATTAGCCAGGACTGAACCCCATTTGAGTGGAAAGGTTCCTGAATGCTGCCTTGGAACTGCTCCTGACAAGAGATCTCCTCTCCTGGAATGTCAGCCTCGCAAGTATCGATTTAAAATCAGCAACGATTCATCAGCCGCTCAGTTGCCTCCACTGTTTTTGTCGCTGAGACTGGCTCGGGTCAGATTTTTAATAAATATTCGCAAGAAATTAAGTTTCTGGGAAGGAGGGGCTGGTTCTCTCCCTGACCAAATCTATGCGCTGTCAATTCGTGCTGAGTCAACGCATCGCAATCCAGGAGGAGGTTTACAATTGGCCTCAGGACCTTTGGATTAAGAAGGGGGGGGGATTGGACTCAGCCAGGGCTCATGACCCTGATTACTGTCCAGTGGGTCTGTGTGGATATATGTGTGTGTGTGAGGGTTTGTGTGTGTGTGTGGAATATCTGTGTAAGGGTGCGAGTGAAGGAGTACGTGTGCTTGTGAGTAAGCGTATGACAGCGTGTGCGAATGAGAATGGTTGTGTACGAGAGTGGAGAGTATGTGTAAGAGGGTGTGCCTGTGTGGATAAGTGTGTGTGTGAGAGAGAGAGTGTGTGAGACAGAGACAGAGTGAGTGTAAGTGTGTGAGAGAGACAGTGAGTGTGATCGTGTATATGTGAGAGACAGTGAGTGAGTGTATGAGAGACAGTGAGTGAGTGTATGAGACAGAGTGAGTGTGATTGTGTGTGTGAGACAGTGAGTGTGTGTGTGAGAAAGACAGAGTGTATGTGTGAATGCGTGAGTGTGTGTGTGAGAAATAGAAGAGGAGACAGAGTGAATGTGTGTGAATGTGAATGAACAGGTGAGTAAGTGTGTGCATGCTGGGATGTGGAATCAACTTGAGTTCAGTTGTGATGCCCCCCATAGTTGACTCTCTGATAGTGAATATTCAAACTCATGCATGAAGATTGGTCAGTGAATAAGGTGCAGGAGGGTACAAGAGGATCTCTGGAAGGCCACAATCATATGGTTGCCCCTCAGAGTGAATTCGGCTTAGACTCAGGTGAAACTTCAACATTTTTGATTTTGATTTGATTTATTATCGCATGTATTAGTATACAGTGAAGAGTATTATTTCTTGCATGCTATACAGACAAAGCATACTGTTCATACAGAAGGAAATGAGAGAGTGCAGAATGTAGTGTTACAGTCACAGCTAGGGCAGAGAGAAAGATCAACTTAGTGCTGGAAGGTCCATTCAGAAGTCTGACAGCAGCAGGGAAGAAGCTGTTCTTGAGTCGGTTGTACGTGATCTCAGACTTTTGCATTTTTTTTCCTGACGGAAGAAGGTGGAAAAAAGAATATGCGGAATGCGTGGGATCCTTAAATATGCTGGCTGCTTTGCCGAGGCAGCGGGAAGTGTAGACAAAGTCAATGGATAGGAGGCAGGTTTGCTTGATGGATTGGGCTTCATTCATGACCCTTACTGCGGTCTGGAGCAGAGCAGGAGCCATACCAAGCTGTGATACCACCAGAAAGAATGGATTCTATGGTGCATCTGTAAAAGTTGGTGTAGTGGACATGCCAAATTTCCTTCACATTCTGAGAAAGTAGAGGCATTGGTAGGCGTTCTTAGCTATAGAGTCAGCATGGGGGTCCGGTACAGGTTGTTGGTGATCTGTATGCCTAAAAACTTGAAGCTCTCAACCATTTCTATTTCATCCCCACTGACGTAGACAGGGACATGTTCTCCACCACCATCTGCCATACACAGAGATATTTCTGCCTTACGCAGAGACATATCTGCTACATGCAACATTTTTAACCAGATACAAACTCAACTCCATGATGGAGAATTCTAAACAATTGAATAATTTAGGATTTTACTGACAATAAAGTGAACTATAAAATTTTAATAATAAAATTAGGAACTTTACCATTGAAAGTTCAGAATTATTGAAATTGTCACCAATACTTCTCATGGTAAAGGTGAGAAATATGTTGTCAGATACTTCTCTTAAACGAGGAGAGCTATCTTGCTGAACAGGTGGAATGTTATTCGGGAAATTTAAGGTAACACTTTAGATTTTGAGCAACACTCAAAGGAACTTTTATGTTGTAGATTAGAAATACAATTCTGTTCCTATTTTTGAGTAATTTTTAATGTTGTGATATAATTCTGTATCTTTGGTTCATTTATAAACTTTTGGAAGAGGGAATATTCATTGTTGATTTCTTTCCTCGGGGAAAAATAGATCAGTTCTTCAAACCCATACAAATGACTGCTGACCAGCTTAAGCTTGAGTGAAAGCAATTATCTGAGAAATGTACACAATTTGGAATACCCCCATAAGGGTAACAGTTATGAACCATATCAAATAAGCAATTAGATAAATGACCAGATCATATGTTTTATAGAAATGCTATAAAGTGATAAAAATTGACTCAGATACAAAATTCCCAATGCTCTTCCTCAAAATAGAACATAGAACATTACAGCGCAGTACAGGCCCTTCGGCCCTCAATGTTGCACCAACCAGTGGAACCAATCTAATGACCCTCTAACCTAAACTATTCCAATGTTATCCATATGCCTATCCACTAACCATTTGAACATCCTTAAAGTTGGCGAGTCCACAACTGCTGCAGGCAGGGCATTCCACGCCCTTACTACCCTCTGAGTAAAGAACCTACCTCTAATATCTGTCTATAACTAGCACCCCTTAATTTAAAGCTATGTCCCCTTGTGTTAGCCATCACCATCTGAGGAAAAAGGCTCTCACTGTCCACCCTATCCAATCCTCTGATCATCTTGTATGCCTCAATTAGGTCATCTCGTAACCTTCTTCTCTCTAATGAAAATAACCTCAAGTCCCTCAGCCTTTCCTCATAAGACCTTCCAGGCAACATCCTGGTAAACCTCCTCTGCACCCTTTCCAATGCCTCCACATCTTTCTTATAATGCGGCGACCAGAACTGTACGCAATACTCCAAGTGCGGCCACACCAGAGTTTTGTACAGTTGTTGGACCCTTAGAGGATGAGAAGGGGGACTTAGTGGTAGGGGATGGGGAAATGGCTGAGGTCTTGAATAACTTTTTTGTTTCGGTCTTCACGGAGGAGGACGTGAATAATTTGCCGGGTGTTAGAGATGGAAAGGTGGTAGGACTGGAGGGTCTCAATGATATTACTGTTACTAGAGAGGCGGTGCTGGACAGACTGGAGGGGCTGATTGTGGACAAGTCCCCAGGACCAGATGGAATGCATCCGAGGGTTCTGAAAGAAATGGCGGAGGTGATAGTGGATGCCTTGGTGGTTATTTTCCAGGCGTCGCTGGATTCCGGGGAAGTGCCGGAAGATTGCAAAGCGGCTAATGTTACGCCGTTGTTTAAGAAGGGTGCCAGGCAAAAGGCGGGGAATTATAGGCCGGTTAGTTTAACGTCTGTTGTAGGTAAAATGTTAGAATCCGTCATCAAGGAGGAAATAGCGAGACATCTTGAGGGGAATTGCTTGATAGAGCAGACGCAGCACGGTTTCATTAAGGGGAAGTCGTGTCTGACAAATTTACTGGAGTTCTATGAGGATGTGTCTGGGGCGGTGGATAGAGGAGAGCCGGTGGATGTGGTCTTTTGTGATTTTCAGAAGGCGTTTGACAAGGTACCTCACAAGAGGTTTTTGCAGAAGGTCAGGGGACATGGAGTTGGGGGTAGGGTGTTAGCGTGGATAGAGGATTGGTTGTCAAATAGGAGGCAGAGAGTGGGGATCAATGGGTGCTATTCGGATTGGCGGATGGTGACTAGTGGAGTGTCCCAGGGGTCGGTGCTGGGGCCTCAGCTATTTACCATTTATATAGATGATCTGGAGGAGGGAACCAAGTGTATGGTGTCGAAATTTGCTGATGACACCAAGATTGGTGGAACGGCAAATTGCGCGGAGGGTGTGGAGAGTCTGCAGAAGGATCTAAATAGGCCGGGCGAATGGGCCAGGAAATGGCAAATGGAATTTAATGTTGGCAAGTGCGAGGTGGTCCACTTTGGTAGGAATAATGGTAGGAAGGATTATTACTTACGTGGAGAAAAACTGCAGCAGGCGACGGTGCAGAGGGACCTCGGGGTCCTTGGGCATGAGTCGCAAAAACCCAGCTTGCAGGTGCAGCAGGTGGTCAGGAAGGCGAATGGGATGCTGGCCTTCATAGCGAGGGGGATTGAATATAAAAGTAGGGAGGTCTTGCTGCGGCTATATAGGGCATTGGTGAGGCCGCAGCTGGAGTACTGTGTGCAGTTTTGGGCGCCGTACTTACGCAAGGATATTTTGGCCTTGGAGGGAGTGAAGAGGAGGTTTACTAGGCTGATGCCGGAGTTGAGGGGCTTGAGCTATGAGGAGAGGCTGAATAAACTAGGCTTGTACTCGTTAGAGTTTAGAAGAATGAGAGGAGATCTCATTGAGACGTATAAGATGATGAATGGGATGGATAGGATAGAGGTGGAGAGACTCTTCCCGCTCAGAAAGGACAGTAGGACTAGGGGGCACAGCCTCAAAATAAAGGGGGGGCAGTTTAGAACGGAGTTGAGGAAGAATTTCTTCACTCAAAGGGTGGTGAATCTCTGGAATTCTCTGCCCGTTGAAGTGGTCTGTCTACAACTCCTCTGACTTTGGTATCATCAGCAAATTTACTAATCCATCCTTCAACACCCTCATATAGGTCATTTATAAAAATGACAAACAGCAGTGGCCCCAAAACCAATCCTTGAGGTACACCACTTGTAACTGAACTCCAGGTTGAATATTTCCCATCAACCACCACCCTCTGTCTTCTATCAGCTAGCCAATTCCTGATCCAAACTGCTAAATCACCCTCAATCCCATGCATCTGCATTTTCTGCAGTAGCCTACCATGGGGAACCTTATCAAACGCTTTGCTAAAATCCATATACACCACGTCAACTGCCTTACCCTTATCCACCTCTTTGGTCACCTTTTCAAAAAACTCGATAAGGTTTGTGAGGCACAACCTACCCTTCACAAAACAGTGTCGACTATCCCTAATCAATTTATTTCTCTCCAGGACTATAAATTGGATCATGGGATCATTTACATCCACCTGAGAGAGCAGACAGAGCTCAGCTTCATGTTCATCTGAAATACAGTTCCTATAGCAGTGCAGTACTCTCTCAGTACTGACCCTCTGACAGTGCGGCACTCCCTCAGTACTGACCCTCTGACAGTGCGGCACTCCCTCAGCACTGACCCTCTGACAGTGCGGCACTCCCTCAGCACTGACCCTCTGACAGTGCGGCACTCCCTCAGCACTGACCCTCTGACAGTGCGGCACTCCCTCAGCACTGACCCTCTGACAGTGCGGCACTCCCTCAGCACTGACCCTCTGACAGTGCGGCACTCCCTCAGCACTGACCCTCTGACAGTGCGGCACTCCCTCAGCACTGACCCTCTGACAGTGCGGCACTCCCTCAGCACTGACCCTCTGACAGTGCGGCACTCCCTCAGCACTGACCCTCTGACAGTGCGGCACTCCCTCAGCACTGACCCTCTGACAGTGCGGCACTCCCTCAGCACTGACCCTCTGACAGTGCGGCACTCCCTCAGCACTGACCCTCTGACAGTGCGGCACTCCCTCAGCACTGACCCTCTGACAGTGCGGCACTCCCTCAGCACTGACCCTCTGACAGTGCGGCACTCCCTCAGCACTGACCCTCTGACAGTGCGGCACTCCCTCAATGCTGCACTGAATGTGTCAGCCTACATTTTAGGCTCAAAGCCCAATGTTCTCCTAACCCAAATTTGGGATACTCTCCAATTAGCCATAATCTTCTGGTTTCTTCTTTTTCGGTGATCACTTGCTAATGAGTATGAGTGTCCACCTAATAAACTCCGTGTCATTGGTCACGGGTTCTGTGGATGCTTGTGTGACTGCTGAGCTCAATCTTCGAGCTGCATCTCCAACTGTACACTTGGCAGGTGTTTCTAAGTTGTGGGTTCAATCCTTGGACTCCAGATTGCTGGGATTCCTTTCTCTGCCTGCTTTTCCAGTCCCCTTCTTGCCACTGGTTGTCCTCGAAGAATTGTGTCCCTTCAATCATAGAACATAGAACATTACAGCGCAGCACAGGCTCTTCGGCTCTCGATGTTGCGCCGACCAGTGGAACGAATCTAATGACCCTCTAACCTAAACCAATCCAACGTTTGGATTAGAAACTAATCTCCAATCAGCAGATTCCTCATGGTAGGTCCCTTCTGAGCAAAGGTTCCCAGGTGTCGATATCTACGATGCACTTACTGAGGTGTCTTTAAAGCGCTTCCTTTGATCTCTGCTTGCTCTGGAGCATTCCTTGAGCTGAGAAGAAGATTTGCTTTGGCAGTTGGGATTCTGACATTCTAAGCACAATGCCGGCCCAGCAGAGTTGGTTTCGGATGATCATGGCCTTGATGCTGGTGGCTTCGCTCCTCCAAAGACACTGATGCTAATACACATTTTCTCACAACTGATGCAGAGAATCTGTCTCAGGTGATACTTCTCCAAAACCTTGGTGTGACATCTGTATGTAGTCCAGGTTTCTAAGCCATATGAAAGAGTTTGGGAGGGAGATTGCCTTCTACAAAAGGATCTCAGTACCAGCATGAATGTCATGGTCGTCATAGTCTCTCATCATTAGGTGCCCCAAAGGTGGCACTTACCGATGGGATACGATGTTCGATCTCTGTAAGATATCAACCTTAGATGAGGGGAGGCTCCCTAGGTTGGGGAAATGTTCCACATTTGGGAAGATTTTTGCATTGATCTTAATGGGAGGAGATCTTGCCTGGGGCAGGTTAGTAAAGGACTTGAGTCTTCTTGAGGTTGATTCTTCGATATGCTGCCGTGAAGATATCAAGCTCAGCTTGGAAATTCTCAGAGGAGAGAGTGGAGATGGCGATATCATCCACATACTGAAGCTCCATGAGCAATGTCACTGTTGTTTTCTTCTTGCATTTCAATTGGTTGAGGTTGAAAAGCTTTCTGTCTGTCCTGTAGACAATGTCCACTCCATTGGGAAGCTTGTTCTTGACAAGGTACAGGATGGTGGCTATGAAGATGGAGAAAAGTCTGGGGCAATGACACATCCCTGCTCGAGTCCAGTCTTGGCTTGGAAGGTTTCTGTCGGTGACGACTGTCACTAACATCTTGTCATGGAGGAGTCGGAGGATGGTGATGAATTTCACTGCACTTTGCCAGGGCCTTCCATAGCACTTCCCGATTGACTGAGTCAAAATCCTTGGTCAGATCAATGAAGGCCATGCAGAGTGGTCGATGTTGTTCCTGGCATTTCTCTTGAAGTTGATGAGCAGTTAAAGTCTTGTCTGCTGTTCCACGGTTCGGTTGGAGCCACACTGGCTTTCTGGAAGGATTAATTCAGAGACTGGGAGAAGGTAGCTAGCGAGGATTCGGGTGATGATCTTCCCAGCAATGGAGAATAAGATCATAAGACATAGGAGCAGAATTAGGTTACTCGGCCCATCGAGTCTGCTCTGCCATTCAATCATGGCTGATACTTTTCTCATCCCCATTCTCCTTTCTTTTTGCCATAACCCCTGATCCCCTTAGAGAGAGTCTTCAACTCTCTAGAGTGGGATTTGAACCTATCACATTCCAAACCCAAATTTGGGATATCTATTCAAGTGTCTACTCATTTTAGCTGTGAGAAAATTAGTTTGGGCACACGATCACAATAACCCATCAACAATGGCTCCTGGCATCCTTGGAATTCCCTCATTAAACCTCTCCATATCTTTCTCATTCTTTATCCTTAGTATTCGGTCACATGTCCTAATGTCTCCTGTCGCTTGGTGTCAAGGCTTGTCTAAGTCTGCTCTTAAGAAGCCATGTTAAAGACACTGTATTAGGTACATGGAGAAAGACTTGGATAATGGAAAAGGGAAAATTTACTTAAAGAAGCAGAACTAGAGCATAAAATCAAACAGAAAATCAAGATCATGGGAACGGTTTCAGCCCTATCCCAGCAGGCCTTTCACTAGTAATGTTCCCATGGAAAAGGTCTTCCCATTTCCCTCATTTGGTGCAAGGATTCTCTTGGCTTCACTGTCACTTTGACATCTATCTTTTTCCTTGGTTGGTCAGGTGACTCTGGAGTTTTGGGGAGTTGATATTTGAGGGAGATATTTGGGCCTTTTTCAAAGATCAGCTGCCATCGTTTATTTAAATATGTCTCAGGGCTGACGGCAATGCTGTCACTGCACATTTCTAAAGATCAGGCGGCTGCCAAGATTATTTCCTTCAAGTGTAAATCACTACTGCAAAAAGAGTCAAATCAGGAGAATCCAGTGATTGGAATGAGCTGGAATTAATTGATGCAGATGAGAAAAAGCATGGAGGAAGAAGTAATAAATGAAGGCTGGTGGCTGTGCAGTGAGATTGGGCTGTGTCTTATATTGAGTGACAGGCACGCCTCCCGGGAAATCACGCCTGCCACTTTCAGCCTCAAAGTCACCAAATCTGTTTAGAGGCAATTAGGTAATTAAACTGTCTCACAGCTCATCTTCCTAGCTAACCAAGGAAGGTGCACTGCATTCAGACAAAGCCAGATCTGTAACAAAGCCAGCTGAATTCCTCCTTTCATTCACACAGAATACGTGGAAATCTCTCTCAGCAAACAAATGCAACAGATCCAATTTTTAGTCACTCAAACCCCAACCACTTGCAGAAAGATTTGCATTTATAAAGCATCTTGTACAAACACCAGGCATCCTAAAGCACTTTCCAGCCAGTCAAGTGCTTTTTGAAGTGTTGTCAGTGTTGTATTGTATGAAATAAGGCAGACAAATTGTGCACAGCAAGATTCCACAAACAGCAAAGTGATGGTGATCAGGTCATCTGTTTCTTTGACATTGAGTAGGGAATAAATACTGAGCCAGACACTGAGGAGAACTCTTGTGGCCTTCCTCAAAACAGTACGTTGATCATTACGTTATTTTTTTTCACTCATTCAAGGGATGTGGGCTTCGCTGATTAGGCCAGCATTTATTGCCCATCCCTAATTGCCCTTGAACCATTGCAGTTCATGTGGTGTAGGTACACTTGCTTGAGAGGACAGACAGGATCTTGGTTCAATGCCTCACCTGAAAGATGGCACTTCTAAGAGTATTCCCCCAGCATTACACTGGAATATCAGCCTTGATTGTGTACAACTCATAAGACGAGATATAGACCTACACCATTCGGACTCAGAGGTGAGAGTGCCACCCACCGAATCATGGACCTCATATCTTTTTCCTCATGTCTTTTTTAACATACGAACATACAAGTCAGGAACTGGAGTAGGCCATTCAAAGGCAGCATTTGATTGAGTGCGACATCAAGGAGTCCTAGCAAAACTGGAGTCAATGGGAATCGGGAGCAAATTCTCCACTGTTTGGAGTCATACCTAATGCAAAGGAAGATGATTGTTGTGATTGAAGGTCACTCATCTCGGCTCCAGGACATCAAGTGCCACTGATCCTGGGTGGCACTTTGCTCATCACATCTTACCAACCTAAAAATGACCCCTTCATCCCTACTATCAGCTTCCTATAAATTAAACAATCCTCTCTGCTCTATGCCAATATGTCACCCCCTCCAATAAGAGCTCTGACTGTGCACAGTAACACTTGACATGGCGCTTTGTTAACTGACACCTGAAATCAAAATGTACCACATCCACAGCTCCCTCTTTATCCATGTTGCTTGTTATTTCTTCAAAGAACTTCAATAAATTAATCAAGCATGATTTTCCTTTCACAAAGCCATGTTGACTCTGCCTGACTGCACTGAGATTTTCTAAGTTGTCCATACTGAGAAACTTAACCAAGTTAGCCTGCATGACAGTCACTACAGGCAGAATTTTATGGTTCTTCCTAGTGTGTTTGCAGGTCATACAGTGGGTGTAAAATGCATCAGGTGATATCACAGCTGTACCCCAGGAGGACACCTCAGAGGGCTCATACACAAGGCAATATGGGGAGAGCTCAGGAATAGGAAAGGTGCAGTCACAATGTTGGGGGTTTACTATAGGCCACCCAACTGCCAGTGGGAGATTGAGGAACAGATATGTAGGCAGATTTTGGCAAGGTGTAAAAGTAATGGGGTTGTTGAGGTGGGAGACTTTAACTTCCCCTATATTGACTGGGACTCACTTAGTGCTAGAGGTGTGGATGAGGCAGAGTTTGTAAAGAGCATCCAGGAAGCCTTCCTGAAACAGTATGTAGATAGTCCAACAAGGGAAGGGGCCATACTGGACCTGGTATTGGGGAATGAGCCCAACCAGGTGGTTGATGTTCCAGTAGGGGAGATGTTCGGGAACAGTGACCACAATTCAGTAAGCTTTAAAGGTACTGATGGATAAAGACAAGTGCAGTCCTCAAGTTAAGATGCTAAACTAGTGGCAGGCTAATTACAACAACATTAGGCAGGAACAATGTAGACTGGGGGCAGATGTTTGAGGGCAAATCAACATCTGGCACGTGGAAGGCTTTCAGTGTAATTCAATAGGGATTCAGGACCGGCACATTCCTGTAAGGATGAAGGATATGTATGGCAAGTTTTGGAAACATTGGATAATGACAGATATTCTGAGCCTAGTCAAAGAGAAAAAGGAAGCATTTGTCAAAGCTAGGAGGCTGGGAACACACAAAACAAGTGTGGAATACAAGGAAAGTAGTAAGAAACTTCATCAAGGAGTAACAAGAGCTAAAAGAGGTCATGAGAAAGCATTGGCCAGCAGGATTAAGGAAAATCCCAAGCTTTTTACACATATTTAAGAGATGGCAGGTGGAGTTTAATCCGGACAAATGTGAGGTAATGTATTTTGGAAGGTCTAATACAGTTAGGAAATATACAGTAAATGGCAGAACCCTTTGGAGTATTGATAGGCAAACAGATCTGGGTGTACAGGTACACAGGTTACTGAGAGTGGCAATGCAGGTGGAGAGGGTCTTCAAGAACGCATGCGGCATCCTTGCCTTCATCGGCCAGGGTGTTGAGTTTAAAAATTGGCAAGTCATGTTGATGCTTTACAGAACCTTAGTTAGGCTGCCCTTGGAATATAGAGTTCAATTCTGGTCGCCACACTACCAGAAGGATGTGGAGGCTTTAGAAAGGGTAGAGAAAAGATTTACCAGGATGTTGCCTGGTATGGAGGGATTAGCTATGAGGAGAGATCGGAGAAACTTTGTTTGTTCTCACTGGAGCGACGGAGGTTGAGGGGAGACCTGACAGAAGTTTACAAGGTTATGAGAGGCATGGACAGAGTTGATAGTCAGAAGCTTTTTCCCAGGGTGGAAGAGTCAATTATGAAGGGGCACAGGTTTAAGGTGCAAGGGGCAAGTTTTAAAAGAGATGTACGAGGCAGATTTTTTACATAGAGAGTGGTCGTGCCAGGAACTCATTGCCGGGGGAGGTAGTGGAAGCGGATATGGCAGTGACTTTTAAGGGGCGTTTTGACAAGTACATGAATGAAATGGGAATAGAGGGATATGGTCCCCGGAATGGTAGGGGGTTTTACTTAAGTCGGGCAGCATGGTCAGTGCAGGCTTGGAGGGCTGAAGGATCTTTCCTGTGCTGTGATTTTCTTTGTTCTTTGATTACTCACTGCCCTCCCGCTCACAGATAATATGCCCATAAATTTACAATGGGACTTTGAGGAAATTAAAGCTTTGCCACTTGCAGCCTGGCATCAATTTCGAGGAGCAGTTATTGTGAGGGTCATACTGCTCTCACCATAGGTAGGAGTGGCAGGACGTCCATCAAGGCACCTTTTCCATGATGGGCAAATATACCGAATCCCAATCAAGAGCAATATCAAGCCTCCCAAGCCCCTACCCCACCCCCTCGAGTCCTCAACTCCCCTCCCAGAGATGCTAGGAAACAGCACCAGGAAAACTCAGTCCCACAGAGCAGCACTCCAGATATTCCCAGAGCTGCTTTCAAAAGAGTGCTATCCAACTGATAAAATATCAGCACAGAAGTATCTGTTTATCAGCACCACAGCAGCAAAATCTTCACAGCTCCTAGAAGCCCAACAAACACAGTCACTTCAAACCTTGTGAATGATAACAATGAATCACAAGACTCAGAATCATGCCATCTGTTGATACCCGCTGAGCCACAACAGGAATAACTCTCTGTCAAAATGTTAGCGTTCAATACATTTCCCAGCATTGATGCTTCAACAATGTGGCGCTCCCTCGGTACTGACCCTCTGACAATGTGGCGCTCCCTCGGTACTGACCCTCTGACAGTGCGGCGCTCCCTCGGTACTGACCCTCTGACAGTGTGGCACTCCCACAACTGGTCTTGGAGCATCAAGCACTATTTTGCTCAAGTATCTGAATTATGGTTAGAATTCATACGGTGGAATTCTCCAGTTGGCTGGTCTAAAAGCCAGAAATTCCCACCCTTTCAGTGGGGTTTCACATTGTCCATAGCCCACTGCTAAAATTCCAGTGGCAGGCGGGATGCGTGAATTCCAGCCCTAGTTTCTGACTCCACATGAGAGTTCCCAGTCAGACCCCTTCATGAGAGTTACTGTGTTCATGAGAATAACTGGAGAGTGAAAAGCCAAAACAAACAAATGTGCAGTTGACAGACTGACCTTTTCCACATCAATAACCAATTGATGATTCCAGAGTTCCCCAATCACTCCCCCAACATTACTGTGCTTACCCTCTCACTCTCTCAGTCCTCATTCCCACCTTCACCCTTCACCGTCTCTCATCACTCTCACTCCTCACCTCCTCAACCTCGCATTCACCCACACGCTCCTTCCCCAGCCACAGGCTCCTCCCTGCCATGTGAGCATGGCCCTCCTCCCTCTCTTTCCCAATACTGGGTACTCACACTCAGTGGCATCTCTGTCTGTCAAATGTGAATCGCCTCAGACCTCATGCCCTGAAATGTGTGCAGGCAATCTCGGTGCTGAGCTCTCTTTCACGATTTCTTCCTTTTTTAGCCTCTGGTGTCTTGGGACCCTCTGACATTCACAGGGTCACTCATTTTTCATAAATGGTGAAGAATTTACAACAACGCGAGTACAAAAGCATGCTGAGCAGCAGTGCCAAGCAATCAATACCAGGGACAAGTGTTATTATTGGCAAGCTCCAGGTAAGCATGATGAGAGTCAAAGTTCACCCTCCATAGCCAAAGAATGTTTCAGTCATTCCAGCAATCTCCAAGTTGGTCAATCATTTACCAAATGTTTGCTACAGCAGCAACTCAGGCTAGTGTGGAACGTCTGACACACAGCACAGTAAACAGCTCCTCTCAAAGACTGCCACAACATCAAAACAATGACACACTCTCCCACTCAAACTCATTCCTGTGGCCTCCCTCATCTCCTCATAACTGTAAGACACATACTTACTCATGGCCAGTGAGTGGGCCTGAGGGGTATGTGAGATGAGGGAATGGGATGAATAGATAGTGAGACAAGGGACATGTGTAGTGGGGGAGAAGAGAGGGAGTGGGGGAGGGGTGGAGATGGAGTGGGGGAGGGGTGGAGAGAGGGATACAGATGATGAGAGATTTGGAAAGGGAGGGTTGGGCACGTGCACTAGAGCAATGTGAGCAGGGTGGGGGAGGGGAGGGACCGGTACAGGTAGGATGGGCGAGGGGTATAGACAAGATGGGGGGGAAGGTACAGGTACAGAGAAGGTGGGGGAAGTGAGGGACCAGTTCAGATAGGGTGGGGGAAGGGGTACAGGCAGGGTGGGGGAAGGGGTACAGGCAGGGTGGGGGAAGGGGTACAGGCAGGGTTGTGGGGAGGGAGGAGACAAGAAAAGGCTGGAGTAATGAGATCTTGCATGTGATTTGGATGTCTGCAGCAGCTGAAGGATGTAATGAGGCCTGCAGGTCAGAATAATTCTGCCTTGTGGGGAATAGAGCCTGGGATCTTTTCCCATTGTACCCACTAGGCAGTATCACCATTAAATCTGGGAACATTGCAGGGAATCTGGCATTACATTCCAGAATACCCGACAGACACCCGGACCCAGGGAGAGACTCTCAATTTAAACTGAAACAAGCAACAAAGCTGGGAGATACACAACTCTACAAAGAAGATCGTTACTCATGGTAAAGTTTCCTCCATTTAGGACTGGCTCTGAATAAAAGGATACAGTGCGTGTTATCAATTTTTACCTCCCAGGACAAAGGAACTCACAAGCAAGTGAACCAAAGAATATGGAGAAAGGTGGGTTAACAATCAAACCAAATATGACCTGACTGAATGGTGGAAGAGATTCAAGGGGCTGAATGGCCTCCTCCACATCCACATTCCTCGCAAATTCAAGAAGAATCTCATCAATCAGTAGCTGAAGAAAACTGGAGAATGATTCCCTTGTTGCCTGAATGCATTATAATTTCCTGAACTTTGTAACACAGAGTAAGTTCAGAGAGTTGTCTACCAGAATTTGAAACAAACCAAAATGATTGTGTATCAAATGGCCCTAAAAAGACCCCAGTGATGATTAACAGGCACATGGCTGGCAATTTTTACGAGCAGAACTTCAGACAGGTCGTGAACCCACAGACTCGTAAATTATAGCAATTTCCGACATCATTCTGGGGTATTTTACAATTTCACCTCATTAAATATACTGTAATATCGATTGACTCGGGACTGATGACATCAGTCCAACTGCCAACACATCCCCTCTCTCACTACCCTCACAGTTGGAGTCTCCCTCCTTCCCTCAAGAAAAGACCCCTCCCCACCCTCACCCCCCTAAAACTGGGAAATCCTTCCTCTCCCTCACTAACTTCAAGCTGTGGGACCCCTCCCCCCTCACTATCCTCAAACTGTGAAATTCCTCCCCTCCCCCACTACCCTCAAACTGTCAAACCCCTCCTCTCCCTCACTCTTTTCAAAGTGTGGGAATCTGCCCCTCCCTCATTACCCTCAAACTATGAAACTTCTCCCCTCCCTCACTACCCTTAAATTGTGGAATCCACCCCTCCCTCACGATCCTCAAACTATGAAACTCCGCCCCTCCCTCACTACCCTCAAACTGTGGGACCCGTCCCTTCCCCATATCTCCATTATGCCGTATAACTTGCAAGCTTCCAAAAATCCAGCTGGGTTTCATCGTCCCTGCAATGAAATCACTGCCAGGCAGATTAGATTAAAATTGACTGACAAAGATCTGTTCAAGAATGGAGTGGTTGCTGATGTAGAAAGGTTAGCAAAAGTGCAGAGAATGGGAGAGACGGCAAGTTCATCTCACACAATTTGTCACCAACTCCCTTAACTCCCCTGACATCTCCTTCTCTGAGTAAAACTCTCTATGAACAATCACCGACTGACTTTATCTCCTGACCTATGTGTAAAGTCAACCTGAGGTTAGCAATATGCCAAAGGAGGAACAGACATTCCAGAATCTTCCGGGGATGAGAAATGTAAATTACTGATAATGAAAACATGATACTGAAACAAATACCAGATTGGAAAATAAGAGGAAAATAAAATTAGACAACTTGCAGATCTTTAATTGCCAGGCAATTCTCATTGGGAATGATCCAACACTCAATAAAAACATTCTTTTCTGCACTTATTCAGGTAAACACAGTAAGAAGTCTCTCAACACCAGGTTAAAGTCCAACCAGTTTATTTGATAGTAATCCCACAAGCTTTCAGAAATGCTGTTCCTTCGTCAGGTGTGTGGAAGGTTCTGTATTAGGGTTAGCAGCATTACCAAAAGCTTGTGGGATTACTATCAAATAAACTGGTTGGACTTTAACCTGATGTTGAGAGACTTCTTACTGTGTTTACCCCAGTCCAACGCCGGCATCTCTACATCTTATTCAGGTACCCAGTATTAGCACGGGGTAATACTCCCTCTGCACTGTCCCCATCAAACACTCCCAGGACAGGTACAGCACAGGGTTAGATACAGAGTAAAGTTCCCTCTACACTGTCCCCATCAAACACTCCCAGGACAGGTACAGCACAGGGTTAGATACAGAGTAAAGTTCCCTCTACACTGTCCCCATCAAACACTCCCAGGACAGGTACAGCACGGGGTTAGATACAGAGTAAAGCTCCCTCTACACTGTCCCCATCAAACACTCCCAGGACAGGTACAGCACGGGGTTAGATACAGAGTAAAGCTCCCTCTACACTGTCCCCATCAAACACTCCCAGGACAGGTACAGCACGGGGTTAGATACAGAGTAAAGCTCCCTCTACACTGTCCCCATCAAACACTCCCAGGACAGGTACAGCACGGGGTTAGATACAGAGTAAAGCTTTCCGTTAACTACGGCATATGTTCCAAAAGCTGCGCCTCAAAGGGACTTGATTGGGTCTAATGTGTTTCCAGTAAAATGTGTTTTTGAAATTCAAGTTTATCTTTACATTCAAATTTCAAGTAGGAAATGCAGAACAATCTGGAATTAATTCCATCAGTCAGTCTACATCACCATCCATTGTTTTTCAGTGGTTTGCACAATCTGTAAGCAGATCAATTTAAACATAGTCCAGTATGAGGTTAATCTTCACAAGAACAAAGATTCATTGTTACTGAAATGTCCAGTCTGATTTTCATCTGGTGAGGGTGAGTTGTATCAATACAGAATGAAAACAGTCACTTAATTTACAGGAAACAATTTCTCTGTAATGGCTCCCCATGGATCTCACATTGAAACCACAAACATTCTGTCCCTGAGTAGGCATAAATAATTGCAGCAGCACTGGAGAAGACAGCCATCGAGGATCAGACTTACCTGCCTTGCACAGTAGAGATTCCATGAATCCTCAGCATACTGGGAGAAAAATGATCTTTGGGACGGTCTTCATCAGGAACCCAGAACAAAGTGTTTCAGGTAAATTGAGATGGTCTGCCCTTTGATTTACCCCATTTTCCACTGATCTCAATCCCTGTTATCGATCGTTTTCCTATATCCCTCATTCCCAATTACCCACATTATCCTCAGGTCCCTTATTCCAACCTAACCCATCTTCCACCATCCGTTAATCTCACTCATCTACCCTCTTCCCAGTACTCTCAGTCCAGCCTATACATCCTCCCCCCACATCCCTCATTCCCACCGACCCAGCAGGGAAGCTGGGACATTAACAGCAAGGGACCATGAGAGATGCAAGGCCATTAATAGTGAGAGGAGTCCAAAAATAAGAAGAGAGGAGATAGTAATAATCAAAGGATATTTTGAGTGGGTGTTTTGCTCCTTTATCTTTTAAAAATGTATAATTTATTAGTAATTGTAATATTTATTGGCAGTATTTAAGACCTACTAGCTGTAATAAAGGTTATTGGGAGTAGTAGGCTCTATTAATTATAAATTAATTAAAGAAAAGTAATTGATTGACGAACACATTTTTAAGATAGCAAGGCAGGTGTTGCAACTGCTGAATGTGGTGTTTCCTGGATCCAAGACAAACACATGTGCAGTAAGTGGCTTGAAGAGCTTGGCTTAGTGTGATTGAACTGCAAGCCAAGCTACGTACAGGGAGGGGGCAAGTTACCTGCCCACTTTACTCTTATCACACTCCCTTGACATAGGCAGAACTTTATAGTTGATCAGGGACAGGAGGGTGTGACTGCAAGTCAGGCAGATGTGGAGAGTCAGCATGTAGTGATGGAGAAGCTTCACTCTCTGACTTTATTCAACAGTCTGCATGAGAAGGACTGCAAGATGGCTAAGCAGCCAAGACCAAGTAACATGGTGGGGTGAAGAGGAATATGGTACTAACAGGAGACAGTGTAATCAAGGGGATACATACTTTTCTCGCAGCCATGACAGGGAGCTGCGAAGGTTGTGTTACCCGCCTGGTGATAGGGTTAAGGATATCTCCTCACTGCTGGAGAGGAACATGGAATGGGAGGAGGAGGATCCAATTGTTGTGATCCATGTGGAGACCAACAATGTAGGCAGAATTATGTTCTGCTAAGATCATTTGAGGAGTTAGAATCCAAATTAAAATGTAGAATATGGAAGATAATGATCTCTGGATCCTTAGCTGAGCCATTTGGCATAGAATTAAACAGAGAATTAAATACACAGCTGAAAAAGTGATATAGGAAGAAAGGGTTTCCATTTCTGGGGCACTGACATCAGTTTTTAGTAAGGAGTGAGCTATTCCATTGGAATGGCATGCATTTGAACCAGGCTGGAACCAGTGCCCCAGCCAACCGTATAACTCAAGCTGTGAACAAGACTTTAATCTAACAGAGGAGATTCACGTGAAGGGAAATTTAGAAATTTAGAGAGAAAGGTTGAGCTACCAGCACAGTATCATGATGTGGGTAAAGACAAGGAGAGTAGGACAAAAAATGTACATCAGCCAATAAGGTCATTGCATGGAATAGAATTTAAAAAATGAAGGTTCTTTATCTGAATGCATGACATGTCTGCAATAAGCTAGATGAACTAGTGGGGCAAATTGAGGTAAATGATTTAGATCTAATTGCCAATGACAAAAACATGATTACAAGGTGATTTGATTTGATTTGGATTTGCAATACTTCAGGAAGACAATGGCAAAGGAGAAGGGATTGACCTTATAGTGAAGGATGAGGTAGTAGCCATTGTAGGTCATGAAGTAGAATCAGTAGGGTTGGAAATCTGGAATAGCAAGAATCAGAAAACAATGGTGGAGTAGTTTATAGATCTTTCGTAAGTATAAAAAAATTCTCTCTCAAGCAGAGGCAGGAGACATTATCATGGGAACAAGGGAATGTCAGATGAATTGAACAAATATTTGTGTCTGTCTTCACAACAGAAGACGCAAGTATATACTAGAAACAGATGACAATCTAGGGGCTGAAAAGAGTGAGAAAGTTAGGGAAAATAATGACAGCAGACAAAAAGTATTGGCGAAATGTAGGGGACATAAATTTGATAAATTCATGGTACCTGATGATCCACACCCTAGGGTTCTAAAAGAGAAAGTGAATGTGCTAGCTGTGATTTTCCAAAATTCCTCATTTCCAGACCCACTATTTGGAAGTTGACAAATGTTATACTGCTTTTCAAGAAAAGAGGGAGAGAGCAAACAGTGAACCACAGACTAGTTGTTGAGGAAAGTGCTGGAAGCTATTATTAAGGAAATCTCAACAATACGCTTAGAAAAAAAGTATGATGACAACAAGTCAACATACATTTACTCAATGGAAATCATATTGGACAAATGAATTTGGTTTTTTGCGGATGTAATTAGGAGGAGAAATAAAGAGGAATCAATGGATGTAATATACCTGGATTTCCAAAAGGCATTCAATAAGATGATGCATAAAATGGCTCATCGAGTTAAGGGTATTGTATTAGCACAGATAGACAATTGGATAATGTATAGAAAACAGAGGGGAATCTTACGCCCAACTTTGTGGCAGGTGAGAATGGTAAAGCATGGAGAATCGACAAGGTATCCCAAAATGGCTTTTATGCCTGCAGAATTTTCTTGCTCTATTGTCCCTGTGGTGTAACAGGTTATCAGCAAGAAACACATTTGAACACATGTGAACGTAATTAGCAGGCTTCCCCATTGTAAAGTCCCCCGACCCCGCTCCCACCCCTGGCATTGTGACATCACGTCAGCAGAATTTATAACAGGTTTTTAAAAATGGGTAACTGATGAACAGATCCTGCTGGGGACGCACAAGTAAGTACAGCTGCTGGGGGGAACAACATCATGTGCCTTTGCTTTTTATGTCTAAGTGTTTAAAAATATGGCTGAAACAGCCAACAATGTAGCCAGCAGCTACACTCCACTTTTCCCGCATGAGTTCACACTCAGGGCTGCACAGTGGCACAATGGTTAGCCTCACTGCACCAGGGACCCAAGTTCGATTCCTGGGTTGGGTCACTGTCTATGTGGAGTTTGCACGCTCTCCCCATTTCTGCATGGGTTTCCTCTGGGTGCTCTGGTTTCCTCAAATAGTCCAAAAGATGTACTGGTTAGTTGCACTGGCTGTGCTAAATTCTCCCTCAGTGTACCCGAAAAGGTGCAGGAGTATGGTGACTAGTGGATTTTCACAGTAACTTAATTGCAGTGTTAATGTAAGCCTACTCGTGACAATTATCCTAGGGGATTTTAATCTACGTATCAATTGGTCAAACCAAATTGGTCAAAGCAGGCTTTGTGGAGGAATTCAGGGAATGTATTCACAATAGTTTCCTCAAACAATAAGTAAGGGAACCTACGAGGGAGCAAGCTCTCCTAGATCTGGTCATGTGTAGTGAGACAGGAATACTTAATGATCTCATAGTTAGGAATGCTCTCAGAAGGAGCGATCACAGTATGATTGAACTTAAAATACAGATGGAGTGTGAGAAGGTAAAATGTGCTTCAACAAAGGAGACCACAATGGGATGAGGGAGGAGTTGGCTAAGGTAGAGCAAAGACTTTACAGCGGAACAATTGGGAAACAATGGAGGACTTTCAAAGTATTTTTCACAGTGCTCACAGTGGATACCAGCTATCCACCTTCTCCCCATGTCCCTCAGTCCCAACTACCCATGTTCTTCCCATACCCCTCAATCCACCTACCCTCCATCTCCCCATATCCCTCAATCCCATCTACCCACCCTCTTCTCATATCCCTTAATCCCACCTACCTACCATCCGTCTCCCCATATCCCTCAATCCCACCCTCTCCCCGTGTCCCTCAATCCCACCTATCCTCCCTCTCCCCATATCCCTCAATCCACTTACCCATCCTGCCTCCTCTATCCTTCAATAGCACCAGAGTTTTCCCTGTTCCTCTGACCTCTATCCTGCAGGTTTCCAGACCATTAGAGCAGACAGACTGTTTGGCCAAAGGCATTGCAGCTAAAGCTGAAACTCTCCATATCCACCCACAGTTCCTGGAAGGGGACCCTTGATGTTAATCCGGAGAAGGAACACGGTCAATTTTTCATTCAGCAAAAGCAGGAATGCTCAGATGTAATCCCCTCTGCCATTCTGACAGGGATGAACTCAAAGCACTGACACATGAATAGGTTTGGACCAGAGCTAATGGTAAGATTGCTGGATGCTGGGATGTTGAAAACACAAAGGGTTAAACATTGGACTCAAATGGTTCACTTCCCAGAATTCGTTGCTGGGGTCAGGAGGTCAAAGTCACAGAAAATCTTGCAGCATTGTTATTGATTATAGGCACTTAGTGAGAGTCATTCTCCTAATAACCGCAATTCCATTTAATCAGTGCACAGATCACTGTTCTGCACTGCTTCACCCATACATCTGCTTACCTCGAACATCAATCACAAAAGCAAACACTTAGCTAATGATGGGGGGAGCTCAGGTCACATTTCTCATCCTCCTGCTCAACTGCAATCACTCACAATATCTTTCTGAACATCTTCAAATCTCAACACTCAGCCCACACCCCGGGCATCCATTCTTAAAGCATGGGGTTCGATAGAAACTGGAGATCAGAGCATATTTGATTGTGAGAGTCAGAATGATGGAAGTTAACCTAGTTCTCATCTAATCTTATGTGTGAATTATGCTTTGCTTGAAACATCCTATTTATCTGGCCTGATCATTCTCAATTGCCTCAAAACACCAACCAACACATCTCTGTCCACCAATGTGGGGTGATGCATTTTGGTAGATTGAACAATGGCAGGACTTACTCAGTTAATGATAGGGCACTGGGGAGAGTTACAGAACAAAGAGACGTAGGGGTACACGTTCATAGCTCCTTGAAAGTGGAGTCACAGGTGGACAGAGTGGTGAAGAAGGCATTCAGCATGCTTGGTTTCATTGGTCAGAGCATAGAATACAGGGGTTGAAATGTCTTGTTGAAGTTGTACAAAACATTGGTAAGGCCACACTTGGAATACTGTGTGCAATTCTGGTCACCCTATTATAGAAAGGATATTATTAAACTAGAAAGAGTGCAGAAAAGATTTATTAGAATGCTACCAAGACTTGATGGATTGAATTATAAGGAGAATCTGGATAGACTGGGACTTTTTTCCCTAGAGCGTAGTAGGCTGAGGGGTGATCTTATAGAGGTCTATAAAATAATGAGGGGCACTGATCAGCTAGATAGTCAATATCTTTTCCCAAAGGTAGGGGAGTCTAAAACTAGAGGGTATAGGTTTAAGGTGAGAGGGGAGAGATACAAAAGTGTTCAGAGGAGCAATTTTTCCACATAGAGGGTGGTGAGTGTCTGGAACAAGCTGCCAGAGATAGTAGTAGAGGTGGGTACAATTTTGTCTTTTAAAAAGCATTTAGATAGTTACATGGGTATGATGTGAATAGAGGGATATGGGCCAAATGCAGGCAATTGGGATTAGCTTAGGGGGTTTTAAAAAGGAAAGTTGGGCTGAAGAGCCTGTTTCCATGCTGTAAATCTCCATGACTCTGTGGCTAATCACAAACTTATGCCCCCTCTCAATTACCCTGCACCTTTCCCTCAAAGGGGCAGTGATCGCCACATGGGGAGGCAAAGCTTGATCAGGGATAGTCAGCATGGAGGGAGGTCATGCCTAACAAATTTGATTGAATTTTTTGAGGAGGTGGCCAGGTGGGTAGATAAGGGTAGTGCAGTCAATGTAATTGATACAGATTTCAAGAAAGCATTTAACAAAGTCCCAAATAGGGGACCTGAAAAAAAGGCAAATGTACATGGGATACAGGGTAATCTTATAAAGTGGATTCAACATTGGCTCAGTTGCAGGAGACAGAACGAGGCTGTTTAAAGATGGAAGCCAATGGCCAGTGGCGTACCACAGGCATCTGTGTTGGGCCTCCCATTATTCATCACTTCTAAAATGGCATGGATGACTATGTGCGGGGGGGAGGGGGGTGGTGGTAGGATTAGTAAACTTGCAGATGACACAAAGATTGGCTGGGTGGTTAACAGAGAGGTGGAATGTCCTGGACTACAAGAAGATATAGACGAGATGGTCAAATGGGCAAATAAGTGGCAAGTGGAACTTAGCTTTGAAAATTGTGAGGAGATACACTTCGGAAGGAGTAATTTGACAGGAAAGTATTCCTGACATTTCTTTGGTACAGGGAAGATGGAGTACAAGATAGAGATAAAGAATTCAGTGAAATAGTGCAACAACAATAATCTCTCCCTCAATGTCAGCAAATCATAGGAGATAGTCATCGACTTCAGAAAGCATAGTGGAGAACTTACCCCTGTCTACACAACAGGAATGCACTGGAAATGGTTGGGAACTTCAAGTTTCTGTGTGCCCAGATCACCAACAGCCAGTCATGGTCCCTCCATGCCAACACTATAGTTAAGAAAGCCTACCTACCAATCTTCTACTTTCTCAAGAGGTGAAGGAAATTTGGCATGTCGCTACAACTCTCACCAATTTTACAGATGTGCCATAGAAAGCATCCTTTCAGGTTGTATCACAGCTTGGTACGGCTCCTGCTCTGTTTAAGACCATAAGAAACTACAAAGGGTCATGAATAAAGCCCAGTCCATCATTCAAACCAGTCTCCCATCCACTGACTCTGTCTGTACCTCCCGCTGCCTCAACAAAGCAGCCAGCATAATTAAGAACCGCACACAGCCCGGACATTCTCTCTTCCACCTTCTTCCTCCAGTAAAAAGATACAAAAGTCTGAAGTCACATACCAACTGACTCGAGAACAACTTTTTCTCTGCTGCTGTCAGACTTTTGAATGGACTTATATTAAGTTGATCTTTCTCTACATTCCAGCTACGACTGTTACACTACATTTTGCACTCTCTCTTTTCTTTCTCGATGAATGGTATGCTTTGTATGTATAGTGCTCAAGAAACAACACTTTTCACGGTGTACTAATACATGTGATAATAATAAATCAAATCAAATCAAAAGAATGATGGTCACCTTCTTGAAGCTGGTAGGGACCTCAGATCATATCTTTCTCTCACTCTGTTTCTTTCACCTCTACCTCCATGTCCACTTTTTCTCCTATAACTTTTTCTTTCTTGGCTTCTTACCTGCTTTCCATTTTCCCTTTCACTCTATCTTTCATTCTTGCTATGTCCTTTCTTCCTGGCCTCTTTTCATTTCTCTCTTCCTCTTTCTGAATTTCATCACCATTTTCTCTATCTTCCAACTCTTTGCTCACCATGTCTTCTCTGTTATGTGAGAAACAAGTTTTAGTGAGGAGCTGAGGAAATCAGCATGAGCAGAGAAATGGTTTTGGGGAAATTGATGGATTGAAGGTGGATAAATCTCCAGGTCCTGGTCATTTTCATCCCAGAGTACTTAAGGAAGTGGCCCTGGAAATAGTAGCTCCATTAGTCGACATTTTCCAAAATTCTTCGGACTCTAGAATAGTTCCTATAGATTGGAGGGTAGCTAATGTAAGCCCGCTATTCAAAAAGGGAGGTAGAGAGAAAACAGGGAACAATCGATCAATGATCCTAACATGGGTACAAATAATAGAACATAGAAAAACTACAGCACAAACAGGCCCTTCGGTCCACAAGTTGCACCGATCATATCGCTACCTACTAGGCTTACCTATAACCTTCAATCCTATTAAATCCCGTGTACTCATCCAGAAGTCTCTTAAAAGACCCTATCGAATTTGCCTCCACCACCATCAACAGCAGCCGATTCCACTCCCCCACCACCCTCTGAGTGAAAAACTTATCCCTGACATCTCCTCTGAACCTACTCCCCATCACCTTAAACCTGTGTCCTCTCGTAGCAACCATTTCAGCCCTGGGGAAAAGCCTCTGAAAATCCATCCAATCAGTACCTCTCAACATCTTGTACACCTCTATCAGGTCACCTCTCATCCTTCATTTCTCTAAGGAGAAAAGACCGAGCTCCCTCAACCTATCCTCATAAGGAATGCCACTCAATCCAGGCAACTTAATGGTTAAAACCCTACCCCCACCTACATCACACAGATATGAAGGTGACCTAACCCAAACCCTTCCCCCCACCTCAGCTCCTCTCCTCTCAGACCCTCCACAACCCTCCTTCTCCCTCAGACCTCCCCCCCACCCCCTTTAGGCCATGTTGGCAGTGCCAACAGCATATTACCCCCAGCACTCTGGCACTAACACCCTGGCCTTGGGCCCCGAAGGTGGTCAAGGTACTAGTTCCAGTAGCCATTTTCCCCTCTGCTGCAGCAAGGTGGCAAAGGAAGGCTTCCCTTGGGACCCTGGGAGTTGGATGGACTCAGGCTAGGGGCAAGGGGCTGAACTTTCCATTCTTTGCTGGGTGTTGTAGCTACAATGTCCCTTCTCTCCTGTGTGGGGTCTGAGGATGGAGAGGTGGTTGTGTGGAAGGTCTGAGGGGGAAGGGGCTATGTGGGGTGGGGAGGGTCTGAGGGTGAGGGATGGCTGAGTTGAAGGTCTTGGGAGAAGGGACTATGTAGAGGCTTCTGATGGTGAGTGTTGGGATCCATGTTTCCCCTTGGATCTGTTATATAACAAACAAAATTCTGGGAAAAATTAACAATTATTTGGACAAATCAGGATTAAAGAAACCAGCACAGATTTGTTCAAGGTCAATTGTATTTAACTAACTTATTTGTGTTTTTGATGAGATAGCGTAGAGTTAGAGGAGGTCTTGTGGCAGTTCGTAGCATCCCTACCTCTGAACCAGGAACTCAGGTTCAAGTCCCAGTCCAGGTTTGTTGGCCAAGGAAGATATGATATGTTCATTAATTTGATCAAAGAGATTGAGCATCAACTTGTTAATTCATCTAACATACATCTGCAGCAGATGGTAAGAGCAGGGGAGGTTCCTGGTCAGCCACCTGCAGAAGGTAAAGGCAAATCATTTCAGTACCTTGCAGAACATCTGCATAACAATGGACCAAAACATTAAAGTCCATCGTCACCTGTGCGACTTAGGTCATGGTACCCGAAGAGAGACAGAGCGAGAGGGAGAACAGAGAGGACTGATAAGGGTAAAGTGGATGATATAGTGTATGTTGTCGAGTAAAGGGTTAACATGAAGAATGCCAACACTGTTGTAACTACAATGGGATGCCGCATGGTGGGAAGCAGAAATAAAATCTGGTATACTTACTGAAACATATATAGATCAGTAAATAAATAAGAATGGTTTTTATGAATAGTAGTCTGTGGTATTCTTAAGGTAACAGACAAACTCTAAAGAAAACCCATCTAGACTCCAAATTCATTAAACATGGTGGCAGCAGACAGAGCATAAAGATCCAGATAAACTCCAAGCAAAGACTGCAGACCTGAGAAAAAGGATAAGAATAAAAAGAAAGACTGAAGACTCACCTGAGAAAGGGACAGAATTCGTGAAACAGATGCAAGCTGACACACACAGACAGCAGTGAGTCCAGGTCACAATCTACTAGCCAAACTACTGAAGGGGAAATAGATCCAGAGTTTACGACAAGCAAATGAAGAATTCTACCGACCCACCTACCACAATGGACCCAATGGGAAGATCTATTGCCTTTGGGAGGGATTTTCCGGTCTTGGGTCAAGCGAGGCTGCAAAATCCCACCCATGATGTCTACATTGCCACTTCCAGAAACTTACTGAAAGGCTGAAAGCTGCAATGGGCTGAGCATTGCGACAATTAGAGGAAGCGATTTCCCATTACAGAACAGCCCCAGGTTTGCCTAAGAAAAAACAAAAGCATTAGGTCAGTACTTGACTCTATGCAGTGGCTGCTATTGCAGGTTATGTAATAGGGAGACAGGGAATCGATCAGGCCTCAAGTTTATATAATGAAGTCCTCCAGACATTCAATGCATACATCAACATTCGTAAAAGAATAATAAATAAACAAGTAAAATTTAATAAGGAAACAAAAATTGCTTGGATTCATTCAGAATTGACCTAACCAGACTTGTGGAGAATTGTGCTCGAGGATTCTCAGAGATTAATTAACGCATGATCACTTAGTAAGTGAGATCTTAGATGAGACACTATCAGATGTTTGACATATGAGGGAAGATTTAATTCTCACAAAGACCATACAAATAGGATGACAGACTGAGCTGAGAAAACTATCAGGCCAGTTATTTGTGGGAAAAGTAATGCCCCGAATGAAAGGATGAGTGGAGCCTTCTATACACTAGTGAGGAAAGAGAAAGCACGTTGAAACAAAATAGACCAAATCAAAGGTCTCCAGGGTGAAAAGGGGAATAGTGGGAAGACAGAAAAAACATATACTGAGCAGTCTCATGGGGCTTGTTCCTGCAAAAGAAATGGTGGATCAATTAGAATCCAAGTGTCCTTTCAAAGAAGAAAGCGAATCATAAGGTTCCTATGTGGACATTTTCAGTACTTTGTGTAAGCAAATAAAAAAAATGAGTTGCTCATATCAGCTTTTCTCAGTACAATGGGGAGTAAAACCTTCAATTTGCTCCAGAACTTGGTTCTGGAAACTTACTGTGACTTGACAAAGATCGTTGAAGAGCATTACACTCCAAAGCAATTGATCATTGTGGAACAGTTCAGGTTTATTCAAAGGAATCAAATGGAAGGCAAAAGCATTGCTCAGTTTGTGACAAAACTTAACAGGCTGGCACAACATTGTGAGCTTGGTGAGTCATAGAGTCATAGAGGTTTACAGAATGGAAACAGGCCCTTTGGCCCAACTTGTCCACGCCACAATTTGTTTTGAACCCCTAAGTTAGCCCCAATTGCCCGCATTTGGCCCATATCCCTCTATACCCATCTTACCCATATAAATGTCTAAACACTTTTTAAAAGACAAAATTGTACCCGCCTCTACTACCACCTCTGGCAGCTTGTTCCAGGTACTCACCACCCTCTGTGTGAAAAAATTGCACCTCTGGACACTTTTGTATCTCTCCCTTCTCATCTTAAACCTGTGCCCTCTAATTTTAGATTCCCCTACTTTTGGGAAAAGATGTTGACTGTCTAGCTGATCTGTGCCCCTCATTATTTCATAGACCTCTATAAGATTGCCCCTCAGCCTCCTATGCTCCAGAAAAAAAAGTCCCAGTCTATCCAGTTTCTCCTTGTATCTCAAACCATCAAGTCCTGGTAGCATCCTGTAAATCTTTTCTGCATTCTTTCTAGTTTAATAATATCCTTTCTATAATAGGGTGACCAGAACTGTACACAGTATTCCAAGTGTGGCCTTACCAATGTTTTGTACAACTTCATCAAGATGATGTCCCAACTCCTGTATTCAATGTTCTGACCAATGAAACCAAGCATGCTGAATGCCTTCACCATCACGCTGTCCACCTGTGACTCCGCTTGAGCTATGAACCTATATCCCTATTTCTTTGTTCTGTAACGCTCCCCTATGTCCTACCATTAACTGAGTAAGTCCTGCCCTGGTTTAATCTCCCAAAATGCATCATGTTGCATTTATCTAAATTAAACTCCATCTGCCATTTGTCAGCTCACTGTCCAATTGATCAAAATCCTGTTGCAATCTGAGATAACCTTCTTCACTATCCACTATGCTACCAATCTTAGTGTCATCTGCAAACTTACTAACCATGCCTCCTATATTCTCATCCAAATCATTAATATAAATGACAAATGAGAGTGGACCCAGCACTGATCCCTGAGGCGCACCGCTGGTCACAGGCCTCCAGTTTGAAAAACAACCGTTTACATCATGGGTGGGATTTTACAGCCTCGCTTGACCCAAGACCGGAAAATCCCTCCCAAAGGCAATAGATCTTCCCATTGGGTCCATTGTGGTAGGTGGGCCGGTAGAATTCTTCATATGCTTGTCCTAAACTCGGGATCTATTTCCCCTTCAGTAATTTGGCTAGTAGATTGTGACCTGGACTCACTGCTGATGTCTTCTGTCATCAAGCCAATTTTGTATCCATTTAGATACCTCACCCTGGATCCCATCATTTGAAGATATTCTTCAAGATCGTCTAGTTTGTGATCTCCAAAATTAGGCTTTCCGAAGCTGTAGGCTTACTGAACATGGCTTTGACAGCAGTAGTGCATAAAGAAACAATACTTTTCACTTAATGTTAATACATGTGACAACAATAAATCAAATCAAATCAAAAAGTAATCATTGTGTCAATGAAACTGGCTGCTAAAGAGGTTTCATAACTTGCTGCAGGAATAAAGATCCACGAATTGGCAACTGCCCACACAAAGCCAAAACAGCACCAAGCATGACACATATGAATCAAATGGGCCATTCAGCAAGTGATTGCTGGAGGAAGGATATTAAGACAAGAACTGTGGCAAAATGACTCACACTGCAAAATCTTGTTGGGCTAGAGCAACTTCCCCTAAGAGTATTCAGAAGAAGAATCTGGGTACCTTCAAGAAGAAGAACAGTTGCATTCTACAAAAATAATTTACATGGAAGAAAAGAATTAAGACCGAGAGGAGAACATCTAGACATATGATGAAGAGCTTCACCAGAATATCTTATCCATATAGCGTGAATAACACAGATTCTGGGTGATTCCAAAGTTAAGAGGACAATGTATTAGGACAGAGTTGATACTGGTACTGCCGCATCTTTAATTCCTGAGACTACATACCAGACAAAATTCAAACACCTTCCTGTAAAAGCAGCTGATGTAATTTTAAGGATATAGAAGAGACTATGCCATTAAAAGGTTACATCATGGTCAGCAGAGAACTGAACAGACAAACAGTAGAGTTACCTCTCAATGTGGTCTGTGTTAATTACCTACCTGCGATTGGGCGATCATGGTGGGAAAAGAGAGCACTGGAGTGCAGTCAACAGTTGGTCGATGTCAAAGCAGACCTACACTGCCTTTTGGATAAATGTAACAGTGCATTTGAAGAGACACTTAGTTCAATGAGGGGGTTAAATAAAACTCAAAATAAATGTCAATCAAAAAGTTTCAAAGCAAGTGTGATGCCAGATGCAACTCATCTCAGCGATGAAAAAGGATTAGAATGACTTGTTATGCTGGCGTGTTACATCCAATTACAATGAGTGACTAGGCTATCTCCATCATACCTGTGATGAAACCAGATGGTTCAGTTCATATTTTGTGCCAATTTTAAAACAACCATAAAGCCAATATTGTTTGCTGATCAATATCCGCTTTCTTTGATGAAAGATTTATTTGCTGGGTTATCAAGCAGGTAGAAATTCATCAAGACTGATCTTTCTCAAGCATATTTACAGAGGAATGTAGCAACTGAATCTCAACCATTACTTACCATCATTACTCACATAGGTCTTTTTCATTGTAAAAGATTGCCTTTTGGAATAATATCTGCACCAGCCCTATTCTGAGATAAATAAATTCAGTTTCAAGTGGTCTCTCTGGTGTACAACATTACCTGGATGATATTTTAATTATGGGGTCCAATGAACAAGAGTAATTGAATAAGAACATAAGAAATAGGAGCAGGAGTAGGCCATCTCACCCTTTGAGCCTGCCCCACCATTCAATAAGATCGTGGCTGATCTGAAGTGGATCAGTTCCACTTTCCCACTCTCTCCCCAACACCCTTAGTTCCCTTGTCTGTCAAAAAGCTATCAACCCGTGACTTAAATATATTTAGCAAGGTAGCCTCCACCACTTCAACTGGCAGAGAATTCCAGAGATTCACCACCCTTTAAGTTAAGAAGTTCCTCCTCAACGCTGATCTAAACTGCTCCCCCCTCCTTATCTTGAGGCTGTGCCCTCTAGTCCTGCTATCCTTTCTAAGCAGGAAGAATCTCTCTACCTCTACCCTATCCATCCCCTTCATTATATGTCCCTATAATATCCCCCCTCACCCTTCTAAACTCCAACGAGTACAGACCCAGTCTATTTAATCTCTCTTCATAGTCCAACCCCCTCATCTCCGGTATCAGCCTAGTGAACCTCCTCTGCACTCCCTCCAAGGCCAATATATCCTTCCGCAAGTGCGGTGGCCAAAACTGCACACAGTACTCCAGCTGCGGCCTCACCAGTACCCTGTACAGTTGCAGCAAGACCTCCCTGCTTTTATATTCTATCCCCCTCGCTATAAAGGCCAACATTCCATTCGCCTTCTTGATCACCTGCTGCACCTGCAGACTGGGTTTTTGCGACTCGTGCACAAGGACTCCCAGATCCCTCTGCACCGTAGCATGCTGCAGCTTTTCGCCTTTTAAATAATAATCCCTCCTACTATTATTTCTGCCAAAGTGTATAACCTCACACTTACTAACATTATACTCCATCTGCCAGGTCCTCGCCCACTCGCTCAGCCTATCCAGATCTCTCTGCAGACTTTCCACACCCTCCACGCAATTTGCTTTTCCACTCATCTTCGTGTCATCAGCAAATTTCGTCACCCTACACTCAGCCCCCTCCTCCAGATCATCTATATAAATGGTAAATAGCTGAGGCCCCAACACCGATCCCTGCGACAGTCCACTAGTCACCAACTGCCAATCAGAATAGCACCCATTGATACCAACTCTCTGCTTCCAATTAGACAGCCAATCCTCTATCCAGGCTAACACCTTACCCCCAACTCCGTGCACCCTAACCTTCTGTAGCAACCTTTTATGAGGCACCTTATTAACGCTTTTTGGAAATCTAAAAACACCACATCCACCGGTTCCCCTCTGTCTACCGCACTAATCACATCCCCACAGAAATCCAATAAATTCGTCAAACACGACTTCCCCTTAACGAATCTGTGCTGCGTCTGCTCTATCAAACCATTCTTTTCCAGGTGCCTCGCTATTTCTTCTTTGATGACGGATTCTAGCAATTTTCCAACTACAGATGTTAAACTAACCAGCCTATAATTCCCTGCCTTTTGTCTGCTACCTTTTTTAAACAGCAGCATAACATTAGCCGTTTTCCAATCTTCCGGCACTTGCCCGGAATCCAGCAAATTTTCGTAAATAATTACTAAGGCATCCACTATCACCTCTGCCATTTCCTTCAGAACCCTGGGATGCATTCCATCCAGTCCTTGGGACTTGTCCACCTTCAGTTCCATTAGTCTATCAAGCACTACCTCTCTAGTGACACTCAAGCCCTCAACTCCTATCCTCCTCCTATCTTTAAGATCCGGCAAACTATTCGTGTCCTCCTCAGCGAAGACCGAGGCAAAAAAAACTTACATAAAGCCTCAGCCATTTCCTCATCGCCTACCGCTAAATCCCCCCTCTCATCCTCTAAGGGTCCAATATTCACTCTAGCCAGCCTCCTCTTCTTTATATATTTGTAAAAACTTTTACTATCCTTTTTTATATTTAGTGCTAGTTTAGCTTCATAGTCTATCTTTCCTTTGTTTATCACCTTCTTATTCTTTGTTGATTTTTAAATTTTTCCCAATCTTCTAATCACCCACTACTTTTAACCACCCTGAACGCATCAGCTTTTAATTTAATACTCTCCTTTATTTCCTTAGATAACCACGGCTGGTTGTCCCTTCTCCTACATTCCTTCTTTACCATCAGAATATATTTCTGCTGAGTACGAAAAAGATCTCCTTCAAAACCCTCCACTGTTCCTCAGCCGTCCTACCAACCAATCTGCGCCCCCAAGTTACATTCGCCAATTCCACTCTCATCCTATCATACTCCCCTCTGTTCAAACAGAGGACACAGGTTCGGGACCCTACTTTCTCATCCTCCATCTGCATCAAAAATTCAACCATACTATGATCATTCGTCCCAAGAGGATCCCTCACAAGAAGATCCCTAATTCTACCTGCCTCGTTACACAACACCAGTTCTAAGATAGCTTGCTCCCTCGCAGGTTCTGTCATATACTGTTCAAGGAAACTATCCCGACAGCATTATAAGAACTCTTCCTCAAGCCCACCGCGTCCGACTTGGGTCATCCAATCAATATGCAGATTAAAATCCCTCGTAAGTATCACCGTTCTATTTCTGCACGCATCATTTATTTGCTTGTTTATAGCCCGCCCCACCTCTAAGTTATTATTTAGGGGCCTACAGACCACACCCACCAGAGTCTTCCTCCCCTTACTATTCCTTATCTCCACCCACAACGATTCCACGTTTTGCTGTTTGGGGCCTATATCTTCCCTTACTACCGCCCTGATATTATCCTTAATTAACAGAGCTACCCCACCCCCTTTTTCCTCCCATCTATCCTTCCTAAACACCTGATACCCCTGGACATTCAGCTCCCAGTCCCTGTCACCTTGCAACCACATTTCCATAATGGCCACTAGATCATATCCATTTCTGCTGATCTGCGCCATCAGCTCATTCACTTTGTTCTGAATGCTTCGTGCATTCAGGTAAAGTGTCTTTATACCAGCCTTTATCTGGACCTTATTTTAAGGAACACTACCAACCTCTCTCATGCCACCTACTCCTTTTATTATTGGGACATCCTCAACCCGTACCCTCTCCTTTACTTTAGATTTTGTAATTTCTCCCACCCCTGCACCCTCCACCACCAACCACCCCCCCCTGCACCCCCCGCAACCCCCCCCCCCCGCCACCCCCCTCCCAATTACTTTAAAGCCCTATCTACAGTCCTAGTTATATGATTCGCCAGGACTCTGGTCCCGGCATGGTTCAGACTAAGACCATCCCATCTGAACATGTCCCATCTGCCCCAATACTGGTGCCAATGCCCCATAATAATTTAGAAGCAACATTGAATTCTCTTTAAGTACATGATCTGTGTTTCAAAAGGAAAAGTGTGACTTTTTCCAGATGTCAGTCCAATGTATGGGTCATGTTATTGATAGTAAAACCCATATAAAACACCGAAAAAGATGGACACTATTTTAGAAGCACCACACCCAACAAATGTGACACAATTGAGATCATTTCAATGAATAGTAAAATACTATGGCAAATTGGTTAATAATTTAGCTACACCATCCTATGATTATCAAAGACATTTACATGGTTTACAATGTGTGAAGCAGTCGTGGGACTGGACAACGGAATATAAAAAAGCACTCAAGGATATCAGTGATGCTTTGCAGAAATTTAAATCAACTTATGAACAGTAAGAAGACTCCCAACATCAGGTTAAAGTCCAACAGATTTATCTGGTGTCAAGAGCTTTCGGAGTGCTGCTCCTTCATCAGGTGAATCAGTCACCTGACAAAGGAGAGGCGCTCCAAAAGCTCATGACACCAAATCAACCTGTTGGACTGTAAATTGGTGCAGTGAGACTTCTCACTGTGCCTACCCCAGTCCAATGCTGGCATCTCCACATCATGGTCACGTTATGAAGCGCAGGCAGTCATTTCACATATTATTCCTTGGGAGAAAAATGACCAATTGCTTTTCCTTTCCATACTTTCACTACTACTGAATCTAATTCTGCTCAGCAAGAAAAAGAGACATTGAGTATAATTTTTTGGTATACAAATGTTTCATCATTATTATATGGTCATTATTTCACATTATCGACCGATCATCGATCCTTAACTACTATTTTTGGACCATATAAAGGCAAACCTTCATTAGCTGCAAAGGTAGTCACTGATTTTATCTGCACACTCCTATGATGTAAAGTATCATCAATGCATTATCAAGCTCACCTTTACCCACTGAGCAGATGACAACATCTAATTTTGCTAATCTTTATTTTTCGTAAGGAAATAATTTCCTGTGACAGCTTCTCAGATCCAGAGACATTCCAGAAATGATACCATGATGGGGAATGTGATGGATATGGTATTGAAATGAATAATAGCAGGAATGCATCATCCACATCCTGATTTAAAACCAGGAGTGTGATTCTCCCACCCCAATAGGCTGGCCGAGTAGCAGAGCGGGGAGGGGAATGCATACAGGAGGCCAGAAACAGCAAACGAGTCTGGCTGGTCACCATCTTCCCAGGCCACTTTTATTAACATAATCAGCCTTGTACTGGGGAACCAGTATGGTAGAAGATCAGCACGTGACCAATGGCCCCTGAGCACTCTGCTGCCGGCCTCTCCAGCAGCTTTGGGAACCAGCAAAACTCCCTCCCCCCAATCCTCCTGCCCCTTCCCCAATTGGTGTGAATTACCTGACAGCCTCTGAATTGCAGAGTGTCATAAGTTACTGAAACTCAGCTCGCCAAAAAAAACGGGCGGGAAAACCTCCAGTTTCCCTGCCCATTTGGCACTTAGAATTATTTTGGAAACTTGCACCCCATACGTGTCAAGAAGCCTTGAGCTGACCGTCCAAGGTGGGTCTCTATTGTGGAGAACCCGAGAGATCATTCCTTCTGTGTGGAACCAGACGAAATGGCAGAGGTGTTAATGAGTACTTTGCCTCGGTATTCACGGTGGAAAGTGATCTGGGAGGTTGTACTACAGGTTTGCGGCTGTCTGAAAAGATTGAGTATGTGGATGTTAAGGAAGAGGATGTGTTAGAACTTTTAAACTCTATCAAGATAGACAAGTTGCCGGGACCAGATGGGATGTACCCTAGGTTACTGTGGGAGGTGAGGGAAGTGATTGCAGAGCCCCGGCGATGATTTTTGCGTTGTCGATGGAGACGGGAGAGGTTCCGGAGGATTGGAGGATTGCGGATGTGGTTCCTATTTTCAAGAAAGGGAACAGGGATAGCCCAGGAAATTACCGACCGGTGACTCTGACCTCAGTGGTTGGTAAGTTGATGGAGAGGCTTCTGAGGGACAAGATTTATGAGCATTTGGAGAGGTTTAGCATGATCAGAAATAGTCAGCATGGTTTTGTCAAGGGCAGGTCGTGCCTTACGAGCCTAGTTGAATTCTTTGAGAATGTGACTGAGCACATTGACGAAGGAAGAGCGGTAGACGTGGATTACATGGACTTCAGCAAGGCATTTGATAAGGTCCCCCATGCAAGACTTCTTGAGAAGGTGAGTGGGCACGGGATCCATGGGGCTTTGGTCTTGTGGATCCAGAACTGGCTTGCCTGCAGAACGCAGAGAGTGGTTGTGGATGGGTCTTTTTCTGCATGGAGGTCGGTCGCCAGTGGAGTGCCCCAGGGATCTGTTCTAGGACCCTTGCTGTTTGTCATTTTCATAAATGACCTGGATGAGGAAGTGGAGGGATGGGTTAGTAAGTTCGCAGACGATACGAAGGTTGGTGGTGTTGTGGATGGTCTGGAGGGATGTCAGAAGTTGCAGCAGGACGTAGATAGGATGCAAGACTGGGCAGAGAAGTGGCAGGTGGACTTCAACGCAGATAAATGTGCAGTGGTCCATTTTGGCAGGACCAGTGGGATGAAGGAATACAATATCAAAGCTGGAGTCTTAGCTGTGTTGAAGAGCAGAGGGATCTTGGGGTCCAGGTCCATAGGACTCTTAAATCAGTCTCGCAGGTGGAGGATGTGGTCAAGAAGGCATATGGTGTACTGGCCTTCATTAATCAAGGGATTGAGGTTAGGAGTCGGGAGGTAATGCTGCAACTTTATAAGACCCTTGTCAGACCCCACTTGGAGTACTGTGCTCAGTTCTGGTCGCCTCACTATAGGAAGGACATGGAAGCTATTGAAAGGGTGCAGAGGAGATTTACAAGGATGTTGCCTGGATTGGGAAGCATGCCTTATGAAGATAGGTTGAGGGAGCTGGGACTCTTCTCCCTGGAGAGACGAAGGTTGAGAGGCGACCTGATAGAGGTTTATAACATGTTGAGAGGAATAGATAGGGTGGATTCTCAGAGGCTATTTCCCAGGGCTGAAATGGTCGCTACAAGAGGACACAGATTTAAGGTGCAGGGAAGCAAGTACAGAGGAGATGTTAGGGGTAAGTTTTTCACTCAGAGGGTGCTGAGTGAATGGAATCGGCTGCCGTCGGTGGTGGTGGAGGCAAACTTGCTGGGGTCTTTTAAAAGACTTCTGGATGAGTATATTGGATCTAATGGGATTGGGGGTTATAGATAGGTCTATGGCTTAGTAGGTATAGAAGTGATCGGCGCAACTAGTGGGCCGAAGGGCCTGTTTGTGCTGTAGTGTTCTATGTTCTATGTTCTAGTCTGTGTGCAAGAGTTCTTGAACAACTACATGAAGGACATCCTGGTATTGTGCAGATGAAAGAATTTACATGTAGATATTTTTGGTGGCTGGCTCTAGACTCTCAGATTGATGAAAAATTGGACAGTTTCAATTCTATGCATGAATAAAAAATACACCACCGTTGTCTCCATTACCCTTGGGAGTGGCATAAAATGCAATGGCAACGATTGTGTGTAGATTTTACTAATCTGTTTGAAAGTCACATCTTCATACTCTGAATTGATGCACATTCAAAATGGCCAGAAGTTGTTATCGTGAGATCTATTATATCTGAACAAAACATTGAAAAACTTGATGAAATTCTTGCAAGATTTGGTAAATTGGAAAAGATTGTTAGTGATAATGGTTCACAGTTTACTTCACCTGCATTACTACTTTAAAGAGAAAGTTGATAACTATGCTTTGTTATTATCTCCCGACATTTCAGAGACAGTAGAGTATCAACAGCAATCTCAAGTTGTTCAATGTGGGCAAAACAATGCTCATTTCAATAAGGAGATTGAGTGTTAGCGCTTAATTATATCACGAGCGGGAAATGGGTACCAGTCATTATTTTAACAATAATAGGTTCAATTTCTTACATGGTTTAAACAGAGATGAACTAGTTTGCCGACGCCATGCTGACCAGTTGTTGTCATCTCAAAATGATTTCTCAGAATTATCTCCAGAAGTGCGAACTGCTTTAGTCCCTAGTGTTGTGAATACTGTTATGGGAGACTTAGTTGAATCTGAGTTGCCTGATGATTGTATTTTTGTCACTATATGATGTGCAAATGATGCAAAATTAGTTCCAGGAGAAGAAGTGTTTACTGAAGTTCAAAATCATACTTTCAGAGTCAAGGATAGCTAAATTCCAGAACATTGTATACAACCAATGAGGCATAGATACCCTTGTGATTGACTTCCGTATTTACTGTGTATAATGATTGATGATCATAGAACCCTACAATGCAGAAAGAGGCCCTTCAGCCCATCGAGTCTGCACCGAACACAATCCCGCCCAGGCCCTAGCCCCATATCCCTACATATTATACCCACTAATCCCTCTAATCAACGCATCCCTGGACACAAAGGGGCAATTTCTTAGTATGGCCAATCAACCTAACCCGCACATCTTTGGACTGTGGGAGGAAACCGGAGTACCTGGAGGAAACCCACGCAGACACAAGGAGATTGTGCAAACTCCACATAGACAGTGACCCGAGCCGAGAATCAAACCCAGGACCCTGGAGCTGTGAAGCAGCAGTGCTAACCATTGTGCTACCATGCTGCCCCTGATGCATGGTACTGTGTTTGTAGTATTTTTTGATCATATGTATAACATTGTAGTAATTTGTTGCCATGACCACAAAAGTGGTCTTCACTTTAACTTCACTGACTAGGACCTTGTTCAGATTCCTGTTCTTGTTCCTTAACTTAAGTGTCTTCCTGGGCTTCTTTTTCACCCCGCTCCCTGGTTTCTGAGACTTTCTCTTGTTCTTTTGGGAAATCTGCTTTCGACAATTTCATCTCCTGCCCAAGTCCTCCTCACAGCTGTTTCCAACTGGACTAAACTTACTGTTCTGTTTCTCGCTGCGGGTCCCCTATTGTGAAGCAAAAGCACAATTCTTTTCCTATTTCAAGAGTCATAAAACGTCATTCAAAGTGCAGGTACGCAAACAAGCCCACATTCACGCATGCATTCCTCCGGAACCAAACCCCAGGTTCTCCTTTTCTTAACTCACAAATACAGAAATGTAAATTAAACTTTAAGTTATAGTTTATTCCTAACATTCATAACACAAATATCATTTACTTAAAACTATCTCTATTTCCTAACAGAATGGGTGGAGAAATGGTAGATGACATGCAACATAGAACAGTACAGCACAGTACAGGCTCTTTGGCCCTCGATGTTGTGCTGAGCTATGTCTGAACCCAAGATCAAGCTATCCCACTCCCTATCATTCTGGTGTGTTCCATGTGCCTCTCCAATAACTGCTGGAAAGTTCCTAAAGTTCCGACTCCACTATCACAGCAAGCAGTCCATTCCACACCCTAACCACTCTCTGAGTAAAGAATCTACCTCGGACATACCTCCTATATCTCCCACCATGAACCTTATAGTTATGCCCCCTAGTAACAACTACATCCACCCGAGGAAATAGTCTCTGAAGGTCCACTCTATCTATCCCCCTCATCATCTTATAAACTTCTATTAAGTTACCTCTCATCCTCCTCCGCTCCAAAGAGAAAAGCCCCAGCTCCCGTAACCTTTCCTCATATGACCTACCCTCCAAACCAGGCAGCATCCTGGTAAGTCTCCTCTGCACTCCCTCCAATGCTTCTACATCCTTCTTATAGTGAGGTGACCAGAACTGAACACAATATTCCAAATGTGGTCTCACCAAGGTCCTGTATAGTTGCAGCACAACTCCACGACTCTTAAACTCAAACCCCCTGTTAATAAACACTAACACACTATAAGCCTCCTTCACGGCTCTATCCACTCGAGTGGCAACCTTCAGAGGTCTGTGGATATGAACCCCAAGATCTCTCTGTTCCTCCACATTCCTCAGAACTCTGTAATCTGCATTCAAGTTTGTCCTACCAAAATGAATCACCTCACACTTATCACAGTTTAGACTCCATCTGCCACTTTTCGGCCCAGCCTCAGCTCTGCTGTATCAATGTCTCTTTGCAGCCTGCAACAGCCCTCCACCTCATCCACTACTCCACCAATCTTGGTGTCATCAGCAAATTTACTGACCCACCCTTCAGCCCCTTCTTCGAAGTCAGTGATAAAAATCACAAAAAGCAGAGGACCCAGCACTGACCCCTGTGGTACACCACTGGTAACTGGCCTCCAGTCTGAAAATTTTCCCTCCACCACCACCCTCTGTCTTCTGAGACATGATGTGGATATGCCAGCATTGGACTGGGGTAAACACAGTAAAAAGTCTGACAACACCAGGTTTAAGTCTAACCGATTTATTTGATAGTAACTCACCAGCTTTCGATGGGTTTCTCTCTTCTTCAGGTGAACTCTCCATTCACCTGAAGAAGAGGGAAACCCCTCAAAAGCTAGTGAGTTTACTATCAAATAAATTGGTTGGACTTAAACCTGGTGTCAGACTTTTTCTATGAGACAGCCAGTTACTTATCCAATCGGCCAAATTTCCTTTTATCCCACACCTCCTTACTTTCTTCATGAGCCAACCATGGAGAACATTATCAAACACCTTACTAAAATCCACGTATACAACATCAACAGCTCTACCTTCGTCTACACACTTAGTTACTTCCTCAAAAAATTAATGGGACACAGAGAAATGTGAAATGATACATTTTGTTATGAAGAACGAGTTGAGGCAATATAAAGTAACACAACTCTAAAGAGGGTGTAGCAGCAGAGAGACCTGAGGATCTATGTGCAGAAATCAAGCTGCGGGACAGGTTGAGAAAAGGGCTAAAAAGGTATATAGAATTTATAGAGGTGTAGGAAACAAAAGCAAGGAAAGCTTAATCTTTGTAAAATACTGGTTCAGTCTCAACTGGATACTGTTCTGGGCACCACACTCTCAGAATGATTTGAAGACAGAGTGCAAAGAAGATGTTTAAGGAGGGTTCCAGAGATAGGAAACTCCTGTTACATGGATAGGAGATTTTAGGATTGTTTTCCTTGAAGAAGAAAAGGTTGATAGATTGGGTTATTCAAAATCATGAGGAGTTTGGACAGAGTAGATAGGGTGAAACTGTTCCCATTCATAGATGGATCGAAACCAGAGCACATTGATTAAGGTGATTGGCAAAAGAAACAAAGATGGGGAGAGAAAGACTATGACTGTGAGTGGTGAGTGCACTGCCTGAAGGTGTGTGGAGACAGATTCAATCGAGACTTTCACAGGGGAATTGGGTAATTATCTGAAGAGAAAAAGCTGCAGAATTACAGGGGAAGAGTGGCTTAGCTAAGTTGTTCTTGCAGAGAGCTAGCTGTAGGCTGAACAGTCTCCTTCTGTGCCTTAACTATTCTGATACTATTACAGGAAGAGCTCTTGGGCCTGTTCCACCAATCAATTAGATCATTCGCTGATCAAAATTCAGCTCCATTCAGCCTACCCCTCAATGTCCTTAACTAAAAATATCTCAGATAGCCACATCTCTTTGTTTCTCTATTGTTTCTAGACTTGTACCATTTAGACAATGATCCCAATTATCTTTCTCAGATCCAATGTGGACAACCTCACCCTTCTGCACATGGAACTCCATCTTGGCAATGTCTCAATCAATGGAACGAGCATTTGTCTGTTCTGAAACAATGAGGAATAAATTTATCTTGGACAAGAGTATAAAACATGGAACAGCCAATAAGTTGCCTGATTTCTATGTAATGGTTCGTAGTGAGCAGTCATCTGTTTTGGGTGAATTATCAATCACTCTATCCTTTGATCTTGGGCCACAGCTGGAGAATTATCTTATCACGTTTTACACATATTGGCATTTCAGTTCCGGGACAATAAGCAGAGGTTTCCACCACAAAATAAATTCTGGGAAGATTCCTGTCTTTGTGTAAACTTTCATTTGGAGTCTCACATTCAGTGTTTCTCAGTCACCTCGTTTGTATTAAATACGTCACAGACATATGAGTCACTGCACTGTCCAACCTGTCATCTCCCAGCGTGAGATCATTGCATACTAATCCTGAGGGAACAATAATACAGACTGGCCCCAGATCCAAGGAATTTCACGTGAAATGGGAAATAGAAAGCTAGACCAGGCAGGAACTGGTCAAGCAGCTGTAAATGTCAATGATCCTTGGTCTCTATAACTAGACTTTGCAAGAGAATTTTCAAATTCAATATTTAAATTTTAGTTGAACTAATTTTCTGAAATACAAAAGCCCCACTTACTCACCATCTCCTCGTAACCCTCAATCCCACTTTTTCCCCAAATTCATCCATCCATCCCCACATACCCACTCTCCCCCACATATCCCTCAATCTTCACCTGCCCACCTTCTCCCCACATCCCTCACAGCACCAGGGCCCTGTTTTCCATTCCCAGTTGGGTCGCTTTCTGCGTGGAGTTTGCATGTTCTCCCTGCGTCTGCGTGGGTTTCCTCTGGGTGCTCCGGTTTCCTTTCACAGGCAGAAAGACATGCTGGTCAGTTGCATTTGCCATGTTAAATTCTCCGTCAGTGTACCCAAACAGGGGCCAGAGTGTGGTGAATAGGGGATTTTCATTGTAGTGATAATGTAAGCCTACTTGTGACACTAATAAATAAACTAAACTAAACATCCTCTGTGTGTGTGTGAGTGAGAGAGTGAGTGTGTGAGAGAGTGACGAAGATGATTGATGAGGGTAGGGCAGTGGACGTTGTCTACATGGACTTCAGTAAGGCCTTTGGCAAGGTGGAAGGGGGCAGTGGAAGGGTACGTTTCTGAATGGAGGGCTGTGACAAGTGGCATTCCTCAGGGATCAGTGCTGGGATCTTTGTTGTTTGTAATATACGTAAATGATTTAGAGGAAAATGTAACTGGATTGATTAGAAAGTTCACAGACGACACAAAGGTTGGTGGATTTGCGGTTAGCGATGAGGACCATCAGAGGATACAGCAGGATATAGATCAGTTGGAGTCTTGGGTGGAGAGATGGCAGATAGAATTTAACACGGACAAATGTGAGGTAATGCATTTTGGAAGGTCCAACACAGATAGGAAATACACAGTAAATGGCAGAACCCTTAAGAGTATTAATAGGCAAGGGGATCTGGGTGTACAGGTACACAGATCACTGAAAGTGGCAATGCAGGTGGAGAAGGTAGTCAAGAAGGCATACGGCATGCTTGCCTTCATCGGCCAAGGCATTGAGTTTAAAAATTAGCAAGTCATGTTGCAGCTTTATAGAACTTTGTTAGGCCGCGCTTGGAATATAGTGTTCAATTCTGGTCACCACACTACCAGAAGGCTGTGGAGGCTTTGGAGAGGGTACAGAAAAGATTTACCAGGATGCTGTCTGGTATGGAGGGCATTAGCTATGAAGAGAGGTTGGAGAAACTTGGTTTGTTCTCACTGGAGCGACGGAGGCTGAGCGGAGACCTGATAGAAGTCTACAAGATTATGAGAGGCATGGACAGAGTGGATAGTCAGAAGCTTTTTCCCAGGGTGCAAGAGTCAATTACTGGGGGCACAGGTTTAAAGTGTGAGGGGCAAGGTTTAAAAGAGATGTACGAGGCAGACTTTTTACACAGAGAGTAGTGGGTTCTTGGAACTCATTGCCGGGGGAGGTAGTGGAAGCAGATATGGCTTCTAAGGGCACCTTGACAAGTACATGAATAGGATGAGAATAGAGGGATATGGTCCTCAGAAGGGTAGGGGGTTTTAGTTAAGTCAGGCAGCATGGTTGGTGCAGGCTTAGAGGGCCGAAGGGCCTGTCCCTGTGCTGTGATTTTCTTTGTTCTTTGTGGGTGTATGTGTATGGTGCTGCATGTGGAGTGTGGGTAGTGAGCAAGTGTGCATTTGTATGAGAGTGAAAGAGAGTTAATGTTTGTGTGTCTGTGTGGGAGTGAGAGAGAGTGAATGTATGTGGAGAGAGAGAAGGTGTGTGAAAGAGAGTGAGTGCAGTGGGGGAAGGAAAGAGAATGAAACGCCGGAATTCTACTGCCCAGCCTGCCACGGGAATCAGAGCAGGCAAGGGGCGGCCAATGGAAAGGTCTATTTACCTTGGGCGGGATTTTCAGATTTTGGGTTGAGCAAAGCTATAAAACTCCAACCAATGTGTACATGGGAGTGAAAGGGAATGAGTGTGTGTTTGGAGCGAGAGAGAGAATGAATGTGTGTGCATGGGAGTCAGTTAGTATGTGGGGGTGAATGAGAGAGAGTGAGTTTGTGAGCAGGAGTGAGAGAAAGAAACTGTGTGGGGGGATGTGGTGAGAGAGAATGAGTGTGTATTTGGAGTGAGAGAGAGAGAGAGAGGGAGAGAGAATGTGTGTGGAAGTCAGAGAGAGTGTGTGGGGAGTGAAAGAGTGTGTGGGAGTGAGAGAGGGTAAGTATGTGTGTGGGAGTGAGAGAGGGTGAGTGTATATGTGGGAATGAGTGTGGGAGTGAGAGAGAGTGAGTGTGTGTATGGGAGTGAAAGAGGATGAGTGTGTGTGTGGGAGTGAGAGAGAGTGAGTGGGAGCAAGAGAGCGTGATAACAGTGAGAGAGAGAGTAAGTGTGTGTGGAAGTGAAAGAGTGTGAGTGGGAATAAGAAAGTGTGTGTTTGGCAGTGAGAGAACGTGAGTGATGTTGGGAAACAGTAAGTGTGTGTGAGAGTGAGAGCAAGTGTGTGTGGGAGTGAGAAAGGGTGGGGGAGTGAGAGAGGGTGAGTGTGTGTGGGAGTGAGAGAGGATGTGGGAGTAAGAGAGGGTAAGTGTGTGTGTGAGAATAAGAGAGTGAGTATGTGAGTGGGAGTAAGAGAGGGTGAATGTGTGTGTGGGAATAAGAGAGTGAGTGTGTGAGTGGGAGTAAGAGAGGGTGAGTGTGTGTGTGGGAATAAGAGAGTGAGTGTGTGAGTGGGAGTAAGAGAGGGTGAGTGTGTGTGTGGCAATGAGAGAGAGTGAGTGTGTGTGTGGGAGTGAGAGAGGGCAAGTGTATGTGTGGGAGTGAGAAAGGGTGAGAGGGAGTGAGGGAGAGTGAGTGTGTGATGGAGTGAGAAAGAATGAATGTGAGTGGGAGTGAGGGAGAGTGTGTGTGTGAGGAAGTGAGCGACACAGAGTGTGTTATTGCTTTCACATTCCCTTATTTTGGCTGAACAATACTCCCTCTCCCACTGGAGCAGCTTGGACATGTGACCCTCCATGTCCCAAAGAGGTTTGCAAAGTTTCACATGGTACAAAGGCATTGACTGCTGAACACAAAGATGTTTTCACAGGTTTTGTATGTCTTCCTGGTGACCAAATTTGCACCTCAATATGCCAACATCTTCATGCACAAGTTCGAACAAGACTTCTTCACTGCACAGAATCTTCAACCGATGCTACACACTAGATACATCAATGACATTTTCTTCCTTTGGCCTCATGGTGAACAATCACTGAAACAACTATATGATGATATCAACAAATTCCACCCCACCATCAGACTCACCATGGACTATTCCCCAGAATCAGTTGCATTCTTGGACACATGCATCTCCATTAAGGACGGTCACCTCAGCACCTCACTGTACTGCAAGCCCACAGACAATCTCACAATGCTCCACTTCTCCAGCTTCCACCCTAAACATGTTAAAGAAGCCATCCCCTATGGACAAGCCCTCCGTATACACAGGATTTGCTCAGATGAGGAGGATCGTTTCAGACACCTCCAGACGCTGAAAGATGCCCTCTTAAGAACAGGATATGGCGCTCGACTCATAGATCGACAGTTCCGATGCGCCACAGCGAAAAACCGCACCAACCTCCTCAGAAGACAAACACGGGACACAGTGGACAGAGTACCCTTCGTCGTCCAGTACTTCCCTGGAGTGGAGAAGCTACGACATCTTCTCCGGAGTCTTCAACATAACATTGATGAAGACGAACATCTCGCCAGGGACATCCCCAAATCCCCACTTCTTGCCTTCAGACAACCACACAACCTCAAACAGACCATTGTTCGCAGCAAACTACCCAGTCTTCAGGAGAACAGTGACCACAACACCACACAACCTTGCCACAGCAACCTCTGCAAGACATGCCGGATCATCGACATGGATACCATCATCACACGTGAGAATACCATCCACCAGGTACACGGTAAATACTCTTGCAACTCGGCCAACATTGTCTACCTGATACGTTGCAAGAAAGGATGTCCCGAAGCATGGTACGTTGGGGAGACCATGCAGACGCTATGACAACGGATGAATGAACATCGCTCGACAATCACCAGGCAAGACTGTTCCCTTCCTGTTGGCAAACACTTCAGTGGTCACGGGCATTCAGCCTCTGACCTTCGGGTAAGCGTTCTCCAAGGCGGCCTTCACAACACACGACAGCGCAGAGTCGCTGAGCAGAGACTGATAGCCAAGTTCCGCACACATGAGGACGGTCTCAACAGGGATCTTGGGTTCATGTCACACTATCTGTAACCCCCGTGACTTGCCTGGGTTTGCAAAACCTCACTCACTGTGCTGTCTGGAGACAATACACATCTCTTTAACCTGTGATCAGTGCTCCTTCCACATACATTGTCAGCCACTTTAGGACTTGAACAGCAGGTTAGGTGTAAAGATTCGCATTCTAATCAGTAATCTCTAAACTGTCTGTGCTTTATATGCTCTGTCTGAGGCAAGAACTCTCCATTCACCTGATGAAGAGGGAAACCTCGAAAGCTTGTGAGTTTACTATCAAATAAATCGGTTGGACTAAAACCTGGTGTTGTCAGACTTTTTCCTGGTGAATAACATCTTGAGCTATTTGAATCCCATTTTCCAGCAGTTGGGACTATAGTCTCAAAGTACCTTGACATACTGGAGGAATGATAAGAGGCTAGAACCTCCTGCACAAGCTCTGCCACACTATAAGAGTGTGCAAATGACTCAGTGCCTTCCGAGGAGAGGTCCAGCTGCCCTCAAATCCAGCCTGAAAGACAAGATGGAGGAGCTTGAAAAGATGGGAGAAATCAAGAAAGTGACAACTCCTACTAACTGGACTAGAAGCATGGGAATAGTGAAAGAAACCGGAAAACAGTGAGTGTGTATAAATCCGAAGGACCTCAATGAAGCTGTGAAGAGGCCTCATTATCCCATGCCATCCACTGAAGAAATTTTGCTACAACTTATCAAGGTAAAGGGTCTTTATTCCCCTCAGTTTGAAGGATGGTTACTGGCTAATGACGCTGGATGGAAACAGCAGCTTGCTGACTATGTTCTGGACACCATTTGAGAGATACAGATGGGTGCACACGCCGGTTGGCGTTTCAACTGCTCTGGAAGAATATCAATGCCAATAACTTGACATGGTCAATGATATTCTAGGAGTGGAAGCAATTGTGGATAATTTATTAATTTACGGATGTAGAGATATGATGGAAGAAGCCATCCGAAACCACAGTCAGAATGTAGTGAGACTGCAAGAGAGAGAACGCCATATAAACCTGATGCTGAATAAGAAGAAACTGCAACTGAAGATGGTTGAAACCAAATACTGAGGTCAGGTACTGATCGCAAAAGGCATTCACCCTGATCCTGATAGCAGTAAGCTTAGCAGAAATGCAGCAACCAACTGATATGAAGGTGATTTAACAATTTGTTGCTACATGAGCTCATTGTAAAGGCTGTTGAACAATATGGTGGCACAGAACAAGAGGCAGCTTTCACTCACATCAAACGATTATGAATGACAGCGCCAGTGCTGAGGACTACAGTAGTAATGATGAGGTAATCCTGCAGTATGAGGTTTGTGAAACAGGACTTGGAACAATCTTCATGAAGCAAGGACAACAAGCTGAGTTTTCATTCAGAGAGTTCATGCAAATTGATTGACACTACGCACAGATTGAGAGTGTTTCTGGCTATTGTCTTTGCTTATGAGAATTTTAATCAGTCCCTGACTGGGAGAGGCAAAGTGACAGTACAGCCTGACCACAAGCTACTTCAAAACATCTTTCTCAAACCTTACTGGTCTGCTCCAGAGGGTCTGCAGAGATGTTACTTTGTTTGCAGAGATATCACTTGAAAGTGAAGTAGGGGAAATGGATGAACATCACTGACATGCTGTCAAGAGCTGCACTCCCTTTGATGAAAGTTGCAGATGCAAGTAAGAGAGTGAAATCCTCCAGATTCAATGAGAAGCAACAGCATGGCTTGCTCTGAAAGCCATCAGCCCAGCAGAGATATTGAATCTGACAAACAAACGTCTTGCTCAGATCAAGATGCAACCCTCCAAGTGCTGTGGAAAGTAGTGACGAAAGGATGGCCAGAACCCATCAAGAAAAAACACCTCACAGTTTGGACATACAAAGATGGAGCGATTGCCCAAGGTGACATCTTGTACATAGGAACTAGACTCATTATGCTCAGGGAAATGAGGAAATACTGAGGCACACCAATACAAATCATCAAGAAACTACATCTCGTCTGAGGAAGGAAAGGGGTATTTGGTTCTATTAGCCAAACATGAGCAATGAGATTAAGGACCACATCAACCAGTCCTGTGCTGACAATGAACATGAAGCAAAGCAAGTTAAAGAGCCATTTGTGACTCATGACATCCCAGACAGACCATGGATGAAACAAGGAATTGACTTCTTCACTCACTTTGGAACAAACTATCTTTTTACCATTGATGACTATTCAGGCTACAAGACAAGCAGACATCATTGACCACTAGTAAGCATTCCTGAAAGCATAATTCAGTTGTCATGGTACTCCCAGCATTTTGATAAGCAACAATGGCGCTCAGTTCACAAGTGAAGAATTCAAGCTCCTCATAAACAATTCAGACATTCAGTGTTATACATCATCTCCACACTATCCCCAGTCAAATGGAAAGACTGATGGAGCAGTGAAAATTGCCAAAGGGATCATCCAAAAATTGGGTAGTCCTAGCAAGAGATGTACAAGGCAATCCTGGAGTAAAGAAATACCTACTGAGGACACGGAAAGTAGTCCAGTTCAGCAACTAGTATCACCCCTCACCCAGACTACTGTAGACTGTTCCAACAGCTAAAAACACTGCTGAATCTGAAAGTTGCCACAGGCATGTGTGACAAAATCAAAATGAATGACAGAAAGCCAAGTTTCACCTTGGTAAGAGCTGCCAAATTGTTGCATGAGCTGAGTACTACAGAGTGGGTCAGAATGCATTCAACACATTCGACAAGAGTCATCTCACTTGGCAACTTGGAACCTATATGGAGAAGTTGTCATCACAATCGTACACAGTAAAAGTAAATGACCAGGCACATCATCATACAGTCATAGATGTTTACAGCATGGAAACAGGCTCTTTGGCCCAACTTGTCCATGCTGTCCCTTTTTTAACCCCTAAGTTAGTCCCAATTGCCCATGTTGGGCCCATATCCCTTGATACCCATTTTACCCATGTAACTGTCTAAACACTTTATAAAAGAAAAAATTGTACCCACATCTACAACTACATGTGGCAGCTTGTTCCACACATTAACCATACTCTGTGTGAAAATTTTGCCCATCTAGACCCTTTTGTATCTCTGCCTGCTCACCTTAAACAAATGCCCTCTAGTTTTAGACTCTCCTATCTTTGGGAAAAGATATTGACTATCTAGCTGATCTATGACCCTCATTACTTTACAGCCCTCTATTAGATCACCCCTAAGTCTTCTATACTCCAGGGGAAAAAGTCCCTGTCTATCCACTCACTCAAACCAACAAGTCTTTCTAGTTTAATAATATCCTTTCTATAATAGGGTGACCAGAACTGTACACAGTGTTCCAAGTGTGGCCTTACCAATGTCTTGTACAACTTCAACAAGACATCCTGTATTCAATGCAGTGACTAATGAAACCAAGCATGCCGAATGCCTTCTTTACCACTCTGTCCACTTGTGCTTCAACTTTCAAGGAGCTATGAACATATACCCCTAGATCTCTTTGTTCTGTAACTCTACCCAGTGTCCTACCACTAACTGAGAAAGTCCTGCCCTAGTTCAGTCTCCCAAAATGCATCACCTCGCATTTGTCTAAATTAAACTCCATCTGCCATTCATCAGCGCACTGGCCCAATTGATCAAGATCCAGTTACAATTCTAGATAAGCTTCTTCACTATCCACTATGTCACCAATCTTGGTATCATCTGTAAACTTATTAACCATGCCTACTAAATTCTCATGCAAATCATTCATATAAATGACAAATAACAGTGGACCCAGCACCGATCTCTGAAGCAACCAACACTTCTGTCACCTGGCATTCTTTATTTCCCAAGAGAAGGTCAAGTTTTGCTCCTTTTCTAGTTCTTCTTTTCTAGTTCTTCTTTTCTTAGGAGGAATGAGAAATTCCTCCTAAGAAGAACATAAGAAATAGGAGCAGGAGTAGGCCATCTAGCCCCTCGAGCCTGCCCCGCCATTCAATAAGATCATGGCTGATCTGTCGTGGCTCAGTTCCACATTCCTGCCCTCTCCCCATAACCCTTAATTCCCTTGCCTATCAAAAACCTATCAACCCGCATCTTAAAAATATTGAGCGAGGTAGCCTCCACCACTTCAACGGGCAGTGAATTCCAGAGATTCACCACCCTTTGAGTGAAGAAGTTCCTCCTCAACTCCGTTCTAAACCGCGCCCCCCTTTATCTTGAGGCTGTGCCCTCTAGTCCTACTGTCCTTTCTGAGCGGGAAGAGCCTCTCCACCTCTATCCTATCCATCCCATTCAACATCTTATACGTCTCAATGAGATCTCCCCTCATTCTTCTAAACTCTAACGAGTACAAGCCTAGTTTATTCAGCCTCTCCTCATAGCTCCTGAATACACTCAACAAATTTCTCTCCATCCAATCCTCTAATACTATGGATGTCCCAGTCAATGTTGAGAAAGTTAAAATCCCCTACTATTACCACCTTATTTTTCTTGGAACTATCTGTAATCACCTTACATATTTGCTCCTCAATTTATTTGGGAGCCTATAGTACAACCCGATCAAAGTGATTTCCCCCTTCTTATTTCTCAGTTCAACTCATGTAGACTCAATGGGCGAACCCTCGGGTATATCCCCTCTCAGTACAGCCGTGATGTTTTCCTTAATCAAAAGTGCAAGTCCCCCTCCACTCTTTCCTCCTGTTCTATCTTTCCTATAGCATCTGTAAACTAGAACACTGAGTTGCCAATCCTGTCCTTCATTTAGCCATGTTTTAGTAATAGCTCCAGCAAGTCTCCCTGCTTGAATAGTAGCCCCCTACCCCGCCCCCCCGCAGTTCAGGTGTAACCCATCCCTCTTGAACAGGTCAGCCCTTCCCCAGAAGAGATCCCAATGATCCAAAAATCTGCCTAATCTTCCTATTCCTACTCTCAGTAGCATGTGGCACTGGTAGTAGTCCAGAAATTACTACCTTTGAGGTCCTGCACTTTAGACTTCTGCCTAACTCTTTATATTCATATTTCAGGACCTCCTCTCTTTTCTATCTATGTCTTTGGTACCAATATGTACAATGACGTCTGGCTGCTCGCCCTCCCCCTCAGTACTGACCCTGTCAGAGGGTCAGTACTGACAGAGTGCTGCACCGTCAGAGGGTCCGTACTGAGGGACTGCTGCACTGTCAGAGGGTCAGTACTGAGGGAGTGCTGCACTGTCAGGGGGTCAGTACTGAGGGAGTGCCACACTATCGGGGGTCAGCGCTGAGGTAGTGCTGCACTGTCAGAGGGTCAGTACTGAGGGAGTGCTACACTGTCAGAGGGTCAGTACTGAGGGAATGCCGCACTGTCAGAGGGTCAACACTGAGGGAGTGCTGCACTGTCAGGGGGTCAGTACTGAAGGAGTGCTGCACTGTCAGAGGGTCAGTACTGAGGGAGTGCCGCACTGTCAAAGGGTTAGTACTGAGGGAGTGTGCAATGTCAGAGGGTCAGTACTGAGGGAGTGCTGCACTGTCAGAGGGTCAGTACTGAGGGAGTGCTGACCCTCTGACAGGGGAATTAAGGGTTATGGGGAGAAAGCGGGAAAGTGGAACTGATCCACTTCAGATCAGCCATGATCTTATTGAATGGCGGGGCAGGCTCAAAGGGCCAGATGGCCTACTCCTGCTCCTATTTCTTATGTTCTTATGCTGCACTGTCAGAGGATCAATTCTGAGGGAGTGTTGCACTGTCAGAGGGTCAGTACTGAGGGAGTGTTGCACTGTCAGAGGGTCAGTGCTGAGGGAGCGCCACACTGTCAGACGGTCACTGCTGAGGGAGTGCCGCACTGTCAGAGGGTCAGTGCTGAGGGAGTGCCGCACTGTCAGAGGGTCAGTGCTGAGGGAGTGCCGCACTGTCAGAGGGTCAGTGCTGAGGGAGTGCCGCACTGTCAGAGGGTCAGTACTGAAGGAGTGCCGCACTGTCAGAGGGTCAATACTGAAGATGCTTGCACTATTAGTGGATTATTACTGTGGGAACAGAGTTGGATATTGGGATAACAAGAATAGTGTTGCATATTGGGGACCATCAGAATTCTCTAGCAATTACGTGATGTTCAATAGTGTTTGGAGCATGTTTGATGAATCTGGAATACTGCACAGTGAGTGAGACCTTCTCTGAGAGTGACAGCAGAGAATGAATCTCCCCCAATGAATGCTAATGAAATGATTATTTTGCTGATCTCGAGGGACAGACTCTGCACAGAGTATGTTTACTCACCACTCCAACATTAATCTAATTAGCCCAGCTTGTTCCAGGCTAGACCGCAGCAGATGAAATGCATTGATCAGTTGATGGAAGCAGGGTTCTGTAACAGCTTCATTTGATTGTGTTGGCAGTATTGCCTGTCACAGTGGATGAATCTCACATTGCCTCTCCTGCCTCCGGGACTGTTACAAAGCCCAGCTCTGATTAATGGGATAGGTATATCTCCTCCATAAGAAATGTATCATATCTAAATCACTCAGTGTTCCAATAGATACAAGGTGTTTCCTATCACTGCGAATTCTGATAGATGTTCCAATTTAACCACCACCCAACTCCCAGCCTGACCTCAGGAAGTGCTTCCTGTAACACATGTGGTGACAATCCAAAACAGTTGTTTTATATTTATGGTTACACGGCTTCTGGAACTATCTTTATGCGAGGCACACCCTTTACAGAACAAAACAGCAGATAGGCTCTGCTTCAAGAAGTCAGTTAGAATCCAATCTGCAGAAACAATGGCTTCAATATTAACCCCATTCCCATAACTGGAAAGAAAGTGTCAAAGGAAGGAAGGTTAGACTATCAAATGTGTGAAACATGACGCCAACACAGTGCACACACATTTTTACTGAGAACTGCTGCATTGGGTTCCTAAGGCTCAGGAGACTGGCAGAGAAAAGGAGGTGGAAGCTGCCATCTTTTCCTGCACAGTTTGTGGGTCATGAGTGCAGGATTACTATCCCAAACCCTCGAGATGCTCTCCAACCTCGATTCTTTCTAGCTCTCCACCCTCCTACAATCAGCAAACCTTTTCCCTCCTCGAGCTCCAATCTTTTCCTCTCTTCCATCTTTTGATAAACTGTCCATAAGAATTTCCAGTTGAAGCCTCATCAGGGTAAATTCAGCAAAGCCAAGCCATGCTGGATGTACTCTATACAATCACACTTCCCTCACAGCCACCCCATCAATATCACATAATATTTCAATGGGTGAATGATCTATCTATGGATTGGGCTCCCAAGGTAGGGGGTTTTAGTTCAGTCAGACAGCATGGTCGGTGCAGGTTTGGAGGGCCAAAGGGCTGTGCTGTCATTTTCTTCTGTTCTATGTGGGGATCTGGGGAAGAAGGAGTGAACAAGAGGGTCAGAGAGAGAGATGGCAAGTGGGTGTAGTGGGTTAGAGCAGCAGAGGACTTAGACGCTGTTGCCATTCTCCATAGAAACTATAGAAACCCTACAGTACAGAAGGAGACCATTCGGCCCGTCGAGTCTGCACCGCCAGTAATCCCACCCCACGCCCTATCCCCACAACCCCACAGATTTACCCCACTAATCCCTCTAATCTACACATTCCAGGACACTAAGAGGTAATTTAGCATGGCCAATGCACCTAACCAGCACATCTCTGGAGGGAGTGCTGCACTGGGAGGAAACTGGAGCACCCGGAGGAAACCCACGCAGACACGGGGAGAGCATGCAAACTCCACACAGACATCGACCCAAGCCGGGAGTCGAATCCAGGTCCTTGGAGCTGTGAGGCTAACCACTATGCCATGTGCCACCCCAACATCATGCCTTGTATGGCAGTGATCTTCACTTGAAAAACAGTGAGGGCAAATTGGGATATTGGCAACTTCTAATTGGGCTGCAAGTGCAATTAAAAAAGAAGGTAGATTCATTGTGACTTATTTCTTTTAAAAAGTATTTGGCATGTCGGGGAGAAAATCAACATGCAGAAGTTTGAGGAGGAAGCTGACGAGTGGGAGCGTAGGGGTGGAGGGTGAGTGAGAAGATGGGGGAGGGAAGTGGAATGTGATGGGAGACAACAAACTGGAATGAGAAGTGGTAAGCTGAAGTTAAATTGGAAGAGTTGGGATCTTTAGGCCTGAGTATGTTCAAAAAAGCCAATGAGTATCAGCCTCAAGATAAAGGGGGGGCGGTTTAGAACGGAGTTGAGGAGGAACTTCTTCACTCAAAGGGTGGTGAATCTCTGGAATTCTCTGCCTGTTGAGGTGGTGGAGGCTGCCTCGCTAAATATTTTTAAGACGCGGGTTGATGGGTTTTTGATAAGAGAGGGGATTAAGGGTTATGGGGAGAGGGCGGGAAAGTGGAACTGAGCCACGACAGATCAGCCATGATCTTACTGAATGGCGGGGCAAGCTCGAAGGGCTAGATGGCCTACTCCTGCTCCTATTTCTTATGTTCTTATGTTCTTATGTGTTAAAAAGTCAGGAATATAAGTCACCTGTATCACATAGTTCCCTCCAAGAAAGTGATTTTATCAGCATATTTTGTGTTTTACACACGAAATAGCCTTTAAAAAAAGTCACAATGAATCTACCTTTTTATTTAATTGCATCTGCAGCCCAAATAAAATTTGCCAATATCCCAATTTGCCCTCACTGTTTTTCTAGTGAATATCACTGCTGCAGAAGGAGAAGGGCAGCAGACACATGCAACAACACCTGCCTTTTTACTCTGAGTCAAACTTGGAATAACTGACGCAGTGACAGCAGTGTGTACCATCTACAAGATGCACTCCAGCAACTCACCAAGGCTCCTTCGACAGCACTTTCCAAACCCATGACCACTATCACCTAGAAGGACAAGGGCAGCAAATATACGGGAATACCTCCAACTGCAAGTTCTCCTCCTGTCTTGAAAATATATCGCCAGTCCTTCACTGTCACTGGGTCTAAATCCTGCAACTCCCTTTGTAACGGCACTGTGGGTGTACCTGCACAGTAAGAAGTCTCAAAACACCAGGTTAAAGTCCAACAGGTTTATTTGGTAGCAAACGCCACTAGCTTTCGGAGCGCTGCTCCTTCGTCAGGTGAGTGGGAGCACTCCCAATGCTAGTGGCATTTGCTACCAAATAAACCTGTTGGACTTTAACCTGGTGTGTTGAGACTTCTTACTGTGTTTATCCCAGTCCAACGCCAGCATCTCTACATCATGTGTACCTGCACCACATAGACCATCAATCATGCTGGAAAATCCAATGTGCTAGAGTGATCAAACAGTGAACGTAATAGAATCCCGATATACTAATATATATCAAACATCATCACTGTCACAAACGTTCTCTGTGCCACTGATAACACCTCTGATACCCTCGGATTCTGCAGCAACTCAGTGTGTGGTCGACATTCACAACTTACACTGTGTTCACATCCTCAAATTCAGGGGCTCCTCTTCCTGCTGGGCCTCTATTGAGGCCTCTATTCTACCTGAATGGCCCAAAACCCAGCATCAGTGACAACAGGTATGAATTGATAGAAGTTTCCAGGAAAATGTGGTGCAGGGCTTGGCACTCAGGTGACCTTGTGAGAAGGGGAAACCTGAGCCTGAAATTTCCTTGGTACCCATGTTCCTACTGGTCCCCAAGGAAACAACTGACTGAGCGTCTAAATCCTCTGCTGCTCTAATCCACTGCACCCACACAGTGAGACCAGCTACTGTGTGAGAAACCCAGGCATTCTAGAGTTTGAATAGTATTGGGGTATAAATGATGTTGTCAGACCCTAAATTGTGGATAAGAAGGGACCTCTAGCTGCCCACGTTAGAAGTACTCAGCAGGTCTGGCAGCTTCTAGAACCATAGAACCATAGAAAATTACAGCTCAAAAACAGGCCTTTTGGCCCTTCTTGTCTGTGCTGAACCATCTTCTGTGGAGACAGAAAGAGAGAAAGACAGACTTTATGTTTCAAGTGGCTTCCATGAGCAGGGAGTGGACAAGGAGGCGGTGACAAAGATTTTAAGCTAACCTCACAATGCCTGCATTCCTGCACTGCCCCATTCCCATTCGGGGAGCACTTTAAAATCAGAGTTCGGGCTCCTTTGCGATATACGCAATGTTCTATGTTCTATACACACCTCCTCCCGACATAAAGCCACAAGAAAGGATCAACACCTCCTCAAACACATTCAGAGAGCTGACATTCCTGACAACATTACCAAGGTGACAGAGTCATAGAGTCATAGAGGTTTACAGCATGGAAACAGGCCCTTCGGCCCAACTTGTCCATGCCACCCTTTTTTTATTAAACCCCCAAGCTAATCCCAATTGCCTGCGTTTGGCCCATATCCCTCTATACCCATCGTACCCATGTAAGTATCTAAATGCTTTTTAAAAGACAAACTTGTACCCACCTCTGCTACTGCTTCTGGCAGCTTGTTCCAGACACTCACCACCCTCTGTGTGGAAAAACTGCCCCTCTGGGCACTTTTGTATCTCTCCCCTCTCATCTTAAACCTAGGTCCTCTAGTTTTAGACTCCCCTACCTTTGGGAAAAAAGATAATTGACTATCTAACTGATCTGTGCCCCTCATTACTTTATAGACCTCTATAAGGCCACCCTTCCGCCTCCTGCGCTCCAGAGAAAAAAGTCCCAGTCTATCCAGCTCTCCTTATAGCTCAATCCATCAAGTCCTGGTAGCATCCTAGTAAATCTTTTCTGCTCTCTTTCTAGTTTAATCATATCCTTTCTATAATAGGGTGACCAGAATTGCACACAGTATTCCAAGTGTGGCCTTACCAATGTTCAGTAACTCTCCCCAACACCCTACCATTAAACCAGGGCAGGACTTACTCAGTTAATCTACCAAAATGCATCACCTCGCATTTTTCAATATTAAACTCCATCTGCCATTTGTCAGCCCATTGGTCCAATTGATCAAGATCCCGTTGCAATTGGAGATAACTTTCTTCACTGTCCACTATGCCACGAATCTTAGCATCATCTTCAAATTTACAAACCATGCCTCCTATATTCTCACCCAAATCATTAATATAAATAACAAATAACAGTGGACCCAGTACTGATCCCTGAGGCACACCACTGGTCAAAGGCCTCCAGTTTGAAAAACAATTTTCTACAACCACTCTCTGGCTTCTGTCAAGAAACCATTTTTGTATCCATTTAGATACCTCAGCCTGGATCCCGTGAGATTTAACATTATGCAACAACCTACCATGAGGTACTTTGTCAAAGCCTTTGCTAAAGCCCACGTAGACAACATCAACTGCACTGCCCTCATCTACCTTCTTGGTTACCCCTTCAAAAAACTCAATCAAATTTGTGAGACATGATTTTCCACTCACAAAGCCATGCTGACTGTCCCTAATCAGTACTTGAGTCTCTAAATGCCTGTAGATCCTGTCTCTCAAAATACCTTCCAACAACTTACCCACCATAGATGTGAGGCTCACTGGCCTGTAGTTCCCAGGCTTTCCCCTGCAGCCCTTTTAAACAAAGGCACAACATTTGCCACTCTCCAATTTTCAGGCACCTCACCTGTGACTATCGATAATTCAAATATCTCGGCTAGGGGACCTGCAATTTCCTTCCTAGCCTCCCACAATGGCCTGGGATACACTTATCAAGTTCAGGGGATTTATCTACCTTGATGCACTTTAAGACTTCCAGCACCTCCTTCTCTGTAATATGTACACTCCTCAGGATATCACTATTTATTCCCCCAAGTTCCCTAACATCCATGCTTTTCTCAACAGTAAATACTGATGAGAAATATTAATTTAGGATCTCACCCATCTCTTGTGGATCTACACATAAATGGCCTTGTTGATCCTTAAGAGGCCCTACTCTCTCTCTCTTGTTACTCTTTTGCCCTTTATGTATTTGTAGAAGCTCTTTGGATTTTCCTTTGCCTTATCTGCCGAAACAATCTTGTGTTCCGGTTTTTCCCCTGCTGATTTCTCTCTTAACTCTACTCCTACACCCCCTATACTCTTCAAGAGATTCACTTGATCCCAGCTACCTATGCATGTCATGTGCCTCTTCTTCTTGAGCAGGGCCTCAATATCCCGAGTCATCCAGGGTTCCCACTTCTGTCAGCCTTGTCCTTCACTCTAAAAGGAATGTGTTTACCCTGAACCCTGGTTAACACACTTCTGAAAGCCTGCCACTTACCAGACACCCCTTTGTCTTCCCACAGACTCCCCCAACTAACTTTTGAAAGTTCCTGCCTGATACCAACAAAATTGGCCTTGCGCCAATTTAGGATTTTAACTTTCGGACCAGACCTATCATTCTCCATAGCTATCTTAAAACCAATAGAATTATGATCACTGGTCCCAAAGTGATCCCTCACTAACACTTCTATCACCTGCCCTTCCTTATTTCCCAAGAGGAGGTCAAGTTTTGCCCCCTCTCTAGTCAGGCCATTCACATACTGAATGAGAAATTTCTCCTGAATGCACTCACAAATTTCTCTCCATTCAACCCTGTAATACTATGGCTGTCCCAGTAACAGATAGTGATGCACAGCATTGCATTAGCATCTTTGTGTGGTCAGCACTTGGGTTAATGTGTCCTTGTCTCAATTACAACCATAGACCCCGGGTACAATACCATCATTGACCCCAATATTAGATCCCAGCAGGGTACAATACTGCCATTGACCCTGCATCAGCTCCTGGCTGGGATACAGTATCGTCATTTACCTCAGCATCAGTTTGCAATCAGATACAGAAGTGTCCTTGCTTGGTCATCACTTTCAAAAGCCTATACAGCACTTTGACATATACACCCACCAACTCTACAATGGTATTCAATCCTGCTACGTTTTAATCAATACTTTCAATTTCAAAACACTTGCAGTGTTACCATGCAGCATATTTGGTATTCCAAACACATGCAGATAGATTGGAGGGAATGCTTCTCAGATTTGAGGTAGTAGTAAGACAGAGTAGATGGGAGCTTTATTCTGTATCTAACTCCATGCTGTAAATATCCTGGGAGTGTTTGATGGGGACAGTGTAGAGGGAGCTTTACTCTGTATCAAACCCCGTGCTGTACCTTTTCTGAGAGTGTTTGATCGGGACAGTGTACAGGGAGCTTTACTCTGTATCTAACCCCAGTGTTTTTTATTAAAGCTTGGCACAGATCTTTTAGCCTCACTCTGAACGCAGGGATGTCACTGCACCCCATTATTTTCACTTTCATCAGTACAGAACACTCCCATGTCCCCCTGGGAATGGAAATCAGGAAAAGAGTGGCTCAGTGAATACAGGGGTATGATTGGAAATTAATTACTGTCAGTTTCACCACTTTGAAACTGTTTTTTGTGTTTTAATGTGGCAACTTTTCAAAGGTATCGGTTGTGACTCAATGGAGAATTCTCTTGCTCTAAGTCGCAACATTGCGGTTCAAATCCCAGCCCAAGAACCTGTGCCTATAATTCAGACTGACACATCAGTACAATCCAGGGTGCATGCTACACTGTTGGAGATTCTGCTCCTTAGCTAAGATATTAAACCAAGACAATGTCAGCTTTTTTTCAAAGTACTTCACCAGCTGCAGTGGTGTCCTTTACTTATGAAAGAAGCTCCATCTAAAGGAGGGGTTGCTCAAAACGTCACTCCGGGACTGATAGCCTTGGGTAAATTTTGTGTTTGCAAACTACTAAGTTTGATCAAGAGGGAGTTCAAGTGAGGGTCTTTCATTGATTCCCCAGACTTGACTGCATTAGGAAATATGATGGTGAATGTCAGGTTTTGTATGTTATGTCCAAACAGGTTGAGTTGTAAAATTATACCTTCAAATCTCAGAAATCCTTTCCAGCCTCTTCGCAGAACTGAGTACATAGAACATAGAACATAGAACATAGAACATTACAGCGCAGAACAGGCCCTTCGGCCCACGATGTTGCGCCGACCAGTTAAAAAACAATGACCCACTAACCTAAACCAATCCCTTTTCGTCCATAAACCTATCCACAGATCTCTTAAACGCCCCCAAACTAGGCGCATTTACAACCTCAGCAGGCAGGGCATTCCAATCCCTCACCACCCTCTGGGTAAAGAACCTACCCCTGACATCCGTCCTATAACTACCCCCCCTTAATTTAAAGCCATGCCCCCTCTTGCTAGCTTTCTCCATCCGAGGAAAAAGGCTATCAGTGTCCACCCTATCTAAACCTCTAATCATCTTATATGTTTCAATAAGATCCCCTCTTAGCCGCCTTCTTTCCAGCGAAAACAACCCCAAATCCCTCAGTCTCTCCTCATAGGACCTCCCCTCCATACCAGGCAACATCCTGGTAAACCTCCTCTGCACCCTCTCCAAAGCCTCCACATCCTTCCTGTAATGTGGGGACCAGAACTGCACACAGTACTCCAAGTGCGGCCGCACCAGAGTTGTGTACAGTTGCAACATGACGCTGCGACTCCTAAATTCAATCCCCCTACCAATGAACGCCAAGACACCGTATGCCTTCTTAACAACCCTATCTACTTGATTCCCAACTTTCAGGGATCTATGTACACATACACCTAGATCCCTCTGTTCATCCACACTATTCAAAGTCCTCCCGTTAGCCCTATACTCAACACATCTGTTATTCCTACCAAAGGGAATTACCTCACACTTCTCCGCATTAAACTCCATCCGCCACCTCTCGGCCCAGCGCTGCAACCTGTCCAAGTCTTCCTGCAAACTATGACACCCTTCCTCACAATCTACCACACCTCCGACTTTGGTGTCATCAGCAAACTTACTAATCCACCCAACTATACCTTCATCCAGATCATTAATAAAAATTACAAACAGCAGTGGCCCCGAAACAGATCCCTGAGGCACACCACTCATAACCGAACTCCATGACGAATATTTACCATCAACCACCACCCTCTGTCTCCTATCTGCTAGCCAATTCCTGATCCAATTTCCTAGATAACCCTCAATCCCATACATCTGCATTTTCTGCAGAAGCCTACCATGGTGAACCTTATCAAACGCCTTACTAAAATCCATATATACCACGTCAACTGCCTTACCCCCATCCACCTCTTTGGTCACTTTTTCAAAAAACTCAATAAGGTTAGTAAGGCACGACCTACCCGCTACAAAACCATGCTGACTATCTCCAATCAATTCATTACTCTCCAAATAACTATAAATCCTATCCCTAATAATTTTTTCTAAAACCTTGCCCACAACAGAAGTGAGACTCACCGGTCTATAATTCCCGGGGAAGTCTCTGTTCCCCTTCTTAAACAATGGGACAACATTCGCTAACCTCCAATCTTCCAGTACTATGCCAGAGGCCAACGACGACCTGAAGATCAGAGCCAGAGGCTCTGCAATCACTTCTCTTGCCTCCCAGAGAATCCTAGGGTAAATCCCATCCGGACCAGGGGACTTATCTATTTTCAAACCCTCAAGAATATCCAGCACAAATGATTAAATGATTAAATGACAAATGAGTAAATGATTTCACCTCCACATCCCTTATTTCCTGACTGCCTGGCCCCTTCCCAGTCACACCAAAAACAACCTGTCTCATTTGGACCTGATATGGGCAACGAAGTGGGATTTTATTGATTGATGACTGGCAACAGAGAGGTTCATTACACTCAATCTGTGCATTCCTATTCTGCACTTCAGTTCACTCACCTTCCACAACCTGTGGGTCTAGTTACAGTGAATCTGCTGATTAAATCCATGACAATCCATCAAAGACTCCCACAAGAACAAAGGGGGAGGCAGTGGCATAGTTGTATTGACAGTGCCAGGGACCCGGGTTCAATTCCCGGCTTGGGTCACTGTCTGTGTGGAGTTTGCACGTTCTCCCCGTGTCTGCGTGAGTTTCCCCTAGGTGCTCCAGTTTTCTCCCACACTCCAAAGAAGTGCAGGTTAGGTTGCTTGGCCATGCTAAATTGCCCCTTAATTTCAGAGGCACAAGCAGCCTCAAGGGGGGGGGCAGTTTAGAACGGAGTTGAGGAGGAACTTCTTCACTCAAAGGGTGGTGAATCTCTGGAATTCTCTGCCCATTGAAGTGGTGGAGGCTGCCTCGCTAAATATATTTAAGACGCGGGTAGATAGGTTTTTGATAGGCAAGGGGATTAAGGATTATGGGGAGAAAGCGGGAAAGTGGAACTGAGCCACGTCAGATCAGCCATGATCTTATTGAATGGCGAGGCAAGCTCGAAGGGCTAGATGGCCTACTCCTGCTCCTATTTCTTATGTTCTTATGTTCTAAATATGTGGGGTTACAGGAATAGAGCCTCAGTGTGATTGTTGTCAGTGTGGACTTGATGGGCAGAATGACTTCATTCTGCACTGCAGAGGTTCAATGATTCTATGACTCTCACTGGGATACAACTTCATACACACTAACTCACTGGAATACAGTTCCATACACACTGACTCACATAGGTGTACCCTGAGCTTGAATAAACAGTGACTCCGTACAGTTATACAGTGAGTGATCCTTACCCTGAATAAACGGTGACTCTGTACAGTTATACAGTGAGTGATCCTTACCCTGAATAAACAGTGTCTCTGTACAGTTAAAAGTCTGACAACACCAGGTTTAGGTCCAACCGATTTATTTGATAGTAAACTCACTAGCTTACTACTAACTGTACAGTTACACAGTGAGTGATCTTTACCCTGCTGAACAAACAGTGACTCTGTACAGTTACACAGTGAGTGATCCTTACCCTGAATAAATAGTGACTCTCTACAGTTACACAGTGAGTGACCCTTACCCTGCTGAATAAACAGTGAGTCTGTACAGTTACACAGTGAGTGATCCTTACCCTGAGTAAACAGTGAGTCTGTACAGTTACACAGTGAGTGATCCTTACCCTGCTGAATAAACAGTGACTTTGTACAATTACACTGTGAGTGATCTTAACCCTGCTGAAAGAAATTTGCAAAGATTTATGCCAAGATGAAGTTGAGACAGAGAGGTTGAAGGCTGGGGGATTGGAGATGAAGACACAGATATATTTTTTATAGATAGGGAGTAGACTCTATTGGATTGGACTGGAGCTATAGACAGACTACGGGGCAGTAGATCGAATGACAAAGAGATGGTGGGTTCATAGGTGGAGAGAAAAACACTGTTGTAAAGAAGTTCAGAGACACTGTGGATCAGGGTTTTGAGATGGACAGACTTTGGGATTAGAGTGGGATAGAGACATTGTTGGATGAAAACTGGAAAGTTAGACTGAATGGAAGCTTGGGGAGGGAGAAACAAAGATTTTGGGATTGGACACAGTGGGATACAGGTTTAAAGATTTGATTGAAATTTAAAATCACATTGGGCAGTTTCTGTTAGCAGAGAGAGAAGTCTGCTTATCCAATCACAAATCCAGGTCACGAAGTAAAAGGTCAGTAGATGACCCAGTTATGTCACCTACAACAAGTAGTCTCACAACACTGGGTTAAAGTCCAACAGTGCACTCACCTGATGAAGGAGCAGCGCTCTGAAAGATCGTGCTACCAAATAAACCTGTTGGACTTTAACCTGGTGTTGTGAGACTTCTTATTGTGCCCACCCCAGCCCAACACCGGTATCCCTGTATCATGTCACCCACTGACCAAGGCATCTCCTAAATATAGGAATTAATTTCCAATTAAAATGGAACATTTAATCAAATCATTTGCAGATTTGCTTCACTGGACCTGCAGGAGTTTAAATTACTGTCTGTCCCTTAGGTCGAAGTAAAATTCTCTGAGCTGATCACATGGACTATTCCAAAACTCCTATGATTTGATCTGTCCTCATCCTTCATGTGACCATACCTCTTGTATAATCCTTCCTTATCTTTCTAAGTCACTGCCCATCCATCCCTAATTCCCTCCATCACAGTTAGCTGTTTATTTTCTCTCTCCCATTACACATCCCTGTATCTAGATCTGATTTTCTCTTCCAGTCTTTCTCCGTGTCTCTCTCCACATCTCTCTCTATCCCAAAGCCCAGTTCTATCTTTAGCTCCGGTTATCTAGCTCTCTCTTGCTATCTCTTTCTGTTTGTTAGCTTCACACTCTTTTTCTTATCACATTCCCTATCTCTTATTCTCCCTTTTCATCAGGGTATATTGTGCATGGGGGCGGGCAGAGGGAGCATGGTGAAATCATTGCTCCCACACCTGATAACAAATGAGAAAAAACATTTTGTCCCAGCTGACAACCTGTCCCTTTAAGTCAGAATGTGTCTAAAACTATTCAGTGGAAGCAATTCTGAAAATGTTTAGCCCTGTTTTTATCGTTCAGTTCTCCCCTCTGGACAGTTGTCAGTTTGTATCTGAGTCTCTTTCCTTTCTCTGCTGCTTTTTTCATTCATTTTCTAAGCATTCATTTGTTTCTCTGATTTTATTTTTTCTTGTTCATCTTTCCCTCCAACTATATTGTCCTTTCACTCTCTCCTCAGTGTGTTTGGTTTTCTCTGCAGATAGTTTCTCTTCTCTCTCTCTACTTTTCTCCCTTTCTCCTGTTGCTTTCTTCCCCTCTCATTTTCATGGTTCCAGGTATATCAGAACTCCCCACTCTGGGCCTCACATATATAACAGGGACTGTGTTCAAATCTACAGCAAAATACTAAACCCTTTGTGTTTTCTGCAATCATTTCAACACTTCATCTTCAGTTGGACAAGACCCAGATACTACTCACCCACCCCACCCACCAGCCCCCAGCTTCTTTTTCATAAATTTACCCTGATGCCAACTTCAGTGGAAAGGCATGAGAATCGGCGTGTAAACATATTCCACAGCAATAAACAGGAGACTGTCAGCAATCAGAGTTTTCATCAGTGGCCAGCAGACGGACACTGGGTTTCTTCGGTACCTTAGGGAGGAGGGAAGTCTCCTCTTTGCTGGTGTCTTCACCTGGTTCATGGTAAGGCATGTCCTCGCAGCAGCTCAGACTCACTGTACAGCCCATCCAGGCGAATAGGGCTCAGCCCCCCCTCCATCAAACTCAACTTCCCATCGGAGCTGCCAGGCTGCTGTACCCTGCACTCGCTGCTCTCAGCCCAGGGGCTGCTCCCTCCGGCTCCGCACTCAGGCTTTGGGCTGATTTCTAGGGGATTGTGAAAGTAAAGCTCTCTCCCCTCCCCTCCCTTCCCCTCCCACACTGTGATGGGAAAGGCAGGAAGTCGGGACCGGCTCCCGCCTGAGAACTAGGGATTCAAATCCAACAGTGAGAAAGCCAGGGGGAACTTAGCAGCCCCAAAGGGGCGCTTGCACACTCAAACCTTACACACTCAATGATATATAAAATCGTAAACATCCATAATCTTACACACGATCTTATACAACTTTAACTTAAATTCTCAGCCTTGCATAATAACTAACCACACTCAAATGCTCACAGTCAAACGTTCACAACCTAAACCATTCACAAGAACACTCACAACCTCACACTCTCAAAATCTTACACAACTAAATATCCAGAATGAAAAACATTCACAAGTAAACACACTCAAGTTTAAAATACGGATATGTGGCAAGGGCAAAGACAATCACGGATGGACAATATTGGAGCCACTGACACCCAGATGCCATGTATGAATGTAAAAATATATAGGTGTGATTGTGTGTGTGCATAATGTTGAATATATGTGTCACTTAGTGTGTCTGTAAAATAGTGATTGTGTTTGAGTTGAGTCTATAATTATGAGTGTGCATAATGGTGAATATATGTGTGTGTTAGTGTGGATAGCTATAAGTATATAAATTTGAGGAAACCCACACAGACACAGGGAGAACAGACTCCTGTCCACTCATTGAATCTGTCCATGTCCCTTTGCCGCTCCCATCAATACTATTTACCATGTCATTTAACTTGGTGCCATTAGCAGACCTGAATATATATGATTTCCTATTCTTTCATCCAACTCATTTATAAATATTGTGAAAAGCTGAGGCCCCAGGGCAGATCCCCTGGAGACACCATTGGTCACATTCATGGCACAGTGGTTAGCACTGCTGCTTTGCAGCACCAGGGACCCAGGCTCAAATCCTGGCTTGGGTCACTGTGTGGAATCTGCATAATCTCCCCTTTTTGCATGGGTTTCCTCCAGGTGCTACAGTTTTCTCCCACAGTCTGACAGATGTGCAGGTTAGGTGCATTGGCCATGCTAAATTCTCCCTCAGTGTACTCGAGCAGACATTGGAGTATGGTGACTAGGGGATTTTCACAGTAACTTCATTGCAGTGTTAATTGTGACTTGTCACTAATAAATAAACATATTCAAACATTCTGCCAAGTTGAGTACGTTCCAATTATCCACACTCCCTGTCTCCTAATTCCGAATCAGATCCCTATCTGTGTCAGTTGATTGCCTCCGATTCCACACACTCATATTTTTGTTAACAGTTCTCTGGAAGTTTATCTAAATAACATCCATGGACACTTCCTTTTAATCTTATGCTATTTACCTCAAAAAATTCAACCAGGCTCACCAAATATAAATTATCCTTTACAAATCCATGCTGCCTATTTCTGATCCACTCATTCATTGTAGGGAGGTGATGGCCTAGTGGTATTGTCGCTAGACTATTAATCCAGAAACTCAGCTAATGGCCTGAGGATTTGGGTTCGAATTCCGCCACAGCAGATGGTGGAGTTTGAATTCTATAAAAAATATCTGGAATTAAGAATGATGACAAGGAAACCTTTATCGGTTGTCAGGAGAACCTACATGGTTCACCCAAGTTCGGTACATTCCCATCACCCACGCTCTCTGCCTCATTAATGCCCTTTAGGGAGGGAAATCTGCTGTCCTTACCCCATCTGGTCTATATACAACTCCAGAGGTACAGTAATGTGATTGACTCTGAACTACTCTCAGTCAACTAGGGATAGGTAATAAACACTGGCCAGCCAGCGACTTTCATGTCCCACGAATCAATAAAAAAATCCCAGTGCTCAACTCTCTGGGTGGAAATTTCCCAAAAAATGGCAAATGTCAGGTTCTGACTGAAAACGGGCACATTTCTTCTCAGAGGAAACATGCAGGTTTTCCCTTCAGATTGTCTGACACTTTGTCCAAAAAAGCAGGCGTGCATGTTTCATGCCATCATTCCTGAGGGATAGGGTCTGAAGACGACCGTAAGGCTCGCTTCACCAAGATCAGGACGTCCCTTAAAAATGGTGCCCCGATCACAAATTGAAGTTAAAGACCCCTCTCTCCCTTCATCACTGGCATTGGGATATCAGAGTCCCCTCTCCCCACCCCTCACAATGCAGGCATCCCCCACTACCCACCCCACCACCTCCCCCCCGACCCCCCAACCAGAATGCAGGTATTCCTCCCTTTCCCCTCCTGCCTGCTACTCACCACCATATAATGGGAAGCCCCAAAAGGACCCACTCCTGGCCCCACCTCTAACCCCGCCCTTGCTGCCACCCCTGGCAGTGCCAATCTGGTGGTGTTAGGGGACAGTGCTATAATCACCTCCAAGTTCTAAGAATATATGGGGAATACAAAAGCTCCAGCTGGGCATGAACCTCATGATGTTGTTGGAAGGGAGCAGGGTAGATCTCATTCTGAGGTCTCCTTGGCGTAAGTCCTGACCTGGCCCTCTCTTGGGAGTTAACGAATGGGATTTGCGTCTGTGACAAACGGCTAGAAAATCACTTCCTGGCCCCAATAACATTTTCCAGTAATTTGCCCACAACAGTTTTTTTTTATTCTTTATCTGTTGATGGGATGTGAGCGTTGCTTTCAAGGCCAGCTCTTGTTGCCCACTCTTAATTGTCCTTGAACTGAGTGGCTCCAAGACCATTTCAGAGGATACTTAAGAGTCATTAATGTGGAAATGGAGCTACACGTAGGCCAGGTGAGGTAAGGATGGACCATTTCCTTCTCTAAATGATATTACTGAACCAGGTTCATTTTTATGAAAATGACAGTTTCATGGTCACCATTACTAGGACTAGCTTTCAATCAAGGCCATATCTGGCTGATGGGGCATCAAGAAGCACAAGCAAAACTAGAGCCAATGGGACTTAGGGGCAAAATGTTTCTCTGGTTGAAGTCACACCCGACACAAAGGAAGATGGTTGTGGTTGTTGGCGGTCAATCATCTCAGTTGAAGGACACCACTTCAGAAGTTCCTCAGCTTAGTATACTAAGCCCAACCATCTTTAACTGCTTCATCAATGACCTACCCTCCATCATAAGGTCAGAAATGGGGATGGCTGCTGATGACTGTACAATGTTCAGCACCACTTGCATCTCCTCAGATGCTAAAGCAGTTCATGTCCAAATGCAGCAAGTCTAGGAACAAAATCCAAGCTTGGGTTGACACACAGCAAGTAACATTCATGTCACACAAATTCCAGGTGATAAACATCCCGACAAAAGGATCAAAATCTTGGAACTCATTCCCTAACAGCACAGTGGGTCGATCTACAGCACATGGACCACAGCAGTTCAAGAAGGCTACCCACCACCACCTTCTCAAGAGAAATTAGGGCAATTAGGGATAGCCAGTGATGCCCTTATCCCATGAACGAATTTAAAATATCAGATTTATTAATTGCATTTATATTCCATCAGCTGCCGTGGTGGAATTTAATTTGCATCCCCGTGTATCAGCTGAAGCCTCTAGATTACTAGTCCGTCGGCACTTTTTTCCTGAGGCAAGGCCTTTTCAGAGGGCATTTAGGAGTCAATCACATTGCTGTGGGCCAGGAGTTATAGATAGGCTAAACCAGACCAGAATTTCCATCATTAAAGGACCAGATTTCCATCATTAAAGGACCAGATTTCCATCATTAAAGGACATCAGTGACCAAGATGCATTTTTACAGCACGGGTTTCGGAGTCATCATTAGACTTTTAATTCCAGAGTTATTTTGTTGAAATCAAATTCCACCATCTGTTATGGCGGGATTTGAACCAAGATCCCCAGAGGATTACCCTGAGTCCTTGGATTATTACTCCAGTAAACACCCTGCACCAGCCCCCCCACACCCTCCGCCATGTCAGTGCTGGGTCCACTGTTATTTGACTTTTATATTAATGATTTGGATAAGAATATAGGAGGCATGGCTAGTAAGTTTGCAAATGATCCTTTACTCAGAGAGTGGTTGGGGTGTGGAATACACTGCCTGCTGTGATAGTGGAGTCAGACACTTTAGGAACTTTCAAGTGGTTATTGGATAGGCACATGGAGCACACCAGAATGATAGGGAGTGGGATAGCTTGACCTTGGGTTTGGACATAGCTCGGCACAACATTGAGGGCCGAAGAGCTTGTACTATGCTGTACTGTACTATGTTCTATGTTTAAAACTTAATAGCTACCTTTCTATGTTGCTCCAAGTCAAACATCGCACAGCCACACATCCCTCTTCAGACTTGGCACAGAAACAAGTATGCTCACGTGATGCTGGGTTTTCAGCTTTTTAACACCAACTGTGAAGTGGTCCTTTGAATGTTGGATCAATTCTCTGAGACACTGCCTTCTTCCACCAGCTTCTAACAAAATGAAACTAAACTAAAAGTTGGATTTTTCTGTGGAAAACAAATTGTCCCTGGGCAGTTCACTTGACCTGTCAATCATTTATTGGAGTTCTATGAGGATGTGTCTAGGGCGGTGGATAGAGGAGAGCCGGTGGATGTGGTCTTTCTTGATTTTCAGAAGGCATTTGACAAGGTACCTCACAAGAGGTTATTGCAGAAGGTCAGGGGACATGGAGTTGGGGGTAGGGTGTTAGCGTGGATAGAGGATTGGTTGTCAAATAGGAGACAGAGAGTGGGGGTTAATGGGTGCTATTCGGATTGGCGGTTGGTGACTAGTGGAGTGCCCCAGGGGTCGGTGCTGGGGCCTCAGCTATTTACCATTTATATAGATGATCTGGAGGAGGGAACCGAGTGTAGGGTGTCGAAATTTGCTGATGACACCAAGATTGGTGGAACGGCAAATTGTGCGGAGGGTGTGGAGAGTCTGCAGAAGGATCTAGATAGGCTGGGCGAATGGGCCAGGAAATGGCAAATGGAATTTAATGTTGGCAAGTGCCAGGTGGTCCACTTTGGTAGGAGTAATGGTAGGAAGGACTATTACTTACGGGGCAAAAAACTGCAGTAGGCGACGGTGCAGAGGGACCTTGGGGTCCTTGTGCATGAGTCGCAAAAACCCAGCTTGCAGGTGCAGCAGGTGATCAGGAAGGCGAATGGGATGCTGGCCTTCATAGCGAGGGGGATTGAATATAAAAGTAGGGAGGTCTTGCTGCAGCTGTATAGGGCATTGGTGAGGCCACAGCTGGAGTACTGTGTGCAGTTTTGGGCGCTGTACTTACACAAGGATATTTTGGCCTTGGAGGGAGTGCAGAGGAGGTTTACTAGGCTGATACCGGAGTTGAGGGGATTGAGCTATGAGGAGAGGCTGAATAAACTAGGCTTGTACTCGTTAGAGTTTAGAAGAATGAGGGGAGATCTCATTGAGACGTATAAGATGATGAATGGGATGGATAGGATAGAGGTGGAGAGGCTCTTCCCGCTCAGAAAGGACAGTAGGACTAGGGGGCACAGCCTCAAGATAAAGGGGGGGTGGTTTAGAACGGAGTTGAGGAGGAACTTCTTCACTCAAAGGGTGGTGAATCTCTGGAATTCTCTGCCCGTTGAGGTGATGGAGGCTGCCTCGCTAAATATTTTTAAGACGCGGGTTGATGGGTTTTTGATAAGCGAAGGGATTAAGGGTTATGGGGAGAGGGCGGGAATGTGGAACTGAGCCACGACAGATCAGCCATGATCTTACTGAATGGCGGAGCAGGTTCGAAGGGCTGGATGGCCTACTCCTGCTCCTATTTCTTATGTTCTTATGTTCTTATCCCAAATCAAGATCCGCTCAGCAATCCCCAAAGGACCATAAGCTCCAGGACACTGCACTAGTCCAGATTAAAATCAACATGATATCAATTTTACTGCCTCAGCAGCAATAAAGGACACCAGCAACAGACATCATGGTGCCAACAACTTTCAGGGCCAGCTAGAAACATCCTGCAAAGGAACATGATTAAAATACATTTCTTAAAATCACAGTATCATCACACTATCTTCATCCGTGGGCTTATATGTAATCCCAGCAGTGCCCGCTCTGCCATTGCTGCGACTGGTGGAGCTGCCGGACAATCTGATTGGCTGACAGCTCTCAAGGATGCAACTTCCTTCCACTGAAGGACGGAAGTCCCACTCTCACCCTGTTTGGGCCATCTGCAGCCTGTTATCAGTGCAGGATGACATTGTTTAACATTGGTCATCTGATTTCCAATATTTCTTCCAGGGGAAAGTAATACATCCACCCCACCCCACGTAAAATTCAGCTTTCATTGACAGTCACACTCTGCCATTTCATGACATTTCTATGTCACAACTATATTCACTCAAGAATACATATTTACATACATTCAATCACACAGCAATCAGAATAATTGTAGATGTACATAATTACAATCAGATTTGGCATGGAATCACACTCATTCGTATAGACAGAAAAAAGGGTCAATTTAGAACCAAAATAATTAATGTGTGTGTGGAGGTGTGGAGGTAAAGGAAGTGGTTTTTAATGATACATTGGATTTGTCATCACAGAGGAGAGGGATGATGCAGACGTGGAACTGAAAAAGGAGAAATGTGAAATATTGGATGGGATAAACAAAGTGAGAAAGGAAATTGGAGGAATTTCAAAGTTAAAATGAAGTGTATTCCAGGCTCTGACCATCATTTCCTTATCCTCTCTGGCAATAGTTGTCAGAGTACTGGGTGATTTGCTAACATTGCCCCATCATTTCCAAAGGAAGAAAGGATAGACTAATTACAGGCCAATTAGCATTACTTCAGTGATGAGAAAACCATTGGAAACAGTCTGGGAGACAGGCTCAATCACCAGTTAAAAAGATGCAGATTAATCAAAAACAGCATGGATTTGTTAAGGGAAGCTCGCATCCAAATACCCAACTGAATGTTTGATGTCATCAACGTGGATTTATTTTAAGAGTGTCTTTATGCATGTCCCATGTGAAGGATTGTTCGCAAAATGGGATTCAAGGGCAACTGGATCAAAAATTAGCTTCGTGGCAGGAAAGAAAGGGTAATGATCAACTTGCTTTTTTGTCAGTGGAAATAGTGCTGTTCTGCAGGTTCTGTATTAGTTCCTGTGGTTAAAAACCAATGATTTAGACTGAAAGATAGAAAGTGTTTGCAGATAATACAAAAATTGTCTGCATGATTAATAATCATAGAGTCACAGAGGTTTACATCATGGAAACAGGCCCTTCGGCCCAACTTGTCCGTGCCACCTATTTTTTTAAACCCCTAAGCTAAACCCAATTGCCTGCATTTGGCTCATATCCCTCTATACCCATCGTACCCATGTAACTATCTAAATGCTTTTTAAAAGACAAAATTGTACCCGCCTCTACTACTACCTCTGGCAGATTGTTCCAGACACTCACCAACCTCTGTGTGAAAAAATTGCCCCTCTCGACACTTTTGTGTCTCTCCTCTCTCGCCTTAAACCTATGCCCTCTAGTTTTACACTCCCCTACCTTTGGGAAAAGATATTTACTTTCTAGTTGATCTATGCCCTTCATTATTTTATAGACCTCTATAAGATCACCCCTCAGCCTCCTGTGCTCCAGAGAAAAAAGTCCCAGTGTATCCAGCCTCTCCTTATAATTCAATCCATTAAGTCCCAATAGAACTGCAGAAGAATGCAGAAGAAAATTGTTATCAACAGCTTGGGTCAAGGTCATCTATATGCTGATTGACAAGAGATGGGTGCGATTCTAAATGAATATTTCTCATCAGCATTTACTGTTGAGAAAAGCATGGATGTTAGGGAACTTGGGGAAATAAATAGTGATGTCTTGAGGAGTGTACATATTACAGAGAAGGAGGTGCTGGAAGTCAAGCACATCGAGGTAGATAATTCCCCGGGACCTGATGAAGTGTATCCCAGGACACTGTGGGAGGCTAGGGAGGAAATTGTGGGTCCCTTAGAAAAGATATTTGAAGCATCGATAGTCACAGGTGAGGTGCCTGAAGACTGGAGAGTGTCAAATGATGTACCTTTGTTTAAGAAGAGCTGCAAGGAAAAATCTGGGAACTACAGGCCAGTGAGCCTCACATCTGTGGTGGGTAAATTGTTGGAAGGTATTTTGAGAGACAGGATCTACAGACATTTAGAGACTCAAGTACTGATTAGGGACAGTTAGCATGGCTTTGTGAGTGGAAAATCATGTCTCACAAATTTGATTGAGTTTTTTGGAGGGATAATCAAGAAGATAGATGAGGGCAGTGCTGTTGATGTTGTCTACATGGCCTTTAGCAAGGCCTTTGACAAGGTACCTCATGGTAGGTTGTTGCATAAGGTTAAATCTCACGGGATCCAGGGTGAGGTATGTAAATGGATACAAAATTGACTTCTTGACAGAAGCCAAAGGGTGACTGTACGGAATTGTTTTTCAAACTGGAGGCCCGTGACCAGCGGTGTGCCTCAGGGATCGGTGCTGGGTCCACTGTTGTTTGTCATTTATATTAATGATTTGAATGAGAATATAGGGAGCATGGTTAGTAAGTTTGCAGATGACACTAAGATTGGTGGCATAGTGGTCAGTGAAGAAAGTTATCTCCAACTGCAATGGGATCTTGATCAATTGGGCCAGTGGGCTGACGAATGGCAGATGGAGTTTAATTTAATAAATGCGAGATGATGCATTTTGTTAGATTGAACCAGGGCAGGACTTATTCAGTTAATAGTAGGGCACTGGGGAGAGTTACAGATCAAAGAGATCTAGGCGTAAATGTTCACAGCTCCTTGAAAGTGGAGTCACAGGTGGACAGAGTGGTGAAGAAGGCATTTGGCATGCTTGGTTTAATCAGTTAAAACATTGAATACAGGGGTTGGAATGCCTTATTGAAGTTGTACAAGACATTAGTAAGGCCACACTTGGAATACTGGTCACCCTATTATAGAAAAGAATTCTGGTCACCTTATTATAGAAAAGATATTATTAAACTAGAAAGCCACACGGTGAAGCCTTCCATTGTTTGCTGGAGCAGAGAGAGAGAGCTAAGATTTTACCTGTTAAAAACCTGTTTAAAATAAGTTTAAAGCACTTTACTCTTTGTAGAACTGTTTAAAGCATTTATTTATTGTATTTACTGCTTTAAGAATTCTGAGGGTGTGGTGAAAAGGCATTTGTGGACCAGCCTGCTTTAAATCAGCGCCAGGTTTAAAAGGAGGCCTGGTGTAGACAGCGGGCAGCGTCTGAGCGGGCAGCGGAGTGAGTGGGAAGCAGAGTGAGTTAATAGGGCTTAATATCAAAAAGGGCTGGAAGGAAAAAGGCCAGGTGAGTTTGTTTGAAAAAAACAAGGAAAAAAAAAATTTTTTCAAAACTACTACAGCAAGAAACAAGGAAAAAAATTTTTTCCCCATAAAAAATTACAGTGAATAATGGAGGGGCATGTGATGTGTGGTTTCTGTATGATGTGGGAACTGGCGGACCCCAGGGTCCTTCCCAGTGACCATGTCTGCAGTAAGTGCAGGTTGCTGGAGGAGCTCCAGCTCAAGGTGGATGAGCTGGCCTCTGAGCTACAGACACTGAGGCTCATCAGGGGGAGAGAGGGTGCCCCTAGACTGGCTAAATCTAAGGGTCAGGGACAAAAGGAGGCTGCTGGGAGGAGGAAGGGGGGTGAGGAGCGGAGGCCTCAGCCTCTTAATCTGCATAACAGGTTTGAGGTTCTTGCTTCCAGTCTGGAAGAGGACGAGGCAGGTGAGGTTGGTGAGCAAACTGCACACGGTACAGTGATGCAGCAGGACATAGGCAAAGAGAAGGGGAAAAGGAACGTAGTAGTGATTGGAGATAGTGGGGTGAAGAGTATTGACACTGTCCTTTGTCACAATGACAAAGTGCACAGAAGGGTGTGTTGTCTGCCTGGTGCTCGGGTACAGGATGTCGCAGCTGGGCTGCAGAGGAACCTGGAGTGGGAGGGTGAGAACCCGGTCGTTGTAGTACATGTGGGTGCCGGCGACGTAGGCAAAGTGCGGACTGAGGATCTGGGGAGGGAGTATGAGAAGCTGGGAATGGAATTAAAAAGTAGAACCGACAAGGTGGTCGTCTCTGGGCTACTGCCTGAACTGAGTGCAGACGGGCGTAGGGTTGACAGGATAAAGGAAGTGAATGGGTGGCTCAGGGATTGGTGTGGGAGGAATGGGTTCGAATTTATGGGGCATTGGCACCAGTATTGGGGTAGGTGGGACTTGTTCGGGCAGGATGGGGTTGGTCTGAATCGTGCTGGGACCAGAGTGTTGGCGAATCGAGTAAAGAGGACTGTAGACAGGGCTTTAAACTAATTAGGGGGGGGGGAGGGTGCGAGGGTAGGTGACGCTACGAGGTCTAAAGTTAAGGATAGGGTACAGGTAAGGGAAGAGGCCAAGGATGTCCCAATTGGTGGCGTTACGGCAAATAGGGTCCAGGTGAAGGCTGGGATGAAAGCGCTTTATCTGAATGCACGAAGCATTCGGAATAAAGTGGATGAGCTGGTGGCGCAGATCGACACAAATGGATACGATCTGGTGGCCATTACAGAGACGTGGCTGCAAGGTGACAGGGACTGGGAGATGAATGTACAGGGCTATCAAGTGTTTAGGAAGGATAGGCAGGAGGAAAGAGGGGGTGGCGTAGCTCTGCTGATTAAGGATAGTATCAAGGTGGTAGCAAGGGATGATATCGGAGCCAAAGAGCAGAACGTGGAATCGTTGTGGGTGGAGATTAGGAACAGCAAAGGGAGGAAGACGCTGGTGGGTGTCATCTATAGGCCCCCGAATAATGATCTGGAGATGGGGCGGGCTGTTAACACGCAAATAAGTGCGGCGTGCAGGAATGGGACAGCAGTAGTTATGGGAGATTTCAATCTGCATATTGATTGGTCGACCCATGTTGGACGAGGTGGGCTCGAGGAGGAGTTCTTGGAATGTTGCCGGGATAATTTCCTTGAACAGTGTGTGTTGGAGCCGACGAGGGAGCGAGCTATCTTGGATCTGGTGCTATGTAATGAGGTGGGTAGAATTAGGGACCTTGCGGTGAACAATTCTCTTGGAGAGAGTGATCATTGTATGGTGGAGTTTCTGGTGCAGATGGAGGAGGAGAAAGTGGGTTCCCGGACACGCGTCCTTTGTTTGAATAGAGGGGAGTATGGTAGGATGAGAGAAGAATTGGCGAATGTGGACTGGGGGAGTGCATTGGAAGGTAGGTCTGCTGAGGAGCAGTGGAGGATCTTTAAGGAGATCTTTCTTGGTGCTCAGCAGAAATTTATTCCGATGGTTAAAAAGGACAGTAGGAAGAGAGGTAATAAGCCGTGGATAACGAAGGAGGTGAAGGAAAGTGTTAAATTAAAAGCGGAGGAATTTAGAGTAGCTAAGAGCAGTGGGCGAGAAGAGGATTGGGAAAGGTTTAAATGTCAACAAAGATTGACAAAGAAGTTGATAAAGGAGGGTAGGAGAAGCTATGAGGCTGGGCTAGCACTTAATATAAAAAAGGATAGCAAGAGTTTTTATAAATATATAAAAAGGAAGAGGCTGGCTAGGGTGAACGTTGGTCCTTTAGAGGATGAGAAAGGGGAGCTAGTGGTAGGGGATGGGGATATGGCTAAGGTTTGAATAACTTTTTTGTTTCTGTCTTCACGGAGGAGGACGTGAATAATTTGCCGGGTGTTAGCGATGGAAAGGTGGTAGGAATGGAGGGTCTTAATGACATTACTGTTACTAGAGAGGTGGTGCTCGACAGACTGGAGGGGCTGATTGTGGACAAGTCCCCAGGACCGGATGGAATGCATCCGAGGGTTCTGAAAGAAATGGCAGAGGTTATAGTGGATGCCTTGGTGGTTATTTTCCAGACGTCGCTGGATTCCGGGGAAGTGCCGGAAGATTGGAAAACGGCTAATGTTACGCCGTTGTTTAAGAAGGGTGCCAGGCAAAAGGCGGGGAATTATAGGCCGGTTAGTTTAACGTCTGTGGTAGGTAAAATGTTAGAATCTGTCATTAAGGAGGAAATTGCGAGGCATCTTGAAGGGAATTGCTTGATAGGGCGGACGCAACACGGTTTCATTAAAGGGAAGTCGTGTCTGACAAATTTGCTGGAGTTCTATGAGGATGTGTCTAGGGCAGTGGATAGAGAAGAGCCGGTGGATGTGGTCTTTCTGGATTTTCAGAAGGCGTTTGACAAGGTACCTCACAAGAGGTTATTGCAGAAGGTCAGGGGACATGGAGTTGGGGGTAGGGTGTTAGCGTGGATAGAGGATTGGTTGTCAAATAGGAGGCAGAGAGTGGGGGTCAATGGGTGTTATTCGGATTGGCGGTTGGTGACTAGTGGGGTGCCCCAGGGGTCGGTGCTGGGGCCTCAGCTATTTACCATTTATATAGATGATCTGGAGGAGGGAACCGAGTGCAGGGTGTCGAAATTTGCTGATGACACCAAGATTGGGGGAAAGGCAAATTGTGCGGAGGGTGTGGAGAGTCTGCAGAAGGATCTAGATAGGCTGGGCAAATGGGCCAGGAAATGGCAAATGGAATTTAATGTTGGCAAGTGTGAGGTGGTCCACTTTGGTAGGAAGAATGGTAGGAAGGACTATTACTTACGTGGCGAAAAACTGCAGCAGGCGACGGTGCAGAGGGACCTCGGGGTCCTTGTGCATGAGTCGCAAAAACCCAGCTTGCAGGTGCAGCAGGTGGTCAGGAAGGCGAATGGGATGCTGGCCTTCATAGCGAGAGGGATTGAATATAAAAGTAGGGAGGTCTTGCTGCAGCTGTATAGGGCATTGGTGAGGCCGCAGCTGGAGTACTGTGTGCAGTTTTGGGCGCCGCACCTGCGCAAGGATATTTTGGCCCTGGAGGGAGTGCAGAGGAGGTTTACTAGGCTGATACCGGAGTTGAGGGGATTGAGCTATGAGGAGAAGCTGAATAAACTAGGCTTGTACTTGTTAGAGTTTAGAAGAATGAGGGGAGATCTCATTGAGACGTATAAGATGATGAATGGGATGGATAGGATAGAGGTGGAGAGACTCTTCCCGCTCAAAAAAGACAGTAGGACTAGGGGGCACAGCCTCAAGATAAAGGGGAGGCGGTTTAGAACGGAGTTGAGGAGGAACTTCTTCACTCAAAGGGTGGTGAATCTCTGGAATTCTCTGCCCGTTGAAGTGGTGGAGGCTGCCTCGCTAAATATTTTCAAGAAGCGGGTTGATGGGTTCTTGATAAGAGAGGGGATTAAGGGTTATGGGGAGAGGGCGGGAAAGTGGAACTGAGCCACAACAGATCAGCCATGATCTTATTGAATGGCGGGGCAGGCTCGAAGGGCTAGATGGCCTACTCCTGCTCCTATTTCTTATGTTCTTATTATGTTCTTAATGCAGAAAAGATCTACTTGGATGCCGCCAGGACTTGCTGGATTGAGTTATAAGGAAAGGCTGGATAGACTGGGACTGTTTTCCCTGGTGCATAGGAGACTGAAGGGTGATCTTATAGAGGTCTATAAAATAATGAGGGGCACAGGTCAGCTAGATAGTCAATATCTTTTCCCAAAAGTTGGGGAATCTAAAACTAGAGGGCATAGGTTTAAGGTGAGAGGGGAGAGATACAGAAGTGTCCAGAAGGGCAATTTTTCCATAGAGAGGGTGGTGAGAGTCTGGAACAAGCTGCCAGAGGCAGGTACAATTTTGTCTTTTTAAAAGCATTTTGATAGTTTCATGGGTACGGTGGGTATAGAGGGATATGGGCTAAATGCAGGCAATTGGGATTAGCTTAGGGGTTTAAAAAAAAGGGCGGCATGGACAAGTTGGGCCGAACAGCCTGTTTCCATGCTGTAAACTTCTATGACTCTATGACTGGTTAGATTGGTGGAACAATGGCAAATGGAGTTCAACGTGGAGAAGTGTGAAGTAATACATTTGTGAAGAGCAGACAAGACAAGAGAATACACAATAAATAGAAGGATTCTGAGAAGTTTAGAGGATCGATGTGATCTTGGAGTACAGCTTCATGGATCCCCATGATCCATGTATACCCTTGATAGTTAAAATGGTCAAAAAGATATAGGGATACTTTCATTTATTGGTTGAGGTCCAGAGTCTCAGAGCAGCAAGGTTATGCTCAAAGCTTTTTAAGCACTATTTAGAAGGCAACTAGAATACTGTGTCCAGTTCTGGTCACCACATTGCAGGAAGGATATGATTGCATTTGAGAGGGTACAGAAAAGATTTCTCCGGATGTTGGCACAAATTGAGAATTTTAGCTGCAAGGAAGAATTCTATAGGCTGGGCTTGTTTTTTTTTGAACTTATGCGATTCAAGGTAGATGTAATTATAGGTTCATAGCATCCTACAGTGCAGAAGGAAGCCATTCAGATCGAGTCTGCACTGACCATAATCCCACCCAGGCCCTATCCCCATAACCCCATGTATTTACGCTAGCTAGTCCCCCTGACACTAAGGGGTAATTTAACATTGCCAATCCACTTGATCCGCCCACATCTTTGGACTGTGTGAGGAAACCGGAGCACCCAAATAAAACCCACACAGACTTGGGAAGAACGTGCAAACTCCACACGGACAGTGACCCAAAATGGGATCGAACCCGGGTCCCTGGCACTGTGGGGCAGCAGTGGTAGCCACTGTGCCACCCCAAATTATTGAGCTGCAAAAAAAATGATGAGGGTGTCTAGATAGAGTGAATAGGAAGGACCTATTTCTTCTAACAGACGCCAATAAACAGGGGACATAGATTTAGAATAATTGGTGAAAGGGTTTTAGTGGAGTTGAAATCACTGCCTGAAACAGAGGTAGAGACAAAAATCCTTACTGCATGTAAAAACCATATGGATATGTTCTTGAAGTTTTGTGACTAACAGGGCTACAAGACGACGGACCAGGAGCTCTAAATTGGGATTAGGCTGGGTCACTTTTCTACATGGTTACAGACATGATGGGCTGAATAGCTTCATTCCGTATTATACATGGTCTCTGTTTTTAGGACACTTACAATTAATCACACACATCACACCCATTACAAACCCAAATGACACATTAAATTTCACAATTTCAAGAAACTGACAGACATATTTAATCACAGTCTCCATTTCATTTTTGCACTTACGAATGCAAACTCATGGTCCTGAGCGCAGCAAACCAGAATTAAGCAAAAACAGAAGGGCTGAATGTAAGAGGTGTGGTCAGCATGATTATCCTTGACATCAGAGGCAGCATTTATGTTGCATCAAGGAGACCGAGCAAAACTGGAGTCATTTGGAAGCAGGAGAAAGCTGATTAGAGTTATACAGAGCACAAAGGAAGATGGTTTGGTTGTTGGAGGTCAACCATCTCATTTCCAGGATATCACTGCAGGAGTTCCTCAGGGTAGTGTCTTAGGCCCAACTATCTTCAGCTGCTTCATCAATGACCTTCCTTCTATCATAAAGTCAGCAGCAGGGCTGTTCATTGATGATTGCACAATGTTCAGCATCATTTGTGACTCCTTAGAAACTGAAGCAGTCCATGTCCATATGCAGAAAGACCTGGACAACTTTCAGGCTTAAAATGATAAGCTGCAAGCAGCATCTCCACTACACAAGTGCCAGGCAATGAACATCTCCAATATAAGATAATCTAACCATCTCCCTTTGGCATTACCATCATTGAATCTCCCACTATCAATGTCTTGGGGTTACTAGAAATTTGATTGGATCAGCCATATAAACACCATTGCCACAAGAGCAGTCAAAGGCTGTAAATTTCGCTGTGACTAACAGGCTGGGGCTTCTGGGGGCCCCAGAAACTCTACACCCTTTACAAAGCAGAAGTCAGAAATCAATGGCATACTCTCCTCTTGTCTGGGTGTGGTGCTCCAATTCAAAAAAACATCAAAACATAGAAAATAGGAGCATGAGGAGACCAATTGGTTCTTTGAGCCTTCTCTGACATTCATTATGATCATCCAACTCAATAGCCTTCCCCCATATCCTTTGATCCCCTTCGCCTCAAGTTCTTTATCTAACTGCTTCTTGAATCATGTTTTGGCTTCAACTACATTCTGTGGTAGTGAATTCCACAGGCCAACCTCTCTCTTGGTAGAGAAATTTCTCCTCATCTCTGTCCTAAATGATCCAACCTCAGACTGTGACCCTTAGTGACACTCCTGCCATCGGCAATATGCTTCCTGCATTTACTCTGTCCAGTCCTGTTAGAATTTTATACATTTCCATAAGATTCCCCCCGCATTCTTCTGAACTCTAGTGAATATAATTCTAAACAAATCAATCTCCCCTTGTACATCATTTCTACCAACTCAGGAATTGGTATGATAAACCTTTTCCACACTCCCTCCAGAGCAAGAACATCCCACCTCAGATAAGGTGATCAAAACTGCAGACAATATTCCAGATGTGGCCCAGCATAATTGCAACACAGCTCAGTTCCTGCACTGGAATCTTCTCGCTATGTAGGCCAACGTACTGTTTGTTTCTTTTACTGCCTGCGGCACCTGCATGCTTACCTTCAGTGACTGGTCACCAAGGTCTCACTGCATATTCTCCTCTCCTAATTAATGACAATTTAGTTAGTAATCTACCTTCCTGTTTTTGCTACCAAAATGGATAACCTCACATTTATCCAAATTATACTGTGTCTGCCATTTAATTACCCTAAATTTGTCCAATCACATTGAAGGATATCTGCATTCTCCTCACAGTTCACCCCTCCCATCCAGCTTTGTGTCATCTGCAAATTTAGAAATATTACCTTTAGTTTCCTCATCTAAATCATTAATACATAATGAATAGCTGGGGTCCCAGCACTGATCCCTGCGGTACCCCACAAGTCACAGCATGCCACTTGGGAAAAGACCTATTTATTCCTACTCTTTGTTTCCTGCCTGCCAATCAGTTTTCTATCCATTTCAATATGCTACCCACAATCCCATGTACTTTAATTTGACACACTAATCTCTTATGTGGTAGGTTGTTGAATACCTTCTGAAAGTCCAAATAAACCATATTCATTGGCTCCCCCTTATCAACTCTACTCGCTACATCCTCGAAAATCTCCAGTAGACTTGTCAAGCATGATTTCCCTTTCATAAATCCATGCTGACTCTGCGCAATCCTGCTACTGTGTTCTAAGTATTTTGGTATAAGATCTTTGACAATGGATTCTAGAACTTTCCCCACTACTGACATGGGGTCTATAATCCCGTTTTCTCTCTACCTTCCTTTTTGTATAGCGGTGTTACATTAGCTACCCTCCAATCTGTCGGAACTGTCCCAGTATCTATAGAATCTTAGAAGGTGACCATCAATACAACATTGGGAACAGATAGAACCTCAGAATGTAGTGACACTTGGGGCCCAATTTTACCAAAAACTCGCCCCCCTTTTGCAGGCGCAAAATCGCGGTAAATTCGGGGTCCGACCTTTAACAAGATCTTCACCTGAATCCAAGCAAATCACGGCTTTACCGACACCTGATTTGGGCGCAGATCCGGCATACATTTAAATCAATTTAATGAAGCACGCACCCAACTCTCCCACCAAATCCCACTTTACCTTCTTCTGGTCCGTTCCGGATCTGCACTGTAAGCGACCTGCAGAATAAAAATGAAACAAAATAAATTCTTGGGTAAGTTTTTCAGTCAGAGGGTGGTGGGTGAGTGGAATCGGCTGCTGGCGGTGGTGCTGGAGGCAAATCCGATAGGGTCTTTTAAAAGACTTCTGGATGAGTACATGGGACTTGATAGGATTGAGGGTTATAGGTAAGCCGAATAGGTAGGGATATGATCAGTGCAACTTGTGGGCCGAAGAGCCTGTTTGTGCTGTAGTTTTTCTATGTTCTATGTTCTAAAAATCCGAAGCCGATTTTCATTTTGCAGGGAAACCTCTGAAGTGGCTTCACAGGATTGAGGACTATAGGTAAGCCTAATAGGTAGAGATATGATCAGGGCAACTTGTGGGCGTCCCCTACCAGAGGTCCATTTGCATCCCCCCACCAATCAGTGAGCGATCGGGCCTCCCCACCACCACCAGACAACAATCAGCCCTCTCGCCCTTCCCCTGAGGATGCTCTGACCCGCCTCCTCCTCCTGCGCTCTCCCCTCTCCCCACCCTGCCCCGAGGATGCTCTGTGTCAGAGAGCTGCTCTCTCTGCTTTTTCTTTCTCTCCCGCCCAGGCGCGCTTTTTCAGATTGTTTTCAAACTGTGCATGCGCAGTTCAGAGCTCCGATCGTTCCGGTAGCTCTAAACCCCACCCACAGCCCAGTTTGGACCGGAGCCGGCAAAAAGTGTACGGGCGCACTACAAAGAGGATTCCAAGCTCGGATCTGAATTATGCCTGGATCCGCCCGTAGGCTCCAAATGGTAAAATTGGGCCCTTGGTGTTTGCGTACCGAGGATCTACAGATAACTTGATGCAGCAACACAGAAAGATGATCATCAGGATTAAGGTGACCTTGGGCATGTCTTTTTCCTCCTTTATCTAGACGTTTGTATCCCTGCAAATACAGTCCACTTTTGACTCCAAGATGAAGTGGAAAATGGCTCCGGTGATTACCACAGCGCAGGAGTGAGGAATGGGCCAGACTTGCACCACGTACAGCAACACTGTGAATGCCTCACATTTGATTACCAGGTTCTTACTTGCAGTGGAGAATCAGAGTTGCTCCATATGCCCAGTTTTTGCTTCATTGCACCGACTCACTCCCTCCAGTTTATAACACATACACTGGTCCATCCAAACCTGCAAGTTCCCCTTCAAACCACATGACACGTTGAACTTGGATCCAAATCACTGTTCCTTGGCTGCATGGGTCAAATCCTGAAACTCCCTTTCTAACAGTACTGTGAGTGATACTGTGGTACAGTGATTGGCACTGCTGCCTCACAACAGCAGGGATCCAAGTTTGATTCCAGCCTTGGGTAACTATGTAGAATTTGTATGTTCTCCCCATGTCTGCGTGGATTTCCTCCGGCTGCTCCGCTTTCCTTCTGCAGTCCAAAGATGTGCAGGTTAGGTGGGTTGGCCATCCTAAATTGCCCTTTAGTGCCCAGAGATGTGCAGGCAAGGTGGATTAGCCATAGAGAATCCATTCAATTTCACAGATGGGGCAGGGATGTGGGCTTGGTAAGGATGCTCTTTTAGAGGGTTGGTGCAGGCTTGATGGGCTGTATGGCCTCATTCTGCACTGTCAGGATTCTATGATGTTCCTGGCTGCCACAAGTCCACACGTTGAGTGCCACATGAGTTAAGACTCTCACAAGAACCTGGAGCTGTTCATTAATTTTCCCGTAATCTACCCTGTGTCATCTCTTCACAAATATACTCCCACACACAAATTGCCATTTGTCCAAAATTCCTCACTGGCCCAGATGTATCAGGAAATCAGTAGTTGCCCATCTTTGGAGAAATGCTGAATTTATTCATTGCTCCTTCAAATTACCTGCCTCGAGTCTCTCTCTCTCTATCTCTCATTCTTTCTCCCTTGCTCTGTCTCTCCACTCATCCTCACTGTTGCTCTTTTGTATTGTGCTCTCTTTCCCCTGTCACGTTCTCGCTGTTTCATTCTGATAATCTCTCTGTGTCTGTATCCAGCACTGTCTCTCTTAGTCTCTGTATGCCCTTTCCTCTACCACACTCTTTCCATTTACTACGTCTTTCTGTTGCTGTGTCATGCCAACTCTGACTGACTGCTTTGTGACATCCAGATGAAATTTAGACTTGTACTGTCAATGACCCTGATCAGTTGATGTTTCGGTTAACTCACAGGGTGCATATCACACTGGCAAACTAGTTATGAACAAGTTAATAATTTCCAATACAGTCAGATAACATAATGCTCGACAGAGCCTTTACTCCCAACTTGTGTCTGTGTGACCTTTTTGTGAAATTAACCATCTCACAGCCACAGTAACTATTCAATACCTTGAGGGTATTTCAACTTCTGACACGCGTAATCCCAAAAACTTCTCCCAGTAACAAGTATTACCTGATATAAAATCCACTGTTAAAGTCTATAAACTGCACTCTCTGTGTCTGGTGGGACACTGAAGGAGGATCTTTGCTCTGTGTCTAATCTGCACTGTATCTGAGTGTTTGATTGGATGGTATGAAGCAAACTCTACTCTGTATTTAACACCATGCTGTACCTGTCCTGGGAGTGTTTGATGGGGACAGTGTAGAGGGAGCTTTACTCTGTATATAACCCTGTGCTGTTCCTGTCCTGGGAGACTTTGATGGGGACAGTGTAGAGGGAGCTTTACTCTGTATCTAAAACCATGCTATACTTGTTCTGGGAGTGTTTGATGGGGACAGTGTAGAGGGAGCTTTACTCTGTATCTAACCCCATGCTATATCTATTCTGGGAGAGTTTGATGGGGACAGTGTGGAGGAAGCTTTATTCTGTATCTAACCCTGTGCTGTACCTGTCCTGGGAGTGTTTGATGGGAACAGTTTAGAGGGAGATTTACTCTGTATCTAACCCTGTGCTGTATCAGTGCTGGAAGTGTTTTATGGGGACTAAGGGCTAAAAGGGATCACGAAAAAGCATTGGCCAGCAGGATTAAGGAAAATCCTAAGGCTTTTTATACATATATAAAGAGCAAGAGGATAGTCAGGGAGAAGATTGGCCCACTCAAGGACAAGGGAGGAAATCGATGCGTCGAGCCAAAGGAAATGGGCAAGGTATTAAATGAGTACTTTGCATCAGTATTAGAACATAGAACATTACAGCGCATAGGCCCATCGGCCCTCAATGTTGCGCCAACCAGTGGAACCAATCTAATGACCCTCTAACCTAAACTATTCCAGTATTATCCATATGCCTATCCACTGACCATTTGAACGCCCTTAAAGTTGGCGAGTCCACAACTGCTGCAGGCAGGGCATGCCACGCCCTTACTACCCTTTGAGTAAAGAACCTACCTCTGACACCCGTCCTATAACTACCACCCCTTAATTTAAAGCTATGTCCCCTCATGTTAGCCATCACCATCCGAGGAAAAAGGCTCTCACTGTTCACCCTATCTAATCCTCTGATCATCTTGTATGCCTCAATTAGGTCACCTCTTAACCTTCTTCTCTCTAATGAAAACAATCTCAAGTTCCTCAGCCTTTCCTCATAAGACTTCCCAACCATACCAGGCAACATCCATGTAAATCTCCTCTGCATCCTTTCCAATACTTCCACATCTTTCTTATAATGTGGCGACCAGAACCGTATGCAATACTCCAAGTGCGGCCGCGCCAGAGTTTTGTACAGCTACAACATGATCTTGCAGCTCCGAAATTCAATCCCTCTACCAGTAAAAGCTATTCACCAAAGAGAAGGACTCGGTGGATGATAAGTCTGGGAAAGGATGTGTAGGTAGTTTGAGATCAAAAAGGAGAAGTATTGGGATTCTTGAGAAACATTAAGGTAGACAAGTCTGCAGGGCCTGATGGGATATATCCCAGAATACTGAGAGAGACAAGGGAGGAAATTGCTGGGGCTTTGAGAGAAATCTTTGTATCCTCACTGGCTACAGGGGAGGTTCCAGAGGATTGGAGAATAGCCAATCTTGTTCTTTTGTGTAAGAAGGATAGCAAGAATAATCCAGGTAATTACAGGCCGGTGAGCCTTACATCAGTGGTAGGTAAATTATTGGAAAGGATTCTTTGAGACAGGATTTATTCCCACTTGGAAATAAGTGGACATATTAATGAGAGGCAATATGATTTTGTGAAGGAGAGGTCATATTTTACTAACTTGATTGAATCTTCCGAGGAAGTGATGAAGATAATTGATGAAGATAGGGCAGCAGATGTTGTCTACATGGATTTCAGTAAGGCATTTGACAAGGTCCCTTGTAGCAGACTGGTGCAGAAGGTGAACATAAGAACATAAGGAATAGGAGCAGGAGTAGGCCTTCTAGCCCTTCAAGCCTGCCCTGCCATTCAATAAGATCATGGCTGATCTGAAGTGGATCAGTTCCACTTTCCTGCCTTCTCCCCATAACCCTTAATTCCCTTGTCTATCAAAAATCCATCTACCCATGACTTAAATATATTCAACGAGGTAGCCTCCACCACTTCATTGGGCAGAGATTTCCAGAGATTCACCACCCTTTGAGTGAAGAAGTTCCCATTCAACTCTGTTCTAAACTGCCCCCAGCTCCCCCCCTCCCCCGCCCCTTCATTATCTTGTAAGTCTCTATAAGATACCCCCTCAGCCTTCTAAACTCCAACGAGTACAGGCCCAAGTGAAGTCACATGGGATCAGAGGTGAGCTGGCAAGGTGGATACAGAACTGGCTCAGTCAAAGAAGACAGAGGGTAGCAGTGGAAAGGTGCATTTCTGAATGGAGGACTGTGACAAGTGGCATTCCTCAGGGGTCAGTGCTGGGACCTTTGTTGCTTATAATATATATAAATGATTTGGAGGAAAACCTAACTGGTTTGATCAGTAAATTTGCAGATGGCACAAAAGTTGGTGGATTTGGAGATGGCGATGAGGAACATCAGAGGATATAGATCAGTTGGAGACTTGGGCAGAGAGATGGCAGATGGAGTTTAATTCAGACAAATGTGAGGTGGTACATTTTGGTACATTTTCCTATCTAATACAGATAGGAAATATACAGTAAATGGCAGAACCTTTGAGAGTATTGATAGACAAAGGAATCTGAATGTATAGGTACACAGGTCATTGAAGGTGGCAATGCGGGTGGAGAAGGTAGTCAAGAAGGCATATGGCATGCTTGTCTTCATCGTCCGGGGCCTTGAGTTTACAAATTAGCAAGTCATGTTGCAACTTTATAGAACCTTAGTGAGGCCGCACTTGGAATATAGTGTTCAATTCTGATCGCCACACTACCAGAAGGATGTGGAGGCTTTGGAGAGGGAACAGAAAATATTTACCAGGATGATGTCTGGTATGAAGGGCATTAGGTATGAGGAGAGATTGGAGAAACTTGGTTTGTTCTCATTGGAATGATGGAGGTTGAGGGGCGACCCAATAGAAGTCTACAAGATTATGAGGGGCATGGCCAGAGTGGATAGTCAGAAGCTTTTTCCCAGGTGGAAGAGTCAATTACTAGGAGGCATAGGTTTAAGGTGTGAGGGTCAAGGTATAAAGGAGGTGTATGAGGCAAGTTTTTGGTGCTAGGTGACTGGAACGTGCTGCTGGGGAAGTAGTGGAAGCTGATACAATCGTAAATTTTAAGGGGCATCTGGACAAATATATGAATAAGATGGGAATAGAGGGATATACACTTAAACTGGACCAGATAAGAACATAAGAACATAAGAAATAGGAGCAGGAGTCGGCCATCTAGCCCTTCGAGCCTGCCCCGCCATTCAATAAGATCATGGCTGATCTGTCGTGGCTCAGTTCCACATTCCCACCCTCTCCCCATAACCCTTAATCCCCTCGCTTATCAAAAACCCATCCACCCGTGTCTTAAAAATATTTAGCAAGGCAGCCTCCACCACTTCATTGGGCAGAGAATTCCAGAGATTCACCACCCTTTGAGTGAAGAAGTTCCTCCTCAACTCCGTTCTAAACCGCACCCCCCTTTATCTTGAGGCTGTGCCCTAGTCCTACTGTCCTTTCTGAGCAGGAAGAGCCTCTCCACCTCTATCCTATCCATCCCATTCATCATCTGATATGTCTCAATGAGATCTCCCCTCATTCTTCTAAACTCTAACGAGTACAAGCCTAGTTTATTCAGCCTCTCCTCATAGCTCAACCCCCTCAACTCCGGTATCAGCCTAGTAAACCTCCTCTGCACTCCCTCCAAGGCCAAAATATCCTTGCGTAAGTGCGGCGACCAAAAATGCACACATTACTCCAGCTGCGGCCTCACCAATGCCCTATACAGCTGCAGCAAGACCTCCCTACTTTTATATTCAATCCCCCTCGCTATGAAGGCCAGCATCCCATTCGCCTTCCTGACCACCTGCTGCACCTGCAGGCTGGGTTTTTGCAACTCATGCACAAGGACCCCGAGGTCCCTCTGCACCGTCGCCTGCTGCAGTTTCTCGCCAAGTGAGTAATAGTCCTTCCTACCATTATTCCTACCAAAGTGAACCACCTCGTACTTGCCAACATTAAATTCCATTTGCCATTTCCTGGCCCATTCGCCCAGCCTACCTAGATCCTTCTGCATATCTAGATCTCTGCATATCAGATGCTGGGCAACATGACAGCTCAGTGACTATCACTGTTTGCTGTGCAGACACATGGATTTGGGCCAGTGTCTGTGGGAGTTTGCACATTCTCCCTGTGCTTGCTTGGGTTTTTTCCAGGTGGTCTGGTTTCCTCCCACATCCCAAAGATGTGCTATTAGGCTGATTGGAGGTAATAAATTGTCCCTAAATTAGTTTTCCCTCAATGTGGAATGCCATAAGCATAGATAAGGGTTATGGGTAGAGGGGGGACGGATAATGTTAAAATGGCGGCGTGGGTTCGTTGGGCTGAAGGGCCTGTTTCCCGGGCTGTTTTTGTTCTTTGTTCTTTGTTCTTCTTTGTTGTTTGAAATGGTCCCCGGAGGGGTAGGAAGTTTTAGTTCAGTCGGGCAGTATGCTCGGTGGAGGCTTGGAGGGCCGAAGGACTTGTTCCTTTGCTGTAATTTTCTTTGCTCTTTGTTCATTGTTCTTTGACAGTCTAGAGGGAGCTTTACTCTGTATTAACCCTCAACTGTACCTGTTCTTGGGAGTGTTTGATGGGGACAGTGTAGAGGAACTTCACTCTGTTTCTAACTCCGTGCTGTACATGACCTGGGAGTCATGTTGTGGAGTGTTCTGTCTGGGAGTGTTTGACAGATTGCCGAAAATGAAGAAACTGACTTGTACAAAATCTATCAGGGTTTTGTTTGAACTTGTCAATGAGTTGATATCTGATAAATCACCGAGATTATCTTGCAACAGACCAGTAGTTTTTTGTAGTAATGAGACTGAGGAGAAACCACACAAGTTGTTAATGTGGCCAAACCTAACCACAGATTCAAAGTGTAATTCACCAAAGAGCGTATTTAACAGAATGCACATTATAATAGTACCTTTCACAAGTTGAGGACATCCCACAGCTTATGGAGTGTTGTCAGTGTTGTACACTATTCCAGGAAATGCAATGATCCATTTCTGCGTCATAAGCCTCCAAAATCAGCAACGTTTTAGTGAAGGTGATGGAAGGATAAATATTGGCCAGATCAATTTGGAGATTGCACCCCCCTCTCCACCCTAGCCTGCCACCCCTCTCGGCCCCAATTCCATCTTCTTCAAAATACCATCATGGTATCTTTTACATCCACTTGACAGGACATCAGTGTTACTTGTCATACGAAAGACAGCATTCCTGGCAGTGCAGCACACCTTCAGTATTGCACCAGGAGTTTCAGCCTGGAGTGTAAAGTTGGCACAGTGGTTCGCACTGCTGCCTCACAGCACCAGGGACCCAGGTTCGATCCCCGGCTTGGGTCACTGTCTGTGTGGAGTTTGCATGTTCTCCTTGTGCCTGCACGGGTTTCCTCCTGATACTCCAGTTTCCTCCCATAGATGTGCGGGTTAGGTGGATTGGCTGTAGTGTCAGGGGGACTAGCTAGGGGTAATGTATGTGGTTTATGGGGATGACGCCTGGGTGGGATTGTGGTCAGTGCAGACTTGATGGGCCGAATGGCCTCCTTCTGCACTGTAGGATTCTATGATTCTATGCTCAAGTCCCTGGAGTGGGACCTAAACCCTCAACCATTGATTCAATAATGAGAGTGAACCCACCGAGCCACCACTCACACACCGATCTCTATCTCCTATAATCAATATCAGCTACTCCAATGAAGGTCAACCTGACTTGAAATGTTGGCTCAATTCTCTCTCCACAGATGCTGTCAGGCCTGCTGACATTTTCAGCATTTTCTGTTTCGTGTTAATTTATCTGAAGTAAACTTAATGTTTTTCCAAACACAACACTCCCCCACCACCCCTCCGGCCCCTACTGCATTAATTAGCACCCTATTCAACTTCTGCAAATGGAGTGGGTGGGAGACTACGATTGGGTATAATTAACTCTGATGTTGCCTCTCCTCACTCACTTCCTGAGGGAAAAAAAACCATGCTAAGTGGAAAGAATGGGAAAGTGAAACTAATTGGATAGCTCTTTCACATAAGATGGCATAGGCGCATTGGGCTGAATGGTTTCTTAACGTGCCGTATGATTTTATGAATCTATCCTCACCTCATCTTATTTCTAAAACATTGAAGGCATTTTGTAGTGGGTTAATGGCGATTTATTTATATTTTATTAAGCAGCTTCCTGCATCTGATCACCTTTCTTGCATCTTAAGATGGTCAGTAATACATATTTATTTTCAGACTAGGTATTGTTCTAGCTGTTCTATCACACACTATTGGAAGTGGAAGGGGATGTTTCTTAGAATCAAGGGCCACATATACCCTTCAATTGGTAACATTAATGAATGGATGATGGCTGTAAAATGGTTTGGGATGTCCCGGGGACATAAAGGTGCTGTATAAGTATAATTTTGTTCTGTATATGTGCGTGAGAAGTAGCTAACCAGGCAATCCTAAATCCCACAGATTCTGGGACATGTTTTCCAATAGTCTGGTTTCAGAGCCATTCCATTTACTGCTTGTAAAGTAAGCCTTATTCACAAGCAGGTCTGTGGCCTGCAATCCATCTTTATTTCATTAAGGCATTCACATTCTACCCTGATGAACTGTGTTTAAAATTCAGACAAGTTAAAAAAAACAATGAAACTTGGGGCAAATCCAGACTGTTTTTAACCCTTTCATCACTGCACACCATGAAGAGAAAGTTAGATTCTTTAAGTCATGTACACTGAGTCAACTGAACCATACTTGAACCAGAGAAATGACTCGGATTCAAGTTATCAACAACATCATTTGACTTAGGAGTAAATAAAGAACAGTTAAGCTTTTGTTTGACCAATCAACATCCTCTTCTCTGTAGTATATATTGTTGTGATTGTTTTAAATTTGACATTGTTTTGTCCTGATGAGTGCAAGATGAAAAAACTTCAGCAACATATATCTGTTTTCAGCAATGTTAAAGTTCTGTAATAAGCAACTGTTTGTTACTGAAAGCAAGAATCATCTGAAATAATGTGAAGAAGTGTGAGGGTGAATGAGGAATGATATAAATGGTTAGCAGGAGAATGGCCTCAGGAACTGAGGGAATTAAAGTGGATTGAGCATTTTGCCTCAGTGCTGCCTTATATATATTCTTTCACAGGGCCTGGCAGTGCCCATCCCTAATTGCCCTTGAGAAGGTGATGGTGAGCTGCCTTCTTGAACTGCTGCAGTCCATGTGGTGTAGATACAGTCACAGTGCTGTTAGGGGGGGAATTCCAGGATTTTAGCTCATTGACGGTAAAGGAATGGCGATATATTTCCAAGTAAGGGTGATGAGTGAGTTGGAGTGGAATTTTCAGACAATAGTGTTCCAATAAGTCTGCTGTTCTTGTCCTTCTAGGTAGTGCAGGTCACAGTTTTAGAAGGTGCTGTCAAAAGTGCCTTGGTAAGTTGCGGCAGTTCATCTTGTAAATGGTGCGCGCGGTTGCCACTGTCTGTCAGTGGTGGAGGGAGTGAATGTTGAAGATGGTGAATGTGATACCAATCAAATGGATGGATGGTGTTGTGCATCTTGAGTGTCTTTGCCGCTGTGGGCAAGTGGAGAAAATGCCATTCACTCCTGACCTGTGCCTGGTCGGTGGTGGACAGGCTTTGGGAAGTCAGGGCATGGATTCCCAGGTTGAGAGTAGACAGGTTACACCATGTAAATCTTGAAACTTTTTCTACTGAATCAGTACTGAGGGAGTGCCACACTGTCAGAGGGTCAGTACTGAGGGACTGCCACACTGTCAGAGGGTCAGTACTGAGGGAGTGCTGCACTGTCAGAGGGTCAGTACTGAGGGAGCGCTGCACTGTCAGAGGGTCAGTACTGCGGGAGTGCCACACTGTCAGAGGGTCAGTATTGAGGGTGTGCTTCACCATCAGAAGGTCAGTATTGAGAGAGTGTTGCACTGTCAGAGGGTCTGGACTGAGGGAGTGCCACATTACTTTCTAGAGGGTTGGCATTGACAGTGAGCTGCACTGACATAGTGCCAATATTGAGGAAGTCCTGCACAGTTGTCAGAGTGTCAATACTCAAGAAGAACTGAACAGTTAGTTGGTCAGCACTGAAGGAGCACTGTGACATCAAAGGGGCATAAATGAGGGAGCGCTGCAGTGTTGATGGACTAGTGCTCAGTGTGCTCTGCACTGTTGAAGGAACTGAAGTAAGGAAGTGTTGCTCTATTGGATGGGCAATAGTGATGTAGTTCAGAAGTGATATTGAAACAATATTCTATCTGCCCTCATAGGTGGACATGAACAATCCCATAGCCAGGATTGGTAGAAAACATTGGATATTCCTCCATTTGTGTGTATTTGTGTGATCATGTGCACACATGTGCACATATGTTCATTGTATGTATGCATGCACTGTGACTGTGTGCATATTTATAAGTGTGTGTGCACTGAGATTGAGACCAGTGTAAGTTGTGATGTAATTAGACTAGCCAAATGGGGTTTAGGAACATTATCTACAAAGCAAAATGAGGTGTTAAGTGTGACAAAAGTGTGACCTAGACAGACCAAGGAGCTGTATCTGACAGCACTGTGGATTTTCCTGCATTAATGGAGCTGTACACTCACTGGCACAAGATCAAATATAGAGATTCAGCCAGCAGCACCCACTTTACACAGACACCCAACATCTCTGAAGTAACTCCCAAACATAATAGCAAGGCAGCACAGCACCCACCCTGCTCAGATTCCACACAAATCTTCCCTCACGCTTCACCTGCATTCTGGTTGCAACTCCATCTGGAAACAGGGCGTTCTCTCATTTCCTTAATTGCAAAGATTTTAATTCCTTGAACTGAGGCTGCGATGAGCCCTGCAGATAAACAGAGCTCGCCTGAAATCTGACACCTTGGCACTCAGCACTCTTTCAGGATTATTTTTTGGCAGCAGTTAACTTGTGACACAGACTTTCTGAGTTTCGCACTCTCCACAGATAAAAATTCCAGCATTTAATCTTTTATTTTTGACAGGCTGGCTAATGCTGCAAAAGGTTTGAAGCCAGTGGAAAATCGTGTCATAGTGCCAGGGATAGGTGGTGCTGTTGGCCTCTGAGTATAAGTCAATAGATGTGTTTGGTGGTCTGTGTGTCTTTGGGTGTATATGTTCTCACCTGCCTGTGTGTTTGCATGCTTATGCATGTGGCTGTCGGTGCTTGTGTGTTTGTCTGTGTGTCAGCCAGTGCCCGAATCTATGCATGAGAGTCTATGTCCCTGTATGTATGTATCTCTAAATGTATTAGAACATAAAGCATCGAATATAGAACAGTACAGCACAGAATCAGGCCCCTTGGCCCACAAAGTTGTGCTGAACATCATGCCACATTAAACTAATCCCTTCTACCTGCTTTTGGTCCATATCCCTCTATTCCTTGCACATTCATGTGCTTATCTAAAAGCGCCTTAAACGCTCCTATCGTATCTGTCTGCAGCACCACCCCGATAGCGTATTCCAAACACCTACCACGCTCTGTGTAAAATACTTGCCCCTCACATCTCCTTTGAACTTTCCCCCTCTTACTTTAAGTGCATGTCCCTTAGTATTGGACATTTCAACTCTGGGAAAAAGATTCTGACTATCAACCCTACCTCTGCCTCTCATAATTTGTAGACTTCTATCAGGACCACCCTCAGCCTCCATCGCTCCAGGGAAAACAGTCCTAGTTTGTCCAGCGTCTCCTTATAGCTCATACCCTCTAATCCAGGCAGCATCCTGGTAAACCTCTTCTGCACCCTCTCCAAAGCCTCCACATTCTTCCTGTAATATGGTGACCAGAATTGAATGCAATATTCTAAGTGCAGCCTAACCAAAGTTTTATTAAGTACAACATGACATCCTGACTCTTGTACTCAATGTCCAGACCAATAGTAATAAACATGCCATACACCTTCTTTAGCATCCTATCCACTTGTGTGGCCACTTCCAGGGAGCTATGGACTCAAACCCCAAGATCTCCCTGTACATCAATGCTGTTCAGGCTCCTGCCATTAACTGTATATTTACCCTTAACATCATTTGATCTCCCATAGTGCAGCACCTCACATTTGCCCGGATTAAACTCCATCTGCCATTTCTCCACCCATATCTGCAACTGATCTATATCCTGCTGTATCATTTGACAACCTTTTACACTAACTTCTAACCTACCCATCTACATTTTCATCCAAGTCATTTATACATTTACATATATCACAAATAGCAGAGCTTCCACTACAGATCCCAATGGAACACTACTAGTCACAGACTTCCAACTGGAAAAGTATTCTTCTACCACTACTCTCTGACTTCTATGGGCAAGCCAATTCTGAATCCAAGCGGGAAGTCACCGTGGATCCCATGCATCTTAATCTTCTGGATGGGCCACGAGGGACCTTGTCAAAAGCCTTACTAAAATCCATGTAGACAACATCATTGCCCTACTGTCATCGATCAGCTTCATCATCCTCCTCAAAAAAAGTCAATCAAGTTTGTAAGACATGACGTGCCCCGCACAAAGTCATGCTGACTTTCCCTAATTATGCCATGCTTTTCCAAATGAATATAAATCCTACCTCTAAGAATCTTCTCCAAAAGCTTCCCAACCACCGATGAAAAACCCCATAATTTCCTGGATTATCCCTTTTTCCTTTCTTGAACAGAGGAACATTAGCTACTCACCAGTCCTCCGGGACTTTTCCAGTAGCCAGCGAGGATACAAAGATCTTTATCACGGCTCCAGCAATCTCCTTTCTTGCCTCCCTCAATGACCTTGAGTAGATCCCATCAGGCCTTGGGGATTTATCCACCTTAATGCTCCTCAAGAGACCCAACACCACTTCTTTCTTGATCTCAAACTGCCCTTTCATATTAGCATGTTGCACACTAATCTCACTCTCCTCCACATATTTCTCCTTGGTGAATACAGACACAAAGTATTCATTTAGGATCTCGCCCACGTCCTCTGCTTCCAAACACCAGTTCCTTCCTTTACCCTTGAGTGGTCCTACTCTCTCTCTAGTTATCCTCTTTTTTTAATGTCTGTGTAAAATGCCTTGGATTCTCTTTAACACTACCTGACAAGGTCATTTCATGGCCCCTCCTTGTTCTCCTTATGCCTTGCTTGAGTTCTTTCCTGCTTTTTTTATGTACCTCACGGGCCCTGTCCGATTTTAGCTTCCTAAATCTATATATGCTTCTTTATTCCTTTTAACTGAATTCGCAAACTCCCTTGTTATCCAAGGGTCTCTTACCTTACCATCCTTGCTCTTCCTCCTTACTGCAACATGCTGGTCCTGAGCTCGGGTCAGTAGGTCTTTAAACAACTGCCACATGTCAAATGTGGATTTGTCCGATATCAGCTGCTCCCAATTAACTCTTCCTAACTCCTGCCTAGTTCTATCACAGTTTGCCTTCTCCCAATTTAGTATCTTCCCACAACGTACTGACTTATCTTTATTCATAACTGTCTTGAAACATGAACATGATCACTGTTTCCAAAATGCTCTCTTACTGAAAGGTCAGTCACCTGGCCAGGCTTATTTGCCAATATAGGGTCCAATATGGCCCCTCCTCTAGTTGGACTATCCACATACTGTTTCAAGAAACCCACTTGTATGCACCTAACAAATTTTGCCCTGTCTAAGCCTCTTGCTGTAAGAAAGTCCAGTCAATATTGAGGAAGTTGAAGTCACCCACTATGACAACCCTGTTGTCATTGCATCTTTCCATAATCTGGCTACATATTTGTTCCTCAATGTCCCAGTGGCTGCTGGGAGTCTACTGTCTCATCCCATCAAAATGATTGCACCCTTCTTATTTTGGAGCCCTACCCGTATTGCCTCAGTGGATGAGGCCTCCAGTGTGTCCTCTCTGAGTGAAGATGAGACAATCTCCCTGATTAGTAATGTGACAACTCCACCTCTTTTACCTCACTGTCTATCTCATCTAAAACATCAAAACCCGGGATCATTGAGCAGCCAGTACTAATGGTCTGTCAACCAGGTCTCTTTAATGGCCACAACATTGTGAGTCCATGTACTGGTCCTGGCTCTAAATTCATCTGCCTTATCCATAATACACCTTGCATTGAAATTAACACACTTCAGCTCATCAGTCCAATCATGTTTAGTAACCTGTCCCTGCCTATCCTTCCTTTCAGACTTACTGGTCCTAACATTTACTTTCCCCTGAATTCCTTCATTTGCTGACCTGCTGCTCTGGTTCTCAGAACTCTGCCACTCAGGTCAAACCCTCCAAATAGCGCTGCTGAACCTCCCTGCGAGGATATTGGTTTCTCTTCAGTTTATGTTCAACCCGTCCCTCTTGTACAGGTCACCCCTGCCCCAGAGGAGGTCCCATTGATGCAAGAACCTGAAACCTTGCCCCCTGCACCAGCTCCTTAACCACACGTTCATCTGTCCTCTCTTACTATTCCTTGTCTGACCAGCACATGGCACTGGTAGCAATCCAGAGCTTACTATCCTCGACGTCTTGCTTTTCAGCTTCTTCCCTAACTCCCTATAGTTACTTCACAGGACCTCATGCCTCTTTCAACCTATGTCTTTGGTACCAATGTACACAAGGCTCTCTGTCTGCTCACCCTGTCCCTTAAGAATTTCATACAACCGCTCAGAGACATCTTTGACTTTGGCATCAGGGAGGCATCATACCATCCTGGGGACTTGAACGCAGCCACAGAAATAGGTATCTGTGCCCCTGATCTATCTGTGCCCCTTCTATCATTATTGCTTTCTTGAACTTTGCCCGACCCTGTACTATGAGGTAGCTAAATGGATACAAAATTGGCTTGATGACAAAAGACAGAGGGTGGTTGTAGAGTGTTGTTTTTCAAACTGGAGGCCTGTGACCAGTGGTGTGCCTCAGGGATCAGTGCTGGGCCCACTGTTATTTGTCATTTATATTAATGATTTGGATGAGAATATAGGAGGCCTGGTTAGTAAGTTTGCAGATGACACTAAGATTGGTGGCATAGTGGACAGTGAAGAAAGTTATCTCCAATTGCAACAGGATCTTGATCAAATGAGTTTAATTTAGATAAATGCAACGTGATGCATTTTGGTAAATTGAACCAGGGCATGACTTACTCAGTTAATGGTAGGGTGTTGGGGAGAGTTATAGAACAAAGAGATCTAGGGGTACAAGATCATAGCTCTTTGAAAGTAGAGTCACAGGTGGATAGAGTGATGAAGAAGGCATTCAGCATGCTTGGTTTCATTGGTCAGAACATTGAATAAAGGAGTTTGGACATATTGTTGAAGTTGTACAAGACATTGGTAAGGCCACACTTGGTTCTGATCACCCTATTATAGAAAGGATATTATTAAACTAGAAAGAGTGCAGAAAAAATTTACTAGGACTCTTCCGGGACTTGATGGTTTAAGTTATAAGGAGAGGCCGGATAGACTGGGACTTTTCTCTCTGGACTGCAGTAAGCTTCGGGGTAATCTTATAGAGATCTGCAAAATAATGAAGGGCATAGATCAGCTAGATGCAATATATTTTCCCAAAGGTAAGGGAGTCAAAAATTAGAGGGCATAGGTTTAAGGTGAGACAGGAGAGATACAAAAGGGTTCAGAGGAGCAATTTTTTCACATAGAGGGTGGTGGCTATCTGGAACAAGCTGCCAGAGGCAGTAGTAGAGACGTGTATAATTTTATCTTTTAAAAAGCATTTAGATAGTTACATGGGTAAGATGGGTACAGAGGGGTATGGGTCAAACACGGGCAATTGGGATTGGCTGAGGGTTTAAAAAAGTGGCAGCATGGACAAGCTGGGCCAAAGGGCTGTTTCCATGCTGACTCTGTGACTTTATGACTTTATAGCTGAGTCACCTGTGGTGCCACAGGCCTGGCTGCTGCTGTTATGCTCCCCTAAGAGGCAATTCCCAGCCCCCCCGCCATCCCTTCCCCCTTCCCCCACACCCCTCATCAACCCAACAGTATCTGAAATGGTATCTCTGTTAGCGAGGGGAAAAGCCACTGGAGACTCCTGCAATACCTGCCTGCCTCTCTCGACCGTCACCCATCTACCTGACTGACCACCTCCCTGTAACTCGTATCTATCTCACCTTCTGCCCCGTCTGCTCCTCAGTGTGTTCAACTGCCTGTTGTCCTGTGTGTACTTTTACCTGTGTATGTTTGTATGTCTGTGATGTGCCTCTGAGAATGTGTATCTGTTTGAGTGTGTTTATGTGTATGTCTTGTTATAGCTCAGGTCAGAAACGCCAAAGTGTTCAATGGAGCTTTGCATTTTGAATTTGGCTAGGGTAAGCATGAGATGTTTCACCAGGCATAATTCAAATGGCCCACTCGGGAGTTTTTATCAAACAAAGTTGATTGAAGTATATAGTTAACACATATAGTAAAAAAAATTAGCAAAAACGTTTACCAATTACAAACAAAAACAATCACAGTAATGTATGACCCTTAACAAATATATCCAAAATGTCCCAATCAAACCAACATCCCATAGATAAGACTCTTTCCACAGGTTTAACACAACAAAGACTAATCCTCATGTGAATCCTTTGGTTGGGGAATTGAAATCCTGACTTAGCCTCGTAACTTCTGGATGTACCCAGAAAATTTGAAATCAGAACAGCTGCCCAGAACAACAGGGAGAGAAAGAGATTCCAGGCAAGTCAACCACAAACAGCAGATTTTCCACTTTGGAAGGCTGGAAGCCTTGCTTTCAGCTGACCAGCAGAATTTCCAATACCAGGGAGAGAGAAACACTGCTTTCAGTCTGATGTCTACTTCCTTCTAAACTAAACAGCAGCCAGCAGCCAAACAGAAAATGAAACCTTAAATTCACTAGGAAAGGAAAGGAAAACAGCCCAAAACACATAACCTGCCAACCCGTCTTTCTCCTAACAATGCAGAGTCATAAAACTAATCCCAGAAAGAACCTGAGGTCCATAGTAAAAATAAATAAAACCCCATTTAAACCATTGAAGCAGCTATAAAAGGACTTGTAGTAGATGGCCTGGCGACAATGAGGAAAACAAAATTCCAAAAAAGCCTGCTTATCACTGCGGAGAACATGAGTTAAATTTTTAAAAATTCTTAAAGTTACATTAACGTCACAGCCTGTTTTGTCTGCCGGTGTGTATGTCTATGTGAGAATGTTTTTAACATATACCTATTGTCTATGTGTGTGTCTTCTGACAGTGTGTGTATGTGTGTGTTTTTGGGTATGATTGTGTGACTTGTGTGTTTGTGTGCATCTGTGTGCATTTGCATCCATGTATCTTGGTGTATACGTTTGTGTTTGTTTTTGCATGTATGTGTATGATGGCCAGAATTTTACACTCCCCCCATCCCTCCACTACTCTGTCCCCTACCGTCCGGAGGGGTGGAGTTTGAAATTGCACAGATAAGATTCCATCCAAGATCCTGCTGCCCTGACTTGGCCGTCATTTTTGCCAAAGCAAATGGAAACTTGGATAGGCAACCTGCCCTTATCCCGGTTAAGGCCCTTGAATGGCTACTTAACAGCCCTTTCCTGGCTAGCCTGAATTTTTAGGCTTGCAGGCGGATGACAGATCTAATGGGTGGGGGAACAAAGTTCAATCTTAGACAGAAAGGCAGAGGGTGTCTCCATCAGAAGCCCCCTTTTGACTGGGGACACCATTCCTTGAGGGCCTGGAGACCTCTGGACCTCCATCCACCCTTATCTATATCCAGACATCTATAACATCTCCGTTGCAACCCCTCCTCCCCCCCCCCCACCCCCCTCAGGCCTCCTGTACCCTGTCTCCCACATCCTTTGATCCTTGTCACTTATCTTTCCTCTGTTTGCCAGTACTTAGTTCCCGGCAGCTACCTGTAATGTCTCTTCTGGCCACTGCAGCACTGTTCCTGGAATGTCTGGAGAGCTGCTGGCCAATCCAGGGCAGGACTTCCTCCTGGTGATGGGTAGCAGTTTTGTCTTCTGCCAGTCAATGATTGTTGGAATATGAAATCGCATTGGGCCCCTCATGTGTTTCCTGCCAAGTCCTTGAATCCTGAAAACTCAGTTCATGTTTCTGTTTGTAAACTCATTTGTCGTTTGTGTATATGCTTTTTTGAAATACCAATAAATAAATACAATTAAACTAATAAGAGGGAGTGACAGTGCCTGACAAAGCATTGTAACTAAAACAAAATGTCAAATTAAACCATCGATTCCCCGGAACGCAAAGCTTGCTAGTTGGTATCACTGCTCATCCACTTTTACTTGTTGCTACACATCATCTGAGCAGGAAAGAAAAGGCTTCCATTTCTTTAGTGCCTTTCATAACCACAGGCTCTGCCAAAGTGGTTTATTGCCAATGAGCTCCTAGTACACATTCAATGTTGTAATTTAAGAAATATAACAGCCAACTTGTGTATGGCAGGTTCCCACACGCAGCAATGACATAACTGACTCGGAATCTGTTTTAGCCATGATTGTTGAGGGAAAAATATTGGTCATCAAAGTCTGAAAAACTTTCCTGCTCTTCTTCCAATAGCGTCTGTGGATTCTTTAATGTCCTCCTTGGATTATTATCTCACTTCCAACAGTGTAGTATTCCCTCTGAACTGCCTTCACAAGTGCAGCACACCTTCAGTACTGCCCTTCAGATAGTGCAGCACTCCCTTAGTACTGGCCGTCTGATAGCGCAACACTCCCTCACTACTGACCCTCTGACAATGCGGCACTCCCTCAGTACTGACCCTCTGACAGTGCAGCACTCCCTTAGTACTGGCCGTCTGATAGCGCAACACTCCCTCACTATTGACCCTCTGACAATGCGGCACTCCCTCAGTACTGACCCTCTGACAGTGCTGCACTCCCTCAGTACTGACCCTCTGACAGTGCTGCACTCCCTCAGCACTGACCCTCTGACAATGCAGCACTCCCTCAGTACTGACCCTCTGACAGTGCGGCACTCCCTCAGCACTGACCCTCTGACAGTGCATCACTTCGTCCATACAAACCGTCTAACAGAGATGCTCCCTCTACAGAGAGAGACCCTCTAAAGTTTATTTCTTTATTAGTCACAAGTAAGTCTTACATTAACACTGCAGTGAAGTTACTGTGAAATTCCCCGAGTCAACGCACCTAACCAGCACCTCTTTCAGATTGTGGGAAGAATCCAGAGCACCCGTAGGAGAACCACACAGATACAGGGAGAACGTGCAGACTCCACATAGACAGTGACCCAAGCCAGGAATTGAATCCAGGTTCCTGTCGCTGTGAGGCAGCAGTGCTAATCACTATGCTACCGTGTCACTCCAACAGTGCCTTGCTGTACTACATCATGAGAATTTCCTGGATTTTCTGTTCAAATCTTGGCATCTAACCTGACTTAATGAAATTGCTGCTCCCTGTATTTTAAGCTGTACAATATACCTCAAAGTAACTCCAATTCTTTTATCCAGTACCTCAGGACTCCACTTATGCATTCTTAAGAATTAACCGATGCCACTATTTGACAATAAATCATAAATCAAACTTCATTATTCAGCATCCAGAAACTTGCTTTCAATGTTTCAAAATTTCTCAACAAGTCATTACTAATCAGCCAATAATCCTTCATCCATGTGTTGAAATCCCAGATAAGTGCCCTCTTTTGTTATGACCCCAGTTGCTGGAATAAAAGATCCCAGAATGGAACCCTGGCTCAAAGGAACGCAACTTTAATGTTTTTATCCAATGTGGAGGAACTGAGACACAGCAGCACTAATTAGTTTTTAAAAACATAAAGAAAAATTTATCAAAGGTAGAAAAATTGGATTATAATTTAATGCTCTTTTACTCCATCCCTTAATAGCAAACAGATTTCAACCTTAACATGGATGACAAAGTACATTTGAAGCTACAATGGTCTCATTAGCATGCAAAGTTAATGTTCTCATCAGAATACCCTCAGATGATTGTCATAAGTGAGTTTCCAAATTCAACTCCCAAAATAGTTTTAAAATCTCCTCTCGTAGCAAGTACTTCAGTTAGCGGTTTACAATCTGGAATCCAGGCCAGGTTTTATAAATGACATTTTTGAACAAAGCTTCTGTTCCACTTTAAGCAGTGAGTCAGTTCCAGGATTTTGTATCAATCCCTTTAGGATTTCTTTACATAGACTCTCTTCCACTGTCACACAAATTCTGATATCCAGCCAAAACGTTCTTCCCAATTACTTTATGATTAGCTTCCCAAATGGCAGTAAAACATTCCAAACCTTAGGATTACTTTAGAAATCTTCCTCTAGCATTCCCACTAACTGATCCCTTCTCAGTTCTGTGAGAACAGTATCTTGTTCTGCGCCTAGTTCCTCTTTGTTCTTTTAAATTCAGGCTTCTCTTTATTTCTCCAGTTTCCTTAAGTAGCTGTCATTTTAGATTTCTAGCATTGGCTTTCTTAAACATTACTCCATTGTATGGCTTTTCTTCTAACAAAGCTGAGAGAGATGCTCCCTCTTTAGCTGCCAGTCATCGACAGCTCTAGATTTCAGCTGACACTAAAGATCAAAAGAAAGTTTTTTATTCTTTACCAGGGCCTTTAGTTACAAAGCAACAATATTTAGTCTTCACAATGTAACTCCCTCATTGAGACGTATAAGATGATGAATGGGATGGATAGGATAGAGGTGGAGAGACTCTTCCCACTCAAAAAAGACAGTAGGACTAGGGGGCACAGCCTCAAGATAAAGGGGGGGCGGTTTAGAACGGAGTTGAGGAGGAACTTCTTCACTCAAAGGGTGGTGAATATCTGGAATTCTCTGCCCGTTGAAGTGGTGGAGGCTGCCTCGCTAAATATTTTTAAGAAGCAGGTTGATGGGTTTTTGATAAGAGAGGGGATTAAGGGTTATGGGGAGAGGGCGGGAAAGTGGAACTGAGCCACGACAGATCAGCCATGATCTTATTGAATGGCGGGGCAGGCTCGAAGGGCCAGATGGCCTACTCCTGCTCCTATTTCTTATGTTCTTATGTTCTGTTATAATAGAATTACAGTTGTGACTAAAACCAACCCCCAAACATACAAACATCTATGTCCTGCATGTAACCTAACTATAAATTTCTTTCAGGCACAGAAACATTAAATTAAACTAATCTAAAACTATAGCTTAGTCTCAATTAGGAACAATACTTTTGATACACTAACTAAGCAATTAGTTATCTGGCAGAGGGAAATAGATTTTCATCCCAGCAGTCAGGGCACAGAGAATGTATCCCATCTCAATCTGCTTGATACTTTTCATTTTATTCCACAATTTGTCCTCTCATGAGAAATTGTTCTTCCATTTAATACTGACTAAGGACAGTTCTTTCTTTGATGCTGCTGTGGTCAGCGAGAAATGAGAAATTTGCATGAACCACCAGTTCTAACCCACTGCTGAATTCCCTGATGTCCTGGTTATTTGGGAGCTGAGATACAGTGATTCAACAACATTCAAGAAGCTCAACACCATTCAGTGCAAAGCATGTCAGCACCCCAACCTGCGTTTTAGACATTGATTCCCTCCACCACCACAAAGCAGCAATGTATACCATCGAGAAGATGCAATGCAGCAACTCAACAAGGCTCCTTCGACAGCACCTTCCAAACCCATGACCTCTTATCACCCAGAAGGACAAGGGCAACAGATGCTTGAGAACCACATCAGCTGAAAGTTCCCTCTAAGCAACAAACCATTGTGACTTGGAAATAGATTACCATTCCTTCTCTGTTGCTGAACCAAATCCTGGAATTCCCTTCCTAACAATACTGTGGGTATACCTACACTGCATGAGCTGCAAAGGTTGAAGAAAGCAGCTCATTTTTTGCAAGGGCAATTAGGGAAGGGTGATAAATGTTAGCCTTGCCAGCAGCATTCAAGGGCTTAGAATGTATTTTTAAAAATGGCTCAATCCCTCTTGGATTAGAGTGAAGGATAATACATCAGGCCTTGTTTTCATGATCATTGTCCAGGAACCCCTGGGTGAGAGAGAGAGAGGTTAGCAGCCAGCCAGAGAAGGAGAGGTTCAATTGTGAAGTCTTCTGTTGTTGATTTGCCCACCACTGCTCCATGTCCAGGGTCATGCTTCTAGAATAGACTACTTGGTTCAGTTAGTGGAGTACATAAGCAGTCTGCAGAGTACTGTCCCAATGAAAGTTCAGTGATGACAGGGTGGAGAGGGAAGGAGTTTTATATCTAGTAAGAGATGCACACTCTGAACGAGCACTCCCTCCCGCCTTTCTTCTAGGACCAGTTTGTACAGACATATCCAAATCCCCTGCCTGGAGGCAGTTTTATCAAAGCATTTTGCATTTCTGAATCGTGAGAAGCTTGGGATGTTTAGCTCAAGGTAACAAAAGAAAAGGTAAAATGTACGAAGTGACTGGCAAGGGTCCAAGTAAATCATTCTGTAAATCACGTGGAAGAATGGATTAGGTGAGAATCAGCTCTGCACACAGAGAACACAGTGAGCTTCATAACGGACACACTCACATACATACACTCAAATGCGCACACACATAACACATTGCCACACTCCAATACTCATACACTCACATACTCACTCAGACACTTACGCACACATTCTCATACTCACTCTCACAATCACACTCTCACATTTGCTCACTAGCACACTTGCACACTCAAACATAAACTGCCACTCTCACATTTTCATGCTCAAACATTCACACACTCACTTGTGTAGTCTTACACACTCATACTCACACACACACACATTCTCACTCACACTCACTCAGGTTCATGCTCTCACTCACATAGCCTCAAACCCTTATATTCATGTAGCCTCACACTCACACATTTGTACACTCATATTTGCACACTCCCACATATAGTAATTAGGACTGTGAATGTTGATTGATTTATTTCTTTCTAGACTTCATGGTAAAATCAGCAAACAAGGATATGTTCATTCACTAACACTGAGCCAATGAGGAAAGTGAGGAGAGCAATCTTACTGAACAAATGAAAAAAATGGTTAGAAGCAAGAATTTGATTGGTTGTATTAAATATGTATCAACATGCTATATTTCCCACTTACCCATCTTTGCCACAAATCCCTCAATCTCACCCATCCACCTTCTCCTGATATCCCTCAATGAAATCTACTCACCATCTCCCAATCTCTGTCAGTCCTTCCTACCCATCTTCTCCCCATATCCCTCCATCTCAACTCCCCACCTCCTCCCATATCCCTTCATTTCAACTATCCACTTTCTTCTCTTTTCCCTCAATCTCAAGTATCCATCTTCTCTCTCTATCCTTTAATTTCATCTATCCACCTTCTCCATCTATGCCTCAATCCCACCAACTCACTTTCTCCCGATATCCCTCTATTATCATTTACTCACCTATTTCCCAATATCCTTCAATTCCACCAACCCATAATTTCCCATATCGTTGAATTCCCATCCACTGATGTTCTTCACATAGCCCTCTCAATCCCACCTCCCTACAAGTACCCAAATCTCCACAACATCCAATGGATCTTCTCTGATCTCTGGTCAACCTGGTGAGTGAGAGAGTTTCAATGGTTAATTTCTATCCAAAGTCTAAGTGTTCCTTAACAGAGAACATAGAACACTACAGCAAAAATAGGCCCTTTGGCCCACAAGTTGCGCCAATCATATCCCTACCTACCAGGCCTATCTATAACCCTCAATCCCATTAAATCCCATGTAATCATACAGAAGTCTCTTAAAAGACCTCAATAGATCACCTCCACCACCACCAACGGCAGCCGATTCCACTAACTCACCACCCTCTGAGTGAAGGCGTTTGATAATGTGCCGCACAAGAGGTTATTACAGAAGGTCAGGGGGCATGGAGTTGGGGGTAGGGTGTTAGCGTGGATAGGGGATTGGCTGTCAAATAGGAGGCAGAGAGTGGGGGTCAATGGGTGCTATTCGGATTGGCGGTTGGTGACTAGTGGAGTGCCCCAGGGGTCGGTGCTGGGGCCTCAGCTATTTACCATTTATATAGATGATCTGGAGGAGGGAACCAAGTGTATGGTGTCGGAATTTGCTGATGACACCAAGATTAATGGAACGGCAAATTGTGCGGAGGGTGTGGAAAGTCTGCAGAAGGAACTAGACAGGCTGGGCGAATGGGCCAGGAACTGGCAAATGGAATTTAATGTTGGCAAGTGTGAAGTTGTCCACTTTGGTAGGAATAATGGTAGGAAGGACTATTACTTACATGGCGAAAAACTGCAGCATGCGACGGTGCAGAGGGACCTCAGGGTCCTTGTGCATGAGTTGCAAAAACCCAGCCTGCAGGTGCAGCAGGTGGTCAGGAAGGCAAATGGGATGCTGGCCTTCATAGCGAGGGGGATTGAATATAAAAGTAGGGAGGTCTTGCTGCAGCTGTACAGGGCACTGGTGAGGCCGCAGCTGGAGTACTGTGTGCAGTTTTGGTCGCCGCACTTACGCAAGGATATTTTGGCCTTGGAGGGAGTGCAGAGGAGGTTTACTAGGCTGATACCGGAGCTGAGGGGGTTGAACTATGAGGAGAGGCTGAATGAACTAGGCTTGTACTCGTTAGAGTTTAGATGAATGAGGGGAGATCTCATTGAGACATATAAGATGATGAATGGCATGGATAGGATAGAGGTGGAGAGGCTCTTCCCGCTCAGAGAAGACAGTAGGACTAGAGCACAGCCTCAAGATAAAGGGGGGGCGGTTTAGAACGGAGTTGAGGAGGAACTTCTTCACTCAAAGGGTGGTGAATCTCTGGAATTCTCTGCCAGTTGAAGTGGTGGAGGCTGCCTCACTAAATATATTTAAGACACGGGTTGATAGGTTTTTGATAGGCAAGGGGATTAAGGGTTATGGGGAGAGGGTGGGAAGGTGGAACTGAGACATGACAGATCAGCCATGATCTTATTGAATGGCGGGGCAGCCTGGAGGGGCTAGATGGCCTACTCCTGCTCCTATTTCTTATGTTCTTATGAAAAACTTACCCCTGACATCTCCTCTGTAAGAATATAAGAACATAAGAAATAGGAGCAGGAAGTGGCCATCTAGCCCTTCGAGCCTGCCCCACCATTCAATAAGAACATAAGAACATAAGAAATAGGAGCAGGAGTAGGCCATCTAGCCCTTCGAGCCTGCCCCGCCATTCAATAAGATCATGGCTGATCTGTCGTGGCTCAGTTCCACCTTCCCGCCCTCTCCCCATAACCCTTAATCCCCTCTCTTATCAAAAACCCATCAACCCGCGTCTTAAAAATATTTAGCGAGGCAGCGTCCACCACTTCAACGGGCAGAGAATTCCAGAGATTCACCACCCTTTGAGTGAAGAAGTTCCTCCTCAACTCCATTCTAAACCGCCCCTCCTTTATCTTGAGGCTGTGCCCCCTAGTCCTACTGTCTTTTTTGAGCGGGAAGAGTCTCTCCACCTCTATCCTATCCATCCCATTCATCATCTTATACGTCTCAATGAGATCTCCCCTCATTCTTCTAAACTCCAACGATCGTGGCTGATCTGAAGTGGATCAGTTCCACTTTCCTGCTTTCTCCGCATAATCCTTAATTCCCTTATCTGTCAAAAACCTATCTACCCGTGACTTAAATATATTTAACGAAGTAGCCTCCACCACTTCAACGGGCAGAGAATTCCAGAGATTCACCACCCTTTGAGTGAAGAAGTTCCTCCTCAACTCTGATCTAAACTGCCCCCCAATTATCTTGAGGCTGTGCCCTCTAGTCTTGCTATCCTTTCTAAGCGGGAAGAATCTCGCTACCTCTACCCTATCCATCCCTTTCATTATCTTATACATCTCTATAAGATCCCCCCTCATCCTTCTAAACTCCAACGAGTACAGGCCCAGTCTATTTAGTGTGTCTTCATAGTCCAACCCCCTCATCTCCGGTATCAGCCGAATGAACCTCCTCTGCACTCCCTCCAAGGCCAATATATCCTTGCGCAAGTGCAGCGACCAAAACTGCATACAGTACTCCAGCTGCGGCCTCACCAGTACCCTGTACAGTTGCATCAAGACCTCCCTGCTTTTATATTCTATCCCCCTCGCTATAAAGGCTAACATTCCATTCGCCTTCTTGATCACCTGCTGCACCTGCAGACTGGGTTTTTGCGATTCGTGCACACGGACCCCCAGGTCCCTCTGCACCGTAGCATGCTGCTGCTTTTCACCTTTTAAATAATAATCCCTCCTACTACTATTTCTGCCAAAGTGGATAACCTCACACTTACTAACATTATACTCCATCTGCCAGGTCCTCGCCCACTCACCCAGCCTATCCAGATCCCTCTGCAGACTTTCCACACCCTCCACGCAATTTGCTTTTTCACTCATCTTCGTGTCATCAGCAAATTTCGTCACCCTACACTCAGCCCCCACCTACCATCTATATAAATGGTAAGTAGTTGAGGCCCCAGCACCAATCCCTGCGGCACTCTACTAGTCACCAACTGCCAACCAGAATAGCACCCATTGCTTCCAACTCTCTGCTTCCTATTAGACAACCAATCCTCTATCCACGCTCACACCTTACCCCCAATCCACCCTAACCTTCTGTAGCAGCCTTTTATGAGGCACCTTATCAAACGCCTTTTGAAAATCTAGAAACACCTCATCCACCGGTTCCCCTCTGTCTACTGCATGAGTCACATCCTCATAGAAATCCAATAAATTCGTCAAACACGACTTCCCTTTAACGAATCCGTGGTGCATCTGCTCGACCAAACCATTCTTTTCTAGGTGCCTCGCTATTTCTTTGATGATGGATTCTAGCATTTTTCCAACTACAGATGTTAAACTATAGAACACAGAACATAGAACACTACAGCACAAACAGGCCCTTCGGCCCACAAGCTGCGCCGATCACATCACCTACCAACCTACAGACCTATCTATAACCCTCAATCTCATTAAACCCCATATACTCATCCAGAAGTCTTTTAAAAGACCCCAGCGAGTTCGCCTCCACCACCACTGACGGTAGCCGATTCCATTCACTCACCACCCTCTGAGTGAAAAACTTACCCCTAACATCACTTCTGAACCTCCCTCCCCGCACCTTAAATCTGTGTCCTCTCGTAGCGACCATTTCAACCCGGGGAAATAGCCTCTGAGAGTCCACCCTATCTATTCCTCTCAACATTTTGTAAACTTCTATCAGGTCGCCTCTCAACCTTCGTCTCTCCAGGGAAAAGAGTCCCAGCTCCCTCAACCTAACTTCATAAGGCATGCCTCCCAGTCCAGGCAACATCCTTGTAAATCTCCTCTGCACCCTTTCAATAGCTTCTACATCTTTCCTATAGTGAGGCGACCAGAACTGCGCACAATACTCCAAATGAGGCCTGACAAGGGTCTTATAAAGTTCCAGCATTACCTCCCGACTCCTAAACTCAATCCCTCGATTAATGAAGGCCAGTACACCATACGCCTTCTTGACCACCTCCTCCACCTGCGAGGCCGATTTAAGAGTCCTGTGGACCCGGACCCCAAGATCCTTCTGCTCCTCAACACTACTCAGACTTCTGCCCTTGATAGTGTACTCGTTCATCCCGTTGGTTCTGCCAAAATGGACGACTACACATTTATCCGCGTTGAAGTCCATCTGCCACTTCTCCGCCCAGTCCTGCATCCTATCTATGTCCTGCTGCAACTTTTGCCATCCTTCCAGATCATCCACAACACCACCGACCTTCGTGTCATCAGCGAACTTACTTACCCATCCCTCCACTTCCTCATCCAGGTCATTTATGAAAATGACAAACAACAAGGGTCCCAGAACAGATCCTTGAGGCACTCCGCTGGCTGGTGACTATCCAGCCTATAATTCCCTGACTTTTGTCTGCTACCTTTTTTAAACAGCGGCGTAACATTAGCCGTTTTCCAATCTTCCGGCACTTGCCCAGGATCCAGCAAATTTTGCTAAATAATTACTAAGGCATCCATTATCACCTCTGCCATTTCCTTCAGAACTCTGGGATGTATTCCATCCGGTCCTGGGGACTTGTCCACCTTCAGTCCCATTAGCCTATCAAGCACTACGTCTTTAGTGACAGTAATCACATTCAGGCCCTCAACTCCTACCATCCTTCTATCTTTAATATCCGGCAAACTATTCGTGTCCTCCTCCGCGAAGACCGAGGCAAAAAACTTATTTAAAGCCTCAGCCATTTCCTCATCTCCCACTGCTAAGTCTCCCCTCTCATCCTTTAAGGGTCCAACATTCACTTTAGCCAGCCTTCTCTTCTTTATATATTTGTAAAAACTTTTACTATCCTTTTTCATATTTAGTGCTAGTTTAGCTTCATAGTCTATCTTTCCTTTCTTTATCACCTTCTTAGTCATTCTTTGTTGATTTTTAAATTTTTCCCAAATTTCTAATCGCCCACTACTTTTAGCCACTCTGAACGCATCAGCTTTTAATAAGATCCCTAATTCTACCTGCCTCATTACACAACACCAGATCTAAGATAGCTCGTTCCCTCGTAGGTTCCGTCACATACTGTTCAAGAAAACTATTCCGACAGAATTCCAAGGACTCTTCCTCAAGCCCACCCTGTCCGGCATGGGTCATCCAATCAATATGCAGATTAAAATCCCCCATATTTATCGCTGTTCCATTTCTGCACGCATCATTTATTTGCTTGTTTATAGCCCGCCCCACTTCTAAGTTATTATTTGGGGGCCTATAGACCACACCCACCAGCGTCTTCATCCCCTTACTATCCTTATCTCCACCTACAATGATTCCACGTTTTGCTCTTTGGAGCCTATATCTTCCCTTACTACCACCTTGATATTATCCTTAATTAACAGAGCTACCTCACCTCCTTTTCCCTCCCATCTATCCTTCCTAAACACCTGATACCCCTGGACATTCCGCTCCCAGTCCCTGTCACCTTGCAACCACGTTTCCGTAATGGTCACTAGATCATATCCATTTCTGCTGATCTGCACCATCAGCTCATTCACTTTGTTCTGAATGCTTCGTGCATTCAGGTCAAGTGTCTTTATACCAGCCTTTATCTGGACCTTATTTGAAGGAACGCTACTTACCTCTCTCATGCCCCTTACTCCTTTTATTATTGGGGCATCCTCAACATTTTCCCGTGCCCTTACCCACTCCTTTACTTTAGATTTTGTAACTTCTCCCAACCCTGCACCCTCTCCCCCCCAATTAGTTTAAAGCCCTATCTACAGTCCTAGTTATGTGATTTGCCAGGACTCTGGTCCCGACTCTGTACCAGGAGTCTGTACCGACTGCCCAGCACCTTAAACCTGTGTCCTCTCGTAGCGACCATTTCAGCCCTGGGAAATAGCCTCCAAGAATCCACCCTATCTATACCTCTCAACATCTTATAAACCTCTATCAGGTCGCCTATCAACCTTCGTCTCTCCAAGGAGAAAAGACCTAGCTTCCTCAACCTATTCTCATAAGGCATGCCTCCCAATCCAGGCAATATCCTTGTAAATCTCCTCTGTACCCTTTCAATAGCTTCCACATCCTTCTTGTAGTGAGGCGACCAGAACTGCGCACAATACTCCAAGTGGGGTCTGACAAGGGTCTTATGAAGGGTCTGCCTTCTTTTTCCTTAATTTAGCAATTAACTGAAAATTATGACTTAAGTTGAGAGACACTAGTTTTATTTCGGCATTAAAACAAGGTTATACAAGCTCCCCAAAAGTAGCTGCAGCTAGTTCATTAGATAGCAAGCTCAAACTGGCTTTTAGAAGCTTCAATCAGTTGTTCTGTCTGCATTTAGTGTTGCTGAGTGTAAAGTGGGAGTTTGATGCCCCCTTTCTTTTTCTACCTTTTTCAGCCCCTGGTAGATCGTTCTTACTTTGATGCAGAGGAAAATGCTAATTGGTAAGTTATTCTAATTATAGCAAATAGTTTTTAAAGTTATGGAATGGCAGGTCAGCTCAGTCCAATGGGATGTACATCCTGTGGTATGTGGGAAGTCATGGATAAACCACTAGTCTAAGATCCAGTTACCTGCAGGAAGTACAACTGGCTGCTGATGTTTCAGCTCTGGGTTTTAGAACTCATGAGGCGGCTAATAACCACATGGATGGCATGTTTCGGGAGATGGTCACACTGAAGGCCAGGAGCATGCAGGCAGAGAGGGAATGAGTGACTCACATATAGCCTAAGAAAAGTAGGCAGATCATGCAGGAATCCCCTGACACTGTCTTGTTTCTGATTGTTTTTAAATTTTGGATACTGGTGAGGGTAATAATTTGTCAGAGAAGTTCAGTCAGAGCTAAGTCAGTAGTAACTTGGGTGGTCATCTGCACAGTTCTGTGGGTAGAGAGTTCCAAAGATTCACAATCTTCTGAGTTAAAAAACAATCTCCATCCCAAATGGCTTCCCCCTTATTTTGAAGTTTTGTTTGACTCTCAATCAAGAGAAACTCATACCTGCATCTACCTGCCTATGCCCTTAACTGCACTTAAGAGGAGTCATATTAGACTAGAAATGTTAACTCTTGTCTCTCTCAGCAGATACTTCAGATTTGTTGAGGTTTTCCAGCTTTTATATCAGGTTTCCAGCATCCACAATATGTTACTTTTTAAAACTATTTTGCAGGTTTCAATAAGATCACCTCTCATTCTCTAAAAATCTAGAGAACACAGGCCCAGTTTTCCCAATCCTTCTTCATAGGACTGTCCCAGGAGCAAGCTCAAAGGGTTGAATTTGCTTACATCTGCTCCAAGTTCCTATGTTCCTATTCACTCTATGGCAATTATATCCTGAAGCAAGTGGACCAGAACTGTGCATAGAACTCCAGGTGCAGTCTAACCAAGCTCCTACATGACACAAGGCCCACTGGCCTCTGTACTGAAATCATCTTGCGATAAAGGCCAACATTCCATTAGCCTTCAAAATAACTTACTGCACCTGCTTTCTAATTTCCTACCATATAAGAAATACTCACAAGGAGCACATCTGTTTCTCCTTCCAAAATGGATTACCTCACATTTTTACATATTATATTCCATCTGCTACATTCCTGTCCACTCACAAAATCTGTCCAAGTTTCTTTGCATATTGCTCAACTCACATTCCCGCCTAGCTTTGTATCATCCACGAACTTGGAAATATCCATTTCATCCCCACATCCAAATTATTGACATAGAATAAAGAACAAAGAAAATTACAGCACAGGAACAGGCCATTCAGCCCTCCAAGCTTTCACCGACCATGCTGACTTAACTAAAAATCCCTACCCTTTCAGGGACCATATCCCTCTATTCCCACCCTATTCATGTATTTGTCAAGTTGCCCCTTAGAAGTCACTACCATATCTGCTTCCACTACCTCCCCTGGCAATGAGTTCTAGGCACCCACCACCCTCTGTCTAAAAAATCTGCCTCGTACATCTCCTTTAAACCTTATCCCTCACACCTCAAACCTGTGCCCCCTAGTAATTGACTCTTCCACCCTGGGAAAAAAACTTCTGACTATCCTCTCTGTCCATTCCTCTCATAATCTTGTAGACTTCTATCAGGTCACCCTTCAACCTCCATCGTTCCAGTGAAAACAAACCAACTTTCTCCAACGTCTCCTCATAGCTAATACCCTCCATACTAGGCAACATCCTGGTAAATCTTTTCTATACCTTCTCCAAAGTCCCCACATCCCTCTGGTAGTGCAGCGACCAGAATTAAACACTATATTCCAAGTGCAGCCTAACTAAGGTTCGATAAAGCTGCAACATGACTTGCCGATTTTTAAACTCAATGCCCTGGCCAATGAAAGCAAGCATGCTGTATGCCTTCTTGACTACTAATGGCTTCTCTTTTATTTTGAAGTTTTGCTTGACTGTCCAAATATTGTAAATAACTGGGGCCCCTAAGTACTGATCCTTGTGGAACCCCCTCCAGTCATATCCTGCTAATGCAAGAATGACCCATTTATTCCTACTCTCTGTTTTCTGTCTCTCAGCTGAACCGCAGTCTATGAAAGTATGTTGCTTCCTATCCCATTTACTTTAATTTTAATAATTAACCTTCTATGGGGAACTTTATCAACAATCTCCCAAACATTTCAAGTATGCTACATCCTGTGACTCCCCTTTAGCAGTTCTGGAAATAACATCCTCAAAAATCTCAAATGGTTTGTTAACCAGGATTCCCCATTCATAAGATAAAAGCAAAATTCTGTGGATGCTGGAATCTGAAACAAAAACAGAAAATGCTGGAAAATCTCAGCAGGTCTGACAGTATCTGTGGAGAGAGAATAGAGCCAACATTTCAAGTCCAGATGACCCTTTGTCAGAGCGAAGAGCAAAGAAAATCAGCAGAGATTTGGGGTGGAGTTTGACAAAGGGAATATAAACGAGGATACAGAAGGCCGAGAAGGTGCTAAGAGTGTTCATTAAGTGATTGGAATGCGAGAATGACAGAACAGAGGTACAGATTGTTAAAGGACTGCCTGAGGTATGTGGCAGTTGCATTGAAGGGGGAAAGGCCCAGATCAGCAGAAATGGATATGATCTAGTGGCCATTACGGAAACGTGGTTGCAAGGTGACAGGGACTGGGAGTTGAATGTCCAGGGGTATAAGGTGTTTAGGAAGGATAGACAATAGGAAAAAGGGGGTGGGGTAGCTCTGTCAATTAAGGATAATATCAGGGCGGTAGTAAGGGAAGATATAGGCCCCAAACAGCAAAACGTGGAATCGTTGTGGGCGGAGATAAGGAATAGTAAGGGGAGGAAGACACTGGTGGGTGTGGTCTATAGGCCCCAAATAATAACTTAGAGGTGGGGAGGGCTATAAAGAAGCAAATAATTGATGTGTGCAGAAACGGAACGGCAATAATTATGGGGGATTTTAATCTGCATATTGATTGGATGACCCAAGTCGGACGCGGTGGGCTTGAGGAAGAGTTCTTGGAATGCTGTTGGGATAGTTTACTTGAACAGTATGTGACGGAACCTACGAGGGAGCGAGTTATCTTAGATCTGGTGCTGTGTAACGAGACAGGTAGAATTAGAGAGCTTCTTGTGAGGGATCCTCTTGGAACGAGTGATCATTGTATGGTTGAATTTCTGATGCAGATGGAGGATGAGAAAGTAGGGTCCCGAACCTGTGTCCTCTGAACGGAGGGGAGTATGATAGGATAAGAGCGGAATTGGCGAATGTAGATTGGGGGTGCAGATTGGTTGGTAGGACGGCTGAGGAACCGTGGAGGATTTTTAAGGAGATCTTTTTCGGTACTCAGCAGAAATATATTCCGATGGTAAAGAAGGACTGTAGGAGAAGGGATAACCGGCCGTGGTTATCGAAGGAAATAAAGGAGAGTATTAAATTAAAAGCTGATGCGTTCACAGTGGCTAAAAATAGTGGGCTATTAGAAGATTGGGAAAGATTTAAAAATCAACAAAGAATGACTAAGAAGGTGATAAACAAATGAAGCTAAACTAGCTCTAAATATAAAAAATGACAGTAAAAGTTTTTACAAATATATAAAGAAGAGGAGGCTGGCTAGAGTGAATGTTGAACCCTTGGAGGATGAGAGGGGGGATTTAGCGATGGGCGATGAGGAAATGGATGAGATTTAAATACGTTTTTTGACTCGGACTTCATGGAGGAGGACACGAATAGTTTGCTGGATATTAAAGATAGAAGGATGGTAGGAGGGGAAGTGGAACAGCAAATTGTGCGGAGGGTGTGGAAAGTCTGCAGAGGGATCTAGATAGGCTGAGCGAGTGGGTGAGGACCTGGCAGATGGAATACAATGTTGGCAAGTGTGAGGTTATCCACTTTGAACAAAGAACAACCCAGCACGGGAAACAGGCCCTTTGGCCCAACGAGCCCGCGCCGCCGCATCACCCTACACCTATTCTACCCTGCATGTCTACAAATGGAACCCCTAACTTAGCCAGATTCAGGGGAGAATAGTGTCAATTTGGTAAAACCAATCAGCCTAAGAGCACATCTTTGGGGTGTGGGAGGAAACCGGAGCGCCCAGAGGAAACCCACGCAACCACAGGGAGAATGTGCAAACTCCCACAGACACAGGCCCAAATCCATGTATCTGCACAGCTAGCAGTGCTAGTCACCGAGCTGTTGCGGCGCCCGTCTACCGGTCCAGGATCAAGCACACACACCGACACGAAGTACTAGGCCACTCCCGGAACTTCCAAGAGCAGCCCACGGACGACCCACCGTGTGCATGCCCCTCGTTTGACACGAGGTGGACCTCCACCTGCGGAATAAAAAGACAAAAACATTAATCTTACAAGCCTGCTTTTCCGGTGTCTCCCGAGGTTCTAACCTTATTTAATAGCCCCTACCATAACCCTCCATCCTCGTTTCACTCATGTGTCTATCTAACTGAACCTTAAACGAGTCCAACGTTCCTGCCTCCACCACCCTACTCGGTAGCGCATTCCATACCCCCACAACTCTCTGCGTAAAGAACCTTCCTCTCACTTCCAAATTATACCTCTCCCCCCTCACCCTTAAATCATGACCTCTCGTGTTTGTACCCAGTCTACGGAGCAGTCTCTCACTATTAACTCTATCTATTCCCTTCAGTATCTTATATACCTCTATCATGTCCCCCCTCAATCTCTGTCTTTCCAAGGAGAATAGTCCCAGTTTCTCCAACCTTTCCTCGTAACCCAGCCCCTCCATGCCAGGCAACATCCTGGTACATAACAACAAAAGAACGTAAGAAATAGGAGCAGGAGTAGGCCATCTAGCCCTTCGAGCCTGCCCCGCCATTCAATAAGATCATGGCTGATCTGTTGTGGCTCAGTTCCACTTTCCCGCCCTCTCCCCATAACCCTTAATCCCCTCTCTTATCAAGAACCCATCAACCCGCGTCTTAAAAATATTTAGCGAGGCAGCCTCCACCACTTCAACGGGCAGAGAATTCCAGAGATTCACCACCCTTTGAGTGAAGAAGTTCTTCCTCAACTCCGTTCTAAACCGCCTCCCCTTTATCTTGAGGCTGTGCCCCCTAGTCCTACTGTCTTTTTTGAGCGGGAAGAGTCTCTCCACCTCTATCCTATCCATCCCATTCATCATCTTATACGTCTCAATGAGATCTCCCCTCATTCTTCTAAACTCTAACGAGTACAAGCCTAGTTTATTCAGCCTCTCCTCATAGCTCAATCCCCTCAACTCCGGTATCAGCATAGTAAACCTCCTCTGCACTCCCTCCAGGGCCAAAATATCCTTGCGCAGGTGCGGCGCCCAAAACTGCACACAGTACTCCAGCTGCGGCCTCACCAATGCCCTATACAGCTGCAGCAAGACCTCCCTACTTTTATATTCAATCCCCCTCGCTATGAAGGCCAGCATCCCATTCGCCTTCCTGACCACCTGCTGCACCTGCAAGCTGGGTTTTTGCGACTCATGCCCAAGGACCCCGAGGTCCCTCTGCACCGTCGCCTGCTGCAGTTTTTCGCCACGTAAGTAATAGTCCTTCCTACCATTCTTCCTACCAAAGTGGACCACCTCACACTTGCCAACATTAAATTCCATTTGCCATTTCCTGGCCCATTCGCCCAGCCTATCTAGATCCTTCTGCAGACTCTCCACACCCTCCGCACAATTTGCCTTTCCCCCAATCTTGGTGTCATCGGCAAATTTCGACACCCTGCACTCGGTTCCCTCCTCCAGATCATCGATATAAATGGTAAATAGCTGAGGCCCCAGCACCGACCCCTGGGGCACCCCACTAGTCACCAACCGCCAATCCGAATAGCACCCATTGACCCCCACTCTCTGCCTCCTATTTGACAACCAATTCTCTATCCACGCTAACACCCTACCCCCAAAACCTCCTCCGCACCCTTTCCAGAGACTCCACGTCCTTCCGGTAGTAAGGTGACCAGAACTGGACGCAGTACTCCAAATGCGGTCTAACCAACATTCCGTACAACTGAAGCATTAGACGGCAGCTTTTGTACTCTATACCCCTTCCTATAAAGGCTAACATTCCATACGCCTTCCTAACAACCTTCTCAACTTGTGACGCAGCCTTCATGGATTTGTGAACCTGCACTCCCAGGTCCCTCTGTATGTCTATACTCCTAATCTGTCTACCTTTTATCACATAGCTCCTCTCTGCATTATTCCTTCCAAAATGCATCACCTCGCATTTGTCAGGATTAAATTCCATCTGCCACCTATCTGCCCAATGCACCAACCTATCTATATCCTGTTGTATCACCTGACAATCCAGTTCAGTACCCGCCAACCCTGCCATCTTGGTGTCATCAGCAAACTTGCTGATCACACCACCTACGCTCTCTTCCAAGTCATTTATGTATACTACAAAGAGGAGAGGTCCCAGTACTGAGCCCTGCGGCACACCACTGGTCACTGGCCTCCAGCCCGACAAGGTACCCTCCACAACTACCCTCTGTCTCCTATTACCCAGCCAGTTCTCAATCCACCTAGCTACCTGGCCTCGTATCCCATGCGCCTTAACCTTTTCTACCAGCCTACCATGAGGGACTTTGTCAAACGCCTTACTGAAATCCATATAGATGACATCAACGGCTCTCCCATCGTCAACCGTTTTTGTCACCTCCTCAAAGAATTCCACCAGATTCGTAAGGCAAGACCTCCCTCTAACAAAGCCATGTTGCCTATCCCAAATCAGATCGCAACGCTCCAAATGTTCATACATCCAACCCGTAAGTATTTTTTCCATTAATTTCCCTACCACCGATGTCAAACTCACCAGTCTATAATTTCCAGGGTTATCCCTACTACCTTTTTTGAACAGCGGTACCACATTTGCTACCCTCCAGTCCTCTGGGGCCTCACCTGTGTCCAAAGAAGAGACAAAGATTTGCGCCAGAGGCCCAACAATTTCATCTTTCACCTCCCTAAGCAGCCTGGGATAAATACCATCAGGCCTCGGAGCTTTATCCGTCCTTACGCTACCGAAAAGCCCTAGCACTTCCTCCCTCGTAATAGATATCTCCTGCAACTGATCCTCAGCTCCCTTCAAGAGACCCTTTGGTAGGAATAATAGTAGGAAGGACTACTACTTACAGGGCGAAAAGCTGCAGCAGGCGACGGTGCAGAGGGACCTGGGAGTCCTTGTGCATGAGTCGCAAAAACCCAGCCTACAGGTGCAGCAGGTGGTCAGGAAGGCAAGTGGGATGTTGGCCTTCATAGCGAGGGGGATTGAATATAAAAGTAGGGAGGTCTTGCTGCAAGAGGAGAGCCGGTGGATGTGGTCTTTCTTGATTTTCAGAAGGTGTTTGACAAGGTACCTCACAAGAGGTTATTGCAAAAGGTCAGGGGACATGGAGTTGGGGGTAGGGTGTTAGCGTGGATAGAGGATTGGTTGTCAAATAGGAGGCAGAGAGTGGGGGTCAATGAGTGCTATTCGGATTGGCGGATGGTGACTAGTGGAGTGCCCCAGGGGTCGGTGCTGGGGCCTCAGCTATTTACCATTTATATAGATGATCTGGAGGAGGGAACCGAGTGTAGGGTGTCAAAATTTGCTGATGACACCAAGATTGGTGGAACGGCAAATTGTGCGGAGGGTGTGGAGAGTCTACAGAAGGATCTAGATAGGCTGGGCGAATGGGCCAGGAAATGGCAAATGGAATTTAATGTTGACAAGTACGAGGTGGTCCACTTTGGTAGGAATAATGGTAGGAAGGACTATTACTTACGTGGCGAAAAACTGCAGCAGGCGACGGTGCAGAGGGACCTCGGGGTCCTTGTGCATGAGTCTCAAAAACCCAGCTTGCAGGTGCAGCAGGTGGTCAGGAAGGCAAATGGGATGCAGGCCTTCATAGTGAGGGGGATTGAATATAAAAGTAGGGAGGTCTGGCTGCAGCTGTATAGGGCATTGGTGAGGCCGCAGCTGGAGTACTGTGTGCAGTTTTGGGCGCCGTACTTACACAAGGATATTTTGGCCTTGGAGGGAGTGCAGAGGAGGTTTACTAGGCTGATGCCGGAGTTGAGGGAGTTGAGCTATGAGGAGAGGCTGAATAAACTAGGCTTGTACTCGTTAGAGTTTAGAAGAATGAGGGGAGATCTCATTGAGACGTATACGATGATGAATGGGATGGATAGGATAGAGGTGGAGAGACTCTTCCCGCTCAGAAAGGATGATAGGACTAGGGGGCACAGCCTCAAGATAAAGGGGGGGTGGTTTAGAACGGAGTTGAGGAGGAACTTCTTCACTCAAAGGGTGGTGAATCTCTGGAATTCTCTGCCCGTTGAAGTGGTGGAGGCTACCTCGCTAAATATTTTTAAGACGCGGGTTGATGGGTTTTTGATAAGAGAGGGGATTAAGGGTTATGGGGAGAAGGCGGGAATGTGGAACTGAGCTACGACAGATCAGCATGATCTTGTTGAATGGCGGGGCAGGCTCGAAGGGCTAGATGGCCTACTCCTGCTCCTATTTCTTATGTTCTTATGTTCTTATGTAACTGTACAGGGCACTGGTGAGGCCGCAGCTGGAGTACTGTATGCAGTTTTGGTCGCCGCACTTGCGCAAGGATATTTTGGCCTTGAAGGGAGTGCAAAGGAGGTTCACTAGGCTGATACCGGAGTTGACGGGGTTGAGCTATGAGGAGAGGCTGAATAGACTGGGCTTGTACTCGTTAGAGTTTAGAAGGATGAGGGGGGATCTCATTGAGACGTATAAGATGATGAAAGGGATGGGTAGGGTAGAGGTGGTGAGGTTCTTTCCACTCAGAAAGGATAGCAGGACTAGAGGGCACAGCCTCAAGATAAGGGGGGGCAGTTTAGAACAGAGTTGGGGAGGAACTTCTTCACTCAAAGGGTGGTGAATCTCTGGAATTCTCTGCCCGTTGAAGTGGTGGAGGCTACCTTGCTAAATATATTTAAGACGCGGGTAGATAGGTTTTTGGTGGGCAAGGGGATTAGGGGTTATGGGGAGAAAGCGGGAAAGTGGAACTGAGCCACGTCAGATCAGCCATGATCTTATTGAATGGCGGGGCAGGCTCGAAGGGCTAGATGGCCTACTCCTGCTCCTATTTCTTATGTTCTCATGTTCTTATGAGTTGAGGGCCTGAATGCGATTACTGTCACTAGAGAGGTAGTGCTTGAAAAACTAATGGGACTAAACATAGAACATAGAACATAGAACATTACAGCGCAGAACAGGCCCTTCGGCCCACGATGTTGCGCCGACCAGTTAAAAAACAATGACCCTCTAACCTAAACCAAACCCTTTCCATCCATAAACCTATCCACGGATCTCTTAAACGCCCCCAAACTAGGCGCATCCACAACTGCAGCAGGCAGGGCATTCCAATCCCTCACCACCCTCTGGGTAAAGAACCTACCCCTGACATCCGTCCTATAACTACCACCCCTTAATTTGAAGCTATGCCCCCTCGTGCTAGCTTTCTCCATCCGAGGAAAAAGGCTATCACTGTCCACCCTATCCAAACCTCTGATCATCTTATATGTTTCAATAAGGTCCCCTCGCAGCCGCCTTCTTTCTAAGGAAAACAACCTCAAATCCCTCAGTCTCTCCTCATAGGACCTCCCCTCCATACCAGGCAACATCCTGGTAAACCTCCTCTGCACCCTCTCCAAAGCCTCCACATCCTTCCTATAATGTGGGGACCAGAACTGCACACAATACTCCAAGTGCGGCCACACCAGAGTTTTGTACAGTTGCAACATGACGCTGCGGCTCTTAAATTCAATCCCCCTACCAATAAACGCCAAGACACCGTATGCCTTCCTAACAACCCTATCTACTTGATTCCCAACTTTCAGGGATCTATGTACACATACACCTAGATCCCTCTGTTCATCCACACTATTCAGAGTCCTACCATTAGCCCTATACTCTACACATCCATTATTCCTACCAAAGTGAATTACCTCACACTTTTCCACATTAAACTCCATCCTCCACCTCTCGGCCCAGCTCTGCAACTTGACCAAGTCTCTCTGTAGATTAAGACACCCTTCCTCACTATCTACCACACCTCCGACTTTGGTGTCATCAGCAAATTTACTAATCCACCCAGCTATACCCTCATCCAGATCATTTATAAAAATTACAAACAGCAGTGGCCCCAAAACAGATCCCTGAGGCACACCACTCGTAACTGAACTCCATGTCGAATACTTACTATCAACCACTACCCTCTGTCTCCTATCCACCAGCCAATTCCTAATCCAATTTCCTAAATCACCCTCAATCCCATACATCTGCATTTTCTGCAGAAGCCTACCATGGTGAACCTTATCAAACGCCTTACCAAAGTCCAAATACACCACGTCAACTGCCTTACCCCCATCCACCTCTTTGGTCACTTTCTCAAAAAACTCAATAGGTTAGTAAGGCACGACCTACCCTCCACAAAACCATGCTGACTATCTCCAATCAATTCATTACTCTCCAAATAACTATAAATCCTATCCCTAATAATTTTTTCTAAAACCTTACCCATAACAGAAGTAAGACTCACTGGTCTATAATTCCCGGGGAAGTCTCTGATCCCCTTCTTAAACAATGGGACAACATTCGCTAACCTCCAATCTTCTGGCACTATACCGGTGACCAACGACGACCTGAAGATCAGAGCCAGAGGCTCTGCAATCTCCTCCCTTGCCTCCCAGAGAATCCTAGGGCAAATCCCGTCCGGCCCAGGGGACTTATCTATTTTCAAACCCTCAAGAATAAAATAACTAGCACATCCTCCTTGTCAACCGCAATACTGTCCAGTTTACAACCCTGTAACCCAGTGTTCTCCACAGCTACATTTATGTCCCCCTGCGTGAACACCGAAGAGAAATATTGGTTCAATGCCTCTCCAATCTCTTCCGGTTCCACACATAAATTCCCACTGCTGTCTCTAACTTGCCCTAATCTTGCCCTAACCAACCTTTTGTTCTTAACATATCTATAGAATGCCTTAGGATTCTCCTTAATCCTATCAGCCAAAGTCTTCTCATGTCCTCTTTTAGCCCTTCTTTACTCTCTCTTTAACTCCCTCCTAGCCAATCTAAAGCTCTCCAGTGCACTATCTGAGCCCTCAAGTCTCATCTGGACATAAGCCTCCTTTATCTTTTTAACCAGCGAATCAACTTTCCTCGTGCACCACGGTTCCCTAGCTCGACCAATACCTCCCTGCCTGACAGAGACATACATATCAAGGACTCGCAGTAGCTGCTCCTTGAAAAAACTCCACATTTCGGACGTCCCGAGACCCTGTAGTCTCCTAGTCCAACCTATGCTTCCTAATTCTCTCCTAATAGCCTCATAATTACCCTTCCCCCAGCTAAAACTACTGACCCGAGGCTCCTGCCTATCCCTTTCCATCACTAAGGTGAACGTAACCGAATTGTGGTCACTATCACCAAAATGCACACCAACTTCCAAGTCTAGCACCTGGTCTGGCTCATTTCCCAGCACCAAATCCAATATAGCCTCACCTCTAGTTGGCCTGTCAACATACTGAGTCAAGAAACCCTCCTGTACGCTTTGTACAAAAACTGACCCCTCTAAGGAGTTAGAGCTATAGCTATTCCAATCAATATTAGTAAAGTTAAAGTCCCCCATAACAATTACCCTATTACTTTCACTCCTATCCAGGATCGTCTCCGCAATCCTTTCCTCAACCTCTCTAGAACTCTTAGGAGGTCTATAAAAGACTCCCAACAGGGTGACCTCTCCTCTCCTATTTCTAACCTCAGCCCATACTACCTCAACAGACAAGTCCTCATCAAACTTCCTCTCTGACACCGTGATACAATCCTTGACTAATAATGCTACCCCTCCCCCCCTTCTACCTCCTTCTCTACTCCTACTGAAGCATTTGAACCCCGGAACCTGCAACAACCATTCCTGACCCTGCTCTATCCATGTCTCTGAAATGGCCACAACATCAAAGTCCCAGGTACTGATCCACGCAGGTGGACAAGTCCCTAGGACCGGATGGAGTGGATCCCAGGGTTCTGAAAGAAATGGCAGAGGTGATAGTGGATGCCTTAGTAGTTATTTATCAAAATTCACTGGACTCCGGGGAAGTGCCGGAAGATTGGAAAACGGCTAATGTTATGCCGCTGTTTAAAAAAGGTAGCAGGCAAAAGGCAGGGAATTATAGGCCGGTTAGTTTAACATCTGTAGTTGGAAAAATGCTAGAATCCGTCATCAAAGAAGAAATAGCGAGGCACCTCGAAAAGAATGGTTTGATCGAGCGGACGCAGAACGGATTCGTTAAGGGGACGTCATGTTTGACAAATATATTGGATTTCAGGGGTAGGTTCTTTACCCAGAGGGTGGTGAGGGATTGGAATGCCCTGCCTGCTGCGGTTGTAAATGCGCCTAGTTTGGGGGCGTTTAAGAGATCCGTGGATAGGTTTAGGGACGAAAAGGGATTGGTTTGGGTTAGTGGGTCATTGTTTTTTAACTGGTCGGCGCAACATCGTGGGCCGAAGGGCCTGTTCTGCGCTGTAATGTTCTATGTTCTATGTTGTGTGAGGATGTGACAGAGGGGAACCGGTGGATGTGGTGTTTTTAGATTTCCAAAAGGCGTTTGATAAGGTGCCTCACAAAAGATTGCTACAGAAGGGTAGGGTGCTCGGAGTTGGGGGTAAGGTGTTAGCGTGGATAGAGGATTGGCTGTCTAATAGGAAGCAGAGAGTTGGAAGCAATGGGTGCTATTCTGGTTGGCGGTTGGTGACTAGTGGAGTGCCGCAGAGATGGGTGCTGGGGCCTCAGCTATTTACCATTTATATAGATGATCTGGAGGAGGGGGCTGAGTGTAGGGTGACGAAATTTGCTGATGACACGGAGATGAGTGGAAAAGCAAATTGCGTGGAGGGTGTGGAAAGTCTGCAGAGAGATCTGGATAGGCTGAGCGAGTGGGTGAGGACCTGGCAGATGGAGTATAATGTTAGTAAGTGTGAGGTTATACACTTTGGCAGAAATAATAGTAGGAGGGATTATTATTTAAAAGGTGAAAAGCTGCAGCATGCTACGGTGCAGAGGGATCTGGGGTCCTTGTGCACGAGTCGCAAAAACCCAGTCTGCAGGTGCAGCAGGTGATCAAGAAGGTGAATGGAATGTTGGTCTTTATAACGAGGGGGATAGAATATAAAAGCAGGGAGGTCTTGCTGCAACTGTACAGGGTACTGGTGAAGCCGCAGCTGGAGCCACACTTGCGGAAGGATATATTGGCCTTGGAGGGAGTGCAGAGGAGGTTCACTAGGCTGATACCGGAGATGAGGGGGTTGGCCTCTGAGTAGAGACTAAATAGATTGGGTCTGTACTCATTGGAGTTTAGAAGGATGAAGGTAGATCTTATACAGACATATAAGATAATGAAAGGGATGGATAGGGTAGAGGTAGAGAGATTCTTCCTGCTTAGAAAGGATAGCAGGACTAGAGGACACAGCCTCAAGATAAGTCGGGGGGGGGGAACAGTTTAGATCAGAGTTGAGGAGGAACTTCTTCACTCAAAGGGTGGTGAATCTCTGGAATTCTCTGCCCGTTGAAGTGGTGGAGGCTACCTCGCTAAATATATTTAAGTCACGGGTAGATAGGTTTTGGAGAGACAGGGGAATTAAGGGTTATGGGGAGAAAGCAGGAAAGAGGAACTGATCCATTTCAGATCAGCCATGATCTTATTGAATGGCGGGGCAGGCTCGAAGGGCTAGATGGCCTACTCCTGCTCCTATTTCTTATGTTCTTATGTTCTTATTAGGAAGAGGCAGGAAGGAGAGCTGGAATGGAGGAGTGGAAAAATAGAAGTGAAAAACAAGGATGATAAAATGGATGAATGAGATGAAATGAAATTGAATAAAATAAATAGAAATGAGCTGATGGTGGTGAGAATTCAAGCTCCGAAATTGTTGAACACAATGTTCAGTCCAAAAGGCTGACGTGCTCAATCAGAAGATGAGGTGCTGTTCCTCCAATTTGCATTGGGATTCAGTGCCACATTCCTCAGGGGGTGATGTCAATGTCAAGTTGGCATGATGCTAACCTATGCCAAGTTGCTGTGACAGGCAGAATTGCCAGGGCACTGCCTGGACATGTCCCTCTCCCCCAGGGGCTGTACTTAACTTTATCCCTTGAGGAGGCATCAACAACAGGTTCACATCTGTGTAAACATGTTGTAAATTTTGATTACGTGACAGCTCATTGCGTGGTTTGAAGATATAGTGAACTGCGACTTCCAGATCTTCAGCCCCTGCCAGCAACCTCACAGATGGTGAATGCAACCTCAAGATTTTGCCCTCATGTTTTCTTACTTTTTTTCTTCCAGGTGTCCCAATCATTCCAGAAATATATCCTCCACAACAGGAATGCACATTCGGTCTACCCAGTCCATATACAGATTAAAATCACTCATGCTACGTGCTTCTCTAACCTCCTGATTAATGCCACTACTGTTTGGTGGCTTAATAACAGCTCCTACCAACATTTGATGTCTTTTGCTGTTTATTAGCTCCATCTAAATAGATTTCACACATTGTTCTTCTGAGATCCTCCCCTACTATTGCACTGATCCCGTCCCTTATTATCAGAGCAACTCATCCTCCTTTCCTTCCTTTTGTGTCCTTCCTAAATGTCAAATATCCTAGAATATTCAGTTTCCAGCCTTGGTCAATGTGCAGCCATGTTTCTGAAATGGCAATTACATCATACAGTAAAAAGTCTGACAATACCAGGTTTCAGTCCAACCGATTTATTTGATAGTAAATTCACTAGCTTTTGGGTTAGCCCCTTCGTCAGGTGAATGGAGAGTTCTGGCCTCAGACAGAGCATATCAAGCACAGACAGTTTACAGATTACTGATTAGAATGGGAATCTTTACATCTAACCTGCTGTTTAAGTCTTAAAGTGGCTAACAATATGTGTGGAAGGAACACTGATCACAGGTTAAAGAGATGTGTATTGCCTCCGGACAGTACAGTGAGTGAGGTTTTGCAAACCCAGGCAAGTCACGGGGGTTACAGATAGTGCGGCATGAACCCAAGATCCCTGTTGAGACCGTCCTCATGTGTGCGGAACTTGGCTATCAGTCTCTGCTCAGCGACTCTGCGCTGTCGTGTGTCATGAAGACCGCCTTGGAAAATGCTTACCTGAAGGTCAGAGGCTGAATGCCCGTGACCACTGAAGTGTTCGCCAACAGGAAGGGAACAGTCTTGCCTGGTGATTGTCGAGCGATGTTCATTCATCCGTTGTCGTAGTGTCTGCATGGTCTCCTCAATGTACCATGCTTTGGGACATCCTTTCCTGCAACGGTCTCAACAAGGATCTTGGGTTCATGTCGCACTATCTGTAACCCCCGTGACTTGCCTGGGTTTGCAAAACCTCACTCGCTGTACTGTCTGGAGACAATACACATCTCTTTAACCTGTGATCAGTGCTCCTTCCACACACATTGTCAGCCACTTTAAGACTTAAACAGCAGGTTAGGTGTAAAGATTCGCATTCTAATCAGTAATCTGTAAACTGTCTGTGCTTGATATGCTCTGTCTGAGGCCAGAACTCTCCATTCACCTGACGAAGGGGCTAACCCGAAAGCTAGTGAATTTACTATCAAATAAATCGGTTGGACTGAAACCTGGTGTTGTCAGACTTTTTATAGTGTTTACCCCAGTCCAACGCCGGCATATCCACATCATAATTACATCATACCCATTTAGTTCTGTTTAAATCACCTATCTTGTTGTGAATGCTGTGTGTATTCAGGTAGAATGCCTTTACTTTGCCTCTTTTTAATATTACTGCTGAGCCTAGTTGATGTTCATCTGTCTTCTAATTTCATTTGCTACTTTTCTGTTTCCTGTTAACAGCTTTACTTCTTTCCAACTTGAGTTACCTCTCAGGTTCCTATCATCAAGTTAGTACAAACCTCCCTCAACAGCACTAGCAAAACCGCCTAGGAGGATATTTATCCCAGTCCTGTTTAGGTGTAATACTTCACTCCTACACCAGTTTACCATACACACTTTCACTTCTCCTGTTTTTGTACTCACTAACATGTGACACTGGTTGTAATCTTGACATCACTGCTCTTGAGGTCCTGGTTTTTAGTTTCCTTCCTAACTCCCCAAAATCTGCTTTCAGGACTTCATCCCTCTTTCTATCCAAGTCATTGGTGGACCGCAAATTCTGTTTGTTCATCCTCTCCAAGAAAGCTGTCCCACATGACATCTTTGACCCTGGCACCATCCTGGAGTCACATTTACAGCCACAGAAACTCCTGTCTGAGCCCATGACTATCGAATCTATGTCATTATTGTTCTTCATCACCCCACTTCCTAAAGCAGCTTCTCAATCCTTCTGAGTCAACAGGAAGCTTGAACTGACAAACGCTTGGACCAGAAGCATCCAGATCCCGGCTTGTTAATGCCAGAAAATTGGTTTATGTAACATTTTGATTTTGAGATTGACTTTGTTTTTTTGGAAGGATCACAGTGAATACGTTACATAATCTTTATTGGCAGGCCACAATGGACCTGGGTCAACTTGCCTCTGCATCGGCCTGTCAGCCAGACAGCGATCAGGCATTCATGACAATTCTCCTTCAGGGACCTGAGGACAGGTTTCATAAAATTGATTTGTATTTTCTTGAATTTAGATTTCGATTGGTTTTCAAAATTTTTATTTATTCAGTTAATCAATATGGATGTTGCTGGCTGGGCCAATATTTGTTGCCCTTCCCTAACTGCCCACTATTTCAGCAGGCATTTGAGAGTCAGCCACATTGCTGTGACTCTGGAGTCACGTGTAGGCTACACTGGGAAAGGAAGGCAGATTTCCTTCCTAAAAGGCCATTAGTGAACCAGATGGGTTTTCACAACAATGGTTTCATGTTCATCAGTAGACATTTAATTCCAGACTTTCATTGAATTCAAACTTGTCCTGATGGGATTTGAACCTCGGTCCCCAGATCTTGCCTCGGGTTGCTGGCCTACTAATCCAGTGACAATACCACTATGCCAAAGCCTCTCATGCAATATTAATGTTTTGACAGAAAAGGTATTTTCTCTCTTGGAGGAACATAGATCAAGGGGACAGAACTTTAAATTAGAACCAGGTCATTCGGGGTGATATCAGGAAGTATTCCTTTACAGACAAGAAGTGAAAATCTGGAACTCTATCCCTCAGGCTGCCAATATTGCAGGTCAATTGGAGCTTTCAAGACCATGATTTTTTTGTTTAAGGGTATGCAGGGAATCAAGCAAAGGTGGATAAGTGGATTTGAGCTACAAAATTTCCAAAAACCTGATTGAATGGCTGAACAGACTAAAGGGACCGAATCAGCCTCCTGCTTTTCCTAGTTGACAGGCTCATGGGGCCGAGTTGCCTCCTTCTGTTCCTGTGTAATAGGTTTGAGGTGCTGAATGGCCTCTGCTTGTTATAAATTCATTGTTCTGAGGTGGAGAGTGGGGATGGCCCAATGAGAGTATATAATAACCTGCACCCACATTTGAAATACAGCAAGAAACCAGACTCTGAATGAGAGAAAGGGCATGGAAATGCCAGCATTGGACTGGGGTAAACACAATAAGAAGTCTCACCACACCAGGTTAAAGTCCAACACATTTATTTGGTTGCACAAGCCACAAGCTTTCGGAGTACTGCCCCTTCATCAGGTGAGTGGGAGTTGTGTTCACAAACAGGGCATATATAGGCACAAACGCAATTTATAAGATAATGGTTGGAATGCAAATCTTTACAGGTAATCAAGTCTTAAAGGTGCAGACAATGTGAATGGAGAGAGAGTTAAGCACAGGTTAAAGAATTGTCTCCAGCCAGGACAGTTCGTGAGATTTTGAAAGCCCAGGCAAGTCGTGGGGGTTACAGATTGTGTGACATGAATCCAAGATCCCAGTTGAGGCCATTCTCATGTGTGCGGAACTTGACTATCAGTTTCTGCTCAGCGATTCTGAGTTGTGTGTCTTGAAGGCCGCCTTGGACAACGCTTACCCGAAGATCAGAAGCTGAATGCCCGTGACTGCTGAAGTGTTCCCCAACAGGAAGAGAACACTCCTGCCTGATGATTGTTGAGCGGTGTTCATTCATCCGTTGTTGTAAGGTCTGCATGGTCTCCCCAATGTACCATGCCTCGGGACATCCTTTCCTGCAGCGTATCAGGTAGACAATGTTGGCCAAGTTGCAAGAGTATGTACTGTGTACCTGGTGGATGGCCTCCCAAAGATACACAAGGTCAACACACCCGGCCGTCCCATCGTATCGGGCAATGGGACCCTGTGCGTGAACCTCCCCTATGTCAAAGGCATCCTGAAACCCATTGTATAAAGAACACCCAGCTTTTGTCGCAACACTACAGACATCCTACAGAAACTCAGCACACATGAAGCAGTTGAACCAGGAGAACTCCTCGTCACAGTGGATGTCTCGGCACTCTACACCTGCATTCCCCACGACGATAGCATTGCTGCAATTGCCTCAGTACTCAACGCCAACAACTGCCAATTTCCAGATGCAGTTTTGCTTCATCCTGGACCACAATGTCTTCACCTTCAACAACCAGTTCTTTATCCAGATACACAGGACAGCCATGGGGACCAAATTTGCACCTCAATATGCCAACATCTTCATGCATATGTTCGAACAAGACCTCTTCACCACACAGGATCTTCAACCAATGCTATACATGGGATACATCGATGACATTTTCTTCCTTTGAACTCATGGTGAACAATCACTGAAACAACTATATGATGACATCAACAAGTTCCATCCCACCATCAGACTCACTATGGACTACTCTCCGGAATCAGTTGCATTCTTGGACACACGCATCTCCATCAAGGACGGTCACCTCAGTAGTTCACTGTACCGCAAGCCCATAGATAACATCATGATGCTCCACTTCTCCAGCTTCCACCCTAAACACATTAAAGAAGCCATCCCCTATGGACAAGGCCTCCGTATACACAGGATCTGCTCAGATGAGCAGGATCGCAACAGACACCTCCAGATACTGAAAAATACCCTCATAAGAACAGGATATGGCACTCGACTCATTGTTCAACAGTTCCGATGCACCATAGCAAAAAACTGCATCGCCATCCTCAGAAGACAAACACGGGACACAGTGGACAAAGTACCCTTCGTCGTCCAGTACTTCCGCGGACCGGAGAACCTACGACATCTTCTCCGGAGCCTTCAAAATGTCATTGATGATGATGAACATCTCGCCAAGGCCATCCCCACACCCCCACTTCTTGCCTTCAAACAACCTCAAATAGACCATTGTCTGCAACAAACTATCCAGCCTTCAAGAGAACAGTGACTACAACACCACACAACCCTGCCATAGCAACCTCTGCAAGACATGCCAGATCATCAGCATGGATGCCATCATCTCACATGAGAACACCATCCACCAGTTACACAGTACATACTCTTGCAACTCAGCCAACGTTTTCTACCTGATACCCTGCAGGAAAGGATGTCCCGAGGCATGGTACATTGGTGAGCCCATGCAGACGCTACAACAAAAGATGAATGAACACCGCTCGACAATCACCAGGCAGAAATGTTCTCTTCCTGTTGGGGACACTTCAGCATTCATGGGCATCCAGCCTCTGATGATCGGGTAAGTGTTCTCCAAGGCAGCCTTCATGTCACATGACAGCGCAGATTCACTGAGCAGAAACTGATAGCCAAGTTCTGCACACATGAAGACGGCCTCAACCGGGATCTTGGGTTCATGTCATACTATCTGTAACCCCCATGACGTGCCTGAACTTGCAAACTCTCACTAACTGTCCTGTCTGGAGACAATACACATCTCTTTAACCTGTGCTTAACCCTCTCTCCACTCACATTGTCTGTACATTTAAGACTTGATTACCTGTAAAGACTCGCATTCCAACCATTACCTTGTAAATTGAGTTTGTGTCTTTATATGCCCTGCTTGTGAACACAGCTGCCACTCACCTGATGAAGGGGCAGTGCTCCGAAAGCTTGTGGCTTGTGCTACCAAGTAAACATGTTGGACTTTAACCTGGTGTTGTGAGACTTCTTACTGAGAGAAAGGATCCAGAGGAGGAGGGACAAAGAAAAAATATTCCAAATAATAGACCTGAATTCTTTAAACAAAATAATCTTGTAATGGGGCACAGATTAATGTTCGATTCGTGTGGCTAAGTGCAGACCACTCTTTATGTCATTGCCGTGAATGATCTATTCATTTAAGCTGCATGTCATATAACCAATATCACCTGAGTTGTGAAAAGAAGCTTTGCTTTGATCAGTGTTTCAAAACTCCTGTTATTTCTTCAGCTCAGATCAAAGAACTAATCACTTGCATCCTCAGGCCATTGCTCAACAAGCTCTCGACACTTAGGCAGGATGTTAACTAAAGTTGGGTTGAGGAGAGACAATGAATGAATATTGTTCAGTACAAGGTGGGTCAGCATAAGATTGAAAGGTCTCCTGGGAGAAAGACATCCTTAAAGATCTTGGAAAAGGTCAAAAGTTAACAACTAAATTTTGACAGAATCAACAGTAAGGTGCATGTAAACCTCAGCATCAAGAGGATTACACTGAACACTGATGATAAAATCATGAATATTTAGAGCACAGAAGAAGGCCTATTGTTCCCATGTGGGAGAAAAGTAAATGACCTAGTGACCTATATTGCCTTTTCTCTGCAGTTACAAAATGTTCTTTCTCTTCAGGTGCATCATACAATTCCCCTTTGAAAGCCACGATTGAATCTGACTCTATCACACAGTTAGGCAGTGCATTCCAAACCCTAACCACACACTGCACAAAATAGTTGTTCCTTATGTCACCTTTGGTTCTTTTGCCAGTCACCTTGATGTCCTCCATTTAATGTAGAGATTCAGAGGAATGAGAGTGAATCTGTGAAGCTCTTTACCGGAGGGCTGTGGAGGCTTGGTCATTAAGTATGCTCAATGCTGAGGTAAATGGAACTTAATCAGTAGGCGAATCAAGACTTATGCTGATAAGGTAGGAAAGTGAATTGAGGATTATATCAGATCAGCCATAATCTCATTGATTAACAGAGGAGACCCGATGGGCTGAATGGCCTAATTCTATTTCTTGTTCTTAGGGTCATTTTGGATGGTACCCTTTATTTAACATTTTCTCTCTGCTTTCTTCCAACCAAATACATCACATCAGTCATTCTGCATTAAATTTCATCTACCATGTGGCCACCAGCTTGTCTGTGTCCTCTTTACATTTAGCACTATCCTCCTCAGTTCACAATACTTCCAAGTTTTGTATCATCTATAAATTTTGTATCTGTGAATTTATAAATATTGTATCCTTTTCATCCAAGACTAAGTCATTACTATAACAGATCCTAACACTAATCCTGGGGAGCTCTATTATAAACCTTCCTTCAATCTAAAAAATGGTCATTAACCAAGACTCTGTTTATTGTCCCTCAGCTAATTTCATATCCATGTTGCTACCTTTTCTTTTATTCCATGAGCTATAACTTTTCTCACATTTATTGTGCACCACTGTATCAAATGCCATTTGAAAATCCGTGTATACCACATCAACAATGTTTCCCACATTGACCCTCTGTTACCTCTTCAAAAAGTTGTAAGGTTATTAAACATAATTTGCCCTTTATAAAATTGTTTTAACTTTCCTTACCTAATCCATATATACCCAATTGACTCTTAATTTTGTCCTTGATTATGATTTCTAAAAGATTCCTCACCACCTAGATAAAACTGACTGGATTGTAGTTGTTGGGCTTTTTTGAATAATGATATAATACTGGCAAATCTGTTCATCAACTCTTTGTCTAAGGACGATTAGAAGAATACACCCAATGCTTTGCAGTTTCCACACTTATACTCGGGTATATCTGATCTGATCTGGGTGGATCATCAGATTGGAGTACAACCAGCCTTTCTAATATCAATTCTTTATCAATGTTTAGCCCATCCAGTACTTAATCGCCTCCTCTTTCAGCTTTGACAGCAAATTCTTTCTTGCTACAAGCAGATGTAAAGAACACAGCTTTCGAGACATTGAACACTTCGGGACAATCTTATCAAAAGGAGTCTCAATGCTGAATAAGTTTAAAACAGGAGAGACTTGCATTGTTTTTTGGATGAGTTAAAAATCCAATCTTACTATACTCTGTGGAAAAAAGTGAAGCAAGATTTGTTTTCCACCAGCAGAGGGAGGGGGTGGGCCCTAAGCTCACCAAAAGTTGACAGCTTGCAACAGAGAATGCCAATGCACATGCGCAGATTTCTCTGTTTTGCTCAATCGCACAGAACAGAGAGATTTGTCGCTGCTTCCCTCAGTTGGCCTTCACAGCCAATCCCCACTTCACATGGACTGATCCCCCCTCCCCCAACCCGCACAGACCAGCCCATTGCCATTTGGAGAGTATGCAGCATCCCTGCCCGCCTCCATCTTAGATGCTGCCCCTTCAGGCCCTGCCCACTGCCAGTAGGCCCCATGTCCTCAGACTCCATCCCCTTGGCACTGCCTGGTGCATGGCAAATACTTCCAGTATGCCAGATTGACAGCACCAGAGTGCTCCGTGGGCACTGTCATGCTGGCATTGAGCAAGGGGCATACCCCATGCCCCCGGCTTCCTAGAGGGGCCTCAATGGCTTCCAGTGCTACTGGCAAGGCCATCACAACAGGACCCCATTGATGGTGACCAGATGTAATCGTCACCAGTGAAGACTTTCACCGTTGAGGCTGCGAAGGCAAGTGAGCCTGGACGATTAAATCCTGGGTTCACTTGCAATATTTGATTTTAAATAGAGTTTAAATATTGCTTTCAGCCTCGCACCCCCTTCAGTTCTGAGGCTGATCACCAGATATCTGGTGCTAGTAAGGTCACGAGAGGTAAGAAATTGGGTGCGAATCCAATTTCTTGGCTGTCTCGCGATTTTACTGGATCTCCCGGCCCATCAAGATGAGAATTATAGAATCCCACAGTGCAGAAAGAGGCCACTCAGCCCATTGAGTCTGCACGATCCGACCCAGGCCCTATTCCCATAACCCACACGTTTATCCCTCCAATCCCCTGATACTCTGGTCAACTTTAGCATGGCCAATCAACCTAACCCGCACATTTTTGGAGTGTGGGACGAAACCGGAGCAAACCCATGCAGACACGGGGCAAAGGTGCAAACTCCACATTGACAGTGACCAAGGCTGGAATCAGAACCTGGGTTCCAGGTGCTGTGAGGCAGCAGTGCTAACCACTATGCCACTGTGCCGCCAAGAAAGTAAGATCGCCACCACCTTTGAATCTTCCCATTGAATTGCCAGTTCTCCTATGACAGGATTCATATGGTGACAAACTCAAAAATCCAATGAGAGTTAATGGGAATGGGGAGGATGTGAGTGGCTGGAGTTGAGGAATATGAATAAAGGTGCTCCGAGGGATATGGAAAGAACCATGGGAAATTGGGATTGAGGAATGTGATGTGTTGGTGGAATTGTACTAAAACATGAACCATCTTTTCTCAGTATTTAAAAGCTATGTACAGGAAGCAGCTTGGATAATTGCTCAGTGTGTGGGCTGGGCTTTTTGTGAGGGGTCAATGGTGCTGCCATTGTACTCAGTGTTCCTGTGGTGGAACAGCACCATCCAGTGGTTACACATGCTCAAGAAGAGAGCGAGCGAAAGAGAGAGAGAGGGCCCAGGTTCCGGGTAGCATTTAATTCAGTGTACTGACACACCTCATCACTTGGTACTGATTCACATTCATCAATACAGCCACACAGGAAAAATCAGTTTTATGGATTATTTTCTGCAACTGCGAGCGGGGAACCTGTCACTTCTTGCTGTCATTGTGGGTTGTGTTGATGCTCCAATGGCTGACAGGGAGGGGCTTTGTAAACAAATGAAGATTTTTCGCTGGTAATGAATCAAAGGCACAATAGAGTTGAGGATGAAGGGGTCTGGTTGCAGTGGGAGAAGATGAACATTAGATAATCTCAAATTTGGAATTTTAAAATCCTGCAGATTGTAAAATGGAGGAAAGACTGAGGAGGAGGCCAACCCTTTGAGGGGAGAGTGAAGAAGGGGAGGAGTCCACAGTTTGAACAGAGTGAGAGAATAAAGATCAGCACCATAAGGACAAATGGGGAGGTGAACAGAAAATGACAGAGAAGAAAAATCCATAACTTTGAAAAGAGAAGTGGATAAATGTTCAGAAATGAAAATGTAAGTTTGAGGAGCGATTACAGGAGGAGTACAGGATTAAAGGGAAAACATATCATTGAGAGCAGCCACATTACAGACACATCGAAGAGGGAGTGAAAGAGTTCCAAATTCGAATTACCAACAGAACCTGTCTAAGCTCCTGCTCAGCATTGCCACCTTGTACACTTCAGTGGTACAGCAGCCACACAAAAAGGGAGGCTTCATTTCACTCAATGGGTTGATTAAAACTCAGAACAGAAGAAGAGGGGAACCCAATCACCAGCAAGTCAGCATCAGGCCACACATTTTAATAGCAGGCTACATGTTTGAATGAGTGCACATTGTCAGAGTGTCTGTGCTGAGGGATCACCACATTGATGTGGAGATGTGGGCGTTGGACTGGAGTAAACACAGTAAGAAGTCTCACAACATCAAGTTAAAGTCCAACAGGTTTATTTGATAGTAAAACCCACATGCTTTCGGAACACTGTTCCTTCGTCAGGCGAGTGGAGAGTTGCACTCACCTGACGAAGGAACAGCGTTTCCGAAAGCTTGTGGTTTTACTACCACATAAACTTGTTGGACTTTAACCTGTTGTTGTGACACTGTTTACAGGGGTCACTACATTGTCAGAGGGTCAGTACTGAGGGAGTGCTGCACTGTTAGAGAGTCAGTACTAAGGAAGTGCTGCACTGTCAGAGGGTCAGTACTGAGGGTGTGCTGCACTGTCAGAGGGTCAGTACTGACGGAGTGCCACACTGTCAGAGGGTCAGTACTGAGGGAGTGTTGCACTGTCAGAGGGTCAGTACTGAAGGAGTGCCGCACTGTCAGAGGGTCAGTACTGAAGGAGTGCCACACTGTCAGAGGGTCAGCACTGAGGGAGTGCTGCACTGTCAGAGGGTCAGTACTAAGAGAGTGTTGCACTAATGGAGCTGCCATATTTACAACAAGACATTAAATTGAGCCCCACCTCCCCTCTAAGATGCATGTAACAATCACATAGCCATTATTTGAAGATGAGGAGAGTCATCCGCTGTGTTCTGGTTATTTGTCCCTTGACGCACATCACAAGAACGGATTATCAGATCATTACGCACTGTTGTTTTTAGGGCATTGTTTATCTTTAAATGGGATGTTATTGCCTCAATAACACTTTTATCCACCTGTTATTCTTGAGCTTGTACAATTCTAAGCTGAATGGGACCTGGTATTGAGTTTGTCTGTGACAGGTGGGTGTTTCCCACCTGGGCTGTCTGTGAGGTAGTTGGAAAACTGGACTTAGAAACTGGGAGCGGGAGAGAAAGTAAGGGACCACCAAATCATTCATAATGCACCTGCTAGTCAGGTTCAGAATTAGATCAGGCACATGTATGATGTCCCCTGTCATTGTCTAAAATGCAATATCTGGATTCAAGGTATGATGTGGAGATGCAGGCATTGGATTGGGGTGGGCACAGTAAGAAGTCTCACAACGCCAGGTTAAAGTCCAACAGGTTTATTTGCTATCACAAGCTTTTGGATCATTGCCCCTTCATCAGGTCAGTTGCAGCAATGCCATCATGATGGTTGATGCTGGTGTAGAGTGCCAAGGCATCCATTGTGACAAGGATTGTTCCTGGTTCAACTGCTCCATGAGTACTGAGTTTCTGTAAGATGTCCGTAGTGTTGCAACAGAAGCTGGGGGGGGTCTGGGGGTTTTAGGATGCCCTCGACATAGCCAGAGAGGTCCTCACACAGGGTCCCACTGCCTGATACAATGGGATGCTGGGTGTGTTGTGTATTAGAGATTTCCAACGCGGGCAGTACATGGAATGAAATAGGAGGCAGAGAGTGGGGGTCAATGGGTGCTATTCGGATTGGCGGATGGTGACTAGTGGAGTGCCTCAGGGGTCGGTGCTGGGGCCTCAGCTATTTACCATTTATATAGATGATCTGGAGGAGGGAACCGAGTGTAGGGTATCGAAATTTGCTGATGACACCAAGATTGGAGGAAAGGCAAATTGTGCGGAGGGTGTGGAGAGTCTACAGAAGGATCTAGATAGGCTGGGCGAATGGGCCAGGAAATGGCAAATGGAATTTAATGTTGGCAAGTGCGAGGTGGTCCACTTTGGTAGGAATAATGGTAGGAAGGATTATCACTTACGTGGCGAAAAACTGCAGCAGGCGACGGTGCAGAGGGACCTTGGGGTCCTTGTGCACGAGTCACAAAAACCCAGCTTGCAGGTGCAGCAGGTGGTCAGGAAGGCGAATGGGATGCTGGCCTTCATAGCGAGGGGGATTGAATATAAAAGTAGGGAGGTCTTGCTGCGGCTGTATAGGGCATTGGTGAGGCCGCAGCTGGAGTACTGTGTGCAGTTTTGGGCACCGTACTTACGCAAGGATATTTTGGCCTTGGAGGGAGTGCAGAGGAGGTTTACTAGGCTGATGCCGGAGTTGAGGGGGTTGAGCTATGAGGAGAGGCCGAATAAACTGGGCTTGTACTCGTTAGAGTTTAGAAGAATGAGGGGAGATCTCATTGAGACGTATAAGATGATGAATGGGATGGATGGGATAGAGGTGGAGAGACTCTTCCCGCTCAGAAAGGACAGCAGGACTAGGGGGCACAGCCTCAAGATAAAGGGGGGTGCGGTTTAGAACGGAGTTGAGGAGGAACTTCTTCACTCAAAGGGTGGTGAATCTCTGGAATTCTCTGCCCGTTGAAGTGGTGGAGGCTACCTCGCTAAATATTTTTAAGACGCGGGTTGATGGGTTTTTGATAAGAGAGGGGATTAAGGGTTATGGGGAGAGGGCGGGAATGTGATAAGAAATAAGAAATAAGAAATAAGAAATAGGAGCAGGAGTAGGCCATCTAGCCCTTCGAGCCTGCCCCGCCATTCAATAAGATCATGGCTGATCTGTTGTGGCTCAGTTCCACTTTCCCGCCCTCTCCCCATAACCCTTAATCCCCTCTCTTATCAAGAACCCATCAACCCGCTTCTTAAAAATATTTAGCGAGGCAGCCTCCACCACTTCAACGGGCAGAGAATTCCAGAGATTCACCACCCTTTGAGTGAAGAAGTTCCTCCTCAACTCCGTTCTAAACCGCCTCCCCTTTATCTTGAGGCTGTGCCCCCTAGTCCTACTGTCTTTTTTGAGCGGGAAGAGTCTCTCCACCTCTATCCTATCCATCCCATTCATCATCTTATACGTCTCAATGAGATCTCCCCTCATTCTTCTAAACTCTAACGAGTACAAACCTAGTTTATTCAGCCTCTCCTCATAGCTCAATCCCCTCAACTCCGGTATCAGCCTAGTAAACCTCCTCTGCACTCCCTCCAGGGCCAAAATATCCTTGCGCAGGTGCGGCGCCCAAAACTGCACACAGTACTCCAGCTGCGGCCTCACCAATGCCCTATACAGCTGCAGCAAGACCTCCCTACTTTTATATTCAATCCCCCTCGCTATGAAGGCCAGCATCCCATTCGCCTTCCTGACCACCTGCTGCACCGGCAAGCTGGGTTTTTGCGACTCATGCACGTGGAACTGAGCCACGACAGATCAGCCATGATCTTATTGAATGGCGGGGCAGGCTCGAAGGGCTAGATGGCCTACTCCTGCTCCTATTTCTTATGTTCTTATGTTCTTATGAAAGCATAGAGGGTGCTCTGAAGGTCCAGATCAAGGTCCTTGACCAATTTATTGAGTTGGCGGGTGTGTTCTTTGGTCGGATCTGTGGGTAACTGTCTGTAGTGATCCTCGTTGTTCAGTTTTCAGTATACTTTTTTGCAGTAATCCGTTCTGTTCAGTATGACGGTGGCCCCACCTTTGTCTGCTGGTTTGGTGACAATGTTGCAGTTGGTCTTGAGAGCGTAGATGGTGTTGTGCTTGGGTGATTATCAAGGCTGTCTTGTGAGTGCAGCTGATGAATCTGGCATTGATGCATCTCCTGACAGTGAGCTGTAACCAGCCATTGGATACCAACACATTTTGTGGAGGTGAGGGTGCAAGAAGTGGAAACATTTTGCAAATTCTGGAACATGGCATGTGTGAAACGTACCCAGTGAGCCGCATCATTGTCCCTCTGCTTATAGGAATAGGAGAGGCAGCTTAGCTATAAACAGGCGAGAACCATTCTTCCAGTCAGCTCTTAAAAGATTAAACATTTATGTGATTCTGCGTCACATTTTCCAGTCCTTAATCATTTAATAATTCCCTTGACATCATAAAATAAATCGAGAGGTTCAGCTCAGAGAGGCTCCTTGTCTCTCCCACACATCTCCCCCATATCCTTTCACCCCATTTTGACTTCTGTTAGCCCATGCCCTCTCCAGTTGCAGAGCCCTCAGCAATCCCACCACCAGATCCAACCTTCACCTTACTCCATGTCAACCCTTTATTCTCTGATGGCTGCCTCAATCATTCCCTTCATTCAAAAATGGGAGGCAGGGCAAAATAACCAGGGATGCTGGATGTCAGATATTTTGTTCAGGTCCAGGTAGGACACAGACAAAATACTGAAATTCTGCTGTACCTGTCCTGGGAGTGTTTGATGGGGACAGTGTAGAGGGAGCTTTACTCTGTATCTAACCCCGTGCTGTACCTGTCCTGGGAGTGTTTGATGGGGACAGTGTAGAGGGAGCTTTACTCTGTATCTAACCCCATGCTGTACCTATCTTGGGAGTGTTTGATGGGGACAGTGTAGAGGGAGCTTTACTCTGTATCTAACCCCGTGCTGTACCTGTCCTGGGAGTGTTTGATGGGGACAGTGTAGAGGGAGCTTTACTCTGTATCTAACCCCATGCTGTACCTATCTTGGGAGTGTTTGATGGGGACAGTGTAGAAGCAGCTTTACTCTGTATCTAACCCCATGCTGTACCTGTGCTGGGAGTGTTTGATGGAGACAGTGAAGAGGGAGCTTTACTCTGCATCTAATCCTGTGCTGTACCTGTCCTGGGAGTGTAGAATGGGTCTTGCTGGAATCCCTGTTGATCTTCTATAGTTTGTCTTTGAGAATCTTTATGCTCTTGAAACTTCACTGACTCCTGATTCTGCAGTAAGGCACCTCACAGCCACTGACAGAATGGTGTATGATATTCTACCACAACAACTTACTATGTTACCCCTGCCAAAGGTCTTGTTACAGGGTGCACTGTGCTGTGACAGTCTCGGCCTGCCCAGGCAGATCTGCTTTAAACAGAAACTTAACTGAAGTTCACTTAACCCTGTTAATATAAGAATCCACCAGGAATTACCAAAACTCTGAGGTTCCATCTTAAAGATGGTCTCACCAGCTGTCTCACTGTTGCCCTGCACTGATCACCAACCATTTCACAGGATGAGAACAGAAAGTAAAATTTCTCAAGGACTTTCACCTGAGCCAGGATTGAATATGAATGGTGATCATGTTCTCTCGTAATGCACCCGATAAGAAAGAGAAAGGCCAACAGTTGGGGGTAGAAGATAACGGCTGGGTTTTTGTTGCTGGGAGAAATAAACCCATTTGATTCACCACAAACTCTGTGAAACATTCCTGGTATCCCCTCTTTATACAATGCGAGAACTTCTGCTGAATCATCTGTTTTCATGCATTGATGGACGGACTGCAACATGTCTCAGAGGGAAATCCGCCAGGCTATGCTGCTCCTGATCACAGTCCAGTGACCTCTGAGTTAGAGAGAGAGAGAAGAGAGAGGGAGGGGAAATCAGCCAGGCTATGCTGCTCCTGATCACAATCCAGTGATCCCTGGGTTAGAGAGAGAGGGGGCAAATCAGCCAGGCTATGCTGCTCCTGATCACAGTCCAGTGACCTCTGGGTTAGAGAGAGAGAGAAGAGAGAGGGAGGGGAAATCAGCCAGGCTATGCTGCTCCTGATCACAATCCAGTGATCCCTATGTTAGAGAGAGGGGAAATCAGCCAGGGTTCCTGCTTCTACTAGATGTCCAGTGATCCCTTGATCCCTGGGTTAGAGAGAGAGGGAAAATCAACCACGGTTTCTGATCTTTTGATTTGATTTGATTTATTATTGTCACATGTATTAGTATACTGTGAAAAGTATTGTTTCTTGCAAGCTATTCAGACAAAGAATACCGTACACAGGGAAGGTAAAGAGAGAGTGCAGAAAGTAATGTTAGCGTCATAGCTAGTGTGTAGAGAAAGATCAACTTAATATGAGGCAGATCCATTCAAAAGTCTGATAGCAGCAGGGAAGAAACTGCCCTTGAGTTGGCTGGCATGTGTCCTCAGACTTGTGTATCTTTGTCCTGATGGAAGAAAGTGGAAGAGAGAAAGTCCAGCGTAAGTTGGGTCCTTAACTATGCTGGCTACTTTTCTGAGGCAGCAGGAAGTGTAGACAGTGTCAATGGATAGACCGTGTCAATTGTCTGAGTTATAGACTCGACTTTGTTCATGGCCCTTTGTAGTTTATTGCGGTCTTGGGCAGAGCAGGAGTCACTCTCTGCTATGATACAACAGAGAATGTTTTCTATGGTGCATCTGTATAAGTTGGTGCCAACTGCCATCAGACTTTTGAATGGACCTACCTCGCATTAAATTGATCTTTCTCTACACACTAACTATGATGCTAGCAAACATGCCAAATTTCCTTACCCTCCTGAGAAAGTAGAGGCGTTAGCGGGCTTTCTTAACTATAATGTCCACATGGAGGGGCCAGGACAGGTTGATGATGATCTGGACACCTAAAAACTTGAAGCTCTCAACCATTTCCACTTCATCCCTGTTGATGTAGATAGGGGCATTTCACAAAGTCGATGACAATCTCCTTCATTTTATTGACATTGAGGGCAAGATTATTGTCGTCGCATCAGTTCACCAGATCCTCTATCTCTTTCCTGTAGTTTATCTCATCATTGTTTGAGATCTGACCCACAACGGTGGTGTCATCAGCAAACTTGAAAATCGAGTTGGAGGGGAATTTGGCCACACAGTCATAGGTGTGTAAGGAGTATAGTAAGGGGCTGAGGACTTGTGGGTCACCGGTGTTCAGGATGATTGTGGAGGAGGTGTTGTTGCTTATCCTTATTGATCTTGATGTTGGTCCAGTGATGTTGGTTGGAATCCTGCATTTTTTTTGTGAAATTACAGAATTGGCCTAGGCTGGCTGTTCTCTGTGTATATTCACAGATGAAGAATGAGACAATGGGACATCAATTTCAGCTACAACCCCACAAGACGCCATGCTCATTGGACAAAGGGGATGGCAGAGAAGGCAAACTTGTTGGGGGAAAATAGCCCAAGAGTTAGTTCCCTAAACATTAGAGTTTCTCCATGGCCCATTGGTGAAAGGATTGGGAAGCAATTGGTGACTACTGATGCCAGGGTATTGTGGCCTGAGATCAAGACAGAGGAATATGGGTTGGGCAGGGTTAATAGGCTGTGGGACGTGCTCCTTTAATTTGGAACACTTCCTGTCTCTGTGTAACAACTTCTGCAAACACAGGAACAGTGAGCAATACCTGATGGGATTGCTGTTCAGAAGACTTTCACTTTCAACAAAATCCTTATCGCTGTCACAGCACCAAGTAGAAGGTAGGAAGCTGAGTTTGTGGTGGCATACATAGCAGGTGCACACAGCACTGAGATAAGTAGACTCGGTCTTCCCCCTGTGCAACTGTACAGAAACAGCACAGCGAAGAGCTGTTCAGTGTGGGTGGAGGATTTGGCCAAGAACCACAGACTACAACTCAGACAGCAGACAATTTAACAGAGGCAGAGAGAAAGAGGAAATCAAATACAGACAGGAAACAGAGAGGAGCAACAACCCGACACAGAGGAGACAGGCAAACAATCCGATACAGAGGAGACAGACAAACAATCTGACACAGAGGAGACAGATAGACAATCCGATACAGAGACACAGGCAATCAGATAGAAGCAGACACAGATAGATGGACAATAAAATACAGACAATCAGACAGAGAGAGAGACTTAGAGAGAGAGAGCGGTATTTTCTAATCTGGGAATAAGTCCTGTGGTGGAGGCTGGAATGAGGAGTGTTTATCCCTGTGGAGGCCGATGGGAATCCACGCCATATCTTCCCCAGCAGAATTAGTTTTGATGTGATTTGATTTGATTTGATTTATCATTGCCACATGTATTAGTATACAATGAAAAGTATTGTTTCTTGTGCACTATACAGACAAAGCATAGAGAAAGAAAGGAGGGTGAAGAATGTAATGTTACAGTCATGGCTAGGGTGTAGAGAAATTTCAACTTAATACATAAGATAGGCCCGTTCAAAAGTCTGATGGAGGTGGGGAGGTAACTGTTTTTGAGTCGGTCAGTACGTAACCTCAGACTTTTGTATCGTTTCCCAGTGGAAGAAGGAGGAAGAGAGAGTGTCCGGAGTATGTGGGGTCCTTGATTAATCTGGCTGCTTTTCCTGAGACAACTATTAATTATGAATCCGGAATTTGCACCATCTTCTGTGGTGGAGCGGGCTTGATCGCATACATGCCATTGTCATTTCTGGGTCCAAATTAAAAGGCACTCAACATCACTGACCCACCATTGAAGAAAGAAGATGGACTTCCAGAAACACTCTGAGACTGGAAAATGAAACTCTGTGAAGATACGGAGCAAACATTTTGGAAAGTCTATTTTTTCAGGACTGTAGCCCTCAATAGCATCGAAAATACAAATACAACCATGATGTCTTTGTTAATTCACGGTGGGTGCTCGTGCAGGTAAAACAAAGAAGACAGATGTGATTCTGCAATTAGCCTCAAAAACATTGCTAATTATTTACAACCATAGTAAATTATCAATTTTCTTTTTGTATAAAAATTTGTAGGGATGATATCAGAATAAATAGGAAGACACTGAGGCTGGAAGATCCACCTGATAAACACTCCCCACCCACTGCTGTGGTGTTCCAGGTCACTGGTAGCCTCCATCCCCAACTCCAGAGGCAATCCTGGGACTTCTTCAGGTAAGATTTCTCTTTTGCATGCCACATTGCTCCAGACATGGACTGGACTGGCGTAGTTCCTGCTTGCGAAGAATTAGACATGCAGGGAAGATTCTAGTCCGGTCTTCATCTGTATCCTATTAGCGGCATGCAATTCAGATAACACAGAGCCTCCAGTGGGATTTCCAGTCTGGCATGGCAGGCAGCATCAGAGGGTCCCACTGTAATTTCATGCTAGTGTGAACCCGATTTTTGAGCCTCCCACTGAGCTCTGTCTCCCCCCCACCCCCGCCCACCTGCCATTGATTCCAACGGCAGTGGCATGAGAATTCTGCCCACAGAGACGGTTGGCAATTGAACGAAAGGACAAAAAGATGGAGACAGAGAACCAGAGTGAATCAGAATTGGGCTTTGATTTTGAATGCCTTTATTTGATTTTAATACAGTTATAATGGGCTCTGAATGATTGCAGTAATTTTACCTTCCTGTAAATAAATTAGAAAAAAAAACTTGAATTTAGAAAGCACCTTTAATAATCTCAAGGATTTCTGAAGATATTTTATATTCATTCCAGGGATGTGAACATCACTGGCTAGACCAGTATTTGTTCCATCTCTAGCCGTCCTCGAGAAGGTGATGGTAAGCCGCCTTCTGCAATCTTATGGTGTAGATAAACTCACAATGATACTAGGATGTGGCTTCTAGGATTTATATCCAGTGACAATGAAGGAACAGCCGTCATGGTTCCAAGTCAGGATGGTGTGTTGCTTGGAGAGGCACTTGCTGATGTTTGTGACTGCAGGTATCTGCTGCATTTGTCTTGGTAGGTGGTAGAGTTTACAGGTTTTGAAGATATTGTTTGAGGAGCCTCAGTGCAGCTTGTAGATGGCACACACTGTTCCAATTGTGCATCAGAGGTGGAGGATTTCGATGTTTCTGATCAAGTAAAATACTGAAGTATGTTAGTCATTGTTATGATGTTCAAAACGCAACAGCCAATTCAGATTATCTATTTTCGTGATGTTAAGTCTGGGATAAGTATTGGCCAGAACAATGAAGAGAATTCACTTGCCTTTCTTTGAAACAGTGGCTGAATGATCTCTTATCCCCACTCAAGGGGACAGATGGGGTATCTGTTTGCTATCTCATCTGAAAGAGATATCATTCCCTCAGTACTGCACTGAGGAGGTCAGCCTGAATTATAGACTCAATTCTCTGGGGTGGGATTTGAACCTTCAACCCTCCGACTTAGGGGTGAGAGCGCAACCACATGGGAAGGGGATAAAATCAGAGGGGAGGATACAGGGTTCCACACCAATACTAACACCAGCATTGAATTCCACATTATCGAGTTACATTGGGTGCACAGCCCAGAAACACACCATTCATCCCAAAGGATAAATGTCACTGTTTACTCTCTAACCAAGCTGCCCCTCACCTTCCTTCATCTTCACCCATTTCTTTATTCTTTCATACCTTTCTCCCTGATCCGTTTATCTCAGCTCCACTTAAATATATCAATGTTATTCACTTTAACAGCTTTCTGGAGTAGAAAGTTCCACATTCTTACCACTCTCCAATAAAGAGGTTTCTCTTGCATTCCCTATTAAATTTATTAGTAACTATCTCATACTGTAGGTCCCAAACTCCAGATGCCGTACGAGTGGAAACAGTTTTATCTATGTGTAACTTATCAAATATTTTTTAACATTTTAAAGATTTCAATCAGGTCACCTCCCTATTTTCTTTTCAATCTCTCAGTCTGATAGTACTATTGCAAATCTTTTTTGAATCTTCTCTAATGCCTCTGCATCCTTTTTATAATATGGAGTCTTGAACTGTTTACAATGCTTTGTGTGTGGTCTTACCAAGGTTCTATAATAGTTTAAAATAACTTACGAAACCCATAGCTCCAAAAATGAATCCAATGTTTTGTTTGCTTTTTATGGCCTCATTAAACGATGCCTGACTCCTTAGTGATTTGTGTATCAATACCCTGGATCCCTCAACCCCATTTCGTTATTTATTTGCGATGAAGTGTATCCTCTTTACTCTGCTACTCACTTTATACCAAATTAAAGTTCATTTGCCAATTACATACCCATTCTGCAAGTTTATTCATATATTCTTGTATTTTGTCATACTCACCACCCTCTGGGTGAAGAAAATTCTCCTCACCTCAGTTCTAGAAGGTTAAAAGTTTAAATTTTATTTATTAGTGTCACAAGTAGGCTCACATTAACACTGCAATGAAGTTATTGTGAAAAGCCCCTAGTCAAAGAGACATAGAGTCATAGATGTTTAAGCATGGAAATAGGCCTTTCAGCCCAACTTGTCCATGTTGCCCTTTTTTTTAAACACTTAAGCTAATCCCAATGACCTGCATTTGGCCCCTATCCTTCTGTACCCATCTTACCCATGTGACTATCTAAATGCTTTTTAAAAGGCAAAATTGTACCTGCCTCTACTACTACCTTTGGCAGCTTGTTCCATATACTCACCACCCTCTGTGTGAAAAAATTGCCCCTCTGGACTGTTTTGCATCTCTCTCCTCTCTCCTTAAACCTATGCCCTCTAGTTTTAGACTCCCCTATCTTTGGAGAAAGATATTGACTATCTCATCGATGCCCCTCATTATTTTATAGATCTCTATAAGTTCACCCCTCAGCCTCCTAAGCTCCAGAGAAAAAAGTCCCATTCTATCCCGCCTCTCCTTATAACTCAAACTATCAAGTCCAGGTAGCATCCTAGTAAATTTCTTCTACATTCTTTCTAGTTTAATAATATCCTTTCTATAAAAGGGTGACCAGAACTGTGCACGGTACTCGAATGTGGCCTTACCAATGTCTTGTACAACTTCAACAAGACATCCCACCTCCTGCATTCAATGTTCTGACCAATGAAACTAAGCATGCCGAATGCCTTCTTCACCACTCTGTCGACCTGTGACTCCACTTTCAAGGAGCTATGAAGATGTACCCCTAGGTGTCTTTGTTCTATAACTCTCCCCAATGCCCTACCATTAACTGAGTAAGTCCTGCCCTGTCTCAATCTACCAAAATGCATCACCTCGTATTTGTTTAAATAAAGCTCCATCTGCCATTCGTCACCCACTGGCCCAATTGATCAAGATCCCATTGCAACCTGAGATAACTTTCTTCACTGTCCACTATGCCATCAATCTTGTGTCACTTGCAAACTTACTAACCATGCTTTCTATATTCTCATCCAAATCATCAACATAAATGACAAATAACAGTGGACCCAGCGCCGATCCTTGAGGCACACCGCTGGTCACATATCTCCAGTTCATGAAACAACCCTCTACAACCACCTCTGCTTTCTATCATCAAGCCAATTTTGAGCCAATTACCTCACCCTATATTCCGTGAGATTTAACCTTATGCAATAACCTACCATGTTGTACCTTGTCAAAGGCTTTGCTAAAGTCCATGTAGACAACATCAACTGCACTGCCCTCATCTACTTTCTTGGTTACCCATTCAAAAAACTTAATGAAATTTGTGAGACATGATTTTCCACTCACAAAGCCATGCTGACTGTCCCTACTCAGTCCTTGCATCTCTAAATGTCTGTAGGTCCTGTCTCTCAAAATACTTTCCAACAACTTATCCACCACAGATGTGAGACTCACTGGCCTGTAGTTTCCAGGCTTTTCCCTGCAGCCCTTTTTAAACAAAGGTACAACATTTGCCACCCTCCAATCTTCAGGCATTAGTCCCCACACTCTGGCACCTGTTCAGGTACACTGAGGGAGAATTTTTCATGGCTAACATGTCATTTGGACTGTGGGAGGAAACTGGAGTATCCGGAGGAAACTCATGCAAACACAAGGAGAACATGCAGACTCTGCACAGACAATGACCCAAGGCCAGAATCGAACCTGGGTCCCTGGCGCTGTGAGGCAGCAGTGTTAACTGCTGTGCCATTGTGCTACCCCTTGTCCTCAAACTATGACCCCCGAGTTCTGGACTCCCCCACCATTGGGAATATTCTTTCTGAATCCACCCAGTCTAACCCTGTTAGAACTTTATAAGTTTCTATGAGATTCCCTCTCACTCTTCTAAACTCTAGTGAGTATAATCCTAAACGACTTAGTTTAGGATTATTTGACAGACCTGTCACCTCAGGAATCAGCCTGGTAAACCTTCACTCTACTCCCTCTGTAGCAAGGACATCCTTCATCAGGTAAGGACACCAAATTTGCACACAATATTCCAGATGTGGCCTCACCAATGCCCTAGATAATTGCAGCAAAACCTTCTGAATCCTATACTCAAATCCTCTCACTATGAAGGCCAACATACCATTTGCCTTCTTTACTGCCAGCTGTACCTATGCACTTACTTTCAGTGACTAATGCATGAGGACTCCAAGGTCTCGTTGAGTATCCACCTCTTTGAGAGAGGTGGATATTCAAATAATAAATCTGTCATAAACCAACTCTCTCAACTGTCTTCCTATTATTGTTATCAAGGTGGATAACCTCACATTTATCCACATTTTACTGCATCTGTCATTACATATGCCCATATATTCAGCCTGTCCAAATCACAATGAAGCATCTCTGCATCCTCCTCACAGCTCACCCTCCCACCCAACTTTGTATCATCTGCAGATTTGGAGATATTACATTCAGTTCCCTCTTCCAAATCATTAATATATAATGTGAATAATTGGGATCCTGGCACAGATCCCTGCAGAACCCATTGACTGCCAATCAGAAAATGACACATTTATGCCAACTCTTTGCTTCCTATCTGTGAAACCAGCTTTCTATCCATCTCAAGACATTACCTGCAATCCCATATGCTTCAACTTATATAGTAGCCTGCTATGTGAGACCTTGTTAAAAACCTTCTGAAAGTCTAAAAAAAATCACATTCACTGGTTCTCCAGAAATTCCAGGAATGAATGTCACAGTGAAATGTTTATCCTTTTGCACTGATGCTTTGAACAGATGACTTTCTAGGGGCCTGTGACATTTTTCTCTTCTGGAAATTCTGTTCGTCTATCAAAATATTAATCCCAATCCTAACCATTTCAATCAACTGAGTAAACATCAGCTATTTTAGCTTAGAATCAATATCATAAAGACAATAACCCTTCAAATTATTCTTGAAATTTGCCAGATTGAACCAAAGACAGTATTCAGAATTAATATTGTACAAATTTGGAGTGTAAGATGTTTATAGTTTAAATACCGCACATTAGATGAGATGTTAAACTGAGATCCCACCTCCCTCCCACATGGAGGTGAAAAATCTGCTGACCAGTATTTTGTTAAGAGCAGGGGAGCTTTCGTTGATGACCTGACCAATATTTCTCCGCAAAGTCACTAACAGTAGATTATCTGGTCATTATCACATTGCTGTTTGTGGGATCTCTCTGTGCAAAAATGTGCTTTCTTTTCACAAGAACATAAGAACTTAAGAACTAGGAGTAGGAGTCGACCATCTGGCCCCTCGAGCCTGCTCTGCCATTCAATAAGATCATGGCTGATCTTTTTGTGGACTCAGTTCCACTTACCCACCTGCTCCTGTAACCCTTAATTCCTTTACTGTTCAAATATCTATCTACCTTTGCCTTAAAAACGTTCAATGAGGTAGCCTCAACTGCTTCACTGGGCAGGGAAGTCCACAGATTCACAACACTTTGTGTGAAGAAGTTCCTCCTCAACTCAATCCTAAATCTGCTTCCCCCTTATTTTGAGGCCATGCCCCCCAGTTCTAGTTTCGCCCACCAGTGGAAACAACTTCCCTGCTTCTATCTTATCTACTCCCTTCATAATCTTATTCATTTCTATAAGGTCTCCCCTCATTCTTCTGAATTCCAATGAGTATAGCCCCAGTCTACTCAGTCTCTCCTCATAAACCAACTCTCAACTCCAGAATTAACTTAGTGAATCTCCTCTGCATTCCCTCCAGTGCCAGTATATCCTTTCTCAAGTAAGGAGACCAAAACTGTACACAGTACTCTAGGTATGGCCTCACCAGCACCTTATACAGCTGCAACATAACCTCGCTGTTTTTAAACTCCATCCCTCTGGCAATGAAGGACAACATTTCATTTGCCTTCTTAATTACCTGCTGCACCTGCAAACCAACTCCTGGTGATTCTTGCACAAGGACACCCAGATCCCTCTGCACAGCGGCATGCTGCAATTTTTTACTATTTAAGTAATAGCCCATTTTGCTGTTATTCCTACCAAAATGGATGACCTCATATTTACCAACATTGTACTCCATCTGCCAGACCCTCACCCATTCACTTAGCGTATCTATATCCCTTTGCAGACTTTCAGCCTCTGCACACTTTGCTCTGCCACTCATCTTCGTGTCACCTGCGAATTTTGACACACTACACTTGGTCTCCAACTTCAAATCATCTATGTAAATCATTAACAATTGCAGTCCCAACACTGGTCCCTGAGGCACACAACTTGTCACTGATCGCCAACCAGAAAAACACTCATTTACTCCCACACTTTGCTTTCTGTTAGTTCACCAATCCTCTATCCATGCTAATACATTACTCGCAACACCATGCACCTTTATCTTCTGTAGCAGTCTTTGGTGCGGCACCTTGTCAAATGCCTTCTGGAAATCCAGATACACCACATCAACAGTTTCCCCATTGTCCACTGCACATGAAATGTCCTCAAAGAATTCCACCAAATTAGTCAAACATGACCTGCCCTTCATGAAACCATGCTGCGTCTTACCATTGAGACAATTTATATCCAGATATCTCACTATTTCTTCCTTGCTGATAGATTCAAGCATTTTCCCGACTACAGAAGTTAAGCTAATTGGCCTATAGTTACCTGCCTTTTGTCTACCTCTTTTTTCAAACAGTGGTGCCACATTTTCTGTTTTCCAATCTGCAAGAACCACTCCAGAGTCCAATGAATTTTGGTAAAGTATAGTAAAAATAAAGTTTATTTATTAGTCACAAATAGGGCTTACATTAACACTGCAATGAAGTTACTGTGAAATTCTCCTAGTTGTTACACTTGAGCACCTGTTCGGGTCAATGCACCTAACCAGCACATCTTTCAGACTGTGGGAGGGAACCGGAGCATCCAGAGGAAACCCACACAGACACAGGGAGAACATGCAGACTCCACACAGACAATGACCCAAGCCAGGAATCAAACCTGGGGTCCTGGCACCATGAGGAAGCAATGCTAACCATTGTGCCACTGTGCTGCCCGCATTACCACTGGTGCATTTGCTATTTCTCCCATCATCTCTTTTAGTACGCTGGGATGCATTCCATCAGGGCCAGGAGACATGTCTACCTTTAGCCTCATTAGCTTGCCCAACACTACCTCTTTCATGATAATGATAGTTTCTAGGTCCTTACTTGCCATAGCCTTCCTGTCATCAATTTTTGGCATGTTATTTGTGTCTTCCACTGTGAAAACCAACACAAAATACCTGTTCAATGCCTCAGCCATTTTCTCATTTCCAGTTACTACATTCCCCTTCTCGTCCTCTAAAGACCAATGTTTACTTTAGCCACTCTTTTTCATTTTATATATTTGTAGAAACTTTTGCTATCTGTTTTTATATTCTGAGCTAGTTTACTCTCATAATCCATCTTACTTTTCTTTATAGCATTTTTTGTGGCTTTCTGCTGACCTTTAAAGATTCCCCAATTCTCTAGGTTCCCACTAATCTTTGTCACTTTGTATGCATTTTCTTTCAATTTGATACCCTCCTTTATTTCCTTAGATATCCATGGCTGATTATCTCTTTTTCTACAGTCCTTCCTTATCACTGGTATATACTTCTGCTGAGCACTGTGAAAGATCGCTTTGAAGGTCCTCCACTGTTCCTCAGTTGTCCCACCATAAAATGTTTGCTCCCAGTCTACCTCAGTCAATGCCTCACTTATCTCTTTGTATCTCCTTTGTTTAAGCACAAGACACTGATATTGGGTTTTACCTTCTCACTGTCCATCTATATTTTAAATGCAACCATACTATGATCGCTTCTTCCGAGAGAATCCCTAACTGTAAGATCATTAATTATTCCTCTCTTATTACACAGGACCAGATCTAGGATAGCTTGCTCCCTCATAGGTTCCACTACATACCGTTTAACAAAGTTATCGCAGATACTTTCTCTGAACTCCTCCTCAAGATTGCATTGACCGACCTGGTTTAGCCAATTGATATGTAGATTAAAATCCCCCATGATAATGACATTAGAATAGTGACTGCATTTCAACATGTATATGATTTGCTGCAAAGCACTTGGGGTGTCCTAGGGTTGTGAAAGGTACTAAAGAAATGAAGGTTTCTTTCCTTCTTTGATGATTACCTAGTTGCAGAGAATTGGCAAGAGCTGGTGTAGATGTTCGGAATATTTTCAGGCCCGTGATACCTGTATCACATCAACATTTACCCAAAAATTACTGTGGACAGACATTACTTTAAGCAGCCAATGTGCAGCCACTGGAGTGGCAGCATCCAGGGAGATACAGCAATGCCTGATAATCACTAACGCTAAAATGTCATTAACCTCATTTCCTCTTCTGAAACATTCAGATAGAAAAAGTAAGAGTGGCACTGTTAGGGTCAGTTTTAACCCTAAACATTTGAGTGCGGATCTCACACACTGGGCTAGGTATTAGGCCTGAGATATAAACGCCCAGGTCTCATTCAAAAATCACTGGTCCACTTCCAGTTGGCAGGTAACAATGCGGATGATGGAGTTACATAGAACATAGAACACTACAGCACAAACAGGCCCTTCGGCCCACAAGTTGCACCGATCATATCCATACCTACCAGGCCATAGAACTATCTATAACTCTCAATCCCATTAAATCCCATGTACTCATCCAGAAGTCTTTTAAAAGACCCCAGCGAGTTTGCCTCTACCACTACCGATGGCAGCCGATTCCACTCACTTACCACCCTCTGACTGAAAAACTTACATAAGAACATAAGAAATAGGAGTAGGAGCAGGCCATCTAGTCCCTTGAGTCTGCCCTGCCATTTAATAAGATCATGGCTGACCTGAAGTGGATCAGTTCCACTTTCCCGCTTTCTCCCCATAACCCTTAATTCCCTTGTCTATCAGAAATCCATCTACCCGTGACTTAAATATATTCAGTGAGGTAGCCTCCACCACTTCAATGTGCAGAGAATTCCAGAGATTCACCGCCCTTTGAGTGAAGAAGTTCCTCCTCAACTCCATTCTAAACTGCCCCCCCTTATTTTGAGGCTGTGCCCTCTAGCTCAGCTATCCTTTCTAAGCGGGAAGAATCTCTCTACCTCTACCCTATCTACCCCCTTCATTATCTTGTAAGTCTCTATAAGATCCCCCCTCAGCCTTCTAAACTCTAACAAGTACAGACCCAGTCTACTCAATCTCTTCATAAGCTAACCCCCTCATCTCTGGTATCAGCTTGGTGAACCTTCTCTGTACTCTCTCCAAGGCCAATATATCCTTTCTCAAATGCAGGGACCATCCCCTGACATCTCCTCTGTACCTGCTCCCCAGCACCTTAAACCTGTGTCCTCTCGTAGCGACCATTTCAGCCCTGGGAAATAGCCTCCGAGAATCCACCCTATCTATTATAAACCTCTATCAGGTCGCCTCTCAAGCTTCGTCTCTCCAGGGGGAAGAGACCTAGGTCCCTCAACCTATCTTCATAAGGCATGCCTTCCAATCCAGTCAACATCCTTGTAAATCTCCTTTGCACCCTCTCAATAGCTTCCACATCCTTCCTGTAGTGAGGCAACTAGAACTGCGCACAGTACTCCAAGTGAGGTCTGACAAGGGTCTTATAAAGTTGCAGCATTACCTCCCAACTCCTAAACTCAATCCCTCGATTAATGAAGGCTAGCACACCTTCTTGACCACCTCCTCCATCTGCGAGGCTGATTTAAGAGTCTTATGGACCCAGACCCCAAGGTCCTTCTGCTCCTCAACACTGCTAAGAGTCCTACCCTTGATATTGTACTCCTTCATCCCATTGGACCTGCCAAAATGGACCACTACACATTTATCCGCATTGAAGTCCATCTGCCACTTCTCCGCCCAGTCTTGCATCCTATCTATGTCACGCTGCAACTTCTGACATCCCTCCAAATTATCCACAACAATTACCAAATTGTTACCAAAGTGCCTCATGCGGGGGGAAGTTGGGGCGGTGCCTTGGACAAAAAAGGCCACGATTTTCCTGTGAAGCTTGGAGTCATCCTCTTTTCCAAGTACTAATTGTTGTTGGCATGCTGTTGATGACACACTCTGGGATAGTCACTAAATCTAGTTGTTTGGCATTGCAATATCTGGGGAGAATTTGACCAGACAGAACTTAGCTATTAAAGTATGACTCAGAGTAGGCTTACAACATCACTGCAATGAAGTTACTGGGAAAATCCCCTTGATAATCTTGAGAGATGATCTTTGGAAGTCTTTGTAATTCTGGAGGGTATGGTAAGATTGTCATCGAAAAGATGTTTCCACTTGTGGGGGAAGTTGAAACTAGAGATTGTAAATAGAAATTCAATAGGGGAATTCAGGACAAACTTCTTGACCCAGAGAGTGGTGAGAATACGGAACTCGCTACTAAAGGGAGTGGTTGAGGCAAATAGTATTGGTATATTTAAGGGGAAGCTGGATAAACACATTAGGAAGAAAGGAATTGAATACAAGGATATACTGATAGGGTGATATGAAACAGAATGGAAGGAGATTTGTTTAGAACAGAAACAGCACCCTGGAGCAAATGATCCAAATGATCCGTTCCTGTGCTATAAAACTGTATATGATTCTATTGTACATTGATATAAAGTTCACAAGTAATATGTTGCTGACTGCTAGGACCCAGATGTAATGAGGAGGTTATGGGCTATACCAGGGATGGACTGGGTTTTGACAATGATGGAACAAATTCTCTGGTTCTGCTACCCTGTACGGAAGGAGACCATGTTTAACTAGACTGGTGGATTTGATTCCTGAGCGGTGGAAAGGGACAGGCAGGTGGGTGGAGGTTAGCAGTTTATTAGGGAGGTTAGCAGTTAGTGGGGAGCGGGAGCAGTATGTGGGGGTGGGCCGGCGGGGGGCGGGGGGAGATGGCCTGCAGAGAGTCTCAGGAGATGGCAATTTGGCAGCACTGGTGATGGTATCAGGGTCTAAAAGAACTCCAGGGAGTGGGGAAATGAGTCTTATGGTTTTTGTAAATACTGGGATGGTGTTGGAGTCCAGTAGTTGTGGGGGGATCTCCTGCATTCGGGGTACACTGGCTGAAATTTTCAGGCCCATTGGCTCCAATTCTGGATACACTGCTCACTCCCCTGACAAGGACTCTGCCCTCAAGAACTTATGGTGTGGCGCTCCTTATATGGACAGTGGCATCTGAGGGGACCTGTTCGAGGTTACAGCATTCCCAAGATCATGAATTCCCATCTTTCCAACAGCATTGGATTGAGAGCTGGAACACCAGTTGGCCTCGTGGTCCCATCTACTCCCTTCTTTACTCCTTAAATTACAGCCATTGCCTTGACCCTCAAAGAGAAAATTTATTTAGAATTCCCCCACAATTATTTTGGGTAATTGCTGAGGGATCTTATCACTCTCTATCTCATCCATGTCAGGGATCCCTGAACAAGGAAAGCAAGGGCTCCGGTGGTTCTATTAAACCTCATCACAATTATCGTATGTGAGGGTGCAGGGTCCAAGTGGACAGAATTGCGATGCCATCTAGTTGATTTTGGAACTGGTGGTTTTCTGAAGGCGCTGGAGCTTGGAAATGAGCTTTGTTTTATTGGATGTCTGGCAGCAAAAGGTGGCAATGCCGTGAGGAGATCAAGGAACATTCAAAGTAAATAAGCAGAAACTGTTTCAAGTGGCAAGATGGTCAGTAAGCAGAGGGCACAGATTTAAGATACCAAAAGAGAAAATGCTGGAAAATCTCAGCAGGTCTGGCAGCATCTGTAAGGAGAGAAGAAAGCTGATGTTTCGAGTCTCGATAACCCTTTGACAAAGCTTTGACAAAGATCATCTGGACTTGAAACATCAGCTCTTCTCTCTCCTTACAGATGCTGCCAGACTGGGTGAGATTTTCCAATGTTTTCTCTTTTGGTTTCAGATTCCAGCATCCACAGTAATTTGCTTATATAAGGACTTAAGGTAATTGGCAAAAAAAAGGAGGGAGTTGAAGTGAAAGTATTTACTCAGTGAGATATGAAGATCTATTAAGTGAATGTTTTGTTATCCAACTCAATAACAGATCAGTCCTTCGCTGCAGGTTACGGAGGGTTCTGCTGAGCAAAATGGCAGGAGACACTGATAGTCAGCTCCTAAAGGTGATCAAAGATCTTCATGGTAAGACAATTTAGTTCACAATCCTACCTTTTCAACTTTTACCCCAGTCATGTCTGTGTGAGACCTATTAACACACACTGACCTAGAGGCAAACAGTCAAAGAGCGCAGAAAAGGCCCTCTGGCCCATGGAGTCTGCATCAGCAATAACTACTCATTTAAATATTTTATCAAAGTTATAAAGTTTACAGCCTCCACTACCTTCCCAGGCAGTACATTCCAGATTCCCACCACCCTCTGAGTGAAAAAATGTTTTCTCAAATTCCCTCTGAATCTCCTGCCCCTTACCCTAAAACTCTTTGTGATTAATCCCTCCACCAAGGCGAATAGCTGCTCCCTACTCACCCTGTCCATACTGATGTTGTCTTTGTGTCAGACCCACTAATACTCATTGACTTGATGGGCCCCATTTTCCCAGCCTGCTGCCCTGCTCCAGTAGCGCAGTGGGCTAGGATTCGCAATTGGCATCCAGCCGGTCACGACTTTCCTGAGTCATTTTTAATGGCATTATCAGTCTCACACTGGAAATCAATGGTTAGCACTGCTGCCTCATAGCACCAGGGGCTCGGGTTGGATTCCTGGCTTGGGTCACTTTCTGTGTGGAGTTTGCAAATTCTCCCCATGTCTGTGTGAGTTTCCTCTGCCTGCTCCCGTTTCCTCCATAGTCCAAAGATGTGTGTACGGGTTAGGTTGATTGGACATGCTAAATTGACCCTAGCGTCAGGGGAATTAGCAAAGTAAATATGTGGGGTTACAAGAAGTGGGCCTGAGTGGAATTGTGGCCGGTGCCAACTCGATGGGCTGAATGGCCTCCTTCTGCACTGTAGGGATTCTATGGTCTACTCATAGACCAGCATATAAGCAGTGGCCTGCTCAGCACACTGATGCTGGCCACTTGGTGGATTTAGGCCTCACCCCCTTTTTTAATTTCCTGCGTGACACGTGGGCGTATCTGGCTGGCCACCATTAATTGCCTAGTTACCCTTAGAGAGCAGTTAAGAGTCAACCAGGTGGCTGTGGATCTGAAACGACATGTATCAATCATAGAATCCCTACAGTACAGAAAGAGGCCATTCGGCCCATCGAGTCTCACCAAACACAATCCCATCCAGGCCCTACCCCCATATCCATACATATTTACCCTCTAATCCCACTAACCTACGCATCTCAGGATACTAAGGGGCAATTTTAGCATGGCCAGTCAACCTAATCCACACATCTTTGGACTGTGGAAGGAAACTGGAGTACCTGGAGGAAACCCACACAGACATGAGGAGAATGCGCAAACTCCACACAGGCAGTGACCCAAGCTGGGGATCAAACACAGGCCCCTGGAGCTGTGAAACAGCAGTGCTAACCACTGTGCTACCGTGCCGCCCGCATGGTAGGCCAGACTAGGCAAGAACAGCAAATTTGCTTTCCTAAAAGACATTATTGAACCCAAATGGATTTTTCCAACAATGGTTTCATGGTCACCAGTAGATTTCTAATTCTAGATTTTTAATTGAATTCAAATTCCACCTTCTGTTGTGGTGAGATTTGAAACCAGGTCCCCAGAATATTAGCTGAGTTTCTGAATTAATAGTCTAGTGATAATACCACTTGGCCATCTCCTCCTCTTACCAGCTTAAATCCCTGGGTGAAACACAGACTGCTGAAAATTCACCTGACTAGGTACACACAAAGTGTACGAGAAAATCTTGCATTTTCCCGCCTGTTGGGCACTTAGTTTTTTGGGGGGAAGATTGCCCCCTTTGTGTCTGTGTGAGATCCTTTAACACTCACTGACCCTGTCCTGTTTCACAGATTCTATCCAAGAGCTTTGCAAAGAGCAGCAGAGGAATCAGCTGCCCATCACTGATACCAGCCCTGTTCTCGAAAAGTTGTGCATGAGGCTGGAATACCTTTTACAGGTGGGAGACCTCACTCTGCAATTTCATCCACAGTTCAAACCCGTTTTCAATTGTATCATTTCTCTCTATGACATCTCAAATCCCAGGGTGAGGGCTACTAGTGCTGGCAAATGGGAAGTATTAGTATCTAATTATCATTCTACCTTCCTGCCTTTAATCTCTTCTTTATCTTCTGCCTTTGCGTCGTCCTCTGTATCCATCATATTCAATCTCTATTTATTCTTCATGCCCACTATCTCTCTCCACCCATCAGTCTCTCTATCTTCCTATATCTGTCTACCTCACACTAGTTCTGTCTCTCTCTATTTGTACCTGTTTTTCAGATGAATTTATCCCTATTTTTCTCTCTCCCCAGTATGATCAGAAGGAGAGGAAAACTATTTTCGGGAGTCAGAAGGATTATTGGGACTATATCTGTGTTGTCCTGAATAACCACAAGTGTGGAACAAATGTGTTGAAATTTATTAACAACTCAGTAAAGGTAGGTGCTGATGGAATGGGCTTCATTGAAACGATGCAGTTATAGTTTCCCAACTGGGAACACTCCAAGTTTATAAACTTTCACAAAATTATACAAGAAGCCAAACTGTCCATCACACATGATGTAGTGCAACCTGTTTTCATCATCATTATGGCCACCTATACCCAAACTAACCCTGCAATTACTGAGAGAAGCTGCAAAGAAAATATGTGGTCAGTCAAAGTAACTGCTAAATTATGCCTCAAAGAACAATGATTGAGCAGGTTCCAGGAGAGCCCATTGAATGGAATCAATCATCCTGACTAACCCATTAATAACTCACAATTGGCTCCACTCATAACAACTGAATGACTGCGCAGCTAACTGGGGAGGGAAGATGGGCTTCTGGCTCATTTACACGTTGCCTTTCACACCTAATACATCATGGGAGGCCATATGCGTATTTTTGCATACTGAACCTTGGTGTAAGTAGCAGTTCTTGTGCACTGAGTAATGAGCCAATAACTTAATGCCCTCTCTCTCTCTTTCTCTTTGTGGCCAAAAGCTGAAGACCTCAGTGGGCAAAGGACGAGCTTTCATCCGATACTGTCTCGTCCAACAGCAATTGGCAGACTCACTGCAGCTCTGCTTCCTCAATCAAGACTTGGCCAGGTAAGGAAAAGATGACATTTACACACCTGGATGCGATTAGGTAGGAGTGAAGAGACGGAGATACAAATCATGGACTTAAAACAGAAATAAACCCTCTCCATCATATTGCACCTGATGTCAGACTGCGAATGAAGCTCAACTTAATGTACCAAGTATCAGAAAATGCCTTATTGTCTCCATCCTCAATCCCCCACTATCCCCAAGAAACAGATTATCCAGTTATTGCCACATTGCTGTTTATGGGAACTTGCTGTGCATAAGTTGGGTGCTGCGCTTCTTGGAATACCACAGTGTCTACACTTTAAAAATATTTCACCAGCTGTAACAATGCTTTGTGACATCCCGTGGTCATGAAAGGCACTTCAATTAAATTCAGACTCCTACCCATAATGCAATAAATGCTGCTTTGGGGAAGGATCTGACAAAGTGCTGCCTAGAGAATGTCCCAGACGGATGAATCACTTCAGCTCAGATGTACCTTCTGCCTCAGTGTCCATCTCTCTGGCTTTCCCTTTGACTTAAAGGTTCTCCTCACAGGATGTTATTGGAACTGCGGGGAACGGCAAATTGTGCGGAGGGTGTGGAGAATCTGCAGAAGGATCTAGATAGGCTGGGCGAATGGGCCAGGAAATGGCAAATGGAATTTAATGTTGGCAAGTGTGAGGTGGTCCACTTTGGTAGGAAGAATGGTAGGAAGGACTATTACTTACGTGGCGAAAAACTGCAGCAGGCAACGGTGCAGAGGGACCTCGGGGTCCTTGTGCATGAGTCGCAAAAACCCAGCTTGCAGGTGCAGCAGGTAGTCAGGAAGGCGAATGGGATGCTGGCCTTCATAGCGAGGGGGATTGAATATAAAAGTAGGGAGGTCTTGCTGCAGCTGTATAGGGCATTGGTGAGGCCGCAGCTGGAGTACTGTGTGCAGTTTTGGGCGCCGCACCTGCGCAAAGATATTTTGGCCTTGGAGGGAGTGCAGAGGAGGTTTACTAGGCTGATGCCGGAGTTGAGGGGGTTGAGCTATGAGGAGAGGCTGAATAAACTAGGCTTGTACCCGTTAGAGTTTAGAAGAATGAGGGGAGATCTCATTGAGACGTATAAGATGATGAATGGGATGGATAGGATAGAGGTGGAGAGACTCTTCCCGCTCAATAAAGACAGTAGGACTAGGGGGCACAGCCTCAAGATAAAGGGGGTGCGGTTTAGAACGGAGTTGAGGAGGAACTTCTTCACTCAAAGGGTGGTGAATCTGTGGAATTCTCTGCCCGTTGAAGTGGTGCAGGCTGCCTCGCTAAATATTTTTAAGACGCGGGTTGATGGGTTTTTGATAAGAGAGGGGATTAAGGGTTATGGGGAGAGGGCGGGAAAGTGGAACTGAGCCACGACAGATCAGCCATGATCTTATTGAATGGCGGGGCAGGCTCGAAGGGCTAGATGGCCTACTCCTGCTCCTATTTCTTATGTTCTTATGTGACAGCATTTGCGGCATGGGCACAGGCATAGGTCATTCAGCCCATCGAACCTGCTCTGCTGCTCAAAACAATAATGGCTGATCATCCTCTTCATTGCCCTTTCCCCACAGTATCCCAGCATCCCTTTCTGTTATTGCTATTTTGAATTCAGTCAATCTCTGTTTTAAACACTCAGTGACTGAACTTCTAAAGCCCTCTAGGGTCAAGAATTCCAAAGACTAACAATCCTCTGTGTAAAAAATTTCTCTGAATCTCAGTCCTCCGGCTTCCCCCATTGTTTTGAAGTAGTGCGCTCTGGTTCTGGACTCCCCAACCAAGGGAAACATTTTACTTGTATATAACCTGTCTATTTCTTCAGGTATTTTGTAGGTTTCAATGAGATCACCCATCATTCTTCTAAACTCTCAAGAATACAGGCCCAGTTCCCCAGTCTCCCTTCATAAGACACTTCCACATTCCCCAGAACATGTCTGGTGAACCTGTTTGCATTCCCTTTATGACAATAATATCCTTCCTAAGATAAGGGGACCAAAACTGCACACAATACTCCAGTGCATTATAATCAAGATTATTTTGATTTGATATGATTTGATTTGATTACTGTCATATGTATTAACATTCAGTGAAAAAGTATTATTTCTTGTGCTACGCAGACAAAGTATACCATTCATAGAGAAGGAAATTTTTCACTCAGAGAGTGGTGAGTGAGTGGAATCAGCTGCCATCAGTGGTGGTGGAGGCGAACTCATTGGAGTCTTTTAAGAGACTTCTGGTTGAGTACATGGGATTTAATAGGATTGAGGGTTATAGATAGGCCTGGTAGGTAGGGATATGATCAGCACAACTTGTGGGCCGAAGCGCCTGTTTGTGCTCTAGAGTTCTATGTTCTATGAAATGAGAGAGGGTGCAGGATGTAGTGTTACAGTAATAGTTAGGGAGTAGGGAAAGATCAACTTAACGCAAGGTAAAGTCCATTCAAAAGTCTGACAGCAGCAGGGAAGAAGCTGTTCTTGAGTTGGTTGGTACGTGACCTCAGACTTTTGTATCTTTTTCCTGATGAAAGAAGGTGGAAGAAAGAATATCTGGGGTGTGTGGGGTCCTTAATTACGCTGGCTGCTTTATGGAGGCAGCGGGAAGTGTAGACAGAGTCAATGGATGGGAGGCTGATTTGAGTGATGGATTGGGCTACATTCATGACTCTTTGTAGTTCCTTGCGGTCTTGGACAGAGCAGGAGCCATACCAAGCTGTGATACAACCAGAAAGAATGCTTTCTATGATACATCTGTAAAAGTTGGTGAGAATCATAGCTGACATGTCAAATTCCTCTAGTCTTCTGAGAAAGTAATGATGTTGACGAAGCAAGACTTTGCTACTCCTGTATTCAAATCATCTTGTGACAAAGGCTAAAATACCATTAGTCTTTCTAATTGTTGCTGTGCCTGCATGTTAGCTTTCAGTGATTTATAGGTGAGGATACCCAGGTTCCTTTGTGCACCATCGCCTGAATTCTCTGGCCGTTCATGCCAGCAGGATTCTCTGGTCCCAGTGCAATGCACAGAGATTTGACTGAGCACCAAATTCTCCGTCCTCGCTTACAGTGGTGGCAAGGCATGAATGGCTGGAGAATTCTGTTCCTACACTTTCTAATTTGTCAGAATTGCCCATCTGTTCCTCCTACCAAGGTCGATAGCCTCCAGCCCAGTGGTTAGCACTGCTGTCTCACAATGCCAGGGACCAGGATTTGATTCCCAGCTTGGCTCACTGTCTGTGTGGAGTCTGCACGTTCTCTCCGTGTCTGTGTGGGTTTCCTCCAGATGCTCGTTTCCTCCCACAGTCTGAAAGACGGGCTGATTAGATGCATTAGCCCTGCTAAATTCTTCCTCAGTTATACCTGAACAAGCGCCGGAATGTGGCAACTCAGGGATTTTCACAGTAACTTCATTTCAGTGTTAATGTCAGCCTACTTGTGACATCAAGAAATATATTTTATGCTTTTCCACTTTATACTTAATCTGTCATGTTTGTTGCTCACTCGCTAAGTTTGTCCAAATCTTTTTGAAACTACTTTACACTTCCTCACAGCACATACTCCCATCGAGCTCTGTGTTATCTGTGAACTTGATAAAATTACATTTGATCCCCATCCAAATCATTGATATAGAGTGAAATTCTTCATTCCCTCCTCACCATGTTTTGCATGGCAGAGGGGACTCGCCATTGGCCACCGGCAGAATTTTCTGGTCCCACCAAAGTTGACAGTGATTTACATTCCTCACCAATGCTGGCATTGGAAAACCTGTGGCAGGATTTGATTTAAGCAGAACCAGAAGATTTCACTGGCAGGAAGGGCTGGAGAATTACGCTCACATTTTGTGATTAGCTGGGGCCCCAGGTACTGATGATCCCTCACGGGTCACAGCCTGCCAATGTGAGAGTGACCCACTTATTCCGACTGTTTTCTGCCTGTTAACTAATCCTTAATCCATGCCAGTATGTTGTCTCCTATCACATGTACTTTCATTATGCTAACCAACCTCCTGTGGGGGAATTTATCAAAAGCTTTCTGAAAATCCAAGTACACGACATCTTTAACTCTGCTTTAATAACTCTGCTTGTCACAACTCAAAAACACCAACAGATTCATCAAACAATATTTCCCATTCATAAATATATGTTGATTATCCCCATGAGATCATTACTATCTGAATGCCCATTTATCACATTTTTTATAATAGATTCTAGCATTTTCCCTATGTCAGGCTAACAGGTCTGTAGTTCCCTGTTTTCTCTCTCCCTCTCTTGTTAAACAGTGGAGCGACATTTGCTACCTTTGAATCTTCAGGAACATTCCAGAATCTACTGGATTTTGGAACATGGTCACCAATGCATCCAGAATGTCCACAGTAATCTTTTTTAACATTCTGCGTTGTAGAATATCAGGTCATGGGAGTCATCAATCTTCAGTTTCATTTTCTCCAATGCATCTTCTTGCTAATACAAATTTCCTTCAATTCCACATTCTCGCTAATCTCTTGGATCTCTAATTCTGGAAGATTTATTGCATCTTCCTCAGTGAAAATAGACACAAAATAATCATTTTCTTTTCTGCCATTTCTCTTATGATGGATTCTCCTGAAACCAAAATAGAAAGCACTGGAAAATTTCAGCAGGTCTGGCAGGATCTGTAAAGAGAGGAAAGAACTGATGTTTCGAGTCCAGATGACCCTTTGTCAAAGCTCATGGATTCTCCTGACTCTGCCTGTAATGGACCCACATTTGCTTCAGTCAAATGCTTCCTTTTTAAAATATATAAAAATTTATACTGTCCGTTATTTTGTTTTTTTGTTAATTTTACATTCATATCCTATTCTCCCTTTCTTTATCAGTTTGCTTTATTTGAAAAACCACCCAATCTTCAGGTGTACCACTATTTCTGGTAACTTTATAGGCCTTTTCTTTTGGATTTTATACAATCCTTAAATTCCTTTGTTAGCCACAGTTAACTGACTTTTCTTTTTGGGGTTTTCTGCTTGAAGTGCCTCACAGCACCAAGGACCCAAGTTCAATTCTGGCTTTGGCTCACTGTGGAGTTTGCACATTCTCCCATGTCTGCGTGGGTTTCCTCCAGGTGCTCCAGTTTCCTCCCACAGTCCAAAGATGTGCGGGTTAGGTGGTTTGGCCATGGTAAATTGACCCCGATATCAGGGGAAAAGCAGGGTAAATATGTAGGGTTATGGGAATAAGGCCTGGATGGAATTGTGGCTGGTGCAGACTTGATGGGCCAAATGGCCTTCTTCTGCACTATAGGGATTCTAAACAATGTATGGTTGCTGTAAACTATGTAATAATTATTTAAAGACTATCCATTGCCTTTGTATCACATCTTTTAAAGTACTTTCCCATTCCATCTCAGCCAAATTGTCCCTCATACCATCACAATTTCCTTTGTTCAAATTTAGTGTTCTGGCTTTAGATTGAGCTACCTCACTTTCAAAGATAATGTAAAATTCTAATCTATTCTCATATTATGGTGTTTTTCATATATTTTTCCCATTCATTTCTGTGGGCGCCACCAACCATTAGGACTGAGCTGTGGTCAGGAGAGGATGGAGTTTGGACAGTTTCAAGGAGTGGCTAACCCCCCTCATACAAGCGGCCAAATCTTTAAATGAAATTATTTATGGAAAGAGATGAGTAAATGTGGGATTATTCTAATCAGAGCAGAGAAGGTTAACGAGGGATTTAATGGAGATGTTCAAAATCATGAATGGTTTTGCGAGAGTGAATAAGGAGAAATTGTTTGCAGTGGCAGGCGGGGTCACTGGTGAATATAGATTGAAGATAATCAGCTGTAGAACTAGAAGGGGATGGGAGAAGTTTTACACAGTGAGTCCTTGTAACCTGGAATGTGCTATTTGAAAAGACGATGGAAGCAGATTAACAGGAACTTTCAAAGTGGAAATGAAAGCGAGCAGGGTGATGGAGAAAGAACAGGGTATAGATAAAGGTGGAAGGATCACAAAATCGTAGAATCCCGACAGCGTAGAAGGAGGCCGTTCAGCCCTTCGAACCTGCACCATCTATTATCCAATCCAATGGGGAGCAGGCTGTTAAGTGGTGGGGAGCAGGTGGGTAAGTGGAACTGATCCACTTCAGATCAGCCATGATCTTATTGAATGGTGGGGCAGGCTCGAAGGGCTAGATGGCCTACTCCTGCTCCTATTTCTTATGTTCTTACGTTCAATCCAGGCCCTATTCCCATAACCCCACATATTTACCTGGTGAATCCCCCTCACACTAGGGTCAATATTGCATGGCCAATCAACCTAACCACTGTGCCATTGTGCCACTCAAACCAGAGGATTGAGTACCGAAAGACACTGATTTAAGGTAGAATCAGAGAATCATAGAATCCCTACAGTACAGAAGGAGGCCATTTGGCCCATTGAGTCCGCACCGACCACAATCCCACCCAGACCCTACCCTCATATCCCCACAGATTTACCCACTAATCCCTCTAACCGACACATCTCAGGACACTAAGGGCAATTTTTAGCATGGCCAATCAACCTAACCTGCGCATCTTTGGACTGTGGTGCTTGGTACTTGGCAAAAGAAGCAATGATGCCATAAGAAAAATAACTTCTATTGCAATAATTCTGTGATTCGATAGTGTAACTAACTGGGAATTATCAATGACCAGAAACTGAATTGAATGAGCCATTAAAATACAATGGCTACAAGAGCAGGCCAGAGGCCAGAATCCTGCACTGATTAATCACCTCCTGGTACTTTTTTTTAAATTCATTTGTGGGACATGAGTGTTGCTGGGTGGACAGCATTTATTGCCCATCCCGAGATGTCCTTGTGAAAGTAGTGGTGAGCTGCCTTTTGAAATGTTGCAGTCCACATGCTGTGGGTTGACCCAAAATGCTGTGAGGGACGGATTTCCAGGAATTTGACCAAGCGACTGCAAAACGACGGCGAGAGGAACTTGCAGGTGGTGGTATCCCCATGTATTTGCTGCCTTTGTCCTTCTAGATGGAAGTGGTCATGGGTTTGGAAGTTGCTGTTTAAAGATCTTAGTTGAATTGCTACAGTGCATCTTGTAGATAGTACACACTGCTGCTACTGAGCATTGGTGGTGGAGGGATTGGATTTTTGTGGATGTGGTGCCAATCAAGCGGGCTGCTTTGACCTAGATGGTGTCAAGCATCTTGAGTGTTGTTGGAGCTGCACCATGCAGGGCAGTGAGGAGTATTCCATCACACTCCTGACTTATGCCTTGTAGATGGTGGATAGGCTTTGGGGAGTCAGGAGGTAGGTTACTTGCCACAGCATTCTTAGCCTCTGACCTGCTCTTGTACCACTGTGCTTATGTGGCAAGTCCAATTGAGTTTCTGGTCAATGGTATCCCCAAGGATGTTGACAGTGGGGGATTCAGTGATAGTAATACTGTGAATGTCAAGGGCAGTGATTAGAGTGTCTCTTATTGGTGATGGTTACTGGCTGGAATTTGTGTGGCTCAAATGTTACCTGCCACTTGTCAGCCCAAACCTGGATAGTGTCCAGATCTTGTTGCACTTGAACATGGACTGCTTCAGTATCTGAGCAGCAGCAAATAATTCTGAATATTGCGCAATTATCAGCAAACATTTCCACCTCTGGCCGTATGACAGAGGGAAGGTCATTGATGAAGCAGCTGAAGATGGTTGGGCCTAGGACACTACCCTGAGAAACTCCAAGAACAAAGCACAAAAAAATTACAGCACAGAAACAAGCCCTTCGGCCCTCCAAGCCTGCGCTGATCACATTGTCCTATCCAGACCAACCACTTGTGTCCCTCTATTCCCCGTTTGTTCATATGCCTATCAAGATAAGTCTTAAATGTGGCTAATATAACTCCCTCAACCACCTCACTTGGCAGTGCATTCTAGACCTCCACCACTCTCTGTGTAAAAACCTTCCCCCGCACATCTCCACTGAACATTTCCCCCCTTATCTTGAACTTTTGCCCCCTTGTAATTGTCATTTCTATACCTCTCATAATTTTATAAGCTTCTATCAGGTCGTCAGAGAGAACAATCCCAGTTTATTCAATCTCTCCTCATAGCTAATGCCCTCCATACCAGGAAACATTCTGGTAAACCTTTTCTGCATTCTCTCCAAAGCGTCCACATCCTTCTTGCAGTGTAATGACCAGAATTGAACACAGTATTCCAAATGTAGCCTAGCCAACGTTTTATACAACTGTAACATAATTTGCCAACTTTTATACTCGATGCCCTGGCTGATGAAGGCAAGCCTGTCATATGCTTTCTTCACCACCTTTTCCACCTGTGCTGTGACTTGTAAGGATTGGTTGACCAGTACTCCCAGATGTCTCTGTGTCTATGCTCCTGATTATTCAGCCGTTTATTTTATAGCTCCCAACTGAATTAGATCTACCAAAATGCATCACCTCGCATTTGTCCGGATTAAATTCCATCTGCCATTTTTCCGCCCATTTTTCCAGCCTATCTATATCCTGGTGTACTCTCTGACAATCTTCATCACAATCTGCAACTCTGCCAATCTTAGTATCATCCTCGAACTTGCTAAACAGACCAGCTATGTTTTCTTCTAAGACATTTATATACATATATATTACAAACAGCAGAGATCCCAGCACTGATCCCTGCTGAACACCACTAGTTACAGATCTCCGTTTAGAAAAACACTCTTCCAACGCTATCCTCAGTCTTCTATAGCCAAGCCAGTTCTGAATCCATCTAGCTGGTTCATCCCTGATCCCGTGAGATTTAATTGTTTGCACCAGCCTGCCATGAGGGACCTTGTCAAATGCTTTACTAAATCATGTAGACAACATCCGCAGCCTTCCCTCATCAATCATTTTTGTCACCTTCTCAAAAAACTCAATTAAATTAGTGAGACATGACCTCCCTCGTACAAAACCATGCTGTCTGTTAGTAACAAGACAATTTAGTTCAAAATATGTATAATCCTATTCCTAAGAATCTTCTCCAGCAATTTCACTATCATTGACATCAACTCACTGGCCTATAATTATCCGGGTTATCCTTGCTACCCTTCTTAAATAACGAAACAACATTGGCAATCCTCCAACCCTCTGGGACCTCACCAGTGGCCAATGAAGAAACAGAGATTTCTGTTAGAGGCCCAACAATTTCACCTCTTGTCTCTCTGTCTCAGTAATCTGGAATAAATGTCATCTGGCCCTGGGAATTTGTCTACCTTAATGATTTTTAATTCACCTAGCACTCCCTCCCTTATAATGATAACTTGTTCTAAAGGGTTTACACACCCCTCTGAGACACCATCAATCGACATGCCCCTCTCCTTTGTGAATACTGATGCAAAGTACTCATTAAGGATCTCACCCATTTCCTTTGATTCTATCATAATTTCCCTCCTTTGTCCTTAAGTGGACCAACTCTTTCTCCAGCCACCCTCTTGTTCCTAATATATGTATAGCACTGTTGATGACCCACTCCATCACTTTACTGATGATCGAGAGTAGACTGATGGGACAGCAATTGGCCAGGTTGGATTTGTCTTGCATTTTGTATACAGGACAATCCTGGACAATTTTTCACACTGTCGTGTAGAAACCAGCATTGTAACTGTACTGGAAGAAATTCCCCAAAGACTATCCACCATTTACAAGACACAAATCTGGAATATAAAGGAATACTATCCTAGATGAGTATATCTCCAACACCACTCAAGAAGCTTGACAGCATCCAGGGAAAAGGAGCTTGCTTGATTGGGTCCCCAAAAATCATTTAAAAGATTCACTCCCACACACAGCGGCAGTAATGTATACCATCTACAAGATAACTTGCAGCAACTCATCAAGGCTCCTTTAACAGTAACTTCCAAATACCTAAACTTATGTTTTGATGATATCTAGAAGAACAAGGACAAGTTCCCCATCCTGCCTTGGAAATACCTTGCTGTTATCAAGATACCAAGCTATCTTGGATCTGGTGTTATGTAATGAGGCGGGTAGAATTAGGGACCTTGTGGTGAAGGATCCTCTTGGGAAGAGTGATCATTGTATGGTGGAGTTCCTGATGCAGATGGAGGAGGAGAAAGTGGGTTCCCGGACATGTGTCCTTTGTTTGAACAGAGGGGAGTACGATAGGATGAGAGAGGAATTGGCAAATGTTGATTGGGGGAGCGCATTGGAAAGTAGGTCTGCTGAGGAACAGTGGAGGATCCTTAAGGAGATCTTTCTTGGTGCTCAGCAGAAATTTATTCCGATGGTTAAAAAGGATCGTAGGAGGAGAGATAATCAGCCGTGGATAACGAAGGAGGTAAAGGAAAGTGTTAAGTTAAAAGCGGATGTGTTTAGAGTAGCTAAGAGTAGTGGGCGAGAAGAGGATTGGGAGAGGTTTAAATCAGCAACAAAGAATGACAAAGAAGTTGATAAAGAAGGGTAGGATAAACTATGAAGCTGGGCTAGCGCTTAATATTAAAAAGGATAGTAAGAGTTTTTATAAATGTATAAAAAGGAAGAGGCTGACTAGGGTGAACGTTGGACCCTTAGAGGATGAGAGGGGGAACTTAGTGGTCGGGGATGGGGAAATGGCTGAGGCCTTGAATAACTTTTTTGTTTCGGTCTTCACGGAGGAGGACGTGAATAATTTGCTGAGTGTTAGCGATGGAAAGATGGTAGGAGTGGAGGGCCTGAAAGACATTATTGTTACTAGAGAGGCAGTGCTCGAAAGACTGGAGGGACTGATTGTGGACAAGTCCCCAGGACCGGACGGAATGCATCCAAGGGTTCTGAAAGAAATGGCGGTGGTGATAGTGGATGCCTTGGTGATTATTTTCCAAACGTCGCTGGATTCCGGGGAAGTGCCGGAAGATTGGAAAACGACTAATGTTACGCCGTTGTTTAAGGAGGGTGGCAGGCAAAAGGCAGGGAATTATAGGCCGGTTAGTTTAACGTCTGTTGTAGGTAAAATGTTAGAATCCGTGATCAAGGAGAAAACAGCGAGGCATCTTGAGGAGAATTGTTTGATACAGCAGACGCAGCACGGTTTCGTTAAGGGGAAGTCGTGTCTGACGAATTTATTGGAGTTCTATGAGGATGTGTCTAGGGTGGTTGATAGAGGAGAGCCGGTGGATGTGGTGTTTCTTGATTTTCAGAAGGCGTTTGATAAGGTGCTGCACAAGAGGTTATTACAGAAGGTCAGGGGGCATGGAGTTGGGGGTAGGGTGTTAGCGTGGATAGGGGATTGGCTGTCAAATAGGAGGCAGAGAGTGGGGGTCAATGGGTGCTATTCGGATTGGCGGTTGGTGACTAGTGGAGTGGTCCAGGGATCGGTGCTGGGGCCTCAGCTATTTACCATTTATATAGATGATCTGGAGGAAGGAACCGAGCATATGGTGTCGAAATTTGCTGATGACACCAAGATTGGTGGAACGGCAAATTGTGCGGAGGGTGTGGAAAGTCTGCAGACGGATCTAGATAGGCTGGGCGAATGGGCCAGGAACTGGCAAATGGAATTTAATGTTGGCAAATGTGAAGTTGTCCAGTTTGGTAGGAATAATGGTAGGAAGGACTATTACTTACATGGCGAAAAACTGCAGCATGCGACAGTGCAGAGGGACCTCGGGGTCCTTGTGCATGAGTCACAAAAACCCAGCCTGCAGGTGCAACAGGTGGTCAGGAACGCGAATGGGATGCTGGCCTTCATAGCGAGGGGGATTGAATATAAAAGTAGGGAGGTCTTGCTGCAACTGTACAGGGCACTGGTGAGGCTGCAGCTGAAGTACTGTGTGCAGTTTTGGTCGTCGCACTTACGCAAGGATATTTTGGCCTTGGAGGGAGTGCAGAGGAGGTTTACTAGGCTGATACCGGAGATGAGGGGGTTGAACTATGAGGAGAGGCTGAATAAACTAGGCTTGTACTCGTTAGAGTTTAGAAGAATGAGGGGAGATCTCATTGAGACATATAAGATGATGAATGGGGTGGATAGGATAGAGGTGGAGAGGCTCTTCCCACTCAGAAAGGACAGTAGGACTAGAGGGCACAGCCTCAAGATAAAGGGGGAACAGAGTTGAGGAGGAACTTCTTCGCTCAAAGGGTGGTGAATCTCTGGAATTCTCTGCCCGTTGAAGTGGTGGAGGCTGCCTCGCTAAATATATTTAAGACGTGGGTTGATAGGTTTTTGATAGGCAAGGGGATTAAGGGTTATGGGGAGAGGGCGGGAATATGGAACTGAGACACGACAGATCAGCCATGATCTTATTGAATGGCGGGGCAGGCTCGAAGGGCTAGATGGCCTACTCCTGCTCCTATTTCTTATGTTCTTATGTTCCTTCCCTTCACTAAGGCAATATCCTGCACTCCATCACAACAGCTTTGTGGGTGTACCTACATCATAGGAAAAGAACAATTGAAGAAAGTGGTTCATTGTCGTCAGCAATGCCCACAACCTGTGAAAGAATTTATAAAGATGAGTAAGCTGGAAAGGGTAATATTAGATTCCATATGTGCAGGGCACCTGGTATTGAATTGTGATCATTGAGGAAAGTTTTTCAGCCAAGCTGATAAACATTAATTACAATCAAATTTGTGAGGAACAGACACCAAGACTGGCGTACACTGATGGGCAGGATATATTGTCTTGCAAAAACTGTGCTGATCTGTCACATCATTACTCTGATATGTACTGCATTGACTGCTCTTTTACAGTGACTGGTATTATGCCAGAAACCCCTTCCTGTCTGAGAGGCTCAGATCTGACATCACGGAACAGTTGTACTCTCTGAATGGAATACGTTTTGATCTGGCTTTGGAAACTGTTGACTTGGACACATCGTGGCCATTAGGCAGCTGGTAAGGAGACAGACAGAACCAGGGTATAGAAGATGGAGAAACTGGTTCCTGTGCCTTTCTATTGAAACCTCAACCAATAGGGTACAGTTCCACATACCTCTCCTGGCATGGCCATTAAGGCAAGTGAGCCTGGGGTGATTGAGCGCCGGCTCTCTAAGCACATTCAAAACATGATTACAATGAATTTTTAAAAATTAATCAGCCTCTCGCCCATTTCCAGCAAGATGCTGATCAAACTGGAAATCCAGGTGTCGTAAAATCGCGACGGTAGCAAAAACCGACACCGTTCATACTCACCGCCTTATACCGATTTTATGGCATTTTCCAGTCACAAAACAGGTGTAAAGCAGCGGTAAAATTCTACCACAGACTCTCACTGGGGTACAGTTCCACATACACTGACTCTCACTGGGATACAGTTCCACACACACTGACTCTCACTGGGATACAGTTCCACACACACTGATTCTCATTGGGATGCAGTCCCACACACTGACTCTCACTAGGACACACTTCCACACACACTGACTCTCACTGGGATACAGTTCCACACATACTGACTCTCACTGGGATACAGTTCCACACACACTGACCCTCATTGGGATACAGTTCCACACACACTGACCCTCATTGGGATACAGTTCCACACACACTGACTCTCACTGGGATACAGTTCCGCACACACTGGGGTTGCACAGTGGCACAGTGGTTAGCACTGCTGCCTCACTGCACAAGGGATCCAGGTTTGATTCCGCCTTGGGTCACTGTGTGGAGTTTGCACATTCTCCCCGTGTCTGAGTGAGCTTCCTCCAGGTCCGCCCACAGTCCAAAAGATGTGCTGGTGCATTGGCCATGCTAAATTCTCCCTCAGTGTATGCGAACAGCGTTACAGAGTGGCAACTGAGAGATTTTCACAGTAACTTCATTGCAGTGTTAATATACTTGTGACACTAATAACTAAAGTAAACTAAGCACACTCTGACGAGGGGACGGTGAATTAAATAAAGAATTGTATATCTATGAGATCAGTTCAATCAGATAAAAGATCTTGTGCCATGGTTAACGTAAAGCGCAATGTTTTGTCCCTAATGATATAAATTTCTTTAAAGGAAGTCATCTATCATTTTAAAAAGGGAAACGAAACCACACACACAGAGCAAGTTGACATCATTAATCACTTCGAAACCAGGATACTGGAGATGAGCTGAAATAGAAAAGGGATTTCATAGCCCACTAAAATAGAACAACAAACACAATGCATAATTAGTCAAATAAAACTCAATCTCAAGTATCTGTCATTTAACATATAAGTTCTCCAAGCCCCTCAATTAGATTCTATTTGTTATTCACTCTGGTGTATCTGCTGTTCAATATATTAACCCCTTAAAACCCTCTATTAAATTCCAAGCTGTAAATCCCATTTCTCCATTTTATATGACAAAACATTTGCATTTTTCTGAAACTGAGTTTTTAAAAATGTTTTGATTGGATGTGGGCATCACTGGCAAGGCTACCATTTGTTGCCAATCCTCAATTGCTCCAAACTGAGTGACAGTAGAGATCTCCAACACAGGGAGTATGTGGGATTAGAGCACAGAGGGTGCCTACTCTCTATGTCTCCCGAAGATACACAGGGCAAACACATACAGCTGTCCCATCGTAACAGGCAATGGGACCCTGTGCGAGAACCTCTCCAGCTACGTTGAGGGCATCCTGAAACCCACTGTATAAAGAACCCCAGCTTTTGTCATGACACTACGGACTTCCTACAGAAACTTAGCACACGTGGAGCAGTTGAATTAGGAGCACTCCTCGTCACAATGGATGTCTCGGCACTCTACTCCAGCATCCCCCACAATGATGACATTGCTGCAACTGCCTTAGTACTCAACGCCGACAACTGCCAATCTCCAGATTGAATTTTACGACTCATCTGCTTCACCTTGGACCAAAATGTCTTCACCTTTAACAACCAGTTCTTCATCCAGACATGCGGAACAACCATGGGGACCAAATTCACACCTCAAAATGCTAACATCTTCATGCACAGGAACTTCAACTAATGCTATACATCAGATACATCAGTGACATTTTCTTCCTTTAGACTCATGGTGAACAATCACTGAAACAACAATATGATGACATCAACAAGTTCCATCCCACCATCAGACTCACCATGGATTACTCTCTGGAATCGGTTGCATTCTTGGACACACGCATATCCATTAAGGACGGTCACCTCAGCACTTCACTGTATCGCAAGCCCACAGATAACCTCACAATGCTCCACTTCTCCAGCTTCCACCCTAAACACGTTAAAGAAGCCATCCCCTACAGATAAGCCCTCCGTATACACAGGATCTGCTCAGATGAGAAGAATCGCAACAGGCACTTCCAGACGCTGAAAAATGCCCTCATAAGAACAGGATATGGCACTCGACTCATCGATCAACAGTTCCGAAGCACCACAGCGAAAAACTGCACCAACTTCCTCAGAAGACAAACACGGGTTCGGCGGACAGAGTACTCTTCATCATCTAGTACTTCCCCGGAGTGGAGAAGGTACGACATCTTCTCAGGAGCCTTCAACATGTCACTGATGAAGACGAATGTCTCGCCAAAGCCATCCCCACACCCCGACTTCTTGCCTTCAAACAATCGCACAACCTCAAACAGACCATTGTCCGCAGCAAACTACCCAGCCTTCAGGAGAATAGTGACCACGGCACCACACAACCCTGCTACAGAAACCTCTGCAAGACACGCCGGATCATCAACATGAATGCCATCATCTCACGTGAAAATACCATCCACCATATACACGGTACATACTCTTGCAACTCAGCCAACGTTAGCTACCTGATACACTGCAGGAAAGGATGTCCCGAGGCATGGTACATTGGGGAGAGCATGCAGACACTACGACAATGGATGAGTGAACACCACTTGACAATCACCAGGCAAGACTGTTCTCTTTCTGTTGGGGAACACTTCAGCGGTCAGAGGCATTCGGCCTCTGATCTTCAGGTAAGCGTTCTCCAAGGCGGCCTTCACAACACACAACAGTGCAGAATCGCAGAACAGAGACTGATAGCTGAGTTCCGCACACAGGAGGACGGCCTCAACCGGGATCTTGGGTTCATGTCACACTGTCTGTAACCCTCACAACTTGCCTGGGCTTGCAAAATCTCACTAACTCTCCTGGCTGGAGACAATACACATCTCTTTAACCTGTGCTTAACCCTCTCTCCACTCACATTGTTTGTACCTTTAAGACTTGGTTACCTGTAAAGACTCACATTCCAGCCATTATTTTTTAAATTGTGTTTGTGTCTTTATATGCCCTGTTTGTGAACAGAACTCCCACTCACCTGATGAAGGGGCAGTTCTCCAAAATCTTGTGGTTTGTGCTACCAAATAAACCTGTTGGACTTTAATCTGGCGTTATGAGACTTCTTACTGTGTTTACCCCAGTCCAATGCCGGCATCTCCACATCATGTAGATGTTTACACATACATGGCGCAGTTCCAGTTTTTCAGAGGCAAGTCCTTTGAGCTGACCTCCAGATACTCCAAGTATTGTACTGAGTCTGTGTTACACAGAGAACTGTATTGGGCCCATGTTACTTTGAGTGCTGCATTGAGTCTGTGTTACTCTGAGTGCTGTAACTGGGTCTGTGTTATACAGAGTAATGTACTGGGCCCGTATTCCTGCAAAGGCTATAACTGGCTCCGTGTTACTCTGAGCGCTGTACTAAGTCTGTGTTAGTCTGAGCGTCTGTGTTACTCTGAGCGCTATACTGGGGCCATATTACTCCAATGACTGTAACTGAGTCCACGTTACTGCAACGGCTGTAACTGAATCAGAGAGAGGTTGAAAGGAATCACATAGGTACGCTTAGGAGAAGCTAGTTAAAAAATGAGTGTGAAAGGCATAGAAGGATATGCTGACTGGGTGAGATCAAGGGGGCTGGGAGAAAGCTCATGCAGAACATAAACACAAACATGGGCCAGAAATAAAAATGCTGGAGCACTCAGCACATCTAACAGCATCTGTGGAGAGAAAAACTGAGTTAACATTTCGAGTCCAATATGACTTATTTTCAGAATTGAAGAGAGGCAGAAATACGAAGGATTTTATGCTGTTGAAAAAAGAGAGGAGTTGCAGGTTTGAACAAATAGAACATAGAACATAGAACATTACAGCGCAGAACAGGCCCTTCGGCCCACGATGTTGCGCCGACCAGTTAAAAAAAAAACAACAACAATGACCCACTAACCTAAACCAATCCCTTTTCGTCCATAAACCTATCTACAGACCTCTTAAACGCCCCCAGACTAGGCGCATTTACAACTGCAGCAGGCAGGGCATTCCAATCCCTCACCACCCTCTGGGTAAAGAATCTACCCCTGACATCTGTCCTATAACTACCCCCCCTTAGTTTAAAGCCATGCCCCCTCGTGCTAGATTTTTCCATCAGAGGAAAAAGGCTATCACTATCCACCCTATCTAAACCTCTAATCGTCTTATATGTTTCAATAAGATCCCCTCTTAGCCGCCTTCTTTCCAGCGAAAACAACCCCAAATCCCTCAGCCTCTCCTCATAGGATCTCCCCTCCATACCAGGCAACATCCTGGTAAACCTCCTCTGCACCCTCTCCAATGCCTCCACATCCTTCCTGTAATGTGGGGACCAGAACTGCACACAATACTCCAAGTGCGGCCGCACCAGAGTTGTGTACAGTTGCAACATAACGCTACGACTCCTAAATTCAATCCCCCTACCAATAAACGCCAAGACACTGTATGCCTTCTTAACAACCTTATCTACTTGATTCCCAACTTTCAGGGATCTATGTACACATACACCTAGATCCCTCTGCTCCTCCACACTATTCAAAGTCTTCCCGTTAGCCCTATACTCAACACATCTGTTATTCCTACCAAAGTGAATTACCTCACATTTCTCTGCATTAAACTCCTCTCGGCCCAGCTCTGCAACCTGTCTAAGTCTTCCTGCAAACTATGACACCCTTCCTCACTATCTACCACACCTCCGACTTTGGTGTCATCAGCAAATTTACTGATCCACCCAACTATACCCTCATCCAGATCATTAATAAAAATCACAAACAGCAGTGGCCCCAACACAGATCCCTGAGGCACACCACTTGTAACCGAACTCCATGATGAATATTTACCGTCAACCACTACCCTCTGTCTCCTATCCGCTAGCCAATTCCTAATCCAGTTCCCTAGATCACCCCCAATCCCATACATCTGCATTTTGTGCAGAAGCCTACCATGGTGAACCTTATCAAACGCCTTACTAAAATCCATATACACCACGTCCACTGCCTTACCCCCATCCACCTCTTTGGTCACTTTCTCAAAAAACTCAATAAGGTTAGTAAGGCACGACCTACCCGCCACAAAACCATGCTGACTATCTCCAATCAACTCATTACTCTCCAAATAACTATAAATCCTATCCCTAATAATTTTTTCCAAAACCTTGCCCACAACAGAAGTGAGACTCACCAGTCTATAATTCCCGGGGAAGTCTCTGTTCCCCTTCTTAAACAATGGGACAACATTCGCTAACCTCCAATCATCTGGTACTATACCAGAGGCCAACGACGACCTGAAGATCAGAGCCAGAGGCTCTGCAATCACTTCTCTTGCCTCCCAGAGAATCCTGGGGTAAATCCCATCCGGACCAGGGGACTTATCTATTTTCAGACCCTCCAGAATACCCAGCACATCCTCCTTATCAACTGTAACACTGTCAATTCTACTCCCCTGCAACCCAGTGTCCTCCTCAGCTATATCCATGTCCCCCTGCGTGAACACCGAAGAGAAATATTGGTTCAATGCTTCACCAATCTCCTCCGGTTCCACACATAACTTCCCTCTGCCGTCTATAACTGGCCCTAACCTTGCCCTAACCAACCTTCTGTTCTTGACATACCTATAGAACGCCTTAGGATTCTCCTTAACCCTATCAGCCAAAGTCTTCTCATGTCCTCTTTTAGCCCTTCTTAGCTCGCTCTTCAACTCCCTCCTAGCCAATCTAAAGCTCTCTAGTGCACTATCCGAGTGCTCACGTCTCATCCGAACATAAGCCTCCTTTTTCTTTTTAACCAACGAATCAACTTTTTTGGTGCACCACGGTTCCCTAGCCTTACCAATTCCACCTTGCCTGACAGGGACATACCTATCACAGACTCGCAGTAGCTGCTCCTTGAAAAAACTCCACATTTCGGACGTTCCCAATCCCTGTAATCTCCTAGTCCGACCTATGTTTCCTAATTCTCTCCTAATAGCCTCATAATTACCCTTCCCCCAGCTAAAACCACTGGCCCGAGGTTCATGCCTATCCCTTTCCATCACTAAGGTGAACGTAACCGAATTGTGAAGTTCAAGGAGAAAATAGCGGACAAGTGAGATTAAATTACAAAGATGTTAGGGGACAAAAGGAGAATGGGAATGGTAGTGATGAAGGAACAAAGTGTTTGTTCTGAATAGGTGTTAATTGTAAAAAAAGATCAGCTCTGTCATAAGACTCCAGAAAATAGGAAGAGGAATAGGCTATTTGACCCCTTGAGCCTGCTTTGCCCTTCAATAGGACCATAACTTATTTGATATTCCTCACATCCACTTTCCTGCCTTTCCCAGTAACCCTTGATTCCCTTTCTGATCAAAAATCTATCTATCTCAGCCTTAAATATACATAAGGACACTATCCCCCACAGCTCCCTATGACAAGGGGTTCCAAAGGCTCACAACCTTCTGAGAGAAGAATTTCCCCTCATCTCAATCTTAAATTTGTGCTCCTTTATTCTGAGACCCTCTGGTCTGATACTCTCCCAATGCGGAGATGCCGGCATTGGACTGGGGTAAACACAGTAACAAGTCTTACAACACCAGGTTAAAGTCCAACAGGTTTATTTGGTAGCAAACGCCACTAGCTTTCGGAGCGCTGACGAAGGAGCAGTACTCCGAAAGCTAGTGGATTTGCAACCAAATAAACCTGTTGGACTTTAACCTGGTGTTCTGAGACTTCTTACTGATACTGTCTCATCAGGGAAACGTCCTCTCAGCATTTCCCGTGTCAAGCCCCTAAGAATCCTAAATGTGCGAAAGCAAAACAGCAGAATGTACTAGTAACAGAATAATGATTAGTGCTGTCTGAATGCAAAACACGAAAAGAAGGTACAGGCTGGCACTAAAGAAAAATAAAATGGAGCACAGGGTTCCTAGTCTGAGGTTGTTGAATTCAGCGTTGAGTCCAGAAGGCTGTAAACTGCCTCAAAGATGAGGTGCTGTTCCTCAGTTTGCGTTGGGCTTCACTGGAACATTGCAGAAGACAAGGACAGAAATGTAAGCATGACGGCATGATAGTGAATTGAAGTGCCATGTAATAGGAGGGTCAGGATCCTGGTTACAGACTGAGGAGAGATGTTCTACAAAGTGGTCACCCAGTCTGTGATTGACCTCCCCAGTGTCGAGCAGCAAAGACAGTAAGCTAAATTGAAAGAAGTGCAAGTAAATTGCTGTTTCACTTGGGAGGAGTCTTTGGGGCCTTGGACATTGAGGAGGGGGGATGTAAGGGGACACATATTGCATCTTTTGCAATTGCTGTGGAAGGTGCTGTGGGAAGGTGTCAAGGTGTTGGAGGTGGAACAGGCTGCCAGAGAGGGAATGGCCCCAGTACACTGTTGACAGGGGAGAGGTGGAGAAGATGTGTTTGGTGGTGGCATCATGCTAGATTTGGCAGAAATGGCGGAGGATAATCCTGTGAATGCAGAGGCTAGTGGGGTGGAAAATGAGGACAAGGGAGATCCTATTATGGTCCTGGGTTAGAAGGGAAGGGGTGAGGGCAGAATGGTGGGAAATAGGTTGGGCATAGTTGATGGCCCTGTCAACTATTTTGAGGGCATAAATCTTTGGTTGAGGGAAAAGGAAGACATGTTGGAAGTGCTATTATGGAATGTAGCATCATCAGAACAAATGAAATGGAGACAAAGAAAGTGGATAGATGGATATGGACTTTTGGACTGATATGGATCAGTTGCGCAAAATATTTCATGATAAAACAGCTGAATGAATTAAGCTATTGCATAATTAAGATTTAATATATATTTATCATTATAAAATAATAACACAATTTCCCCACTATTCTGTTGACTACAGTGAACTTAAAACCCCCAGGAGGACATCTGGGACTAGAATTTCATTCAACAACCTCTTTAAGGTACAGTGCTACTTCAAAATGGTTTCTGGTGAATTCGAGTGCATGTGAACTTTATGGAACAGGGCAAAATTCCAGGTATTGCACAGGTCAAAAAGCAAGTAAAGCTCCCTCTACACTGTCCCATCAAATATACCCAGAAAGTTGTAGAATGTGTTAGATAACCCACTGCAGCTAAAGGCTCCAACAGGTCTTACATAGTCCATTGTGAATATCCATCGATTGCAAAGAACAAAGAACAAAGAAAATTAAAGCACAGGAACAGGCCCTTTGGCCCTCCAAGCCTGCACCAACCATGCTGCCCAACTTAACTAAAACCCCCTACCCTTCCGGGGACCATATCCCTCTATTTCCATCCTATTTATGTATTTGTCAAGAAGCCCCTTAAAAGTCACGACCATATGCGCTTCTACTACCTCCCCCAGCAGTGAGTTCCAGGCACCTACCACCCTCTGTGCAAAAAATCTGCCTCGTACATCTCCTTTAAATCTTGACCCTCGCACCTTAAATCTGTGCCTCTTAGTATTTGACTCTTCCACCCTAGGCAAAAAGCTTCTAACTATCCACTCTGTCTATGCCTCTCATAATCTGGTAGACTTCTATCTGGTTGCACCTCAACCTCCATGAGAACAAACCAAGTTTCTCCAACCTCTCCTCATAGTTAATGGACTCCAGGCAATATGCAGGTAAATCTTTTCTGCACCCTCTCAAAGCCTCAAATCTTTTTGGTAGTATGGCAACCAGAATTGAACACTATATTCCAAGTGCAGCCTAACTAAGGTTCTATAAAGCTGTAACATGACTTGTTAATTTTTAAACTCAATGCCCCGGCCAATGAAGACAAGCATGCCGTATGCCTTCTTGACTACCTTCCCCACCTGTGTTGCCACTTTCAGTGACCTGTGTACCTGTACACCCAGATCCCTCTGCCTATCAGTATTCTCAAAGGTTCTGTCATTTACTGTACATTTCCTATCTGTATCAGACCTTCCAAAATGCATGACCTTACGTTTGCCCTGATTAAACTCCATCTGCCATCTTTCTGCCCAAGTCTCCAAACGATCTATATCCTGCTGTGTCCTCTGATGTCCTCATCGCTTTCTGCAAATCCACCAATCCTTATTTTGTCCGCAAGCTTACTAATCAATCCAGTTACATTTTCCTCCAAATCATTTATATATATTACAAACAGCAAAGGTCCCAGCACTGGTGCCTCAGAAACACCACTTGTCACAGCCCTCCATTCAGAAACACACCCTTCCACTGCTACCCTCTGTTTTCTTTGACCGAGCCAGTTTTGTATCCACCTTGCCAGTTCACCTCTGATCTCATACGGCTTCACCTTTTGCACCAATCTGCCATGAGGGACCTTATCAAAGGCCTTACTGAAGTCCATGTAGACAACATCCACCGCCCTACCCTCATCAATTATCTTTGTCACTTCCACGAAAAACTCGATCAAGTTCGTGAGACACGAACCCCCTTCAGAAAACCATGTTGCCTCTCACTAATACGTCCCCTTATTTCCAAGTGGGAATAAATCCTGTCTCGAAGAATCCTCACCAATAATTTCCCTACAACTGATGTAAGACTCACCGTCCTATAATTACCTGAATTATTTGTGCTACCCTTCTTAAACAAAGGAATAACATTGGTTGTTTTCCAATCCTCTGGAATCTCCCTTGTACCCAGTGAGGATACAAAGATTTTTCTCAAGGCCCCAGCAATTTTCTCCCAACTCTCTCTCAGAATCAAAGGACCTAGCAGGAATGAGCAAAAACTTCAGTTCTAAGCCAGAACCAACCACTGTGCTACCGTGCCACCCCAGATATAGACTAAAGCTCCATCTCCACTATGCCCGTCAAACACTCCCAGGACAGCTGCAACACAGGCTTAGTTATAGACTAAAACTCCCTCTGCGCTGTTCCCATCAAACGCCCAGGACAGGTAAAGCACAAAGCTTTTTTTTTCAGCAATATTCATAATCAGTACTTCTAAAAGACTACCCGGTTCTTAGTATTTGTAATTTTGGTTTCAACTTTAGGTAATGAACCAAAAAGCAAGCAATGGTCAAGCGAAGGACTCTGAGCACAAAACGGCAGTGGACATCAGCGGGATGAAGGTTTCAAGGAAGGCTGAAGTACAAGAAGTACCATCAGGAACATCAGCACTACAATGTAACTCACTGAGTTTTGGTATTCTACAAGAAAGCCAAAAACCAATTCTGAAAATGAATATTGACCCTGATGGCACCAGGTCAGATTCAGATCAATGGGCACATTCTGAATGTGTTGTGCAAATGTTCCAACAAAAAGAACAGAGCATAGGACTGGTGGCCAACTTGGGTCAAGAGTTTAATGGTTTAGAACTGCCTGGAGGAACAGAGCAAATTGATGCTCAGAGGCCTCAGGAAATTGTGACCATCTTGATGGATGAAAAAAGAGAGACTGAACTAAAGGTTGTAGCAAAGAAGCAATCTCTATTAGAGAAACTCAATAAGGATCTCACAGAGAAAGAGAACACCATTGAGCAACTGAACAAACGACTCGAAGAAAAAGAGAAGATCCATGGGGAAGTGTCCTCCAAATTTCAGCAAGAGATCTCAGACTTGCAGGCGATCCAGAAGAAAAGTGAGGAACAATCAAACAGGCTTGAGCAACTGGAGGATAGTAATAAATTCCTGAATGAAACTATTGAGGAAATGGATGGGATCCTTGATCAACTAAAGCAAACAATTGTCCAAAAAGATCATGAGAATATGTTATTGAGAAGAGAACAGGTAGAGAAGATGGCAGCAGCCCAACAAGTCTATGAGGAAGAGTTGGAGAAACTGAAGCTCACGCTTGGAGAACATCGAAAGGAAAACAATGGAATGAAATGGGATGCTGATGAAAGGTTCAAAATAATATCGCAGGAAGTGAAAAACAAAGAATCAATTCTGGCTGGACTTCAGAGCAAGATCGAGTTGGAGACTTACCAGAAAGTGGCTGAGATGGAAGAACTATGGCCCAAGCTGCAAAACCTGGAGTCTCTCAACAATTCACTAGAAGAGAAGTACAAGGCAGGCCAACAAAAGATCAAAGATTTGGAAATACTTGTCATCTCACTTCAGTCGGAGGTCAACAGACTGCAAGCTCTTGAGAAACAGCTGCTTCAGCAAAGCAGTTCTGTCATTCTGTCTCCAGGTGGAAAGGAACTGATGCTGAAGGTGGACAATGGAAATGTTGAAGAAAAGCAGAGGGAAGGCCAGGATGAGTTGCAGAATGAAGGACTGGAAAGGGATGAACTCATGCATGGGAAGACCACATGCTCAGAATCTCTCACTGCTTTGAAGCAGGTAAACCAAATGGTGAAGATTTCTGATCTTGGTCAACAGCTAGAGAATTACAAAGAGCGAGAGCAGGGCTCTAAAAACCTCAATGACGAGAGCATAAACATTGCAGCAAAAGAATGGAAAGATCTAAAGGTCTTGAAAGATAAACTGGAAAAAATGAATCAGAAATTTACGTCATCAAATGCAGCAAAGTTAGAAGCTGAGTGGGAACTAGGGGAAACAGTTGCCCAATTCCACATGTTAGCAGCAGAACAGTCAAGGACAGAAAACTCTGCAATACAGTTGAAAGGCCAGCATGATGTTCTTGCAGAGGAGATGACGATTAAACTGGCAAAATCTGAGAGAAACCAAGCAGAACTGGTTATAGTGCAAACTGAAACTGTTGAACAGAAACATAGTTTGCAAGAGACCTTGGAGGAGAAAGCATCCAGGTACAAGGAGCTAATCTCTTTGCTTTCCTCTCCGGAGGGTTCTGACCAGGAAGTCATCAGGGTTAAGCAGCAGCTTGAAGAGCTGGAAAACAGTCATAGGCTGGAGATTCAAGGAATGCTGGAAACTATTGAAACCATTCAAGCTGAACGGAAAACATTGGAGCAACAAAAGGAAGACCTGAGGAAGAAGATTTCTTTCTTGGAAGAGGACCTTCTGCAATTGAAGGAGAGTACTGCAAAAATGGAACTGGCTAATGAGTTAGAGAGAGCACAGGCTGAGGTAGAGCAGTTATGCACACAATTGGCACAACTATCCTCTGAGAAGGTTGCACTGGAGAAAATAGTGGCGAGGATGGGCCAACAGCAAGTAAACAATGAAGCTTGCAAGCTGGAGGATGCCCAGGACGGGAAGGAGGGAGCAAAAGGGCAACAGTTATTCCTTGCAAAAGAAAACAAAGAACTTCAGGCTGAACTGCAGGCCATGCGTGAGCAAGTGAGCTCACTGCAGCAATCGATGGCACAGGCGAGCTCAGACTTTGAGCGGCAGATGGCCAAGAAAACCTTGGAATGGAGCAGACAAACAGAGGTACAAATTAACTCCTGCAGTGGCTGTGCCATACATTCTTTTGTCCATAATTGATCTGTTTTTCTTTCCAACTGTGGTCAGTGACAAAAAGGCAAACCTGCATTCACATCCCCCAGTGTTTCACCCACCGTGAATTACCTAGAATGACAGCAATTGGTCTAGAATCACACACAGCAGCCACTTTGCACAGCAAGATTCTGTTATATATTAGATGTTTTGGCTGGTATTACAAGACAAAAAATGAAGTAGTGCACAATGTAGTTTTGAACCAACTCAATGTTTACTTAAGAACAGTTGCTAGATTGTGTCCAATACGGAAGAAAGATAAGAACGTATGAATGCCTCTGGCGATGTCACAGTACATCGTGTGACTAATCACACAGAGATGTGCGCTTTACAATATGTAACATCCCTCCCCCCTTTATTTCAATAGTATGACAACAAACTTTTAAACATTAATGATTGCCCACTATGCACATCAGGAGCAAGAGAGTAGCAAGAGGAAGAGTAGGCCCATTCAAGGGCAATGGAGGGAAGTTATGTGTGGAACCACAGGAAGTGGGTGAGATCCTCAATGAGTACTTTGTATCAGTATTCACCAAGGGAAAGGACATGACAAGAGATCAGGGATGGGTGTGTGAACACTCTAGAGAATGTCAATGTATCAAAGGAAGAAGTGTGAGTATCCTAAAATGCATTAAGATAGTCAAGTCCCCAGGGCCAGATGAGATCTATCCCAGGTTACACTGGGAGGCAAGGGAAGAAATAGCTGGGGCTTTAACAGATATCTTCACATCCTCTTTGACCACAGACAAGGTTCTAGAGATCTGGAGAATAGCCAATGTCGGTCCCTTGTTTAAGAAAGCAAGCAGGGATAATCCAGCAAGTTTTATGCTGGTGAGACTGATGTCGGTGGTGGAGAAGCTTTTGGAGAAGATACTGAGTGTCAGAATATATGCACATTTGGAAGAAAATGGATCAGTTAGTGACAGGCAGCATGGTTTTGTTTGGGGAAGATCATGTCTCACCATGCTTTGGAGAGAGTGCAAAGAAGATTCATCAGGATATTGCCTGGTCTTGAGGGTGTTGGCTATGAGGAGATGTTAAGTAACCTAGGACTGTTTTCATTGGAAAGACAGAGGCTGAGAGGAGGCCTGATTGAGGTCTACTAAATTATGAGAGTCACAGACAGGGTGGATAAGAACATAAGAAATAGGAGCAGGAGTAGGCCATCTAGCCCCTCAAGCCTGCCCCGCCATTCAAGATCATGGCTGGTCTGAAGTGGCTCAGTTCCACTTTCCCGCCTTCTCCCCATAACCCTTAATCCCCTTGCCTATCAAAAACCTATCTACCCGCGTCTTAAATATATTTAGCGAGGCAGCCTCCACTTCAACGGGCAGAGAATTCCAGAGATTCACCACCCTTTGAGTGAAGAAGTTCCTCCTCAACTCCGTTCTAAACTGCCCCCCCCCTTACCTTGAGGCTGTGCCCTCTAGTCCTACTGTCCTTTCTGAGCAGGAAGAGCCTCTCCACCTCTATCCTATCCATCCCATTCATCATCTTATACGTCTCAATGAGATCTCCCCTCATTCTTCTAAACTCTAATGAGTACAAGCCTAGTTTATTCAGCCTCTCCTCATAGCTCAACCCCCTCAACTCCGGTATCAGCCTAGTAAGCCTCCTCTGCACTCCCTCCAAGGCCAAAATATCCTTGCGTAAGTGCGGCGACCAAAACTGCACACAGTACTCCAGCTGCGGCCTCACCAGTGCCCTGTACAGTTCCAGCAAGACCTCCCTACTTTTATATTCAATCCCCCTCGCTATGAAGGCCAGCATCCCATTCGCCTTCCTGACCACCTGCTGCACCTGTAGGCTGGGTTTTTGCGACTCATGCACAAGGACCCCGAGGTCCCTCTGCACCGTCACACGCTGCAGTTTTTCGCCATGTAAGTAGTAGTCCTTCCTACCATTATAACTACCAAAGTGGACAACTTCACATTTACCAACATTAAATTCCATTTGCCAGTTCCTGGCCCATTCGCCCAGCCTATCTAGATCCTTCTGCAGACTTTCCACACCCTCCGCACAATTTGCCGTTCCTCCAATCTTGGTGTCATCAGCAAATTTCGACACCATACACTCGGTTCCCTCCTCCAGATCATCTATATAAATGGTAAATAGCTGAGGCCCCAGCACTGATCCCTGGGCCACTCCACTAGTCACCAACTGCCAATCCGAATAGCACCCATTGACCCCCACTCTCTGCCTCCTATTTGACAGCCAATCCTCTATCCACGCTAAAATAGTCAGAGGATTTTCCAAGGGTGGAAGTGGTTCAAGGTGAGAGGGGAAAGTTTAAAGGAGCTGTGTGGGGGATGCTTTTCATGCAGAGAGTGGTGGGTGCCTGGAATGCGCTGCCAGAGGAGGTAGTGGAACCAGGCACATTAGCAAAATTGAAGATGCGTCTGGATGGGCACATGAATAGGGAGGGAATAGGGGGATTTGGACTGAGTAAGGGCAGAAGGGTTTTTCAGTTTAGTTAGGACATCACTATTGGCACAGGCTTGGAGGAGTGAAGGGCTGTTCCTGTGCTATACTTTTCTTTGTTCTTTGTACTTTGTTTTATTAGTTACATTACCCTCCAAACCAGGCAGCATCCTGGTAAATCTCCTCTGCATTCTCTCCAATGCTTCCACATCCTTCTTATAATGAGGTGACCAGAACTGAACACAATACTCCAAATGTGATCTCACCAACGTCCGATATAGTTGCAGCATAATCCCATTGCTCTTAAACTCAAACCCCTGTTAATAAACGCTAAAACCCATCAGGCATCAGTAATGTCAAGGAGGCAGGGATTATTAGGGGTAGTGCATGATGGAGGTGGGCCTAATAGAGGGCAATCGGTGAGGGTGTGGGCCCAGCTGCAACTCTCCAGAGAGGATCAGTGGGGGAAGGGAGAGAGCAGCAATCAGGGCTGGAGGGGGTGGTGGAGGTTGGCAGTCTGCTGGGGGGCTCTAAGCTGCAAGGGAGCAGTCAGAACTGCGGGAGGAAGGCGGTGGTTGAGACAGTAGGCAGGGGAAACTGGGGGGGTGGTAGTGGCAGAAGATTGGGACTGCGGCGGGGAGGCAGGGGAGGAGGGGTGGTTGAGGCTGGCTCGGGCAATCTTGGGGAGACAGTGATTGGGCTGTGAGAGGGTGGAGGGCCGGTGATGTGGTGTCATGGAGCTGACAGATCTTATTTTCTGATATAATGAGAATCCAGGATTCAATGGGCCAAATCTTAAGCAGTGTTCAGTATTATTTGGATGACATTCTAATCATAGGCAAAACTGACAAAGCTGACAAAAAATTTACAAAACTTAGGAAACACTGGAGCATCGAGAGAAGTACAACCACCGAGTGAAGAAGGAAAAATGTGAATTTTTCAACTCATCCATCATTTATCTGGGTCACATAATAGACACAGTTGAAGTTGAATTAACTGTGGAAAATCGAGTGTTGTTATGAGGGTCAGGGTGATCGTTCCTCCATGATTACAAAGCCAAATCCTGGGTCAACTACACAAAACTCACCTAGGAGTGTAGATGCTGGCAGATTGGCGCATGCACAGTGGCCTGCTCAACACTATGCTCCCAATCTCTGCAGGGAGAATAGGCCTGTGATTACAGAGTGTGGGAGATTCTTCTCTGAACTCCCAATGAAGAAACCAGTGTGATTTACTCCATTTTTCACATGAATTTGACAGAGGTTTTTGGAGAGAATTCCGCTCACAGCCTTCAATGGGTCCCGCTAAGTTAATGTTTATCCTCTCCCAAAGCCAATCCCATGGGTGAAGTGGCTGTAGAGGTGGGATATTCCATATTTTAGCACCACATTTTCTTCTACTTGTGAGTTAAGTCTCAGCTAAAAGTAGCTTCATGCACTCCGCTCCACTCCTGGATGAGCTTTGTGCAATTGATCCAGAATTTGGCTTTGTAATCCTGGAGGAACCTGGACCGTCATATCAATACTGTATTTTCCACAGTTATTTCAACTTCAACTGTGTCTATGACGTGACCCAGATAAATGATGGATGATTTGAAAGATTCACATTTTTCCTTCACTCAGTGGTTGTACTTCTCCCGATGCTCCAGTGTTTCCTCAGTTTAGTAAATATTCCTAGTCAGTTTTGCCTGTGATTAGAATGTCATCCAAATAAAACTGTACACCGCTTAAGATTTGGCCCATTGAATTCTGGATTCTCATGAACTTATATAAGAAAATAAGAACATAAGAACCCGGAGCAGGAGCTGGCCATCTGGCCCCTCAAGCCTGCTCCAACATTTAATAATTTAATAAGGCTCTGTTCCATTTATTAACAGTGCCAATGTCATTCCAAATGGTGGGCACTTATATCGGAACAATCCCTTGTGGGTAACAAACATTATCAGCGGTTGCGACTCAGTTGCCACCTTCATTATTTTGATTACCTCTATTAAATCTCCCTTAACCTTTGCTTTATGGAGAATGATCTCTGGTTGAAGGAAGAACATTGGCCAAGGTTCCAGGAAATCTCCTGTTCTTATTGAAATTGAAATATTTAAATAATACCTGGGCCATTGCCAGAGACTGCCCTGAGTTCCACATCTCATCTGAAAGGTAGCACTTCAATCAGTGCCACATCAGCTTAGGTTATCTCCTCAAATCTCTGGACTAGAATCTGAACCTTTGCTTCGCTGCACCACACAACTTGATCCTAGGCCTTAGTCTTGAAGTACCTGGCCCCTGTCAGATGATATGTAGTTCTGGATAAAGTTTCTCTCGAAACATCCTCTTTGGGTTAGAGTCTTGTCACTGTTTATTATCTCCCTACCAAGCCATGATACACATCATTCAGATAAATCAGAGGCTTGGATCTGGGTTCTGTTGGCACATGACAAGTGAGTGAGTGTATGAGGAGATGGTGAGTGTATGAGGAGTACGAGTGTCTGAGGAGGGAGTGAGTGAAGTGAATGAATGTGCAAGGAGAGAGTGAGTGAAGACAGAATGGCTTACTGGAATAAATGGTGTGTGAGGCTGTGAGAAAAGCATAAAATAGTGAAGAGAATGAATGTGTGAGGTAAGAGTGAGTAAGAGGAGGAGCTGAATATTCTGAAAATCTCCATGAATGGGAGAATATGAGTGTTCCGAATGGATTTTGAGTATGGGCTAATCACCTTGCTTGTTGACAGTTTTTGTCCAATGCCCTATCCCTCCCTGATGGTAGCCATGTTACAGTGCGGTTTGTGTAACTAGCCATGGGTACATTGCCCTGCGAAGTGAGTGTGTGTGTGAACAGGATCAGGCCCATGTGTGATGCCCTTATCTGGTGATACTTGCTGCCAAAGTTCACCTATGAGGAATAGGTACTTGGCTGACATTTTGGAGGGATTTCAGTAACTATGGAACCCCAGTGAGGGTTCTCACCTTCGGGGAAGAACCCTAGTTATGCTTGAAGTAAGATTTGAACTCTCCTTTCAGATGACTTTCTCTTTCTCTTTTTCTATTTTTCCCCTATTGCCAGGCAATAAATGAAGCATTGCTGGCTGAGAGGAAGGACAGACAACACACAGCAGAGGAACTAAAGTTCAAGGATACTGAGCTCCTGTCGCTGGCTGAATCATTAACACAGTATGTCATAGTCTGTGAAGGTCTTTCTAATTGTCTGTTGCTACCCATCATATTTTACAATTTCTCTGGTTAATAATGAGTTCACTGGTAGAGCCTGCATTCTGAGTCAGAAGGCGTAGGATTCAAATCCCAATCGAGATATCCTGAGCAAGTGGAGGCCTGAGTTCAGGCTCTGCCTGAATTCTGCATTGACAGACAGAAAGGTCTTTGCATTCAGTGGGTAGTCACTGACCCCCCACCCCTCCCAAAAAGCCTTCTGTTGTGCAAGACTATCTACTCCATCAGCTGGCTAGAAAAATGGTTACAGATCAAGCATTGTCCTCTGTTAATTCGGCTGCAAACGCTCACCATTTTCCCAGGAAGAGATTAATGATAAAACAATCATTCAGTTATTTGGCGTTTCAGGGAAGCTCAACCCAGATGACACTCACACTCTGACTGCTCTGGAAGCTGCAAAATGTGTTAAAGGTGAAATGGGATGATTTTCTTTGTGTAGATACAGCAGTGACAAAGCTAACGATATTTAGAGTTAGTATTTGATATTGGAATGAGCTTTACCCTGTCAGTATGTTAGACAGTTCCATCTCCCTAATGTAGCCTTCTGCTGTTAAGTACCAGCTACTCCACAGCAAGTATACAAAATACATACAGGAGAGCTGACACTGAGACACCCTGAGACAGTACAGAACCATGATACGGAGATGCCGGCGTTGGACTGGGGTAAACACAGTAAGAAGTCTCACAACACCAGGTTAAAGTCCAACAGGTTTATTTGGTCGCAAACGCCACTAGCTTTCAGGGCTCTGCCTCTTCGTCAGGTGACAAGACTTCTTATAGTACAGAACCAGACAGGAGTGAATTGCTTTCCTTTGCCTACTGCGTAATGTGTGTATAACACACACACACGCACACGCACACACACACACACACACGCATATACAAACACATGCATATACACACACACATATACACACTCACACGCACATAGACACAACACATACACACATGCATGCCCTGGTTCTCCAAATGAATAGTTAACTGAGTACCATTCACCATACCAGACGAGAGTGAGTGTATTTTTTACTCAGTGTTCACTGTGAGTTTACTATGTGGTGGTCATCAGTTTATTTCACCACCAGATGGGGGTCCACACATTCCTTCTTCTGATCAGTGAGTTGTATTTGGATCAGAACCTATGTTATCCATTCTCTTGCAAACTTTGTGGTTATCATTGTTATACACATTGAATAATACAAATTACTGCTGCATTATTTGCACTAACCAAAATCCAGGGCTTAGCAACACAATCAATAGGTTAATATGGGTAGTTGGAGTAAGTCCAGTAGCAGTTCTACTCCTGGACGAACAAAGGCCAAAATGTTGTCTGATTTCAAGAAGAAATTAGATATATCTCTCAAAGCTAAAGAGATTAAGGGATATGGGGGGAAGGCAGGATCAGGATATTGAATTTGGTAATCAGCCATGATCAAAATGAATAGCAGAACAGGCTGAAGGGGCCAAATGACCTCCTCCTGCTTCTGGTTTCTATGTTTCTATGAACAAATCTAAGGTTATTGAATCACATCATGGCAAATTGTGAAACTGAATTCAATGTGTTTGTTATTTGTGGACTAGAGCCAGGATGAAATTATTCTGAGACTGTTTTTTATTCTAAAAACCAAACTGGTTTACTAATTACCCAGTTTGACCATTATGTGATTCCTCAGCCCCAAACCCTGGAATTCCCTCCCTAAAATTCTCCATCTCATTTCCCTCCTTTCAGATACATCTTAAAGCCAATATGTTTGATAAGACTCCAGGATGGTACGTTGCCTCTCTAGTACTAGGGTCAAAGATATGTCAGAGCGGCTATAGAACATTCTGGTGAGGGAGCATTAACAGCCAGTTGTCGTGGTATGCATTGGTACTATTATTGGTATTATTTTAAACACCCTCCAGTGAAACAAACAAAAACAGGAACCAATTCTTTAATTCATTGAACAATCTTCCTTTATTTAACACTTCAGGTACCAACTCAAACTTAAACAGTTGCAACTCTTTTACTGAACATTAACTCTTAACTGAGCTAACTCTTACAATGGTGAATCTCTATAGAATTATTGTTGGCAAAGGACTGCCCATTGTCTTTTCATAGGATCTCTACAGTACAGAAAGAGGCCATTCGGCCCATTAACTCTGCACCAACCACAATCCCACTGAGGCCCTACCCACATATTCCTATATATTTACCCGCTAATCCCTCCATTCTACGCATCTCAGGACACTAAGGGCAATTTTTTTATCATGGCCAATCAACCTAATCCACACATCTTTGGACTATGGGAGGAAACTGGAGCATCCAAAGGAAACCCACGCAGACACGAGGAGAATATGCAAATTCCACACAGACAGTGACCCAAGCCGGGAATTGAACCCAGGTGCCTGGAGCTGTGAAGCAGCAGTGCTAACCACTGTGCTACCATGCTGCCCCTTTTATCTACAAATTCTTTCACCTGTGTCGAGAATACTCTCTATCATCCAGCCAATTGTCTAACCAGAAATCAATTGCACGGCTCTAACCGCGAATGAAATTACTTGCAAATGATGTCATTATGCTTAGTTCAAACTGGTACGCCTTACGCAATACTGGGGCCACCAAGTTTACTGGAAAATAAACAACTTCCCATATTCTATCAATACAAGAAGCTTCAGATCCCTGACTCAGAGTCATTTTATGACCGTTTTTTGGTTTTATTTATAAGTTGACCAAAGATCCCAGCATGTTTAATTCTCAGTCACAATAGCCATTTTAAAGTCAATATTGCCAATATTATTGTTAAAAGCATTGTTGTAGTTGTTCTTTCTCTGTCTACAGTACCAATGACATAGGTTGAAAAGAGAGTTGAGGATCTAAAAGCTGAATATAGAGAGTTTGAAAGTAAATTGAAAAATAGGACTTCAAAAGTAGTGTTTTCCAGATTAGTAGCATTGCCACGTACTAGTCAGAGTAGAAATAGCAGGATTTATCAAATGAATGCATGGCTTGAAAGATGATGCAAGAAAGATTCCTGGGACTTTGGGAAGGTTTTGAATGAGGTGGGACCAGGACAAACAGGACAGGTTACACCTTTGGAGGACTGGGACTGATATCCTAGGGGGAATATTTGCTAATGTGGTTAAGGGTTTAAGCTAGAATGGTAAGGGGATGGGAACCTAAACAGGGTGACAAAAAAAGTGAGAATAAATATGGAGTCAATTTGGGTAGATGTTAAACAAAAAGCAAGGGAAAAAAGACATTGGTAAGACTAGTGTATAGATCCCCAAACAGTAGCCACTGAAAGAGTACAATCAACAAATAATAGCAGTGTGTAAAAAGAATAGAACTGTAAGTTTAATCTTCATCTTGATTGGGTGAATGAAGTTGGAAATGATAACAGAGGTCCCAGCACTGATCCCTGCCGAACACCACTAGTTACAGACCTTCATTCAGAAAAACATCCTTCCACCGCCACCTTCTGTTTTCTATGGCCAAGTTCTGAATCAATCTAGTTAGTTCACCCCTGATCCCTTGAGATTTAATCTTTTGCACCAGCCTGCCACAAGGGACCTCATCGAATGTCTTAGTAAAGCCCATGTAGACAACATTCACAAACCTTCCCATGTCAATCATTTTTGTCACCTCCTCAAAAAACTCAATTAAATTAGTGAGACATGACCTCCCTCGTACAAAACCATGCTGTCTGTTGCTAACAACACCATTTGGTTCCAACTGTGTATAGATCCTAGCCCTAAGAGTCTTCTCCAACAATTTCATTATCACTACCGTCAAGCTCATTGGCCTATAATTACCCATGATATGGAGTTGCCAGCATTGGATTGGGGTAGGCACAGTAAGTAGTCTCACAACACCAGGTTAAAGTCCAACAGGTTTAACTGATAGCACTGCCCGTTCATTAGGTGAGTGCAAGATTTGTTTCACAAACAGGGCATATGTAGATACAAACTCAATTACAAGATAATGGTTGGAATGCGAGTCTTAACATGTAACCAAATCTTTACAAGTGCAGACAATGAGAATGGAGAGAGGATTAAGCACAGGTTAAAGAGATGTGCATTGTCTCCTGCCAGGACAGTTAGTGAGATTTTGCAAGTCCAGGCAACTCATGGGGGTTACAGATAGTGTGACATGAACCCAAGATCCCGGTTGAGGCAGTCCTTATGTGTGCGGAACTTGGCTATCTGTTTCTGCTCAGCAACTCTGCGCTGTCATGTGCCATGAAGGCCGCCTTGGAGAATGCTTACCCAAAGATCAGAGGCCGAATGCCCTTGATTGCTGAAATGTTCCCTGACAGGCAGGGGACACTCCTGCCTGGTGACTATCCAGTGGTGTCTATTCATCCATTGTCGTAGCATCTGCACGGTCTCCCCAGTGTACCATGCCTCAGGACATCCTTTCCTGCAGCATATCAAGTAGACAACGTTGGCCAAGTCACAAGAGTATGTACTGTGTATCTCGTGGATGGTGTTCTCACATGAGATGATGGCATCTGTGTCGATGATCTGGCACGTCTTGCAGGGTTGTTTGGTGCCGTGGTTACTATTCTCCTGAAGGCTGGGTAAATTGCCACGTACAGTGGTCTATTTGAGGTTGCGTGGTTGTTTGAAGGCAAGAAATGGGGGTGTGGGGATGGCTTTGGTGAGATGTTCATCTTCATCAATGACATGTTGAAGGCTCCGGAGAAGATGTCATCGCTTCTCTGCTCCAGGGAAGTACTGGAAGACGAAGGGTACCCTGTCCACCGTGTCCCGTGTTTGTTTCCTAAGGAGGTCGGTGCGGTTTTTGGCTGTGGCGTGTCGGAACTGTTGATCAATGAATCGAGTGCCATATCCTGTTCTTATTAGGGCATCTTTCAGCATCTGGAAGTGTCTGTTGCAATCCTCCACATCTGAGCAGATCCTGTGTATACGAAGGGCTTGTCCATAGGGGATGGCTTCTTTAATGTGTTTAGGGTGGAAGCTAGAGAAGTGGAGCATCGTGAGGTCATCCGTGGGCTTGTGTGGAACACCTCCACCACTTGCCTTCAAACAACCGCGCAACTTCAAACAAACCATTGCACGCAGCAAACTATCCAGCCTTCAGGAGAACAGTGAACACGACACCACACAACCTGCCGCAGCAACCTCTGCTATACGTGTCGGATCATTGACACGGATGCCATCATCTCACATAAGAGCACCATCCAGCAAGTACACGGTATACACTCTTGTGACTCGCCAACATTGTCCACCTGATAGGCTGCAGGAAAGGATGCTTCGAGGCATTGTACATTGGGGAGACCATGCAGACACTATGACAACGGATGAATGAACACTGCTCGACAATCACCAACCAGGAGTGTTCTCTTTCTGTTGGGGAACACTTCAGCGGTCATGGGCATTCAACCTCTGATCTTTGGGTAAGCGTTCTCTAAGGTGGCCTTCACGACACACGACAGCGTAGAATCGCTGAGTAGACACTGATAGTCAAGTTCAGCACACATGAGGATAGCTTCAGCTGGGATCTTGGGCTCATGTCACACTATCTGTAACCCCCACGACTTGCCTGAGCTTGCAACATCTCACTAACTGGCTGGAAACAATTCACACCTCTAACTTGTGCTTAACTCTCTCTCCACTCACATTGTCTGCACCTGTAGAGACTTGGTTACCGGTTATAAATCGCATTCCAACCATTATCTTGTAATTGAGCTTCTGTCTACATGTGTCCTGTTTGTGAAACAAATCCTGCACTTACCTGATGAATGGACAGTGCTCCCAAAGCTCATGCTACCAAAAAAGCTTTAACCTGGTGTTGTGACACTACTGACTATAATTATGAGGTTATCCTTGCTACCCTCCTTAAATAATGGGACAACATTGGCTATCCTCCAATCCTCTGGTTACTCACTAGTGTCCAATGAAGAAACAAAGATTTCTGATTGAGGCCCAGCAATTTCATTTCTTGTCTCCCTCAGTAATCTGGAATAGATGCCATCTGGCCCTGGGGATTCGTCTATCTTAATGTTTTTAAATTTCACCAACATTTCCTCCCTCGTAATGGTGACTTGTTCTAAAGGGTTTACACACCCCTCTGAGACACCATTAATCGACTTGTCCCTCTCCTTTGTGAATATGGATGCAAAGTGCTCATTAAGGATCTCACCCACTTCCTTTGATTCTATCATAATTTCCCTCCTTTATCCTTAAGTGGACCAACTCTTTCTCCAGTTACCCTCTTGTTTCCAATATGCGTATAGCACTGTTGATGACCCCTTCCATCACTTTAATGACGATTGAGAGTCGACTGATTTTTACCTTTGAGGTCCTACTTTTTAGTTTGAGTCCTCACACCCTGAATTCAGCTTCTAGGACCTCATCCTGTTTTTTATCTATATTGTTGGAGCCTAAATGCACCACGACAGCTGGCTGTTTATCTTCCCCTCCAGAATGCCCTGCAGCCGCTCTGAGACATCCTTGACCCTTGCACCAGGGAGACAACATACCATCCTGGACTCCTGCTTGCATCTGCAAAAACGTCTGTCTGTTCCCCTTATAATTGAGTCCCCTCTCACTATAGCTCTGCCACTCTTTTTCCTGCCCTCCTGTGCTGCAGAGCCAGCCATGGTGCCATGAACCTGGTTGTTGCCACCTTCCCCTAGTGAGTCATCTCCCCCACAGTATCCATAATGGTATACCTGTTTTGGATGGAGATGACTGCAGGGATGCCTGCACTGCCTTCCTACTCTTCCCCTGTCTGGTGGTCACCCATTCCCTATCTCCCTCAGTAATTTTTATCTGCAGTGGGACCAAAGTGCTATCCATGACTTCTTCAGCATTTATGGATGCTCTAAAGTGAATCCATCCTTAGCTCCCGTCAAACAGTCTAACAGGAGCTGCAGTTGGACACACTTCTTGCATGTGAATGAGCCAGGGACACCAGAAGGGTCCCTAAATTCCCACATCGCACAAGATCTGATTTAAAATAAAGAGGAGAATTTACAAATTAATGAATTCGTACAGCAGGAGCCAAACACATAGTTGGATTGACGGGTCTGATTCTGATTGTTCTGTACAAGCTCCCCACTGGAAATTATGTTTTTAAAATGTTGGGTGAAAGACTAAAATTAGAATGGAGGCTGGGTACAATTCGATTTAATCTCCTATATAAGTGAAGTTTACTCTTCTACAATCCATTCTCAGAGCCAGGAGAGCTAAGGAAGATTTGGAGAACACTTTAAAAAAGGCACAGGAAGATGCAAAAAGCAGGGAAGAGGAATCTCAACGAGAAATCAAGAATCTTAAGGAGACACTCAGATCATTAAAGGAGAGGACAGTGGAACTGCTCAGGTGAGGGTGTGTAGTGATGTGATGGGATATGTACTGAGTGTGACGGTGTGTAGTGAGTGTGATGGGCTGTGTAGTGGGTGTGATGTTGTGTACTGAGTGTGATGGTGTACAGTTAGTGTGACAGTGTGTGTGGTGAGTGTGGCAGGTGTAGTGAGTGTGACGAGGTATGTGGTGAGTGTGATGTTGTGTACTGAGTGTGACGGTGTGCAGTTAGTGTGATAGAGTGTGTAGTGAGTATGCCAGTTTGTGTAGACAGTGCAATGCCGTGCTTAGACTGAACTGATTCTCTGTGTCTCTCAGGGAGAAGGATGCCCTCTGGCAGAAATCAGATAAATTGGAATTTAATCAGCGACAGTCAGATCAAAAACGTTTGTCAAGAAAGGACCGGCTTGGAAGCAAAAAGTGATTTTACTCAGCAAGGTGGCGACTTGGGACCTTTAATGGATATGTGTTTTTTTAGTGTTTGGAATGGGTGCAATTCTGATCATTTTTGGTATGTGGCATGTTATTGGGATGAGAAGCACTTTCCATTTTAGGTATGGAACTATCAGATTTCTGAAAAAACACTCAGGTGCAATGCCAGAGATTCTGATCTCATCCATTTTGGCATCAAATTTTACAGCAGCAATTTCCAGTCTGTGAGAGTGGAGAGTGAATTCATGCAAAATAAATCGAACCTGAATGTTTTACATAAGTGACCACACAATAACCCAAAGCACTTTTCAGCACAAGAGAGTACCCTTATGGCAGTTAATTTTTACAAAAAGGATCACCAAAAACCATAATGTAATAATCATTAGCCAGAGCATCTGTTTCTTGATATTGGTTCAAGGATAATTATCCATGGAGCCTTGGAAACCCTCTGTTCTCCTATTGTAATCGTACCCATTGGATGTGAACACCCGAGAGGACAGACAGATTCTCAATTTACTATCACCTCCAACAGTGCAGCACTCCCCCAGTACTGACCTTCTGACAGTGCAGCACTCCCTCAGCACAGACCCTCTGACAGCACAGCACTCCCTCAGTACTGATCCTCTGATGGTGCAGCACTCCCTCAGTACTGATCCTCTGACAGTACTACACTCCCTCAGCACTGACCCTCTGACAGTGCAGCACTCCCTCAGTGCTGATCCTCTGATAGTGCAGCACTCCCTCAGTACTGACCCTCTGACAGTGCTACACTCCCACAGCACTGACCCTCTGACAGCGCAGCACTCCCTCAGTACTGACCCTCTGATAGTGCAGCATTACCTCAGTACTGACCCTCTGACAGTGCGACACTCCCTCAGTACTGACCCTCTGACAATGTGGCACTCCCTCAGTACTGACCCTCTGACAGTGCGGCACTCAGCCCAGACCCTGTGACAGTGCAGCACTCCCTTAGTACTGACCCTCTGACAGTGCAGCACTCCTCAGTACTGACCCTCTGACAGTGCGGCACTCTCTCAGCCCAGACCCTGTGACAGTGCAGCACTCCTTCAGTACCGCGCCTTCTTCAGAAGGAGAATCATATTGACACTTGAAAATTAAGTTTGTTTCTCTGTTCACAGATGCTGCCAGACTTACTGAGTATTTCCAGCACTTTCTGTTTTTATTTCCCTTCATCTAGTTCTTAAAAAGTTATTAGCAAGTTATAATGTTTTAATGTACTCGAACAAAATCTCTGGAGTAGTTTTCCTTTGTTTTATTTTGCCAGAACTGGGTCAGATTTTGCATTTACAATAACGACATAGCTGCAGTAATTATGATCATTATTCCAATGAAATTGTCAGCATTTCAAAAAATGTGCACAAACACAATATTGTAAAAATCCTGAATTTAGAGTGATCCATTCTTCACAGCTTCAGATCTTTCACTCACTAACTGGAAGATTAACATTAATGGAAAAATAGCCCTCACTTGAATCTTGACTTTGTGTCCCAGGGTCACTGCTGCTTAGAAAATTTGCATTATATTTTCCCACCTAATATACTGGGAAATGTGGCCAGTAATTTGTGCACAGCTAGATCCCACTAATAGAAAAGAGATAATGATCCGATAACCTGTTTTTTTAGTATTGTTAGTTGAAGGTAAATATTGATGCAGGACTTTGAATGACACCTTGGGATCTTTCGTCCATATGGAGGATTTGTAACTGTCAACCAAATAGCCTTTTCAGTTTCACCAGAATTCTTTATAATTAATAAACAAGTAAATGAAAAAAATATGCACAATGTTTTGAATGCTCCTTTGATTTTTCTCCTCAGTTGTTCAAATCAATGTCTGAGTGATGAATTTCTGGAGATTCCAGAAAAATCCAGATCTATTGTCAACCATGAATTATTCAGACTTCAACCAGGTTAAAGAGGCCTTTAAGCACCTGAGTGTTTTTACACACAGATTGGGAGCAACCAATAGACGAACATTTTACTGCTCTCTCCTCCTGTGTCATTGACTTGTTGGGTTTGTTTCAGGCTGTTTCACCAGAAACCATATCAGTGAAATCAATCTCTTTCCCTGTTGGGATGCTTTCCTTTATTTATTCATGGGATGGGAGTAATGCTAGCATTTATTATCCATTTCTAATTGCCCTTGAAAAGGTGGTAGTGAGCTGCCTTCTTGAAATGTTGCTGCCCAAGTGGTGTAGGTACACCCAGAGTGCTGTTAGGGATGGAGTTACAAAGGGACAGCGACATATTTCCAAGTCAGGATGGTACATGACTTGGATGGGAATTTCCAGGAGGTAATATTCTCATCTCTCAGCAGCACTTGGAAATTCTAGTTGATAGAGATCACATGCATACATAGACTTGTAAAATATACGTGTTAGTGCTAGGATTATTCATCCATACTTTTTATTCAATTATTTTGATGTGTTTTTCAGCAAGAAAAATAAACTTTTAAAAACTTTTTGTAATGATTTCAATAAGTCCATTGAGGTTGGCCACTTAGAAAATGAACACCCTGATTGAAATCTTTATTGCTTGTCCAATCAGGAAGCCTGTTCCATATATATACAGTATATATATATATACAGTAGGACTAGGGGGCACAGCCTCAAGATAAAGGGGAGGCGGTTTAGAACGGAGTTGAGGAGGAACTTCTTCACTCAAAGGGTGGTGAATCTCTGGAATTCTCTGCCCGTTGAAGTGGTGGAGGCTGCCTCGCTAAATATTTTTAAGAAGCGGGTTGATGGGTTCTTGATAAGAGAGGGGATTAAGGGTTATGGGGAGAGGGCGGGAAAGTGGAACTGAGCCACAACAGATCAGCCATGATCTTATTGAATGGCGGGGCAGGCTCGAAGGGCTAGATGGCCTACTCCTGCTCCTATTTCTTATGTTCTTATGTTCTTATGTTCTTATAACTGGGATTGTCAGGTCTTCTGGCACTCTGGATGCTGACACAGAACTTGTAACACTTAATGAACTTTAATAGAGTTTGTAACTAAAAGGGAATCTGGTGAAGGGATACCGGCCTCTGCTGATTTATTTCACTTTTGATTTTCATAACTCATCTGTCAAATTGACATCAAAATGAACAATATTGGTGCAATTTAAACAGAATCATTTGAGATTTATTCATCCTTAATAAAATTGAAGTTATGGATAGTTAGTCTGTATCACAAGTTAAGAATGTGACAGAGTACTGCCTGCATTTTACAAAGTAATCTTTAAACAAGCATCTCCCCATAGGCCACCCAGTTTCATGGATGTCTGTTACATCAGAATCATTCCATATTAAACAACAGCATTTTGAGTCAACAACATTTTGAGTCAATAGAAACGTCAGCATCAAAGGTTGCATCATCATGAGGTCCTGGAGGACACAGCAGAGCATCTTAAATCAGAATACAGACTTTGACTGTTACTGGAGGGCTCTCCTCCTGAGTGGTCCGGCCAGTGGAACTGTTGCTTCAGGAAGCCAGTGGTCTGCTCCATGATGTTCATTATTACAGCACAGCTCTCATTGTAGGAATACTGGCTGGTTGGGTTGTGGAAGCCAGCCATCAACCTTTATGGTGAGCAAAAGGTTGGCACTGTAGACTGGCAGAAGATGAAAGTGGATACAATACAAAAAATTTCCGTTCTCAAAATCCTCATCGTGGGAGGGTTCTACAAAGGAGTCCATGCTTACTGTTGCGAGGTTAGGGGACATTCGCTCTATATTGGCAAAAGCTAATGTCTGACAGGAAAAGCAACTTTCAGGTCTCCAGTAGCGACTTTTTTCAGTCTATAATGCAGGACTTTGAAAAAAGAAGGCAGCTTCCACATTGTATCTCCCCTCTGAGAACTAACACTGAAACACCCAAAGAGGAGTACCTCACACGAAAATCTGTAAAGTGTGTGAAGTGTTGCAACCTGCTCTGCAGCAACTTCTAGTGGTTAAAAAAATCCCTCTCACTCTTTAAAATCAACACATAATAATTAATTTATCTAACTGACAATGAGAAAATTAATTAAATTATTCACAAATCGAATAAATCTCTTCTATTTACTATTCCCAAATAAAACAAGATTCTAATGATATGCTGTTCAAATAAATACAATTCCCACTCATTAACAAAATAGAATTTAGTCACTCTCTAAATCACAACCAGGTTTCATATCTTCCGGGATATTCTGGGCCTTTTCTGTTGTTCTTTTGCCTGGAACTTCTTTCTTCTTTGGTACCTTTGCTAGCTAGATGGTGTTTCCTCTAAGACAGATGAAACTATGGGATTCTCTCTCTCTCTCCCTCTCTCTCTCTCCACCAAGAGTTGAAAGCTGAGAGCTGTGAGCTGTTAGCTCTGGCAGATAACAGTTACTCTCCCTCTGTGTCCCACTAGCCACTTCTTTTATACCTGTGATGACATATCAATATTTCCCACAATAGGTTCTAGGTTGTCAAAGCCATCAGATTTAAATTCAACAGGTTTTTGGCATCTAAATGCCTTATTCAAATTGATTGGCTAAATTCAAGATTCAAAAGCCTGCTGTCTTGGTAAAACTACTGCTTGGCCTTTTGATATAAATGCTTTAGTTTGGGTTCTTCGTATACTTGCATTTTAAATTTCTAAGCACAGAAAAAGCATCACCTTTTAATGGGACCACACAATGCTATCTGCTAGCATTTTACAATTTTACAAACACCAAATTCTAACTTCCTACCTCCCAATCTACAATTACGCTATCCAACTCTGCAATAAAGCAAATGTGAGTAAAATGTTTCCACATAATGAGTGGTTTGAGTCTAGAATGCACTGTCTAGAAGTGTGGTGAAGACAAGTTCAATAGGGGAATTCAAGAGGGCATTAGATGATTATTTAAATGGAAGCAATGCACAGGGATATGGGGAAAAGCCAGGGGAATAGCACTAAGCCATGATGCTTTTGTGGAGACCTAGTGCAGACAAAATAATTCAAATGGCCTCCTTCTGTGCCATAACAAATTTGCGATTCACTGTCTGTGAATCCATACTCAAGCAACTGCCAGTACCAGTGATTTCACATCTCTAGTTTGTCTGTGGCTCCATTTCCAGTAAGACTTAAAGTCTTTCATAGTAAAGAAGAGGGGAATGGCAGCAAATGGAAAAAGCAAAAACCACACATATTTGCTTTGTAGTAATTCGCTGGAATGGGAAGACCCATCTACTTAATCTGTTTCAAAATTTGCAATGCATTAGCAATCCTATAGGTCTGTAAATTTTGCCCAATACTGACCACAATCCTGAAAATCAATGTTAGCATTGCAAAGCATTGCACAAGCTATTGTATCATCACCGTGTTCTGTTCCATACCTCTCCAGTAAACCTCACTATTACACAAACATGTAATGTAGCAATGGACTTCCTTTGTAAAGCTCTCTCTTTACTATCCTATCAACACTCCCAGGACAGGTACAGCATGAGATTGGATACAGAGTAAAGCTTCCTCCACCCTGTCCCCCATGAAACACTTCCACTTACAGAATGGGATTACAGAGTAATGATCCCTCAATACTGTCCTCCATCAAACACTCCCAGGCACAAGATTGAATGCAGAAATTTTGTCAGCTATTTGAAAATAATGTTCTGTTGTAGCTGCTTTCCTGCCATTTCCCAGAGAGTAACCAAGAAGGTAGATGAGGGCAGTGCAGTTGGTGTTGTCTACATGGACTTTAGCAAGGTCTTTGACAAGGTGCTGCATGGTAGTTTGTTGCATAAGGTTAAATCTCACGGGATCCAGGGTGAGGTGTCTAAATGGATACAAAATTGGCTTCTTGACAGAAGAAGCTGGTTGTAGAGAGTTGTTTTTCAAACTGGAAGCCTGTGACTAATGGTGTGCCTCAGGGATCAGTGCTGGGTCCACTGTTATTTGTCATTTATATTAATGATTTGGATGAAAATATAGGGGGCATGATTAGTTAGTTTGCAGATGACACCAAGATTAGTGGCATAGTGGACAGTGAAGAAAGTTATCTCCAATTGCAATGGGATCTTGATCAATTGGGCCAGTGGGCTGAAGAATGGCAGATGGAGTTTAATTTAGACAAATGCGAGGTGGTGCATTTTGGTAGATTGAACCAGGGCAGGACTTACTCAGTTAATGGTAGGGCACTGGGGAGAGTTACAGAACAAAGAGATGTAGGGGTACATGTTCATAGCTCCTTGAAAGGGGAGTCACAGAGTGGTGAAGAAGGCATTCAGGATGCTTGGTTTCATCAGTCGGAACATTGAATACAAGAGTTGGAACATCCTGTTGAAGTTGTACAAGACATTGGTAAGGCCACACTTGGAATACTGTGTACAGTTCTGGTGACCCTATTATAGAAAGGATATTATTAAACTAGAAAGAGTGCAGAAAACTAGGATGTTACTGGGACTTGATGAATTGAGTTATAAGGAGAGGCTGAATAGACTGGTACTTTTTTCTCTGGAGCACAGGAGGCTGAGGGGTGATCTTGTAGAGGTTTATAAAATAATGAGGGGCATAGACAAGCTAGATAGTCAATATCTTTTCCCACAGATAGGGGAGTCTAAAACTAGAGGGCATAGGTTTAAGGTGAGAGGGAAGAGATACAACAGTGTCCAGAGGGGCAATTTTTTCACACAGAGGCTGGTGAGTGTCTGGAACAAGCTGCCAGAGGTAGTAGTAGAGGCGGGTAAAATGTTATCTTTTAAAAAGCATTTAGATAATTACACGGATAAGATGGGTATAGAGGGATATGGGCCAAATGTGGGCAACCGGGATTAACTTAGGGGTTTAAAAAAAAGGGTGGCGTGGATAAATTGGGCCAAAGGGCCTGTTTCCATGCTGTAAAGCTCTATGACATCTAATTTGTTGGTTCAAGGGTTGAGAGATGGCTTTATAGAATTTCAATCGTAGGTTGTGAAGTTAATGATTTAAAGTCATCTTGTGTTAATGGAATCTGTTCTGCAAGGAATGCACAACAAAATATCAAAAATTATTTAAACAGTGAAAACTGCAGAAATCTACAACACAAAGATACTTGGAGGAACTTGTGTATGAAACACAGAAAGCTAGCATGCAGGTGCAGTAGGTTATCAGAAAGGCGAATGGAATCTTGGCCCATATTTCTATTTTGGAGTATAAAAGTAGGCAAGTCTTGCTGCAACTGTACAAGGTGAGAATGCCCCCTTCCACCCCCTACCCCGTGCCCCCCCCCCCCCCCCGCCCCCACCCCCCCCATCCCCCATCACCCCAATCTGGAGCGCTGAGAGCAGTTTTGGTTACCTGATTTGAGAAAAGATATTATTTCAGTGGAGCAGTTTAGAGGAGGTTCACTAGGATGACCCCAGAAGAAAGAACAAAAGAAAGTAGAGCACAGGAACAAGCCTTTCGGCCGTCCAAGCCCACCCCATCATGATGCCCTAGCTGAACAAAAGCAAACCTTCTGCCCTTAGTCGGTCCGTGTACCTCTCTATTTCTCCCTATTCATATACCTACCTTGATGTATCTTGGATATTACTAATGTGCCTGCTTCCACTACATCCTCTGGCAGTGCATTCCAGGCACCACCACTCTCTGCATGAAAAACATCCCCTGCACATCTCCCTTAAACTTTCCTTTTCTCACTTTGAACATGTGCCCCCTTCTAACTGACACTTTCATCCTTGGAAAAAAACCTCAGACTATCTACCCTGCCTGTGCCTCTCATAATTTTGTAGACCTCTATCAGGTCTCCCCTCAGCCTCCAACTTTCCAGTGAAAACAATGTAGGCAATATGTATGCAATACTCCAAATGCGGCCTAACCAAGATTTTATATAGCTGAAACACCGGTCAGCACAGTAGCACAGTGCTGCTTCACAGCGTCAGGGAGCCAGGTTCAATTCAGGCCTGGAGTGACTCTGTGTGGAGTTTACATATTCTCCTGTGTCTGCGTGGATTTCCTCCGAGTGCTCCAGTTTGTTCCCATTGTCCAAAGATGTGCAGGTTAGGTGGATTGGCCAGGCTAAATTGCCCTTTAGTGTCCAAGATATGTAGGTTAGAGGGATTAATGGGGTAAATGCTTGGGGTTACAGGGAACACGATGGGCATTGCAAGGATAGGGCCTGGTTGGGATTGTTGTTGGTGCAGACCTGATGGGCTGAATGGCTTCCTTCTGTACTGTAGGGATTCATGAACATGAATTCCCACCTCTTGTACTCAATGCCCTGGCGTTTTTTGTAGACGTGGGCGTGACTGGCTGGCCAGCATTTATTGCCCATCCCAAGTTGCCCTTGAGAAGGTGGTGGTGAGCTGCCTTCTTGAATGGTTGCAGCCCACGTGCTGTGGGTTGACCCACAATGCCATTAGGGATGAAATTCCAGAATTTTGACCCAGCAATTGTGAAGGAAGGGTGATATATTTCCAAGTCAGGATAGTGAGTGAACTGGAGGGGAACTTGCAGGTGATGGTGTTCCCATGTATCTGCTGCCCTTGTTCTTCTGGATGGAAATGGTCATGGTTTAGAAGGTCTAAGGATCTTTGGTGAGTTGCCGCAGAGCATCTTGTAGATAGTACACACTGCTGCTACTGAGCGTCAGTAATGGAGGGATTGAATGTTTGTAGATGTGATGCCAATCAAGCGGGCTGCTTTGTCCTGGATGGCATCAAGCTTCTTGAGTGTTGTTGGAACTGCACCCATCCAGGCAATCGGGGAATATTCCATCACACTCCCAACTTATGCCTTGTAGCTGGTGGACAGGCTTTGGGGAGTCAGGAGGTGAGTTATTCGTTGCAGTATTCCTAGCCTCTAACATGCTCTTGTAGCCATTGTGTTTATGTGGTGAGTCCTGTTGAGTTTCTGGTCAATGGTAACCCCAAGGGTGTTGACAGTGTCATCCAGGATTCCTAAATCCTGCCGTTTCTATCCTTCATTTTCTCAGGCACGTGCATGTCCTGTTCTTCAATCAAGTAGCCTTTCTGAGTTCCCACCTACCAGATGTAGATTTGACCTCAAATAACCATTCCCAACCCACATTCTCCAGTTCCTGTCTAATTTGGTGTATTTGGCTCTCCCCTAATTAAGTATCCTCAGCCGAGGGCCACTCTTGTCCTTATTCATGACTACCCGAAATCTTATGGAGTTATGGTCGTTAACCCGAAAGCCCCTCCACTGAAACATCAGTCACCTGGCCCAGCTCATTCCGCAGTGGTCCTTTCCCTGGTTGGGCTGTCAACATACTGTATCAAAAAGCCCTCCTAGACACATCTAACAAATCTGGGCCCCTGGCTGTAAGGGATTCCCAGTCAATATGGGGAAAGTTAAAATCACCCACCATAATCACCCTACTTTTTTCACACCTTTTCAGAGTGACTATACATCAGCTCCTCTGTCTCCAGCAGGCTGCTGGGAGGTCTATAAACCATAAGACCACTTTGAGGGGAAGAGCTGAATGTTGGTGATTTAACCTGAGGATTTCCATACCTCAGGTGAGCGGCAAGATTGAGGGGGCAGGGCCTTCGTGAATAACATTAAATTATTCAGATTTGTATTATCAACTGAATAGCAGTAATACAAACAGAATGGACCAATTTTTTAATTCATTTATGGCGTGTGGTCATCACTGGCTAGGCCATCCTTTATTGCCCTTCCTTAATTGCCCTTGTGAAACTGCAATCCCTGTCACGTAGGCACACCCACAGCTCTGTTGGGAAATTGCTTCTGAGATCATGGGAACTGACATCCTCTGTGTGTCTGAGGTAAATATGAGCAGGAAGTGCAATTCTTGTGTAATTCATCCCCTCACCTCTGTTTCTGACATATTGTGGGAGAGCAACACTTTCTGACTGTAATGTTTGCTGGTTATGACATATGCTGATCTTCATTTATCTTTTGGAAATTTCAGCAAACATTAGACACACAGTTCTTCTTCGAATCCATAAGAACACAAAATAAATTGACTACCATTGACTGTCTACACTTCCTGCTTCCTCAGAAAAGCAGCCAGCATAATCAAGGACCTCACGCAGCCCAGACATTTTCTCTTCCACTTTCTTAAATCGGGAAAAAGATACAAAAGTCTGAGGTCATGTATCAACTAACTTAAGAACAGCTTCTTTCCTGCTGCCATCGGACTTCTGAGTGGACCTATCTCGCATTAAGTTGAACTTTCTCTGTATCCTAGCTATGACTGTAACACTACTTTTTGCACTGTCTCCTTTCCTTCTCTATGAATGCTATGCTTTGTCTGTATAGCACGCAAGAAACAATACTTTTCACTGTACACTAATATATGTGACAATAATAAATCAAATCAACTCAAATTTGCAATAATCCATTCATGGCTTTCATGGTGATGCAGGTAGCCCACTGCACAATGTCAGGTATCATATTTGCATTGCCCTGAACATCATGAATATTCATTAACAAGGCAGACTCACATATCCATTCCAGGCCAAATGGCCACGGCAATAGGTAACTGGACTGGTGTGATTCACAACCGGATGTAAGTGACGTGCACCTGGTAAGCACCATTTCAATGTGACCGCAAGGTAAGCTCATTTACCTCTCATTGTGCTGCACTCTCAGCTGCTCCAACTTGAATCTGTATTATGACCTCATTTGTATATATAATTTATTAACAACTTGGAAAAATAGCATAAAAAATCATTTCTAATAAAAAAAGTTAAAGGCGATATGGAGACCAAGGACAGATCAGCCATGATCTAATTAAATGGTGGAGCAGACTTGCAGGGCTGATTTTGCCTTCTTCTAACTCCTACGTTCCTATGTCATATATCTAAATTTGCTGATAACCCAAATTTAGGTGGCATTGTGGACAGCATAGATGATAGCATAAATTACAAAGGGATGGAAGTAACCTATTGGCTCCACAATAACACTCTAATTACTAACTGGAAAGTGACCATTGCAGGCTTACAAATGCAAAATACTGCAGATGCTGGAATCTGAAACAAAAATAGAAAATTCAGGAGAATCTCAGCAGGTCTGACAGCATCTGTGGAGGGAGAATAGAGCCAACACTTCAAGTCTGAATGACTCTTTGTCAGAGCTGAAAGCAAACAAAATCTGACAAGATTCACACTACAGGGGTTGGGAGCTCTGGAATTGGACAAAAGAAATGTAAAAAGTGATGATGAAGGCTAAGTAAGATGATAAGTCCAAAACATGTGTTGGTTAGGCACATTGGCCATGCTAAATTCTCCCTCAGTGTACCTGAACAGGTGCCAGATGTGGCAACTAGGGGATTTTCATAGTAACTTCATTGCAATGTAAGCCTACTTGTAACACTAAAAAAAACTAAACTTTAAAAGTGTCCACGAGATGATCAGAATATGTGAATGGCAGAACAAAGGTACAGATTGTTAGGGGACTATCTGAGGAATGTGGCAGTTGGCCCTGAAGGGTGGAGGACAGGTTAGGGACAAGATGGAGAGCGAGATTTCAGAAGTGAAAAAATAGAAGTAAGAATGAAAAGTGATAAAAATGGATGAAAGAGATGAGAAGAAATAAAATAAATGGGAATGGGGTGAAGGTGGAGGGGAGAGTTCATGCTCTGAAGTTGTTGAACCCAATGTTCAGTCCAGAAGGCTGCGAAGTGCCCAATAGGAAGATGAGGTGCTGTTCCTCCAGTTTGCATTGGGATTCACTGCAGCATTGCAGAAGGCCAAGAATGGACTTGTGGACAGGAAAACCGGGAGGTGTGTTGAAGTAACAAACAACAGGAAGGTCTGGATTCTGCTTGTGGGTGGACCGAAGGTGTTCAATAAAGCAGTTTGAGTTTGGTCTCTCCGATGTAAAATGGACTGCGCTGGAGGCAGCGAATGCAATAGAGCAGATTGAAGTAGGTGTGTGTGAAGCGCTGCTTCACCTGAAAGGAGTGTTTGGGTCCTGGGGCGGTGAGCAGGGAGGAGGTAAAAGGGCAGGTGTTGCGCTTCTATGATTGAATGGGAAGGTGCTGTGGGCAGGGGGTGAGGTGTTAGATGTGATGGAGCAGTAGACCAGGGTGTCCCAGAGAGAACGATCCTTGTGGGATGCTGACAAGGGGAGTGAGGGGAAGATGTGTTGAGTGGCACCATGCTGGAGTTGGCAGAAACAGCAGTGGATGATCTTTTGAATGCAGAGGCTAGTGGGCTGAAAAGTAAGGTGAAGGGAGACCCTATCCTGGTTCTGGGAGGAAGGGAAGGGGGTGAGAGCAGTGGCCCAGGGCGTATGTCAGACACGGTTGAGAGTCCTTTCAACCACAGTGGGTGGAAAACCACGATTGAGGAAGAAGGAAAACATATCGGCAGCACTATTTTGGAAAGTGGCATCATCGGAACAGATGCAGCTGAGACGAAGGACCTGAGAGATTGGGATAGAGTCCTTACAGAGTGTGGAGTGTGAAGAGCTATAGTCAAGGTAGTTGTGGGAATCAGTGGGCTTATACTGGATACTGGTGGACAGTCTCACTGTCCACTAGTATGGAGACAGAGAGGTCAAGGAAGGGAAGAGAAGTGTCAGAAATGGACCATGTGAAGGTGAAAGAGGGATGGAAATTGGAAGTGAAATTGATAAATATTTCCAGGTCCAGATGAGAGGATGAAGCGGTACTGAAATAGTTGTTGATACACCAATGAAGGAGTTGTGGGCGGGGGCCGAAGTAGGACTGGAACAGGGAATGCTCCACATAATCCATAAAGTGACAAACATTACTGGGGCCCATGGGGGTGCCTATAGCCACACCTTTTATTTGGAGGAAAGGACCTGAGTTAAAGGAGAAATTGTTGAGTGAGAGAACAAATTCAGCCAGATGAAGGAGTGTGGTGGTGGAAGGGGATTGTTCAGAGCTCTGTCTGAGGAAGAAGCAAAGAGCTTTGAGGCCAACCTGATGGCGAATGGAGGTGTAGAGAAATTGGATATGCATGGTGAGGAGGAGGCGATTTAGAACTGGAAGTTGTTGATAATGGCATAGGACATTGGAGGAATCACGGATGTAGGTGGGAAGGGACTGAACAAAAGAGAGAATGGAGTCAAGATACGAAGGAATGAGTTCAATGAGGCAGGAACAGGCTGACATGATAGGCCTACCAGGGCAGTCCTGTTTGTGGATTTCGGGAAGGAGGTAGAAGTGGGCTGTGAGGGGTTGGAAGATTTTGATGTTGGAAGCTGTGGAGGTAAGATCTCTGGAGAGGATGAGGTCATTGACAGTTATGGAAACAATGGCTTGATGTTCCATGGTGGGTTCATGGCGCAAAGGGAGATAGAAAGAAGCATCCAAGAGATGGTGCTCAGCAAAGTAAAGGTTCGTACGCTAGGCAACTATAGCGTCACCCTTGCCGGTGAGTTTGATGACAAAGTCAGGGTTGGACCTGAGAGCGCAAAGCGCAGTAGGTTCAGAAGGAGACAAGTTAGAGTGGTTGAGAGGAGCAGAGAAAGTTTGTGGCCGATGTCACACTGACAGTTGTTGATGAAAAGATGAAGAGCAGGAAAGAGGCCAAAGCATGAGCTTTTGGAGTGTTGCTCCTTCATCAGGTGAGTGTAGCACAGACTTTGGGAGCATTGTTCCTTCATCAGGTGAATCAAGGCTCCTTCATCAGGTATGTGCGTGACACCTCTAGATGAGTATGAGACAGTATCATGGAGACACTTGCACACCTAGGAATATGGTGTCTCACCTTTGCAATATTTTTCAAGAGAAGTTGACATGGCAGGGGCCAAAATATCTTCCACTCTGAATTTTTTGTGAGTGGTTCATTCCAGGGCTCCACTGGAGGCCTCATAATATAAATCTTGTCTTTTTTTTGCTCTCAGCTTTGATGAAGGGTCTTCCAGACTCCAAACATTGCAGTGTTAATGTAAGTTTAATTATGACATCAATGAATAAACATTAACTTTTACCACAGGCAGAAGATGCCATCAACTGAACTCTCCAAGAACGGCCAGTGAAAGTCATTAACAGGAAAGAGTTCCACTCTCTTAATGTGTAGCTGGTCTGTAACTACCAGAAGCAAATACTGCAAGTGCAAGATATCCTGGAAGTAGATACCCTGCAGTAGACAGAGAGAACTGGTGGATGTGGTGATTTTAGATTTCCAGAAGGCGTTTGATAAGGTGCCTCACAAAAGGTTGCTGCAAAAGGTTAGGGTGCATGGAGTTGGGGGTAAGGTGTTAGCGTGGATTGAGGATTGGTTGTCTAGCAGGAAGCAGAGAGTCGGTATGAGTGGGTGCTTTTCCGGTTGGCAGTTGGTGACTAGTGGAGTGCTGCAGAGATCGGTGCTGGGGCCTCAACTGTTTACCATTTACATAGATGATCTGGAAGAGGGGGCTGAGTGTAGGGTAACAAAATTTGCTGATGACACGAAGATGAGTGGAAAAGCGAATTGCGTGGAAGGCGTGGAAAATCTGCAGAGAGATCTGGATAGGCTGAGTGAGTGGGTGAGGACCTGGCAGACAGAGTATAATGTTAGCAAATATGAGGTTATCCACTTCGGTAGAAATAATAGTAGGAGGGATTATTATTTAAAGGGCGAAAAGCTGCAGCATGCTACAGTGCAGAGGGACCTGGGGGTCCTTGTGCACGAATCACAAAAACCCAGTCTGCAAGTGCAGCAGGTGATCAAGAAGGCGAATGGCATGTTGGCCTTTATAGCGAAGGGAATAGAATATAAAAGCAGGGAGGTCTTGCTGCAACTGTACAGGGCACTGGTGAGGCCGCAGCTGGAGTACTGTGTGCAGTTTTGGTCCCCGCATTTGCAAAAGGATATACTGGCCTTGAAGGGAGTACAGAGAAAGTTCACCAGGCTAATACCGGAGATGAGAGGGTTAGTTTATGAAGAGAGATTGAATAGGCTGGATCTGCACTCGTTAGAGTTTAGAAGGCTGAGGAGGGATCTTATAGAGACTTACAAGATAATGAAGGGGATGGATAGGGTAGAGGTAGAGAGATTCTTCCTACTTAGAAAGGATAGCAGAACTACAGGGCATAGCCTCAAAATAAGGGGGGGGGGTGCAGTTTAGAACAGAGTTGAGGAGGAACTTCTTCACTCAAAGGGTGGTGAATCTCTGGAATTCTCTGCCCGTTGAAGTGGTGGAGGCTACCTCGCTGAATATATTTAAGTCACGGGTAGATAGATTTCTGATAGACAAGGGAATTAAGGGTTATGGGGAGAAAGTGGAACTGATCCACTGCAGATCAGCCATGATCTTATTGAATGGCAGGGCAGGCTTGAAGGGCTAGATGGCTGACTCCTGCTCCTGCTCCTATTTCTTATGTTCTTATGTAAGTTCCCACAACTCATACATTTTGCGGCACAATGGGAAAATCTTCAAGGTCCTCAGTGTATCCAGGGTTGTCTCATCAGTGACAAAGGCTACCTGCAAAAGACATGGTTGATAACACTCATTCAACAGCCACAAAGTGCTTCAGAGGAAAGGTATCAAGGTACCGCATGGTAGGTTGTTACATAAGGTTCAATCTCACGGGATCCAGGATGAGGTAGCCAAATGGACACAAAATTGGCTTGCTGACAGAAGACAGAGGGTGGTTATAGAGGGCTGTTTTCCAAACTGGAGATCTGTGACCATTGGTGTCCCTCAGTTGGTGCTGGATCCGTTGTTAATTGTCATTTATATAATGATTTGTATGAGAATTTAGGAGGCATAGTTAACAAGTTTGCAGATGACACCAAGATTGGTGGCATAGTGGACAGTGAAGAAAGTTATCTTGAACTGCAACAGAATCTTGATCAATTAGGCCAGTGGGCTGACGAATGGCAGATGGAGTTTAATTTAGACAAATGCGAGGTGATGCATTTTGATCGATCGAACCAGAGCAGGACTTACTCAGTTAATGGTAGGGTGTTGGGGAGAGTTATAGAACAAAGAGATCTAGGGGTACATGTTCATAGCTCCTTGAATGTGGAGTCACAGGTGGACAGAGTGGTGAAGAAGGCATTCGGTATGCTTGATTTCATTGGTCAGAACTTTGAATACAGGAGTTGGGACGTCATGTTGAAGTTGTACAAGACATTGTTAAGGCCACACTTGGGATACTGTGTACAGTTCTGGTCACCCTATTATAGAAAGGATATTATTAAACTAGGAAGAGTGCAGAAGAGATTTACTAGGATGCTACTAGGACTTGATGCTTTGAGATAGGAGAGGCTGGACAGACTGGGACTTTTTTCACTGGAGCGTATAAGGCCAAGGGGTGATCTTATAGAGGTCAATAAAATAACGAGGGGCTTAGATCAGCTAGATAGTCAATATCTTTTCCCAAAAGTAGGGGTATCTAAAACTAGAGGGCATAGGTTTAAGGTGAGAGGGAGAGACACAAATGTGTCCAGAGGGGCAATTTCTTCTCGCAGAGGGTGGTGAGTGGAACAAACTGTCAGCGGTAGTAGTAGAGGCAGGTACAATTTTGTCTTTTAAAAAGCATTCAGACAGTTACATGGGTAAGATGGTTATAGAGGGATATGGGCCAAATGCGGGCAATTGGGATTAGTTTAGGGGTTTAAAAAAAAGGGTGGCATGGACAAGTTGGACCGAAAGGCCCACTTCCATGCTGTAAACCTCTATGACTCTATGGCTCTATGACTAAATTGTAAGCTGGGCTGTAGTGTTAAACCTACGGACAAACGGTGCAAATTATTCCACAAACTATTTGGTTCAATACTGTTGCCTAGAAAAATTAGGCACTTCAACCATTTTGGACATCTCAGACACTGCATACAGTTATCCTTATTTACGAGATGAACAGAAGGAGAAGACTCGGTTTGCGGTTCCATCCAATTTTATTAATACATTCAAAAAATATTAGCACACAGTTACTTTTCCCAAACTATCTTAACACTATTTTCATTAGATTCTAATATGACCTGTGCCAATGAACTTGACTGAGCTGTGGGTCCAATTCTCTGAGCCTTTGCCATCTCAGGGTTCTTGTCTGCAAAGGTGATTCTCATACACCCCCTTCCATCCATCTCTGGGTTGTCACCGAGTCTTATCTATGGTCTTCATCACTGCTAGTTGAGTTACGTCTTTGCTAGGAGTGGCATCCAGATGTCCCTTCTTATCCCCTTCTCATGCCCTTCCAGAGGATTCTCCGGCTTCCAACCAATGAGGTTACTGGATGGCAGTTGCAGCACCCAATGATGTTGCAAATTCCATATTTGGAGGAAGCTAGATACACCCGAGGTGCCATGGCCAGGTCCGCATTTTCCAAACAGCCCCGTCCAAATAAGGTTGGGGTGGGAAATCTAGGCATCAGAGAGTCCAGACGAAACAAAGGAATATACAAACTATCTGCCAAATATGGACTGAAGTCCTTCTGTTGGGACTTGCCCTGAGCTGTATTGTTTCTGGCGTTGACCTGTCTGCGTTCCCAGTGATCCTTGCTGAGAATGCAGACATTACTAGGATGCTTCCGGACTTGTGGTTTGAGTTACAAGGAGAGGCTGGATAGATTGGGGCTTTTTCCCTGGAGTGTAGGAGGCTTAAGAACATAAGAACATAAGAAATAGGAGCAGGAGTAGGCCATCTAGCCCTTCGAGCCTGCCCCGCCATTCAATAAGATCATGGCTGATCTGTCGTGGCTCAGTTCCACCTTCCCGCCCTCTCCCCATAACCCTTAATCCCCTCGCCTATCAAAAACCTATCAACCCGCGTCTTAAATATATTTAGCGAGGTAGCCTCCACCACTTCAACGGGCAGAGAATTCCAGAAATTCACCACCCTTTGAGTGAAGAAGTTCCTCCTCAACTCCGTTCTAAACCGCCCCCCCTTTATCTTGAGGCTGTGCCCTCTAGTCCTTTCTGAGTGGGAAGAATCTCTCCACCTCTATCCTATCCATCCCATTCATCGTCTTATATGTCTCAATGAGATCTCCCCTCATTCTTCTAAACTCTAACGAGTACAAGCCTAGTTTATTCAGCCTCTCCTCATAGTTCAACCCCCTCAACTCCGGTATCAGCCTAGTAAACCTCCTCTGCACTCCCTCCAAGGCCAAAATATCCTTGCGTAAGTGCGGCGACCAAAACTGCACACAGTACTCCAGCTGCGGCCTCACCAGTGCCCTGTACAGTTGCAGCAAGACCTCCCTACTTTTATATTCAATCCCCTTCGCTATGAAGGCCAGCATCCCATTCGCCTTCCTGACCACCTGCTGCACCTGCAGGCTGGGTTTTTGTGACTCATGCACAAGGACCCCGAGGTCCCTCTGCACCGTCGCATGCTGCAGTTTTTCGCCAGGTAAGTCATAGTCCTTCCTACCATTATTCCTACCAAAGTGGACAACTTCACACTTGCCAACATTAAATTCCATTTGCCAGTTCCTGGCCCATTTGCCCAGCCTATCTAGATCCTTCTGCAGACTTTCCACACCCTCCGCACAATTTGCCGTTCCACCAATCTTGGTGTCATCAACAAATTTCGACACCATACACTTGGTTCCCTCCTCCAGATCATCTATATAAATGGTAAATAGCTCAGGCCCCAGCACCGATCCCTGGGCCACTCCACTAGTCACCAACCGCCAATCCGAACAGCACCCATTGACACCCACTCTCTGCCTCCTATTTGACAGTCAATCCCCTATCCACGCTAACACCCTACCTGCAACTCCATGCCCCCTGACCTTCTGTAATAACCTCTTGTGCAGCACCTTATCAAACGCCTTCTGAAAATCAAGAAACACCACATCCACCGGCTCTCCTCGATCCACCGCCCTCGACACATCCTCGTAGAACTCCAATTCCTCAGACACGACTTGCCCTTAACGAAACTGTGCTGCATCTGCTCTATCAAACAATTTTCCTCAAGATGCCTCACTATTTTCTCCTTGATCACGGATTCTAACATTTTACCTACAACAGACGTTAAACTAACCGGCCTATAATTCCCTGCCTTTTGCCTGCCATCCTTCTTAAACAACGGCGTAACATTAGCCGTTTTCCAATCTTCCGGCACTTCCCCGGAATCCAGAGTCGTTTGGAAAATAAAGGTGATCTTATAGAGGTCTATAAAATAATGTGGGGCGCAGATCAGCTAGATAGTCAATATCTTTTCCCAAAGGTAGAGGAGTCTAAAACTAGAGGGCATAGGTTTAAGGTAAGAGGGGAGAGATACAAAAGGGTCCAGAGGGGAATTTTTTCATACAGAGGGTCGTGAGTGTCTGGAACAAGCTGCCAGAGGTAGTAGTAGAGGCGGGTACAATTTTGACTTTTAAAAAGCATTTTGATAGTTACATGGATAAGATGGGTTTAGAGGGATATGGGCCAAATGTGAGCAATTGGGATTCGCTTAGGGGTTTTAAAAAAGGGATGGCATAGACAAGTTGGGCTGAAGGGCCTGTCTCCATACTATAAACATCCCTGACTCTGTGATAGCAAACTGTTTATTCTTAAATACGCTCATTGAATGAGCAGATATTTGGCATTTTGAGGGTATGTTTTTAATGTTGAGACAGGTCAGTCAGTCTCTATTTTTTCTTCTCTGAGGGTCTCATGCATCATTGTGGCTTGCTGCACCTTACACAATGTCGCACTAAAGGGGGATGTCTTTCCATAATGAGAGATGTGAAACTCTTTGAAATAAACTGTGAACCATTATCACTAACTGGTTTACCAAATCTTGCAAAAATTGTGTCAAGTTTTTCAATGCTTTGTTCAGATGTGGTAGATTTCAAGATAACAAATCCGGGCCACTTTGAGTGTGCATCTATTATGACTAAAAATGTGTCACCTTCGAACAGACCAGCAAAATTTACATGTAATCATTGCTATGGCATTTTAGGCATATAAAGAGACAATGATAATGTATTCTTTATTTGTATACATGATTGACACTCCCACTTTTTCTTCAATCTGAGCATAATTAAATTCAGCACAAGTCAGAGTACACGAAGCAAAATGCATTGGTCACTCTTTAAACAAAGACATAATATATGAAACTTCAGCCTCACTCTATAAGATGAAGCATCACAAACATGTAGTAATAGTGGCTTTGGATTAAAATGAACTGATCTTCCAGGCTTCTAAAAGCATCTTAAACATCCTTGTGTGCTTTTCACTTTAAATCTGGGAATGGCAGATTCAACTATCTCTCTCTGTCCTTCCCAGAATTCTCTTAATTGCTTTGAGAAGGGCAGATCCTTCATCCTCTTTACAAATCAATTCTGCCAGCAGATGGAGCAGTGGCCAAGAGCGGCCCCTGACCAAATTCATTCAGCCTGAGTGAAAAAAAGGAAAATTACAGCACATGAACAGGTCCTTCAGCCCTCCAAGCCTGCACCGAACATGCTGCCCGACTTAACTAAAACCCCCTACCCTTCCAGGGATCATATGTCTCTATTCCCATTCTATTCATGTACTTGTCCAGATGCCCCTTAAAAGTCACTATCGTATCCGCTTCCACTACCTCCCCCAGCAGCAAGTTTCAGGCAGCCACCATCCTCTGTGTAAAAAACTGCCTCGTACATCTCCTTTAAACCTTGCCCCTTAAACTTATGCCCTCCAGTAATTAACACTTCCACCCTGGGAAAAAGCTTCTGACTATCCATTCTGTCCATGCCTCTCATAATCTTGAAGACTTCAATTAGATTGCCCATCAACCTCCGTCATTCCTTTGAGAACAAACCAAGTTTCTCCAACCTCTCCTCAATCTAATGTCCTTCATGCTAGGCAACATCCTGGTGGGTCTTTTCTGTACCCTCTCCAAAGTCTCCACATCCTTCTGGTAGTACGTCAACCAGAATTTAATACTATATTCCAAGTGCACTTTAACTCAGGTTCTATAAAGCTGCAACATGACTTGCCAATTTTTAAACTCAATACCCCGTCCGGTGAAGGCAAGCATGCCGTGTGCCTTCTTGACTACCTTCTCCAACTGCATTGCCACTTTCAGCTCGGGTCACTGTCTGTGCAGGGTCAGCACATTCTCCCTGTGTCTGCGTGGGTTTCCCCTGGGTGCTCCAGTTTCCTCCCACACTCCAAAGAACATGTAACATAGAACAGTATAGCACAGTACAAGCTCTTTGGCCCTCAATGTTGTACCGAGCTATGTCCGAAACCAAGGTCAAGCTATCCCACTCCATATCATTCTGGTGCGCTCCATGTGCCTATCCAATAACCGCTTGAAAGTTCCTAAAATATCCAATTCCACTATCACAGCAGGCTGTGCATTCCACACCCCAACCACTCTCTGAGTAAAGAATCTACCTCGGACATTCCTCCTACATCTCCCACCATGAACCTTATAGTTATGCCTCCTAGTAACAGCTACATCCACCCGAGGAAATAGTCTCTGCATGTCCACTCTATCTACCCCCCTCATCACATTATAAACATTTATTAAGTCGTCAAGTGGACACTGGGAAACATGTGGACCTGCTGTATCTGGATTTCCAGAAGGCATCTGACAAGGTGCGTCACCAAAGACTGCTACATAAGATAAAGATACACGGTGTTACGGGTAACGTATTAGCATAGATAGAGGATCGGTTAAGTAACAGAAAGCAAAGAGTTGAGGTAAATGGGTGTTTTCCTAATTGGTAATCAGTGACTAGTGGTGTGCCTCAGGGATCAGTGTTGGGACAGCAATTGTTTACAATTTACATAGGTGATTTGGAGTTGGGGACCAAGTGTAGTGTTTCAGAATTTGCAGATGACACTAAGATGGGTGGCACAGCAAAGAGTGCAGAGGACGCTGAAAGTTTGCAAAGGAATATAGATAATCTAAGTGAGTGGGTGAGGGTCTGGCAGATGGATACAATGTTTGTAAATGTGAGGTCATCCATTTTGGTAGGAATAACAGCAAAATGGACTATTATTTAAATGGTAAAAAATTGCAGCATGCTGTTGTGCAGAGGGACCTGGGTGTCCTTGTGCAAGAATCACAAGGAGTTGGTTTGCAGGTGCAGCAGATAATTAAGAAGGCAAATGAAATTTTAGAACATAGAACATTACAGCGCAGTACAGGCCCTTCGGCCCTCGATGTTGCGCCGACCAGTGGAACCAATCTAATGACCCTCTAACCTAAACTATTCCAATGTTATCCATATGCCTATCCACTGACCATTTGAACGCCCTTAAAGTTAGCGAGTCCACAACTGCTGCAGGCAGGGCATTCCACGACCTTACTCTGAGTAAAGAACCTACCTCTGACATCCGTCCTATAATTACCACGCCTTAATTTAAAGCTATGTCCCCTTGTGTTAGCCATCACCATCCGAGGTAAAAGGCTCTCACTGATCACCCTATCCAATCTTTTGATCATCTTGTATGCCTCAATCAGGTCACCTTGTAACCTTCTTCTCTCCAATGAAAATAACCTCAAGTCCCTCAGCCTTTCCTCATAAGACCTTCCCACCATACCAGGCAACATCCTGGTAAACCTCCTCTGCACCCTTTCCAATGCCTCCACATCTTTCTTATAATGCGGCGACCAGAACTGTACGCAATGCTCCAAGTGCGGCCGCACCAGAGTTTTGTAGGGTTGTACATGACCTCACGACTCCGAAATTCAATCCCTCTACCAATAAAAGCTAACTCACCGTACGCCTTCTTAACAACCTTATCAACCTGGGTGCCAACTTTCAGGGAGCTATGTACATGTACCCCGAGATCTCTCTGCTCGTCAACACTACTAAGAATCCTTCCATTAGCCCTATATTCTGTACTCCTGATACTCTTACCAAAGTGAATCACCTCACACTTTTCCGTATTAAACTCCATCTGCCACCTCTCGGCCCAGCTCTGCAGCTTATCTGTGTCCCTCTGCAAACTGTAAATTCCATCCTCACTGTCTACAACTCCTTCAACTTTGGTGTCGTCAGCAAATTTACTAATCCATCCTTCTACATTTTGTCCTTCATTGCTAGAGGGATGGAGTTTAAAAACTGCTTATACACCAGCAGTTGTATAAGGTGCTGGTGAAGCCACACCTGAAGCACTGTGTACAGTTTTGGTCTCTTATTTGAGAAAGGATATACTGGCACTGGAGGGGGTGCAGAAGAGATTCACCAGGTTGATTCTGGAATTGAGAGGGTTGGCTTATGAGGAGAGACAGAGTAGACTGGGGCTACACTCACTGGAATTCAGAAGAATGAGGGGAGATCTTATGGAAACATATAAGATTATGAAGGGAATGGATAAGATAGAAGCAGGGAAGCTGTGTCCACTGGCAGGTGAAACTAGAACTAGGAGGCATAGCCTCAAAATAAGGGGAAGCAGATTTAGGACTGAGTTGAGGAGGGACATCCTTACACAAAGCGTTGTGAATCTGTGTAATTCCCTGCCCAGTTGAGGCTACTTCATTGAATGTTTTCAAGAGAAGGATAGATAAATTTTTGAACAGTAAAGGAATTAAAGGTTATGGTGAGCGGGCGGGTAAGTGGAGCTGAGTCCACAAAAAGATCAGCCATGATCTTATTGAGTGGCAGAGCAGGCTCGAAGGGCCAGATGGCCTACTCCTGCTCCTAGTTCTTATGTTCTTATCCCTTTTACATCCCCCTCTATCCTGCCTAACGCATCTAAATCCTCAAATGTTTAGCTGCCAATCCTGTCCCTCTTTCTACCAAGTCTCTGTAATAGCAACAATATCATAGTTCCAAGTGCTGATCCAAGCACTAAGTTCATCTGTCTTACCTGTCATACTCCTTGCATTGAATCAAATGCACTTCAGACCACCAGTTCTGCTATGTTCACAACTATTCCCTGTCTGCTCTTCCTCTTAATCTTACTGCCCTCCATCTGCAGCTCTCTCTCAGTTATTTCTTCTGATGATCTACTGCTCGTCTATTCCATCCTTATTCTTTTTAGTTGTCCTCTGCTTGCTTTTAAATCCTCTGGCTTTCCACTATTCCTCGCCTTGCACCATGCACTTTCCTTTGCTTTGATGCTATCTCTGACTTCCCTTGTCAGCCATCATTACCTTGTCCTCCCCTTAAAATATATCCTCTTCCTTGGAATTAATTTATGTTGTGCCTTCTGAATTATCCCCAAGAATTCCTGCCACTGTTGTTTCACAGTCGTTCCTGCTCGACACCTTTTCCAATCCAAATCTGGCGAGCTCCTCCCTCATGGCCTTATAATTTACTTCACTCAATTGTAACACCGTTATTATCCAATTCCTGCATTTCCCTCTCACACTGCAAGGTGAATTCTATCATATTGTGATCATTGCCTCCTAGGGGTTCCTTCACTTTATGTTCCCAGATCATTACACATCACCAGATTCAGAAATGCTTGTTTGCTCCTGGGCTCTAGCACAAACAGCTCCAAAAAAACCATCCCATAGACATTCCACAAATTCTGTATCTGCTTTATCTTATTAATCCGCTACCACCATGATTTTCCTAGTTCACTTGCATATTGAAATCCCCCAAGATTACTGTAATATTGCCTTTCTTACATGCCTTTTCCATCTCCTGATTTATTTTCTGTCCGACATTCTGACTTTGCTTGGGGACCTGTACATAACTCCTGTCAGGGTCTTTTTCCCGCTGTAATTCCTCAACTCTACCCACACAGATTCTACACTGTCTGACCCGAATGATTTAATTTTGTTTCTTACAAACAAGACAATCTCCTCCTCTAGCTATCTGCCTGTCCTTTTGATAAGACACATTCCTTGAATATTCAGATCCTACATCTGATCCTAGGCTGGAATTGTTTTCCACAGGGTGGGGTTGTTTTCCATAGAGCACAGAAGTCTGAGAGAGGACCTGATCGAGATGCACAAAATTATGAGGGTCATAGAGAAATTATGAAAGAACCTGTCCCTGAGGAGAAGAGTCACTAACCACGGGGAATAGATTTAAGGTAAGGGGCAGGAGATTTAGAGGGGATTTGAGGAACAGCTTTTTCTCCCAGTGGTGATGGAAATCTGGAACTCACTGCCAGAAAGGGTGATAGAGAACGGAAACCCTCACAACATTGAAGAAACACTTGAAACGCTTTAGCATGCAAGACTATGGACCAAGTATTAGAGACTGGGATTATAATAGGTAGGTACTTGATATGTGGCACAGACACGATTGGCTTCTTTTTGTGCTGTAAGACTCTGTGACTCTGTAATCATAGAATTGTTGTAGTAGGAGATCATTTGGTCCATCTTGTCTGCACCAGCTCTCTGAATGAGCAATTCATCTGGTATCATTTCGCCACCTTCTCTCCATAACTCTGCGCGTTCTTCCTTTTCAGATAAGAGTCTAATTCTGTTTTGAATACTTTGGTTGAATCTGCTTCCACCACACACTGAGGCTGTGTGTCCCAGTTCTTAACCACTTATTGGTTATATCATTTTTGCTTCTTTTGCCAGTTATTTTAAATCTGTGTTCTTTCATTCTTAACTCTTTGAGAAGCGGGGACAGTTTCTCCCTATCTACTCAATCCAGGCCCCTCGTGATTTTGTGTACCATTATATATCATTGTACTACCAGGAAATATCTATAAAGAGCTAGGAACCAGTTGTTATGTGTGAATGTTTTTCATGACTGTACGAAACTGATATGATGTGTAACAGAACAAAGTAAAACCGGACCCTTCTTTAGTACAAGGCAGATTAAACAAAGAACTCTCATCTTTCCGAGATTAAAGTGTCATTATTACCAACGTCATCAATCTAAATGAGAAGGATGATGTTTACCTCTATCCACTCCTCTTAGCTTTCTTTTCACCAGTTTTCAAATGTACTCAAGTTCCTCATCCTTAGAAATATTGTCATAAATACTTCTGCATCCTCTCTAATCTTTCTGAAAGTTGCAAAATTGTAATGAACTAGAGACACCGCATCATAACGTACATATTTCAGGCTCACTGGGCAGGCAGCGGCTCATGGTATTGTCATTGGTAATCCAGCGATCCAGGAAATGCTCTCAGGCTAGGTATTCTAAATTTGAATTCAACAGAAGTCTGGAAAGATGACCATGAAACTATTGTCAATTGTGATAAAAACTCATTTGTTTTTTGGGAAGGAAATCTGTCATCCTTGCTGTGTGACTCCAGTTCCCTAGCAAGCCAGAGTTTAAGGGAAATTAGGGATGGACAATAAATTCCAGCCACGCCTACATCTAATAAGAAAAAGACTGAAGATCCAGGAGCTAGAAAAATGGACAAGGACTGAAATCAGACCAGGCCAAGATGAAAATAAGTCTCTTAACACATTCCTGAGTTATGTTCATTCTTTGCTTATATCCTCTGGTCAGTTGAAAAATATCATTCCTAACCATTCCCTCTATAAATTGGCGTGTCCGTTGTCTACACAAAGGGCTTAATCAGAAACTGACATTATTCCTGGGACGTTGGAATCAGCCGCGGGAATGGCGGTTGAACTCAAATTCAGACCATGGCCCGTCCACGCACGCGAGCCCCAATCCTGGGCGGGAGCGGGGATGCCTGGAAACTGCTGACGGCGCGAGCCTCAAGCCTGGGTGGGAGCGGGGGTGCCTGGAAACTGCTGACGGCGCGAGCCTCAAGCCTGGGTGGGAGCGGGGGTGCCTGGAAACTGCTGACGGCGTGAGCTTCAACCCTGAAAGGGAGCTGGGGTGCCTGGAAACTGCTGACGGCGCGAGCCTCAATCCTGGGCGGGAACGGGGGAGCCTGGAAACTGCTGATAGCGTGCGGGGAGCGTAAAAAGCGGGAAAAGCAGCATTGGGAATGGCAGCGATGTAAGAGCGCAAGGAGTGGGAGAAGGAGCAGAAACAAGCAAAGGTTCATTGTCTAATAAGAACAAAGAATATTACAGCACAGGAACAGGTCCTTTGGCCCTCCAAGCCAGTATCGAGCGTGCTGCCGGACTTAACTAAACCCCTACGCTTCAGGAGACCATATCTCTTTATTCCCACCTCATTCATAGAACATTCCAGTGCAGTACAGGTCATGCGGCCCTCGATGTTGCACCGAACTGTGAAACTGATCTGAAGCCCATCTAACCAACACTATTCCAATATCATCCATGTGTTTATCCAATGACCGTTTAAATGCCTTTAATGTTGGTGAGTCCACTTCTGCTGCAGGCAATGCATTCCATGCTCTTACTACTCCCTGAGTAAAGAACCTTCCTTTGACATCTGTCCTATATCTATCACCCCTCAATTTAAAGCTATATCCCCTCACACTAGCCATCTCCATCCAAGGAAAAAGGTTCTTACTGTCCACTCTATCTAATCCTCTGATCATCTTATATGCCTCTATTAAGTCACGTCTTAACGTTCTCTCTAATGAAAACAGCCTCAAGTCCCTCAGCCTTTCCTCGTAAGACCTTCCCACCATACCAGGCAACATCCTAGTAAACCTCCTCTGCACCCTTTCCAATGCCTCCACATCCTTCCTACAGTGCGACAACCAGAACTGTACGCAATACTCCAAGTGCGGCCGCACCAGAGTTTTGTACAGGTGCAACATGATCTCACCTTTGTGTCATCGCTAAACTTACTAATCAATCCAGTTATATTTTCTACCAAATCATTTATAGATATTACAAACAGACGGCTGGAGAGTGACTTTATTGGGAATTTTGGAGACAGTGGGAAGCGCTAGTAAGTGAAATCTGTTAAAACTGAAGTCGAGTTTAGCAACTCATCTTAACATTAGAACCTTAGAAATTCTGGTAACAGAACTTGCCTGCCAGTAGCAGTTAACTGTCAGTTCGTGGCACCTAAACATGATTGGGATTTTGGAAAAAAAGGGGAATGATTTTGTGAATAAAATTAAAAGATATAAATGACTGAGGAATGTAGATAATAAGAATTAAGTTACAGCTACAGCTGCTGAGCTGCAACAGCACAGTGGGGCCGAGCAGAACATTCCCCACACACTCAGTAGGTAATGGATAAATTGTTTCCTCCACTTTAAAGCTACATGAGTAGCTTTAAAAAAAAGTAAATTTCTACTAGGCATAAATTTAATGTTTGAGTCTTTAAGCTAAAGTTATGGCTGGGAGCTCAGTCCTGTGTGTTATACCGCCTGCTGCAAGTGGAATTTCTTAAACACACCTTGCGGTTTGGATGACCACGTGTGCAGGAAGTGCCACTGGTTTGACCAACTTGAACTCCGAGTTTTGGAGCTTGAGCATCTGCTGGAAGCACTGAGGCGCATCTGCAAGGCTGAGAGTTACGTGAAGAGCATATTTTTAGACATTCTGACCCCATTGTTTAAGGAAGTGCAGTCAGAGACGGAATGGGTGACTGTAATAAGTCTTCAGAGGGAGAAGTCCCTTCACCAAAATCCATTTATTTACAATTCCAATAGCAGTAAATAGAGTGCAATCTGTCTGCATTCAGGAGTGCCAGAGATACTGTCACTTCCGGTTAAGTACAAGGAAAAGACTCCCTGATTGGCCCATCAATTGATTCCTTAATCAGGGAGTTCATATTCCAATAGGCCAACCTCACTGGCCTGATTGAAGTCATTACAGGGGCCACCAGTCAGAAGAAGGGAGTTAGGAAGACCACAGAGTGCATCTCACTCAAGAACCATTTTTCTGTGTTGGAATATGGTGAGAGATGGTTCCTCTGGGGAACTGCAGCCAGAGCCAAGTTCACAGCACTGTGGGTGGCTCAGCTGCAAAAAGAGGAGAGGAGCAACAGTGAAAGGAGATCTAATAGTGAGGGGTGTAGACAGGCCTTTTTGCAGCTGCAGATGTGACTCCAGAATGGTGTGTTGCCTCCCTGATGCCATGGTGAGGGATCTCAATAAACAGCTGAAAGGCATTCTGAAGGGGGAGGGTGAACAGACAGAGGTCTTAGTTCACAATAGTCACATAGTCCATGATTCATCAAAAATGCCAAACGACAATTTCGGGCCAAGCGAGAGTCCCAGGCTAGCCATACCAATGCCTGCCGACTATGGCAAGGTCTGCAAGACACAGCAGGCTACAAGATGAAGGCATGTAAAATCACTGGCTCCAACGCACCCCTCCCTGATGAGCTCAATGAATTCTATGCCTGTTTTGAGCAAGAGGTCAGCGAGAGCACGCCCTCCACCCTGGAAGCCCTCGATGAACCTATATCTGGGGTTGCCCCAGATGCAGATGTCAGAGCAGCCTTCTCGAAGGGCAACCCACGGAAAGAAATGGCCTGAATGGTGTACCCAGAAGTGCACTCAAACCCTGCATGGATCAGCTGGAGGGGGTATTCACAGACATCTCCAACATCTCTTTACAACAACCTGAGGTCCCTATCTGCTTCAAGAAAACGACCACCATCCTGGTGCCTAGAGTCATAGAGGTTTACAGCATGGAAACAGGCCCTTCGGCCCAACTTGTCCATGCCACCCATTTTTTTAAAACCCCTAAACTAGTCCTGATTGCCCACATTTGGCTCATATCCCTCTATACCCATCTTACCCTTAAGAACATAAGAAATAGGATAGCAGGAGTAGGCCATCTAGCCCTTCGAGCCTGCCCCGCCATTCAATAAGATCATGGCTGATCTGTCGTGGCTCAGTTCCACTTTCCCGCCTCTCCCCATAACCCTTAATCCCCTCTCTTATCAAGAACCCATCAACCCGCTTCTTAAAAATATTTAGCGAGGCAGCCTCCACCACTTCAACGGGCAGAGAATTCCAGAGATTCACCACCCTTTGAGTGAAGAAGTTCCTCCTCAACTCCGTTCTAAACCGCCCCCCTTTTATCTTGAGGCTGTGCCCCCTAGTCCTACTGTCTTTTTTGAGCGGGAAGACTCTCTCCACCTCTATCCTATCCATCCCATTCATCATCTTATACGTCTCAATGAGATCTCCCCTCATTCTTCTAAACTCTAACGAGTACAAGCCCAGTTTATTCAGCCTCTCCTCATAGCTCAATCCCCTCAACTCCGGTATCAGCCTAGTAAACCTCCTCTGCACTCCCTCCAGGGCTAAAATATCCTTGCGCAGGTGCGGCGCCCATAACTGCACACAGTACTCCAGCTGCGGCCTCACCAATGCCCTATACAGCTGCAGCAAGACCTCCCTACTTTTATATTCAATCCCCCTCGCTATGAAGGCCAGCATCCCATTCGCCTTCCTGACCACCTGCTGCACCTGCAAGCTGGGTTTTTGCGACTCATGCACAAGGACCCCGAGGTCCCTCTGCACCATCGCCTGCTGCAGTTTTTCGCCACGTAAGTAATAGTCCTTCCTACCATTCTTCCTACCAAAGTGGACCACCTCACACTTGCCAACATTAAATTCCATTTGCCATTTCCTGGCCCATTCACCCAGCCTATCTAGATCCTTCTGCAGACTCTCCACACCCTCCGCACAATTTGCCTTTCCCCCAATCTTGGTGTCATCAGCAAATTTCGACACCCTGCACTCGGTTCCCTCCTCCAGATCATCTATATAAATGGTAAATAGCTGAGGCCCCAGCACCGACCCCTGGGGCACCCCACTAGTCACCAACCGCCAATCCGAATAGCACCCATTGACCCCCACTCTCTGCCTCCTATTTGACAACCAATCCTCTATCCTCTATCACGGTGAAGCCTTCCATTGTTTGCTGGAGCAGAGAGAGAGAGCTAAGATTTTACCTGTTAAAAACCTGTTTAAAATAAGTTTAAAGCACTTTTCTCTTTGTAGAACTGTTTAAAGCATTTATTTATTGTATTTACTGCTTTAAGAATTCTGAGGGTGTGGTGAAAAGGCATTTGTGGACCAGCCTGCTTTAATTATCAAGGGGCCACACGGTGAAGCCTTCCATTGTTTGCTGGAGCAGAGAGAGAGAGCTAAGATTTTACCTGTTAAAAACCTGTTTAAAATAAGTTTAAAGCACTTTACTCTTTGTACCCTTATAACTGTCTAAACGCTTTTTAAAAGACAAGATTGTACCCACGTCTACTACTTCCTCTGGCAGCTTGTTCCAGACACTCACCATCCTCTATGTGAAAAAACTGCCCTTCTGTCTAAGAAAAACCAAGCAGCGTGCCTTAATGCCTATTGGCTAGTGGTTCTGACATCCATCATTATGAAGTGCTTCGATAGGTTGGTCACAGCGCGAATCAATTCCAGCCTCTTGGGCTACCTGAATCCACGACAGTTCACCTATCGCCACAACGAGTCCACAGCAGATGTCATCTTCCTGGCTGTGCACACAACTTTGGAACACCTAGATAACAAGGACACCTATGTCAGACACCTATTTATTGACTATAGTTCAGCCTTCAACACTATTATTTCCATGAAACTCACCTCCAAACTCCATGGCCTGGGCCTCGGCACCTCTCTCTGAGACTGGATCTCGAACTTCCTAACTCACAGACCACTATCAGTAAGGATAGGAACAACAACACCTCCTCCACGATCATCCTCAACACCAGTGCCCCACAAGGCTGTGTTCTCAGCCCCCTACTATACTCCTTATACACCTCTGACTGTGTGGCCAAATTCCCCTCCAATTCGATTTTCAAGTTTGCTGACGACACCACCATATTGGGTCGGATCTCAAACAATGATGAGACAAAGTACAGGAAAGAGATAGAGAATCTGGTGAACTGGTGCGGCAACAATAATCTCTCCCTCAGTCTCAACAAAACAAAGGAGATTGTCATCGACTTCAGGAAGTGTAAAAGAGAACATGCCCCTGTCTACATCAATGGGGTTGAAGTAGAAAGGGTTGAGAGCTTCAAGTTTTTAGGTGTCCAGATCACCAACAGCCTGTCCTCGTCCCCCCATGCCGACACTGTAGTTAAGAAATGCCTCTACTTTCTCAGAAGACTAAGGAAATTTGGCATGTCAGCTATGGCTCTCACCAACTTTTACAGATGCACCACAGAAAGCATTCTTTCTGGCTGTATAAAAGCTTGGTATGACTCCTGCTCTGCTGAAGGCCGCAAGGAACTACAAAAGTTAGTGAACGTAGCCCAATCCACCACACAAACCAGCCTCCCATCCATTGACTCTGTCTACACTTCCTGCTGCCTCAGCAAAACAACCAGCATAATTAAGGACCCCATGCATTCTGGATATTTTCTCTTCCACCTTCTTCCTTTGGGAAAAAGAAACAAATGTCTCAGGGCGTGGACCGGCCGACTTAAGAACAGCTTCTTCCCTGCTGCTGTCAGACCTTTGAATGGACCTACTTTGCATTAAGTTGATCTTTCTCTACACCCTAGCTATGACTGTAACACTACATTCTGCACTCTCTCCTTTCCTTCTCTATGAACGGTATGTTTTGTCTGTAAAGTGTGCAAGAAACAATACTTTTCATTGTATGTTAATTCATGTGACAATAATAAATCAAATCAAAACAAATCAGAGATAGAAAGTGGGATGACATCCTGCATCAGGAATTTAGGGATCTAGGTAGCCTACTGAAATGCATGCCCTCAATGGTTGTAATCTCTGGATTACTCCCAGAGCTACGTGCCAGTGAGGATAGGAATAGGATGGAGCAGATCACTGCATGGTTGAAGAGATGGTGGAGGAAGGAGATCTCAGGACATATCAAAATTCCTGTTGCCAATTATTTCTGGAGTGCAGTCAACATCGTAAGGAAGCTTAGATTGGCCAATAAGGAAAACAGCTGCTAGAAAAAACAGTTCCTTGAAATTTTAGTTTTGGTTGAAACTGCTTTGGTCACAACTGATCCTCAGTAATTTGAATGTTGAAGAATATGAGTTATTAAGACTTTCTAAACTACATTCTTGCAAGTGGTTCAATTGAAATTGCTTCATGGGAACATTAGATGGATTTGCCATTCTAAATTGTCTCCTAGCTTCAGGGAGATTAGCTAGTGTAAATGCATAGGGTTATAGGGATAGGGTCTGGGTGGGATTATGGTCGATGCAGACTCAATGGGCTTCCTTCTGCACTGAATATGATTCTGTGATTAACCACCAGGCGCCTCTGTCCCTGCTCACCCAACGGAGCTGTACCATAAAGTTATTGTCTCTCCCTATCCCTTCTGCCAAAATGCATCCCACAACTTTAGCTGTATTAAATTCCATCTGTCTCATCCAAAGTTTTGCTGTCCATATCATAACTCGTATCAAGCCTCATTTGTTCATCACCCCGGTGCTCAATGACCTACATGGTCCCATATCAGACAACATGTCCATTTTAAAATTCTGATCCTTGTTTCCAAATTCCTCCATAGCCTCACCCCTCCCAATCTCTGTCATTTCCTTCAGCTTCACAACTCTCCGAGATGTTGGTATGCGTCCAATTCTGGCCTTTTGTGTAAACCAGATTTTAATCACTGCAATATTGATGGCCTGGGCCTTAAATTCTGTAATCCTTCCCGCTAAACCTCTCCACTTGTCTGTGCCATTCTATATCCTGAAAACTGTTTTTAAGACTTAGCTCTTTCATTAAAACTTTTGGTGACCTTTTCTCATATCTTCTTGTGTGGCTTGGGTTCCAGCATTGTTTAACAACAGTCCTGTGAAGTGCTTTTGAATCTACTATGTTAAATGCAAGTTGTTGTTGTTGTTAGAGTAGAAGGTGAGGAGAGGCCCATGTTTCATTAACCCATGAATGTTAACTTGCATATATAAACAATTGTACATGAGGGCAACCGATGACAGCCCTTTGATACTTGTTGAAAAGGAGAACTCTAAACTTGGAAAGAACCTCCACAGTGCAGAAAGAGGCCATGTGGCCCATTGAGTCTGCACCACCTAACTACAAATCTTTGGACACTAAGGGATAATTTAGCAAGACCAATCCGCCTAACCTGCATATCTTTGGCTTGTGGGAAGAAACAGGAGCACCTGGAGAAAACCCAAACAGACACGGTGTGGAAATGCAATCTCCACACAGACAGCCAGCCACCCAAGGCTGGAGTTCAACCCAGGGCCCTGGCACTGTGAGACAGCAATGCTAACTGTTGTGCTACTGCACTGCCCAAAGAAAGTAAAAATGATTGTTGCTATCATTCCATAAATTATTTGTTGCTGCAAACATAACAGAACCTGGTTATTTTGGGTTAAATAGTGAGCAAAAGGAACATTTGCTTCCTTGCTTCAACTTCCTCTGTTGCTATGAAACCCCACCAAAAAACAGCTTGAAAGATGCTGTTTCATCAAGTTTTTCAAAAATTGCAACATCTTTTCTCAGGAAGTGAACACAGTAAGGAGTCTCACAAAACCAGGTTAAAGTCCAACAGGGTTATTTGTAGCAAACGCTACTAGCTTTCGGGGCTCTGTCCCTTCGTCAGTTGGGTGGGAGTTCTGTTCACAAACAGGGCATATAAAGACACAAACTCAATTTTCATGAACAACGATTCGAATGCGTGTCTTTACAGCTAATCAAGTCTTAAAGATACAGACATTGTGAGTGGAGAGAGCATTAAGCATAGGTTGAAAAGATGTGTATTGTTTCCAGACAGGAAAGTTAGTGAGATTTTGCAAGTCCAGGCAAGTTGTGGGAGTTACAGATAGTGTGACATGAACCCATCCTGGTTGAGGCAGTTCTCATGTGTGCGGAACTTGGCTATCAGTTTCTGCTCAGTGGCTCAGAGCTGTCATGTGTCATGAAGACCTCCTTGGAGAACGCTTACCCGAAGATCAGAGGCTGAATGCCCGTGACCGCTGAAGTCTTCGCCAACAGGAAGAAAACAGTCTTGCCTGGTGATTGTCGAGCGGTGTTCATTCATCTGTTGTCGTAGTGTCTGCATTGTCTCCCCAGTGTACCATGCCTCGCAATTCTCTCACGCTCCTCAACCACCTCAGGAAGCGATGTTTCTTTCTTTCCATCTGTACTTGATCCTTTCAAGCCACCAAATCCACCATTACACTATTTCCATAATCCCTCTTTATGGACACTAAAAACATGATAACCAACTCGCAAATATGAAAATTCCCCCCTGATGCTTCCCTCGGTGTTTAATTTTTAAAAGCTTCTTTCAGCAGCATGCATGGGGATGGCTGATGAAAATCAGGGAACAGTTTCAGTGTTCTCCTCTGATGTCTTGATGTGGGCCATGATGGCCTGCTATTAAAAGACAATGATGAGAAAATAGAATGACCTATTGGGTATTTTCCCAAACTGTTAAATGATGATCAGAAGAAACAGTCAACCATTGAGAAAGTGCTGGCATTTTAACATTTTAATGTTTGTGTTGCTAGTAATTCATCTGAGACGGTTGTGCACACTGATCACAACCCATTGACATTTTTGGAAAAATTTAAGCATAAAAATGCAAGTGTTTAGATGAAGTCTATTGTTGCAACCATTTAATTTGGAAATTATACATGTGGCAGAAAGAGAGATTATGATTGCCAATGCTTTGTCTCAAATTTTATTAAAGGAAAAGGACTGAAATTATATTACTGTTTTGTTTGCATGCTTTGAGTTTATGAAATATATGCACATCAATTGTAGGGTACTAGCAGTGTGAAACTAGAAGGTTTTGAAAAATGAAGCTATCTTTGAATTTTGGTAGTTCACTTTTTTCTAAAGGGGAGATATGATGACATTGTGCCTTTAAGAAATGTATTTTATTCATGCTTTTTTGCAGGTTTTTCAAACAGCTGCTTTGCAAGCTTTTTTTGGCACAGTTTTGCATGTAACCAGTGTCCTCTAAGTGTTACTGAAGCAAAATAGTGGACATTTTGTTTATTTTTAAACTGAACAAATGCAGTGTCCTGAAATTGCTGGGTGGAGCGTGATTGACAGGTCAGGTGCTACCTGGGAACTTTTTTTTCACAGAAAAGTTTTAGTTTTGTTTTGCTCCGATACTGTTTGAATGTGGGACAGAGGGACCTCTCCTTCCCTCCCCCTCCTTTCCTCCCCCTCCTTCCCTCCCCTTCTCCTTAATCAAAGATTAATGTTACATAAGCATGCATCACATTGTCATGATGGTACAGTATATTCTTTTGTATGTGTGTGTGAGTGTGTGTGAGAGAGAGATAAAACTAAGGTATTACATGCTAAGAATGCAATAATGTGAGGAATGTAATGTCTGCACAGTTTGATGGTGGATGCAGTGTGACATTGTAATGCTGGTGCTGGTGCAGTTATTGAGAAGCATGTTTTGTGAGATGAGATCTTACTTTAGATCTTAGAGGTTTACAGCATTGACCTTGACTGGTCTTGTTGAATCATTAAATTTGTGAAACAGGGAAAACATGCTGAGGTCACATTTTATGCCTCTATGACAGGTACAAATCACCTCTGATCTGCTCAAAGAGGACTTCTAGTGCCACCTCCGAGAGCCTGCGAGCCACCTCCCTTAGCCCTGAATCATTACGATATGAGCTGTTGTCTGTCAGAAAATGTATTCCACAGTTTTAGTGGAAATGCATAAGATGTGGCTAAGTATATTACATTAAGAAAATTTCTCCTCGTCAGTACTTGAGTGCTAAGCATGGAAGTCTCCAGTTTACTGCTTTCAGGCACATTTCATTCATAGTCTTCACCAATTAGCCTCCAACTGGAGGTGTTTAAACTCAGTTCACAAGTGTTTTTACCTCAAAGAATCCCTTCTAACTGTATAGAATTCAAGGAAACAATTTCAGGAAAAGTCTTGCATTAATGAATTGGGCAATCTATTTTAGAAATGTTTCTATTGCTGTAATATTTTCATTTGATCTTCAAAAGAGACACCCAGTAGACCTTTTTTTCCAAGTATAACCACGAAGTGAATTTATTAAATAAAATACTGAACAAACAAATAATCGAACAATGATGTTTGACACAAATATTTCCATCTAAACTTCACAGAATGTTAAAATAACAAATACTGTACATAGCGTAAATCAGGAATTGGCCATTCAGCCTTTCGAGCCTCTTCCATTATTAAGTTATATATGGCTAATCTATATCTCAAGTCCAGTTATTTGTCCTTCTCTATCCCTTGATATGCTTGACCCCCAGCAGCCACAGCCTTATTAGGATTTAACGATCTATTGTGTGAAAATGTGATTGTTCATTTCATTCCTAAATTCTTGGCTGTAATTTTTTAAGACTACATTCTTTTGTTCTGGACACTTCCACCAATTGGCTTCTCTGTATTCACTCTATTTAATCCCTTTACCATTTGAAACACCTTAATTAGATCTCCTTTTAACTCAAGAAAGTACAAACCAAGATATTGCAACCTGTCCTCACAATTTCACCTTACAACCCTTAATATAATTCTGGTGAATCTGTGATGTGTCCGAGCAAATTGAAGAGGTCATCTAACCTCCTGTACTTGACTCCACAGAGTCGACTTTCCTTGTTGGATATTTGACAGTTGCAGTACACCAACCAGACTGGAAGTATCTTCTGTGCTTTTCACCTCTGGGCCATTTGCCTGACCTCAGTGAATGCCAGGTACAAGTTCATCCCCTGGCCAGACTTTGTGCCAGAAGATCTGGGAATAAGAGTGCAGCTCTGCTTCTGACTTCCATCATTGAGATCATCTCTTGGAAGAGAATCGGGAAGGTTGAGGTAAGAAAATGTTTGTCCACTATGGTTACAGTGTAAAAGTAAGGAGTCTCCCAATTAATGAGGATTTTCTTCTCCTAGACATCTCTGGAATTCTCTTCCACAGGGAGCAGTGGAGGCTGCATCATTGAATATATTCAAGGCTGAGTTAGATAGATTTTTCATTGACATAGAAGTCAAGGATTATGAAGAATGGAGAGGAAATTGGAGTTAAGGCCACAAACAAATCAGCCATGATCTTATCAAAAACAAGACAAGTGCAAGGGACCAAATAAGACCATAAGACATAGGAGCAGAATAAGGCCAATCGGCCCATCGAGTCTGCTCCACCATTCAATCACAGCTGATATTTTTTCTCATCCCCATTCCCCTGCCTTTTCCCCATAATCCTTGATCCCCTTATTAATCAAGAACCTATCTAACTCTGTCTTAAAGACATTCAATGACCTGGCCTCCACAGCCGTCTGCGGCAAAGATTTCCACAGATTCACCATTCTCTGACTGAAGACATTCCTCCTCATCTCTGTTTTAGCCTGAGGTTGTGCCCTCTAGTTCTAGTTTTTCCTATTAGTGGAAACATCCTCTCCACGTCCACTCTATTTGAGTCTCGCAGTATCCTGTAAGTTTCAGTAAGACCCCCCCTCATTCTTCTAAACTCCAATGAGTACTGACCAAGTTTCCTCAACTGTTCCCCATACTACAAGCTCTTCATTTCAGGGATCATTCATTGAACCTCCTTTGGACTCCCTCCAAGGTCAGTACATTCATCCTTACAGATGGGGTCCAAAACTGCTCACAATACTCCAAATGGGGTGTGACCAGAGCCTTATACAGCCTCAGAAATACATCCCTGCTCTTGTATTCTAGCCCTCTCGCCATGAATGCTAACACTGCATTTGCCTTCCTAACTGTCGACTGAACCTGCATGTTAACCAACAGCAAATGGTCTACTCCTGCTCCTATTTATTGTATTCTTATGTTCTTACTGCTTGCTGATCACTTACCGTCAACAGATAGCGCCAAGGTAAGAAACACTGAGGCCTGATGATGAGTGTGTGAGTATTACAAACTGAAAGGCATGGCACTCTTGAAAGCTTTTCTAGATTAACCAATTGTTTCAGACTGAGTTCTGGTTGAATGTTCTTTGTAAAATTAAGTCAAGTTCTTCTCAAAAAAAGAACAGCTCAAGGAGGAACTCATTTTACTGGAATGTTTTCATCTGAAAAAGGAGAAGACTTTGGAATATAGGATCACGTAGGCAACCTCTGTATACCAAAAGATCAGCCCTGCGAATTCTGTGAATGAAGCATTGACCTCCATGTCCATCATTGTGTTAATTCAATTCCATTACATGCAAGGTAAGTGAAGCAAATGTTTCTTTTGGTTATTCTGTGACTGAGTAGTATGGCTGTCATTATAGCAAAGCAAGGTCAATATTCAGTGTGAGCAATCAGAACATTATCCAACCAATCATATGGTTATCCCTTATTATCAAATGCAGGACACCAATGTGGTCTGAACCATTACTGAAAAACATCTATATATCTTATTTTCTGTTTGATATTAATTCATTGCACCATCTCAAAACGATTTACTGTGTTCAGAATTGAAACATTTACATTACTGTTCAGTTCAATGTTTTAGTTCTTAGAAACTTTGACTATTAGTACTTCCGTGTTTTTTATCTGCCGTCTCACTGACTGATCTGACATTTCTATCAGGAGTAACGTACATGCTCGTTGAAATGAGTCCAGATTCAGTGATGGAGGTTACAGATCTCCTGTGCTTTGACATGATGGTTTGCTTAATGATTCCTTTCTTAATGAAAAGTTTGACCACATTCCTCCTGAATTTCACCCCAATGAATGCATACAGGATTGGATTAATGCAGCTGTGCAGGATACCCAATGTTTGGGTTATAGACAGAGCTCTGTCAATATGATTACGCATGTCACAAGTTTCATCAATGAGTTTACTCCTCATTAGTGTATCGATGAGCACAGTAATATTGTATGGCAGCCAACAGATGAGAAAAGCCAGCACCACTGCTATGATGACTTTCATGGCTTTCTGTTTCCGGAATCCCTTTGTGAGACACAGTTTCTGGATTATCATACTGTAGCAGAAGATCATGATAGCCAGTGGGATGAGGAACCCAATGAAGTGCCGCAAAAGCCTGGTGGTTACTCTCCATGTTTCAGCCAATTTACCTTCGAGTATCTCATAACACATGATTTGGCCAGAATATGTATATTCACCCTTGTATAGAACAGGTAAAGACAAAACAATAGCCAACAGCCAAACAGAAGCACAGACCAGTTTGAGTAGAAATGGTCTCTTCTCTTTGTGGGTCCGTGTAGAGTTGGCAATGGACAGATAGCGATCAACACTGATACAAGCCAGTATCAGAATCCCACTGTAAAAGTTAATTTCCTGTAACATACTGATAATCTTACACATGGCATCACCAAACACCCAGCCAGATATGGCATCCACTGCCCAAAAGGGCAAAGTGACAGCAAAAAGCAGATCAGCTATTGCAAGATGAAGCAGATAGGTATCTGTGGATGATATTGCGCGTCGATTGTAAAGTACAACAACCATTACAACCATGTTCCCTAACATAGCCAGGAAACAAACCAGACTATAGACAATTGCAGTTGTCATGTTCATTGACCCATTTGCTATGGGTGTACAGGGTGACATAACAGGATTAATCATGTAGTCATCATTATATGTATAGTTTTCAAAAAGATCACCAAAGTCGATGTCAATAAGTTCAAAATTTTGGGCGTCCATTTTCTGAAATAAAGAATAGAACAGGGAGTAGGATTAATCTTGAGGTAAAATATCAGATTTCTATACCATATATAATGAATACTAAAAATTTATTTGCACTGAATTGTCTGAAACTATTTTTCTTATGATAGTATAATCACTTGATTCTTTAAAAACTCTGTATGGTTCAAATTCTGACCTCTTGCACATCTCCAACTCTTACACTCTCCGATTGGCAACCATGTCTTAAGATGTTGAGGATCTAAGCTCTTGAATTCCCTCCATAAAGTCTCAACCCCTCTTACTTTATAAGCTGCAGATAAACCTGCCTCTTTGGCTAGCTATTTGTCACTTATCCTAATGTCTCCTCATGCCCATTATAAGTCAAAGTGTGCCCTTATTTATCCAATACTTAAGCAAATATAGTGAGATCAGGAATGGAACAAAAACCTCTGGCTTTGTGCTTTAGTGGAGTATACAACTACCATCACATAGAGTTAGTGTTAGTTCACGTTGCCAGGACTATGTAGCAGAAGGTGAACGGAATATTCCTGCATTTAGAAAAAATGCACATTTTATAATTGTTGGTAGTCTGCTCGACCGTGGCTCAATCATAAAGATGCAACTCCTGTGCTAACCTGCAACCAGGGTGACTTCCTGTTGAGGAAAAGAAAAGGAATACTTTGGTGAGGGGGCCATACAAGCAGGCAGGGACTGCCCTTGTAGACCTGTGAGTGAGTGGGAGGTGGGTTTGAGGTGATGGTGAACCTGTCAGATTGGGCCACCAGGAGCAGTGCTAATATTAAAATTTAAAGATCTGAATTCATGGAATCATAGAAACCCTACAGTGCAGAAGGAGGCCATTCGGCCCATCAAGTCTGCATAGCCAACAATCCCACCCAGGCCCTATCCCTATAATTCTGCACACTTACCCCGCTAATCCCTCTAATTTACACATCCTGGGGCACTAAGGGGCAATTTAGCATGACCAGTCAACCTAACCCGCACATTTTTGGACTGTGGGAGGAAACTGGATTATGGAAAAAACAAAATCCAAGTGACATTCAACCCAGGATGTGCAGGATGGGTGGATTGGTCGTGCCAAATTGCCCCTAAGTGTCTCAAGATATGTAGGTTAGAGGGATTAGCAGGGTAAATACTTAGGGTTATGGGGAACAGGTCTGGGTGGGATTGCCCCTTAGTGTCGGGGATTATGGGGTTACAAGGATAGGGCCTGGATGGGATTGCAAACTCAATGGGCCGAATAGCCTCATTTTGCACTGTAGCAATTCCATGAACACATGGGATTCATCCTGCTTGTAATGTGAACATAACATGACATAAGGACATGAGAAATAGGAGCAGGAGTAGGCCATCTAGCCCTTCAAGCCTGCCCCGCCATTCAACAAGATCATGGCTGATCTGAAGTGGATCAGTTCCACTTTCCCGCTTTCTCCCCATAACCCTTAATTCCCTTGTCTATCAGAAACCTATCTACCCGTGACTTAAATATATTCAGCGAGGTAGCCTCCACCACTTCAACGGGAAGAGAATTCCAGAGACTCACCACCATTTGAGTGAAGAAGTTCCTCCTCAACTCCAATCTAAACTGCGCCCCCCCCACCCCCCCGCTTATTTTGAGGCTGTGCCCTCTAGTTCTGCTATCCTTTCTAAGCGGGAAGAATCTCTCTACCTCTAAGTGGGAAGAATCTCTCTACCTCAAGTGAAGTTACCCTTGAAGCACAGTCTCTACTTTCTAGAAAGTGATACATTTCCACATGTTCCTCTGAATAGATTTGATGAACTGAGTGCAGACAGTCAAGAATAAACCTTCAAAAGATGCTATTTGGCTACAGAACTATACATCAAATAGATTGTAAAGAAATGTAGTCCTGGCATTTTCATTGACTTGACTCACCTATATTCACAGACCCTTCTGAACCTTGCTATCTCACATGGCCTCCCTGCTTTCATTATTACACATTTGATCATAGACAATGCCATCTCCAACTACCTCTATGCATCCCTCACCAGTCATAATACCCTATCTATTCTAACCACATCCTCCTCCTTATGGTGTCATGATTAGAATCATTAAACAATACAAAGCAAATGGAAATCATTTACCTGTGTCTGAAAGAGCTGTTAAGCCCACTCTCCATGCTCTTTTCCAATAACCCTGATATATATGTAATTAATCAAATATATATGCAATACATCTGCTCTAATGAGAACAACCATAGCTTCTCTAGTCTCTTCACCTAACTGATGTCACTTTATTTCTGTTTTATTTACCTTTTCTCAATCTTATCCTGTAGGATATTCAATGGAATGTTTCCTTTCATTTAAGCTTTAAGTTTATTAGTGTCACAATTAGGCTTATGCAATACCTTTTTAAAGTTACTATTAAATCTGTATACACTGCCTTTTAGGCAGTACATTTGAGACCACAATTAGGTGCTGCATTAAAAAATTGTGCTTATCACCATTTCTTTTGCCAGTTATTTTAAATCTGCTGTATTGGCCGCTGGAAAAAGTTTACCCTTATTCACTCTAACAAAGCTGCTCATAATTTTGAGCATCTCTTAACTTGCTCTGCTCCAATGAGCACAACCTAAGTTTCTCCAGTCTCTGTCTAACTGATGTCATTTTACTGTTTTATATACCTTTTCTTAATCTTACCCTGTTAGCTATTCAATTAAATGTTTTTTTTCATTAAGTTTTAAGTTTATTTATTAGTGTCACAAGTAGGCTTACATTCAGCACCGAGGGCAATTTTTTTTTACATTTTGGTTCAGCAACCTTTCACTGTATGGGAGCAGTCACATGGCAATATATTTCCCTGAAATGATCAATTAGTGACATCTATTTCTTTTCAATCCATTCATGGGATGTGGGATTCATGGACTGGGCCAACATTTATTGCCCATCTCTATTTGCCCTTGAACTGAATGGGATGATAGGCATGTCAACCAGACCAAGTAAGAATGGCAGAATTCCTTCCCCAAAGGGCATGAGTGAACTTAGATGGGTTTTTAGGACAATTGATAATGGTTTCATTGTCACCATTAATCCAGATTTTTATTGAATTCAAATTTCACCATCAACCTTGGTGGGATTTGACCCCAGATCCCCAGAACATTAGTCTGTATCTCTAGATGATAAACCCGTAGAATCACAGGAGGTGATCTTACCAAGAAAAAGTTCTAAGTGCCGAACAAGCATGAAAGTGGGAAAGAATTGCGCACTTTTTGTTGGTGAGAGAAAAAAAATCAAAAATCAAAGAATAGACCCACTCAAGGATAAAGGAGAGAGGTTATGTATAGAGCCAGAGGAAGTGGGTGAGATCTTTAATGAGTATTTTGCATTGGTATTCACCAAAGAGAAGGACACAGAATGTTGAGGTTAGGGAAGGTTATGTGAATATCTTGGACAGCTCAATGTATTGAAGGAGGAAATGTTGGGTGTCTTTAAATGCATTAAGGTAGACAAGTCTTCGGGGCCAGTTGGGATTTTTCCCAGGAGTCTTTGGGTGGCAAGGAAGAATTTAATTGCATTTGGAAATGACTGGATTTGTTTGTGATAAGCAGCATGGAGTCATTTTGTGGAGGGAAAGTCATATTTCACCAACTTGATTGAGTTTTTTTGAGGAGGTGACAAGAATGATTGAGGAAGGAAAGTTGGTGGATGTTGTCTACATGGACTTTATTAAGGCATTAACAAGGTCCCTTTTGATAGGCTGGTACAAAAGATAAAGTCTCATGGCTAGGGATCAGTTCTGGGACCTCTGTTATTTGTAATATATAGAAATGATCTGGAGGAAAATGTAGGTGGTCTGATTAGTAAGTTTGTAGATTACACAGAAACTGGCAGAGATGCAAATAGTGACAAGGATTGTCAAACGATACAGCAGGATATAAATAAGTTGCAGAGTTGGGCAAAGAAATGGCACATGGAGTTTAATCCAGACAAATGTGAGATGATGCATTTTGGAAGACCAAACTCAGGTGCGAATTATACAGTAAATGGCAGACCCTTTAGAAGCATTGACATCAAAACACAGCAACAAGAAGCAGGAATAGACCATTCAGCCCTTCAAGCCTGCTCAGCTATTCATTTTGATCATAGCTGATTATTGAATTCAATATCCTCATTCCCCCATATTCCTTGATCCCTTTAGCCCCAAGAGCGATATCTAATTTCTTCTTGAAATCAGACAACATTTTGACCCCAACTACTTTCTGCAGTAGTGAATTCCACACATTCACCACTCTCTGGGTGAAGAAATTTCTCCTCACCATAAAACATTTACTCCTTATCCTTAAACTATGACCCCACTTCTGGATTCCCTCACCACTGGGAATATTTTTTGTGAGTCTGCCTTGTCAAAGTCTGTTTGAATTTTATAAGTTTCTATGAGATCCCCACTCACTCTTCTAAACTCCAGTGAATATAATCCTAACCGACTTAGCCTCTCCTCATATGACAGACCTGCCATCCCAGGAATCAGCCTGGTAAACCTTTGCTGTACTCCCTCGATAGCAAGGACATCCTTCCTCAGATAAGGACACCAAAACTGTACACAATGCTCCAGGTGTGGCCTCACCAACATCTTACACAATTGCAGCAAAACACCCCTATTCCTATACTCAAATCCTCTCGCTATGAAGGCCAACATACCATTTGAGTTCTTTACTGCCTGCTGTACCTGCACGCTTACTTTCAGCGACTGATGCACAAAGACACCAAGGTCTCGCTGAGTATCCACCCATCCAATTTATACTCATTCAAGTAATAATTTCGGAGTTGAGGAGCAACTTCTTCACTTAAGGGGTGGTGAGTCTCTGGAATTCTCTGCCCGTTGAAGTGGTGGAGGCTACCTCGCTGAATATATTTAAGTCATGGGTAGATAGGTTTCTGATAGACAAGGGAATTAAGGGTTATGGGGAGAAAGCGGGAAAGTGGAACTGATCCACTTCAGATCAGCCATGATCTTATTGAATGGCGGGGCAGGCTCGAAGGGCTAGATGGCCTAGTCCTGCTCCTATTTCTTATGTTCTTATGTTCTTATAATCTTTCCTATTATTGCTACCAAAGTGGATAACCTCATATTTCTCCACACTTTACTGCATCTACCTGCATATGCCCACACACTTAGTCTGTCCAAATCACACTGAAGTATCTCTGCATCCTCCTCACCGCTCACCCTCCCACTCAACTTCGTATCATCTGCAAATTTGGAGATAATACATTCAGTTCCCTCTTCCAAATCATTAATATATAATGTGAACAGTTGGAGTCCTAGCACAGATCCTTGCGGAATCCCACTAGTCTCTGACTGCCCATCAGGAAAAGACCCATTTATGCCAACTCTTTGCTTCCTATTAACCATCTTTTATCCATCTCAAGATCCTACCTGCAATCCCATGTGCTTTAACTTTACACAGTAGTCTGCTATGTGAGAGTCGTCAAAAGCCTTCTGAAAGTCTGAATAAACCCCATTCACTTGTTCTCCTCAGTAAACTCTACTAGTTACATCCTCAAAAAATTCAAATAGTTTTGTCAAGCATGATTCTCCTTTAATCTGATTATATCATTGCCTGCCAAATGCTGAGTTATGCAATCTTTGGTCATGGACTGTAGCAACTTCCCCAGTACTGACATTATGCTCACTGATCTATAGTTCCCTGTTTTCTTTCTACTTCTATTTTTGAACAGCGGGCTTACATTAGCTTACATCCAACATGTAGGAGCTATTCCAGAGTCCAATGAATTTTGGAAAATGACTACGAATGGATCTACTATTTCCAGGCCCACTTCCTTTGGACATATAGAGGGATCTGGGCATGCATGTCCACTGATCCTTGAGGGTGGCAACACAGGTGAATAAGGCGACCAAGAAGGCTTACAGCATGTTTGCCTCCATCGGCCGGGGCATCGAGTGTAAACATTGGCAAGTTATATTGAAGGTGTATAAAACTTTACTTCGGCCTCATTTGGAATATTGTGTGCAGATCTGGTCGCCACACTACCAGAGGATGTGGATGCTTTGGAGAGGCTGAAACAAAGGTTTACCAGGATGTTGCCTGGTCAGGAGAGTTTTAGGTATGAAGAGAAGTTGGATAAACTCGGTTTGTTTTCACTGGAAAGACAGAGACTGAGGGGCGACCTGATAAAAGTCTACAAAATCATGAGAGCATAGATAGAATCATAGAACTCTACAGTGCAGAAAGAGGCCCTCCGGCCTATCGAGTCTGCACCGAACACAATCCCACCCAAGCCCTACCCTCCTATCCCTAGACACTAAAGGACAACTTCTTAGCACAGCCAATGAACCTAACCCACACATCTTTGGACTGTGGGAGGAAACCCACGCAGACATGAGGAGAATGTGCAAACTCCACAGAGACAGTGACCCAAGCCAGGAATCGAACCCAGGACCCTGGAGCTGTGAAGCAGCGGTGCTAACCACTGTGCTACCGTGCCGCCCTAGAGTGGATAGTCAGAGACTTTCCACAGTGTTGAAGGGCCAGCTACAAGAGTGCACAGGTTTAAGGTGAGAGGTTCAGGGGAGACATGTGGGGAAACCTTTTCACGCAGAGGGTGGTGGTTGACTGGAACACACTGCCCACTGGTAGTGGTGGAAGCAGGCACATTAACAATGTTCAAGGTATATCTTAATAAACACTGAACGAGGAGGCGAACGGAGGGTTGGAAACCACATATTGACGCAGGCTTGGAGGGACAAAGGGCCTGTTCCTGGCTGCTATTGTTGTTTGTTTTTATGCTACTTAGAGAACATAAGAACATAAGAAATAGGAGCAGGAGTAGGCCATCTAGCCCTTCGAGCCTGCCCCGCCATTCAATAAGATCATGGCTGATCTGTCGTGGCTCAGTTCCACTTTCCCGCCCTCTCCCCATAACCCTTAATCCCCTCTCTTATCAAGAACCCATCAACCCGCTTCTTAAAAATATTTAGCGAGGCAGCCTCCACCACTTCAACGGGCAGAGAATTCCAGAGATTCACCACCCTTTGAGTGAAGAAGTTCCTCCTCAACTCCGTTCTAAACCGCCTCCCCTTTATCTTGAGGCTGTGCCCCCTAGTCCTACTGTCTTTTTTGAGCGGGAAGAGTCTCTCCACCTCTATCCTATCCATCCCATTCATCATCTTATACGTCTCAATGAGATCTCCCCTCATTCTTCTAAACTCTAACGAGTACAAGCCTAGTTTATTCAGCCTCTCCTCATAGCTCAATCCCCTCAACTCCGGTATCAGCCTAGTAAACCTCCTCTGCACTCCCTCCAGGGCCAAAATATCCTTGCGCAGGTGCGGCGCCCAAAACTGCACACAGTACTCCAGCTGCGGCCTCACCAATGCCCTATACAGCTGCAGCAAGACCTCCCTACTTTTATATTCAATCCCCCTCGCTATGAAGGCCAGCATCCCATTCGCCTTCCTGACCACCTGCTGCACCTGCAAGCTGGGTTTTTGCGACTCATGCACAAGGACCCCGAGGTCCCTCTGCACCGTCGCCTGTCTGATTCTCACCAGTAGGGTGATTGCCGTCACCATTCACCCATCTCCCTGGTCAGTCACCACCCCATTCACGCTACCGCCTCTCCACTGCCTCCTCAATCAATAGTGTCCCATTCACCCCCTTCCAGTCAGCGATGCCCAATTGCAGACTACATAACTCGCCATACACTGTCACCTTTTCAGGCCCCACCTACTACCCATTGGCCCTGCCCTTTGGCACTGCCAGAGTGCATGGTGAGCAGTGCCAGAATGCCAGCCTTCTACTGCCAGAGTCCCAGGTTGGAAGACCCATCCCACTCTGACCTCCTGGAGGGGCCTCAATGGCCTTTGGTCCCATTGGTGAGGCAATCAGATCTGGTCCTCGTCGCAGGGGATCATCCATTATTGTTACTATTATTGTTATTTATTAGTGTCACAAGTAGGCTTAAATTAACACTGCAATGAAGTTACTGTAAAAGTCCCCTAGTCGCCACACTCTGGCACCTCTTTGGGTACACTGAGGGAGAATTTAGCATGGCCAATGATGATCCTTGCCAGTGAGGACCTCCACCAGTGAGGCCATTAAGGCAAATGAGTCCAGACAATTGCGTCCCGGGCTCACTAAACACCTTAGGCTGATCACACCAGCAATTCAATACTGGTATCATCACGAGAAGTGAAAAACCCAGCGTGAACTTCTTGCAATCTTACTTGCTCGTCACGCCAGTCAGCTGGCGGGATGAGCTGGTAAGATCACTCCCCACAGATTTTTACAGTGCAGAAAGAGGCCCTTCGGCTACCAAGAAACACCCTATCTATTCTAATCCCATTTTCCAGCACTTGATCCATAGCTTTGTATATTGGGAGAAATTCTCCAATCGCACCGAATGCCGGAAAATAACGCGCAGGCCTAAAAATCAATTGCAGCTAAGAGTTTGTGATGGTCCTGGCCCCTTTCTAATGTGGTGCACCGGATTGTGCCCAGAAAGTGCTTGAGGCTGACTTACAAGAAATTGATTGAAATTCAATCTCATCAGCAAGTTTGACATGCAATTTTCCCACCTCCCAGAATATTCCCACCTCTCCGGCAGGAGGTCACTACTGGTCTCCACGAGCAGAGATCTGGTGCGATGGCCAAGCCAAGGGGCTTGGAGACCTTTGAAGCCCAGAGGTGGTTGGTGACATGGTCGTGCGGTGCCCATCGGGCAGTAACCATTTGATAGTGCCCACCTGAAATGCTTGCAGTGTTCACCAGACACCCAGCAGTGTCCACCAGACACCCAGCAATGTCCACCAGACACCCAGCAGTGTCCACCAGAGACCCCAGCAGTGGCCACCAGACACCCCAGCAGTGGCCACCAGGCACCCTGGCAGTGCCATCAGTGTGTCAGGGCAGTGCCAAGAGGGTGAGGCTTGAATAGGTGCTGTGCACGGGGCTATTATGGAGGGACTATACAGTGGGGGGGCAGGGGTTCTATGCGGGAGTCATACAGGGGTATATAATGTCAGGAATCCAATGGAGTGTATGTCAGGGGTCTTGATCAGGAGTCATATCAGGGGTCACAATAGCAGACCCATCAGGAGCACCCCAATGCCAGTGATCTGTGTTGAGAAGGGGGTAAGCGCACATTCTGTCGATGAGGGTGGGTTCCTGATGTCTATGGGGGGATGGGAGGGGGTCTCCCAGTGCACTGTGAGATTGGGAGCCCTTGTGAAGCAGTGACCGAGTGCTCTGAAGCGAGGCTCACCAGCATGTTTAGCAACCCCCACCCAGCCCACCACGCTTCAAGAATGTGACGGAGAAACTGGCACCTAATCCTGGCATATTGACATTTAAAACATGTTCATTTTGAACCTGATAAACATTGCAGCAGAACTTCCAGCATAGCTTATAACATATTTGAATCTCAACTGCAAATGAATGTTACAAACCTGTTCCTGTGCAGGATGCATTTCAGGGGCAGCAAACGAGAATGGCACTATGGAATCTAGAGTTGCTATTTCAGTACTACCCGTGCCAGTCTTAAAAGATTATTATTTTTGGCTTTCTGAATTTAAAATGTGTCTTCATTGCTTCAGTATACTTTGCAGACTAGTTCTTTCTGCTTAGGTAATTCAAGCAGCAAACGGTATTATATAACCTTCTTTCCTTATTTCTTTCCTCAACCTTTCATGTTTGTGTATCATTAGACAAAGGGAAACAATCAAAAGTCCCCTGACAACTGCTGAAGACATTCACCTAGACTTCCCTTGATAATACACCACAGAGATTTCCCTTCTCCTGAATTGTACCTCTGCTTAATGCCACCAGAAATATTAAAAGCAAATAAGAATCTTCTTCCTATTCCTGCACCAGTATCTTGGAATCCACAATTGTTCCATTGACCATCTGTTGGCATAACATTACTGACCTCTTACCAAATCTCAGTAAACTGACTGCAGATGTGCCCACATGGCTGTTTGAGGCTCTGCTGGTATTAAATCTCTCATTCAACAGCACAGGAAGTTGAATCCATAAATGTTTCATAGCATAAAGATCCAAGTGTGCAATTTACAGTTTCAGGCGTACATGAATTAAAAAATTATACAAACCATCTGAAGATCCACATTAAATCCTGGTTCATTATCTTCAAAAACTCCTATTGAATTTTAACCATACTTTCTCATTAAGTTACTTAAAAACGGAATAACATGAGTTTTACAGGAAGGAAAGAAAAATGAAACCAGACTTTCATTCCTATATCACTTTTCACAACCTCAGGACTTTCTAAAGCATTTTATGGATAATGAATATTGTGGTTGAAGAAATACAGCAGCCAATTTGCACACATACACTCCCAAAAACACCATTGTGAGCATGACTAAGGTAAGCTATTTTTGTGTAGTTAATTAATGAATAAATATTAGCAGGACTCCAGGCAAAATGCCACCATTCCTTGGATGTGGTGCCATGGGATCATTTGCAACCACCTGAAAGGGCTGCAGGGTCCATGGTTTAACAACAGTTTAACAATGCAGTCCAACAGTGCAGCACTTCCTCAGAACTGTTCTGGTATGTCAGCCTAGGTTTTTGTGTTCAGGTCTCTAGAATAGAACATAAGAACTAGGAGCAGGAGTCGGCCATCTGGCCCCTCGAGCCTGCTCCGCCATTCAATAAGATCATGGCTGATCTTTTCATGGACTCAGCTCCACTTACCCGCCCGCTCACCATAACCCTTAATTCCTTTATTGTTCAAAAATCTATCTATTCTTAACTTAAAAATATTCAATGAGGTAGCCTCAACTGCTTCACTGGGCAGGGAATTCCACAAATTCACAACCCTTTGTGTGAAGACGTTCCTCCACAACTCAGTCCTAAATCTGCTTCCCTTTATTTTGAGGCCATGCCCCCTAGTTCTAGTTTTAACCGCCAATGGAAACAACTTCCCTGCTTCTACCTTATCTATTCCCTTCATAATCTTATATGTTTCTATAAGATCTCCCCTCATTCTTCTGAATTCTAATGAGTATACCCCCAGTCTAATTAGCCTCTCCTCATAAGCCAACCCTCTCAACTCCAGAATCAACCTAGTGAATCTCCTCTGCACCCCCTCCAGTGCCAGTATATCATTTCTCAGGTAAGGAGACCAAAACTGTACACAGTACTCCAGGTGTGGCCTCACCAGCACCTTATACAACTGCAACATAATCCCGCTGTTTTTTAAACTCCATTCCTATAGCAATGAAGGACAAAATTCCATTTGCATTTTTAATTACCTGCTGCACCTGCAAACCAACTCCTTGTGATTCCTGCACAAGGATACCCAGGTCCGTCTGCACAGCAACATGTTGCAATTTTTTACCATCTAATAGTAGTCCATTTTGCTGTTATTCCTGCCAAAATGGATGAGCTCACATTTATCAACATTGTACTCCATCTGCCAGAACCCTCACCCACTCACTTAGATGATCTATATCCCTTTGCAAACTTTCAGTGTCTCTGCACACTTTGTTCTGCCGCTCATCTTAGGACCTTCTGAATCAGAGACAAGGCTGATTTACTAACTGAACCATGGCTGACATGGCCCAATACACTAGTCTCTATAGTTTTCATGTAAGCAGCATAGTGGGATATCTGGTTGTTATGTAAATAGAGTACTATGGTCTTCAAATAACTGAATAGCTGAAAAATAATAGCTACATACCTTTTTGAAAGATTGTTTTGCCAGTCTCTAAGTTTGCACAGCGGTTTTCCTGACCACGTAATGTGGCGTGCACAAAGATGGCAACTCAATGGCCGCGACGATGTTTAATGGCATGAGCACAACTTTATAGTGCAGTAGAGTCAGAGCACTGTCTAATGTGTATCCTGTTAAGTAGAAGAGCTAGATATTTTGTAAAGTGGTGGGGAGAGTGGTGCAATACATTTAGTAATTTAAAGGCACTGTGCACAACGTCTGCAAGATGTGACTCAATTATTTTTAGTTCAATCCCACGTTTTCTGGTAGCTGAACAAAAGTACTATACGTCATGGGCAGAAGGACAATTTGCAACCAGAAGTGTCACAATGAATGTTATTCCACTCATTCTGGAATGTGATAGAAGGGTAAAATTTGGATTGGTAGTTTGCTGAGTGCAGTTCCCTCCAGAACTTTCATATCAACTGATTTTGTAATTTGGAAGTCGTTTGTGGCACTGCTTTTTTTCATTGTCAGGGACTGATTAACATGCCTCAACTGAAGAGATATGGGGCAGAATTTTACCCAAAAATAGACAAGAAAACTGGTGTGATTCATGCCAGCATGGATCTGACTGTGACCTTCCTGGATTGAGTCTTATTTTGCAATGGGGAGTGTTTTGCAGAGGGGTGTGGCTTAAACATACCAGTAAGCCTGGCTTCATAGCGACTGGGGCACCCTCGTTAAAAGTGAAAGACACCCCTCTCCTCCCTGACCACAGAATCAGGAACCTCCACATTGATATTTCCCCCTCCGCCCTGAACATAGATCACCGGCCTGATTTCTCACCGCTACGGGGACATGTCCTCAACTGCCCAGGGATTACAGTGGCGTCTGGCATAGTCACCAGCTCTGGTCTTCCCTTGCAGAGACCAATTGTGATTCTTGCTGGCACTACGTCATGCTGACAGGTGGGAAAATTGCATATTCCCAGAGGATTCGGCATCAAAATGTCTTTACAAAAACAAATTTGCTTAAACGAATGGTAATCAAGTTCATGTTCTTGCTGATTACATTTGTTGGAGTGGCCCAGGCATTCGGTGCAAACCCTTTCCAGGACCCTCCCGATATTTTGATTTGATTTGATTCATTACTGTTATGTGTATTACCAGTGAAAAATATTGTTTCTTGTGCGCTGTACAGACAAAGCATATCGTTCATAGAGAAGAAAATGAGAGAGTGCAGAATGTAGTGTTACAGTCATAGCTAGGATGTAGAGAAAGTTCAACTTCGTGCAAGGTAAGTCCATTCAAAAATGTGACAGCAGCAGGGAAGAAGCTGTTCTTGAGTCAGTTGGTACATGACCTCAGACTTTTGTGTCTTTTTCCCGATGGAAGAAGGTGGAAGAGAGAATGTCCAGGGTGCATGGGGTCCGTAATTATACTGGCTGCTTTGCCAAGGCAGCAGGAAGTGTAGATAGAGTCAGTGGGTGGAGGCCGGTTTGTGTGATGGCTTGGGCTACATTCACGACCTTTTGTAACTCCTTGTGGTCTTGGGCAGAGCAGGAGCCATACCAAGCTGTGATACAACCAGAAAGAATGCTTTCTATGGTGCATCTGTAAAAGTTGGTGAGAGTCGTAGCTGACAGGCCAAATTTCCTTAGTCTTCTGAGAGAGTAGAGGTGTTGGTGGGGCTTTCTTAATTATAGTGTCGGCATGGGGGCGGGCGGGGGGTGGGGGGGAGTGGGGGGGGGCGGGTGTGGTGGGTGGTGGCAGGACAGGTTGTTGGTGATCTGCACACCAGAAACTTAAAGCCCTCGGCTCTTACTACTTCGTCCCCGTTGATGTAGACAGGGGCATGTTCTCCTTTACGCTCCTTGAAGTCGATGACAATCTCCTTTGTTTTGTTGACATTGAGGGAGAAAGTGTTGTTGCTGCACCAGTTCACCAGATTCTCTCTCTTTCCTGCACTCTGTCTCATTATTATTTGAGATCCGACCCATTATGGTGGTGTCATCAGGGTTGAGTGCAGAGCCAGGCAGATGGCGTCTGCTGTGGACCTGTTGCAGTGATGGGCGATCCAAGTGGTAGTCCGGGAGGCTGTAATTGATTTGTGCCATGACTAGCCTTTCAAAGCACTTCATAATGATGGATATTTTCTGACATGGTTGGATTTGCACCAGGTGCAATGCAGCCAGAGATTTGTCCTCAGGATTTGGGGTTTTGAAGTAAATTGTTGATTAATTTCACCTATTTTCTATACTGCACACTAGGCTTCCATTAAAGAAATACTTCTTCCAATTACACTCCTGTGTTATCATAAAGAGGTTTGTGAAATAATCTTTTATTAATTTACCTCAGCCAGCATTTATTGCCCATCTCGAATTGCTCTTGAGAAGGCAGTGATGAGCTGACTTCTTGAACTGAAGCAGTTCACATAGCATAGGTACACCCACAGTGCTGTTAGAGAAAAAAATTGACCCAGCGACAGTGAGCAAACGGCGATATATTTCCAGGTCAGGATGGTGAGTGACTTGCAGAGGAAATTCCATGTGGTGGTGTTCCCAAGTATTTGCTGGCCTTGTCCTTCTTGATTGGAGCAATTATATGTTTGGAAGGTGCTGTCTAAAGAACCTTGATGAGTTCCTGCAGTACATCCTGTGGATGGTACAGTGTTGTCACTGTTCCCAGCCTCTAGCGTGTTCTTGTAGCTGTGGTATTTGTATGGCTGGTCCAGTTCAGTTTGTGGTCAATGGTCACCTCCAAGGATGTTGATAATGGGGATTCAGTAATGGCAATGCCATTGAATTTCAAGGGGTAATGGTTAGATTCTCCCTTGTTGGGTCATTGCTTGGCACTTAGGTGGCACAAATATTACTTGGCATGGTGGCACAGTGATTAGTACTGCTGCCTCACACCACCAGGGACCCGGGTTCGATTCTCAGCTTGGGTCATTGTCTGTGCAGAGTTTGCACGTTCTCCCCGTGCCTGCATGGGTTTCCTCTGGGTGTTCTGGTTTCTTCCCACAGTTCGAAAGACATGTTGGCTAGATGCATTGGCCATGCTAAATTCTCCCTCTGTGTAGCGACTAGAGGATTTTCACAATAACTTAATTTCAATGTTAACGTATACCTACTTGTGCCACCAATAAATATAAATTAATAGATTTGTCAGCCCAAGCTGGATATTGTCCAAGTTCCAGCATTTGGACATGGACTGCTTCAATAACTGAGGAGTCACAAATGGTGCTGAACATTGTGCAATCATCCGCAAACATCTCCACTTCTCACCTTATTGATGAAGTAGCTGAAGATGGTTGGGGCTAGGATATTAGTCTTAGCGAATGATGGATAATGTTGTGGGAAAGCACTGACATGGGAACATATAAACAGATAGCCTTCCACGTTGTCAGGCAAATGTTTGCGGCATAAAGTTTAAGTTTATTTATTAGTGTCACAAGTAGGTTTACATTAATACTGCAATGAAGTTACTGTGAAAATCCCCTAGTCGCCACACCATGGCATAGGGCATCTGTGTCAAGGATAATCATGAAGGAGATGTTATTGCCTATCCTTACTGATTTGCTGCCTGTGGGTTAGGAAGTCTTGGATCTAATTGCAGAGGGAGGAGCTGAGCCCTAAGCCATGGAGTTTGGAGATGAGTTTTGTAGGAATAATGGGCAGGTACAATGGCACAGTGATTAGCACTGCTACCTCACAGTGCCAGGTACTTGTGTTCAATTCTTGGCTTGGGTCACTGTCTGTGCAAAGTTTGCATGTTCTCCCCGTGTCTGCGTGGGTTTCCTCTAGGTTCTCTGGTTTCCTCCCGCAGTCCGAAAAACATGCTGGTTAGGTACACTGGCGATGCTAAATTCTCCCTCAATTTACCCGAACAGGCACTGGAGTGTGGCAACTAGAGGATTTTCATAGTAACTTCATTGCAGTGTTAATGTGAGCCTACTTTTTACACTAATAATAAATAAACTTGAAACTTTAATGTTGTTACAGACTGAGCTGTCGTCAATAACTAAGAGTCTGACGTAAGTGTCTTTGTTATTACGTGTTGCAGGGTTGAGTGTAGGAACATAAGAACATAAGAAATAGGAGCAGGAGTAGGCCATCTAGCCCCTCGAGCCTGCCCCGCCATTCAATAAGATCATGGCTGATCTGTCGTGGCTCAGTTCCACATTCCCGCCCTCTCCCCATAACCCTTAATCCCCTTGCCTATCAAAAACCTATCAACCTGCATCTTAAAAATATTGAGTGAGGCAGCCTCCACCACTTCAACGGGCAGAGAATTCCAGAGATTCACCACCCTTTGAGTGAAGAAGTTCCTCCTCAACTCCGTTCTAAACCACCCCCCCTTTATCTTGAGGCTGTGCCCTCTAGCCCTACTGTCCTTTCTAAGCGGGAAGAGCCTCTCCACCTCTATCCTATCCATCCCATTCAACATCTTATACATCTCAATGAGATCTCCCCTCATTCTTCTAAACTCTAACGAGTACAAGCCTAGTTTATTCAGCCTCTCCTCATAGTTCAACCCCCTCAACTCCGGAATCAGCCTAGTAAACCTCCTCTGCACTCCCTCCAAGGCCAAAATATCCTTGCGTAAGTGCGGCGACCAAAACTGCACACAGTACTCCAGCTGCGGCCTCACCAGTGCCCTATACAGCTGCAGCAAGACCTCCCTACTTTTATATTCAATCCCCCTCGCTATGAAGGCCAGCATCCCATTCGCCTTCCTGACCACCTGCTGCACCTGCAGGCTGGGTTTTTGTGACTCATGCACAAGGACCCCGAGGTCCCTCTGCACCGTCGCATGCTGCAGTTTTTCGCCACGTAAGTAATAATCCTTCCTACCATTATTCCTACCAAAGTGGACAACCTCACACTTGCCAACATTAAATTCCATTTGCCAGTTCCTGGCCCACTCGCCCAGCCTATCTAGATCCTTCTGCAGACTCTCCACACCCTCCGCACAATTTGCCGTTCCACCAATCTTGGTGTCATCAGCAAATTTCGACACCATACACTCGGTTCCCTCCTCCAGATCATCTATATAAATGGTGAATAGCTGAGGCCCCAGCACCGACCCCTGGGGCACTCCACTAGTCACCAACCGCCAATCCGAATAGCACCCATTGACCCCCACTCTCTGCCTCCTATTTGACAGCCAATCCTCTATCCACGCTAACACCCTGCCCCCAACTCCATGCCCCCTGACCTTCTGCAATAACCTCTTGTGAGGCACCTTGTCAAACGCCTTCTGAAAATCAAGAAAGACCACATCCACCGGCTCTCCTCTATCCACCGCCCTAGACACATCCTCATAGAACTCCAATAAGTTCGTCAGACACGACTTCCCCTTAACGAAACCGTGCTGCGTATGCTCTATCAAACAATTCCCCTCAAGATGCCTCGCTATTTTCTCCTTGATCACGGATTTTAACATTTTTCCTACAACAGTCGTTAAACTAACCGGCCTATAATTCCCCGTCTTTTGCCTGCCACCCTTCTTAAACAACGGCGTAACATTAGCCGTTTTCCAATCTTCCGGCACTTGCCCGGAATCCAGCGACGTTTGGAAAATAATCACCAAGGCATCCACTATCACCTCCGCCATTTCCTTCAGAACCCTTGGATGCATTCCATCCGGTCCTGGGGATTTGTCCACAATCAGTCCCTCCAGTCTGTCAAGCACCACCTCTCTAGTAACAACAATGTCATTCAGGCCCTCCACTCCTACCATCTTTCCATCACTAACACCCAGCAAATTACTCACGTCCTCCTCCGTGAAGACCGAAACAAAAAAGTTATTCAGGACCTCAGCCATTTCCCCATCCCCTACCACTAAGTCCCCCGTCTCATCCTCCAAGGGTCCAACGTTCACCCTAGCCAGCCTCTTCCTTTTTATGTATTTATAAAAACTCTTGCTATCCTCTTTTATATTAAGCGCTAGCCCAGCTTCATAGTTTCTCCTACCCTTCTTTATCAATTTCTTTGTCATTCTTTGTTGACATTTAAACCTCTCCCAATCCTCTTCTCGCCCACTACTCTTAGCTACTCTAAACGCATCCGCTTTTAATTTAACACTTGCCTTCACCTCCTTCGTTATCCACGGCTGATTACCTCTCCTCCTCCGATCCTTTTTAACCATCAGAATAAATTTCTGCTGAGCACCAAGAAAGATCTCCTCAAAGATCCTCCACTGTTCCTCAGCAGACCTACCTTCCAATGCACTCCCCCAGTCAACATTCGCCAATTCCTCTCTCATCCTACCATACTCCCCTCTGTTCAAAGGCCAGGGAGATGGAGTCTGCTGTGGATCTGTTGCAGCGATAGGTGAATTGTAGTGTATCCAGGCAATCTGGGAGGCTGGAATTGATCCATGTCATGACTAACCTTTTGAAGCAATTCACGATGTATGTCAGAGCCACCGGGCAATAGTCATTATGGCACACTGCCTGGTGTTTCTTTGGTACAAAGATGATGGTCTTCTTCTTGAAGTAGGTAGGGACCTCAGATCGGTATAAGAAGACGTTAAAGATATCTATGAATACGCCCAAGACCTGGCCCGTGCAGGATTTGAATGCTCATCCAGACCAATCACTTTAGTGGGTTGGCTTTCAAGAAGGCTGATCTGATGTCTGCGATGGTGACCTTGGTTCGGCTGAGGCTTCTGGGATGGAAGGCGTGCTCTTGCTGACCTCTTACTCAAATCGTGCAAAGAATGCATTGAGCTCATCGGGGAGGATGATTACTGCTGGCGATTCTACATGCCTTCATCGTGTAGCCTGTTATGCCTTGCAGACCTTGCCGTAGTTGGTGGGAGGCCGCATGGCTAGCCTGGGACTCTAGTTTGGGCCGGTGCTGTCTCTTTGGATCTTTGATGGTTCTCTGCAAATGGTATCTGGATTTTTTGTACAGGTCAGGGTTGCCTGGCTTGTACATCTCAGACCTGGACTTCAGCAAGCAATGAATATCCCTTTTATCCATAGTTTCCAGTTGAGAAGCACACAGATTTACTTCTTTGGCACACAGTCTTCTACATACTTACTAATGAAATCTGTTATTGTAGTGATGTACCCGTTCAGGTTCATCATTGAGTTCTTCAATACTGACCAGTCCACTGATGTGAAGCAGTCCTGTAGAAGATTATCCGATTCCTCAGACCAACATTGCATGGCTTTCTTTATCAGATTCTACCATTTCAATTTTTACCTGTAAGCCAGGATTAGGAGCACAGCCTTGTGGTTTGATTTGCCAAAGTGTGGGCAGGCGATAGAGTGGTAGGCATGTTTGATGTGTATGCAGCAGTGATCTTTGATGTTTGAGCCTCCTACAGGAGATGTGTTGGTGGTATTTTGGTAGCCATTCTTGAGCTTGGCCTGCTTGAAGTACCCACCCATGGTGGACAAGGCCTAAGTATGTTTAGCCTCAAGGCTATTTGCGGTGGTGTATATTTCTCCCAGTGAGGTCTTCACATCCGCATGGGGCGGGATGTAAACCTCCGTCAGGAATACAGAGGTGAACTCCTGTGGAAGGTAGTAGGGACGCCATATCAGTGTCAGATATTCTAGATCCGGGGAGTAGTGTTGCTACATTTGGGCACCAAGAGTTGTTAACACTAAGCTGGGTGGCAGTGTGTGCTGTAAGAGGCTGCAGGGTGACATGGACAGGCTGGCTGAGTGGACAAATACTTGGCAAATGAAATATAATGTGGATAAATAAAGGAAGATTATTATCCAAATGGATAGGAAAAGGGGAAGTGCAACGTGACCTGGGTGTCATGGTGGAACAATCGCTGAAGGTTGGCCTGCAGGTACAGCAGGTGGTATAGAAAGCTAATTGCATGCTGGCCTTCATAGCAAGAGGATTTCAGTATAGAGTGCAGAAAAGATTTACTGGAGTGCAGAAAAGATTTACTAGGATGCTATCAGGACTTGATGGTTTGAGTTATAAGGTGAGGCTGGATAGACTGGGACTTTTTTCTCTGGAGTGTAGGAGGCTGAAGGGTGACCTTATAGAGGTCTATAAAATAATGAGAGGCATAGATAAGGTAGATAGTCACTGTCTTTTCCCAAAGGTAGGAGAGTCTAAAACTAGTGGGTTTTAGGTGAGAGGGGAGAGATACAAAAGTATCCAGAGGAGCAATTTTTTCACACAGAGGGTGGTGAGTGTCTGGAGATAGTAGGAGGGAGTCCAGCAAAGGTTTACCAGACTGATTCCTGGAATGGCAGCACTGACATATGAAGAGAGATTGGATTGACTGGGCTTGTACTCACTGGAATTTAGAAGAATGAGAGGGGATCTCATAGAAACATTTAAATCCTGATGGGACTGGACAGGTTCGATGCAGGAAGAATGTTCCCGATGTTGGGGAAGTCCAGAACTAGGGGTCACAGTCTAAGAATAAGGGGTAAGCCATTCAGGACTGAGATGAGGAAGAATTTCTTCACTCAGAGAGTTGTGAACCTGTGGAATTCTCTCCCACAGAAAGCTGTTGGGGCCAGTTCATTAGATATGTTTAAGAGGGAGCTGGAAATGGCCTCTTGGCTAAGGAGATCAAGGGGTATGGAGAAAAAGCAGGAGTGGAATACTGAAAGTGCATGATTGACCACGATCATATCGAATGGTGATGCAGACTTGAAGGGCCAAATGGCCTACTCCGGCACCTATTTTCTATGTTGCTATGTTTACATTAGAAAGCAGACCCTATCTCCCCTGGCCTTGCCCGAGGCTGCTGTATGATGCATGCGATGGACTGAGAAGCCGTCCAGTTGTAGGGCACAATCCGGTGAATCAGGAGTGAGTCATGTCTCCGTGAAACAAAGCACACAGCAGTCTCTAAAGGAGTGTAGGAAGATGCTTAGACATGTTGCTGCCAAGTCAAACTGCTCTCTTCCTTGGGGCCTCCTGTAAGAGCACATGATGAGTCATCAGTGTCAAGTTAAAGAGGTAATTTTTTTTTAACCTGCCTTGAATATCTCAGTGAATTTGATGAGATTCTCAAGGAGCATTTGAAAAGCTATCAAAGTTGTAGCTCAGAGAAGATCAACCTTTTAACGCATAGAATTGACAATGACTTCATCACTATAATGGCACAGCAGCTCAGAGACTAATTCACCAATGAAGTAAAAGATGCACGAATAAAAGCAAAATACTGCAGAAGCTGGAATCTGAAACAAACATAAAATGCTGGAGAATCTCAGCAGCTCTCACAGCATCTGTGGCGTGAGAATAGAGGCAATGTTTTGGGTTTGCTCATTCCTAACTCACAGACCACTAGCTATCTCTATCGTTCCAATATACGCAGTATCCTCATAAGCAGAAATCCCTCTTCAGAATCAGCACAAAACAGATAAGCTCATGCGGATACTTCATTTTCAGCCTTTTAACCCCACTGAACAGATCCTGGCTTCTGACTCTCACACAACAACTTCCAGAGGATGATCCACCTTCCCTGCTCCCTTACCCCCCCCCCCCAACAAACAGCAGAATCTCAGGAAAGAGACTCATTTCCTGACATATCCCAGTCTCAAAATCCAGAGGGAAAAAGAGACATAGAGGAAGCAACCTCTCTCTAAGGATCCCAAGCAGCAAACTTAGCTTGATTTCTCTGTGTAAGCTAGCCCTACCCAGTTACATGATTTTACTGTCAATCCGCTTAGTCAATCCCTACTCTACAAAACCCCAGGGGAAAACACCAAAATAACAGAATAACATTACTCCAGATTAAAACAAACATTTTGGCAATTAGGACTAATTATGCTGCAACGGTTCCAGACCAAGTGGCATCGATGTTAAAACAGACTGTTTAAAAAATATCCTGTTTAGAAACCTGACTCAAATACGTTTCTTAAAGACACAATGTCATCACAAGTGTGCTCATCAGTTTGTGACCCTGAATATATCAGTGAGAACTTAACCAAGAACATCTGCACTGGTGGTAGGTGCAGGTGAATGTTCTGACAAAATATCCTGTAAAGATCCCTCATCTTTCTTAGAGAGGAACAACTGGTATCTGTTCTTTCCAGCTGTATATGCTTCGTGATTACCAAGACCAGCATGAGACAACACAACAATCTAAAATTTAAGGAGTTCACATTCCTCATCCCAGTCATGCCTAATGTGGAACTCCATATGTCCAGTGGTGGACTTATGAACACTGTGCCTCATTTTTGAGTCAGGAGCACACTTGTGCCCCTGCTTTTGTTCACTCAACCTCCTGCAATGACACTTCTGATTTGTCAGCAGCTATTGTTCGGCAGCCCTGAGAGTAAATCGGTTCCAGACTTCCTCCTTTGTCTGGGTCAGGAAAGGCAGGTCTGGGAGGCCTTGGTCTGAGACCTCTCCTTGTTGTTCCTCCTCCTGCAAGTAGGAGGAAGATTGTTAGTCTGCCCATAAGAACAGCATAATTCCAAACTGGTAGCCACATTTTAGCCGAAGGTGAGTGTCGTAATATGTTTTTAAGGGATAGCAGCGTAATGTAGAAATTAGGAGCAGGAACAGAAGTAGGCCCTTCGGACCTACAAGCCTGCTCCACCATCCGAAATGATCGTGGTTGATCCTCTGTCTCATGGACAGATTTTCTTATGAGGAAATGTTAAACAGAACTCTATTTATTGGAATTTAGTAGAACATATAGGATTCTTAAGTTTATTGACAAGGTAAATGCTGAAAAGGTATTTCCCCTCATGGGAGAGTCTAGGACCAGAGGGCAGAGTCTCAGGATAAAGAGGCAGCAATTTAAGACTGAAATGAGGAAGAATTTCTTCTCTCAGAGGGTTGTGAGTCTTTGTCCCCACAGCTCTCTGTGGCAAGGAGTTCCAGAGTCTTTGAGTATATTTAAGGCTGAGAGAGATTTTTGATCGGTAAGGAACAAAGAACAAAGAAAATTACAGCACAGGAACAGGCCCTTCGGCCCTCCAAGCCTGCACTGACCACGCTGCCCGACTGAACTAAAACCGCCTCCCTTCCGGGGACCATATCCTTTATTCCCATCCTATTCATGTACTTATCAAGACGCCCCTTAAATGTCACTACCGTTCCACTACCTCCCCTGGCAATGAGTTCCAGGCACCCACCACTCTCTGTGTAAAAAATCTGCCTCGTACGTCTCCTTTAAATCTTGCCCCTCACAACCTGTGCCCCCTAGTAGTTGACTCTTCCACCCTAGGAAAAAGCCTCTGACTATCCACTCTGTCCATGCCTCTCACAATCCTACAGACCTCCACTAGGCTGCCCCCCCCAACCCCTGTCGCTCCAGTGAGAACAAACCAAATCCCTCCTACCTCTCCTCACAGCCAATGCCCCCCATACCAGGCAACATCCTGGTAAATCTTTTCTGTACCCTCTCCAAAGCCTCCACATCCTTCTGGTAGTGTGGTGACCAGAATTGAACACTGTATTACAAGTGTGGCCTAACTAAGGTGTGGGGCAGGCCCTTCACACAGAGGGTGGTGAATGTCTGGAACGCGCTGCCTGGGGAGTCAAGAGTTACTGGAAAAGGTCAGGAAAGTGGACGTGAGGCATGCTGGATCAGCTATGATCTCATTGAATGGTGGCACAGGCTCAAAGGGCTGAATGGCCTACTCCTTTTTTTATGGTCTTATTAGCTACCTACATCCATATTTCTTATGGTCTTATTAGCTACCCAACAATCTGTAAGAACTGTTCAAAGTCTATAGAAGATTACCACCAATGCATCCATTATTTCAAGGGCCATGTATGTAAGTGCACTGGGATGTAAATTATTAGGCTCTGATAATATAATTAGCTGACTTCCTGACTGTATTATTCCCCTGTGTTAGAAATACTTCCACTCTTCACCCCCCTACTCTCTCCCCCTACCCTTCCAACCTCAATATGCTTCAGAATCTTGGACAACCTGTTTCAGGCATCCAAAATTACTGGAGCAGGGCCACTCGTGGTGACTTCACAAGATCCTCCCAATCTGATGGCAAGAAAGGCAGTCCAACAGCACGGTAATCATTCAAAATCACCTGGGTGTCTTTGTGCAGGAATCTCAAGGAGTTGGTCTGCAGGTGCAGCAGGTAATTAAGAAGGCAAATGGAATTTGTCCTTTATTGATAGGGGGTTGGAGTTTAAAAACAACGAGGTTATGTTACAGCTGTATAAGGTGCTGGTGAGGCCACACCTGGAGTACTGTGTACAGATTGGTCTCCTTACTTGAGAAAGGATATACTGGCACTGGAGGGGGTGCAGAGGAGATTCACTAGGTTGATTCTGGAGTTGAGAGGGTTGGCTTATGATGAGAGACTGAGTAGACTGGGGCTATACTCATTGAAATTCAGAAGAATGAGGGGAGATCTTAAAGAAACATATAAGATTATGAAGGGAATAGATAAGATAGAAGCAGGGAAGTTGTTTCCACTGGTGAAACAAGAACTAGGGGGCATGGCCTGAAAATAAGGGGGAGCAGATTTGGGACTGAGTTGAGGAGGAACTTCTTCACACAAAGGGTTGTGAATCTGTGGAATTCCCTGCCCAGTAAAGCAGTTGATGTTACCTCATTGAATGTTTTTAAGGTAAGAATAGATACATTTTTGAACAGTAAAGGAATTAAGGGTATAGTGAGCAGGCGGATAAGTGGAGCTGAGTCCACAAAAAGATCAGCCATGATTTTATTGAATGGTGGAACAGGCTTATTGAACATAGAACACAACAGTGCTGTACAGGCCGTTCAGCCCTCGATGTTGCGCCGACCAGTGGAACCAATCTAATGACCCTCTAACCTAAACTATTCCAATGTTATCCATATACTTATCCACTGACCATTTGAATGCCCTTAAAGTTGGCAAGTCCACAACTGCTGCAGGCAGGGCATTCCACGACCTTACTACCCTCTGAGTAAAGAACCTACCTCTGACATCCGTCCTATAATTACCAGCCCTTAATTTAAAGCGATGTCCCCTTGTGTTAGCCATCACCATGGTGTAACATTAGCCGTTTTCCAATCTTCCGGCACTTCCCCGGAATCCAGTGAAGTTTGGTAAATAATCACTAAGGCATCTACTATCACCTCTGCCACTTCCTTCAGAACCCTGGGATGCATTCCATCCGGTCCTGGGGACTTGTCCACCATCAGTCCCATTAGTCTATCAAGCACTACCTTTCTAGTGACAGTAATCGCATTCGGGCCCTCAACTCCTACCATCCTTCTATCTTTAATATCCGGCAAACTATTCACGTCCTATTTGACACTCTCCAGTCTTTAGGCAGATTCAAATATCTCGGCTAGGCGACCCACAATTTCCTTCCTAGCCTCCCACAAGGTCCTGCGATACACTTCATCAGGTCCTGGGGATTTACCTACCTTGATGCGCTTTAAGACTTCCAGCACCTCCTTTTCTGTAATATGTACACTCCTCAAGACGTCACTATTTATTTCCCCAAGTTCCCTAAGATCCATGCTTTTCTCAACAGTAAATACTGATGAGAAATATCCATTTAGGATCTCACCCAAAACTTGTGGATCCACACATAGGTGACCTTGTTGATCCTTAAGAGGCCCTACTCTCTCCCTTGTTACTCTTTTGCCCCCAGTGCTCTTTGTATAAGCTCTTTGGATTCTCCTTTGCTTTATCTGCCAAAACAATCTCATATCCCCTTTTTGCCCAACCTGATTTCTCTCTTAACTCTACTCCTACACCCCCTATACTCTTCAAGAGATTCACTTGATCTCAGCTGCCTATGCATATCAGGTGCCTCCTTCTTCTTCTTGAGCAGGGCCTCAATATCCCGAGTCATCCAGAGTTGCCTACTTCTGCCAACATTGCCCTTCACTCTAAGAGGAATGTGTTTACCCTGAACCCAGGTTAACACACTTTTGAAAGCCTCCCACTTACCAGACGTCCCTTTGTCTTCCCACAGACTCCCCCAATTAACTTTTAAAAGTTCCTGCCTGATACCATCAAAATTGGCCTGCCCCAGTTTAGAATTTTAGCTTTTGGGCCAAACCTATCATTCTCCATAGCTATCTTAAAACCAGTAGAATTATGGTCACTGGTCCTAAAGTGATCCCTCACTAACACTTCTGTCACCTGGCCTTCCTTATCATAGAACCCTACAGTGCGGAAAGAGGCCCTTCGGCCCATTGAGTCTGCACTGAACACAATCCCACCCAGGCCCTACCCCCATATCCCTACATATTTTACGCACTAATCCCTCTAACCTACACATCTCAGGACACTAAGGAGCAATTTTATGGCATGGCCAATTGACCTAATCCGCACATCTTTGGACTGTGGGAGGAAACCCCCGCAGACACAAGGAGAATGTGCAAACTCCACACAGACAGTGACTTGAGCTGGGAATCGAACCTAGGTCCCTGGAGCTATGAAGCAGCAGTGCTAACCACTGTGCTACTGTGCCACCCAAGAGGAGGTCAAGTTTTGCCTCTCTCTATCCGAGCCATTTACATACTGAATGAGAAATTCCTCCTGAATACACTCAACAAATTTCTCTCCATTCAACCCTCTAATACAATGGCTGCTCCAGTCAATGTTGGGAAAGTTAAAATCTTCGACTGTTACTACCCTATTTTTCTTGGAGCTATCTGTAATCTCCTTACACATTTGCTCTTCAATTTCCCGCCGACTATTTGGGGGCCAATAGTACAACCCTATCAAACTGATTTCCCCCATCTTATTTCTTAGTTCTACCCATACAGACTCAGTGGCTGAACCCTCGGATGTATCCCCTCTCAGTAGGGCCATGATGCTTTCCCTAATCAAATGTGCAATCTCACTCCTCTCTTTCCTCCTGTTCTAACTTTCCTAGAGTACCTGTACCCTGGAACATTGAGCTGTCAGTCCTGTCCCTCCTTTAGCCATGTTTCAGTAATTGCTATAATATCCCAGTCCCACACATCCATCCATGCTCTGAGTTCATCTGCCTTGCCCATCGGGCCTCTTGCATTGAAATAAATGCAATTTAATCTGGACTTCCCTTGCTCTCTGTTCTGCTTTTGCTGGATCTGTCTGGTACTAGGATTACTGACACTGCCTTCACTACTTGATATGCTCTCTTTAACTTCTGTGCTGTCCTCAACCTTCTCTTCTGTCTCCCTACTGCTTTGGATCCACACCACCACACCACCCCCCCCCCACCCCCCCCCGGCCAAACTAGTTTAAACCCTCCTGAGTGGCTCTAGCAAATCTCCCCGCCAGGATGTTAGTCCCCCTCCAGTTCAGGTATAACCTGTCCCTCTTGAACAGGTCAGCCCTTCCCCAGAAAAGATCCCAATGGTCCAAAAATCTAAATCCCTGCCCCCTGCACCACCTCTCAAGCAACCCATTCATCTGTCTAATCCTCCTATTCATATTCTGACAAGCATGTGGCAGCGGTTGTAGTGCTGAAATTACTACCTACGAGGTCCTTCACTTTAGACTTCTGTCTAACTCTCTATATTCACACTTCAGGACCTCATCCCTTTTCCTATCTATGTCGTTGGTACCAATATGTACAACAACCTCTGGCTGCTCACCATCCCCCTTAAGAATGTTCTGCAATTGCTCAGAGACATCCTTGAACCTGGCACCAGGGAGGCAACACACCATCCTGGAGTCTCAATTGCGACCACAGAAATGCTTGTCTTTGCCTCTAACTAGCGAATCCCCTATTACGACTGCTTGCTTGCTCTTTGCCTGACCCTGTCCCACAGCAGAACCAGCTGTGGTGTCACAAGCCTGGCTGCTGCTGATATCTCCCCTTGACAGGCTATCCCCATCAACAGTATCCAAAGTAATATACCTGTTTGAAAGGAGAATAGGCACAGTTCATGGTTTAACTGGTCTCTGTTTTGACCTGCTAGCTCAACTTTTAAGCCTCCCAAAGTCACCCATGAACCCATTTGTATGTAAGTGTGTATATTTCACCCTTGGAGTGAGTGAGTCAGTTTAACCTGGCAGCTAACTTTTTTCACTTATAACGAAAAGGTTAATTTACTTCACACTTTTACTCTTAAAGTTACTCTAGAAAAGATAGTCACTGACACATACATACACAAATGTTAGTTACAGTTAATTAAGATAAAAATGATGCCTATAAAAATTAAATCAGTTTAGCCTCTATTGTTTGGTTCAGGCCTGGTATTTTTGAAGTCAAGATGTTATGTTACCTGAAGTGAAGGTTTTGAAGATTGTAGGATTTTCTCTACAGCTGCAATGACTTCCACAGTTGAATGGCTGGAAGGTGTTTTCACAGGGAAGCTTGGTAGAGGGAATATGATATAGGGAAGAGAGAAGGTTTTTTTCTTAGGTTTTGTAGACCTGGCACCTTCAAACTGCCCAGTTATTTACAACAGAGCCCTAGTTTGTTTTCTGGATGCGCCTCTCTGTCACTCCATGTTGAGAAGCATTTTCAATTTCTCAGAAGATGTTTCAAGACGATTGTCTCTGTAGGCAGCTCGCTCTGCTTTTTTGATACTTTTGGCAGGCAAACAATGTTGAAATAAAATGCTGAATTGTGTTCCAAGAAACTGGTTAGCTCATGTCTGGGGCTTACTTAAGCCAATTGGCTTTTTAGCCAAGATAATTTAGTTATTTATTAGTCACAACTCAGCTTACATTAACCCTGCAATTAAGTTAGTGTGAAAATCTCCCAGTTGCCACACTCCAGTGCCTGTTCAGGTAAACTGATGGAGAATTTAGCATGGCCAATGCACCTAACCTGCATGTCTTTCGGACTGTGGGAGGAAACTGGAGAAACCCATGCAGACACAGGGAGAACATGCAGACTCCACACAACAGTGGCCCAAGCTGGGAATTGAATCTGGGTCGCTGGCGCTGTGAGGCAACAGTGTTAACCGCTGTGCCACAATTAATTTTAACTGTCTTGAATGTCCCAATTCTTCCATGAAGCTGTTCACGCCCGAGGAAAAGGTATTGTTTGTCTGAGGCCTCATTGAATTTCAAATGTCCTTTCATGTTTGGAAATATGTTTTACTCCACTCAGAACTTTGTGAAACCATCATTGCAGTTGTAAAGTCAGGTGACTCTTGGCAGCCATTTTAAGGCCCACACTGTCCATTTCTAAAAATGAGTGCAGTTTTTTCACAAAATCTACAACATCATAACTATGCCATGAACAATCTCTATCCCATCAAGGAAATGATGAAATTCCATTTTTTTAGCAAGATTTCTTTGTGAAGGTAAAGATAAAAGAAATGTATACATTATGGAATTGTTGGCGCACAGTTAGTTCATTAATACAATGTCATATTGCATTCTTTTTATCTTAATATTTTTTAATTACCTTTGACCTGGTGAATATCTTTCACTGTTAGAACATGAATGTCATGATTGATGACAATGCCAGCTATCGAATTCTTAAAGCTGTTTGAGGAAATTTCCATACTGGTTCCCAGAGGCAGGTCAAATTTCACTCAGTTGTCCATGACAAGAAGGTTTATAATATACCGCTTGGGGAAAGTTGTTGTAAAACTATTAACCATTGCTTGGCCAAATTCAAAATCCAGGTGACAACTCACTGATTTGGATTTCTTTATTTATGGTGTGGGGTATGTTTGTTCAGGACCCCTGGGAGCTGTCACCTGTACTTGAACTTCCTTTTGGGCTGTAACTAAGGGGCAAAGATCTCTCCAGTTTGTCTACTGTGGGGATGTGTTATTGGTCCCCAGACGGCTTCTTGTCTTTTGGGACACCACTGTTCACAGGTGGCTGCTCTACTCTGTGTCTCTTCAACTGATTGAGGTGTTTCCCTCACCAATGCTTTGTCTGTTTGGGAACTTTCCTTGCCCTCTTCTATACATGGAACTAAAGCTTCAATAAGCCACACTTCAGGCAATAAATCAAATGTTACATAGAACATAGAACACTACAGCACAAACAGGCCCTTCGGCCCATGAGTTGCACCGGTCACATCAACACCTACCAATCTATAGACCTATCTATAACCCCCAATCCCATTAAATTCCATATACTCATCCAGAAGTCTTTTAAAAGACCCCAGCGAATTCGCCTCCACCACCACTGACAGCAGCCGATTCCATTCACTCACCACCCTCTGAGTGAAAAACTTACCCCTAACATCACTTCTGTACTTGCCTCCCCACACCTTAAATCTGTGTCCTCTCGTAGCAACCATTTCAACCCGGGGAAATAGCCTCTGAGAATCCATCCTATCTATTCCTCTCAACATTTTATAAACTTCTATCAGGTCGCCTCTCAACCTTCGTCTCTCCAGGGAAAAGAGTCCCAGCTCCCTCAACCTAACTTCATAAGGCATGCCTCCCTGTCCAGGCAACATCCTTGTAAATCTCCTCTGTACCCTTTCAATAGCTTAAGAACATAAGAACATAAGAAATAGGAGCAGGAGTAGGCCATCTAGCCCTTCAAGCCTGCCCCGCCATTCAATAAGATCATGGCTGATCTGTCGTGGCTCAGTTCCACTTTCCCGCCCTCTCCCCATAACCCTTAATCCCCTCTCTTATCAAGAACCCATCAACCTGCTTCTTAAAAATATTTAGCGAGGCAGCCTCCACCACTTCAACGGGCAGAGAATTCCAGAGATTCACCACCCTTTGAGTGAAGAAGTTCCTCCTCAACTCCGTTCTAAACCGCCTCCCCTTTATCTTGAGGCTGTGCCCCCTAGTCCTACTGTCTTTTTTGAGCGGGAAGAGTCTCTCCACCTCTATCCTATCCATCCCATTCATCATCTTATACGTCTCAATGAGATCTCCCCTCATTCTTCTAAACTCTAACGAGTACAAGCCTAGTTTATTCAGCCTCTCCTCATAGCTCAATCCCCTCAACTCCGGTATCAGCCTAGTAAACCTCCTCTGCACTCCCTCCAGGGCCAAAATATCCTTGCGCAGGTGCGGCGCCCAAAACTGCACACAGTACTCCAGCTGCGGCCTCACCAATGCCCTATACAGCTGCAGCAAGACCTCCCTACTTTTATATTCAATCCCCCTCGCTATGAAGGCCAGCATCCCATTCGCCTTCCTGACCACCTGCTGCACCTGCAAGCTGGGTTTTTGCGACTCATGCACAAGGACCCCGAGGTCCCTCTGCACTGTCGCCTGCTGCAGTTTTTCGCCACGTAAGTAATAGTCCTTCCTACCATTCTTCCTACCAAAGTGGACCACCTCACACTTGCCAACATTAAATTCCATTTGCCATTTCCTGGCCCATTCGCCCAGCCTATCTAGATCCTTCTGCAGACTCTCCACACCCTCCGCACAATTTGCCTTTCCCCCAATCTTGGTGTCATCAGCAAATTTCGACACCCTGCACTCGGTTCCCTCCTCCAGATCATCTATATAAATGGTAAATAGCTGAGGCCCCAGCACCGACCCCTGGGGCACCCCACTAGTCACCAACCGCCAATCCGAATAGCACCCATTGACCCCCACTCTCTGCCTCCTATTTGACAACCAATCCTCTATCCACGCTAACACCCTACCCCCAACTCCATGTCCCCTGACCTTCTGCAATAACCTCTTGTGAGGTACCTTGTCAAACGCCTTCTGAAAATCCAGAAAGACCACATCCACCGGCTCTCCTCTATCCACTGCCCTAGACACATCCTCATAGAACTCCAGTAAATTTGTCAGACACGACTTCCCTTTAATGAAACCGTGTTGCGTCTGCCCTATCAAGCAATTCCCTTCAAGATGCCTCGCAATTTCCTCCTTAATGACGGATTCCAACATTTTACCTACCACAGACGTTAAACTAACCGGCCTATAATTCCCCGCCTTTTGCCTGGCACCCTTCTTAAACAACGGCGTAACATTAGCCGTTTTCCAATCTTCCGGCACTTCCCCGGAATCCAGCGACGTCTGGAAAATAACCACCAAGGCATCCACTATAACCTCCGCCATTTCTTTCAGAACCCTCGGATGCATTCCATCCGGTCCTGGGGACTTGTCCACAATCAGCCCCTCCAGTCTGTTGAGCACCACCTCTCTAGTAACAGTAATGTCATTAAGACCCTCCAGTCCTACCACCTTTCCATCGCTAACACCCGGCAAATTATTCACGTCCTCCTCCGTGAAGACAGAAACAAAAAAGTTATTCAATACCTTAGCCATATCCCCATCCCCTACCACTAGCTCCCCTTTCTCATCCTCTAAAGGACCAACGTTCACCCTAGCCAGCCTCTTCCTTTTTATATATTTATAAAAACTCTTGCTATCCTTTTTTATATTAAGCGCTAGCCCAGCTTCATAGCTTCTCCTACCCTCCTTTATCAACTTCTTTGTCAATCTTTGTTGACATTTAAACCTTTCCCAATCCTCTTCTCGCCCACTGCTCTTAGCTACTCTAAATTCCTCCGCTTTTAATTTAACACTTTCCTTCACCTCCTTTGTTATCCACGGCTTATTACCTCTCCTCCTACTGTCCTTTTTGACCATCGGAATAAATTTCTGCTGAGCACCAAGAAAGATCTCCTTAAAGATCCTCCACTGCTCCTCAGCAGACCTACCTTCCAACGCGCTCCCCCAGTCCACATTCGCCAATTCTTCTCTCATCCTACCATACTCCCCTCTATTCAAACAAAGGACGCGTGTCCGGGAACCCACTTTCTCCTCCTCCATCTGCAACAGAAACTCCACCATGCAATGATCACTCTCTCCAAGAGGATCCTTCACCGCAAGGTCCCTAATTCTACCCGCCTCATTACATAGCACCAGATCCAAGATAGCTCGCTCCCTCGTCGGCTCCAACACACACTGTTCAAGGAAATTATCCCGGCAGCATTCCAAGAACTCCTCCTCGAGCCCACCTCGTCCAACATGGGTCGACCAATCAATATGCAGATTGAAATCTCCCATAACTACTGCCGTCCCATTCCTGCACGTCGCACTTATTTGCGCGTTAACAGCCCGCCCCACCTCCAGATCATTATTCGGGGGCCTATAGACAACACCCACCAGCGTCTTCCTCCCTTTGCTGTTCCTAATCTCCACCCACAACGATTCCACTTTCTGCTCTTTGGCTCCGATATCATCCCTTGCTACCACCTTGATACTATCCTTAATCAGCAGAGCTACGCCACCCCCTCTTTCCTCCTGCCTATCCTTCCTAAACACTTGATAGCCCTGTACATTCATCTCCCAGTCCCTGTCACCTTGCAGCCACGTCTCTGTAATGGCCACCAGATCGTATCCATTTGTGTTGATCTGCGCCACCAGCTCATCCACTTTATTCCGAATGCTTCGTGCATTCAGATAAAGCGCTTTCATCCCAGCCTTCACCTGGACCCTATTTGCCGTAACGCCACCAATTGGGACATCCTCGGCCTCTTCCCTTACCTGTACCCTATCCTTAACTTTAGACCTCGTAGCGTCACCTACCCTCGCACCCTCCCCCCCCTAATTAGTTTAAAGCCCTGTCTACAGTCCTCTTTACTCGATTCGCCAACACTCTGGTCCCAGCACGGTTCAGACCCACCCCATCCCGCCCGAACAAGTCCCACCTACCCCAATACTGGTGCCAATGCCCCATAAATTCGAACCCATTCCTCCCACACCAATCCCTGAGCCACCCATTCACTTCCTTTATCCTGTCAACCCTACGCCCGTCTGCACTCGGTTCAGGCAGTAGCCCAGAGATGACCACCTTGTTGGTTCTACTTTTTAATTCCATTCCCAGCTTTTCATACTCCCTCCCCAGATCCTCAGTCCGCACTTTGCCTACGTCGCCGGCACCCACATGTACTACAACGACCGGGTTCTCACCCTCCCACTCCAGGTTCCTCTGCAGCCCAGCTGTGACATCCTGTACCCGAGCACCAGGCAGACAACACACCCTTCTGTGCACTTTGTCATTGTGACAAAGGACAGTGTCAATACCCTTCACCCCACTATCCCCAATCACTACTACATTCCTTTTCCCCTTCTCTTTGCCTATGTCCTGCTGCCTCACTGTACCGTGTGCAGTTTGCTCACCAACCTCACCTGCCTCGTCCTCTTCCAGGCTGGAAGCAAGAACCTCAAACCTGTTATGCAGATTAAGAGGCTGAGGCCTCCGTTCCTCACCCCCCTTCCTCCTCCCAGCAGCCCCCTTTTGTCCCTGACCCTTAGATTTAGCCAGTCTAGCAGGGGTGGATGTCACTTGCACCCCATTGACAATGGCACCCTCTCTCCCCCTGATGAGCCTCAGTGCTTCTACGTCCTTCCTATAGTGAGGCGACCAGAACTGCGCACAATACTCCAAATGAGGCCTGACAAGGGTCTTATAAAGTTGCAGCATTACCTCCCGATTCCTAAACTCAATCCCTCGATTGAGGCCAGTACACCATACGCCTTCTTGACCACATCCTCCACCTGCGAGGCCGATTTAAGAGTCCTGTGGACCCGGACCCCAAGATCCTTCTGCTCTTCAACACTACTAAGACTCCTGCCCTTGATAGTGTACTCGTTCATCCCATTGGTTCTGCCAAAATGGACAACTACACATTTATCCGCGCTGAAGTCCATCTGCCACTTCTCCACCCAGTCCTGCATCCTATTTATGTCCTGCTGCAACTTTTGACATCCTTCCAGACCATCCACAACAGCACCGACCTTCGTGTCATCAGCGAACTTACTTACCCACCCCTCCACTTCCTCATCTAGGTCATTTATGAAAATGACAAACAGCAAGGGTCCTAGAACAGATCCCTGGGGCACTCCACTGGTGACTGACCTCCATGCCGAAAAAGACCCATCCACAACCACTCTCTGCCTTCTGCAGGCAAGCCAGTTCTGGATCCACAAGGCCAAAGGCCCTTGGATCCCATGCCCTCTCACCTTGTCAAGAAGTCTTGCATGGGGGACCTTATCAAACGCCTTGCTGAAGTCCATGTACACCACGTCCACAGCACTTCCTTCGTCAATGTGTTCAGTCACATTTTCGAAGAACTCAACTAGGCTCGTAAGGCACGACCTGCCCTTGACAAAACCATGTTGACTATTTCTGATCATGTCAAACCTCTCCAAATGCTCGTAAATCTTGTCCCTCAGAAGCCTCTCCATCAGCTTACCAACCACTGAGGTCAGACTCACCGGTCAGTAATTTCCCGGGCTATCTCTGTTCCCTTTCTTGAAAATAGGAACTACATTCGCAATCCTCCAATCTTCTGGAACCTCTCCCGTCTCCGTTGACGACACAAAGATCATCGCCAGAAATTACCTTTCCTATTTGAACAAATTGACTTCCCTCAGGCTCTTCAGTTAAAGTGGTGCATCTCCCTCACTTTCTCTTTACTCAACAAAGAGCAGGACAGCACAGGAACAGGCCCTTCAGTCCTCCAAGTCTGCACTGATTATGATGCCTGTCTAAACTAAAACCATATGCACTTACAGAGTCCACATCCTCCCATTCCCATCCTATTCATGTATTTGTCTAGTTGCTCCCTAAATGCCGCTATCGTACCTGCTCCCACCACCTTCCCGGGCAGCGAGTTCCAGACATTCACCACCCTCCGTGTAAAAAACTTGCCTCGCACATCTCCTCTAAACTTTTCCCCACACACCTTAAACCTGTTACCTAGCACTTGACTTTTCTACCCTAGGAAAGTGCATCTGACTATCCACTCTGTCCATGCCTCTCATAATCTTGTAAACCTCTATCAGGCCACCCCTCAACCTCCGTCATTCCAGTGAGAACAAATTGAATTTATCCAACCTCTCCTCATAGCTAATCCCCTCCACACCAGGCAACATCCTAGTAAACTTCTTCTGTACCCTCTCCAAAGCATCCACATCCTTCTGGTAGTGTGGCAACCAGAATTGGACACATCTGCATTTGCTGATAGGCTCATTTTGCAGAGCAAAATCAGACTCTGATTGGTGAGTCTGAAAGAACGAGGAAGCACTGGTCTGAATTGTATGAAAAGTTAACTAGATGCCAGCATTTGCATGGAATGAAGAGAGGTCAGGGAGGAAGAGGCAGAGGCTACTGAGGTTTTACTGATTTTGCAAAAGGTGAACAGGTTCGTGACTCATCCCAGGGCAGGCTAGCAAAAGTGGGATACGAGGTGCGGCACCCCAAATCAAGTCATAACCACAAGGAGACGATGAGTGAGGCAGTAAACTGCCTTGAAGACCCCAAGTGAGCGAGGTGAGAGTGGGAGAATGTGAGAGGATGGGTTTGGTGGGGAGAATGTAAGGGTGCTGGAGGAAGAGACTGTGTAAAGGAAGAGTTGCATTTTGGAGGGAGGGAGAGTTTGTGATGAGGTTGAGTCTCTGCCTCTTCCTCCCCGATTAGTCGCCTCTCTTCATTCCATGCGAATGCTTGCCTCAAGTTAACCTCTCATATAATTCAGAGCAGTGCTTCCTCGTTCTTTCAGACTCACCAATTAGAGTCTGATTTCGCTCTGCAAAATGAGCCTATCAGCAAATGCAGATGTGTACAATCCTGGTCGCCACACTACCAGAAGGATGTGGATGCTTTGGAGAGGGTGCAGAAGAAGTTTACTAGGATGTTGTCTGGTGTGGATTGTATTAGCTATGATGAATGGTTGGATAAATTCAGTGTTAGATGGGATTGGGCAGAAGAGTAGAGTGCTGTTTCATATCCAGAACCACAGCATCATGATTAAAAGATGAATTCAATTTTTGCAGAGCTTGAATCAAAGGTGTTAAAAATGTGGAATTGACTGTGTAATATGAAGTGACTTTATTAATCTGGCAGTCTCAAGCACAGCTAGGCAAAAAGACAGTTTGACATTTTTACTTTTAAAATTTTGAAGTATGGAACAGTGTGCATTCATCCTTATTTTTCGCCTTAGGGCTGAGCGTGGGTAGGAAGGGGGCTGACGTTGCTGGGTGGGACCCAGGAACAAAGGTGAGCACCGGGCCCCATTAACAATAAACCTGTGGCCAGGATTTTTCACTCCCATTCTTCTCAGCTGGTTTGGTGACGGTGTCAGAAATTTTAATGAAAGATCTAAATTGCATTTTGTGTAGGCAGGAAATCTTGTTGCGATTGTCCCTGTATCTCCCGCCAGTAATGCAATGGGAATCCTGATGTTCAATGTTGGGAACCCCATTATATTAAATTTGCATATTATTATTAGACTGCTACACCTAATCATCCTTCTCTGTTTAGAAAAAGAAAATCATCCTCCTCTGTTAGATAATCCATTCAAGTCGGCATAAAGGCATGCCAGTGGGAATTACATCTAATGTCCCATAGTGTGCACCTGGCAGGCAAAACCACTGAAGAAGCTCAGGTGAGTGCGTTTCCCAGGTGGGAGAGGGTCATGATCGGGCAGTATCTGGCCTGGATGGAGGGGTTTCCATTGTGTTTCAGGAAGGTCTTTAAGAATTGCACCTCAATCTTTAGAAAACTGTGGCATCATGGCGCTCAACTCTTCAGGTTTTTTAAACTAAGTTTTGAGCAATGTGGTGGATAAAGTCACCGGAGGGGCAGGCATTTTTGCCTACCTGCCACACTCTACATAAAAAAGGGAAAATTCTGTCGGTGTCTGCCAACCCAATTTCTGGTGGCTTGCTTTTTTAAATTCCATGGGTAATTTTTCAACCTCTTTGAATTCTATTGGCCTGGATTTGGTCATTTTCACTTCTTTAGATTCTATCTTAACTTTTTAACTTGGCTGGCATGGTCTTGAACTCTTGATTCTCGTGGCTTCTCCTGAACCATTTTAGTTCTCACAAGTTCAATTGCCCGATCTGCACCCCTGCAGAATTCTGATGGTTTTCTCCAGCTTCCATCCCTTTGGACTGTCCATGAATTGTTGGGGTAATATCCTGTTTGTTTCTTTCCCAATAAATATCAACCCTTTGCATAGGCAAGCTTGGGATCACACCCACCATTACCAGCCCTGTAATGAGCTCCCTCTTTTTTTTAATATCAGCAATTCAATATATTCTCCAGTGAGTCCTTTGACTAATACACTGGTGAAAAATCTTCATTTCTTCCTGCTAGCAGCATCCGTAAGCACCCAGCCAGTATTCTGGAAAATGCTAATCTCTTTTTCTGGGTCCTTGGAAGCACTGATAGCTCCTGCTCCCACTGTTGTATTTCATAGAGAATTGCAACTTTTATGACCACAAAAAAACAAATGTGCTGTAATGTTTCCTGTGACTTTCGTGATGTGCCAGCAATTTTATTTGATATGTCCTGGCTTGCCACAATATTGCCACAATATGGAACCAGGCAAGGTGTGGCCCTGCTTGTCTGCCTTCTAAGCCTTTTCTTTTAGTACCTGGGGACTTGTTAAATTCTCTATGATTGTTCGTAACATTTTAATGGTATGAACCTGAGCACATTCTTTGGGCCTCCACTATGCCTGGCTTAACACCATTTAGAAAGTGTGCTGTTCTAACCTTTTTCGGTCCAAAGGTGAATTACTTCACATTTAAGCATATTGAAAAGCAGTTTTTCATTTACTTAATCTACCAGTGCTTAGCACTGCTGCTTCACAGCGTCAGGGAGCCGGGTTCGATTCCCGGCTTGTGTCACTGTCTGTGTGGAGGGGAGCGGGGGACTGTAGCTCTGCACGGTCTCCAATGTTTGTATTGCAGCACACACCTGTGTCTCAGCACTGATCTCGGGTCTTGCAGTGCTGCTGGGCCCTAGCACAGTCAGCTCACTTCAGGCTGAAGGATGTGCACAAAGCCCTTGCAGATAGCACTGCTGCAGCCTCTCAATGTTATCAGGAGCTGTGATTGAGGGGAGAGTATGGATGAGGGATTGGGTGGTGTTGGGGGGCTGTGATTGCAGGGGGCATGTGGCTGCGGGGATTGGGGACATGGGGGTGGCTGTGATTGAAGGGAGTATGTAGCTGGGGGGATTGGGGGGCATGAGGGTGCTGTGATTGCAGGGGACATGTGGCTGGGGGATTAGGGGGTTTGGGGGGGCTGTGATTGATCAGAGCATGTGGCTGGGGGGATTGAGGGCATGGGGGCCTGTGATCAAGGGGAGCATGTGGTTGCAGAGATCTGGCATCTCAGCTGAAGCATGTGAGGGCAGCAAGGGAGGCTGTGATAACCAGGCGGTTCAGTCGCTAGGGGATGGTAATTGTGAGTTCCATTCCGCCCCCTGCCTCCCCCCCAAAAATGCCTTCCATTTATCCTGCACATTGTCACGCCAGAATGGTGGGCGTGGGTACTCTGTGTTAGTGGGGTTTTCTCCAGGCAAGAGGATGATGACGACTCGCTAAGCACCAGTCTGATGATGCCCTGGTGCAAACCAGTCTGACTCCTGCCTGAGATCCACATGCATGCTGGCACCTGGGCCCACATCTGTCTAGTGGATAAGGGATCCAAAACCCCCATACAGGGCCCTGGGACGGGTGGATTGGGGGACGGAAGGTAATCGCTCGCGGGGTACGAGAGACCAATGGCTTCCTTTTCTCAGTGACACCGCACTGAGGGACCACCCCTGATGAGGTATCCGTCAAGTGATCATCAATGGGGCAGGAATCATATTCCAGACAACCTATTCGCAGGTGGTTGTTGAGAAAAAACATTTATTTACAATAAAGGCGTTCAGATAAGCTGATGAAACATAAAAAATTGTGAAAAGAAAACGTTAAGGTGCTTACAGCTCTTTCTAACTAGGTGCAGCTCTTCACCCATGCCATCTCAGTACAACTACAACTTCCTAACCTTACGCTGCCTCACACTATGCCTCAGTGACTCCCCAGAATGTACATCGGAGGTGGAGGGGGCCAGCTGCCAACCTCACCCCATGGCCTGTGATGCACGTAGTGGAGTCCTCTGGAGGCCATGGACCTTGAGGGCCCTGACCTGTTTCCAGGTATCTGGGATGTTTCCATGATACCCTCTTCATCCCACTGCCCCTGAGATGCCCCGATGTCAGGAAGTTGGGGGGAGTCAGAAGGTGTTGTCATACCCTGGCTGGAAGGCCCCAGCGTGGGCTCAAGCCCTTCCTTCTCCCTTGGTCTCTTTTGGTCCCTGGATCACTCCAGGGGACACTGGTGCTTCTGCAGTGAGGCCCAGAAGCTCCGGTGTCACCTGGCACTGCCAGTCCTGAAGGACCACCGGCGTCCTGCCCATGGTGGTCGAGCCCTACGCGATGGCCACTTGAGTTATTATAGAATCAGAGAATTATAGAATCATAGAACCCTACAGTGCAGAAAGAGGCCCTTTGGCCCATCTGCACTGAACACAATCCCACCCAAGCCCTACGACCATATCCCTACATATTATACACACTAGTCCCTCTAACCTCCACTACCCTGGACACTAAGGGGCAATTTCTTAGCATGGCCAATCAACCTAACCCACACATCTTTGGACTGTGGCAGGAAACTGGAGTACCCGGAGGAAACACACGCAGACACGAGGAAAACATGCAAACTCCACACAGACAGTGACTCGAGCCGAGAATTGAACCCAGGACCCTGGAGCTTGAAGCAGCAGTACTAACCACTGTGCTACCATGCGCCCATCTCTCAATGGCCGCTGCAAGTGCCCTCTGGGACTGGCCCACACACTGCAAGCCCTCAGCCATGGCCCTCTGACACTGGGCCACCTTCTCAAGGGTTGCTGCCTTTGCCTGTTGTGTCTCAGTGCTGTCCCACTGGGTCTCTAGCAAGCTCTCAGCCATGGGCCGCAGAATCTCAAGAAGCCTGCTCAGTCCCTCTGCTGTGGCCTGCTATGACTCGGCCATTGCTTGGAGCTTGTCACCCATGATGAGGACCCCTTGCCCCAGGCTTTCCACTGCAGATGCCACCCTTGCAGTGTTGGCCTGGGAAGCACACAAGACAGGCTGGTCTGCCTGAAAGCTTTGGGACTCTTCCCAGCAGCCTCACAGTTGGCTCAGTGTGGCTGTCAGCCCCTCCTGCATTTCCTGGCTCTGTTGCTGCATCTCCAGCAGCTGAGGGATCTCAGAGGACCAGCATGTCGCCTGGGGCCAGCTGAGTGCTCGCCTCTGGCAGGCCCCCACATGCCAGAGCCCTGGACGTTCCCTCTTCCACCCGATATACATCAGCAGATGTGACATGATAATCAGATTGTGAAACAGATGCCTCAACACTAACTGGATCCACCGACATGTCAGTTTCTGCAATGGTGAGTTGTGAGGTACAAGCTGACAGATAAATGGTGCCACCCTCAGAGATCCCTTTACGCATATCCTCCGAGGACTTGTCCGAACTATCGGTCTCAGGATAGGTGGGAGCTGTAGCTGGGGCCTGTGGTCCAGAAGATCCCAGGGCATCAGGATCTGTCCCTGAAACACAGGTCACAAGGTTAAGTGCAAGGGAGGGAGAGGAATCCAGGATGCTAAACACATGAATCAATGTCTCCCTTGAACATAGAACAAAGAACCCAGAAAATGACATCGCAGGAACAGGCCCTTCGGCCCTCCAACCCTGTAGCAACCAGGCTGCCCACCTGATTTGTTTGTCTCTACCCTTCTGGGCGCCATATGTCTCTATTCCCATCCCATTCAGACAGCTGAAGAGATGCCCCTTAAACATCCCTATCATTTCTGCATCCACGACCTCCCCAGGCAGGGAGTTCCAGACACCCATTATCCTTTCTATGCAAATAAACATGCTTCATACATCTCTTTTACACCTTGCCCCTTGCACCTGAAACTTGTGCCCCCAAGAAGTTACCTCAAAGTGAGTGTAGGAATGACAGGTGCTCATGTCTGGACAGCCAACCAACCATGCTGTTGCTGATAGCCCACATCTCACCTTCTCGGGGAGTTCCAGTGCCTGCTCCTGGAAGTGGGTGAGGACCTGGAGGTCAGTCTCACCACCCCTGTCTTTGCCCTTTCACAGGTGTTGTGTTTGGTCTACTTCTGTGGAGACAGAAGGAGCCATGAAATAAATGGTGGCATGACTCATGCAGAGAATCAGGTGGCGACCCTTAGAGAGCAAACACATTGGAGCTCATTGGGGGGATAGAAAGGAGGTGCTTGGGGGTCAGGAGCTGGAAACATGCAGGGTGCTGGGAATGGAAAGCTCTGGGGGAAAGTGGGAACGTGCAGCACTCGCCCTTGCTGCACAGATGAGGTCATTGAGTTTTTTCCATTGAGTTTTCTCGTGGTTCGGGGGGGCCGCTGCTCTGGCACTGACCGAGGTGGTGACTACCTCCCAGGCCGCATGGCCATTAGCCCCCCGGAGGAAGAGGGTGTCCCGCCTCACCTCTGCTACATCCAGCAGCCTCCCCAAGTTATCCTCAGAAAATTGGGGAACTGGTCATGAGCTCATTTTCTCCCTGCACTGCCTGCCTGCCTGTCCATTCTTGAGTTTTTATGGAGCTGCCCCTCGTTAGGGCAGATCAGCTGCCGGCAGGTTGACAGAACATTCCAGCAAGTTCCATGCAATTTGCTTGTTAGTATTGAGGGGAAAGCAAGTGAGCACTTGCAGTTGTACTGTGGGGATGGGAAGGGGGGGAGGGAATGCCGGGTGGTAGTGGATGAATGCCTCAATCATTAGCAACAGAAGAAAGAGGGAGGTACCACACAATGCAGAGGAGATGGAGCCTTGTGCAGGTGGGTCTGGGGTAAGGGTGAGGGGATCACTCTGCCTGATATCTGTAGGGTTGAGTGGGAAGGGTGAATCTCTCTGCCTAAGATCAGTGGGGGGGAAAGGGGGAGAGAGCTGTGATTGTTCTGGGTGGTGGAGAGTGGGGGGATAGATTGATCTGTAATGTTGTGGGAATGGGCCAATGTCTGTGGGGGCTAGGGGGAGGCATTAGCTGGCCCAGGAGTGATGTGACAGCGGTGCGATTTTCAATTTTTTTTTCTAACTGCGCATGCGGAGTTCAGAATTCCAATTGTTTTGGGCGCTCTGAGCCCTGTCCACAGTACGAATCAGAACCGCATTTTTTTTTCAGGCTGAGTGCGTATGGGGGTTCCCGAAAGCAGATTTCCAAGTCGGATCTGAATTGCGCCCAGATTCAGCACTAAGAATGAAAATGGTAAAATCAGGCCCACAGTTTCAAAATTCCAGAGTCAAATGATCACTCTGAATAGAACAAAGAACAAAGAAAATTACAGCACAGGAACAGGCTCTTCAGCCCTCCAAACCTGCACCAACCATGCTGCTTAACTTAACCAAAACCCCCTACCCTTCCGGGGACCAGATCCTTCTATTCCCATCCTATTCATGGATTTGTCCAGATGCCCTTTATGTTTGGTTGCAATAAGTGCTGCAACAAGTTTCACATAGAATATGTCACAGCAAAGTTTATACATGTCCATATCCAACAATAACACAGGCACACGCTCAGAAGAGGGAATCACTGGCTGATGATATCACAAGTTAAATCCATGACTGGCGTTTTCTCTTCCCTGGTGAAAGCTAACATTGCCATCATCGAGATTATTTAAAGGAGGCACTCACTGAAATAGTTTAGTTGCTGGAAGGCTGCAATCTGAATATATGAGGATACCCTGGGGTACTGTCAATACCAAATTAAAGGTGTTAGCAGGTCAATTCTGAGCATGGTGTGCATGAGGAAGGCCTTATCTAATTCAGTACCGTTATATTCAGGGTAAAAAGTGTGAAGCAAATGATTCTTGTGACAGTTCTGCAACTGATACCAATCAAGAAGCAAAGCATGGGGCGGGGGGGATTCTCTGGTCTCCCCACCATGTGTTTCTTGGAGTGGGAGGCAGCACACTGCTTGCCAGTGGCAGAATCTTCTGTTATAGCTGCTGTCAATGGGATTTCCCATTGAGTCCACTCCATGCTGCCAGGGACCCATGCCGGTGGTGCACCATTAGCAGGACCGGAAGAGCCCGCCGGCATGAACGCCCAGAGGTTTCCTGCCCATAATCTGTGCTCAGAGTATTAGCAACCAGCAACATTATGAAGTCAATAATGCAGTGGGGAAAGTCTTATTGGAGTAAAAGTTTTATATGATTCAAACACAGGACACACTGTAAAAACTCAAGCTTTATTTCTAATCAGCATGCATTGAATACCAGCACAGTGGAACATCCAGGAAGGAGTCTGATTTTGCAATGTCTCATGAAACAGATTACTATGTAAAGTTAAAAGCCCACAGAATTGCAGGTAGTGTTTTGAGAAGGGTAGAAGAACTTGTTAGCAGGCAAGAAGCAAAGAGTTGGAGTAAATTGGCCTTTTTTGATTGGCAGGCAGTGACTGATGGGGTACTGTAGGGATCTGTGTTAGCTGTGCTGTGATAACTGTGATCACTGATAAGTGTGAGTTTGTCCATTTTGGCAGAAAAAATAGGAAGGCAAATTATTACTAAAATGGAAAGCAGATTCAAAATGTATCAGTGCAGAGGGATCTGAGTGTCTGTGTTCATGATTCACAGAAAGTCAGTGTGCAGGTGCAGCATGTAATAAAAAAAAGGCAAATGGGATGTTGGTATTTATTGCAAAGGGACTGGAGTATGAAAGTAGAGAAGTGTTGTAATTGTACAGGATGTTGGTGAGACCACATCTGGAGTATTGTGTCCAGATTTGGTCTCCTTATTTGAGGATGGATATGGTGGCATTGGAGACAGTTCAGAGGAGGTTCATCAGATTGATTCCGGGGATGAAAGGGTTGATGTACGCAGAGAGATTAAATAGTTTGGACTTGTACTTGCTGAAGTTTAGAAGGCTGAGAGGGGGTCTGATCAAGGTATATAAAATTTGAAAAAGTTAATATCGACCAAATATTTCCTCTTATGGAGCAATCTCAAGCAAGAGGCCACAGGGATAGGTTGAAAGGCAGCAGATTTAAAACTGAGATAAGGAGGAACTATTTCTGGCAGAGGGTGGTAAATTTGTGGAACTTGCTGTCCCATAGCACAGTGGAAACCAAAGCCAATCATTGAATGGTTTCAAGAAGGAGATAGATATATTTCTAATAAAAAGGGATAAGGAGATATAGGGAACAGGTGGGGAGGTGGATCTGAGAACAAAGAAAGTTTAGCCATGATCTGATTGATTGGCGGAGCAGGTTAGAAGAGCTGAATTTGCCAACTTCTGCTCCTAATTCCTATGTTCCTATGACCCTATCTGTTCAAATTATATGTTAATGATTTAGATGAGGGAACTGAATGTATTATCTCCAAATTTGAAGATGATACAGAGTTGGGTGGAAAGATGAGCTGAGCAGGATGCAGAGATACTTCAGCGTGATTTAGATTGGCTGATTGAATGGGAATACGCTGGCAGATGCAATATAAAATGTGAGGTTATCAGCTTTGGTGGCAAAAGTAGGAAGGCAGATTATTATTTGGATGAGTGCAAATTGAGAGAGGCGGATACTCAGCGAAATCTGGTGTCCTTGTACATCAGTCACTGAAAGTAAATGCGCAGGTACAGCAGGCAGTAAAGAAGGCAAATGGTATGTTGGCCTTCATAGCAAGAGGATTTGAGTATAAGGATAGGAATGTTTTGTGCAATTGTATAGAGCATTGGTGAGGCCACATCTGGAGTAGCGTGTGCAGTTTTGGTGTCCTTATCTGAGGAAGGATGTCCTTGCTATAGAGGGAGCATAGCGAAGGTTTATCAGGCTGATTCCTGAGTTGACAGAACTGTTATATGAGGAGAGACTGTCAGTGAGGATTATATTCACTGGAGTTTAGAAGAATGGGAGGGGATCTCATAGAAGAAAATTATATCACATGGAAAATTATAAAATTCTAACAGCATTAGACAGGGTAGATTCAGAAAGAATGTTCCCAGTGGTGGGAGAGTCCAGAACCATGGGTCATAATTTGAGGATTATTTTAGAACTGAGGTGAAGAGAAATTTCTTTACCCAGAGGGTGGTGAATGTGTGGAATTCACTGCCTCCGAAAGTTGTTGAGGCCAAAATGCTGCGTGATTTCAAACATAAAGTAGTACTATCTCCTGGGGCTAAAGGAATCAAGAGACATGGGAGAAGGCGGGATCAGGGTACTAAATTTGATCAGCCATGATCAAAATGAATGGCAGTTCAAGCTTGAAGGGCCAAATGGCCTACTCCTTCTTCTAGTTTCTATGCATGCCTTTCCCTGAGCCAGGATACCAGGACTCAAGTCCCACTGCAGGACATAATGGCCAAATAGACTGGCACAGTGGCATTGTGGTTAGCACTGCTGCCTCATAGCACCAGGGACTCGGGTTCAATTTCTGGCTTGGATGACTGTCTGTGTGAGGTTTGCACATTCTCCCCATGTCTGTGTGGGTTCCGAATAGGTGCCGGAGTGTGGCAACTAGGGGACTTTCACAGTAACTGCATTGTGAATTTAAGGCTATTTGTGATAATAAATAAACTTTACTTTAGATTGATTGTTGACTTGCAAATCCTGGCAAAAAATGGGAGTCTCCTGGTCAGCTGTGCTTGAAGCAGTGTGGTGTCCCTCAAACCATAGCTTCAGGAAAAGCAAAGTGCAGAAACAAACATTAGCACGTGTTTTATCTGTCTCAGCTGTATCAACACGAAAGAAGAAGAACCACCCAGAAAAAAGTTTATTTATTATGTTCAGAATTGCAACATGCACTGAAACATGCAAAATAATGTTCCTTGAATTCATTTTTAGGAGATTCATTCCATTTCTCCTTTCATAATTTTCATCTGCCAACTTTCTAATTGGCTTGACCAGTTCCATTGCAAAGAGCCTATATTGTGGTTTCAGTGAGTCCAGATACAGATGAAGAAGATACTGATCTCAAGTATTGTGACTTGGCACTTTGTTTAATGACTCCTTTTGTAGCCAAGAGTTTGAGCAGGTTGTTTCTGAATTTCATCCCAATGAATGCATATAAGATCGGGTTGATGCAGCAATGTAGGAATCCCAAGCTTTGTGTTCCAATTAGAGCTCTGTCAATATCATTTCGCCTGTCACAAGTGTCAGCAATGAACCCGCTCCTCATCAGTGTGTCGATGAACACAGTAATATTATTTGGGAGCCAACAAAGGAGAAAAGCCAGCACCACTGTTATGATCACCTTCATGGCTTTCTGCTTCTGGAATCCCTTCGTCTGACACAGTTTCCAGATTGTCGCACTGTAACAGAAGACCATGACAGCCAGTGGGATGAGGAACCCAATAAAGTGCCGCAAAAACCTGGTGGTTACTCTCCATGTTTCAGCCGATTCACCATCAAGCATCTCATAACAGATCGTTTTGCTGGCACCAAGTGGAATATATTCACCTTTGTACAGAATAGGCAAAGACAGAACAATAGCCAGCACCCAAACAGCAGCACAAACCAGGTTGCTTAAAAGTGATCTCTTCTGTTTGAGAGTCTGTGTAGAGTAGACAATGGACAAATAGCGATCGACACTGATACAAGCCAATAATAGTATCCCACTGTAAAAGTTAACTTCCTGTAACAAGCTGATGATCTTACACATGGCATCACCAAACACCCAGCCAGATATGGCATCCACTGCCCAAAAAGGCAAAGTCACAGAAAAAAGCAGATCGGCCACTGCCAGATGAAGCAGGTAGATATCTGTGGATGATATCGTGCGTCGATTGTAAAGTATGACAACCATTACTGCTATGTTCCCTGTCATAGCGAGAATACAAACCAGGCTATAGACAAAAGAAATTGTCATGTTGATTGAATGACTATTACTGACTTGTGTACAAGGGGATGCCTTGATATCATAATCATAGTCAGTATAATTGGTAATATTGTCAAACATCTCAACGAAGTCTTCCATCTGAAAGAAACAATAAGTAAATCAGGTTATGAATATTACGTTAAAATGCAGATTTGTACTGTTACACTAAACATATTTACTGAATTTTAAGGACACATTTACAATAAGAACTTACAATCATATAGCATCTAACGTAAAGGAACATTCCATTTTACTTAAGCATTCTCAGAGAAAGACAAAGAATTTGGAGGAATGGCCAAAAGCCTGGTCAAATGAATCAGTTTTAGGAGTATATTACAGGAAAAGAAAGATGAAAAATTGGAAAGGTTTAGGGAGAAAATTCTAAATAAGAGCATAAGAAATAGGAGCAGGAGTAGGCCATCTAGCCCTTCAAGCCTGCCCCGCCATTCAATAAGATCATGGCTGATCTGTCGTGGCTCAGTTCCACTTTCCCACCCTCTCCCCATAACCCTTAATCCCCTCTCTTATCAAAAACCCATCAACCCGCGTCTTAAAAATATTTAGCGAGGCAGCCTCCACCACTTCAACGGGCAGAGAATTCCAGAGATTCACCACCCTTTGAGTGAAGAAGTTCCTCCTCAACTCCGTTCTAAACCGCCCCCTCTTTATCTTGAGGCTGTGCCCCCTAGTCCTACTGTCTTTTTTGAGCGGGAAGAGTCTCTCCACCTCTATCCTATCCATCCCATTCATCATCTTATACGTCTCAATGAGATCTCCCCTCATTCTTCTAAACTCCAACGAGTACAAGCCTAGTTTATTCAGCCTCTCCTCATAGCTCAACCCCCTCAACTCCGGTATCAGCCTAGTAAACCTCCTCTGCACTCCCACCAAGGCCAAAATATCTTTGTGCAGGTGCGGCGCCCAAAACTGCACACAGTACTCCAGCTGCGGCCTCACCAATGCCCTATACAGCTGCAGCAAGACCTCCCTACTTTTATATTCAATCCCCCTCGCTATGAAGGCCAGCATCCCATTCGCCTTCCTGACCACCTGCTGCACCTGCAAGCTGGGTTTTTGCGACTCATGCACAAGGACCCTGAGGTCCCTCTGCACCGTCGCCTGCTGCAGTTTTTCGCCACGTAAGTAATAGTCCTTCCTACCATTATTCCTACCAAAGTGGACCACCTCACACTTGCCAACATTAAATTCCATTTGCCATTTCCTGGCCCATTCGCCCAGCCTATCTAGATCCTTCCGCAGACTCTCCACACCCTCCGCACAATTAGCCGTTCCCCCAATCTTGGTGTCATCAGCAAATTTCGACACCCTACACTCGGTTCCCTCCTCCAGATCATCTATATAAATGGTAAATAGCTGAGGCCCCAGCACCAACCCCTGGGGCACTCCACTAGTCACCATCCGCCAATCCGAATAGCACCCGTTGACCCCCACTCTCTGCCTCCTATTTGACAACCAGTCCTCTATCCACGCTAACACTAAATCCAACGCTAACGCTAAATCCAACATACTAGAAAACTGAAAGCAAAAAGGTTCGATGATGGGATGAATGAAATGTGGAATAAGCAAGAACACAGTTCTCAGAGAGTTGTTAGGTTGTAGGAGGTTACAGGGATAGTACGAGATGGGTCTTGAAAGAATTTAAACATGCTAAGGAGAATTTTAAATTGGAGACACTTGGGAACCAAGCACTATCAATGAACACAGAAGGAATGGCTGAGCAGCATAGTGTCATAGAGGTTTACAGCATGGAAACAGGCCAATTGTCCATGCCACCCTTTTTTTTTAACCACCAAGCTAGTCCCAATTGACCGCATTTGGCCCATATCCCTCTATACCCATCCTACCCATGTAACTGCCTAACAGCTTTTTAAAAGATAAGATTGTACCTGCCTCTACTACTACCTCTGGCAGCTTGTTCTAGACACTCACCACCTTCGGTGAAAATTTGCCCCTCTGGACCCTTTTGTATCTCTCACCTTAAACCTATACCCTCTAGTTTTAGACTCCTCTACCTTTGGGAAAAGATGTTGACTAACTAACTGATCTGTGCCCCTCATTATTTTATAGACCTCTATAAGATTTCCCCTAAGCCTTCTATGTTCCAGGGAAAAACGTCCCAGTCTATCCAGCCTCTCCATATAACTCAAACCATCAAGTCCCGGTAGCACCCTAGTAAATCTTTCCTGCACTCTTTCCAGTTTAATAATATTCTTGCTATAATAGGGAGACCAGAATTGTACAAGCATGCCAAATGCCTGCTTCACCACTCTGTCCACTTGTGACTCCACTTTCAAGGAGCTATGAACATGTACCCTAGATATCTTTGTTTTATAACTTACCCAACACCCTAACATTAACTGCTCTGGGTCAGTCAACCAAAATGAATCACTTTGCATTTATCTAAATTAAACTCCATCTGCCATTCATCAGCCCACTGGCCCAATTGATAATAAAGGATCTGATACAGACTGTAGAGCTTTGGAAGGGCTAAAATTTCTGGAAGGCAGTGGGTGAGGGACCACTGGAGCAGATGTAGTGAAAAAGGCAGGTTGAGAGTTTCAACTTTAACCTGGTGTTGTGAGACTTCTTAGAGCGTTTCAACAGCAGAGAAGCTGAGGGAGAGGCACAGACAGGTGATGCTCCCTCTGAAGGTATATTCTTGAGGCTGAATAATACACTCCATGATTGGGAGTATTTTCCACTTTGCAGAGCATATGTGCGCTGTGATGATCTCAGGCACTGTTCATGATTTCAACTTGCCAGTTTGTGCTTATACTCATCCGTGGGAGGTTAAGAAGACCAGGCAGACTGTGAGCAGGATAACACAGCCTGCTGCACACTATTGCATCAAGGTGTTCACATGCAATGTTCCACAGGACCAATGATTATATTGCCTTCAGGCAGAATGACAAAATCCAGATTGAGAGAATCACATCCAGAGGAAATCCATGCAGATGTAGCGAGAACATACAAACCTCATACAGACAGGCACCCAAGGCGCTGTGAGGCAGCAGTGCTAACCACTTTGCCACCATGCCACCCTGAACCTGAGGATTTTCTGCTATTGCTAGTTCCACTAGGGTTCAGGGGCCTGTCAACTGCACACACATATAGCATTAAAGTTCCTGCAGGATGACTTTGCAAGTTCATAAATGGAAAAGGATTCCAATCAGCTGGTATGCCAAATAGCCCAGCATTCATGACCCATAAATTCTTAGAAATTCCCAAATTCAAGAACCTTTCACTGCCTGAATGTGTTAGAGAGATGATTTCTAGGCAGTAAGGGCTGTTATATCAAAAGTTGGTTCATGACGCCTGTCTGGGTTCCAAAATGTGAGGAAGAGAACCATGACAAGGGTCAGAGTGGAGCAGACCATTGGACTCCTCGGGGTGCACTTCTGATGGACAGATTTGGAGGTGCAGTGCAGTACTCCTCACATATGTCTTTGATGGTCATGGTCTGCTGTGTTCTCCACAACATTCTTATAGAAAGAGGCGATTCCCTGTAAGATGAAGGTATGCCAGAAGGGTTCCACTCCTCTGAGGATGATGGCAAGGATGAAGTGAAGGATAACCATAGTGCTGCTGCCAATGGCCCAGGCTGTGATCGAGGGGATTGCCATGATACCAGGAATGCCTTAATACACCAGAGGTTTCTGTAGTGCATCTAGCCACAGCAACATAGTGGTTTGGTGAAATATTTTTCCTTCTTCCTGTTAGAAGTCCTTATGTGAAAACCTTCCCCATCAACCCACACCCTCTTGCCCACCCTCAACATTTTGTTTTCTGCCTTAACCATCAGATAGCAAAACTATCAATGAGAATATGAGAATAAGAAATGTGTGTTTTGTGTTTATTCACAAGCCTGCCAATACTATTAAAGAAAAATGTCACCCATGTTCTCCTATTCATAACTAATGCAGATTCTTACAACTACGTTTCCTAGTACTCCAATGCAGTAACTACCCCCTCCTTGCTGCTATGCCCTTAGACAGTCAGCAAACAGCCTATGGAGGAAACTTGATGCTCCAAAAAGTGGATGATCACAGCACTCATGGCCTGGAAGGATATCTCCACAATCCAGGCCAGAGCACACAACCCCTCTAGATACATGCCAAATCTTCATGGATCACGTGCTGACCATTCAACATCTACTGCCTTATAGATGACTCCAGATGCTCATTATCCAACTTGGAGTCAGTCTTTGGATCACCTTAGATATGCTTCAGACTGCCTGAGGCCAACCACATTCTCTGGCAGCTACACGTGCGAATGTGGAGTGCCCTCACCAATGTGTGCATGATCCCTGACTGATGCACTGATGCCTGCTGAAGTGCCAGCATTTGCAATGGTACCGATTGCAAAGATGTGACACTGCAACCTCCAAGATTTGCTTAGAGGAGGAAGAGGAGGAGCATGGCTTCTACTGCTATCGATGGAGAGGCTTCTCCTTTAACAGAGAGAGATCAGTAAAGAGGTAATTAGGTACCAGATAATTTAATGTGTTATCCCTATCACATGAATGCCCAATGACATGGTCTAGAACAACTGTGCCCTCATAAAAACATACAACTTTTGATGAGGAGCTAATCTCAAATACCCTCTGCATTTGTTCACAAGACCTAAACATTGCTCATACTGATGCCATATTCACCCTGCTGACCTCATGAGGCTATTGAACATTTTGAGCACTGGGACCAGGTCATCCTCCCATGCCAACACATTTAACGCCAGCAGCCACCTCCTGTTGGTCATGCAGTATGAGTTTCCATGGGCTACTCCTCTTCCCAGCACTGGAAATTAGCTGATCATGACAGTCCTCATGCAGGAAGGCATCAAGGGCAACTCACAAACATTGTCAACGCATATTTCAACGCATATATGTCTATGCCATTAATGTACCCCTTCTTAATGCCTAAAACGGGATACTTGCTGACTTATGAAAATTTTGCCACCTGTGAAGGTTGAGATAGTTGGAAGACAGTGAGTGGAATTTTCTGATTGCACTCACCCCGAAACTGAAGCCTTTGAGACTGGACATCCCTGCACTTCAGCACACATCAGGCAGGATGATAGTCTGTAATCTGTCTTTGATGCTAGTGGGTGGAAACTGACATATTATTGAGCATGAGACCATGGTGGGCATGGAAGTCATGGGGCAGGATTTTTCGCTTTCTAGGCGACGCAGCTGGAAAATCCTGCTCGAGGTCAGCGAACATTTCCACGATATGCCCCTCATCCAATATGACTCCCACGTCAAGTGGAATGGGTAAATTCAACCCATGGGTGTGGAACCCTCCTGTTGGTGCAGGGCCATTTTGTTCAGCCTTTGTCTTGGGAATTCTTATGGAAGCACAAATAAAATAAAACCATTTTTTGCAGCATGGAGAAATTCCCTATGCAACTTTCAAGTTATTAGCCCCAGCTCAAGTTCCCCGAAAGCTGTTGATCTGGGTGAGACCTCTTAATCTGTTACTTTCTGGATGGAAATCCCCTTTATTGTCACAAACTGGCTCTGTGTCTTTATTCAATCCACCCTCTGGTACAGTGTTTTCTTCCCCTTGGTTACCCTTTCCAGAGTAAGAAGTCTCACAACACCAGGTTAAAGTCCAACAGGTTTATTTGGTAGCAAACACCACTAGCTTTTGAGGTTTGCCCCTTTGTCGGGTGAGTGGAGCCAGGTTAAACCTGTTGGACTTTAACCTGGTGTTGTGAGACTTCTTACTGTGTTTAACCCAGTCCAACACCGGCATCCCCACACCATGACTTTCCAGTCCCAGGAGTTATGTTTAAGAAGGAGCCAACTCAACCAGGGTCTCTTGAGTTAAGATAAGAGTAAATTGATTAATTACCAAAAGGATAAAGGGAAATGGTAAAACACATTCATCTCCACTCATCCAAATTAGAAATAAATATAATTAAATGATATGGAACAATCCTTGAGTTGTGGAGCACAGATGATGCATTGTGGTCATGACTAATGGATTTCGGCTGGTGAATAGTTAATTCTTCAGTTCAGGTGTCCTGTGGTTCGATAGAGAGACTTCCGTTATTTCTCCTGCTGCAATCCTATGCAGACCCTGCCCTAGTCACTGTAGTACCTTCAGTGTATTCCTCAGCACAAACACCCAGACCAATCTACAGGCAGACAGAGAGCGAGAGACGGAATCACAGAATGGTCGCATGGCAGGCAGGCAGCCAAGCTTTTAACTCCAGATATGTATTCCAAAGGGGACTGGTGTGAACTCATCTGTCTAGGTCATGTCCCTTCGTCGTCCAGTACTTCCCTGGAGCGGAGAAGCTACGACATCTTCTCCGGAGCCTTCAACATGTCATTGATGAAGACGGAACATCTCACCAAGGTCATCCCCCCATCCTCACTTCTTGCCTTCAAACAACCGCACAACCTCAAACAGACCATTGTCCACAGAAAACTACCCAGCCTTCAGGAGAACAGTGACCATGACACCAAACAACTCTGCCACAGCAACCTCTGCAAGACATGCCGGATCATCGACATGGATGCCATCATCTCACATGAGAACACTATCTACACGGTACATATACTTGCAACTTGGCCAATGTTGTCTATCTGATACGCTGCAGGGAAGGATGTCCTGAGGCATGGTACACTAGGGAGACCATGCAGACACTATGACAATGGATGAACGAACACTATTCGACAATCACCAGGCAAGGCTGTTCTCTTCCTTTTGGGGAACACTTCAGCGGTCACAGGCATTCGGCCTCTGTTCTTCAGGTAAGCGTTCTCCAAGGCGGCTATCACGACACTCGACAGTGCAGAGCCGCTGAGCAGAGACTGATAGCCAAGTTCCAAACATGTGAGGATGGCCTCAACTGGGATCTTGGGTTCATGTCACACTATCTGCAACCCCCACGATTTGCCTGGCCTTGCAAAATCTCACTAACTGTCCTGGTTGGAGATAATACACATCTCTTTAATCTGTGCTTAACCCTCTCTCCACTCACATTGTCTATACCTTTAAGACTTGATTACCTGTAAAGACTCACATTCCAACCATTATTCTGTAAACTGAGTTTGTGTCTTTACGTGCTCTGTTTGTGAACAGAACTCCCACTTACCTGATGAAGGAGCAGTAATTGCTCCAAAAGCTTGTGGCTTTTGCTACCAAATAAATCTGTTGGACTTTAAATTAATGTTGTGAGACTTCTTACTAGATCATTGTAGCCAGGGACCTTGAGATGAGATAGTCATTATTGTTCCTTTGTCTTCCAGGGATGGTAATCAGTCTTGGAATATTTTTACAAGTACCTTAAATTGTTTGAATGCACAGGAAGGTGTTCCATGGAGACCACCTACAGCAGCCATTCCTGTCAGTGGTCAGTAGTGCATTCTTAGCCATCTTTGGTATCTTGTGTCCAGCTCTGATCCTTTTAGGTCCAATATTTCCATGTATGATTCCAAGTTTTTTCTCCATCATCATGACATATATGTCATCCAAAAGAAGGATGCTGTCTTTACTTTGCAACTTTAATAGAAGAACCTTGTTTCATCACACAGGCAAACTTTCTGCTCATCTTGCTTTTCTCCACTCCTTCTGGGGCACAATCAAAGGGGCACTGACCACTCTCTAGTACCTTACTTTGGTTGTCATGATTCATAAATGTGTTTTCACAAAGAGTTTTAGCAGTAAATCAGGCACTGCTAAATATGACAATTCAGAGTGTACTTATCATCTAAACAGGGAAGTGTCTGGCTCATGCTGAAGTATTGTTTCTTCATTTAGAAGCTAATGCAAAAATACATTACATTGTGGTAGGCCTTCCTGTTTGAATTGAGCGTGATTGTGAGAATGAAGTGAAGCCACAGAGTGGGGCAAGATGGAGGAGGAGGATGGCGGTGGAAATGGACTCTCAACAGGAAATCATCTTGACTGAGAGTCTTTATGGAGAAATTCTTCTCCCTCAGATTCAGCATTAACCAATTCTTGTGACATCTTGATTTCAGTGACGTGGTTATGATTATGGTTTTCCGATTATGGCAGCCACAAATACAGCCTCTGAGAAGCACATGGGCTACATTGCCTGTGGTTGTCAATGTGATTGTGGCTCTTAGCTTTTATGCATCTGGCTCCTTGTAGGCTGCTACTGGAGATATGAGCATCATTTTGCAACATATTGCTTTACTAAGATCATCTACACAAAGAGAGACAGCTCCATCTCATTCTGCCTTGCCAGAAACAAGCAGGTGGAGCAAATTCAAGATAAAAGCAAATTACTGCAGATGCTGGAATCTGAAACAAAATCATTTGGTGAAGGGTCATCCAGACTCTAAACTTTAACTCTGTTCTCTCTCCACAGATGCTGTCAAACCTACTGAGATTTTCCAGCAATTGTTGGAGCAAGTTCAAGGATTTGCATGGACTGCAGAATGCCAATGACTCCATGCAAGATGTCATCCATGTAGAACACCTGAACTTGGTAACTATTGAGAGATGAGAAATGAGAGGAATTTCACTCCCTCCATGTGACCATTGGGTAACCTTCATGCAGATGAGCGCTCATTATCCTTGTCACTGTCACAATGCCATCATTCTGTGGCAGTCCTCTGTGCCACTGCATTTGATGTACACAAGTCAAAGGTTGGCTTCTGAGTGACAGCATTATCCACTGATGACATGGCTCATGACTCCAGTCTCAAACCCAGATACACATGTGTACAGGAAGCCAACAGGAGAGAGATTATCACAAGGAACATCATAAAGCATACCATTGGCATTCTTGGACATCTTCAGCCTGAATCACTTTGAAGGAGCCCAGCATTACTCAGTTGAATGGATATCAAGATTTGTATGCAGCATAATGCACACCCAGACTTTTATAGAGGGATAATCTTTGTGGCCATCTATCAGGTGAGAAACTGAGGAGCAAGAACCTGAAGAAAAGATGAAACAGAAGGGAGGCTACAATATAGTAACTCCTTTCAGCCTGGACTACACAATAAGTTAATTAATGGCACTTGTGTAAGTCAGATGTTACCCACCATCTATTAGCCCAAGCCTGAATGTTGTCCAGGTCCTGCTGCATATGGGTAATATATCATTCCCCAGTTATTCTATTTAATGATAAAAACTGACAAAAACAGATTTACCTAATTCAGAAACAAAATTCTACAGTTGTTATTTATGTTGAAAACAATAATAAACCATGAAACATTGCACAAATTCTATCTTTGATAAAGATTTCACAGCACTATCTGGATGAGGAATGCTCAAAGCCCTGCCATTCTATTTACCAACTTAGAACATAGAACACTACAGCACAAACAGGCCCTTCGGCCCACGAGTTGCGCCGATCACATCAACACCTACCAACCTACAGACCTATCTATAACCCTCAATCTCATTAAACCCCATATACTCATCCAGAAGTCTTTTAAAAGACCCCAGCGAGTTCGCCTCCACCACCACTGACGGCAGCCGATTCCATTCCCTCTGAGTGAAAAACTTACCCCTAACATCACTTCTGAACTTCCCTCCTTGCACCTTAAAACTGTGTCCTCTCGTAGCAACCATTTCAACCCAGGGAAATAGCCTCTGAGAGTCCACCCTATCTATTCCTCTCAACATTTTGTAAACTTCTATCAGGTCGCCTCTCAACCTTCGTCTCTCCAGGGAAAAGAGTCCCAGCTCCCTCAACCTAACTTCATAAGGCATGCCTCCCAGTCCAGGCAACATCCTTGTAAATCTCCTCTGCACCCTCTCAATAACTTCTACATCTTTCCTATAGTGAGGCGACCAGAACGGCGCACAATACTCTAAATGAGGCCTGACAAGGGTCTTATAAAGTTGCAGCATTACCTCCCGACTCCTGAACTCAATCCCTCGATTAATGAAGGCCAGTACACCATACGCCTTCTTGACCACCTCCTCCACCTGCGAGGCCGATTTAAGAGTCCTGTGGACCCGGACCCCTAGATCCTTCTGCTCTTCAACACTACTCAGACTTCTGCCCTTGATAGTGTACTCGTTCGTCCCGTTGGTTCAATCATTTTGCTTTGGTTCTCGTATTATTTTTGTTAATTCAATCCATAAATTTCATGACATTCTGAACAGGGTAACAAGAGGGCAATGGGTAAATGAATGTCAATGTTTGCCAATATTCACAGAAACAATCCTTCATATAGTATACAAAAACAATTGAAATGATTAACTCAGCTGAACAGCAGAATAAAATCTACATACCATGTCAAACTCCATTCTAGTTTTGCTGGCTGTTTTTAAGCTGATTAAATCATTTTCTTCACCAGTGTGTGAGACATTAAATCAGGAGGGCAACTTGATGGTTTCTGAAATGATTAATGGCATGAACACAGCTTTATACTTAGGAAAATGAGAAGGTGATCCAGAGTACTCTGTCATAAAGAACTGGGTGTGCAGTTAGTGGGAAGAGTGTTGTAATTCATTACATAATTTAAAGTGCCAAAGAGCAGTGACTCAACATCTTATGAGCAAACACCCATAGATTGTTGTAGTTCACTGAAAACATGTTACATGTCATAGCTGGGAAGTCAAGATATGATCAGAAATGTCACAACTGGTGATGTACATCTTAAGAACGTAAGAACTAGGAGCGAGAGTAGGCAGTCTGGCCCCTTGAGCCTGCTTCAGCATTCAATAAGATCGTGACTGATCTTTTCATGGACTCAGCTCCACTTACCCACCTGCTCATCATAATTCCTTTACTGTTCAGAAATTTGTCTATTCTTGCCTTAAAAACATTCAATGAGGTAGCCTCAACTGCTTCACTGGGCAGGGAATTCCACAGATTCACAACCCTTTGTGTGAAGAAGTTCCTCCTCAACTCAGTCCTAAATTCACTTCCCCTTATTTTGAGGCTATGCCCCCTAGTTTTAGTTTCACCTGCCAGTGGAAACAACTTCCCTGCTTCTATGTTATCTATTCCTTTCATAATCTTATATGTTTCTATAAGATCTCCCCTCATTCTTCTGAATTTCAATGAGTATAGCCCCAGTCACTCAGTCTCTCATCATAAGCCAACCCTCTCAACTCCAGAATCAACCGAGTGAATCTCCTGTGCACCCCCTCCAGTGCCAGTATATCCTTTTTCGAGTGAAGAGACCAAAACTGTATTCAATACTCCAGATGTGGCCTCACCAGCACCTTATACAGCTGCAACATAACCTCCCTGTTTTTAAACTCCATCCCTCTAGTAATGAAGGACAAAATTCCATTTGCCTTCTTAATTACCTGCTGCACCTGCAAATCAACTCCTTGAGATTCTTGCACAAGGACACCCAGGTCCCTCTGCACAGCAGCATGCTGCAATTTTTTACCGTTTAAATAATAGTCCATTTTGTTGTTATTCCTACCAAAATGGATGACCATACATTTACCAACATCGTACTCCATCTGCCAGACCATTGCTCACTCACTTAGATTATCTATATCCCTTTGCAAACTTTCAGCATCCTCTGTATATTTTGCTCTGCCATTCATTTTGGCAGGTCCAATGGGATGAAGGAGTACAATATCAAGGGTAAGAGTCTTAGCAGTGTTGAAGACCAGAAGGACCTTGGGGTCCAAGTCCATAGGACTCTTAAATCGGCTTCGCAGGTGGAGGATGCGGTCAGGAAGGCGTATGGTGTGCTAGCCTTCATTAATCAAGGGATTGAGTTTAGGATTCAGGAGGTAATGCTGCAACTTTATAAGACCCTTGTCAGACTCCACTTGGAGTACTGTGCGCAGTTCTGGTCGTCTCACTACAGGAAGGATGTGGAAGCTATTGAGAGGGTACAGACGAGATTTACAAGGATGTTGTCTGGATTGGGAGGCGTGCCTTATGAAGATAGGTTGAGGGAGCTAGGTCTCTTCTCCCTGGAGAGACGAAGGTTGAGAGGCGACCTGATAGAGGTTTATAAAACGTTGAGAGGTATAGATAGAGTGGAATCTTGGAGGCTATTTCCCAGGGCTGAAATGGTCACTACAAGAGGACACAGGTTTAAGGTGCTGGGGAGCAGGTACAGAGGAGATGTTAGGGGTAAGTTTTTCACTCAGAGGGTGGTGAGTGAGTAGAATCGGCTGTAGTCAGTGGTGGTAGAGGCAAACTCGCTGGAATCTTTTAAAAGACTTCTGAATGAGTACATGGGATTTAATGGGATTGAGAGTTATAGATAGTCTGTGACCTGGTAGGTATGGATATTATTGATGCAACTTGTGGGCCAAAGGGCCTGTTTGTGCTGTAGTGTTCTATGTTCTACTCCATGGCTAGACAAGGAAGTCAAAGAGGATAAAGACAAAACTCGGGCGTACCAAATTGCACCAGATTGAAAGATCTTGGTGTCAGTACGAATGTCATGGTCATTGAAGTCACTCATCCTTAGGCGTCCGAAGGCAATGCACATGAATTGAATACGATGTTGGATCTCCACATTGATGTAAGACTTTGATGAGAGTTGGCTTTCGAGGTAGGGGAAATGTAGTAGAGTGGACATCATCTACAGGATGGACAGAAACTGTTCAACCTCAACAGATTGAAACCCAAGAAGAAAATGATGTTGACATTATTCATGGAACTTCAGTATGTGGATGACATTGCCATCTCCATTCTCTCAGAGGAAAATCTCCAAACTGTGCTTAACACTTCATGGAAGCTTCATGGAATCGATCTCAGCTTTAACCTCAAGAAAGCTCAATTCCTTTATCAACTCGCCCCAGGACATGATCCAGGTTCTCCCTACATCAGGATCAATAGAGAATCTCTCCCCAATCAAGAATATATAGTAACCATGATGATTGAATTCATTGATGCTGTTGCTTCAGAGGAGCCAAAACACCAGCTGCAGGTGACCCCAAGGAACCCCTGTCAGAAACCCAGTAGGACATTGCTCACTTGCATCATGCTGTCTTTTGGAACCCAGCATCAGTGCTGATACTCACACACCAGTGGGCATTAGGTAGTGGTACTACCTCACACTCACATGAGGAGGTGACAGAGGCAGAGGTCCCAGGGCACTGACAATGGAAGCACTACTGGAGACCAGGACTGTGCTGAGTCCCAGGCAGATGATGAGCTCTAGAGTCTTCCATTAGGTGGCAGAGACTGGATGTGCGGTGGAATATGCAGGAAGATCTGACAGAGATCCATGAAGGTCTGCATAACTTGTTTTTCCCTCTTGACAGAGTCCATGCAGAACATGAGTGCTGCATTGACCCTGAGCCTCTTTTATTGAGAAAGTGGTGACTCTAGTGGAGAGCTGCTTCAGGAACACCGTAAGGAATCATGCTCAGACCTGCACACCAGTGCACAGCTATGACTTCGGGACATTACGGCCAGAGCGAAGGATGGGTGAGGCACCCAGTCTCTCTGACAGGTTGCCATCCATCAATAGTGAGTAGGGAGTGTAAAGGCGCCTCATGTTGGTGGAGGAGGTTGTCAGTCATCTCCTCTCAGGGTACTCTGGACAAGGGCAGAAGCTTCTGTATCCTGTGATCAAAGACAATCTGCATATTCTTCGAGTGGTATCCCTTCCTGTTGCTGAAAGCTCCTCACACTCCCACTAGTGCTATGATGACCATGTGCATGAAATCTGTAGCATCCTGGATACGAGGAAACACAGCATCAACACAAACCTCTGTGCTCTCTCCTGACCTCATCTGTACAGGAATGGATAAACATGTGGATGTGTCTGAAGATTACACCAATCACAAGCTTGACACACTTGTGCGTGGCTGATTGTGAGACACTGCACAAATCCCCCAGTGGGCCCTGAACTGAACTGTGAGCGTAGAAATGGAGGGACACTGTGACCTCCAATGTCTACACAGTTGGAGGCAATTTCAGGATTTATCATATCCAAAATGGATGTCACCATATCCCTGGAGCCTGCTGGACATTGGACATCTAACATTTGGAGATAGTTTGATTTGATTTGGTTTATTATTGTCACAAGTATTGGTATACAGTGAAAAGTATTCTTTCTTACATGCAGACAAAACATACTGTTTATAGAGAAGGAAAGAAAAGGGTGCAGAATGTAGTATTACAGTCATAGCTAGGATGGAGAGAAAGATCAACTAATGCAAGGTAGAGACTGAATTAGAGCATTGTTAGAGAGTTTTAAGGAGTTAGAATAAAGTTTTAGAAGCATAGAACGAGAGTAAAAGATAGAATTAGGGGGTAAGCTGGGCACAGCTTGCAAGAAGTTGCCTTGCTCCAGCGCCATCTTAGAACAGTTGGTGCGCTGGCGATATACACTAGCTGCTGGACAGTGGCAACTTCAGCGTCATCTCCCACCTTAGCTGCTCTGTTAGCCTTGCACCAACTGAGCCCATGCCTCTCCTCTTACAGGTCTCTGCTTGAGATGCTGTCTGCACTCACCTGGCTTCCTCTTCCTCCTGCCCCTCTTTACTTTTCAGAGGATGTCCCACCAGCAGAGTAGACTGGTCCCAATGGAAAAGATGCAGAGAACCAATGTCTTGCAAATGATGAAATACAGTCTTCCAATCCTCCGGAAAACCTTCCAGGAAATCCTGAAAGTTGTGCTTCAAATTCTAAACAATAACTAGGAAACTCAAGTTGAACTCTATACTCACACAGTTACAAACTATCACAGAGAAACTGCTGCTAATCCAGGAGTCTTTTGTCCTGCCCTTGGATGAGTAAGTGAAAAAAAAAGTAAGATCCGTCCACCCATTTTGTCTGCAACAAGCTAAAAATTGCATGTGCAGCTAAAAACCCCAGCTGATTGGACTCTTAATGATCTTAATTGGCTCTTTAATAACGCTGCAGGAAAGGATGTCCCAAGGCATGGTACCAAAGCGAGACCATGCAGATGCTATGACAGTGGATGAACGGACACCGCACAACAATCCCTTCCAGCCAGGGAAAATTTCAGCAATCACATTCATTCAGCCTCCGATCTTCAGGTAAGCATTCTCCAAGACGGCCTTCATGACACATGACAGCGCAGAATCGCTGAACAGAAACTGACAGCTAAGTTCCGCACATATGAAGATGGTCTCAAATGGAACCTTGGGTTCATGTCACGCTATGTATAGCCCCCACTATTTGGCCTGGTTTTACAAAAGTTTACGAACAGTCCTGGCTTGAGACAATTCACACCTCTTTAATCTGTGATCCCCTTTTCCACTTGAATTGTTTGTACCATTAAAGACTTGATTAGCTGTAAAGACATGCATTCAAACCATTATCTTGCAGTTGAGTCTCTGTCTATATATGCCACGTTTGTGAACCCAACTCTCCACTCATCTGAGGCAGGGCTCCGAAAGCTCGTGATAACCTGGTGCTGTGAGACTTCTGACTGTGCCCACCCCAGTCCAATGCCAGCAACTCCACATCAATAGCTCTTTAATTGACAGCAGATGCATATCCAATTTGCTCATGTACCCACCAACCACAAAATCACACATATCTTCTTGCACAATTTTATGCCCTTCCCTGTCAGGCACACTCCTGGCCCAGACACATTAAATTCTAGCCCAAAAGTCTTGGTCATGTTAGCTCATCCAAGTGTGTTGCAGTTGTCCTCGGGAACAGATTTCTCTTGCAATTGTGCATGACACAGATCCAGTTTCCTTCCCCTGATTAATAGCAGAGGTACAAGTTTAAAGGCTACTCAAAGAAAGCTGATGGTGATGGGCCGACCATCCTGAGGTTGTAATTGTTTGCAGGAAATGGCATGCTAGTCAGTTTGATGCTGCACATCGGCATAAAAGTAGTTAAAATCAAGTTGTCTCGGTTACCCCTGACAGGTTTCTCCCTGGCCTTCATATCTTCAAAAGATGCCATGACATTCAGAGAACAAAGAAAATTACAGCACAGGAACAAGCCCTTCGGCTCTCCAAGCCTGCACTGACCATGCTGCCCGATTGAACTAAAACCCCCTACCCTTCTGGGGATCACATCCCTCTATTCCCATGTCCAAGATGCCCCTTAAAACTCACTACCATATCCGCTTCCACGACCTTCCCCAGCAACGAGTTCCAGGTATCCACTACCCTCTGTGTGAAAAACTTGCCTTGTACATCTCCTTTAAACTTTGCCCTTCGCAACTCAAACCTATACCCCCTAGTAATTGACTCTTCCACCCTGGAAAATAGCTTCTGACTATCCACTCTGTCCATGCCCCTCATAATCTTGTAGACTTCTATCGGTCTCCCCTCAACCTCTGTCATTCCAGTGAGAACAAACCAGGTTTCTCCAATCTCTCTTCATAGCTAATGCCCTCCATACCAGGTAACATCTTGGTAAATTTTTTCTGCATCCTCTCCAAAGCCTCCACATCCTTCTGGTAGTGTGGCGACCAGAATTGAACACTATATTCCAAGTACGGCCTAACTAAGTTTCTACAAAGATTGTTCAAAGAATTGGCAGGAACACCTCCCCATCAACTCTAACAATTCCCAGTGACATATTACATGCAAGACAGAACTTCTGCCCTTCACTCAAGAAGTCCTGCCTTGGAGATTGATTGGCAGTTCTCCAATCTCTCCAGTGGCTGAATAAGGCACTGCAAGGAGCTGCCTTGCACAAAGTCCTGGTCCTGCAAACTGAAGTCCTGCCATCCTAGCAGAAAATTGCTACTAGATTGGGGTAGAGGAGAACCCAGAGGGAGTCCCCTCCATGCAATGAAATGCTCCCCGCTTCCTTGGCACCAAATAGGGGTGGAGGGAGTATAAAATTCCAACCCATGTCTTTGTAAGACACACGAAGCGAGTGTGGAATACAAGGAAAGTAGAAAGAAACTTAAGCAAGGAGTAAGGAGGGCTAAAAGGGTCACGAGAAAGCATTGGCCAGCAGGATTAAGGGAAATCCCAAGACATTTTATACATACGTAAAGAGCAAGAGGATGGCCAGGGAGAGGGTTGGCCCACTCAAGGACAAGGGAGGGAATCTATGCATGGAGCCAGATGAAATAGGTGAGGTATTAAATGAGTACCTTGCGTCAGTATTAACCAAAGAGAAGGACCTGGTGGATGATCAGGGAAAGGATGTGTAAATAGTTTGAGTCATATTAAGATCAAAAAGGAGGAGATATTGGGGTTTTTAAGAAACATTAATGTAGGCAAGTCCCCAGGGCCTGATGGGAGATATCCCAGAGGGATATGGTCCCCAGAAGGGTAGGGGGTGTCAGTTCAGTCAGGCAACATGCTCGGTACAAGCTTGGAGGGCTGAAGGGCCTGTTCCTGTGCTGTAATTTTCTTTGTTCTTTGTATCTTGGCTCGTCACAATGCCATGTTGTATGATGCTCAGCAGGCTGTGATTTACTCTGTGGAGTGTAATATAATTCTTTTCAGATCGGTCAAGAATTTGGCAAAGCGGAAACACATTTTCAAGAATCTACTGCCTTATTCTATGATTATTATGCTCAAAGCTTCTTTGACATTGTACCTCTCCTCTGTGGGATTATGGGCATGTGTTCTGACTGTGCTATATCCTGTAAGGGTATGTACACATTTCACCCAGAATCTTGGGCAGGAGTTCTGAGAATTGCATAACATACAGAAAGTCATGACAGTGTGAAAACCATTGCGTGTGGTCACAGACAGAAATGTCCTTGCGATTGACATATGCTGCAGGCTGTGTCCTGTTGCAGGGTTCTAATGGCCAGAGAAGGAGATGGCCCAGTGGTATTATCACTAGACTATTAATCCAGAAACTCAGCTAATGTTCTAGGAATTTGGGTTTGAATCTCGCCACAGTGGAATTTGAGTTCAATATAACAACTATATTTCAGGCGGGATAAAGGGCGATGTAAAAGGGGTGGGGGGAGTTGCACTACTGGTTAAGGAGAATATCACAGCTATATTCCGGAAGGACACCTCGGAGGGCTCATACAGCAAGGCAATGTGGGTAGAGCTCAGAAATAGGAAGGGTGGAGTAACAAATGTTGAGGGTTTACTATAGGCCGCCAACCAGCCAGCAGGAGATAGAGGAAGAGATATGTAGGCGGATTTTGGCAAGGTGTAAAATTAACAGGGTTGTTGTGGTTGGAGATTTTAACTTCCTGTATATTGACTGGGACTCACTTAGTGTTAGGGGCGTGGATGGAGCAGAATTTGTAAAAAGCATCCAGGAGGGTTTCTTGAAACAGTATGTGGAAAGTCCAACTAGGGAAGGGGCCATACTGGACCTGGTATTGGGGAAATGAGCCTGGCCAGGTGGTCGATATTTCAGTAGGGGAGCAGTTCAGGGACAGTGACCAGAATTTAGCAAGCTGAATAAAGATAAGTCAGATAGATCTGGCCCTTGGGTTGAAGTTCTGAACTGGAAAAAGGACAAATTTGATGAAATGAGAAGGGATCTGGGGAGTGTGGATTGGCACAGGCTGTTCTCTGGTAAGGATGTAAATGGAAAGTGGGAGGCCTTCAAAGAAGAAATTTTAAGAGTGCAGAGTTTGTATGTTCCTGTCAGGATTAAAGGCAAAGTAAATAGGAATAAGGGATCTTGGTTCTCGAGGGAGATTGTAACACTGGTTAAGAGGAAGAGAGAGTTGTATGAAATGTACAAGCAGCAAAGAACAGATCAGATGCTCAAGGTGTATAAAAAGTGCAAGAAGCTACTTAAGAGGGAAATCAGGAGGGCTAAAAGAAGACATGAGGTTGCTTTGGCAGACAAAGTGAATGAAAATCCAAAGAGCTTCTATCGGCATGTTAGGAGCAAAAGGATAGTGAGGGATAAAATTGGTCCTGTTGAAGACCAGAGTGGAAGACTGTGTACGGAACCAAAAGAGATGGGGGAGATACTAAATGGGTTTTTTGCATCCGTATTTACTGAGGAAACAGGCATGGAGTCTACGGAAATAGGGTAAACAGGTAGGGAGGTCATGAAATCTTTGCAGATTAAAGAGGAGGAGGTGCTGGCTGTCTCAAGGCAAATCAGAGTGGATAAATTCCCAGGTCCGGACAAGGTATTCACATGGACCTTGAGGGAGGCTAGTAGTGAACTTGCAGAGGCCCTGGCAGATATATTTAAAATGTCAGTATGCACGGGGGAGGTGCGGGATGATTGGAGGGTGGCTCACGTTGTTCCGTTGTTTAAAAAAGGTTCCAAAAGAAATCCGGGAAATTATAGGCTAGTAAGTTTGACGTCGATGGTGGGCAAGTTATTGGAAGGTGTGATAAAGGAAAGGATCTACAAATATTTGGATAGACAGGGACTCATTAGGGAGAGTCAACATGGCTTTTTGCGTGGTAGGTCATGTTTGACCAATCCATTAGAGTTTTTTGAGGAGGTCACCAGGAAAGTGGATGAAGGGAAGGTGGTGGATGTTGTCTACCTGGATTTCACAAGGCCTTTGACAAGGTCCCTCATGGGAGGTTAGTTAGGAAGGTTCAGTCACTAGGTATACATGGGGAGGTAGTAAATTGGATTAGACACTAGCTCAGTGGAAGAAGCCAGAGAGTGGTTGTCGAGGATTGCTTCTCTAAGTGGAGGCCTGTGACTAGTGGTGTGCCGCAGGGATCAGTGTTGGGTCCGTTGTTGTTTGTCATCTATGTAAATGACCTAGAAGATTATGTGCTAAATTGGATCAGCAAATTTGCTGATGATACAAAGATTGGAGGTGTAATGGACAGTGAGAAGGTTTTCACAGCTTGCAGAGGGATTTGGACCAACTAGAAAAATGGGCTGAAAAAAGCAAATGGAATTTAACGCCGACAAATGTGAGGTATTGCACTTTGGAAGGACAATCCAAAGTAGAATGTACAGGGTAAATGGTAGGACTCTGAAGAGTGCAGATAAACAGAGGGATCTGGGAATACAGGAACAGAATTCCCTAAAGGTGACATCACAGGTGGGTAGGGTCGTAAAGAGTGCTTTTGGTTCATTGGCCTTTATAATTCGAAGTATCGAGTATAAAAGTTGGAGTGTTATGGTAAGGTTATATAAGGCATTGGTGAGGCCGAATTTAGAGTATTGTGTCAGTTTTGGTCACCTAGTTACAGGAAGGATGTAAATAAGGTTGAAAGAGTGCAGAGAAGGTTCACGAGGATGTTGCCAGGACTTGAGAAGCTGAGTTACAGAGAGAGATTGAATAGATTAGGACTTTATTCCCTGGAACGTAGAAGAATGAGGGGAGATTTGATAGAGGCGTATAAGATTTTGATGGGTATAGATAGAATGAACGCAAGCAGGCTTTCTCCACTGAGGCTAGGGGAGAAAGAAACCAGAGGGCATGGGTTAAGGGTGAAAGGAGAAAAGTTTAAAGGGAATACTGGGGGGGTGGGGGGACTTCTTCATGCAGAGAGTGGTGGGAGTGTGGAATGAGCTGCCAGATAAAGTGGTAAATGCGGGCTCACTTTTAACATTTAAGTAAAACTTGGACAGATACATGGATGAGAGGGGTGTGGAGGGGTGTGGTCTAAGTGCAGGTCAGTGGGACTACGCAAAAATGGTTTGGCACAGACAAGAAGGGCCTAAAGGCCTGTTTCTGCGCTGTAAATTTTCTATGGATTCAATGGTTTCTAAGTGTAGTTCTCAAGTGAAGATGCTAACTTGGGGGAAGGCTGTTGTAGGTAAAATAATACCTCAGACTATTAGTGAGTCAAAATACAGTGGCTTTTATTTTATAATTCTGTGATTTATTCCAGAATTTTGGGAGAAGTAGGACTACAGACTTCTCATAGAACACAAACACAAGTGGGCATTTATACATCATAAGGCTTAATGTCAATCACGATTCCAAGTTTCCCATTCCGGCCAGAACTCCGGGTCTTCCTTCCTTGGTCGTGATACAGCCCCAGATTTAATCATGATTCACAGTCCAGCTGGCAGCTGCAGTCATGACACACGGTCATAATTCAAAACCTTTCAGCAGCAGTACCGGCATCCCTATCTTTGAAGTTACTTGTGCGATTGTGGCTGTCCCAGCAGGACTCTTCCTGTTAAAAGCCGGTATCGCGATCTGCCATCAGCAGCTATCAAAAGCCAGTATCGTAAACTACCATCTGTGTAACGATGTCCAACTAACACAAATAGGTAAGATTTGCAAAGTCTACAAAATAACAGCCACATTAAACTATCTGTCTTTATACAAATGAGAGTTAAAGCATGTAATACATGAACAAATAACTTATATTAATGCTGGGAACACTATAAGCTAAAGGAGATCAGCCATGATGAAGGGTTATGTTTGTGACATATTCTAGGTACAAAATCCATTAACTCTTTCCCTTCAGGTACAAAATGCATTTACCTTTTCCCTACTTCAAAGGCTAATTAAGCAGGAACTGAAGAATGTAGATTGGGGGCAGATGTTTGAGGGCAAATCAACATCTGGCATGTGGGAAGCCTTCAAGTGCAAGCTGATCGGGATTCAGGACAGGCACGTCCCTGTAAAGATGAAGGGTAGGCATGGAAAGTTTTGGGAACCTTGGTCAACAAGAGATATTGTGAGCCAAGTCAAAGAGAAAAAGGAAACATTTGTCAAAGCTGGGAGGCTGGGAACACACAAAGCAAGTGTGGAACAAAAGGAAAGCAGAAAGAAACTTAAGCAAGAATTAAGAAGGGCTAAAAGGGGTCATGAAAAAGCATTGGCCAGTAGGATTAAGGAAAATCCCAAGGCTTTTTATACATATATAAAGAGAAAGAGGGTAACCAGGGACCAGATTGGCCCAATCAAGGACAAGGGAGAGAATCTATGCGTGGAGCCAGAGGAAATGGGTGAGGTATTAAAGGAGTACTTTGAACATAGAACATTACAGCGCAGAACAGGCCCTTCGGCCCACGATGTTGCGCCGACCAGTTAAAAAAAAACAACAACAATGACCCACTAACCTAAACCAATCCCTTTTCGTCCATAAACCTATCCACAGACCTCTTAAACGCCCCCAAACTAGGCGCATTTACAACTGCAGCAGGCAGGGCATTCCAATCCCTCACCACCCTCTGGGTAAAGAACCTACCCCTGACATCTGTCCTATAACTACCCCCCCTTAGTTTAAAGCCATGCCCCCTCGTGCTAGATTTTTCCATCAGAGGAAAAAGGCTATCACTATCCACTCTATCTAAACCTCTAATCGTCTTATATGTTTCAATAAGATCCCCTCTTAGCCGCCTTCTTTCTAGCGAAAACAACCCCAAATCCCTCAGTCTCTCCTCATAGGATCTCCCCTCCATACCAGGCAGCATCCTGGTAAACCTCCTCTGCACCCTCTCCAAAGCCTCCACATCCTTCCTGTAATGTGGGGACCAGAACTGCTCACAATACTCCAAGTGCGGCCGCACCAGAGTTGTGTACAGTTGCAACATAACGCTACGACTCCTAAATTCAATCCCCCTACCAATAAACGCCAAGACACTGTATGCCTTCTTAACAACCTTATCTACTTGATTCCCAACTTTCAGGGATCTATGTACACATACACCTAGATCCCTCTGCTCCTCCACACTATTCAAAGTCTTCCCGTTAGCCCTATACTCAACACATCTGTTATTCCTACCAAAGTGAATTACCTCACATTTCTCTGCATTAAACTCCATCCGCCACCTCTCGGCCCAGCTCTGCAATCTGTCTAAGTCTTCCTGCAAACTATGACACCCTTCCTCACTATCTACCACACCTCCGACTTTGGTGTCATCAGCAAATTTACTGATCCACCCAACTATACCCTCATCCAGATCATTAATAAAAATCACAAACAGCAGTGGCCCCAACACAGATCCCTGAGGCACACCACTTGTAACCGACTTTGCATCAGTATTCACCAGAGCAAAGGACTTGGTCAGTGGTGAGTCTGGGAAAAGCTGTGTATATTGTTTGAGCCATGTTGCGATCAAAAAGGAGAAGGTATTGGGGTTCTTGAGAAATAATTAAGGTAGACAAGTCCCCAGGGCCTGATGGGATATACCCCAGAATACTGAGAAAGGCAAGGGAGGAAATTGCTGGGGTCTTGAGAGAAATCTTTGTATCCTCATTGGTTACTGGCGAGGTCCCAGAGGATTGGAGAATAGCCAATGTTATTCCTTTGTTTAAGAAGGGTAGCAAGAATAATCCAGGTAATTACAGTCCAGTGAGCCTTAGATCAGTGGTAAGGAAATTATTGGAGAGGATTCTTTGAGACAGGATTTATTCCCAATTGGAAATAAGTGGACACATTAGCTGGAGGCAACATGGATTTGTAAAGGGGAGGTCATGTCTCAGTAACTTGATCGAGTTTTGCGAGGAAATGATGAAGATGATTGATGAGGACAGGGCAGAGAGTGTTGTCTACATAGACTTCAGTAAGGCCTTTGACAAGGTCCCTCATGGCAGACTGGTGTAGAAGGTGAAGTTGCATGCAATCAGAGGTGAGCTGGAAAAACTAGCTCGGTTGTAGAGACAGAGGGTAGCAATGGAAAGATGCATTTCTGAATGGAGGGTTGTGACAAGTGGAGTTCCTCAGGAATCAGTGCTGGGACCTTTGCTGTTTGTAATATATATAAATGATTTAGAGCAAAATGTAACTGGTTTGTTTAGTAAGTTTGTGGTGGATTTGCGGATAGTGATAAGGACCATCAGAAGATACAACAGAATATAAATCGGTTGAACACTTGGACAGAGAGATGGCAGATGGAGTTTAATCCAGACAAATGTGAGGTAATACTTTTTGAAAGGTCTAATACAGATAGGAAATAAAGAGTAAATGGCAGAACCCTTAAGAGTATTGATAGGCAAAGGGATCTAGGTTTACAGGTACATAGGTCACTGACAGGTGGAGAAGGCAGTCAAGAAGGCATACAGCATTCTTGCCCTCATGGGCTGGGGCTTTGAGTTTAAAAATTGGTCATTCATGTTGCAACTTTATAAAGCCTTAGTTAGGCCGCACTTGGAATATAGTGTTCAGTTCTGGTTGCCACATTATCAGAAGGATGTGGAGTCTTTGGAAAGGGTACAGAAAAGATTTACCAGGATGTTGCCTGGTATGGAAGGCATTAGCTATGAGGAGAGGCTGAAAAAACTTGGTTTGTTCTCACTGCAATGATGGAGGTTGAGTGGAGACCTGATAGAAGTCTACAAGATTCTGAGAGGCATGGACAGAGTGGATAGTCAGAAGCTTTTTCCCAGGTGGAAGCATCAATTATTAGGGGACGCAGATGACACGAAGATGAGTAGCAAAGTGCGCAGAGGACGCTGAAAGTCTGCAAAGGTATATAGATAGTCTAAGTGAGTGGGCAAAGGTCTGGCAGATGGAGTACAATATTGGTAAATGTGAGGTCATCCATTTTGGTAGTAATAACAGCAAAATGGACTATTATTTAAATGGTAAAATATTGCAGCATGCTGCTGTGCAGAGGGACCTGGGTGTCCTTGTTCAAGAATCACAAGGAGTTGGCTTGCAGGTAAGAACATAAGAACGTAAGAAATAGGAGCAGGAGTGGGCCATCTCCCCTTGAGCCTGCCCCACCATTCAATAAGATCATGGCTGATCTGAAGTGAATCAGATCCACTTTCCCGCTTTCTCCCCATAACCCTTAATTCCCTTGTCTGTCAGAAATCTATCTACCTGTGACTTAAATATATTCAATGAGGTAGCCTCCACCACTTCAATGGGCAGAGAATTCCAGAAATTCACCACTCTTTGAGTAAAGAAGTTCCTCCTCAGCTCTGTTCTAAACTGCACCCCCCCCCCCCCTTATTTTGAGGCTGTGCCCTCTAGTTCTGCTATCCTTTCTAAGCAGGAAGAATCTCTCTACCTCCACCCTATCTAGCCCCTTCATTATCTTGTAAGTCTCTATAAGATGTCCCCTCAGCCTTCTAAACTCTAACGAGTACAGACCCAGTCTATTCAATCTCTCTTCATAAGCTAACCCCCTCAGCTCTGGTATCAGCCTGGTGAACCTTCTGAGGTGCAGCAGGGATTAAGAAGGCATTTGGAATTTTGTCCTTTATTGCTAGAGGGATAGAGTTTAAAAACAGGGAGGTTATGTTGCAGCTGTATAAGGTGCTGGTGAGGCCACACCTGGAGTACTGTGTACAGTTTTAGTCTCCTTACTTGAGAAAGGATATACTGGCACTGGAGGGGGTGCAGAGGAGATTCACTAGGTTACTTGCAGACTTGAGAGGGTTGGCTTATGAGGAGAGATGGAGTAGACCAGGACTATACTGATTGGAATTTAGAAGAATGAGGGGAGGCCTTGCAGAAACATATAAGATTATGAAGGAAATAGATAAGAGAGAAGCAAGGAAGTTATTTCCACTGGCAGGTGAAACTAGAACTAGGGGGCATGGCCTCAAAATAAGGGGGAGTAGATTTAGGACTGAATTGATAAAGAACTTCTTCACACAAAGGGTCGTGAATCTGTGGAATTCCCTGCCCAGTGAAGCAGTTGAGGCTACCTCATTGAATATTTTTAAGGCAGGGATAGATAAATTTTTGAACAGCAAAGAAATTAAGGGTTATGGTGAACGGGCGGGTAAATGAAGCTGAGTCCACAAAAAGATCAGCCATGATCTCATTGAATGGTAAGGTGGCCTACTCCTGCTCCTTGTTCTTATGTTCTTATGTTCAGGTGTGAGGAGCAAGGTGTAAAGGAGATGTATGAGGCAGGTTTTTTTCACTCAGAGGGTGGTGGGTGCCTGGAACTCGTTGCCGGGGGAGATAATGGAAGCGGATACAATAGTGACTTTTAAGGGGTGTCTTGACAAATACATGAATAGGATGGGAATAGAGGGATATGGTCACGGGAAGGGTCGAGTGTTTTAGTTCATCTGGGCAGCATGGTCAGTGCAGGCTTGGAGGGCCAAAGGGCCTGTTCCTGTGTTGTAATTTTCTTTGTTCTTACTCCTTTATGTGGAATTAAGAATCTACTGATGATCGTGAAAACCTTGTGGGTTGTTGGAAAAACTCACCTGGTTTATTAATATATTTTAGGGAAGGAAATCTGCCATCCTTACCTGGTCTGGCCTACAAGTGACTCCAGAGCCACAGCAAAGTGGCTGACTCTCAACTGCCCTCTGAAATGGCCTAGTAAGCCATTCAGTTGTATCAATCGCAACAAAGTCTCAACTTTGAAACTGGACGGACCACCTGGCATCGACCTCAGCGCCAGAAAATTCAACAGCAAAACAAACAACCCTGCAAAGTCCTCCTTACTAACACGCCAGTGCTAAACTTGGGAGGGCTGTCTCACAGACTAGTCAAGGAACAGCCCGACATAATCATTCTCAAGGAATCTGTAAGGTATGATCCCAGACACCACCATTACCAACCCTGGATATGTCCTGTCCCACCAGCAAAACAGAGCCAGCAGGGGTAGTGGTGACACAGTGGTATACAATCGAGAGGGAGTTGCTTCTGAGAGTCCTTAACAATGACTCCAAACACCATGAAGTCTCATGGCTTCCGTTTAAATATGGGTTAGGAAACCTGTTACTGGTTACCAAGTACTGTGCCCCTTCAGGTGATGAATCATGTTGAAAAACACTTGGAGGAAGCACTAAAGGTGACAAGGGCTCAAAATGTACTCTGGATGGGGGATTTCAATATCCACCACCAATGCTGATCAAGCTGTTTGGGTCCTTAAGGATATAAGTGCTGGACTGGGTCTGTAGCAGGTGGTGAAGGAACCAACAAGAGGAAATAACATTCTTGACGTCATCCTTACCAATCTGCCGGCTGCAGATGCATCTGTCCATGGCAGTATCGGTTAGAGTGACTACCGCACTGTCCTTGTGGAGACAAAGTCCCACCTTCACGTTGAGAATAACCTCCATCATCTTGTGTGGCACTATCATTGTACTAAATGGGACAGACTTCAAACCGATCGAGTAACTCAAGATTGGGCATCCATGAGGTACTATGAGCCATCAACAACAGCGGAACTGTACTCCAGCACAATCTGCAACCTCATGGCCTGACATATCCCCAACTCTGCCATTACCACCAAGGTAGGGGGTCAACCCTGGTTCAATGGAAAGTGCAGGAGGGCATGCCAGGAGCAGCACCAGGTATATCTAAAAATGAGGTGTCAACTTGGTGAAGCTACCGAACAGGACTATTGCATGCCAAATGGCAAAAACACCAAGTGATAGACAGAGCTAAGCAATCCCACAACCAATGGATCAGATCGAAGCTCTGCAGTCCTGTCACATTCAGCCGTGAAAGGTGGTGGACAATTAACTCACTGGAGGAGGAGGCTCCACAAGTATCCCCATCCTCAATGATGGAGGAGCCCAGCACATCAGTGCAAAAGATAAGGCTGAAGCATTCGCAGCAATCTTCAGCCAGAGTGCCAAGTGGATGATCCATCTCAGCCTCCTCCAGTGGTCCCCAGCATCTCAGATGCCAGTCTCCTCCCAATTCAATTCACTCCCCGTGATATCAAGAAACGGTTGGAGGCATTGGATATTGAAAAGGCAATGGATCCTGATAACATTCCAGCAATATTGAAGACTTGTACTCCAGAACTTGCCACTCCCCTAGCCAAGCCCATCCCAGTACAGTTACAACACTGGCATCTACCTGACAATATGGAAACTTTCTCAGGCATGTCCTGTACACAAAAAAAAGGACAAATCCAACCCGGCCAATTACCGTCCAGTCTACTCTTGATCATCAATAAAGTGATGGAAGGGGTTATCAACAGTACCATCAAGCAGCACTGGTTAGCAATAACCTGATCAATAATGTCTAGTTTGGGTTTTGCCATGGTCACTCACTCCTGACCTCATTACAGCCTTGGTTCAAATATGGCCAAAAGAACTGAATTCCAGAGGTGAGGTGAGATTGACAGCCTTTGACATCAAGGTCACATTCAACCGAGTGTGGCACCAAGGAGCCCTAGCAAAATTGGAATCAATGGGTATCAGAGGACAAACTCTCCATTGGTTAGAGTCATACCTGGTACATAGGAAGATGGTTGTGGTTATGGAGGGTCAGTCGTCTCAGCTCCAGGGCATCCTCAGGATAGTGTCCTAGACCAACAATCTTTAGCTGCTTCATCAATGACCTTCCCTCCATTATAAGGTCAGCAGTGGGGATGTTTGCTGATGATTGCACAAAGTTCAGCACCATTCGCCACTCCTCAGATATTGAAGCAATGCATGTTCAAATGGCATAAGATGTGGACAACATCCAGGCTTGGGCTGACAAGTGGCAAGTAGCATTCGCACCACACAAATGCGAGATAATAACCATCACCAATAAGAGACACTCTAACCACCTCCCCATGACATTCAATGGTGTTACCATCACAGAAACCCCCACTGTCAACATCGTTGGGTTTACCATTGACCAGAAACTCAACTGGACTCACTACATAAACACAATGGCTACAACAGCAGGTCAGGCTTGAACAAGTTTGAGTGATTGGGCATATGTATAGCGGATGCAGTATGATGTGGATAAATATGAGGTTATCCACTTCGGTAGCAATAATAAGAAGGCAGACTATTATTTGAATGGGTGTATGTTGAGAGAGGTGGATATTCAACAAGACCTTGGTATCCCTTTTCATATTATAATCCAGGTCAGAAACTCCAAGGTGTTTTATGAAGTCACCCTAGACCATAAGTTTTGTATTTTGAATTTGGCTAGCGTAAGTATGAGCTATTTCACTTCAGGTATAATTCAAATGACTCACTAGGGAGGTTTTATCAAACAAAGTTTAATTAAGAATGCAGTTAAGACAGAGAAAGAAAATTAGCAGTAGCTTTTAATAATTACAAACAAGAGAAAAACAACTAGGATATTGTATCAACCTTAATAACTAAATGCATTGTTTCAACTCAATAAATCTTATAAACATACACCTGCCACAGGTTTAGCACAGAAAATAAGAATGCTCACCTAGTTATGCAGCTTAGCATTACCTGCTGTGACTTAGTCTTATTGATAGAATTGAAACTCCGACTCCCCAGCCTTGTAACTTCTAGCAGACCTTGAGGTGGCTCCTAGCTATAAGCCAGCAAACTACCTACAGCAAAATTTCACTCTAGGAAGGCAAGAAAAACAGCTTCAAATAAAGCAGGATTTCTAATAACAGGTAGAGAGAGATGCGTGCACACTGCCTTCAGCCAGGAGTCCACACACTTCTAATTAAAACGGCAGCCAGCAGCCAAAACCTGAAATTAAAGAATTCTTGTCACCTGATCCATCAATCACTCTTCTCCCTAACAATTCAAAAGGTCATAAAGACACTACATTAGGCCCAGATTGAAAACAAACAAAACCCCATTTAAATTATTTAAGTAGCAACAAAATGACATCTAAGCAGATAGTTCAGAAACTATCAAAAAAGCTGCTTAAAAACTGCAGAGAACATGATTTAAAAAATAGATTTCTTAAAGACGCAGAAGCATCATATCTCCCCCTTAATAAAAAAGAACCATTAACCTTCAAAGATGTTTTCATTTTTCAAACCATTTCAGTTTCATACTACTAGTACTTTACAGCAAATATATATACATTTTACAAAGTCAAAACATGCAAACATAACACTAATATAGTCCATTTCAGTCCTTGTCTTCCATCATCAAACACTCTTTTATCACATTTATGACAAATTTCTTCCTCCCCAAGATTGTCCTGCTGTCCTTAATCCTGCTTTGATTCCGAATCCAAATTCAATTTTATTGTTATGATGATAAATTAATTCTGGTAATTTCCTCACAGAACTGGGCAGGATCAGCAGGATAACACATTACATGCATGATTTAGTGAGAGGGAAGATCGAAGAGAAAGCAATATTAATAGACAAATGGTGCTGGGGAAGTTGACAAGATTGAAGGCCCATAAATCCCAGGGCCTGATAATCTACATCCCAGAATACTTAAGGAAGTTGCTCTAGAAATATTGGATGCATTGGTGTCTTCTTTCAGGATTCCATAGATTCTGGAACAGTTCCTGCAGATTGGAGCTTAGCTAATGTCTGTCCAATATTCAAAAAGGGACAAAGTCCCGCATAAGAGATTATCATGCAAGATTAAAGCGCGTGGAACTGGGGGAAGTGTGTTGAGATGGATAGAAAACTGGTTGGCAAAGAGTAAACAAAGAGCAGGGATTAATGGGTGCTTTTCAAATTGGCAGACAGTAATTAGTGAGGTGCCACAGGGATCCCAGCTATTCATAATATATGTTAATGATTTGGATGAGGGAACAAAATGTAACATCTCAAAGTTTGCAGATGACACCAAGTTGGATGGGAGGGTGAACTGTGACACGGATGCAGAGATCCTTCAGAATGATCTGGACAGGTTGGGTGAGTGAGCAAATCAATGGCAGATGCAGTATAATTTGGATAAATGTGAAGTTATTCACTTTAGAAGCAAAAACAAAAAGGCAGATTACTACATGAATTGCTATAAATTGGGAGAGGAGGGGTGTGCAGTGGGACCTGGGTGTCCTTGTGTACCAGTTGCTAAGGTAAGCATGCAGATGCAGCAGGCGGTAAAGAAGGCAAATGGTATGCTGGCCTTCATTGCGCGAAATACAGGAGCAGGGATGTGTTGCTGCAATCATACCGGGCCTTAGTGAGGCGACACCTAGAGTATTGTGTCCAGTTTTGGTCTCCTTTTCTGAGGAAGAATGTGCTTGCTCTCGAGGGAGTGCAGCGAAGGTTTATCAAGCTGATTCCAGGAACAGCTGACAGATGTATAAGGCGAGATTGACTAGGTTAGGATTGTTTACACCGGAGTTCAGATGAGGAGGGAATCTCATTGAGACTTATAAAATTCTAACAGGACTAGACAGTGTAGATCAGGGGGCGTATCCCCGATGGTGGGTGTGTCCAGAACCAGGGGTCACAGTCTGAGGATTCAGGATAGACCATTTAGACTGAGATGAGGAGACATTTCTTCACACAGAGTGGTAAGCCTGTGGAATTCTTTACCACAGGAAGTAGTTGATGCCAAAACACTGCATGTATTCAAGAGATGGCTGGATATAGCACTTGGGGGTGAATGGGATCATAGGTTATGGGGAGAAAGCAGGATTAGGCTATTGAGTTGGACAATCAGCCATGATCATGATGAATGGCTGAGCAGGCTCAAAGCAACAAATGGCCTTCTCCTGCTTCTATCTTCAATGTTTCAATGTCTCTGTTTCCTCCATTGATTTCTGAAAACAAGAAATACACAGATTAAGAGGAAAATTAGTCCCCTCGTTTCCATTTTAAACACCATTTCATTGATTCTTTGAGCTGTGTCTCCAGTTCTCGATTCTACCAACACTTCACACCCCTCACCCACCATCACCACAGCATCAGGGCTTCAGTGCACCATCTCCACTATCTCCAATACCCCCATCCTCTTCCCCTTTCCCTCATTTTTCACTTGTTAATTCCTTCCCTTAGTTTAACCAGATTTTTCATTTATCTTGTGATTTAACCAAAGGGCTGTTGACAAAGGTACAGTTTCAGTACTGTAAAAATCTGCTGTGAAGTAGATTTATTGGTTCAAGCTTTCCCAGTAACTTCCCAATTGTAATTCAAATCAGGTTCCACAAGACTTAACAAGTCTTGTACAAGAATAAGCACTTTAAATTGTGAATTCAAAAGGTTTATTAACAATTAAAAAGTATAAAGGTAACAAATTAAGTCAGATAGATAAAAAGCAAAATGCCAATTAACAGTAATTAAAAGGAATTAACAATAAGGGGAGAAAGCTTAACTTTATGAATTGAACAAATGTCTCACCTCCCCTCAGCTGATCAGACCAAGGAGTGAAGTGATAATCCCAAAACCTGCACAACTTTGTTTCTTGAGACTTTTTTTAAATACCTAAAGGATGTTGTAAGGCCACTTTAGCCAGGTTGTTGGAAAGAGCCAATTAGTCTATAATTTATCAATAATGAATAATGATTAGAGCTAGTGCCGTTGGTTTGAGCTAACAACACAAGTTGTCTTCAACTTAAAATAGTGCTTTCTTTTATAATTTATAATTGAGACAGCCTGAATAAAACCCCATTCATTCAGTCGAGGCCAAAATGGTCTCAGGAATTCCAAATTATCTCTACAGATTGTCTAGAAAGATACCATTTGAGATTTATCATGATTTATGATGAGTGTCCCAGGAATTAAATCCTAATGATGTACAATTATAAACATAAAACATTAAAAAGTTTGTATTACAGGTTACATATATTTCCAGCCTTATGAATGCATCTATTGATTAGCTGCTTATTCTTTAATTGTCTTATTACTGAGCTCTCTATTTAACTGATCTGGCAGGCTCCCATTAATGTAGTTGCTTTTTTTCTTTTGTAAATGGCTTGTGACCATGCTACATTTATTATATTAAATATTATTTTTATTCAGACTATGAAATGATCATCACACTAAAACTATTAATTTTGAAGCTGCCAGTACATGAACATTCAGAGATGTAATTGTTGGACTTTGGAAATAATAGGATATACAATAGGCCACAAATCTTTGAATGTATCAGAAAAGTTTGTGAATGCTGTTAAAAGGGCATGTAGGTTTCTTTTTCTTTTAATCCATTCGTGGGACAGGGGTGTCACTGGCTAGCCAGTATTTATTGCCCATCCCTAGTTGCCTGAAGGCAGTTGAGAGTCAACCACATTGCTGTGGCTCTCGAGTCACAAGTAGGCCAGACCGGGTAAGGACGGCAGATTTCCTTCCCTAAAGGACATTAGTGAACCAGATGGGCTTTTCCAACAATCAACAATGATTTTGTAATCATCAGTAGTTTCTGAATTCCAGATTTTTTAAAAATCAAATCAAATTCCACCAACTGTTGTGGTGGGATTGGAACCTGGATCCCCAGAATATTTTGCATTTTAAGAACGTAACATAAGAAGTAGAAGCAGGAGTCGGCCATCTAGCCCTTCAAGCCTGCCCTGCCATTCAATAAGATCATGGCTGATCTGAAGTGGCTCAGTTCCACTTTCCTGCTTTCTCCCCATAATCCTTAATTCCCTTGCCTACCAAAAACCTATCTACCCGTGTCTTAAATATATTTAGTGAGGTAGCCTCCACCACTTCAACAGGCAGAGAATTCCAGAGATTCACCACCCTTTGAGTGAAGAAGTTCCTCCTCAACTCTGTTCTAAACTGCTCCCCCCTTACCTTGAGGCTGTGCCCTCTAGTCCTGTTGTCCTTTCTGAGCGGGAAGAATCTCTCTACCTCTACCCTATCCATCCCCTTCATTATCTTATACATCTCTATAAGATCCCCCCTCGTCCTTCTAAACTCCAACGAGTACAGACCCAGTCTATTTAGTTTCTCTTCATAGTCCAACCCCCTCATCTCCGGTATCAGCCTAGTGAACCTCCTCTGCACTCCCTCCAAGGCCAAAATATCCTTCCACAAGTGCGGCGGCCAAAACTGCACACAGTACTCCAGCTGCGGCCTCACCAGTGCCCTGTACAGTTGCAGCAAGACCTCCCTGCTTTTATATTCTATCCCCCTCGCTATAAAGGCCAGCATCCCATTCGCCTTCTTGATCACCTGCTGCACCTGCAGACTGGGTTTTTGCGACTCATGCACAAGGACCCCCAGGTCCCTCTGCACCGTAGCATGCTGCAGCTTTTCGCTCTTTAAATAGTAATCTCTCCTACTATTATTCCTGCCAAAATGGATAACCTCACACTTGCCAACATTGTACTCCATCTGCCAAGTCCTCGCCCACTTGCTCAGCCTATCTAGATCCCTCTGCAGACTTTCCACACCCTCCGCACAATTTGCTTTTCCACTCATCTTTGTGTCATCAGCAAATTTCGTCACCCTACACTCAGCCCCCTCCTCCAGATCATCTATATAAATGGTAAATAGCTGAGGCCCCAGCACCGATCCCTGTGGCACTCCACTAGTTACCAACCGCCAATCAGAATAGCACCCATTGATACCAACTCTCTGCCTCCTATTAGACACAGTAAAAAGCCTGACAACACCAGGTTTAAGTCCAACCGATTTGTTGACTTAAACCTGGTGTTGTCAGACTTTTTACTGTGTTTACCCCTGTCCAACGCCGGCATATCCACATCATCCTATTAGACAACCAATCCTCTATCCATGCTAACACCTTACCCCCAACTCCATGCCCCCTAACCTTCTGAAGCAACCTTTTGTGCAGCACCTTGGAAGGCCTAATACAGATGGGACATATACAACAAATGACAGAACCTTTAGGAGTACTGACAGACAGAGGGATCTGGGTGTACAGGTGAAAGTGGCAATACAGGTGGAGAAGGTAGTCAAGAAGCCATATGGCATGCTTGCCTTCATTGGCTGGGACATTGCTTTTAAAAATTGGCAAGTCATGTTGCAGCTATATAGAATCTTAGTTAGGCTGCATTTGGAATATAGTGTTCAGTTCTGGTCGCCACACTACCAGAAGGATGTGGAGACTTTGGAGAGGGTTCAGAAAAGATTTACCAGGATGTTGCCTGGTATGGAGGGCATTAGCTATGAGCAGATTTTCTGTTGAAAATCAGGAAATCTGTAGCAGAGAAATACTGTTGACAGGACCAAAAGATCCCGCCACTGGGAATAAAGATTCCATCCAGTGCGTCCAATTCTGGACATCACACTTTTGGAAGGGCATGAAGAGATAAGATGAGGTTTCAGGAAATGTGTTTTGGAATGGTTCCAGAAGTGGTGGATGAGAGACTTCAGTTAATGTGGAAAGACTGGAGAAGCTGCAATTAAGGAGAAGGTTAAAGGGAGATTTAATAGAGTGCTTCAAGATCATGATGATTTCAATAGGGTAGAAAACGAGAAACTGTTTCCAGTGCCAGAGGGTCAGTAACCAGATTTGAGGTAATTGTCAAAAGAACTACAGAGGTTAATAGGGAGTATGTTTTCTGCAGCAAGTTGTTTTAATCAGGAATATGGTGCCTAAGTGGATGGCAGAAGCAGATTAAATAATAATATCCAAAAGAATTTGCAAATTAATATTTGAAAAAAGCAAAATTTGTAGATCTGGGAGAAGAAGTGGGAATAACAGTGTCAGAGAGGAAGTTTAATGAGGACTTGTCTGTTGAGGTAGTAAGGGCAGAAATTAGAAATAGGAGAGGAGAGGTCACCCTGTTGGGAGTCTTTTATAGACCTCCAAAAAGTTCTAGAGAGGTTGAGGAAAGGATTGCAGAGACGATCCTGGTTAGGAGTGAACGTAATAGGGTAATTGTTATGGGGGATTTTAACTTTACTAACATTGATTGGAATTGTTATAGCTCTAGCTCGTTAGAGGGGTCAGTTTTTGTTCAGAGTGTGCAGGAAGGTTTTTTGACTCAATATGTAGATAGGCCAACTAGAGGTGAGGCTATATTGGACTTGGTGCTGGGAAATGAGCCGGACCAGGTGCTAGACTTGGAAGTTGGTGTGCTTTTTGGTGATAGTGACCACAATTCGGTTACGTTCACCTTAGTGATGGAAAGGGATAGGCATGAACCTCGGGTCAGTAGTTTTAGCTGGGGGAAGGGTAATTATGAGGCCATTAGGAGAGAATTAGGAAGCATTGATTGGACTAGGAGATTACAGGGACTAGGAACGTCTGAAATGTGGAGTTTTTTCAAGGAGCAGCTACTGTGGGTCTGTGATAGGTATGTCCCTGTCAGGCAAGGAGGAATTGGTAGGGCTAGGGAACCGTGGTGCACAAAAAAGTTGATTTGTTGGTTAGGAAGAAGAAGGAGGCCTATGTTCGGATGAGGCTTGAGGGCTCGGGTAGTGCAGTAGAAAGCTTTAGATTGGCTAGGAGGGAGTTGAAGAGGGAGTTAAGAAGGGCTAGAAGAGGGCATGAGATGACTTTGGCTGATAGGATTAAGGAGAATCCTAAGGCGTTCTATAGGTATGTCAAGAACAGAAGGTTGGTTAGGGCAAGATTAGGGCCAGTTACAGACAGTAGGGGGAAGTTGTGTGTGGAACCGGAAGAGATTGGAGAGGCATTGAACCATTATTTCTCTTCGGTGTTCACGCAGGACGATATGAATGTAGCTGAGGAGGTCACTGGGGTGAAGGGGTGTAAAATAGAAAGTATTGTAGTTGATACAGAGGATGTTTTGGATATTCTAGATGGGTTGAAAATAGATAAGTCCCCTGGTCCGGACGGGATTTACCCTAGGATTCTATGGGAGGCAAGAGAGGTGATTGCAGAGCCACTGGCTCTGATCTTCAGGTCGTCGTTGGTCTCTGGTATAGTACCGGAAGATTGGAGGACAGCGAATGTTGTCCCATTGTTTAAGAAGGGGAGCAGAGACTTCCCTGGGAATTACAGACCAGTGAGTCTTACTTCTGTAGTGGGCAAGGTTTTAGAAAGAATTATTAGGGATAGGATTTATAGTTATTTGGAGAGTAATGAATTGATTAGAGATAGTCAGCATGGTTTTGTAGCGGGAAGGTCGTGCCTTACTAACCTTATTGAGTTCTTTGAGAAGGTGACCAAAGAGGTGGATAGGGGTAAGGCAGTAGATGTGGTATATATGGATTTTAGTAAGGCGTTTGATAAGGTTCACCATGGTATGCTTCTGCAGAAAATGCAGATGTATGGGATTGGTGGTAATTTAGGTACTTGGATCAGGAATTGGTTAGCAGATAGGAGACAGAGGGTGGTGGTTGATGGTAATTATTCATCATGGAGTGCGGTTACGAGTGGTGTGCCTCAGGGATCTGTTTTGGGGCCACTGCTGTTTGTAATCTTTATTAATGATCTGGATGAGGGTATAGTTGGGTGGATTAGTAAGTTTGCTGATGACACCAAAGTCGGAGGTGTGGTAGATTGTGAGGAAGGGTGTCGAAGTTTGCAGGGTGACTTGGACAGGTTGCAGAGCTGGGCCGCGAGGTGGCGGATGGAGTTTAATGCGGAGAAGTGTGAGGTAATCCATTTCGGTAGGAATAACAGATGTGTTGAGTATAGGGCTAACGGGAGGACTTTGAATAGAGTGGAGGAGCAGAGGGATCTAGGTGTATGTGTACATAGATCCCTGAAAGTTGGGAATCAAGTAGATAAGGTTGTTAAGAAGGCGTACGGTGTCTTGGCGTTTATTGGTAGGGGGATTGAATTTAGGAGTCGCAGCGTCATGTTGCAACTGTACACAACTCTGGTGCAGCCGCACTTGGAGTACTGTGTGCAGTTCTGGTCCCCACATTACAGGAAGGATGTGGAGGCTTTGGAGAGGGTGCAGAGGAGGTTTACCAGGATGTTGCCTGGTATGCAGGGGAGGTCCTATGAGGAGAGACTGAGGGATTTGGGGTTGTTTTCACTGGAAAGAAGGCGGCTAAGAGGGGATCTTATAGAAACATATAAGATGATTAGAGGTTTAGATAGGGTGGATGGTGATAGCCTGTTTCCTCGGATGGAGAAATCTAGCACGAGGGGGCATGGCTTTAAATTAAGGGGGGGTAGTTATAGGACGGATGTCAGGGGCAGGTTCTTTACCCAGAGGGTGGTGAGGGACTGGAATGCCCTGCCTGCTGCAGTTGTAAATGCGCCTAGTTTGGGGGCGTTTAAGAGATTGGTGGATAGGTTTATGGACGAAAAGGGATTGGTTTAGATTAGTGGGTCAATGTTTTTTTTTTAAAAATAAGACTGGTCGGCGCAACATTGTGGGCCGAAGGGCCTGTTCCGCGCTGTAATGTTCTATGTTCTATGTTCTATGTTCTAATTGGATAGTTCTTTCAAAAAGCTAGTAAATGAGTAATGGGTGAAAAGCTTCCTACTCTATGATGTGTTTCTATAACATCTTCCAACCTGTGATTTATCCTAGCAGTCTTGGAGCATATAAAAATTATGAAGGCTACAGACTGTAACTGAGGCAATGTCACTTTTGTAAGAGTGATAAAGGTATCTATTGGTACAAACAATATCACAAAAGGATTCAAAACTAGAACATTTCATAAAGATAGCAGTTTTTGAGGAGCTGTTGGATTTCTACAAGAGTCTGTTTTCCTAATCTAAACAGGGCTTCTTGTCTACATGTAACTGGAATGCTCTTCAAAGATTTTAATTTAATTACCCAGCAGAAATCTTGCATTTGATTCAGCCAATTGTTATTCTCCACGCAACTTTATTTCCCACTGGAGTTACCTTATTTATCTGTTGAGGTATCTCTATCAAAAGGAGTCTATATGTTGGATGAAGTGAGTCCAGATGAATGCGTGATTGTAGATCTCTCAAACTGTGACTCCTCTCTTTGCCTAAGGATTGCTTTTGCAGCCAAAAGCTTGAGCAAGTTTCTCCTGAATTTCACTCCGATGAATGCATATAATATTGGGTTAAGGCAACTGTGCAGGAATCCCAAGGTTTGTGTTGCAGACAGAGCTCTGTCAATTTCATTCTGCTTGTCACAAGTCTCATTAATGAACCCGCTTCTCATCAGTGTGTCGATGAACACAGAAATATTGTTTGGGAGCCAACAAATGAGAAAAGCCAGCACCACTGCTATGATCACCTTCATGGCTTTCTGCTTCTGGAATCCCTTCGTCTGCCACAGTTTCCAGATCGTCGCACTGTAGCAGAAGACCATGACAGCCAGCGGGACGAGGAACCCAATAAAGTGCCGCAAAAACCTGGTGGTTACTCTCCATGTTTCAGCTGATTTGCCATCAAGTACCTCATAACAGATCGTTCTGCTGACACCATCAGGTGGAACATATTCACCCTTGTACAGAATAGGCAAAGACAGAACAATAGCCAGCACCCAAACAGCAGCACAGAACCATTTGATTCGAAATGGTCTCTTCTGTGTTTGGATCTCTGTGGAGTAGACAATAGACTGATAGCGTTCGATACTGATACAAGCCAGGATGAGAATTCCACTATAGAAGTTAACTTCCTGTAACAAGCTGATGATCTTGCACATGGCATCACCAAACACCCAGCCAGATATGGCATCCACTGCCCAAAAGGGAAAGGTCATAGCATAAAGAAGATCAGCTATTGCCAGATGAAGCAGGCAGATATCTGTGGACGATTCTGAGCGTCGATTGTAAGTTAATACAATTATTACGACCGTATTTCCTGCTATAGCAAGGAAACAAGTTAGGCTATTGATAATAGCAATGCTAATATTGACCAAAACTCCATTAATTAATGGAATGCAGGGGATCACATCTGTGCTGAAAGTGTAGTTTTCCAAATCGGTGTAATTTTCAAAATACTCACTAAAGTTTTCAGGGGTTATTTTTATTGACGTCATATTCTGAAATAAAAATAAAGTAAATCAGTAAATGAGAAAAAAGCCAAGCCAAGATAGCAGATTTGTTCTGTTACTATACTGCTAGTGCATTCAACATTAAGGGAACTTTAATAATGAAATATTTCAGAAGCATATGCTTTTTTATGATGACCACATAGGTACCTATGATGATTGCATACAGATCTGCAGTCAGTAACAGCATGGTTTCCTTTATTACTCTCCTCAAGGCAATGTTTGTTACTCAATCCTGGTTCTTCAATAGCATCTCATTCCCACAACCTCAACCATTGAGAAGAACAAGGAAGTAAGCACATGACACCAGCATCATCTGTGAGTTTACCTAAGAGTAACTGTCTTAACCTGATTTGGAATGATATCACCTTTCCTTCCGCCATCAATGTTCTGTGGTCATCATTGATCAGGAACTTAGCATGACCAGGCACATAAATATAACATAGATTATTTATTGTCAGTTAGGACCAATGGATAGCTTTGCCTTTGGGTCATTAGGAACGTAGGAATTAGGAGCAGCGGTAGCAATTTGGGCCTTCGAGCGTGTTGTGCCATTGATCATGTAAGATCTCCTGGTCTCAACTCTACTTTCCTCTTTGTTCCCCATTACCATTTATATATGAACATAAATCTTTCTTAAATCTGTTGATTGATTCTGCACTATGGGGCAGTGAGCTACACACATTCATAATCCTCTGAGAGAAGTAGTTTCCTCTTATCTCAGTTTTGAACCGACCACTTCTCACTCGATATCTACGATCTCTTGCTTTAGACTGTCCCAAAAGGGGAAACATCTGTTCAACGTCCACATTTTCAATTCCCTATAGAATTTCATATATTTTGATCAGATTCTCCCTCATTCTTCTGAACTTCAGCGAGTACAGGCCCAAGTTATTCAATCGTTCCTCCCTGGAATCAACCTGGTGAATCTTCTCTGAATTGTCTCCAGTGCCACCACATCCTTCCGCAAGTAAGGAGACCAAATCTGGAAACAATACTCCAGGTGTGGTCTCACCAACATCTTATACAATTGTAACAACACTTATTTACTTTTAAAATCCAGTCCTTTTGCAACAAATGCCAAGATTTCATTTGCCTTTCTTGTTATATGCTGCACCTACATATCCACTTCCTGCGATTCATGCGAAAGGACACGCAGATCCATCTGCATTGATGCACTTTGAATCTGTTTCTCATTTAAATAATAATTTGCCAATTTATTTTTTTCGGCCAAAATAGATAACTGCACTTACCCACATTAAACCCCATCTGCCAGATCCTGTCCCATTCTCCTAGCTATCAATATCCACCTGTAAATTCTTTATTTCCTATCACTCTTAGCATAGCCAGCTTTCCCATCTATTTTAGTATCATCCGTGAATGTTGTGTTATGCTCTTCCTGCCAGCAGTGTGCTTATAAAGGTTGGAAACAGTCAAAGTCTAAGAACTGAACCCTGCACCGCCCCACTAGTTACAGTTCAAAGTCCAGAGAAGGACCCATTTATTCCAACCCTCTGCTTTCTGTCAGTCAGCCAATCCTCTATCCAATTCAGTATTCTACCTCCAACCCCCTGGGATCTAACCTTCTGGGTCAGTCTTTTATGTGACACTTTGTCAAACACCTTCTGGAAGTCCAGATATACCATATCCACAGGATCCTCATAATCCATCTTGCTGGTTACATTCTCAAAGAATTCCAGCAAGTTTATCAAACACGACTTGCCCGAAAACCATGCTGGCATTGGTGAACTGAGCTTTGTCTTTCCAACTATTCAATTATCTACTTCTTCATAATTGACTCCAGCAACATACCCATCACAGAGCTCAGACTAACTGGTCCACTTTTTGCCTTTCTCCTTTTTTGAATAAATGTGTTTCCAATCCACTGATACCTTTCCAGAATCCTGGGAATTTTGGAATATCATAACTAATGCATCCACTATCTCTGCTGTCACCTCCTTTAATACCTTAGGAAGCTGGCCAGCAGGCCCTGGGCACTTTCCTATCTATAATTCCATCAGTTTACTTAATACCATCTCCCTAATTATAGCAATTTCACCAAGTTCCTTTGTGGTAACTGCAGTTTTTGGAAAAAGAATTATTATATTCCACTATGAAAACAGAGACAAACTATTAGTTTAGTGCCTCTACCATTTCTGAGATTCCCATTATTACCTCACCACTATCGTTCACTAAAAGGACAAAATTTACTTCACTAATCTCTTTTTTATTAAGTTGTGTGTTCAAACCTCATTTCAAAGATTAGAAAACATAGTTCTAACCTCACATTCCAGCACAGTACTGCGCAGTGATGAATTACGGGAGATGCCAGGGGCGATTCTCCCAAAAAAGTTCAAAGTGCTGAACTGGCAGAAAAATGGAGTAATTTACGATAGTTCTTGGAATGGGAGTTCAGATCAGATCTCCCACACTCTGTGCAAAGGTCAATGCAAAGGTCACAATCATGGAAATCATTGAAAGCTCTGGGGGGCAGAGCCTATTCATGCTAAGTCTGACAGTTCTGGAACTCTGCGCGCGTTCAATGGCACCAATCTGTCAGCCTGCCGTTTGCTGGTCAGCTCCATCACTGGCCAGCCCGGGACCGCTGCAATGCTGCCTCTCCAACCCCGCCCCTCCTCCCCACCCCACAGCCCAATTACAGCACACACAAGCATTCCCGGGCCAGCCCCAACACCCCTCCCCTCCATCCCGGAGCACCCCGATTTCCAGCAAACCCCCCTCCCCACCCTGACAAATCCCTCTCCCCCTGGGAGGCAGACTGCCCCCCACCGCAGACCACCAAACCCCCCAGCCCACCCCGACCACTGGCCTCCCTCCAGCCCCAACTTATCCCCATGCAGAGTGACAGTGGGATCCCCAGTATTTCACCCCCTAAGCCCAACCCACAATAGGCCCTACCCCCAGGTCCCTACCCCAGGCCCAGCCCCATTGGCACTGCCCCTTAGACCCCACACCCTTGGCACTGCCTGATGCCTGCTGGGCAGTGCCAAGGTTCCCCCTGGGCATGGACACTTTGTCTCTTGGGCAGTGCCAGGGGGCACAGGCTGGCACTGCCAGGGTGTCCATGTCTAGGGGGACATCGTCCCTGCACCACCTGACCCCTGGGTGTGGTCCTGATTGCCCCTCTTCACTGCAGCAGGGTCTCTCGCACATTCCCCAAAAGTGGGAAGCTACTCTAAATCCTGCCAGAGTGAAATACTCCTGGCGGGGTGGGAAATGCTATCGGGCCTGAAGAATTCAGTCCTGGACGCGATATTCACATTTAAATTACAATACAGATAAATTCAAATTACTTACTTGGTCTTCCCGCTGGTTTCCAGCGTCGTCTCGACCACACCTGCTGTCCAGCGGTGGGAGATGCACATTTGCCTGGAATGCATGCATGAATCCCATGAACCAGTGCACGCGCGCATCTCTCAACCCAACACACCAGAAAATTAGTGGGTTGCACTGGGAGAATAGCCCCCGCCATCTTTCAAATGAGACTGGCAACATTTTCTCCCTATCTATTCTATCCAGCCCCCTCACAATTTTAAACATCTCTATCAAATCTCCTCTTAGCCTTTTCTTCTCTAAGGAGAACAGTCCCAAGTCTCCAATCTATCCCCATAGCTGTTGCTCATCCCTGGATCCATTCCTGTAATGCTGTTCTGTATTCTCTCCAATGTATTCACATCCTCCCTTTAATAAGGCACCCAGAACTGAACATAATACTCCAGCTGAGGTCTAAATAATAGAAAGGCAAAATACTGAGGGTGCTGAAATCTGAAGCAAAAATAGAAAATCTGGAGAAACTCAGCAGGCCTGTCAGCATCCTGGAGAGAGAATAGAGCTGATGTTTCAAGTCTGGATGTCATCCAGTTTCTCCAGCATTTTATGTTTTTGTTTGAGGCTTAACTAATATCTTCTATAAGTTGAGCATAGCCTTCTTGCTCTTGTATTCAGTGCCCCTATTAATAAAGTCCAGAATACTATATACTTTATCCACTGTTCCTTCCATTTGTCCCACCAACTTCAGTGATCTATCTACTTATACACCCAGGTCCTTCTGCCCCTGCACCCCTTTAAGAATTTCCTTGTCGATAAAACTCAAAAGTGTTCAGCTCCTTCCCAGATGTTTTTCCTCCACTTCCCGGTCTTGGGCCGGGAATTCCTAGATATCGGTGGGGATTTAGCACTTTTTCAGGAAGCTTTGCAGATATCCTTAAGCATTTTCTCTGCCTTCCTGCAGTTTGCTTACTTTGTTGAAACTCCAGGTAGAACATTTATTTTGGGACTCTCCTGTCATTTGCTTGCCTAATCAATCACTTGCTGTATCAGCATACAAACTTGTCCTGATTCATGTATCAGGACACCCAAATCCCTCTGTATCTCAGAGTTCTGCAATCTCTCTCCATTTAAACAATATACTGCTGTTCTACTGTTCCTGCCGAAGTGGACAAATTCACACTTTCCCATGTCACACTCCATCTGTCACTATATGGTGAAGAGAGTGAATGTTTAACATGGAACAGGACAGTGAACAAGTTGACTACTTTGTCCTGGGAGGTGTTGAGCTTCATGAATATTGTTGGAGCTGCATCCATCCAGGCAAGTGGACAGTATTCTATAACTCTCTTAACTTGTGCGTTGTCAATAATGGGCAGGCTTTGGGAGTTAGGAAGTGGGTTACTCTTCACAGGATTCCCAGCCCTGACCTCTTCTTGTAGCCTCAGTATTTCTATGGTTAATCCAGTGAAGTTTCTTGTCAATGGCAGCACCAAGGATGTTGGTGGCAGGGTGGGTCTGGAGGAATTCAGTAATAGTAAAGACATTGAATCTTGTATACTTCTATCAAATCTTCTCCCAACCTCCTTTGCTTCAAAGAGAAAAACTCAAACTTTCCAAACCTAACTGTATAACTAAAATTCTCCATTCCTGGAATCATTCTTCTCTGCACCCTCTCAAGGACCTCACACCCTTCCTAAAATGTGGTGACCAGAACTGGCATAGCACTCCAGTTGGAGCCTACCCAAAGCTTTATAAGAATTCAGTGTCATCTCCCTGCTTTTGTACTCGACACCTCTATTTAAAAAGCATTTGACGCAAGTGCTTTGCTGACTCCTGTCTCAATATGTCCTGAAAGTTTTAAGGAGCTATGCACATTCACCCCCAGGTCCCTCTCTACCTGCATACCTTTTAAATCCTTATTTATCTCTCTCCATCCCTTCTACCAACCTGCATCACTTCTCTATATAAAATCCTATCTGTCATAATGTCCCCTACTACCCAGGTACCTCTTTACCATGATTTAATAAATTTCCTCAATTCTTTACCTGCTTGCCCCTTACCTCTTCACAACTTCCTCTGTAGGTGGACAGCTTCCAGGCGCTGCAATTTTGACCTGCTGGAACCACCAACCTTTTGAGTTCTCCCCATCCTGTGGGTACAGTTTGCCCCCTCAGGGAGTTAATGTCTATCTGTTTCAAAATGTCATCTTACATCTGGTGCCGACATACCTTGTTGAGCAAAAAAATGTTTTACAAAACCAATTCAATTAAATTACGTACTTTCTCAACGAATGCACAATGTTTCCTATCTGTCTGTAAGTTGATAAAATGATTTCCTCAACTATTTAACTTACCAGACTCAAGCAGGAGGACAACTCAGGAGTTCTATGATGTTTGATGACATGAACACAGAGTAATATTTCCACAGAGTGAAAGGACTAGCCAATGTGTGTTGTAGAACAAGTGGGTGTTTTGTGAAGTAAAAGGAGTTTTGCAATGCATTACATATCTCAAAATCAAAATGCAGAATCGTTATCAGAAGCAATCAAAGTTCCCTGAACTGAACGTAGATTCCTGTAACTGACAATTTGCAAATAGTACTAACATTTGTACTATTAACATAAGACTGAAATGTTACAATTCGATTTGAAGCTTAGGGCCCCGTTTTACCATTTTCATTCTAAGTGCTGGAAAGACTTGAAACTGGGAGTGTTTCAGATCTGACTTTTGGCCTGTTCTGAGGCACCCCCGTACACACTCTGGCTGCAAAAATATCTGTGGTTCTGAACCTCACTGCAGAAGTCCGTGCTTAATGTGCCCAAAATCCTGCAGCTCCATTCGGACCTTCCAACTATATATGCACAAAAAAAAGATAGAATGCTGCTCCCCTGCCACATCCCTCCCATGCCGGATACTGCCTCCCCCTGACTTCCACGGGTATTCCCCTCCCCCAACATTGTTGATCCCTTTATCGCCCCCCCAGCCCCCCTGCTCCTCACCACCCAGACAGGTCGCAGCCTCCTTCCCTGCCACCGATCTCAGACAGAGTGGCAGCGGCCTTCCCCTCCCCCTCAGCAATCTCAGGCATAATTTATTTCATGGTTCCTTCTGTCCCCACAGGAGAACATAGAACACTACAGCACAAACAGGCCCTTCGGCCCACGAGTTGCGCCGATCACATCAACACCTACCAACCTACAGACCTATCTATAACCCTCAATCTCATTAAACCCCATATACTCATCCAGAAGTCTTTTAAAAGACCCCAGCGAGTTCGCCTCCACCACCACTGACGGCAGCCGATTCCATTCACTCACCACCCTCTGAGTGAAAAACTTACCCCTAACATCACTTCTGAACTTCCCTCCCTGCACCTTAAATCTGTGTCCTCTCGTAGCAACCATTTCAACCCGGGGAAATAGCCTCTGAGAGTCCACCCTATCTATTCCTCTCAACATTTTGTAAACTTCTATCAGGTCGCCTCTCAACCTTCGTCTCTCCAGGGAAAAGAGTCCCAGTTCCCTCAACCTAACTTCATAAGGCATGCCTCCCAGTCCAGGCAACATCCTTGTAAATCTCCTCTGTACCCTCTCAATAGCTTCTACATCTTTCCTATAGTGAGGCGACCAGAACTGCGCACAGTACTCTAAATGAGGCCTGACAAGGGTCTTATAAAGTTGCAGCATTACCTCCCGACTCCTAAACTCAATCCCTCGATTAATGAAGGCCAGTACACCATACGCCTTCTTGACCACCTCCTCCACCTGCGAGGCCGATTTAAGAGTCCTGTGGACCCGGACCCCAAGATCCTTCTGCTCTTCAACACTACTCAGACTTCTGCCCTTGATAGTGTACTCGTTCATCCCGTTGGTTCTGCCAAAATGGACGACTACACATTTATCTGCGTTGAAGTCCATCTGCCACTTCTCCGCCCAGTCCTGCATCCTATCTATGTCCTGCTGCAACTTTTGCCATCCTTCCAGACCATCCACAACACCACCGACCTTAGTGTCATCAGCGAACTTACTTACCCATCCCTCCACTTCCTCATCCAGGTCATTTATGAAAATGACAAACAACAAGGGTCCCAGAACAGATCCTTGAGGCACTCCGCTGGTGACTGACCTCCATTCAGAAAAAGCCCCATCCACAACCACTCTCTGCCTTCTGCAGGCAAGCCAGTTCTGAATCCACACAGCCAAAGGCCCTTGGATCCCATGCCCTCTCACCTTCTCAAGAAGTCTTGCATGGGGGACCTTATCAAACGCCTTGCTGAAGTCCATGTACACTACGTCCATGGCACTTCCTTCGTCAATGTGTTCAGTCACATTATCGAAGAACTCAACTAGGCTTGTAAGGCACGACCTGCCCTTGACAAATCCATGCTGACTATTCCTGATCATGTCAAACCTCTCCAAATGTTCGTAAATCTTGTCCCTCAGAAGCCTCTCCATCAGCTTACCAACCACTGAGGTCAGACTCACCGGTCATAGACCGACCATAACACCCGAGAGAAAGAGCGAAGACAGGGGTTGGTGAGCCAGACCTCCGGGTCCTCATCCACTTTGAGGAGTGGATGCTGGAGCTGTCCAGGGAAGGGGAGATGCGGGCTGTCAACAACAGCATGGTCTGGCTGCAGTCAAGAAATGAGCACCTGTCAATCCTCCACTCAGCTTGAGGCAATTTCTAGGGGGCATGGGTTTTGGGTGCAAGGGGCATGGTTTAAAGGAGATGTACGAGGCATGTTTATGTACACAGAAAGGGTGTGGATGCCTGGAACTGCTAGGGAAGATCGTAGAGACAGATATGAGAGTGACTTTTAAGGGGCGTCTTCACAGCACTGCTCGCCTCATGTCCAACTTTACCAAGTTTTTGCACCGAAAAGTGGGCAAAACACGATGGTAAAATCATCCTCTGTGTGCCTGCAATGTGTTGAACTCAAGTCAGTAGTCGGCTAGGAGAGCAGGTTCCTGAAAATTTGGCAGATCAGCTGATAGTGCATTTGTGCAATGTTATTACCTCCTGCAGTGATGCTATTTCATTGCAACAGATCCCTCTGCATTTTGGAACTCAACATTTAGATAATAAGATTCCTTCTTATCTTCTTATCTTGAGAGATATGATTAGAGTATTATCATACAACGTGGTTATTTTCTCCTTCTGCTTTCTGCTATAAACCAGCCTCTAGTAAGATAACAAAGCTGCCCTTGTTTTCATTCTGGTGCAGATATAAAATGTTTGTGTGACCATAAATCTCTGCCTCTCATGGTCCTCAGCAGAGACCATCCCTATGTTCCAGAACCTGAAGTCAACTGTAACTGTTGAGAGCCAGGTGCATCTCAGGATTCCCGAGAAGACGCTTTTGAGTATCCTAGATGCATTTGGTTACGGCCAGAAGACAAAATATTTCTTTAACTTTTAACAAGCCTTATGTCTTCAGAAGGGCGGTGAACTCAAATAGGCTAAATTTGGGAGTCAAGTCACCAGATCGGAATTTGCAGTTGCAATTCAATTGAAACAATAATTTTTGATTCCTGGATTTTGGGGTTTCAATCAGTGCAGCTGGTTTGACATTCAACTACATGATACAGAAAAATTAAGTGAGTGAGCAAATGGGTATAATTTAAGAAAAAGTAAGGTTGTCTGTGTTGGTAGGAAAATGAGAAGGAATCTTATTATCTAAATATTGAGTTCCAAAATGCAGAGGGATCTGGATGTTCTTCACCCAGAGCGTAGTGAATGTGTGGAATTCACTACCACAGAATCTAACAGAGGTCAAGATGTTATCTTATTTCAAGAAGAAATTAGATATAGCTCTTGGGGATAAAGGGATCAAGGAATAGGGGTGGAATGAGGGATCAGGATATTGAATTCAATGAACAATCATGATCAAAATGAAGATCGGCAGGCCGAATGGCCTATTCCTGCTTCTTGTTTCTATGTTTCTACTGTACAATTCCAACATTACATCCTTACTTTTATATTCTATATCTCTGCCAATGAAGGAGAGCATTCCATATGCTTTCTTCCTTCATGGAAGAGGTTGTGCTGTTATAAAGGTTGCATGAACAAACAGTGGAGTTAGTTCTCCATGTATCTGCAGTAATTTTCTACTATTTTTCTGGGGCTCATGATGGAGAAGATAAAGCTTAACTGGAGCACTGTCAACAGATTGGTTGGTGCCAAAACAGGCCTATATTATTTACTGGATAAATATAAGAGTATGTTAAACAGACAATTAGCTCACTGAGGGGTATTCAAGTGATACTCATTAGAAGTAGGTTTGAGCCCAGACTCTCTGTCTGGATGAATGGATGGGCTGAAAACCCAGAGAGTACAATTTCTGCTGGTGAATTTCTGAATTCCAATCTTACCGGCTCTTCACCAGTGGAGTGGCATGAAATATGCAACTGGACCACATTCATATAATTTATTAGCATGTCATTAGCGAGCACCCTCTCTCCAAACTGCCCTCGTCACCAGATTTTAGGCAAACCCTAGAGTGACGGTGTCGTTTCCAACAGGCTCACCTCAATCTGAGCATTTTGTGGTGTCTCCCCAGTCATAAAACTACATATAGCCCCCAGGGAGAGAGGGGCATGGTCAGGCTGTGACATGGCAATGCCTCCTAGTGTTGTCCCTTGGCACAAGTTGACACTGCCAGGTTGGCACAGTGCCAATTTTGTAGTGCCAACCTATGCCAAGGGGCAGGCCCAGAGGGAGCCTTATGGGAGGGAGGCAATTCATTTAGATGTGGTGGGGGGGCTTTTCTGGGGGTAGATGGAGGAGTGGGATGTTGGTGATGGCTGTTGAAGGGGGGAGTGGAGATGATTGTGGACTCATACTATAGCAGAGGTTTGGGGGAGAAAGGGTTGAAGATTGGGGGAGGTGGTAGAGAAGTGTGAACTGCCATAGGGGGTGGGGAGGAAGACTCTGAGACCTTCATGGTGGGCTGAGGAGTGATTTACTCAAGTTCTGATTGAGGTACCTTTGAGAAATGGTGCCCAATCTCTGAACAGTGAGGTTTGCTGGCACATTGAAGTCGACCCCCACCACATCTCACCCCCACCTCCCACCCCCCCCCCCCCCCCCACCTCTCCTCCCCACTTCTATGATAGCATGAAACACACCCCCTTTTTTTGCCAGAACATCATAGGATCTGGAGAGAAAACTGACCTTTTTGTCTGGAAGTCTTTTTCACTATAAAATATTGCCTTTTGGAATAACATCTGCACCAGCCCTATTCCAAAGATCAATGGATCAGATTTGAAGTGATCTCTCTTGCGTACAATGTTCCCTCGATGATATTCAAATTGCAGGGTCCAATGAGCAGAAGCATTTTGCTCAAGCCACTCAGGAGGGTTTAAACTAGTTTGGCGAAGGGAGGTGGGACCCAAAGCAGTAGGGAAACAGAAGAGAAGGTTGAGGAAAGCACAGAAGTTAAAGAGAGCACATTAAGTAGTGAAGGCAGTGACAATAATCCTAGTACCAGACAGATCAGGCAAAAGCAAGACAGAGAGCAAGGAAAGTCCAGATTAAACTGCATTTATTTCAATGCAAGAGGCCTGACAGGCAAGGCAGATGAACTCAGAGCATGGATGGGTACATGGGACTGGGATATTATAGCAATTACTGAAACATGACTAAGAGAAGGACAAGACTGGCAGCTCAATATTCCAGGGTACAGATGCTATAGTAAAGATAGAACAGGAGGTAAAAGAGGAGGGAGAGTTGCATTTTTTAATTAGGGAAACCATCACAACGGTACTGAGAGGGGATATATCCAAGGGTTCGCCCACTGAGCCTATGTGGTTAGAACTGAGAAATAAGATGGGGGAAATCACTCAGATAGGGTTGTACTACAGGCCCCCAAATAGTCATGGGAAATTGAGGAGCAAATATGTAAGGAGATTACAGATAGCTCCAAAAAAATAGGGTGGTAATAGTTGGAGATTTTAACTTTCCCAACATTGACTGGAACAGCCATAGTATTAGAGGGTTGGATGGAGAGAAATTTGTTGAGTGTATTTAGGAGGAATTTCTCATTCACTATGTGGATGGCCTGACTAGACAGGGGACAAAACCTGACCTCCTCTTGGGTAATAAGGAAGGGCAGGTGACAGAAGTGTTAGTGAGGGATCACTTTGGGACCAGTGACCATAATTCCATTAGTTTTAAGATAGCTATGGAGAATGATAGGTCTGGCCCAAAAGTTAAAATTCTAATTGGAGCAAGGCCAATTTTGATGGTGAGCCTCACATCTGTAGTGGGTAAGTTGTCGGAAGGTATTTTGTGAGACAGGATCTACAGGCATTTAGAGACGCAAGGACTGATTAGGAACAGTCAGCATGGCTTTGTGAGTGGAAAATCATGTCTCGCAAATTTGATTGAGTTTTTTGAAGGCGTAACCAAGAAGGTAGATGAGGACAGTGCAGTTGATGTTGTCAATATGGACTTTAGCAAGGCCTTTGACAGGGTACCGCATGGGAGGTTATTGCATAAGAGTAAAGTTCATGGGATCCAGGGTGAGGTAATTGGCTTGATGATAGAAGGTGGTTGTAGAGGGTTGTTTTTCAAACTGAAGGCTTGTGACCTGTGATGTGCCTTAGTGATTGGTGCTGAGTCCACTATTATTTGTCATTTATATTAATGATTTGGATGAGAATATTGGAGGCATGGTTAGCAAGTTTGCAGATGACACCAAGATTGGTGGCATAGTAGACAGTGAAGAAGTCTCTCTAGGATTGCAACGGGATCTTGATCAATTGGGCCTGTGGTCTGACAAATGGCAGATGGAGTTTAATTTAGATAAATGTGAGGTGATGCATTTTGGTCGATTGAACTAAGACAGGACTTATTCACTTAATGGTAGGACTTTAGGGAGAGTTACAGAACAAAAAGATCATAAGAACATAAGAACATAAGAAATAGGAGCAGGAGTAGGCCATCTAGCCCTTCGAGCCTGCCCCGCCATTCAATAAGATCATGGCTGATCTGTCGTGGCTCAGTTCCACAATCCCGCCCGCTCCCCATAACCCTTAATCCCCTCGCTTATCAAAAACCCATCAACCCACATCTTAAAAATATTTAGTGAGGCAGCCTCCACCACCTCAATGGGCAGAGAATTCCAGAGATTCACCACCCTTTGAGTGAAGAAGTTCCTCCTCAACTCTGTTCTAAACCGCCCCCCCCCCCCTTTATCTTGAGGCTGTGCCCCCTAGTCCTACTGTCCTTTCTGAGCGGGAAGAGCCTCTCCACCTCTATCCTATCCATGCCATTCATCATCTTATACGTCTCAATGAGATCTCCCCTCATTCTTCTAAACTCTAACGAGTACAAGCCTAGTTTATTCAGCCTCTCCTCATAGCTCAACCCCCTCAACTCCGGTATCAGCCTAGTAAACCTCCTCTGCACTCCCTCCAAGGCCAAAATATCCTTGCGTAAGTACGGTGACCAAAACTGCACACAGTACTCCAGCTGCGGCCTCACCAATGCCCTATAAGATCGAGGGGTACATGTTCATAGCTCCTTGAAAGTGAAGTCACAGGTGGACAGAGTGATGAAGAAGGCACTTGGCGTGCTTTGTTTCATTGGTCAGGACAGTCGGGATGTCTTGCTAAAGTTGTACAAGACATTAGTAAGGCCACACTTGGAATACTGTGTACCATTCTGGTCACCCTATTATAGAAAGGATATTATTAAACTAGAAAGAGTGCAGAAAAGATTTACTAGGACGCTATTGGGACTTGATGGTTTGAGTTATAAGGAGAGGCTGGATAGACTGGGACTTTTTTCTCTGGAGCGTAGGAGGCTTAGGGGTGATCTTATAGAGGTCTATAAAATAATGAGGGACATAAATCAACTAGACAGTCAATATCTTTTCCCAAAGGTAGGGGAGTCTAAAATGAGAGGGCATAGGCTTAAGGTGAGAGATACAGAAGAGTGTCAATGTTTTCAGACAGAGGATGGTGAGTGTCTGGAACAAGCTGCCAGAGGTAGTAGTAGAGGCAGGTGCAATTTTGTCTTTTAAAAAACATTTAGATGGTTCCATGGATAAAATGGGTATAGAGGGATATGGGTCAAACATAGGCAATTTGGACTAACTTAACGGTTAGAAAAGGGCCAGCATGGACAAGTTGGGCCGAAGGGCCTGTTTCCATGCTGTAAACCTCTATGACTCTATGACATTTGAATAACTTAGAAACAACACTGGAAAGTCTTCAATGACATGGTCTGTGTATCAAGAATGAAAAGTGTGACTTTTTCCAGATGTCAGTCCAGTATTTGTGTCATGTTATTTATTGATAGTAAAGTCCTACATCAAGCACCTAAAATGGTGACACAACTTTAGAAGCACCAATTCTAATGAATGTGATCTAAGATTAGTGAATTATAATGGCAAATTTGTTCCTGGCTACACTAGTCATGACTCTGACCTGACAAAGGGGCAAACCCCGAAAGCTAGTGGTGTTAACTACCAAATAAACCTGTTGGACTTTAACCTGGTGTTGTGAGACTTCTTACTATATTAGTCACGCCGTTGCATAATTTACAATTTGTGAAAGAATCATGAGACTGAACAACAGAATGTGAGAAAGTATACAAGGATGTATGATGGGGACGCACGGTGGCACATTGGTTAGCACTGCTGCCTCACAGCACAGGGACCCAGGTTCAATTTTGGTCCTAGATGGCCGTTTATGTAAAGTTTGCACGTTCTCTCCCTGTCTGCATGGGTTTCCTCTGGGTGCTCCTGTTTCCTCCCATAGTCCAAAGATGTGCAGGCTGTGTTGATTAGCTGTGCTAAGTTGCCCCTTAGAGTCCCACTATGTGTAGGTTAATGAGATTAGCAGAATAAATATGTGGGTTTACAGGATAAGATGCTACATTGGAGAGTTGGTGCAGAGTCGATGGGCTGAATGGCCTCCTTCTACGCTGTAGGGGTTCTATCATGCTACGTCAATGATGCTTTGCAGAAGTCTGAAGTATTGATCCACTTCAATCCGAAGTGACACATCATCTGATGGAGTGGGGGCAGCAGTTTCACATATTATGCCTTTGGGGGAAGAACGACCAATAGTTTTTGCTTTGCATGTTCTAACTAATGTTGAATTGAACTCTGCTTGTTTTATGGAAGAAACTTGAACAAAGGATTACTGTTTAAAAATAAGGGATCTCCCTATTAAAACAGAGATGAAGATTTTCCTTCTCTTAGAAGGTTGTGAAACTAGAATTTTGTTCCTCAAAATGTGATGAGGCAGAGTCTTTAAATATCCTTCAGGCCGTTCGAGATAAATTATTGATAAGTGTGATGTTAGTGTACCTTGAAGAGTTTTTTTTTAAATCATGTTCCCTGCAGCTCTCCCAGCCTCAGCTCTTATTGTTGCCGGGCTGTCTATACAAGCCCTTTTATTGCTCCTTCAGTGGCTTAAATGGCATTTGTTTATTTTTACTCTGGGATTTTTTATGACCCTGCCTTGTTGGGAGGAAGACTGGTTGGTAGGTCATGTGTTTTTGGACCTTTTTTTACCTTCATAGTGAATTCAAAGTTTCATTTTCTGTTTTGGCTGGCTGCAGTTTGAGATTTAGAAGGGACATCAAGCTGAAAAGAAGCATTTTTCTCTCTCTCCCTGGTATTAGAAATTCCACTGGTTAGCTGTAAACAAGGCTTCCTGCCTCCTGGAGTAGAAAATTTGTTGTTGCTAGCTTGACCAGAGCCTCTCCCTGCTGTTCCGGGTAGCTGTTCTAACTTCAAACTGCTTCTGGTATATGCAGAGGACTGCTCAAAGTTACAAGGCTGAGAAGGCAGGGTCTCAATTCTCCAACCAAGGGACTCAGTTCCAGTATCATGTGAGCAATAGTCCCCGCTGTTAAACCTGTGGGAAGGTTTATTGTCCATGGGAAGTTTTGTTTGATTGGAACATTTTGGATATATTTGTTAAGGATTACACATTATTTGTTTATGTTTGCAATTGATAAAAGTTCTTGCTAATTTACTTACTATTCATGTTAACTATCTTCTTAAATAAACTTCGTTTGATAAAAGCTCCCTATTGGGCCATTTGAATCATCCCTGAAGTGAAACCTGTCATGCTTATCCTACCACATTCAAAGTACAAAACCTATGAGTCAGACAGACTTCATAAAACACTTTGGAGTTTCTAACCTGAACTATAACAATAAGAGAGTGAAAGATTAGCAGGAGTGGGAATGTGGGGCTGTAGTTACAGTCAGATCAACCATGATTTTAATGAATGGCAAAGCAGGCTTGAGGGGTCAAGTGGTCTCCCCTTGCTCCTAATTCATAGAATCGCTACAATGCAGAAGGAGGCCATTCAGCCCATCATGCCTGCACCGACAATAATCCCACCCAAGGCCTTTTTGAATGGTGGAGCTGACTTTTGGAGCCAATGGCCTACTGCTGTTCCTATATGTCTATGAATAAAATGAATACATTTGCTGTTTCCTCTACATTCTGTGGTTCAAGCAACACCCGCCACCTTCACCTTGTCTTGCCAAGTACACTCCAACACATTATCCATCACAGCCACTCAACTTTCAACAACACGCAGGGGGTGATTCTCCCATCTCGCTGCGCTAATTTCTTAGTGCAGCGGGTCAGGAGAATCACGTATCGGCCGTTTCACAGGATTCATGCATGCATTCCCAATGTGCATACATCTCCCAGCACTGGATATCCAGTGCAGTTGGGACCACACTGGAAGTCGGCGGAAACAGCAGGTAAGTCATTTAAATCCATTTTTAATCGTATTTAAATAAGATTATCAGGCCTGGGACTGAAGTCTCCTGCCCCGCCCATACAATCTCACTGCCGGAGTTCAGAATAGCTTCCTACTTTCGGGGAATTAGCAGCCTGACCCCAGTGGATTGAAGGGGGGGGGGGCAATCAAGGCCCTGCAGGGGGTCAGGCAGTGGGGGGATTGGTACCCCTTGGGCATGGTTTCACTGGCAGTGCCAGCCTGTGCCAAGGAATGAAGAGACTGGGCCTGTACTCGTTGAGTTTAGAAGGCTGAGGGGAGATTTTATAGAGACATATAAGATAATGAAGGGGCTAGACAGGGTAGAAGCAGAGAGATTATTTCCACTTAGAATGGAAACTAGAAGGCACAGCCTCAAAATAAGGGGGAGTTGAGGAGGAACTTCTCCTCCCAGAGGGTAGTGAATCTTTGGAATTCTCTGCCCATTGAAGCAGTGGAGGCTACCTCATTAAATGTGTTTAAGTCACAAATAGATAGATTTTTGACAAATAAAGGAATTAAGGGTTATGGGGAGCAGGCGGGTAAGTGGAACTGAACCACTATCAGATCAGCCATGATCTTATTGAATGGTGGGGCAGGTTTGAGGGGCTAGAGGGCCTACTCCTGCTCCTATTTCTTATGTTCTAATGATCGATGGGCGTGGGGAGTCTTGTTGCCACACTGCATTTGGGATCGATTGAGGTGGAGTGATGATATTCGCGACTGTGACCCCTGCATTGCACAGAGTGTGGGAGATTCTAGTGTGAACTCCCATTGAAAAAACAATCGCCATTTACATCAGTTTTCCTGCGAATTCAGCTCTCAGAACCTTTTTGGGAGAATTGCCACCTGCAACACCCGCCCTCCCCGCCCCGCCCAAGTCTCTAACTTGTGTTTTATATAATAATCTCAATGCTCTGATACCCCAGACCTCAACCAACAAAGGAATTTTTGTCCATTTTATCTGGTGTGCTATCTTCAGGGATCTGTGGAAATGCACTCCAAGGTCCTTCTGAATTTCTACACTTCTTGGAATTCTACCATTTTTGTTTATTCCCTTGCCAAGTTTCACCATATATGTCCTGTTATTTCTACTCTGACTCACACGTGGCACCAGTAGTGATCCTGAAATTACTAGCTTTGAGTTCTTGCAAAAGCTAAAATGAGCCTTTTGAAACAATTCATGGGGTGACATCACTTTTGATCACACACAGAGTTCAGACAATGTGGGGAATAACCAAAACTTAATTGTCACAGATTTGGAACACATGTCCAGAGGGGTACAAAAAAGGCTGACCATTTCTCCGCCTCAAGAGCCTGACCCTGCCTTGTCCCCATATCCTTTGGTCTCTTTTTCCCAAAGTGCTGTATCTGATGAAGGGTCGTTAAGACTTGAAACATTGGCTATATTCTCTGTCCGTAGATGCCGTCAGATCTGCTGAGATTTTCCAGCTTTTTTTGTTGTTGTTGTGCTGTATCTAACAGCTTCTTGAAAGCATACAGGTTGTGACCTTCCTGCTCTGCTACGCTGGTCAAATAGCAGAGCAGGATGGGCGGAAAGCCAACAAAGGGAATCACGTCCAGTGTCCCACGAGTCACAATCTTCCTGGGTCACTTTGATCAATGTCATTAGCCTCGCACCAGGGAACAGGGCAAAGCTAATTTTAATATTCATACATTCATTTAAATCTATTTAGCGAGCCCAGGTTGATATTGTCCAGGTGGATAGAGGATTGGCTGTCAAATAGGAGGCAGAGAGTGGGGGTCAATGGGTGCTATTCGGATTGGCGGTTGGTGACTAGTGGAGTGCCCCAGGGGTCGGTGCTGGGGCCTCAGCTATTTACCATTTATATAGATGATCTGGAGGAGGGAACCAAGTGTTTGTGTCGAAATTTGCTGATGACACCAAGATTGGTGGAACGGCAAATTGTGCGGAGGGTATGGAGAGTCTGCAGAAGGATCTAGATAGGCTGGGCGAATGGGCCAGGAACTGGCAAATGGAATTTAATGTTGGCACATGTGAGGTTGTCCACTTTGGTAGGAATAATGGTAGGAAGGACTATTACTTACGTGGCGAAAAACTGCAGCATGCGACGGTGCAGAGGGACCTTGGGGTCCTTGTGCATGAGTCGCAAAAACCCAGCTTGCAGGTGCAGCAGGTGGTCAGGAAGGCAAATGGGATGCTGGCCTTCATAGCGAGGGGGATTGAATATAAAAGTAGGGAGGTCTTGCTGCAGCTGTATAGGGCACTGGTGAGGCCGCAGCTGGAGTACTGTGTGCAGTTTTGGCCGCCGCACTTACACAAGGATATTTTGGCCTTGGAGGGAGTGCAGAGGAGGTTTACTAGGCTGATTCCAGAGTTGAGGGGGTTGAACTATGAGGAGAGGCTGAATAAACTAGGCTTGTACTCGTTAGAGTTTAGAAGAATGAGGGGAGATCTCATTGAGACATATAAGATGATGAATGGGATGGATAGGATAGAGGTGGAGAGGCTCTTCCCGCTCAGAAAGTTCAGTAAGACTAGAGGGCACGGCCTCAAGATAAAGGCGGGGCGGTTTAGAACGGAGTTGAGGAGGAACTTCTTCACTCAAAGGGTGGTGAATCTCTGGAATTCTCTGCCCGTTGAAGTGGTGGAGGCTGCCTCGCTGAATATTTTTAAGACGTGTGTTGATAGGTTTTTGATAGGCAAGGGGGTTAAGGGTTATGGGGAGAGGGCGGGAATGTGGAACTGAGCCACGACAGATCAGCCATGATCTTATTGAATGGCGGGGCAGGCTCGAAGGGCTAGATGGCCTACTCCTGCTCCTATTTCTTATGTTCTTATGTCCTCTTAGCTTTCTGACCTTGCCACTAGAGATCCACGCCAGCTGTTCCCCCACAATGGGGACCCACTGTGATGGCCTTGCTGGTGGAGGAGCTACTCTGCTTTGGGGGGTGGGGCTAGCCTCTCCAGCGGATTAGGCTCTGCCACCAACCCCCCTCCTCCCACTGGCGTGAGTTGCCTAATGTCCTCTGTCTTTCACAGAGTGTTGTAAATACATGAGCATCAGCTGTCTCAGCTACTTTCTGTGGGAGTGAATACCACCATCTGACCATTCTCTCTGTCCTAAACAGTCTACCCTGTATCCTCAGACTGTGACCCCTTGTTCTGGACACCTCCACCAACAGAAACATCTAGTCCTGTTCGAATTTTATATGTTTCCATGAGACCCCCTCCATCCCCCCCATTCTTCTGAACTCCAGTGAATACAATCCTAACTGCCTCAATCTCCGCATACATCTGTGCTGCCATTCCTGAGGAATCAGCCTGGTAAACATTGCCTCCACTCCCTCTAGAGCAAGAACATCCTTCCTCATATAAGGAGACCAAAACTGCACACAATATTCCAGGTATGGCTACAGTAAAACCTTGTATAATTGTAGCAGGACTTCCATGCTTCTCTACCCAAATCCTCTCACTATAATGACCAAGATACCATTTGTCTTTTTTACTGCCTGCTGCACCTTCATGCTTACCTTCAGTGATTGGTGTATGAGAACACCCAGGTCTTGTTATCCATTCTCGTCTCCTAGTTTATGGGCATTCAGATAATAATCTGCCTTCCTGTTTTTGCTACCAAAGTGGATAACCTCATATTTATCCACGTTATACTGCATCTGCCATGCGTTTGCCCACTCACTCAACTTGTCCAAATCACACTGAAGGATCACTGTATCCTCCTCACAGCTCACCATCCTACCCAGCTTTGTGTCACGTGCAAATTTAGAGATATTACATTTAGTTCCCTCATCTAAATCATTAATATATACTGTGAATAGCTGGATCCCAGCACTGATCCCTGTGGTTACTGCCGATCATTTTGAAAAGACCTGTTTATTCCTACTTTTTGTTACTGGTTTTCCAATCAGTTTTCTATCCATCTCAATACATTACCTCAATCCCATGCACATTAATTTTATACACATTTTAATCTCTTAGTGGGACTGTGTCAAAAGCCTCTGAAAGTCCAAATAAACCACATCCAATCACTCCCTCTCATCAACTGTACTAGTTACATCTTTGAAGAATTCCAGTAGATTTATCAAGTATGATTTCGCGTTTTGAGATCCATGCTGACTCTGATTCTGCACTGTTTTCCAAGTTTAGAATGATCAGGAATAGTCAACATGGTTTTGTCAAGGGCAGATCGTGCGTTACAAGCCTAGTTGAGTTCTTTGATAATGTGACTGAGCACATTGACGAAGGAAGAGCAGTAGACGTGGTTTACATGGACTTCAGCAAGGCGTTTGATAAGGTCCCCCATGCAAGACTTTTTGAGAAGGTGAGAGGACATGGGATCCAGGGGGCTTTGACCTTGTGGATCCAGAAATGGCTTGCCTGCAGAAGGCAGAGAGTGGTTGTGGATGGGTCTTTTTCGGCATGGAGGTCGGTCACCGGTGGAGTGCCCCAGGGATCCGTTCTCGGACCCTTGCTGTTTGTCATTTTCATAAATGACCTGGATGAGGAAGTGGAGGGATGGGTTAGCAAGTTCGCAGACGATACGAAGGTTGGTGGTGTTGTAGATGGTCTGGAGGGATGTCAGAAGTTGCAGCGGGACATAGATAGGATGCAAGACTGGGCGGAGAAGTGGCAGATGGACTTCAACGCAGATAAATGTGTAGTGGTCCATTTTGGCAGGACCAATGGGATGGAGGAATACAATATCAAGGGTAGGAGTCTTAGCTGTGTTGAAGAGCAGAGGGATCTTAGGGTCCGGGTCCATAGGACTCTTAAATCGACCTCGCAGGTGGAGGATGTGGTCAAGAAGGCGTATGGTGTACTGGCCTTCATTAATTGAGGGATTGAGTTTAGGAGTCGGGAGGTAATGCTGCAACTTTATAAGACCCTTGTCAGACCCCACTTGGGGTACTGTGCGCAGTTCTGGTCACCTCACTATAGGAAGGATGTGGAAGCTATTGAGAGGGTGCAGAGGAGATTTACAAGGATGTTGCCTGGATTGGGAGGCATGCCTTATGAAGATAGGTTGAGGGAGCTGGGACTCTTCTCCCTGGAGAGACGAAGGTTGAGAGGCAACCTGATAGAGGATTATAAGATGTTGACAGGAATAGATAGGGTGGATTCTTGGAGGCTATTTCCCAGGGCTGAAATGGTCGCTACGAGAGGACACAGATTGAAGGTGCTGGGAAGCAAGTACAGAGGAGGTGTCAGGGGTAAGTTTTTCACTCAGAGGGTGGTGAGTGAATGGAATAGAACATAGAGCATTACAGCGCAGAACAGGCCCTTCGGCCCACGATGTTGCGCCGACCAGTTACAAAAACAATGACCCACTAGCCTATACCAATCCCTTTTCGTCCATAAACCTATCCAGAGATCTCTTAAACGCCCCCAAACTAGACGCATTTACAACTGCAGCAGGCAGGGCATTCCAATCCCTCACCACCCGCTGGGTAAAGAACCTACCCCTGACATCCGTCCTGTAGCTACCCCCCCTTAATTTAAAGCCATGCCCCCTCGTGCTAGCTTTCTCCATCCGAGGAAAAAGGCTATCACTATCCACCCTATCTAAACCTCTAATCATCTTATATGTTTCAATAAGATCCCCTCTTAGCCGCCTTCTTTCCAACGAAAACAACCCTAAATCCCTCAGTCTCTCCTCATAGGACCTCCCCACCATACCAGGCAACATCCTAGTAAACCTCCTCTGCACCCTCTCCAACGCCTCCACATCCTTCTTGTAATGCGGGGACCAGAACTGCACACAGTACTCCAAGTGCGGCCGCACTAGAGTAGTGTACAGTTGCAACATTACACTGCGACTCCTAAATTCAATCCCCCTACCAATAAACGCCAAGACACCGTACGCCTTCTTAACAACCTTACCTAATCGGCTGCTTTCGGTGGTGGTAGAGGCGAACTCGCTGGGGTCTTTTAAAAGACTTCTGGATGAGTATATGGGATCTAATGGGATTGGGGGTTATAGATAGTTATATGGCTTAGTAGGTATACAAGTGATCGGCACAACTAGTGGGCCGAAGGGCCTGTTTGTGCTGTAGTGTTCTATGTTCTATGCTCTTATCTAACATCCTTGTTAGTGGATTCTATAATTTTCCCCACTATTGACATCAGGCTGATTGGTCTATAATTTTGTGTTTTCTCTCTGCCTCCCTTTTTAAATGGTGGGGTTACATCAGATACCTTGCAATCTGTAGGAACTGTTCCAGAGTCTATAGAATCCTCGAGATGACCACCATTGCATCCAGGAATTCCTTCTGTGCGGTATTGTGACTAAGTTGATTTGCCCAATCTATGCAGATTAAAATGACCCATAATTACCGATGTTCTGACATTGTATGAATCTCTAACTTCCTGTTTAATGTGATTGCCAACATCACCACCACAGTTTGGGGGTAGCAGTACAACCTCTAATACTTTGGCCCTGAGTGTTTCTTAGTTTGACCCACATAGATTCCACATTGTCAGACCTAAGATCCTTCCTCAGTATGGTGTTAGCTTCTTCTTTAACCAACGATGTAACTCCACCACCTTTTTGCCTGTCCTTCCTAAATGCTCAATATCCATGGATGTTCAGTTCCCATCCCTGGTCACTATGCAACCATGTTTCCATAATGCTAACCATATCATACCCATTTACATCTATTTGCATGATTAATTTATCCACTTTATTGTGAATGCTCCACAAGTTAAGGCACAAAGCCTTAAGGCTGGTCTTTTTAATATCCCCACTATTTTTCATTGAAGCACTGTTTGAATCTGGGCCTTGGTTTCTCTGCTGATTACCTTTCTTATTCTTCTTTTCGTCTTTGGTTTTATTCTTGATGCCCCCCTCATCTTACTCCTTGAAAAGGTTTCCTTCCCCTGACATTTTAGTTTAAACCCTCCTCAGCCACCCTAGAAAATACTGCCCCCAGGACATCAGTCCCAGTCCTACCCGAGTGTAACCTGTTTGGTTTGTACAGGTCCCATCTCCCCCAGAATCAGTCCCAGTACCCCAGGAGTCTGAAACTCTCCTCTAACACCATTGCTTCAATGCCATATTCACCATACATATCCTGCTATTTCTACTCTGACTAGCACGTGGTACTGGTAGTGATCCTGAAATTACTAGCTTTGAGGTCCGACTTCTCAACTTTCTCCCTAACTCCTGATATTCTGCTTTTAGAACCTCATCCCTTTTTTACCTTCATTGGCATCGACGTATACCAGGACCACTGGCTGTTCACTGTCCCCCTCCCCTTCCACAGTGTCCTGTCTCAATCCATCTGGTGCTAAAACACTCATTTTTGCATTTGTTACCTTCAAATTTAAAAATCCAATGCCTTATTGGCTGATCTCATCATTTACACATCGCAAACATAAAATAATTCAAAACTTTACTGGCTGTGTCCTGTATGATGTGGGTATGCCGGCGTTGGACTGGCGTAAACACAGTAAAAAGTCTGACAACACCAGGTTTTAGTCCAACGATAAATAAATAAATCGGTTGGACTAAAACCTGGTGTTGTCAGACTTTTTACTGTGTCCTGTATCCCACATCAATTCACATTCACTAGTCAGCCCTGTTCTCATTGACCTCCACTGGCTCCTCAAGACTTCAAATTTAAACATTTGTCCCAGCCCGCCCACTCTCCCACTCCACCCGCTCTCCCACCCTGCAGGCACTCCCACCCAGCCTGCTCCCCCACCCCGCCTGCTCTCCCACCCCGCCCGCTCTCCAACCCGGCCCATCTCCCACCCCGCTCACTCCCCCACTCTCCCACCCCGCCCGCACTCCCACCCCGCTTGTACTCCCACCCCGCCCGTACTCCCACCCTGCCCACCCTACCCACAATCCCACCCCGCAAACGTTAGACGTAAACTCTCATTCAGATTCTGTTAGCAAAACATACAGGTTTATGTGAGTTGCCAGTCCACCCCTCTGGACAGAGAAAGAGAGAGACACTGTCTTCTGATTCTCAGATAACAGTCTTCAGAGAAAGGTCTGTCCTCAAAGGGCAGAGCTCCAGCGAGTAACCCTGTCCTCAAATAGGAGAATTCCAAACAGGGAGCGAGAAAAAAAACACCTCTTGTCTTTGGCAGACTTCTGGAGAGATTTTGCAATGTTCTATCATGTTCCAGACTTCAATTTCCCAAGTGAGGGAGAGAGAAAGAGCTGTTTCTTTCAAATTCAAATAGCAACTACCAGCTTTTCTCTCAGTAAACCTAGTTCTACCGTTCATATGACTTTCTTCTTGTCAGTTGACCTAATTAAACAGTACTCTGAAACACCAGGGAAGAATCTGAAAAATAACAAAAATGCATTTGCTCAGATTAAAACAAATACCCCATTAGTTAGGAGCAATTATTCTTCTGCATTCTCAGCATGTGGGCTGCTGGTTGCAGACAATCAGCACCAGAATCAGAACTGATGTATAAAGTTTAAAAGTTTATTTATTAGTGTCACAACTAAGGCTTACATTAGCACTGCAGTGAAGTTACTGTGAAAATCCCCTAGTCACTACATTCTGGCACCTCTTTGGGTAAATAGTGAGAGAATTTAGCACGGCCAATACACCTAACCAGCACGTCTTTCAGACTATGGGAGGAAACTGGAGCACCCAGAGGAAACCCACGCAGACAATGTACAAACTCTGCACAGAGAGTGACCCAAGCCGAGAATTGAACCTGTGTCCCTGGCGCTGTGGGGCAGCAATGCTAACCACAAGAAACATAACACAAATACAATTCTTAAAGGCACATATTTTCACAGTTTGAATGGGAGGCCCTGAGTTCAAGAGCTTAATGGCCTCAGAAGTTGCATTCATGGCCAAACCATTTTATTACCAATCTGTAAATCGTTCCAATATAGCTACGTCAGGTGGTAAGAGTGGGAGTGTTTCCTGGTTGGCCATGCATGTTGTAGAGTGCTAACTGTAGCTATAGCTTCTGGTAGCAGGCGAGCAACCTGTCCCAGGAGAAGGTAATGATGAAAACATATATAGGCACATGCTTTGTCTGCCTCATGTATCACTACACGTGGAAAAGTGTCTAAGCTATGTAGATACTAGTATTGTTGTTGTATTTAACCAACTGGGTCTTAATCCAAAGATTCCTTAACCCCTAACTTAGAATTTATAACAGAAGTCCCAAAATGTATATCAATTATAAAGGCAAGCTAAGAGAACACAGTTTTCATAAAATTTATTTGATTTGATAGTCAATCCATTAGGTACAAATATGTGTTATAAAAATACTTACAACTGATCAGTTTTTTTAAACTTATTAGCACATTATGAATAGCTGGTAGTATTTGGACAAAAATTAAATCTTCCACATTAAGAATGTGTTTGCCATGGAACTAACTCTGGTGCTTGTTCTATTAGTTTTCTTCCTTTATTCCTGCTGATTTCCTCAAGGGGGGAATGGCCATGGGGTAAAATTAAACCCATCATCATACTCTGAATAATTGAATGTGTAAATGTTGATGGACGTTTGATTGGCCATCATAAACAGGACAAATCAAAAGCCCAAAGTAATTCTCATCTGTCATCCATATGAACATCATGATGTGGAGATGCCGATGTTGGGCTCGGGTAAACACAGTTGATAGGGGTAGGGCTGGGACAGGCGGTAGCTCGCCTCGCGGCGGACCGCCAGCGCTTAATATAAAAAAGGATAGCAAGAGATTTTATAAATATATAAAAAGGAAGAGGCTGGCTAGGGTGAACGTTGGTCCTTTAGAGGATGAGAAAGGGGACCTAGTGGTAGGGGATGGGGATATGGCTAAGGTATTGAATAACTTTTTTGTTTCTGTCTTCACGGAGGAGGATGTGAATAATTTGCCGGGTGTTAGAGATGGAAAGGTGGTAGGACTGGAGGGTCTTAATGACATTACTGTTACTAGAGGGGCGGTGCTCGACAGACTGGAGGGGCTGATTGTGGACAAGTCCCCAGGACCGGATGGAATGCATCCGAGTGTTCTGAAAGAAATGGCGGAGTTGATAGTGGATGCCTTGGTGGTTATTTTCCAGACATCGCTGGATTCCGGGGAAGTGCCGGAGGATTGGAAAACGGCTAATGTTACGCCATTGTTTAAGAAGGGTGCCAGGCAAAAGGCGGGGAATTATAGGCCGGTTAGTTTAACGTCTGTTGTAGGTAAAATGTTAGAATCCGTCATTAAGGAGGAAATTGCGAGGCATCTTGAAGGGAATTGCTTGATAGAGCAGACGCAGCACGGTTTCATTAAAGGGAAGTCGTGTCTGACAAATTTACTGGAGTTCTATGAGGATGTGTCTAGGGCGGTGGATAGAGGAGAGCCAGTGGATGTGGTCTTTCTGGATTTTCAGAAGGCGTTTGACAAAGTACCTCACAAGAGGTTATTGCAGAAGGTCGAGGGACATGGAGTTGGGGGTAGGGTGTTAGCGTGGATAGAGGATTGGTTGTCAAATAGGAGGCAGAGAGTGGGGGTCAATGGGTGCTATTCGGATTGGCGGATGGTGACTACTGGAGTGCCCCAGGGGTCGGTGCTGGGGCCTCAGCTTTTTACCATTTATATAGATGATCTGGAGGAGGGAACCGAGTGTAGGGTGTCAAAATTTGCTGATGACACCAAGATTGGGGGAACGGCAAATTGTGCGGAGGGTGTGGAGAGTCTGCAGAAGGATCTAGATAGGATGGGCGAATGGGCCAGGAAATGGCAAATGGAATTTAATGTTGGCAAGTGCGAGGTGGTCCACTTTGGTAGGAATAATGGTAGGAAGGGCTATTACTTACGTGGCGAAAAACTGCAGCAGGCGACGGTGCAGAGGGACCTCGGGGTCCTTGTGCATGAGTCTCAAAAACCCAGCTTGCAGGTGCAGCAGGTGGTCAGGAAGGCAAATGGGATGCTGGCCTTCATAGCGAGGGGGATTGAATATAAAAGTAGGGAGGTCTTGCTGCAGCTGTATAGGGCATTGGTGAGGCCGCAGCTGGAGTACTGTGTGCAGTTTTGGGTGCCGCACCTGCGCAAAGATATTTTGGCCTTGGAGGGAGTGCAGAGGAGGCTTACTAGGCTGATACCGGAGTTGAGGGGGTTGAGCTATGAGGAGAGGCTGAATAAACTAGGCTTGTACTCGTTCGAGTTTAGAAGAATGAGGGGAGATCTCACTGAGACGTATAAGATGATGAATGGGATGGATAGGATAGAGGTGGAGAGACTCTTCCCGCTCAAAAAAGACAGTAGGACTAGGGGGCACAGCCTCAAGATAAAGAGGGGGCGGTTTAGAACGGAGTTGAGGAGGAACTTCTTCACTCAAAGGGTGGTGAATCTCTGGAATTCTCTGCCCGTTGAAGTGGTGGAGGCTGCCTCGCTAAATATTTTTAAGAAGCGGGTTGATGGGTTTTTGATAAGAGAGGGGATTAAGGGTTATGGGGAGAGGGCGGGAAAGTGGAACTGAGCCACGACAGATCAGCCATGATCTTATTGAATGGCGGGGCAGGCTCGAAGGGCTAGTTGGCCTACTCCTGCTCCTATTTCTTATGTTCTTATGTAAACACAGTAAGAAGTCTCACAACACCAGGTTAAAGTCCAACAGGTTTATTTGGTAGCAAAAGCCACTGGCTTTCGGAGCGCTGCTCCTTCGTCAGGTAAGTCACTGGCTTACCTGACGTTGTGAGACTGGTGTTGAGAGACTTCTTACTGTGTTTAACCATATGAGCACCGTCCAGTGTAAATAAACAGCAAACAATCAAACACTATCATTGCTGTTTCTTCCTGTCAAGCGGTATTGAGACTATTGTAATGTTACTGATTCTAGTGTGACAGAGTACAACTGCACCTCAGTTCCCATTTTTATATTTTGGCTATGGAGATGTCAACAAGTTCTCTCCTAAAATCCCAATAAGCATCCTACTTACGTCATGCCATGATTTCCAGATTGAAAAAGACCATATTGTGAATGGCTGGGGCCCCGTACACTTATCTTTGTGTACCCACTAGTTACAGCCTACCAATGTAAGAATGAGCCATTTATTCCTGCTCTCTGTTTTCTGTTTACTAACCAATTCTTAATCATACCAGTGTATTATCTGACATCCCATGTTCTTTAATTTTGCTAGCCAACCATCTGTAGAGGATTTTTTCAAAAGCCTTCAGAAAATCCACATCCCTTTATCAATTATTTGGCATCTTATAGAGTAATAGAGGTTTACAGCACAGAAACAGGCCCTTCGACCCAACTTGTCCATGCCTCCCTTTTCTCTTAACCACTAAGCTGGTCCTAATTGCCCACATTTGGCCTATATCCCTCTATACCCATTTACCCATGTAACTGTCTAAATGCTTTTTAAAAGAGAAAATTGTACCCACCTCTACTACTACCTCTGGCAGCTTGTTCTAGACCCTCACCACCTCTGTGTGAAAACATTGTCCCTCTAGATCCTCTACTATCTCCCCCCTCTCACCTGAAACTTCTGCCTTTTAGGTTTAGACTATTGATTGGGTTAAGTGAGTCCAGGGTCAGAGGAGGATATGATAGACCTCCTCAAGTTGGACTCTTTACTTTGTTTAATAATTCTTTTTGTTGCCAAGAGATTAATCACATTCCTCCTGAAATTTACCCTGATGAATGCATATAGGATTGGATTAATGCAGCTGTGCAAAAATCCCAAGGTTTGAGTTGCAGACAGAGCTCTGTCAATATGATTCTGCCTGTCACAAGTTTCGTCAATGAGTTTGTTCCTCATTAGCATGTCGATGAGCACAGTAATATTGTACGGCAGCCAACAGATGAGAAAAGCCAGCACCACTGCTATGATGACTTTCATGGCTTTCTGTTTCCAGAATCTCTTTGTCTGACACAGTTTCCAGATCATCAGACTGTAGCAGAAGATCATGATAGCAAGTGGCATGAGGAACCCAATTAACTTCCACCAAAACTTGGTGATTGCTGTCCATGTTTCAGCCGATTTGCCACTGAATATTTCCGTACAGATTGTTATGCTGGACCTAGGTGGAGTATATATGCCTTTGTAGATATTTGGTAAAGACAGAAGAATGGCCACGAACCAGACAGCAATACAGGCCAGCTTAGTTAAAAATAATTTCTTCCACCCACATATCTGTGTAGAGTGGACAATGGACAGACAGCAATCAACACTGATACAAGCCAGTAACAGTATCCCACTGTAAAAGTTAACTTCCTGTAACAAGCTGATGATCTTACACATGGCATCACCAAACACCCAGCCAGATATGGCATCCACTGCCCAAAAAGGCAAAGTCACAGCAAAAAGCAGATCGGAAACTGCCAGATGAAGCAGGTAGATATCTGTGAATGTTATTGCGCGTCGATTGAAAAGTATGACAACCATTACAATCATGTTCCCTGTAACAGCGAGGAAGCACACCAGGCTATAAACAACAGCCAGTGCCATGTTGATCCAATTGCCAACAATCACAGGGGTACAGGGGCTTGTGTCGGCATCAAAGAGAGGATTATCTTCGGTGTAGTTGAAAAGGTAATAATAATCTTCACTGGTGTCATTTCCAAACGAATCGTACTGATTTATTAACTCACTGATCAGGTTGTCCATTCCTGAAAGAAAAAGATCAGTTGAGAATAAAGCCAAGTTAAATGTGAATAGTTTTGAAGAAATTCAGAGCGGATATGTCAGTGAGGACTTATTGCAATCTCTTTAAATCCACAATCTTAAATATTGTTGGTGAGTATTTAGAAAGGAATGCAATGATTAAGTTTGGATTTGCCCTATTTGACTAATTAAATAGTCTCACAACACCAGGTTAAAGTCCAACAGGTTTATTTAGAAACACGAGCTTTCGGAACACTGCTCTTTCATCAAGTAGGTGGAAAGGTAGGTTTCAGAAACATGGCACACATAGACAACAACACAATTGCAAGATAATGGTTGGAATGCAAGTCTTTACAGGTAATCAAGTCTTTACAGGTACAGACAGTGTGAGTGGAGAGAGGGATAATCACAGGTTAAAGAGGTGTGAATTGTCTCAAGCCAGGACTGTTAGTAGGACTTTGCAAACCCAGCCCAAATGGTGGAGGTTACACAAAGAGTGACATGAAACCAAGATCCTGTTTGAGGCTGAATGACAGCCAAGTTCCACATACATGGGTATAACCATAGGATAGCTGATATAGCAACAGAGAGGCATCTACCACCATAACCACACCAAGATGGAGAAAAGCTGGGGCATTGGGTTTAAAAACTGGCAAGTCATATTCAACTTTATGGAACCTTAGCTAAGCCGCACTTGGAATATAGTGTTCAATTCTGGTCACCATACTACCAGAAGGATGTAGAGGCTTTGGAGAGGGTACAGAAAAGATTTACCAGGATGTTGCCTGGTATGGAGGGCATTAACTATGAGGAGAGATTGGAGAAAGTTGGTTTGTTCTCACAGGAACGACGGAGGTTGACGGGTGACCTGATAGAAGTCTACAAGATTATGAGAGGCATGCTCGGAGTGAATAGTCAGAAGCCTTTTCCAGTGTGGAAGAGTCAATTACTACAGGGCACATCTTTAAGGTGCGAGGGGCAAAATTTAAAGGAGATGTATGAGGCAGATATTTTACACAGAGAGTAGTGGGTGCCTGGAGCTCATTGCTGGGGAAGGTAATGGAAGTGGATACAGTAGTGACTTTTAAGGGGCATCTTGACAAGTACATGAATAGGATGGGAATTGAGGGATATGGTCCCCGGAAGGGTAGGGGGTTTTAGTTCAGTCGGGCAGCATGGTCGGTGCAGGCTTGGAAGGTGAAGGAAATGTTCCTGTGCTGTAATTTTTTTTGATCTTTGTTCTTTGTTCTCAAGGACAACAAGGGATGGGCAATAAATGCTAGCCAGCCAGCGACACCAATGTCCCACTAATGAATAAAAAAATATATACTTCAAGGGATAGGATAAAGTGAATCAGAATCAGTCAGTGAGCAAGATTATTTATTTATTGCAAGTTCATATCAAATCAGTTGAGATCGGTTGTGTCCAACAATTTCCTCAACATGATTTGCACTGCTGTTGCACATTAGATGGAAGATTCACTGAAGTTTCCTGTGTATGTTTATTTGCATCATTGATTGATATATTGATGTAAAACTTGTGGAAAACAAGTGGAAACAGTTGGGCCTCTAGAAAGTTCCTCTGCAATTTCTTTACGAGTTGTTCCTCTGCACTCTCACATAGAACATAGAACATTACAGCACGGTACAGGCCGTTCGGTCCTCGATGTTGCGCCGACCAGTGGACCCAATCTAATGACCCTCTAACCTAAACTATTCCAATGTTACCCATAAGCCTATCCACTGACCATTTGAATGCCCTTAAAGTAGGTGAGTCCACAACTGCTGCAGGCAGGGCATTCCACGCCTTTACTACCCTCTGAGTAAAGAACCTACCTCTGACATCCGTCCTATAATTACCACGCCTTAATTTAAAGCTATGTCCCCTCATGTTAGCCATCACCATCCGAGGAAAAAGGCCCTCACTATCCACCCTATCTAACCCTCTGATCATCTTGTATGCCTCAATTAGGTCACCTCTTAACCTTCTTCTTTCTAACGAAAATAACCTCAAGTTCCTCAGCCTTTCCTCATAAGACCTTCCCACCATACCAGGCAACATCCTGGTAAACCTCCTCTGCACCCTTTCCAATGCCTCCACATCCTTCTTATAATGCGGCGACCAGAACTGTACGCAATACTCCAAGTGTGGCCACACCAGAGTTTTGTACAGTTGCAACATGACCTCACGGCTCTGAAATTCAATCCCTCTACCAATAAAAGCTAACACACTGTATGCCTTCCTAACAACCTTATCAACCTGGGTGCCAACTTTCAGGGAGCTATGCACATGTACCCCGAGATCTCTCTGCTCATCAACACCAGCAAGAGTCCTTCCATTAGCACTATATTCTGTACTCCTGTTAGTCTTACCAAAGTGAATCACCTCACGCTTTTCCGTATTAAACTCCATTTGCCACCTCTCAGCCCAGCTCTGCAGCTTATCTGTGTCCCTCTGCAAACTGTAACATCCATCCTCACTGTCTATGACTCTTCCGACTTTAGTGTCGTCAGCAAATTTACTGACCCATCCTTTTACACCCTCGTCTAGGTCATTTATAAAAATGACAAACAGCAGTGGCCCCAAAACAGATCCTTGAGGTACACCACTTGTAACTGAACTCCAGGTTGAATATTTCCCATCAACCACCACCCTCTGTCTTCTATCAGCTAGCCAATGCCTGATCCAAACTGCTAAATCACCCTCAATTCCATGCATCCGTATTTTCTGCAGTAGCCTACCATGGGGAACCTTTTCAAATGCTTTGCTAAAATCCATATATACCACATCAACTGCCTTACCCTTATCCACCTCTCTGGTCACCTTTTCAAAAAACTCGATAAGGTTTGTGAGGCACGACCTACCCTGCACAAATCCGTGTTGACTATCCATAATCAATTTATTTCTCTCTAGATGATTATAAATCCTATCCCTTATAATTCTTTCCAAAACTTTGCCCACAACAGAAGTAAGGGTCACCGGTCTTTAAGTCCCAGAATGGTCTCTACTCCCCTTCTTGAACAAGGGGACAACATTTGCTATTGTCCAGTCTTCCAGCACTTTACCTGTAGCCAATGACGACATGAAGATCAAAGCCAAAGGCTCTGCAATCTCCTCCCTAGCCTCCCAGAGAATCCTAGGGTAAATCCCATCTGGCCCAGGGGACTTATCTATTTTCATACTCTCAAGAATTGCTAACACCTCCTCCTTATGTACCTCAATCCCGTCTAGTCTAAAAGCCTGTATCTCAGTATTCTCCCCGACTACATTGACTTTTTCCTGCGTGAATACTGACGAAAAATATTCATTTAGTGCCTCTCCTATCTCTTCAGGCTCCACGCACAACTTCCCACTCCTGTCTCTGACTGGCCCTAATCTTGCCCTAACCAATGTTTTATTCTTGACATACCTATAGAAAGCTTTAGGGTTTTCCTTCATCTTATCCGCCAAAGTCTTCTCATGTCCTCTTCTAGCTCTTCTTAACACTCCTTTAGCTCCTTCCTGGCTAATTTACAACTCTTCAGTGCCCTAACTGAGCCTTTAAAAGGCGAAAAGCTGCAACATGCTACGGTGCAGAGGGACCTGGGGGTCCTTGTGCATGAGTCGCAAAAACCCAGTCTGCAGGTGCAGCAGGTGATCAAGAAGGCGAATGGAATGTTGGCCTTTATAGCGAGGGGGATAGAATATAAAAGTAGGGAAGTCTTGCTGCAACTGTACAGGGTACTGGTGAGGATGCAGCTGGAGTACTGTGTGCAGTTTTGGTCGCCGCACTTGAGGAAGGATATATTGGCCTTGGAGGGAGTGCAGAGGAGGTTCACTAGGCTGATACCGGAGATGAGGGGGTTGGACTATGAAGAGAGTCTAATTAGACTGGGTCTGTACTCGTTGGAGTTTAGAAGGATGAGGGGGGATCTTATAGAGACGTATAAGATAATGAAGGGGATGGATAAGGTAGAGGTAGAGCGATTCTTCCAGCTTAGGAAGGATAGCAGGACTCGAGGGCACAGCCTCAAGATAAGGGGGGGGGGCGCAGTTTAGATCGGAGTTGAGGAGGAACTTCTTCACTCAAAGGGTGGTGAATCTCTGGAATTCTCTGCCCGTTGAAGTGGTGGAGGCTACCTCGCTAAATATATTTAAGTCACGAGTAGATAGGTTTTTGATAGACGAGGGAATTAAGGGTTATGGGGAGAAAGCGGGAAAGTGGAACTGATCCACTTCAGATCAGCCATGATCTTATTGAATGGCGGGGCAGGCTCGAGGGGCTAGATACAAAGAACAAAGAACAACCCAGCACGGGAAACAGGCCCTTCGGCCCAACGAGTCCGCGCCGCCACATCACCCTACACCTATTCTACCCTGCGTGTCTACGAATGGAACCCCTAACTTAGCCAGATTCAGGGGAGAATAGTGCCAATTTGGTAAAACCAATCAGCCTAAGAGCACATCTTTGGGGTGTGGGAGGAAACCGGAGCGCCCAGAGGAAACCCACGCAACCACAGGGAGAATGCATAAACTCCCACAGACACAGGCCCAAATCCATGTATCTGTACAGCAAGCAGTGCTAGTCACCGAGCTGTTGCGGCGCCCGTCTACCGGTCCAGGATCAAGCACACCGACATGAAGTACTAGGCCACTCCCGGAACCTCCAAGAGCAGCCCACGCACGACCCACCGTGTGCATGCCCCTCGTTTGACAACAAGGTGGACCTCCACCTGCAGAATAAAAAGACAAAAACGTTAATCTTACAAGTCTGCTTTTCCGGTGTCTCCCGAGGTTCTAACCTTATTTAATAGCCCCTACCATAACCCTCCATCCTCATTTCACTCGTGTCTATCTAACTGAACCTTAAACGAGTCCAACGTTCCTGCCTCCACCATCCTACTCGGTAGATGGCCCACTCCTGCTCCTATTTCTTATGTTCTTATGTTCTTCATGTCTCATTTTTACATAAGCCTCCTTCTTCCTCTTCAGAGATTCAACTTCCTTAGAACACCACAGTTCCCTCGCTTGACCACTTCCCCCCTGCCTGACAGGTACGTATTTATCAAGGACTCGCAGTAGCTGCTCCTTGAATATGCTCCACATTTCAGTTGTTCCCAGCCCCTGCAGTTTCCTACTCCAACCTATGGATCCTAAATCTCGCCTAATAGCCTCATAATTTCCTCTCCCCCAGCTATAACTTCTGCCCTTCCGTATATACCTATCCCTTTCCATCACTAAGGTAAATGTAACCGAATTGTGGTCACTATCACCAAAGTGCTCACCTACCTCCAAGTCTAACACCTGGTCTGGTTCATTACCCAGTACCAAATCCAATGTAGCTTCACCTCTTGTTGGCCTATCTACATACTGTGTCATGAAACCTTCCTGCACACATTGGACAAAAACTGACCCCTCTAACGTGCTTGAACTATAGCTTTTCCAATCGATATTTGTAAAGTTAAAGTCCCCCATAACAACTACCCTGTTACTTTCGCACCTATCCAGGATCATCTTTACAATCCTTTCCTCTACATCTCTGGAACTTTTTGGAGGCCTATAAAAAACTCCCAGCAGGGTGACCTCTCCTTTCCCGTTTCTAATCTCAGCCCATACTACATCAATAGACAGATCCACATCAAACATCCTTTCTGCCACCGTAATACTGTCCTTGACTAACAATGCCACGCCTCCCCCTCTTCTACCACCTTGTCTGCTCTGACTGAAACATCTGAACCCCGGAACCTGCAACAACCATTCCTGTCCCTGCTCTATCCATGTCTCTGAAATGGCCACAACATCGAACTCTTCAACAGCGAGCTGAGAAACAAGCAATTAATTCAAAACCTGGCTCCTTCTTTCATTTTTCTCTGAATTTACCTCAATGCCTGTCTGATCATAAGACAAAGGAGCAGAATGAGGCCATTCGTCCCTTCAAGTCTGCTCCACCAATCAGACTGATTATTTTTCCTCATCCCCATTCTCCTGCATTTTCCCCATAGCCCCTGATCCTTTACTGATCAAGAACCTATCTATTTTTGCCTTAAAGACGCTCAATGACCTGGCCTCCACAGCCTTCTGCGGCAAAGATTTCCACAGTTTCACTACTCTCTGGCTGAAGAAATTCCTCTTCATCTGTTTTAACGGATCGTCCCTTCAGCCTGAGGTTGTGCCCTGTGGCTCCAGTTTTTCCTACTAATGGAAACATCCTCTCCACGCCCACTCAATCCAGGCCTCACACAGTATCCAGTAAGTTTCGAGATGATCCCTCCCTCATCCTTCTAAACTCCCAACGAGTACAGACCCAGAATTCTCAACTGTTCCTCATGAAACATTATCATTACTTTGATTGTTTTTGACAGCATCGTGATCAGTCAAATGTCATGTGAAACAAGAGGACAGCAAGGGAAGGCTACAGTCAGGCAAAAAGTGTAAAACCTCTCCAAGGAAAATTGCCAAGCATTGCTGGCAGGAGTTATAAACTCTCTGGTCTGCAATCCACCTAACCAGCTTGCTACATCAATCAGAAACTGTTGGAGAGCCAAATCTGCAGTGTTTTACTTTCTGTAAGAATGTCAATCACACTGCCCAGAGGGAAGCGACCTGCCACCAGGCATAGAGAAAGGTGCTAAAAGAAGTCACACAAATTGAGCCCAAATATCCAGTTAACACACTCATCCTTTCAACAGTGGACTCTTTCACCCTCTTCACCCTTTTAAAGATGCACTTACACAAGTAAAATATATTTTTGGAACACTATTGCTTCATGCCAAAATTGCAGTTTATTAAAAAGTTAAATGTTACATACTCACGACCAAGCATCAAAATCACAAAGGACAAAGTTACACACGTTAGAACTCAACTTTCCATTTGATTCCCTTCCTTTTACATGTTTTATATCTTTTGAATTACATTCGTTCACATGATTTTGATAAACCTTGTTGCAGTTTACACGCCCATTATCTCAAAGTTCCTGGAGTTGAAAGCATATATATCTCTAACTGATGTCCACGTTCTCACAGACAGGTGTTAGCTACAGATAGCTTCGGCTCCAAATGTTAACAATTTGTGCACTAACCCGAAAAGCATACAGTTTGTGACCATGTGATAAACGTGTCTTATAAAATGTATTCTGAGCCATATTGTTTAAATAAGCTATTGGTTAGAATACTGACATAAAATGGAAACAAATAAAAACATAAGAACATAAGAAATAGGAGCAGGAGTAGGCCATCCAGCCCTTCGAGCCTGCCCCACCATTCAATAAGATCATGGCTGATCTGTCGCTGCTCAGTTCCACTTTCCCGCCCTCTCCTCATAACCCTTAATCCCCTCTCCTATCAAAAACCCATCAACCCGCGTCTTAAAAATATTTAGCGAGGCAGCCTCCACCACTTCAATGGGCAGAGAATTCCAGAGATTCACCACCCTTTGAGTGAAGAAGTTCCTCCTCAACTCCGTTCTAAACTGCCCCCCTTTTATCTTGAGGCTGTGCCCCCTAGTCCTACTGTCTTTTTTGAGCGGGAAGAGTCTTTCCACCTCTATCCTATCCATCCCATTCATCATCTTATACGTCTCAATGAGATCTCCCCTCATTCTTCTAAACTCTAACGAGTACAAGCCCAGTTTATTCAGCCTCTCCTCATAGCTCAACCCCCTCAACTCCGGTATCAGCCTAGTAAGCCTCCTCTGCACTCCCTCCAAGGCCAAAATATCTTTGCGCAGGTGCGGCGCCCAAAACTGCATGCAGTACTCCAGCTGCGGCCTCACTGATGCCCTATACAGCTGCAGCAAGACCTCCCTACTTTTATATTCAATCCCCTTCGCTATGAAGGCCAGCATCCCATTCGCCTTCCTGATCACCTGCTGCACCTGCAAGCTGGGTTTTTGCGACTCATGCACAAGGACCCCGAGGTCCCTCTGCACCATCGCCTGCTGCAGTTTTTCGCCCCATAAGTAATAGTCCTTCCTACCATTCTTCCTACCAAAGTGGACCACCTCACACTTGCCAACATTAAATTCCATTTGCCATTTCCTGGCCCATTCGCCCAGCCTATCTCGATCCTTCTGTGGACTCTCCACACCCTCCGCACAATTTGCCGTTCCCCCAATCTTGGTGTTATCAGCAAATTTCGACACTCTACACTCGGTTCCCTCCTCCAGATCATCTATATAAATGGTAAAAAGCTGAGGCCCCAGCACCGACCCCTGGGGCACTCCACTAGTCACCATCCGCCCATCCGAATAGCACCCGTTGACCCCCACTCTCTGCCTCCTATTTGACAACCAATCCTCTATCCACACTAACACCCTACCCCCAACTCCATATATATATATAAATGATTATTTTGCAAACACTTTTTTCAACAGTTTCTCAAACATAACACCTAAGAAAACTATTTTTGTTGAGTGGCTCTAACTTAGCAACTGGTACTATGGCTATTCGGTTCATTTCAAAGCAATCACACATACATAAAATATAAAAACCTGCTTTAACGCACATCCAACACCCTTTCCTTTGCCACAGCAACTGTCCTGCAGCATTATACTTGACTAGATGACTGGGCTGTGTCTAAGTGTAAAATAATGATTTAATGTGCCTGACTTTGGCACCAAGATCTTTCCTTCACATCCTCACACCTCTCATTTCTCCCTCGTAATAGGCACCGATAGTAGGAACAAGATAAAGGAACTAAGAACAAAGAAATTTCAGAGCATAAAATCAAAGAAATATGGAAATATTTATTGTCATTGAGGGAGGGCATAAATTACCCAAAGATAGATCAGGGAACAACAGCATATGAGGAAAAGAGGTGGAGGAATGTTGAAATGTGTACAGAAGATATTTCTTGACATGTACGTATCCCTCCTATTGAAGGAGAAAGTAATTCTTTTTAATGTCTTAATACAGTGGAGATTGAGGCACAGTAGTCCAATAATTAGTAGTGCTGTCCCACAGCTCCAAGGACTTGGGTTCAATTCTAGCCTTGGCTGGCTGTGTGGAGTTTGCATGTTCTCCCCATGACTGTGTAGGTTTTCGTCCCGTGCTCTGGTTTCCTCCCACAGTCCAAAGATGTTCAGGGTAGGTGGATTGGCCCAAGATTTGTGAGTTAGGGGAATAGCAGGATAAATACGTGGAATTACTGGGATAGCACATGGATAAGATTCTCTGTCGGACAGTTGGTGCAGACTTAATGAGCTGAATGGTCTCCTTCTGCTCTGTAGGTATTCTGTATCTTTTTATTGGGAATAAAATGGGGCAAATGGAGGGTATTGCATTGAGGAAATAGCAAATATATTATCACTAGGTGGGCAACACGGTGCCACAGTGGTTAGCACGCTTGCCTCACAGCTCCAGGGACTCAGGTTCAATTTCCAGTTTGGGTCGCTGTCTGTGTGAAGTTTGCACATTCTCCCTATATCTGTGCGGCTTTCCTCTGGGTGCTCCAGTTTCCTCCACAGTCTGAAGGACGTGCTGGTTACATGCATTGACTCAAACAGGCACCGGTGTTTGGGGAATTTCACAATAACTTCTTTGCAGTATTAATGTAAGCCTTACTTGTGACTAATGAATAAACATTACTTTCACTTTACTAGGTTTGAAATAGTTCTGAAAAATGCCAAGGAACAATCAAAGACAAAGATACTCAACTGGAAGGAGACTAAATACAGTGAGTTGGATAAGGATTTGACATAGGTTGATTTAAAACAGGAAATAGCAGATAAAAAAAGTAAATGGACAATGGGAGGGATTTAAAAAGAAGATAATTTGGGTGTACTGAATTATTCTTTCAAAGAGGAAGAACAGACAAAATAGGCCAAAGGGCCTCATTCTGTGCCATGACATTCCATGTTTCAGAGTAGAAACTGTTAAGCAAATAACCCGTGTCAACAATTTGCGGTGGATAATACAGAAATCGAAGGAAAATAATCAGAAGGCAAACAAATAATACCGTGGAGATTGGTGTACAGCTCCTACAATGGAAAAACCTTGGCTTATTTCTGACCAATTTGTATTGGATAAAAACACAAAGAACCATCAGGGTAAAGCTACTTCATTCTGTTCATACCTAACACTTACTCAATCATTTAGTTCTGCAACAGCTCTGTTCATTCATTTTTATTTATTTTGTTTGCAATCTCATTGATTGATCAGAGTACCTCTGTTGCAAAGATTCTATATAGTGTTTGAAATCAATCCTGATTCGGAAGAAGAGGACACAGATCTCTTAAAATGTGGCCTTCCACTTTGTTTAATGATTCCTTTTAATGATTCCTTTTGAAGCCAAGAGTTTGAGCAGGTTGTTTCTGAATTTCACCCCAATGAATGCATATAAGATCGGGTTGATGCAGCAATGCAGGAATCCCAAGCTTTGGGTTCCAAATAGAGCTCTGTCAATATGATTCGGCCTATCACAAGTCTTGGCAATGAACCCGCTCCTCATTAGTGTGTCGATGAACACAGTAATATTGTGTGGGAGCCAACAAATGAGAAAAGCCAGCACCACTGCTATGATCACTTTCATGGCTTTGCTCGACAGACTGGAGGGGCTGATTGTGGACAAGTCCCCAGGACCGGATGGAATGCATCCGAGGGTCCTGAAAGAAATGGCGGAGGTGATAGTGGATGCCTTGGTGGTTATTTTCCAGGCGTCGCTGGATTCCGGGGAAGTGCCGGAAGATTGGAAAATGGCTAATGTTACGCCGTTGTTTAAGAAGGGTGCCAGGCAAAAGGTGGGGAATTATAGGCCTGTTAGTTTAACGTCTGTTGTAGGTAAAATGTTAGAATCCGTCATCAAGGAGGAAATAGCGAGGCATCTTGAGGGGAACTGCTTGATAGAGCAGACGCAGCACGGTTTCCTTAAAGGGAAGTCGTGTCTGACAAATTTACTGGAGTTCTATGAGGATGTGTCTAGGGCGGTGGATAGAGGAGAGACGGTGGATGTGGTCTTTCTTGATTTTCAGAAGGCGTTTGACAAGGTACCTCACAAGAGGTTATTGCAGAAGGTCAGGGGGCATGGAGTTGGGGGTAGGGTGTTAGCGTGGATAGAGGACTGGTTGTCAAATAGGAGGCAGAGAGTGGGGGTCAATGGGTGCTATTCGGATTGGCGGATGGTGACTAGTGGAGTGCCCCAGGGGTCGGTGCTGGGGCCTCAGCTTTTTACCATTTATATAGATGATCTGGAGGAGGGAACCGAGTGTAGGGTGTCGAAATTTGCTGATGACACCAAAATTGGTGGAAAGGCAAATTGTGCGGAGGGTGGGGAGAGTCTACAGAAGGATCTAGATAGGCTGGGCGAATGGGCCAGGAAATGGCAAATGGAATTTAATGTTGGCAAGTGCGAGGTGGTCCACTTTGGTAAGAATAATGGTAGGAAGGACTATTACTTACGTGGAGAAAAACTGCAGCAGGCGATGGTGCAGAGGGACCTCGGGGTCCTTGTGCATGAGTCGCAAAAACCCAGCTTGCAGGTGCAGCAGGTGGTCAGGAAGGCGAATGGGATGCTGGCCTTCATCGCGAGGGGGATTGAATATAAAAGTAGGGAGGTCTTGCTGCGGCTGTATAGGGCATTGGTGAGGCTGCAGCTGGAATACTGTGTGCAGTTTTGGGCGCCGTACTTACGCAAGGATATTTTAGCCTTGGAGGGAGTGCAGAGGAGGTTTACTAGGCTGATGCCGGAGTTGAGGGGGTTGAGCTATGAGGAGAGGCTGAATAGATTAGGCTTGTACTCGTTAGAGTTTAGAAGAATGAGGGGAGATCTCATTGAGACGTATAAGATGATGAATGGGATGGATAGGATAGAGGTGGAGAGACTCTTCCCGCTCAGAAAGGATAGTAGGACTAGGGGGCATAGCCTCAAGATAAAGGGGGGGCAGTTTAGAACAGAGTTGAGGAGGAACTTCTTCACTCAAAGGGTGGTGAATCTCTGGAATTCTCTGCCGTTGAAGTGGTGGAGGCTGCCTCGCTAAATATTTTTAAGACACGGGTTGATGGGTTTTTGATAGGAGAGGGGATTAAGGGTTATGGGGAGAGGGTGGGAATGTGGAACTGAGCCACGACAGATCAGCCATGATCTTATTGAATGGCGGGGCAGGCTCGAAGGGCTAGTTGGCCTACTCCTGCTCCTATTTCTTATGTTCTTATGTTCTGCTTCTGGAATCCCTTTGTCTGACACAGTTTCTGAACTGCCATGCTGTAGCAGAAAATCATGACAGCCAGCGGGATGAGAAACCCAATAATGTGCCGCACAAACCTGGTGGTTACTCTCCATGTTTCAGCCGATTCAGTACTGAATATCTCATAACACATCTTTCTATTGGAAGAGTGTGGCATGTATTCGCCTTTGTACAGAGTGGGTAATGATAGAGCAACGGCCAGCACCCAAAGGACAATACAAACCAACTTGTTTAGAAATGGTCTTTTCTGTTTGTGAGTCTGGGTAGAGTAGACAATGGATAGATAACGATTGACACTGATACAAGCCAGTAGCAAAATCCCACTGTAAACGTTAATTTCCTGTAACAAGCTGATATTCTTACCCATGGCATCACCAAACACCCAGCCAGATATGGCATCCACTGCCCAAAAAGGCAAAGTCACGGCAAAAAGCAGATCGGCCACTGCCAGATGGAGCAGGTAGACATCTGTGAATATTATTTTGCGTCGATTGGAAAGTATGACAACCATTACAATCGTGTTCCCTGTAACAGCGAGGAAGCACACCAGGCTATAAACAAAAGCCAGTGCCGTGTTGATCCAATTGCCACCAATCACAATGGTACAGGGGCTTGTGTCGGCATCAAAGGAAGGATATTCTTCACTGTAGTTGTAAGGGTAATAATAATCTTCACTGGTGTCATTTCCAAACCAATCGTACTGATTTATTAACTCACTGATCAGGTTGTCCATTCCCGAAAGAAAAAAAATCAGTTGAGAATAAAGCCAAGTTAAATGTGAATAGTTTTGAAGAAATTCAGAGCGGATATGTCAGTGAGGACTTATTGCAAGCTCTTTAAATCCACAATCCTAAGTATTGTTGGTGAGTATTTGGAAAAGAATGCAATGATCAAGTTTGGATTTGCCCTATTTGACTAATTAAATAGTCTCACAACACCAGGTTAAAGTCCAACAGGTTTATTTAGAAACATGAGCTTTTGGAGCACTGTTCCTTCATCAGGTAAATGGAAAGTAGGTTTCAGAAACATGGCACACATAGACAACAACACAATTGCAAGATAATGGTTGGAATGCGAGTCTTTACAGGTAATCAAGTCTTTACAGGTACAGACAGTGTGAGTGGAGAGAGGGATAATCACAGGTTAAAGAGGTGTGAATTGTCTCAAGCCAGGACTGTTAGTAGGATTTTGCAAACCCTGGCCAAATGGTGGAGGTTACATAAAGTATGACATGAAACCAAGATCCCGGCTGAGGCTGAATGACAGCCAAGTTCCACATACATGGGTATAACCATAGGAGGATAGCAACAGAGCAGCATCTACTACCATAACCACACCAAAGGTGGAGAAAAGCTGGGGCATTGGGTTTAAAAATTGGCAAGTCATATTCAGCTTTGTAGAACCTTAGTTAGGCCACACTTGGAATATAGTGTTCAATTCTGGTCGCCATACTACCAGAAAGATGGAGGCTTTGGAGAGGGTTCAGAAAAGATTTACCAGGATGTTGCCTGGTATGGAGAGCATTAGCTATGAGGACAGGCTGGAGAAACTTGGTTTGTTCTCACTGGAAGTATGGAGGTTGACGGGTGAACTGATAGAAGTTTACAAGATTATGAGAGGCACAGACAGAGCGGATAGTCAGAAGCTTTTTCCCAGTGTGGAAGAGTCAATTACTACAGGGCACATCTTTAAGGTGCGAGTGGCAAGGTTTAAAGGAGATGTACGAGGCAGATTTTTTTTTTACACAGAGTAGTGGGTGCCTGGAACTCATTGCTGGGGAAGGTAGTGTAAGCAGATATGGTAGTGACTTTTAAGGGGCATCTTAACAAGTACATGAATAGGATGGAATTAGAGGGATATGGTCCCCGGAAGAGACCGGGGTTTTAGTACAGTCGGGTAACATGGTCGGTGCAGGCTTGGAGGGGGAAGGGCCTGTTCCTGAGCTGTAATTTTCTTTGATCTTTGTTCATTGTTCTTTGTTCTCAAGGACAACGAGGGATGGGCAATAAATGCTAGCCAGCCAGTGACACCAATGTCCCACGAATGAATAAAAAAAAAATTTCAAGGGATAGGATAAAGTGAATCAGCATCAGTCACTGAGCAAGATTATTTATTTATTGCAAGTTCATATCAAATCAGTTGAGATCGGTTATGTCCAACAATTTCCTCAACATGACTCTATTACTCCGCAGGTGTGTCGGTCCACCTTGTTGTCTAGAGAGGGGCATGCACACGGTGGGTCATGCGTGGGCTACTCTTGGATGTTTCAAGAGTGGCCTAGTACTTCGCGTCGTTGTGTGTGCTTAAAACTGGACCAGCAGATGGGCACCACAACAGCTCAGTGACTATCACCGCTAGCTGTGCAGATACATGGATTTGGGCCAGTGTCTGTGGGAGTTTGCGCATTCTCCCTGTGGTTACGTGGGTTTCCTCCGGGTGCTCCGGTTTCCTCCCACACCCCAAAGACATGCCCTTAGGCTGATTGGTGTAATAAATTGTCCCTAAATTATTCTACCCTGAATCTGGTTTCCAATGGGGGTACCACACGCATACACACGGTCAAGGTAGGTGTAGGAAAATGCTTTGTTAAGATGGCGGCGCGGGCTCGTTGGGCCGAAGGGCCTGTTTCCCGGCTGAGTTGTTCTTTGTTTATGATTTGCGCTGCTGTTGCACATTAGGTGGAAGATTCACTGAAGTTTCCTGTGTATGTTTATTTGCATCATTGATTGATACATTGATGTAAAACTTGTGGAAAACAAGTGGAAACAATTGGGCCTCTAGAAAATTCTCTGCAATTTCTTTACGAGTTGTTCTTCTGCACTCTTCAACAGCAAGCTGAGAAACAAGCAATTAATTCAAAAACTGGCTCCCTCTCATTTTTCTCTGAATTTACCTCAATGCCTGTCTCATTATAAGACCATAAGACAGAGGAGTGGAATTAGGTCATTCGTCCCTTCAAGTCTGCTCCGTCATTCAATCATGGCTGATTTTTATTCCTCACCTCCATTCTCCTGCCTTCTCCCCCACAACGGCTAATCCCTTACTGATAAAGAACCTATCTATTTTTGTCTTAAAGACACTCAATGACCTGGCCTCCGCAGCCTTCTGCGGCAAAGAGTTCCACAGTTCCACCACTCTCTGGCTGAAGAAATTCCTCTTCATCTCTGTTTTAAAGGGTCGTCCCTTCAGCCTGAGGTTGTGCCCTGTGGCTCCAGTTTTTCCTACTAATGGAAACATCCTCTCCACACCCAATCAATCCAGGCCTCACACAGTATCCAGTAAGTTTCAAGATGATCCCCCCCTCATCCTTCTAAACTCCCAACGAGTACAGACCCAGAATTCTCAACTGTTCCTCATGAAACATTATCATTACTTTGATTGTTTTTGACAGCATCGTGATCAGTCAAATGTCATGTGAAACAAGAGGACAGCAAGGGAAGGCTACAGTCAGGCAAAAAGTGTAAAACCTCTCCAAGGAAAATTGCCAAGCATTGCTGGCAGGAGTTATAAACTCTCTGGTCTGCAATCCACCTAACCAGCCTGCTACATCAATCAGAAACTGTTGGAGAGCCAAATCTGCAGTGTTTTACTTTCTGTAAGAATGTCAATCACACTGCCCAGAGGGAAGCAACCTGCCACCAGGCATAGAGAAAGGTGCTAAAAGAAGTCACACAAATTGAGCCCAAATATCCAGTTAACACACTCATCCTTTCAACAGTGGATTCTTCCACCCTCTTCACCCTTTTAAAGATACACTTATACAAATAAAATATATTTTTGGAACACTATTTCTTCATGCCAAAATTGTAGTTTATTAAAAGTTAAATGTTACATACTCACGACCAAGCATCAAAATCACAAAGGACAAAGTTACACACGTTAGAACTCAACTTTCCATATGATTCCCTTCCTTTTACACGTTTTATATCTTTTGAATTACATTCGTTCACATGATTTTGATAAACCTTGTTGCAGTTTACACGCCCATTATCTCAAAGTTCCTGGAGTTGAAAGCATATATATCTCTAACTGACGCCCATGTTCTCACAGACAGGTGTTAGCTACAGATAGCTTCGCCTCCAAATGTTAACAATTCGTGCACTAACCCGAAAAGCATACAGTTTGTGACCATGTGATAAACATGTCTTATAAAATGTATTCTGAGCCATATTGTTTAAATAAGCAATTGGTTAGAATACTGACATAAAATGGAAACAAATATAAATGATTATTTTGCAATCACTTCTTTCAACAGTTTCTCAAACATAATACCTAAGAAAACTATTTTTGTTGAGTGGCTCTAACTTAGCAACTGGTACTATGGCTATTCAGTTCATTTCAGAGCAATCACACATACATAAAATATAAAAACCTGCTTAAATGCACATCCAACACCCTTTCCTTCACCACAGCAACTGTCCTGCAGCATTATACTTGACTAGATGACTGGGCTGTGTCTAAGTGTAAAATAATGATTTAATGTGCCTAACTTTGGCACCAAGATCTTTCCTTCACATCCTCACACCTCTCATTTCTCCCTTGCAATAGGCACCAATAGTGGGAACAAGATAAGGAAACTAAGGACAAAGAAATTTCAGAGCATAAAATCAAAGAAATATGGAAATATTTATTGTCATAGAGGGAGGGCATTAGATTATTAATAATGGGGTACATAAATTACCCATAAATAATCAGGGAACAACAGCATATGGGGAAAAGAGGTGGAGGAATCCTGAAATGTGTGCAGAAGATATTTCTTGACATGTACGTATCCCTCTATTGAAGAAGAAAGTAGTTCTTTTTAATGTATTAATACAGTGGAGATTGAGGCACAGTGGTCCAATAATTAGCACTGCTGTCTCACAGCACCAGGGACCTGGGTTCAATTTCTAGCCTTGGCTGGCTGTGTTGAGTTTGCATGTTCTCCCCATGATTGTGTAGATTTTCTTCCCATGCTCTGGTTTCCTCCCACAGTCCAAAGATGTTCAGGGTAGGTGGATTGGTCCAAGATTTGTGAGTTCGGGGGAATAGCAGGATAAACACGTGGAGTTACAGGGATAGCACATGGATAAGATTCTCTTGTCGGACGGTTGGTGCAGACTCAATGGGCTGAATGGTCTCCTTCTGCTCTGTAGGTATTCTATATCTTTTTATTGGGAATGAAATGGGGCAAATGGAGCATATTGCATTGAGGAAATAGCAAATATATTATCACTAGGTGGGCAACACGGTGCCACAGTGGTTAGCACACTTGCCTCACAGCTCCAGGGACTCGGGCTTCATTCCTGGTTTGGGTCACTGTCTACGTGAAGTTTGCACATTCTCCCTAGATCTGTGCGGTTTTCCTCCAGGTGCTCCAGTTTCCTCCAGTCTGAAAGACGTGCTGGTTGCATGCATCGACTCAAACAGGCACTGGTGTTTGGGGAATTTCACAATAACTTCATTGCCGTGTTAATGTAAGCCTTACTTGTGACTAATAAATAAACTTTACTAGGTTTAAAATAGTTCTGAAAAATGACAAGGAACAATCAAAGACAAAGATACTCAACTGGAAGAAGACTGAATGCAGTGACTTAGAACCATAAAACCATAGAAAATTACAGCTCAATACAGGCCTTTTGGCCGTTCTTGTCTGTGCCGAACCATTTTTTGCCTAGTCCCACTGACTTGCACTTGAACCATATCCCGCCACACCCCTCTCATCCATGAACCCATCCAAGTTTTTCTTAAATGTTAAAAGTGACCCCGCATTTACCACTTTATCCGGCAGCTCATTCCACACTCCCACCACTCTCTGTGTGAAGAAGCCCCCCCAATATTCCCTTTAAACTTTTCTCCTTTCACCCTTAACCCATGCCCTCTGGTTTTTTTCTCCCCTAGCCTCAGTGGAAAAAGCCTGCTTGCATTCACTCTATCTATCCCCATCAAAATCTTATACACCCCTATCAAATCTCCCCTCATTATTCTACGCTCCAGGGAATAAAATCCTAATCTATTCAATCTCTCTCTGTAACTCAGCTTCTCAAGTCCCGGCAACATCCTCGTGAACCTTCTCTGCACTCTTCAACCTTATTTACATCCTTCCTGTAACTAGGTGACCAAAACTGTACACAATTCTCTAAATTCGGCCTCACCAATGTCTTATACAACCTTACCATAACACCAACTTTTATACTCGATACTCCAATTTATAAAGGCCAATGTACCAAAAGCACTCATTATGACCCTATCCACATGTGACATCACTTTCAGGGAATTCTGTACCTGTATTCCCAGATCCCTCTGTTCAACTGCACTCTTCAGAGTCCTACCATTTAGCCTGTACGTTCCACTTTGGTTTGTCCTTCCAAAGTGCAATAACTTACATTTGTCTGCGTTAAATTCCATTTGCCATTTTTCAGCCCATTTTTCTAGTTGGTCCAAGTCCCTCTGCAAGTTTTGAAAACCTTCCTCACTGTCCACTACACCTCCAATCTTTGTTTTATCAGCAAATTTGCTGATCCAGTTTACCACATTATCATCCAGATCATTGATATAGATGACAAACAACAACGGACCCAACACCAATCCCTGCAGCACTCCACTAGTCACAGGCCTCCACTCAGAAGCAATCCTCCACAACCACTCTCTGGTTTCTTCCATTGAGCCAGTGTCTAATCCAATTTACTACCTCCCCATCTATACCTAGCGACTGAACCTTCCTAACTAACCTCCCATGAGGGGCCTTGTCAAAGGCCTTGCTGAAATCCAGGTAGACAACACCCACCACCTTCCCTTCATCCACTTTCCTGGTGACCTCCTCAAAGAACACTAATAGATTGGTCAAACATGACCTACCAGGCACAAAGCCATGTTGACTCTCCCTAATAAGTCCCTGTCTATCCAAATATGTGTAGATCTTATCCCTTATCACACCTTCCAGTAACTTGCCAATGACCGACATCAAGCTTACTGGCCTGTAATTTACCAGATTTCTTTTGGAACCTTTTTTAAATAACGGAACAACGTGAGCCACCCTCCAATCATCTGGCACCTCCCCCGTGAATATTGATATTTCAAATATGTCTGCCAGGACCCCTGCAAGTCCAACACTAGCCTCCCTCAAAGTCCATGGGAATACCCTGTCCGGTCCTGGGGATTTATCCAATTTGATTTGCCTCAAGACAGCCAGCACCTCCTCTTCTTTAATCTGTAAAGGTTCCGACCTCCCTACCTGTTTACCCTATTTCTGTAGACTCCATGCCCATTTCCTCAGTAAATACGGATTCAAAAAACCCATTTAGTATCTCCCCCATCTCTTTTGGTTCTGTACACAGTCTTCCACTCTGGTCTTCAACAGGACCAATTTTATCCCTCACTATTATTTTGCTCCTTACATACCTATAGAAGCTCTTTGGATTTTCATTCACTCTGTCTGCCAAAGCAACCTCATGTCTTCTTTTAGCCCTGATGTGGATATGCCGGCATTGGACTGGGGTAAACACAGTAAAAAGTCTGACAACACCAGGTTTAAGTCCAAACGATTTATTTGATAGTAAACTCACTAGCTTTCGAGGTTACCCCCTTCATCAGGTGAATGGAGAGTTCTGGCCTCAGGCAGAGCATATAAAGCACAGACAGTTTACAGATTACTGATTAGAATGCCTTCTTTTAGCCCTCCTGATTTCCCTCTTAAGTAGCTTCTTGCATTTTTTATACTCCGAGCATCTGATCTGTTTCTTGCTGCCTGTACATTACATACAACTCTCTCTTCCTCTTCAGAACATAAGAAATAGGAGCAGGAGTAGGCCATCTAGCCCTTCGAGCCTGCCCCGCCATTCAATAAGATCATGGCTGATCTGTCGTGGCTCAGTTCCACATTCCCGCCCTCTCCCCATAACCCTTAATCCGCTCTCTTATCAAAAACCCATCAACCCGTGTCTTAAAAATATTTAGCGAGGTAGCCTCCACCACTTCAACGGGCAGAGAATTCCAGAGATTCACCACCCTTTGAGTGAAGAAGTTCCTCCTCAACTCTGTTCTAAACCGCCCCCCCTTTATCTTGAGGCTGTGCCCCCTAGTCCTAATGTCCTTTCTGAGCGGGAAGAGTCTCTCCACCTCTATCCTATCCATCCCATTCATCATCTTATACGTCTCAATGAGATCTCCCCTCATTCTTCTAAATTCTAACGAGTACAAGCCTAGTTTATTCAGCCTCTCCTCATAGCTCAACCCCCTCAACTCCGGCATCAGCCTAGTAAACCTCCTCTGCACTTCCTCCAAGGCCAAAATATCCTTGCGTAAGTACGGCGCCCAAAACTGCACACAGTACTCCAGCTGCGGCCTCACCAATGCCCTGTACAGCCGCAGCAAGACCTCCCTACTTTTATATTCAATCCCCCTCGCTATGAAGGCCAGCATCCCATTCGCCTTCCTGACCACCTGCTGCACCTGCAAGCTGGGTTTTTGCGACTCATGCACAAGGACCCCGAGGTCCCTCTGCACCGTCGCCTGCTGTGGTTTTTCTCCACGTAAGTAATAATCCTTCCTACCATTATTCCTACCAAAGTGGACCACCTCACACTTGCCAACATTAAATTTCATTTGCCATTGTTACAGTCTCCCTCGAGAACCAAGGTTCCTTATTCTAATTCACTTTGCCTTTAATCCTGACAGGAACATACAAACTCTGCAGACTCAAAATTTCTCCTTTGAAGGCCTCCCACTTTCCATTTATATCCTTACCAAAGAACAGCCTGTGCCAATCCACACTTCCCAGATCCCTTCTCATTTCATCAAATTTGGTCTTTTTCTAGTTCAGAACTTCAAGCCGAGGACCAGATCCTTATCCTTATCCATGATCTGGTTGAAACTAATGGCATTATGATCACTGGATCCAAAGTGTTCCCTCACACTCACATCCATCACCCGCCCTAACTCATTTCCCAGTAGGTGATCCAGTATCGCATCCTCTCTCGTTGGCACCTCTATATACTGATGTAGAAAGTTCTCCTGAACACATTTCACAAACTCTACCCCATCTAAACCTTTAACAGTATGCGAGTCCCAATCTATATGTGGAAAATTAAAATCCCCCACTATCACAACTTTCTGTTTCTTGCAGTTGTCAGCTATCTCTCTGCTGATTTGCTCCTCCAATTCTCACTGACTATTGGATGGTCTATAATACAGCCCCATTAATGAGGTCATACCCTTCCTGTTTCTCAGCTCCACCCATAGGGCCTCTGTAGACAAGCTCTCTAATCTATCCTGCCTGAGTACCACTGTAACATTTTCCCTGACCAACAATGCCACCACCCCCCACCCCCACCTTTTATCCCTCCACTTCTATCACACCTGAAACATAGGAACCCTGGAACATTGAGCTTCCAGTCCTGCCCCTCCTGTAGCCAAGTTTCACTAATGGCTATAATGTCATATTTCCACATGTCAATCCACACCTTCAGCTCATCTGCCTTCCCCACAATACTCCTGGCATTGAAATATACACACCTCAAAACATTATTCCATTTGTGATTTTGCTTGAACTAACCTGTCTTTTTACCCCGACTCCACTATCTGCTGTGGCACGCTGGTTCCCATCCCCCTGCAAATCTAGTTTAAAGGCTCCCCAATAACACTAGCAAACCTTCCTGCAAGTACATTGGTTCCCTTGTAGCTTAGGTGTAACCCATCTCTCTTGCACAGGTCCCACCTACCCCAGAAGAGGTCCCAGTGATCAAAGAACTGGAAACCCTGCCCCCTACACCAGTTCCTCAGCCATGTGTTCATCCACCCAAGCAACCTACTCTTACCCTCACTGGCACGTGGTACAGGTAGCAATCCTGAGATTACTACCCTCGGGGTCCTGCTTTTTAACTTCCTTCCAAGCTCTCTATACTCCCTTTAGGACCTCCTCACTTTTCCTACCTACGTCATTGGCACCAGTATGTACCACAACATCTGGCTGATCACCTTCCCAGTTTAGAACGCTGTGCACGCGATCAGAGACATCCCTGACCTCGGCACCCGGGAGGCAACAAACCATGCGGGAGTCCCTGTCCCGACCACAGAACCTCCTGTCCATACCTCTGACCATCAAGTCCCCTATCACTACCACTCTCCTCTTCTTTCTCCCACCCTTTTGCAATGGAGAACCAGACTCAGTATCAGAGTTCCGGCTGTCGCAGCTTGTCACAGGCAAAGCATCCCCCACAACAGTATCCAATTCAGTATACCTGCTGTGGAGGGGAATGGCCACAGGGGAACCCTGCTCTGCCTGTCCTTTCACATTTCCATTTCCTCTTCTTACAGTAACCCAATTTCCTTCACTCTGCTGCTTAGGTGTAACTACCTCCCTAAAGCTACTAAAGCTAAAGATACTTCTCATTCTCCCGAATTAGACGGAGATCATCAAGCTCCTTCTCCAGTTCCCTAACACGCTTTGCTAGCAGCTGCAGCTGGATGCATCTTTTGCAGGTGTTGTCATCAGGGATGCTGGAGGTCTCCCTGATCTCCCACATCCTGCAAGAGGAGCATTCCAACATCTTGCCTGGCATTTTTTTTTCTGGGGGAAAACAAGAATAAACTTTCCAACAAGAAAAAAAACCTACTCTCGCCTCTGCTTGTTCCCGCCAAAGCCTGTTTTGAGCCAAAGCCCTTCAGCCTTCACTCTGCTCCCTCTCACTCCGCTGCCCGCTCTTTATACCTCCCGCTCACCACTGGCTGACGTCAGTCACCTGCACGGTCTCAAGAGAAAAAAATTAAGCTTACCTGCTCTCACTCCAAGCCTTCTTTTTAGGTTAGAGGAGGGGGGGAGGGTAAGACTCTAGAAGTCTAGAGTCTCACATTTCCTCTCCGTTCAAATTTATTGGGGGGAAAAAAACCTTCCCAAGAGTCACTGGGGCCTACTTCCTGTTTTACACTCCCAGTTTAAACAAAAACCTCCAAAAAAAGTAAGGTAAAAATTTCTTTTACATTCAAACTTTTTATAATGCATCTCCATTCCAACTTCTCCCCTGGAAACAATGAGGTCGAAATCGCTAAGGCAAGCTCCTTTTAAAGAGAAAAAAAAACTTTCCCAGGGATCACAGGGCCTACTTCCTGTTTTACACTCCCAGTTTAAACAAAAACCTCCAAAAAAAGTAAAGTAAAAATCCCTTTTATCTTCAAGCTTTTTGTAATGAATCGCCACTCCAACTTCTCTGGAAACAATAGACTTGGATAAGGATTTGACATAGATTGATTTAAAACAGGAAATAGCAGCTAAAAAAGTAAATGAACAATGGGAGAGATTTAAAAAGAAGATAATTTGGATGCAACTGAATTATTCTTTCAAAGAAGAAGAACAGACAAAATAGGCCAAAGGGCCTCATTCTGTGCCATGAAATTCCATGTTTCAAGGTAGAAACTGTTAAGCAAATAACCCTTGTCAACAATTTACGATGAATAATACAGAAATCAAAGGAAAATAATCAGAAAATAAACAAATAATTCAGTGGACATTAGTGTACAGTAGAAAAACCTTGGCTTATTTCTGATCAATTTGTATTGGATACAAACACAAAGAACCATCAGGGTAAAGTTACTTCATTCTGTTCATACCTAACACTGTTGCTCAATCATTTAGTTCTGCAACAGCTCTGTCCATTCATCTTTATTTATTTTGTTTGCAATCTCATTGATTGATCAGACTACCTCTGTTGCAAAGATTCTATATGGTGCTTGAAATCAATCCTGATTCGGAAGAAGAGGACACAGATCTCTTAAAATGTGGCCTTCCACTTTGTTTAATGATTCCTTTTGTAGCCAAGAGTTTGAGCAGGTTGTTTCTGAATTTCACCCCGATGAATGCGTATAAGATCGGGTTGATGCAGCAATGCAGGAATCCCAAGCTTTGGGTTCCAAATAGAGCTCTGTCAATATGATTGCGCCTATCACAAGTCTCAGCAATGAACCCGCTCCTCATCAGTGTGTCGATGAACACAGTAATATTGTGTGGGAGCCAACAAATGAGAAAAGCCAGCACCACTGCTATGATCACCTTCATGGCTTTCTGCTTCTGGAATCCCTTTGTCTGACACAGTTTCCGAACTGCCATGCTGTAGCAGAAAATCATGACAGCCAGCGGGATGAGAAACCCAATAATGTGCCGCATAAACCTGGTGGTTACTCTCCATGTTTCAGCCGATTCAGTACTGAATATCTCATAACACATCTTTCTATTGGAAGAGTGTGGCATGTATTCGCCTTTGTAAAGAGTGGGTAATGATAGAACAATAGCCAGCACCCAAAGGACAATACAAACCAATTTGATTAGAAATGGTCTTTTCTGTTTGTGAGTCTGTGTAGAGTAGACAATGGATAGATAACGATTGACACTGATACAAGCCAGTAGCAAAATCCCACTGTAAAAGTTAATTTCCTGTAACAAGCTGATAATCTTACACATGGCATCACCAAACACCCAGCCAGATATGGCATCTACTGCCCAAAAAGGCAAAGTCACGGCAAAAAGCAGATCGGCCACTGCCAGTTGGAGCAGGTAGACATCTGTGAATATTATTGCGCGTCGATTGGAAAGTATGACAACCATTACAATCATGTTCCCTGTAACAGCGAGGAAGCACACCAGGCTATAAACAAAAGCCAGTGCCGTGTTGATCCAATTGCCACCAATCACAATGGTACAGGGGCTTGTGTCGGCATCAAAGGAAGGATATTCTTCACTGTAGTTGTAAGGGGAATAATAATCTTCACTGGTGTCATTTCCAAACCAATCGTACTGATTTATTGACAGACTGATCTGTTTGGCCATTCCTGAAAGAAAAAAAAATCAGTTGAGAATAAAGCCAAGTTAAATGTGAATTGTTTTAAAGAAACAATCCACGAGGACTATAAGGCTTGTAGAAAGGAGCTTAAAAAGGAAATTAGGACAGCCAGAAGGGGACATGAGAAGGCCTTGGTGGGTAAAATTAAGGAGAATCCCAAGGTGTTCTACAAATATGTGAAGAGTAAAAGGATGAGAAGAGAAGGGATAGGACCTATAAAAGGTGAAGGGGGAAAAGTCTGTGTGGAACCGGAAGAAATGGCAGAGGTGCTTAATGAGTACTTTGCCTCGGTATTCACGGTGGAAAGTGATCTGGGAGGTTGTACTACAGGCTTGCGGCAGACTGAAAAGATTGAGTATGTGGATGTTAAGAAAGAGGATGTGTTGGAACTTATAAGTTCTATCAAGATAGTTTGACGAATTTATTAGATTTCTTGAGGATGTGACTAGTGCGGTAGACAGAGGGGAACCGATGGATGTGGTGTTTTTAGATTTCCAAAAGGCGTTTGATAAGGTGCCTCATAAAAGGTTGAAACAGAAGGTTAGGGTACAGGGAGTTGGGGGTAAGGTGTTAGCGTGGATAGAGGATTGGCTGTCTAATAGGAAGCAGAGAGTTGGAATCAATGGGTGCTATTCTGGTTGGCGGTTGGTAACTAGTGGAGTGCCGCAGGGATCGGTGTTGGGGCCTCAGCTATTTACCATTTATATAGATGATCTGGAGGAGGGGGCTGAGTGTAGGGTGACGAAGTTTGCTGATGACACGAAGATGAGTGGAAAGGCAAATTGCGTGGAGGTTGTGGAAAGTCTGCCGAGGGATCTGGATAGGCTAAGCAACTGGGCGAGGACCTGGCAGATGGAGTATAATGTTGGCAAGTGTGAGGTTACCCACTTTGGCAGAAATAATAGTAGGAGGGATTATTATTTAAAAGGCGAAAAGCTGCAGCATGCTACAGTGTAGAGGAACCTGGGGGTCCTTGTGCACGAATCGCAAAAACCCAGTCTGCAGGTGCAGCAGGTGATCAAGAAGGCGAATGGAATGCTGGCCTTTATAGCGAGGGGGATAGAATTTAAAAGCAGGGAGGTCTTGCTGCAACTGTACAGGGTACTGGTGAGGCCGCAGCTGGAGTACTGTGTGCAGTTTTGGTCGCCACACTTGAGGAAGGATATATTGGCCTTGGAGGGAGTGCAGAGGAGGTTCACTAGGCTGATACCGGAGATGAGGGGGTTGGATTATGAGGAGAGACTAAATAGACTGGGTCTGTAGCCATTGGAGTTTAGAAGGCTGAGGGTGGATCTTATAGAGACGTATAAGATAATGAAAGGGATGGATAGGGTAGAGGTAGAGAGATTCTTCCCGCTTAGAAAGGATAGCAGGACTCGAGGGCACAGCCTCAAGATAAGGGGGGGTCAATTTAGATCAGAGTTGAGGAGGAACGTCTTCACGCAAAGGGTGGTGAATCTCTGGAATTCTCTGCCCATTGAAGTGGTGGAGGCTACCTCGCTGAATATATTTAAGTCACGAGTAGATAGGTTTTTGATAGACAAGGGAACTAAGGGTTATGGGGAGAGAGCAGGAAAGTGAAACTGATCCACTTCAGATCAGCCATGATCTTATTGAATGGTGGGGCAGGCTCGAAGGGCTAGATGGCCTACTCCTGCTCCTATTTCTTATGTTCTTATGTTCTTGTGATAAGTCGTCGGGACCAGATGGGATGTACCCCAGGTTACTGTGGGAGGTGAGGGAAGTGATTGCAGAGCCCCTGGCGATGATCCTTGCATCATCGATGGAGACGGGAGAGGTTCCGGAGGATTGGAGGATTGCGGATGTGGTTCCTATTTTCAAGAAAGGGAACAGGGATAGCCCGGGAAATTACCGACCGGTGAGTCTGACTTCAGTGGTTGGTAAGTTGATGGAGAGGATTCTGAGGGACAAGATTTATGAGCATTTAGAGAAGTTTAGAATGATCAGAAATAGTCAGCATGGCTTTGTCAAGGGCAGGTCGTGCCTTACGAGCCTAGTTGAGTTCTTTGAAAATGTGACTGAACACATTGACGAAATAAGAGCGGTGGACTTCAGCAAGGCGTTTGATAAGGTCCCCCATGCAAGACTTCTTGAGAAGGTGAGAGGGCATGGGATCCAAGGGGCTTTGGCCTTATGGATCCAGAACTGGCTTGCCTGCAGAAGGCAGAGAGTGGTTGTGGATGGGTCTTTTTCTGCATCGAGGTCGGTCCCAGTGGAGTGCCCCAGGGATCTGTTCTAGGACCCTTGCTGCTTGTCATTTTCACAAATGACCTGGATGAGGAAGTGGAGGGATGGGTTAGTAAGTTCGCCAACGATACTAAGGTTGGTGGTGTGGATAGTCTGGAGGGATGTCAGAAGTTGCAGTGTGACATAGATAGGATGCAAGACTGGGCAGAGAAGTGGCAGATGGACTTCAACGCGGATAAATGTGCAGTGGTCCATTTTGGCAGGACCAACGGGATGCAGGAGTACAATATCAAGGGGTAGGAGTCTTAGCTGTGTTGAAGAGCAGAAGGATCTTGGGGTCCGGGTCCATAGGACTCTTAAATCGGCCTCGCAGGTGGAGGATGTGGTCAAGAAGGCGTATGGTGTACTGGCCTTCATTAATCGAGGGATTAGTTTAGGAGTCGGGAGATAATGCTGCAACTTATAAGAACATAAGAAATAGGAGCAGGAGTAGGCCATCCAGCCCTTCGAGCCTGCCCCGCCATTCAATAAGATCATGGCTGATCTGTCATGGCTCAGTTCCACTTTCCCGCCCTCTCCCCATAACCCTTAATCCCCTCTCTTATCAAAAACCCATCAACCCGCGTCTTAAAAATATTTAGCGAGGCAGCCTCCACCACTTCAACGGGCAGAGAATTCCAGAGATTCACCACCCTTTGAGTGAAGAAGTTCCTCCTCAACTCCGTTCTAAACCGCCCCCCCTTTATCTTGAGGCTGTGCCCCCTAGTCCTACTGTCTTTTTTGAGCGGGAAGAGTCTCTCCACCTCTATCCTATCCATAAGACCTTATAAGACCCTTCTCAGACCCCACTTGGAGTACTGTGCACAGTTCTGGTCGCCTCACTACAGGAAGGATGTGGAAGCTATTGAGAGGGTGCAGAGGAGATTTACAAGGATGTTGCCTGGATTGGGAGGCATGCCTTATGAAGATAGGTTGAGGGAGCTAGGTCTCTTCTCCATGGAGAGACAAAGGTTGAGAGGCGACCTGATAGAGGTTTATAAAATGTTGAGAGGAATAGATAGAGTGGATTCTCGGAGGCTATTTCCCAGGGCTGAAATGGTTGCTACGAGAAGACACGGGTTTAAGGTGCTGGGAAGCAAGTACAGAGGAGATGTGAGGGGTAAGTATTTCACTCAGAGGATGGTGAGTGAGTGGAATCGACTGCCGTCGGTGGTGGTAGAGGCAAACTCACTGGGGTCTTTTAAAAGACTTCTGGATGAGTATATGGGATCTAATGGCATTGGGAGTTACAGATAGTTCTATGGCTTGGTAGCTATGGATGTGATTGGTGCAACATGTGGGCCGAAGGGCCTGTTTGTGCTGTAGTGTTCTATGTTCTATGTTCTATTAAATTCAGAGTGGATATGTCAGTGAGGACTTATTGCAAACTCTTTAAATCCACAATCCTAAATATTGTTGGTGAGTATTTGGAAAGGAATGCAATGATCAAGTTTGGATTTGCCCTATTTGACTAATTAAATAGTCTCACAACTCCAGGTTAAAGTCCAACAGGTTTATTTAGAAACATGAGCTTTTGGAGCGCTGCTCCTTCATCAGGTGAGTGGAAAGGTAGGTTTCAGAAACATGGCATACATAGACAAAGACACAATTGCAAGGTAATGGTTGGAATGCAAGTCTTTACAGGTAATCAAGTCTTTACAGGTACAGACAATGTGAGTGGAGAGAGGGATAATCACAGGTTAAAGAGGTGTGAATTGCCTCAAGCCAGGACTGTTAGTAGGACTTTGCAAACCCAGACCAAATGGTGGAGGTTACATATAGTGTGACATGAACCCAAGATCCCGGTTGTGCCGGATGACAGCCAAGTTCCACATGCATGGGTATAACCATAGGAGGAAAGCTGATACAGCAACAGAGAAGCATCTACTACCATAACCACACCAAGATGGAGAAAGCAGGCTCCCTCCCCCAAAAAGACAAGGCAGTGAATAGGCTATTGTTAAAAAAAACCCTAACAAAGAAGAACTGTTGCATTGAACTGCAGATCTTGCCAAACCTGGAAATTTACCTGTGGATGGTAATTATGTGATGGATTTAGTTCAATGACTATATAATTTTGGATGCTGTTTGAGAAAGGGGACATTTTCGGAGTTTGGGAAATGTAGGTAGTTGGGAACAAGTATTGATTTCATGAGATCATTGTTTACAGCAACTATTGTAGCTAAGTTTACTGTTGTACTGTATTATAGTATTTCTGTTCTGTGTTTTCGTTTAACAATTACTCTTTACATGGTTGACTGGTTTGTATATCTTTTCTTACATTTACCAAATCAAAAATATACACCACTTAGTGTTCCAAATTACCCTTCTGGATTTTGGGATACCCTCGCTTGTAACATCAGTGGGGTTCTGGACAGATTAAGGTAGGACCCAGTGGACCTGTGCCAGCCACATGTTTCTTCTCATTATATATAAATTTTAATATCTTGACAAATTCCATCCTAGTTTGCATCATCTGTTATCGAACAGTTTCCCCACTTTTCAGCCCATGTGACTGTCATACTTCAGGTCAAGTGAGACTTCAATGATAGTCCCAGTGACTCTTGCAGATTTTCCAATTACAGAGCAGTTTACCTCTTTTACCTGCTGCGGTAAGTGCAAGGATTGACAATTACCAGTTGGTATATAACAAACTGTAACAGTTTACTTACAAGCAGATTAATACACAGAATACTTTCACACTGTTAACACTTACAACTCTCGGTACTTCCTAAATGACCTTGTGCAGACCCCCTTCTTTGATCTCTGATGCTCTGTTGGGAGAGGGGGGTTGCTGCAGACCTAATGGGCCAAAAGGCCTCTTTCGGCACTTTAAGAATTCTATGATTCATGATTTCAAAAATCTCCAACTTAATCTGGAATCAATCATGCCCCATTAAACTTGGGCTTTGGTCTGACATCACTATCAGTGGTGATCAGTGGACACCAGTAATGTGCCAACTGCAGTCTGTAACTCACAGGGACTGTGGTCATTCCTATCTTTTTGGCTTCTACAGTATATGTAACTAGTCTTTGCTAGAGTGTTCATCTGCCTCAGGGGCTGAACACCTTCTTTAAGTTACCGGTAAATCCTCTCACTCAACACAGCAGCTGGCAGCCCTGTGTGTATCTTTTTTTGTTATTCATTGTTATTCATTCATGGGACATGGGCATTGCTGCTTACCCATCCCTAGTTGCCCAAGGGCAGTTAAGAGTAACCACGTTGTTGTGGCTCTTGAGTCACATGTAGGTGTCCTTCCCTATAGGACACCAGTAAACCAGATGGGTTTTTCCGACGATTGACAATGGTTTCATGATCATCAGTAGATTCTTAATTCCAGATTTTACTTTTCTTGAATTCAAATTCCACCAGCTGCTGTGATGGATGGGATTCGAACTCAGATCCGTAGAACATTAGTTGAGTTTCTGGATTGTTGGCCTAGCAATAATTGAACAAGGCCGCTATTTCTCCTAGAATCTCTACAGAGCAGAAAGAGGTCATTCAACCTGCATCCCTGGTGCTATGAGGCAACAGTGTTAATCACTGTGCCACGGTGCCCCTCATAGCTGTGAAGAACAGATGTCTTGGACCAAGGTCTACGTGGCAGCCACCATGCTACCATTGTGACCTTGGTGCGTTGGCCTGTCAGTGCAATCATCTCAATCTGAAAACAGACTCCCCAATGAAGTCTTGCAATGTAAGGAATGCATCTGACATCCTTCCTGATTTTCATTGCCTTGCCTGTGGAGCTCCAGCTATGGGCATGACAGAGTCCAGAGGCTTATTATCTGACTCGGGCTCAGCAGATTCCAGTAATCCTATGAGCGCCGGCATCAGGGATGTCCATGCGACCGCCTGCTGTGGATCAGGTCATAGAGTCATAGAGGTTTACAGCATGGAAACAGGCTCATCAGCCCAACTTGTCCATGCTGGCCCTTTTTTAACCCCTAAGGTAGTTCCAACTGCCCATGCTTGACCCATCTTACCCATGTAACTGTCTAAATGATTTTTAAAAGACAGAATTGTACCCGCCTCTACCACTGCCTCTGGCAGCTTGTTCCAGACACTCACCACCCTCTGTGTGAAAGAATTGCCCCTCTGGACCCTTTTGTATCTCTCCCCTCTCACCTTAAAGCTATGCCCTCTGGTTTTAGTCTCCCCTACCTTTGGGAAAAGACATTGTCTATCTAGCTGATCTATGCCCCTCATTATTTTACAGACCCCTATAAGATCACCCCTAAGCCTCCTAAGCTCCAGTGAAAAAAGTCCCAGTCTATCCACCCTCTCCTGACAACTCAAACCATCAAGTCCTGGTAGCATCCTAGTAAATCTTTTCTGCACTCTTTCTAATTTAATAATATCCTTTCTATAATAGGGTGACCAGAACTGTACACAGTGTTCCACATGTGGCCTTACCAATGTCTTGTACAATTTCAACAAGACATTCCAACTCCTGTATTCAATGTTCTGACCAATGAAACCAAGCATGCCGAATGCCTTCTTCACCACTCTGTCCACCTGTGACTCCACTTTCAAGGAGCTATGAACCTGTACCCCTAGATCTCTTTGTTCTATAACTAGTGTGATGTGCTCACAGGTTGTAACCCAGAGGTTGCCCTTGGACGAGGTCCCACTCAGGTGTGTGCCTCCCTGCTGGGGGAAGGTGTGAATGAGCAATGTGTTGGCTCTTCTAATTTGGGATGTGCGAATTTATAGTCCATGCTGCTCCCAGGGCTGGAGCAAGGACCTGGCTCATGAACCCCCTCAGCTGTTTCCCAGATATGCCTGAAAAAGGAAGGAGAGGTCATTAGTACATGTCAAGGACCTGAGAAACAGGATATATCACTCACAGCATTGTTGTCTAATCGATGCTACAGTGCTGCACCCTCACTGGCTGAGCTCTGCTGAATTCAACATCAGCACAGAACGGTCCACATCCCCCCTCGCTGCCTGAATGGCTCTGCCCCAAAATCGATGAGGACTTTCAGTTCTGGCATCCCTCATGGATCTCTCCCTCTTAGTGTATGCCATCTTGTCCCATGAAGACAGATGAAGAATAGATAAGCAGGACGCATGCTAGGACAGATGATAAGGTAGGTGTGGACTGTGAGTAGGATCAGAGACATGATGAGGACGTGACCTGCATAGGAAATGAAGATGTGTGTGGGAGATTTAGTGATAGTGTCCTTTGAGGTGGCATTGAAAGATTTGATTTTGATTTGATTTGATTGGATTTATTATTGTCACATGTATTAATATACTGCTTCTTGCACGCTCTGCAGACAAAGCATACCATATATAGAGAAGAAGAGCATGCAGAATGCAGTGTTACAGTCATAGCTAGGGTTAGAAGAAGATCAACTTAATGTGAAGTAGGTCCAAGAAGGTAAACTACGGTATGTCCGGGTGTGTGGGATCTTGATTGTGCTGGCTGCTTTTACAAGGCAGCGGGAAGTGTAGTTGACATTCGCAATGGATAGGAGGCTATTTTGTGTGATGGACTGGGCTTTGGTCACGACCCTTTGTCGTTTATTGCAGTCTTAGGTCAGAGAAGGAGGCATACCAAGTTGTGAACCAGAAAGAATGCTTTCTATGGTGCATCTGTAAAGGTTGGTGAGAGTTGTAGCTGACATGCCAAATTTCCTTAACCTCCTGAGAAAATAGAGGCATGAGTGGGCTTTCTTAACTATCGCTGGTATGGAGGGACACGACAGGTGATCTGGAAACCTAACAACTATTTCTACTTCACCCCATTGATGGAGACAGAGATGTGTCCTCCAATACGCTTCCTGAAGTCAATGACAATCCCCTTCATTTTGTTGACATTGAGGGAGAGATTATTGTCGTCGCACCAGTTCACCAGATTCTCCATCTCTTTCCTGTACTTTGTCTCATCATTGTTTGAGATTGTTTGCTGATGACACCAAGATTGGGGGAAAGGCAAATTGTGCGGAGGGTGTGGAGAGTCTGCAGAAGGATCTAGATAGGCTGGGCGAATGGGCCAGGAAATGGCAAATGGAATTTAATGTTGGCAAGTGTGAGGTGGTCCACTTTGGTAGGAAGAATGGTAGGAAGGACTATTACTTACGTGGAGAAAAACTGCAGCAGGCGACGGTGCAGAGGGACCTCGGGGTCCTTGTGCATGAGTCGCAAAAACCCAGCCTGCAGGTGCAGCAGGTGGTCAGGAAGGCGAATGGGATGCTGGCCTTCATAGCGAGGGGGATTGAATATAAAAGTAGGGAGGTCTTGCTGCAGCTGTATAGGGCATTGGTGAGGCCGCAGCTGGAGTACTGTGTGCAGTTTTGGGCGCCGCACCTGCGCAAGGATATTTTGGCCTTGGAGGGAGTGCAGAGGAGGTTTACTAGGCTGATACCGGAGTTGAGGGGGTTGAGCTATGAGGAGAGGCTGAATAAACTAGGCTTGTACTCGTTAGAGTTTAGAAGAATGAGGGGAGATCTCATTGAGGCGTATAAGATGATGAATGGGATGGATAGGATAGAGGTGGAAAGACTCTTCCCGCTCAAAAAAGACAGTAGGACTAGGGGGCACAGCCTCAAGATAGAGGGGGGGCGGTTCAGAACGGAGTTGAGGAGGAACTTCTTCACTCAAAGGGTGGTGAATCTCTGGAATTCTCTGCCCGTTGAAGTGGTGGAGGCTGCCTCGCTAAATATTTTTAAGAAGCGGGTTGATGGGTTTTTGATAAGAGAGGGGATTAAGGGTTATGGGGAGAGGGCGGGAAAGTGGAACTGAGCCACGACAGATCAGCCATGATCTTATTGAATGGCGGGGCAGGCTCGAAGGGCCAGATGGCCTACTCCTGCTCCTATTTCTTATGAGATCCAACCCACCACGATGATGTCATCAGCAAACTTGAAAATCGAGTTGGAGGGGGGATTTGGCCATATAGTCATAGGTGTAAGAGGAGTATAGTAGGGGGTGCTAAGGACACACCCTTGTAGGGTACCAGTGTTGAGGATGATCGTGGAGGAGGAGGTGTTGCCTTTCGATTGAAAGTGAATTCTCTGAATTCACAGAGTTTGCTCCACTGTTCGAGGATGATACACAACCGCAAATTGGATTAATCATTCATGAGAACGCAAGGCCTGTAGCTTGGTCTATATTGCAAACACCTTCTTGTTTGAGAAAGACTGTTGAAGCAAAGTTCAAGGAATTACTTGACCAAGACATCATCTTGATATTTGAAGGACCAACAATAAATAGTGATTTCTTGTACATATAACAGAGAAGGAGGTCCTAGAAGCCTTAGAGCTTACCAAGGTAGATAAATTCCTGGGACCTGATGAAATATATCCCAGGACATTATGGAAGGCTAGGGAGGAAATTGTAAGACCCTAGCAGAGATATTTGAATCATCGATAGTCACAGGTCAGGTGCCTGAAGATTGGAGAGTGGCAAATGTTGTGCCTTTGTTCAAGAAGGGCTGCAGGGAAAAGCCTGGGAATTACGAGATGGTAAGATTCGCATCTGTAATGGGTCAGTTGTTGGAAGGTATTTTGAGAAACAGGATCTACAGGCATTTAGAGATGCAAGGATTGATTAGGGACAACGAGCGTGGCTTTGTGAGTGGAAAATCATGTCTCACAATTTGATTGAGTCTTTTGAAGGGGTAACCAAGAAGGTAGATGAGAGCAGTGCAGTTGATGGACTTTAGCAAGGCCTTTGACAAGGTACCACATGGTAGGTTGTTGCATAAAGTTAAATCTCACGGGGTTCAGGGTGCCAAATGGACACAAAATTGGCTTGATGACAGAAGACAGAGGGTGGTTGTTTTTCAAATTGGAGGACAGTGACCAGCGGTGTGCCTCAGGGATTGGTGCTGGGTGTACTGTTATTTGTCATTTATGTTAATGATTTGGATCAGAATTTAGTAGGCATGATTAATGTGTTTGCAGATGACATCAAGATTGGTGGCAAAGTGGACAGTGAAGAAAGTTATCTCCGATTGCAACAGGATCTCAGTCAATTGGGCCAGTGGGCTGACGAATGGCAGATGGAGTTCAATTTAGATACATGAGAGGTGATGCAGTTTGGGAGATTGAACCAGGGCAGGACTTACTCAGTTAATGGTAGGTCGTTGGGGAGAGTTATAGAACAAAGAGATCGAGGGGCACAAGTTCATAGCTCCTTGAAAGTGGAGTCACAGATGGACAGAGTGGTGAAGACGACATTCGGCATGCTTGGTTTCATTGGTCAGAACATTGAATTCAGGAGTTGGGACGTATTATTGAAGTTGTACAAGACATTGGTAAGGCCACACTTGGAATACTGTATGTAATTCTGGTCACCCTATTATAGAAAGGATATTATTAAACTAGAAAGAGTGCAGAAAGGATTTAGTAGGATGCTACCGGGACTTGATGGTTTGAGTTATAAGGAGAGGCTGGACAGACTGGGACTTCTTTCACTGGAGCATAGGAGGCTTAGGGGTGATCTTATAGAGGTCTATAAAATAATGAGGGGCATAGACAAGGTCGATAGTCAATATCTTTTCCCAAAGGTAGGGAAAACTAAAACTAGAGAGCACAGGTTTAAGGTGAGAGAGGAGAGATACAAAAATGCCCAGAGGGGCAATTATTTCACACAGAGGGTAGTGAGTGTCTGGAATGAACTGCCAGAGGCAGTAGTAGATGCAGGTACAATTTTGTCTTTTAAAAAGCATTTAGATAGTTATATGGGTCAATGGGTATAGAACATAGAACACTACAACACAAGCAGGCCCTTCGGCCCACAAGTTGCGCCGATCATATCCATACCTACCAGGCCATAGATCTATAACTCCCAATCCCATTAAATCCCACGTACTCATCCGTAAGTCTTTTAAAAAACCCCAGCGAGTTCGCCTCTGCCACCACCGATGGCAGCCGATTCCACTCACTCACCACCCTCTGAGTGAAAAACTTACTCCTGACATCTCCTCTGTACTTGCTTCCCAACACCTTAAACCTGTGTCCTCTCGTAGCAAAATAGCCTCCGAGAATCCACCCTATCTATACCTCTCGACATTTTATAAACCTCTATCAGGTCGCCTCTCAACCTTCGTCTCTCCATGGAGAAGAGACCTAGCTCCCTCAACCTATCTTCATAAGGCATGCCTCCCAATCCAGGCAACATCCTTGTAAATCTCCCCTGCACCCTCTCAATAGGTTCCACATCCTTCCTGTAGTGAGGCGACCAGAACTGCGCACAGTACTCCAAGTGGGGTCTGAGAAGGGTCTTATAAAGTTGCAGCATTACCTCCTGAATCCTAAACTCAATCTCTTAATTAATGAAGGCTAGCACACCGTACGCCTTCTTAACCACATCCTCCACCTGCGAGGCTGATTTAAGAGTCCTATGGACCCGGACCCCAAGTCCTTCTGCTCCTCAACACTGCTAAGAGTCCTACCCTTGATATTGTACTCCTGCATCCCGTTGGTCCTGCCAAAATGTACCACATTTATCCATGTTGAAGTCTATCTGCCACTTCTCCGCCCAGTCTTGCATTCTATCTATGTCACGCTGCAACTTCTGACATCCCTCCAAACTATCCACAACACCACCAACCTTCGTGTCATCAGCAAACTTACTAACTCATCCCTCCACTTCCTCATCCAGGTCATTTATGAAAATGACAAACAGCAAAGGTCCTAGAACAGATCCCTGGGGCACTCCACTTGTGAGCGACCTACATGCAGAAAAAGACCCATCCACAACCACTCTCTGCCTTCTGCAGGCAAGCCAGTTCTGGATCCACAAGGCCAAAGCCCCTTGGATCCCATGCCCTCTCACCTTCTCAAGAAGTCTTGCATGGGGTACCTTATCAAACACATTGCTGAAGTCCATGTAAACCACATCCACCGCTCTTCCTTCATCAATATGTTCAGTCACATTTTCAAAGATCTCAACTAGGCTTGTATAGAGGGATATGGGCCAAATTCAGGCAATTGGGACTAGTTTAGGATTAAAGAAGGGGGCAGCATGGACAAGTTGCGCCAAAGGATCTGTTTCCATGCTGTAAACTTCTCTGATGCTCTGACTCTAACACCTTGGGTGAGCCTGTTTTGACCATGCCAAGATCAAATGCTGATGTCAAACTGTGTGTTGATATGTGAGAAATGAATGAAATTGCACAGAGAAAAGTAAACTCAATTCTCACTTTGGATGAAGGCTTCAAGAGTTGTCATCAAACAAAGTATTTTCTAAAAATGGGAATGCCACCTGAAGCTTCATCCTGATTCGAGGAAGGTGACAAATTCTGTCATTCAGTGTGGAGTTTACTTCTTTTCATTTATTCATGGATGCGGGCTTTACTGGCTAGGGCAGTATTTTTTGCCCATCTATAAATGCCCTTAGAAAGTGGTAATGAGTTGCCTTCTTGAACTGCCCCATTCCATGATACAAGATTTGGCATCAATACAGCACCAGAGATTTGCCAACACAATATCCATAAAGTGAAACCACAGCATCTCACAAACAACCAATAACTCATTATTCAAGGAGGTAGTGGAGGGGAAGAACAGGAGAGATAGAGATTGGTATTGGTTAGATTGCAGTTAGTAAATGTAGGAAAGTACTTTCTGGGTCTTGCCAGACATAACTTTCATTCGGCATTAACTGGGCCAGTGAGCCGAGGAATGACAGATGGAGTTCAATTCAGATAAATGGAAGGTGTTGCATTTTGGTAAGACAAACCAAGGCAGGACTTACACAGTTAGTGGTAGGGCCCTGGGGAGGGTTGTCGAACAGAGAGACCTCGGGGAGCAGGTACATAATTTCTTGAAAGTGCCATCACAGGTAGACAGCGAGGTGAAGAAAGTTTTTGGCATACTTGCCTTCAGTGATCAGAGCATTGAGTACAGGAGTTCAGATGTCATGTTATGTTACAACTGTACAAGATATTGGTAAGGCCACTTTTGAGGTCCTCATCCAAGTCTGGTCTCCCTGCTCTTGGAAGGATGTTATTAAACTGGAAAGGATGCAAAAAGGATTTACAAGGATGTTAGTGGGACTGGAATATTTGAATTATAAGGAGAGGCTGGATAGGCTGGGACTTTTTTCCCTGGAGCATAGGAGGATGAGGGGTGGCCTTATAGAAGTCTGTAAAATCATGAGGGCATAGATAAGGATAAGAGTTAAGAGTAAGTCTTTTCCCCAGAGGAAGGGGCGTTCAAAACTAGAGGGGTTAATTTTAAGGTGAGAGGGGAAAGATTTAAAAGGAACATGAAGGGCAACTTTTTCACACAGAGGATGGTGCATGTGTGGAATGAACTGCCAGAGGAGGTTCAGTAGAGGCTGATAAAGTTACAACATTTAAAAGACCTTTGGACAGATAACATAAATAGGAAAATTTTAGAGGGATATGGGCAAAATGCAGGCAAATGAGACTAGTTCAGTTTTGGAAACCTGGTCAGCATGAATGGGTTGGGCCGAAGGGCCTGCTTCCATGCTGCCTATCCCTGTGACTCTATGACTATAACTCATAAGCAGCAGAATCAATCCATACGAAGACAGGATAAGGTGATAGCAGATGCATCTGAACCACAAAATTCCAACAAACCTCTCTGGGACTTGTGAACAATGCATATCCCAAACCTCAGAACCGTGGTTGAACCATTGAGGATGTTAAGACCCAGGCCAGAAACTCAAAGGTGTTTTCTGAAGGTGGCCTGGACCCTAAGTTTCTAGATTTGAATTTGCCATGGATGAGATGTTTCACTCTCTCTGTGCTGAAAGTTCCAGAAGTGTGAAACCTCAGAGATTTAATTCAACATTCAAAGCAACAATTTACAGCAGGTGTTAAAAAGCTGCAAAGCCAGCATCACCTGGGAATACTTGCTTTCTGTGTCAAATCTAGAGAAGGGTGTCTGACTATGGGATGGCTTTTGACTCAGAACAACATAGATGGTTAACTGTTAAGTTTTATGATATGTAATGTTTAAATCTTGTGATTGGTAAAAGAACAAAAAACAAAGAAAATTACAGCATAGGAACAGGCCCTTCGGTCCTCCAAGCCTGCACCAACCATGCTGCCTGACTGAACTAAAGCCCTCTACCCTTCCAGGGACCATATCCCCTTATTCCTATCCTATTCATGGATTTGTCCAAGCCGTCCCTTATAAGCCACTACCATATCCTCTTCCACTACCTCCCCCAGCAGCGAGTTCCAGGCACCCACCACCCTCTGTGTCAAAAGCTTGCCTCATACATCTCCTTTAAACCTTGCCTCTTGCACCTTAAACCTGTGCCCCCTAGTAATTGACTCTGGGAAAAGAAAGTTATGCTAATTCATTTTATTATATGTTAATTGTGTTCTTAAATAAACTTTGTTTGATATAAGTTTCCTAGTGGGTCGCTTGAATCATACCTGGAGTGAAACACCTTCTGCTCATCCATGCCAACTCAAATTCAACTCCTATTTATTGACTGCAGCTCAGCCTTCAACAAGGCTGTATCCTCAGCCCCCTACTATACTCCTTATATACCCATCACTGTGTGGCCAAATTCCCATTCAACTAGATCGTCAAGTTTGCTGGTAACACCACCGTAGTGGGTCAGATCTCAAACAATAACGAGACAGAGTCCAGGAATCAGATAGAGAATCTACTGAACTGGTGCAATGACAATAATCTCTCCCTCAATGTCGCCTATCCAACTAACCTGCACATCTTGAGACACTAAAGGACAGTTGACCATGGCCAATTCACATAACCTGCACATCTTTGGAGCGTGGGAGGAAACCGGAGCACCCAAACGAAACCTACGCAGACACAGGGGGAATATGAAAACTCCACATAGACAACCTCCCATGGCCAGAATCGAACCCCGGACGCTGGCGCTATGAGACAGCAGTGCGAACCACTGTGCCACTGTGCTAGATTTGTAATGAAATATTTATTCTCAGGATCTGTGTGCAGTGCCGGGCAATATCAATCATCAAGCAAACAAAATCCCTTTTCTTCCCTTGTTTCTCTTCCCAAAATTTATTTCCCACTATTTAGTTTGATTGATCTCCTGGCTGTAACTAAGGTTAGAATGATTGATATCAGAAAAGTACACATCATAAATAATTATAATAACTGACTAACATATATTGGGTAAATAATACAGAACATGTCTATAAATAATTAAAATCAACATACCTTCACAAAGGTGATTGGAATTTCTTTGTAAGTTGATAAAAATAATTTTCTTGGCTATCTAATGTGCCAGACACAAGAAGGATTCACTCACAAGATTCTACAATATTTAGTAACATGAGCTGCACCAGGGAAAATGCTCTCCAGTGTGTGGCTTAGCCTGACAAACAACAATATATGTTTTGTAACTTGAGAAGCGTGTTGCAAGGCATTAAGAAATGTAAAGAAGAAAATGCAGAATACGCATGGAAACTGACTCAAGCATGCTGGAGAAAATCCCACAGATTACAGTCAGTAAATATTACACACCACACCAGCAAAGTTAGCTTGCAAACAGAAATTGCAACATTACTGTAGAACATAGCACATAGAACATTACAGTGCAGTACAGCCCTTCGGCCCTCGATATTGCGCTGACCAGTGGAGCCAATCTAATGACCCTCTAACCTAAACTATTCCAATGTTACCCATATGCCTATCCACTGACCATTTGAACGCCCTTGAAGTTGACGTTTCCACAACTGCTGCAGGCAGGGCATTCCACGCCTTTACTACCCTCTGAGTAAAGAACCTACCTCTGACATCCGTCCTCTAACTATCACCCCTTAATTTGAAACTATGTCCCCTCGTGTTAGCCATCACCATCCAAGGAAAAAGGCTCTCTCTATCCACCCTATCTAACCCTCTGATCATCTTGTGCCTCAATTAGGTCACCTCGTAACCTTCTTCTCTCTAATGAAAATAACCTCAAGTCCCTCAGCCTTTCCTCATAAGACCTTCCCACCATACCAGGCAACATCCTGGTAAACCTCCTCTGCACCCTTTCCAATGCCTCCACATCTTCCTTATAATGTGGCAACCAGAACTGAACGCAATACTCCAAGTGCAGCCGCACCAGAGTTTTGTACAGTTGTAACATGCCCTCACAGCTCCAAAATTCAATCCCTCTACCAGTAAAAGCGAACACACCATACACATTCTTAACAACCTGATCAACCTGGGTGCCAACTTTCAGGGAGCTATGCACATGTACACCGAGATTTCTCTGCTCGTCAACACTACTAAGAGTCCTTCCATTAGCCCTATATTCTGTACTCCTGTTACTCTTACCAAAGTGAATCACCTCACATTTTTCCGCATTAAACTCCATCTGCCACCTCTTGGCCCAGCTCTGCAGCTTATCTATGTCCCTCTGCAAACTGCAACATCCATCCTCACTGTGTACAACTCCCCCAACTTTGGTATCATCAGCAAATTTACTAACCCATCCTTCTACACCCTCATCTAGGTCATTTATAAAAATTACAAACAGCAGTAGCCCAAAACAGATCCTTGAAGTACACCACTTTTAGCTGAACTCCAGGTTGAATATTTCCCATCAACCACCACCCTCTGTCTTCTATCAGCTAGCCAATGCCTGATCCAAACTGCTAAATCACCCTCAATCCCACGCATCTGCATTTTCTGCAGTAGCCTACCATGGGGAACCTTATCAAATGCTTTGCTAAAATCCATATACACCACATCAACTGCCTTACCCTTATCCACCTCTTTGGTCACCTTTTCAAAAAACTCAATAAGGTTTGTGAGGCACGACCTACCCTTCACAAAACCGTGTTGACTATCCTTAATCAATTTATTTCTCTCTAGATGGTTATAAATCCTATCCCTTATAATTCTTTCCAAAACTTTGCCCACAACAGAAGTAAGGCTCACCAGTCTATAATTCCCAGGATGGTCTCTACTCCCCTTCTTGAACAAGGGGATAACATTTGCTATCCTCCAGTCTTCTGGCACTATACCTGAAGCCAATGACGACATGAAGATCAAAGCCAAAGGCTCTGCAATCTCCTCCCTAGCCTCCCAGAGAATCCTAGGGTAAATCCCATCCGGCCCAGGGGACTTATCTATTTTCATACTCTCAAGAATTGCTAACACCTCCTCCTTATGTACCTCAATCCCGTCTAGTCTACAACCCTGTATCTCAGTATTCTCCTCAACTACACTGACCTTTTCCTGCGTGAATACTGACAAAAAATACTCATTCAGTGCCTCTCCTATCTTTTCAGGCTCCATGCACAACTTCCCACTGCTTTCTCTGACTGGCCCTAATCTTGCCCTAACCAATCTTCTATTTTTGACATGCCTATAGAAAGCTTTAGAGTTCTCCTTGATCCTATCTGCCAAAGTCTTCTCATGTCCTCTTCTAGCTCTTCTTAATTCTCTCTTTAGCTCCTTCCTGGCTAATTTATAAATCTCCAGTACCCTAACTGAGCCTTCACGTCTCATCTTTACATAAGCCTCCTTGTTCCTCTTCACCAGAGATTCAACTTCCTTAGTACACCACGGTTCCCTCGCTCGACCACTTCCTCCCTGCCTGACAGGTACATATTTATCAAGGACTCCCAGTAGCTGCTCCTTGAATAAGCTCCACATTTCAGTTGTTCCCAGCCCCTGCAGTTTCCTACGCCAACCTATGTATCCTAAACCTCGCCTAATAGCCTCATAATTACCTTTCCCCCAGCTATAACTTCTGCCCTTCGGTATATGCCTATCCCTTTCCATCACTAAGGTAAACGTAACCGAATTGTGGTCACTATCACCAAAGTGCTCACCTACCTCCAAGTCTAACACCTGGTCTGGTTCATTACCCAGTACCAAATCCAATGTAGCCTCACCTCTTGTTGGCCTATCTACATACTGTGTCATGAAACCTTCCTGCACACATTGGACAAAAACTGACCCCTCTAACGTGCTTGAACTATAGCTTTTCCAATCGATATTTGTGAAGTTAAAGTCCCCCATAACAACTACCCTGTTACTCTCGCACCTACCCAGGATCATCTTTGCGATCCTTTCCTCTACATCTCTGGAACTTTTTGGAGGCCTATAAAAAACTCCCAACAGGGTGACCTCTCCTTTCCTGTTTCTAATCTCAGCCCATACTACCTCAATAGACAGGTCCACATCAAACGTCCTTTCTGCCACCGTAATACTGTCCTTGACTAACAATGCCACGCCTCCCCCTCTTCTACCACCTTCTCTGCTCTGACTGAAACATCTGAACCCCGGAACCTGCAACAGCCATTCCTGTCCCTGCTCTATCCATGTCTCTGAAATGGCCACAACATCGAAGTCCCAGGCACCAATCCAGGCTGCAAGTTCGTCCACCTTATTGCATATGCTCCTCACATTAAAGTATACACACTTCAAACCACCCTCCCGCCTGCTAATACACTGCTGTGACCTAGAAACTTTATCCATGACCTCCCTATTCTCATCCTCCTGTACATTGGAGCTACAATTCAGGTTCCCATCCCCCCTCTGAATCAGTTTAAACCCCCCCCCCCTCGAATAGCATTGGCAAATTTCCCCCCCACGATATTAGTACCCCTCTGGTTCAGGTGCAGACCATCCCTTTTGTAGAGGTCCCACCTACCCCAGAATGAGCCCCAATTGTCCAAGTATCTGAACCCTTCCCTCATGCACCATCCCTTTAGCCACGAGTTCAAATGTTCTCTCTCTCTATTCTTCTCCATGCTATCCCGCGGCACAGGTACAAACCAGAGATAACCACTCTGTTTGTTTTAGCCCTAAGCTTCCACCCTAACTCCCTGAATTTCTGTTTTATATCCTGTCCTTTTTTCTACCTATGTCATGGGTGCCTACATGAACCACAACTTGGGGCTGGTTCCCCTCCCCCTTAAGGATCTCGAACACTCAATCAGAGACATCACAGACCCTGACACCTGGGAGGCAACATACCAACCGCGAGTCTCGCTCGTTCCCACAGACTCTCCTATCTATCCCCTTAACTATGGAATCCCCAATCACTAATCCTGTTCTTTTCTTCCCCCTTCCCACCTGAGCATCAAGGACAGACTCTACTCCCGAGACCTGTACCCCATGGCTTACCCCGGTTGAGTCTTCCTCCCCAACAGCAGGATAAAAGGGGAGTACTAGGACAACAGCAAAAAATATATACTGAGCAGTCTCGAGTCACTCATGTCTGCAAGAGCAATAATGTGTCAACTAGAATCCATGGGTACTTTCAATGAAGAAAAGGAATCATGAAATCCTTACGTTGAGCATTTTCAGAACTTTGTACAAGCAAATGAATTTGCAAACAGGTTATCAACTTTCCGCAGTACAATTGGAAATAAAACTTCCAATTTGCTCCAGTACTTGGTTCAACCTACAAAGCCAGGAACCAAAGCTTACAAGTGGAGCTTGTTCAAGGAACAAACACTGCGTGTCCTTGATAGGTGTGTCCCTGTCAAGCAGGGAGGAAATGGCTGAGTGAGGGAACCATGGTTCATAAAAGAGGTTGAATGTCTTGTCAAGAGAAAAGAGTATGTAAGGATGAGAAAACATGGGTCAGTTGGGTCAAATGAGGATTACAAGATAGCAAGGAATGAGTTAAAGAAAGGGGTTAGGAGAGCTAGGAGGGGGCATGAGAAGTCCTTGGCAGGTCAGATAAAGGAAAACCCTAAGGCTTTTTACTCTTATGTCAGAAATAAAAGAATGACCAGGGTGAGGTTAGGGCCAGTAAAGGATAGTAGTGGGAACTTGTGCATGGAGTCAGAAGAGATAGATGAAGCATTGAATGATTACTTTTCTTCAGTGTTTACCAAGGACAGGGGCCATGTTTTTGAGATGAGCGTGTGATACAGGCTGATAGGCTGGAGGAGGTAGATGTTCTGAGGGAAGATATAAGAACATAAGAAATAGGAGCAGGAGTAGGCCATCTAGCCCTTCGAGCCTGCCCCGCCATTCAATAAGGTCATGGCTGATCTGTCGTGGCTCAGTTCCACATTCCCGCCCTCTCCCCATAACCTTTAATCCCCTCTCTTATCAAAAACCCATCAACCCGCGTCTTAAAAATATTTAGCGAGGTAGCCTCCACCACTTCAACGGGCAGAGAATTCCAGAGATTCACCACCCTTTGAGTGAAGAAGTTCCTCCTCAACTCCGTTCTAAACCGCCCCCCCTTTATCTTGAGGCTGTGCCCCCTAGTCCTATTATCCTTTCTGAGCAGGAAGAGTCTCTCCACCTCTATCCTATCCATCCCATTCATCATCTTATACATCTCAATGAGATCTCCTCTCATTCTTCTAAACTCTAATGAGTACAAGCCTAGTTTATTCAGCCTCTCCTCATAGCTCAACCCCCTCAACTCCGGCATCAGCCTAGTAAACCTCCTCTGCACTCCCTCCAAGGCCAAAATATCCTTGCGTAAGTACGGCGACCAAAACTGCACACAGTACTCCAGCTGCGGCCTCACCAATGCCCTATACAGCCGCAGCAAGACCTCCCTACTTCTATATTCAATCCCCCTCGCTATGAAGGCCAGCATCCCATTCGCCTTCCTGACCACCTGCTGCACCTGCAAGCTGGGTTTTTGCGACTCATGCACAAGGACCCCGAGGTCCCTCTGCACCGTCGCCTGCTGCAGTTTTTCGCCACGTAAGTAATAATCCTTCCTACCATTATTCCTACCAAAGTGGACCACCTCACACTTGCCAACATTAAATTCCATTTGCCATTTCCTGGCCCATCCGCCCAGCCTATCTAGATCCTTCTGTAGACTCTCCACACCCTCCGCACAATTTGCCTTTCCTCCAATCTTGGTGTCATCAGCAAATTTCGACACCCTACACTCGGTTCCCTCCTCCAGATCATCTATATAAATGGTAAAAAGCTGAGGCCCCAGCACCGACCCCTGAGGCACTCCTGAGGGTCAGTAAGTCCCCTGGGCCAGATGGGATATATCCTAGGATTCTTTGGGAGGCAAGAGATGAGATTGCAGAGCCTTTGGCTTTAATCTTTGGGTCCTCACTGTCCATGAGAATAGTGCCAGAGGACTGGAGAGTGGCGAATGTTGTTCCTCTGTCCAAGAAAGGAAATAGGAATGACCCTGGTAATTATAGGCTGGTTAGTCTTACTTCAGTGGTCGGTAAGTTTATGGAAAAGGTCCTGAGAGATAGGCTTAATGACCATTTGGAAAGATGCAGTTTGATCTGGAATAGTCAGCACGGTTTCGTGAAGGGTAAGTCTTGCATCACAAATTTGATTGAATTCTTTGAGGAAGTAACTAACTGACTTAGGTAGAGCAATGGATGTCATATACATGGATTTTAGTAAGGCGTTTGATAAGGTCCCCCATGATAGGCTCATAAAGAAAGTGAGGAGGTGTGGGACAGAAGGAAATTTGACCAATTGGATAAGTAGCTGGCTGTCTCATAGAAGACAGAAGGTGGTGGTGGATGGAAAATTTTCAGACTGGAGGCCAGTTACCAGCGGTCTACCACAGGGTCCTCTGCTATTTGTGATTTTTATCAATGACTTGGAGGAAGGGACTGAACGTTGGGTCAGTAAATTTGCTGATGATACCAAGATTGGTGGAGTAGTGGATGAGGTGGAGAGCTCTTGTAGACTGCAAAGAGACATTGATAGGATTCAGAGCTGGGCCAAAAAGTGGCAGATGGAGTTTAACCCTGATAAGTGTAAAGTGATTCATTTTGGTAGGACAAATTTGAATGCGGATTACAGGGTCAATGGCAAGGTTCTGAGGAAAGTGGAGGAGCAGAGAGATCTTGGGGTTCATATCCACAGATCTCTGAAGGTTGCCACTTAAGTGGATAGAGTCGTGAAGAAGGCTTATAGTGTGTTAGTGTTTATTAATAAGGGGTTTTGAGTTTAAGAGTTTAGGGTTATGCTGCAACTGTACAGGACCTTGGTGAGACCACATTTGGAATATTGTGTGCAGTTCTGGTCACCTCACTATAAGAAGGATGTGGAAGCACTGGAGAGAGTGCAGAGGAGATTTACCAGGACACTGCCTGGTTTGGAGGGTAGGTCTTATGAGGAAAGTTGAGGGAGCTGGGGCTTTTCTCTTCAGAGCGGGGGAGAATGGGAGATGACCCAGTAGAGGCTTATAAGATGATGAGGGGGATAGATAGAGTGGACGTTCAGAGACTATTTCCTCGGGTGGATGTAGCTGTTACTAGGGGGCATAACTATAAGGTTCATGGTGGGAGATATAGGAGGGATGTTCGAGGTAGATTCTTTACTCAGAGAGTGGTTGGGATGTGGAATGGACTGTCTGCTTTGATAGTGGAGTCGGACATTTTAGGGATTTTCAAGCGGTTATTGGATAGGCACATGGAGTGGGATAGCTTAGGTTTTGGACGTAGCTTGGCACAACATCGAGGGCCGAAGGGCCAGTACTGTGCTGTAGTGTTCTATGTTCTATGACTGGAAAAAAACCTTGAAGAACATTACTCTCCAAAAACACTGATCATCACAAGACAGGTCAGGTTTCACTAAAGGAATCAAATGGAAGGTAAAAGCCCTTCTTTGTTTGTGGCAACCTTAAAAAGGCTGGTACAACATTGTGAGTTTGGTGAGTCAGCAGAAGATACTGGGGGTGATTCTCCCAGCCCACTGCGCTGCCATAGCTTCCGCAGGTCTCCCACACTAAGATTTCCAGAATTTATATTTTATTACCGGGCCTGGGACTGAAGTCTCCAAGACCGCTAGCATCTCTTCCTCCTGCCAGGAGTGATACACTCCAGCAGGATTTACTCCTGCTCCCCACTAACGGAGAACAGGCAGCCTGTCCCTAGAGGGACGAGAGGCCATTGTGGCCCCCTGCCAAGGAAGTTGAGGGTAAGGTGGGGTGCCCCTTGGGCAGTGCCAGTCTGGTGCCCTGGCATTTCCTAATGGAAAAATTGACATTGCCCACTGGGCATCTGGCACTGTAAGAAGTCTGACAACACCAGGTTTAAGTCCAACTGATTTATTTGATAGTAAACTCACAAGCTTTTGAGGTTTCCGAATGGAGTACTCTCCATTCACCTGACGAAGGGGCAAACCCTGAAAGCTTGTGAGTTTACTATTAAATAAATCGGTTGGACTAAAACCTGGTGTTGTCAGACTTCTTACTATGTTTACCCCAGTCCAACGCTAGCATCTCCACATCACATCTGGCACTGCCCGTTGGATGAGAGAGGGATGGGGCCTATGGCCTCTGTGGCAATCGTGCACATGGGATGACTGGGAGAGGGAGGGAAGAGATAACTGGAGCTGGCCATCTGGTTGGGGTGGTAGGGACAGGACTGAAGGGAGGGAGTGGGGGACAGGGGGTTGGAAGATAGGCACTGCCCGGGGGTGGAATTGGGACTTCAGGGTTGGCCAAGTGGGCGGGTTGGGGAGATTGGGGCTTGCTGATCTCCGCGCTGACAGATTGGTATGTGTAGTGGCCCACTCAGCGCTATGCTGTCAACCTCTCAGGTGGAAATAGGCACCGCCCACAGATTTCCAGAGTGAATCTCATGAGGGCAATCTGTGATGCAAAGAGTGTCGGAGATTCATTCTGCAAATCTCTCTAAAAAACAAACCCGGGGAATTTACTCCTATTTTCCTGCACATTGGGAACTTAGAATTTTTTGGGGAGAATTCTGGCCACTATTCAAGATCATCTAGTTTATGTCTCCAAAATGAAGATGTCCAGAGAAGATTGCTCACTAAATGTGCTTTGACTTTAAGGACAGCAGTAGAAATCGCAGTGTTGATGGAATTCGCTGCTGAAGAGGCTTCACAATTTGATGCAAGAATGAAGATCCACAAGTTGGGAACCACCCATAAGTCAGAACAGCAACAAACACATCTCAGAAGTGTTAAAGTGGGCCATTCAGTGAGCGAATGCTGGAGCGAGAATTGTCAGTGCAAGAATTGTTGGAAAACCTGTTGGGTTAAACCAACTTCCCTATGAAGAATATTCAGAAGAAGAATCTGGGTACCTTCAAAAAGAAAAACAAGTTGCATTCTACAAAATGAAGATACTACATGGAACAAAAGATTTGATTTGATATATTATTCCCACATGTATTGGGATACAATGAAAAATTTAGTTTCTTGCATACTCTACAGACAAAGCATACTCTATAGATATGTGAAGGAAAGAGCTTGGTGAAGACAAATGTAGGTCCCTCACAGACAGAAACAGGGGAATGTATAATAGGGGACAAAGAAATGTTCTGTCTTCACAAAACAGGACACGAATCAAATGCCAGAAATATTGGAGAATGCGAGGTTTAGGGAGAGGGAAGAACTGAAGGTGATCAATATTAGTAGAGAAATGGTACTGGGAAATTGATGGCATTGAAGGTGGTTAAAACTCCAGGGCCTGAAAATCTACATCCCAGAGTATTTAAGGAAGTGGCCTTAGAAACAGTGGATGCATTGGTGATCATCCTCTAGGATTCTGTAGACTCTGGAACAGTCCCTGCAGATTGGAGGGTAGCAAGTGTCACTTCAGTAATCAAAAGGGTAGAGAGAAAACAGGGAATTATAGACCAGTAAGCATAACATCGGCAGTGGGGAAAATTCTCAAATCCATTATCAAGGACTTTATAGCGGAGCATTTGGAAAGCAGTGGCAGGATCAGAAAGAGTCAGCATGGATTTATGAAGGGGATATCATGCTTGACAAATATGTTGGAAATCTTTGAAGATGTAACTTGAGGAGTTGACAAGGGGAAGCCAGTCGATGTGGTATATTTGGACTTTCAGAAAGCGTTTGACAAAGTCCTGCACAAAAGGTTATTGTGCAAGATTAAATGCGTGGGACTGGGGAAAGTGTATTGAGATGGATAGAAAACTGCTTGGCAGGGAGGAGACAAAGAGCAGGAATTAATGGGTACTTTTCAAATTGGCAGATGTAACTAGTGGGGTGCCACAGGGATCCCAGCTATTCACAATATATATTAATGATTTGGATGAGGGAACAAAATATAACATCTCAAAGTTTGCAGATGACATCAAGTTGGGTGGGAGGGCGAACTGTGACAAGGATGCAGAGATCCTTCAGAATGATCTGGACAGATTGGGTGAGTGGGCAAATCAATGTCAGATGCAGTATAATTTAGATAAATGTGAGGCTATTCACTTTAGAAGCAAAAACAAAAAGACAGATTACTACCTGAATGGCTGTAAATTGGGAGAGGGGAGTGTGCAGAGGGACCTGGGTGTCCTTGTGCACCAGTCACTGAAGGTATACGTGCAGGTGCAGCAGGCGGTAAAGGTGGCAAATGGTATGTTGGCCTTCACTGCGAGAGGTTTTGAGTACAGGAGCAGGGATGTGTTGTTACAATTATACAGGGCCTTGGTGAGGCCACACCCAGAGTATTGTGTGCAGTTTTGGTTTCCTTTTCTGAGGAAGGATGTTCTTGCTCTCGAGAGAGTGCAGTGAAGGTTTACCAGGCTGATTCCTGGGATGGCGGGATTGACGTATGAGGAGAGTTTGACTGGGTTGTTTTCACTGGGGTTCAGACGACTGAGAGGGAATCTCACAGATATTTATAAAATTCTAACAGAACTAGATAGGGTAGATGCAGGGAGGATATTCCTGATGGTGGGAGAATCCAGAACCAGGGGTCACAGTCTGAGGATTCAGCGTAGACCATTTAGAATGGAGATGAGGAGACATTTCTTCCCCCAAAGAGTGGTGAGCTGTGGAATTCATTACCACAGGAAATAGTTGATGCCAAAGCATAAATGTATGTAGGTAGGTACTGAGGAGATGTCAGGGTAAGTTTTTCACTCAGAGGGTGGTGGGTGAGTGGAATTGGCTGCTATCGGTGGCGGTGGAGACAAACTCGATAGGGTCTTTTAAGAGACTTCTAGATGAGTACACGGAATTTAATAGGATTGAGGGTTATAGGTAAGCCTAGTAGGTAGTCATATGATCGGCGTAACTTGTGGGCCGAAGGGCCTGTGTAATTTTTCTATGTTCTATGTTTTACATATTCAAGAGACGACTGGATATAGCACTTGAGCCGAGTGGGATCAAAGATTATGGGGAGAAAGCAGGATTAGGCTTTTTGGATGATCAGCATGGTGGCGATGAATGGTGGAGCAGGCTCGAAGGGCCAAATGGCCTCCTTCTGCTCCTATCTTCTATATTTCTATGTTCAAAGGAAAGGAGAGAGTGCAGAATGTAGTGTTACAGTCATAACTAGGGTATAGAGAAAGATCAACTTACTATATGATTGGTCCATTCAGCATGATGGCAGTAGGGAAGAAGCTGTTTTTGAGTCGGTTCGTACATGATCTCAGACTTCTGTATTTTTTTCCTAACAGAAGAAAATGGAAGAGAGGGGCTTGCCCTGGAACAAAGAGCAAAACCAAAGAACAAAGAAAAGTATAGCACAGGAATAGGCCCTTCAACCCTCCAAGCCCGTGTCAATCATGATGCCCTAACCTTCTGCTCTTACTCTGTCCGGATCCCTCTATCCCCTTCCTACTCATGTTCCCGTCTAGATACCTCTTAAATGTTGTTGATGTGCCTCCTTCCACCACTTCCTCTGGCAGCACGTTCCAGGCACCTATCACTGTCTGCGTGAAAAATCACCCCCTCTCACAGAACCATAGAACCAAAAAACATTACAGCACAGAAACAGGCCTTTTGGCCCTTCTTGGCTGTACTGAACCATTTTTCTGCCTCGTCCCACTGACTTGCACCTGGACCATATCCTTCTACACCCCTCTCATCCATCTACCTGTCCAAGTTTTTCTTAAATGTTAAAAGTGAGCCCGCATTTACACTTCATCTGGCAGCTCATTCCACACTCCCACCACTCTCTGTGTGAAGAAGCGCCCCCCCCCCCACCCCCCACAATGTTCCCTTTAAACTTTTCCCCCTTCACCCTTAACCCATGTCCTCTAGCTTTTTTTCTCCCCTAGCCTCAGTGGAAAAATCCTGCTTGCATTCACTCTATCTATACCCATCATCATTTTATACACCTCTATCAAATCTCCCCTCATTCTTCTACGCTCCAGAGAATAAAGTCCTAACCTATTCAACCTTTCTCTGTAACTCAGTTTCTCAAGTCCCGGCAACATCCTTGTAAACCTTCTCTGCACTCTTTCAACCTTATTAATATCCTTCCTGTAATTAGGTGACCAAAACGGCATACAATACTCTAAATTTGGCCTCACCAATGTCTTATGCAACCTCACCATAACATTCCAACTCTTATACTGAATACTTTGATTTATAAAGGCCAATGTACCAAAAGCACTCTTTACGACCATATCTACCTGTGATGCCACTTTTAGGGAATTATGTATCTGTATTCCCAGATCCCTCTGTCCTACTGCACTCTTCAGTGTCCTACCATTTACCTTGTATGTTCTACCTTGGTTTGTCCTTCCAAAGTGCAATACCTCACACCTGTCTGCATTAAACTCCATCTGCCGTTTCTCAGCCCATTTTTGTAGCTGGTCCAAATCCCTCTACGAGCTTTGAAAACCTTCCTCACTGTCCACTCCACCTCCAATCTTTGTATCATCAGCAAATTTGCTGATCCAGTTTACCACATTATCATCCAAATCATTGATATAGATGACAAACAGCATCTCCCTTAAACTTTCTCCTCTCATCTTGAACCTGTGCCCCCTTGCAATTGATACTTCCACCCTGGGGAAAAGCCTTTGACCATCCGCCTTGTCCATGCCACTTATAATTTTGTAGACCTCTATCAGGTCTCCCCTCAACCTCTGTCTTTCCAGTGAAAACAATCCCAGTTTATTCAACCTTTCCTCACAGCCAACACTCTCCAGACCAGGCAACATCCTGGTGAATCTTCTTTGCTCTCTCTCCAAAGCTTCCATGTGTGGTGATCAGAACCGCACACAATACTCCAAACACAGCCTAACCAAGGGTTTATATAGCTGCAACATGATTTCCCAACTTCTGTACTCAGTGCCCTAGCTAATGAAGGCAAGCATGCCTCTGTATGTTAATGTGCCTGAGGGTTCTGCCACCTACAATATAATTCACACCTAAATTTGATCCTCCAAAATGCCTCGCACTTGTCCGGATTAAACTCCATCTGCCATTTCTGTAGATGTACTGTGATAATAGTACATCATATATATATTGCTAGTACATCATATATATATTGCTATATATGTTATATTAATGTCTAAGGGGACTGTTTACAGATTCACCTCTGTTCTGTAGACAGTTGGTGTGTCTAGGAAACATTTAGCTCAGATGCTGGGAGAGCGGGCCATGTATTGTTTATGAGGATAGAGCTCATGAATTTTTGTTCATGGATGAAGATTTCCCAGGGCTTTTGATTAAAGAAATAAAAGATGTGTTGAGATACGCAGGGCCATGTGATGATGTAGTTAATAGGAAGAGCTAGGTCTGTCTGTAGCAAAGAAACGGTTTATCAGTTTCAGCTGGGAATTGATTGAATTCAGATGTTTTCTGCAAGTTACTGAAACTCTCTCTCTCTGAAAGCTTCAAGACAAAATAATGTTTATCTATTCATCACAAGTCAGTTTACATTAACACTGCAATGAAGTTACTGTGAAAATCCACTAGTCACCATACTCTGGCGCCTGTTCAGGTACACTGAGGGAGAATTTAGCACAGCCAATGCACCTAATCTGCACATCTTTGGACTGTGGGAGGAAACCGGAGCACCCGGAGGAAACCCATGCAAACACGGAGAGAACATGCATACACCACACAGACAGTGACCCAAACCAGGAATCAAATCTGCGTCGCTGGTGTTGTGAGGCAACAGTGCTAACCATTGTGCCGTCATGTATATCTATAACTGCTAACTGTATTTAAGATGTAAGAGGAATGTTGCTTATTTGCAACTGAAACCATAATAAGTCAGAAATTAAAGTTTTTTTGTTTCATTTTTTAAGCATTGTTTAACTGTTAATAGTTAAACTGGTTCATTTGTTAGACGTATGTTTAAACAGTGTTATTGAATAGAGTTTGGTTTATTATAAAAGATCCCTAATTTGCCAATAGAATTACCTCTCGAGAGAAACATCCAATCTTCACAAATAATGTCAAAATAGAAAATTGTTGGGATCTAGCCTGGCTTCATAAACACCTTGGGATTCTGATCTGATATCCTAACACCCTGTCAATCAAGCTAATCAAAACTCAGATGACTCTGCATGACTCCTGGTGTAAAATCCCAGGGAAACTTAAATGAACAGAAGGCTTGTTAACTCAACAAAATAACACATTCCTGGCTAAAATCAGCTACTTTCCTGCATTCTCATCATTGGTGCTGCATGTTTCCCCAGACAAGTTGACTCTTGTAATAAAATGTTGCCTCTTAAAGCAGCCCCACCTTAAGTATAAAATATAGCGTAATGGCACAATATCATCACACTTCTAATCCCACAACCTCAAACAAGGGCAGCAGATATATGGAACACCACTCACCATCCTGACCTGGAAATATATTGCCATCACTATTGTTGGGTCAAAATCCTGGAATGCCCTTGCTAATAGCACTGTGAGTGTACCTACGCCCCATAAACTGCCATACTTCAAGAAGGTAGCTCATCATTACTTTCTCAGCGGTAATTAAGTGTGGAAAATAAGTGCTGGTCTAACCAGCAATGCTCACATTGCCAGAACAAAATAAATAAAAGTAGTTTTATGTGCAGCATGAACCTTGGCATGGGCCTTTTTGTCAAAATGACCTGTTTCAGTGCTGCAAATAATGGAAATAATATAAATTCTGCTTTCAATACAATGGAATGGATAATGTTATGGTTCAGGTGAGAAACTCCAAAGTGTGTTATGGAGCCTGGCTGGATCTTAAGTTTTGCATCTATGATAAGCATGATAGGTTTCAGTTCAGGTATGATTCAAATGACCCACTAGGGAGCTTTTATCAAACAAAGTTTATTTCGAAATATAGTTAACAAGTATAGTAAGATTACAGGAAATAACTTGTATCAATTATAAACAGCACCAAAACAACACAATAATTGACAACCGTTAATGAATACAGAAGCTGTCCCAATCAAATCTATCCCATAAACAAGACCCTTCAAACAAGTTTAATACAACATAGACTAATGCTCATGTGATACTGAACCTGAGTCCTTTGGATAAAGTCTGCAGTTCTCTGCATAGACTAAGAACAGTTTTAGTCAGAACAGCTTCAGAACAGGGTAGTTAACATAGTTATCCAGCATTAAATCGGTGCTTTTCTGGTTGGCAGTTGGTGATTAGTGGCGTGCTGCAGGGACCAGTGCTGGGGCCTCAACTGCTTACCATATACATAGATGATCTGGAGGAGGGGGCTGAGTGTAGGGTAACAAAGTATGCTGATGACACGGAGATGAGTGGAAGAGCAAATTGCATGGAGGACGCGGAAAGTCTGAAGAGAGATCTGGATAGGCTGAGTGAGTGGGCGAGGACCTGGCGGATGGAGTATAACGTTGGCAAATGTGGGGTTATCCGCTTTGGAAGAAATAATAGTAGGATGGAATATTATTTAAATGGTGAAAAGTTGCAGCATGCTACAGTGCAGAGGGACCTGGGGGTCCTTGTGCACGAATTGCAAAAACACAGTCTGCAGGTGCAGTAGGTGATCAAGAAGGCGAATGGAATGTTGGCCTTTATCACGAGGGGGATAGAATATAAAAGCAGGAAGGTCTTGCTGCAACTGTACAGGGCACTGGTGAGGCCACAACTAGAGTGCTGTGTGCAATTTTGGTCCCCTTATTTGGCCTTGGAGGGAGTACAGAGAAGGTTCACCAGGCTGATACCGGGGATGAGGGGGAGAGCTTATGAGGAGAGATTGAGTAGATTGGGCCTGTACTCGTTGGAGTTTAGAAGGCTGAGGGGGGATCTTACAGAGACATATAAGATAATGAAGGGGCTAGATAGGGTAGAGGTAGAGAGATTCTTCCCGCTTAGAAAGGAAACCAGAACTAGAGGGCACAGCCTCAAAATAAGGGTGGGGGGGTGGGTGAAGGTTAGAACAGACTTGAGGAGGAACTTCTTCTCTCAGAGGGTAGTGAATCTCTGCCCACTGAAGTGGTGGAGGCTAACTCGTTGAATTTGTTTCAGTCACGGTTAGATAGATTTCTGATAGAGAAGGGAATTAAGGGTTATGGGGAGCAGGTGGATAAGTGGAACTGATCCACTTCAGATCAGACATGATCTTATTGAATGGTGGGGCAGGCTCGAAGGGCTAGACGGCCTACTCCTGCTCCTATTTCTTATGTTCTTATGTTCTTATGTAGAACTAAAATAAAGAACGGGTAATAATTTCTGGATTACTGCCTGAGCCTTCTGTGAATTGACATAGGGATAAGAAAATTAGAGAAGTGAACACGTGGCTAAAGGAATGGTGCAGGAAAGAGGGGTTTCATTCCATGGGGCATTGGTATCAGTGTTGGAAGAGGAAGGATCTGTACTGTTGAGATGGTCTTCACCTGAACCAATCTGGGACCAGTTCTCGCGGAAAGGATAAATAGGATGGTCATAAGGATTTTAAACTAGCAAGTGGGGGGAAGGGAAGTATAATGGTTGATAAGAGACAAAGCAGCAGGTTAGCATGTGGGGAGAAGGTTTCACTACATGGAAAATTACAAAAAAGTTAAAATTAAAATTACCATGAACTCTGGGACTGCTCCAGCGAATTGAAAAGCAGCAAATGTGATGCCACTGTTTAAAAAAGGAGGTAGGCAAAAGGTGGGTAACTATTGGCCGGTTAGCTTGATTTTTGTAGTAGGGAGAACATTTGAATCTACCATCAAGGAAGAATGAGCGTGATATCTGGATACAAATTATCCCACTGGGAAAACGCAGCATGGGCTCATGAAGGTAGGCCATGTTCAATTAATTTAGTGGAATTCTTTGAGGACATTACGAGCACAGTGGACAATGGGGAACCTGTGGATGTGGTGTATCTGGATTTCCAGAAGGCATTTCACAAAGCGCTGCACAAAAGACTGCTACATAAGGAGAGACTCTTCCCGCTCAAAAAAGACAGTAGGACTAGGGGGCACAGCCTCAAGATAAAAGGGGGGCGGTTTAGAACGGAGTTGAGGAGGAACTTCTTCACTCAAAGGGTGGTGAATCTCTGGAATTCTCTGCCCGTTGAAGTGGTGGAGGCTGCCTCGCTAAATATTTTTAAGACGCGGGTTGATGGGTTTTTGATAAGAGAGGGGATTAAGGGTTCTGGGGAGAAAGCGGGAAAGTGGAACTGAGCAGCGACAGATCAGCCATGATCTTATTGAATGGCGGGGCAGGCTCGAAGGGCTAGATGGCCTACTTCTGCTCCTATTTCTTATGTTCTTATGTTCTTATGTACATAAGATAAAGGTGCATGGTGTTGCGAGTAATGTATTAGCATGGGTAGATGATTGGTTAACGAACAGAAAGCAAAGAGTAGGGATAAATGGGTGTTTTTCTGGTTGGCGATCAGTGACTAGTGGTGTGCCTCAGGGATCAGTGTTGGGACCGCAATTATTTACAATTTACATAGATGATTTGGAGTTGGGGACCAAGTGTAGTGTGTTAAAATTCACAGATGGCACCAAGGTGAGTGGTAGAGCAAATAATGCCGAGGACGCTGAGCATCTGCAAAGGGATATAAATAGTTTAATTGAGTGGGCAGGGATCTGGCAGATGGATTACAATGTTGGTAAATATGAGTCATCCATTTTGGTAGGAATAACAGCAAAATGGACTATTATTTAAATGGTAAAAATTACAGCATGCTGCTGTGCAGAGGGACCTGGGTGTCCTTGTGCAAGAATCATCAGGAGTTGGTTTGCAGGTGCAGCAGGTAATTAAAAAGGCAAATGGAAATTTGTCCTTCATTGCTAGACGGATAAAGTTTGCTGCAGAAAGTTAGGGTGCACGGAGTTGGGGGTAAGGTGTTAGCGTGGATAGAGGATTGGCTGTCTAATAGGAAGCAGAGAATTGGTGTCAATGGGTGCTATTCTGGTTGGCAGTTGGTGACTAGTGGAGTGCCGCAGGGATCGGTGCTGGGGCCTCAACTGTTTACCATTTATATAGATGATCTGGAGGAAGGGGCTGAGTGTAGGGGGATGAAATTTGCTGATGGCACAAAGATGAGTGGAAAAGCAAATTGTGTGGAGGGTGTGGAAAGTCTGCAGAGAGATCTGGATAGGCTGAGTGAGTGGGCGAGGACCTGGCAGATGGAGTACAATGTTAGCAAGTGTGAGGTTATCCACTTTGGTAGAAATAATAGTAGGAGGGATTATTATTTAAAAGGTGAAAAGCTGCAGCATGCTACAGTGCAGAGGGACCTGGGAGTCCTTGTGCACGAATCGCAAAAACCCAGTCTGCAGGTGCAGCAGGTGATCAAGAAGGCGAATGCAATGCTGGCCTTTATAGCGAGGGGGATAGAATATAAAAGCAGGGAGGTCTTGCTGCAACTGTACAGGGTACTGGTGAGGCTGCAGCTGGAGTACTGTGTGTAGTTTTGGTTGCTGCACTTGCGGAAGGATATATTGGCCTTGGAGGGAGTGCAGAGAAGGTTCACTAGGCTGATACCGGAGATGAGGGGGTTGGACTATGAAGAGAGACTAAATAGACTGGGCCTGTACTTGTTGGAGTTTAGAAGGCTGAGGGGGGATCTTATAGAGACGTATAAGATAATGAAGGGGATAGATAGGGTAGAGATAGAGAGATTCTTCCAGCTTAGAGAGGATAGCAGGGTTGGAGGGCACAGCCTCAAGATAAGGGTCGGGGGGAGCAGTTTAGATCAGAGTTGAGGAGGAACTTCTTCATTAAAAGGGTGGTGAATCTCTGGAATTCTCTGCCCATTGAAGTGGTGGAGGCTACCTCGCTGGATATATTTAAGTCACGGGTAGATAGGTTTCTGATAGACAGGGGAATTAAGGGTTTTGGGGAGAAAGCGAGAAAGTGGAACTGATCCACTTCAGATCAGCCATGATCTTATTGAATGGCGGGGCAGGCTCGAAGGGCTAGATGGCCTACTCCTGCTCCTATTTCTTATGTTCTTATAAAAACAGCGAGATTATGTTGCAGCTGTATAAGGTGCTGGTGAGGCCACACCTGGAGTACTGTGTACAGTTTTGGTCTCCTTACTTGAGAAAGGATATATGGTACTGGTAGGGATGTAGAGGAGATTCACTAGGTCGATTCTGGAGTTGAGAGGGTTGGCTTATGAGGACAGACTAAGGCGTATTGGAATTTAGGAGTGAGAGGGGACCTCATAGAAAGTTAGAACATAGATCATAGAACATAGAATATTACAGCGCAGTAACAGACCCTTCGGCCCTCGATGTTGCATTGACCTGTGAAACCAATCTAAAGCCCATCTAGCCTACACTATTCCAATATCATCCATATGTTTATCCAATGACCATTTAAATGCCCTTAATGTTGGCAAGTCCACTACTGTTGCAGGCAGGGCATTCCACGCTCCTACTACTCGCTGAGTAAAGAACCTCCTTCTGACATCTGTCCTATATCTATCACCCCTCAATTTAAAGCTATGTCCCCTCATGCTAGCCATCTACATCGAAGGAAAAAGCTTCACACTGTTCACCCTATCTAATCCTCTGATCATCTTATATGCCTCTATTAAGTCACCTCTTAACCTTCTTCTGTTTAACAAAAACAGCCTCAAGTCCCTCAGCCTTTCCTCATAAGAACTTTCCACCATACTAGGCAACATCCTGGTAAATCTCCTCTGCACTCTTTCCAATGTTTACACATCCTTCCTGTAATGCGATGACCAGAATTGTACACAATACTACAAGTGTGGCCACACCAGAGTTTTGTACAGTTGCACATGACCTCATGGCTCCTAAACTCAATCCCTCGACCAATAAAAGCTAACACATCGTACAGCTTCTTAACAACTCTATTAACTTGGGTACCAACTTTCAGGGATCTATGCACATGGACATCGAGATCTCTCTGCTCATCCACACTACCAAGTAACCTACCATTAGCCCAGAACTCTGCATTCCTGTTACTCCTTCCAAAGTGAATCATTTCACACTTTTCCACATTAAACTCAATTTGGCACCTCTCAGCCCAGCTCTGCAGCTTATCTATGTTCCTCTGTAACCTGCAACATCCTTCTACACTGTCCACAACTGACTTTAATGTCATCCACAAATTTACTAACCCACCCTTCTACGTCCTCATCCAGGTCATTTATAAAAATGACAAACAGCAGTGGCCCCAAAACAGATCCTTGCAGTACAGCACTAGTAACTGAACTCCAGGATGAACATTTCCCATCAACCACCACCCTCTGTCTTCTTGCAGCTAGCCAATTTCTGATCCACCCTCAATCCCATGCATCTGTATCGTCTGCAATAGCCTACCATGGGGAACCTTACCAAACACTTTACTGAAAACCATATACACCACATCAACTGCTTTACCCTCATCCATCTTTTTGGTCACCTTCTCAAAGAACTCAATAAGGTTTGTGAGGCACGACCTACCCTTCACAAAACCGTGTTGACTATCCCTAATCAAATTATTCCTTTCTAGATGATTATAAATCCTATCTCTTTTAATCCTTTCCAAAACTTTGCCCACAACAGAAGTAAGCCTCACTGGTCTATAATTACCAGGGTTGTCTCTGCTCCCTTCTTGAACAAAGGGGCAACACTTGCTATCCTCCAGTCTTCTGGCACGATTCCTGTAGACAATGATAACTTAAAGATCAAAGCTAAAGGCTGTGCAATCTCCTTCCTAGACTCCCAGAGAATCCTAGGATAAATCCCATCCGGCCCAGGGGATTTATACTTTCCAGAATTGTTAACACCTCCTCCTTATGAACCTCAATCCCATCTAGTCTAATAGCCTGTATCTCAGTATTCTCCTTGACAACATTGTCTTTCTCCTGTGTGAATACTGACAAAAAATATCCATTTAGCGCCTCTCCTATCTGTTCGGACTCCACGCACAATTTCCCACTACTGTTCTTGACTGGCCCTAATCCTATCCTAGTCATTCTTTTATTCCTGGCTTACCTATCGAAAGCTTTAGGGTTTTCCTTGATCCTACTTGCCAAAGACTTCTCATGTCCCCTCTTGGCTCTTCTGAGCTCTCTCTTTAGGTCCTTCCTGGCTAACTTGTAACTCTCAAGCGCACTAACTGAACCTCATCTTGACATAAGTCTCCTTCTTCCTCTTCACAAGTGATTCAACTTCTTTAGTAAACCACGGTTCCCTCACTCGACCACTTCCTCCCTGCCTGACAGGTACATAGCTTATCAAGGACACACAGTAACTGTTCCTTGAACAAGCTCCACATTTCAGTTGTGCCATCCCCTGCTGTTTTCTTCCCCATCCTAAATCTTGCTTAATCGCATCATAATTTCCTTTCCCCCAGCTATAACTCTTGCCCTGCGGTATATACCTATCTCTTTCTATCGCTAACATAAACATAACCGAATTGTGGTCACAATCGCCAAAGTGTTCACCTACCTCCAAATCTAACACCTCGTCTAGTTCATTACCCGGTACCAAATCCAATGTGGCCTCGCCTCTTGTTGGCCTATCTACATACTGTGTCAGGAAACCCTCCTGCACACATTGGACAAAAACTGACACATTTAAAGTACTTAAATTATAGCTTTTCCAGTCAATATCTGCAAAGTTAAAATCCCCCATAAAACTACCCTGTTACTTTCGCTCCTGTAAAAAGTCTGACAACACCAGGTTTTAGTCCAACCTATTTATTTGATAATAGACTCACAAGCTTTCGGGGTTAGCCCCTTCGTCAGGTGAATGGAGAGTTCTGGCCTCAGACAGAGCATATAAAGCACAGACAGTTTAGAGATTACTGATTAGAATGCGAATCTAATCAGTAATCTCTAAGCTGTCTGTGCTTTATATGCTCTGTCTGAGGCCAGAACTCTCCATTCACCTGACGAAGGGGCTAACCCCGAAAGCTTGTGAGTATATTATCAAATAAATAGGTTGGACTAAAACCTGGTGTTGTCAGACTTTTTACTGTGTTTACGCCAGTCCAACGCCGGCATACCCACATCATGACTTTCGCTCCTGTCCCGAATCATCTTTGCAATCCTTTCCTCTACATCCCTGGAATTTTTTGGAGGCCTATAAAAAACTCCCAGCAGGATGACCTCTCCTTTCCTGTTTCTAACCTCAGCCCATACTACCTCAGTGGACGAGTCCTCATCAAACCTCCTTTCTGCCACCGTAACCCTGTCCCTGACTAACAATGCTACACCTCCCCATCTTTTACCATCTTCCCTGATCTTACTGAAACATCTAAACCCTGGAACCTGCAACAACCATTCCTGTCCCTGCTCAATCCATGTCTCCAAAATGGCCACAACATCAAAGTCCCAGGTACCAACCCAGGCTGCAAGTTCATCCACCTTATTCCGGATGCTCCTGGTGTTGAAGTAGACACACCTCAAACCACCTTCCTGCCTGCCAGTACACTCCTGTGACTTTGAAATCTTATTCATGACCTCACTACTGACAACCTCCTGTACACTGGAGCTACAATCCAGGTTCCCATCCCCCTGCTGAATTAGTTTAAATACTCCCAAAGAGTATTAGCAAATTCCCCCCCGAGGATATTGGGACCCCTCAGGTTCAGGTGTAAACCATCCTGTTTGCAGAGGTTCCACCTACCCCAGAATGACCCCCAATTATCCTGGTATCTGAATCCCTCCCTCCTGCACCATTCCTGTAGCCATGTGTTCAACTGCTCTCTCTCCCTATTCCTCACCTCACTAGCACGTGGCACAGGTAACAAACCAGAGATAACTACTCTGTTTGTTCTAGCTGTAAGCTTCCACCGTAACTCCCTGAATTTCTGCCTTACATCCCCATCCCTTTTTCTACCTATGTCTTTGGTGCCTAAGTGGACCACAATATGGGGCTGGTTCCCCTCCCCGTTAAGGATCCTGAAAACACAATCCAAGACATCATGGGCTCCGGCACCTGGGAGGCAACACACCAACCGCGAGTCTCTCTCGTTCCCACAGAATCTCCTATCTGTCCCTCTAACTATGGAGTCCCCAATGACTAATGCTTTAGTCTCCTCTCCCCTTCCCTTCTGAGCAACAGGGGCAGACTTTGTGCCAGAGACCTGTAACCCATAACTTACCCCTGGTGAGTCGACCCCCTAGCAGTATTCAAAACAGTATACTTGTTATACAGAGAAATGGCAACAGGGGATTGCTGCACTGACTGCTACTTACCCCTTCTAACCCAGGTATCCTCATTTCTAGGAGTAACTACCTCCCTGTAGTTTTTATCTATAACTGTCTCTGCCTCTCAAATGATCCCAAGTTCATCCAATTCCAGCTCCAGTTCCCTTACATGGACTCCAAGGAGCTGGAATTGGCGGCACTTCCTGCAGGTGAACTTAGCTGGGGCACTAATGGTGTCCCTCACCTCAAACATCCCACAGGAAGAACATTGCACTCCCTGCACTGCCATCCCTGCTAACTTCCCTTACTGAGAAGTGAAAGAGAGAAAGAGAAAAGCTTACCTGCTCATTATGAAGGGAATAGATAAGATAGAAGTAGGGAAGTTGTTCCACTGGCAGGTGAAACCAGAACTAGGGGGTATGGCCTCAAAATAAGGGGAAACATTGGGGAGGAATTTCTTCACCCGAAGGGTTGTGAATCTGTGGAATTCCCTGCCCAGTGAAGCAGTTGAGGCTACCTCACTGAATGTTTTTAAGGCAAGGATAGATAAATTTTTGAACTGTAAAGGAATTAAGGGTTATGGTGAGCAGGTGGGTAAGTGGAGCTGAGTCCACGGAAAGATCAGCCATGATCTTATTGAATGGCGGAGCAGGCTCGAGGGGCCAGATGGCCTACTCCTGCTCCTAGTTCTTATGTTCTTAATGCTGAGCCATAAAAGATTCCGCAATAAAAATAAACAAACCCGTGGTTTTAAGCAGCAATAAAAGGTTGTAGTTGTAGTTGTGGAGAACACTGGGTTACAGGGTTGTAAACTGGATAGTATTGCAGTAGATAAGGAGGATGTGCTAGAAATTCTTGAGGGTTTGAAAATAGATAAGTCCCCTGGGCCGGATGGGATTTACCCTAGGATTCTCTGGGAGGCAAGAGAGGCGATTGCAGAGCCTCTGGCTCTGATCTTCAGGTCGTCGTTGGTCACAGGTATAGTGCCAGAAGACTGGAGGATAGCGAATGTTGTCCCATTGTTTAAGAAGGGGAATAGAGACTTCCCCGGGAATTATAGACCAGTGAGTCTTACTTCTGTTGTGGGCAAAGTATTGGAAAAAATTATTTGGGATAGGATTTATAGTTATTTAGAGAGTAATGAATTGATTGGAGATAGTCAGCACGGTTTTGTGGCGGGTAGGTCGTGCCTTACTAACCTTATTGAGTTTTTTGAAAAAGTGACCAAAGAGGTGGATGGGGGTAAGGCAGTTGACGTGGTTTATATGGACTTTAGTAAGGCATTTGATAAGGTTCACCATGGAAGGCTTCTGCAGAAAATGCAGATGTATGGGATTGAGGGTGATTTAGGTAATGGGATCAGGAATTGGCTAGCTGATGGAAGACAGAGGGTGGTGGTTGATGGAAAGTATTCGTCATGGAGTTCGGTTACAAGTGGTGTGCCTCAGGGATCTGTTTTGGGGCCACTGCTGTTTGTAATTTTTATAAATGATCTGGATGAGGGTATAGAAGGATGGATTAGTAAATTTGCTGATGACACCAAAGTCGGAGGAGTGGTAGATAGTGAAGAGGGGTATCATAGTTTACAGAGAGACTTGGACAAGTTGCAGAGCTGGGCCGAGAGGTGGCAGATGGAGTTTAATGCGGAAAAGTGTGAGGTAATTCACTTTGGCAGGAATAGCAGAGTATTGGGCTAACGGTAGGACTCTGAATAGTGTTGACGAACAGAGGGATCTAGGTGTATATGTGCATAGATCCCTGAAAGTTGGAAATCAAGTCGATAAGGTTGTTAGGAAGGCATACGGTGTCTTGGCGTTTATTGGTAGGGGGATTGAATTTAGGAGCCGCAAAGTCATGTTGCAACTGTACAAAACTCTGGTGCAGCCGCACTTGGAGTATTGTGTACAGTTCTGGTCCCCACATTATAGGAAAGATGTGGAGGCATTGGAGAGGGTGCAGAGGAGGTTTACCAGGATGTTGCCTGGTATGGAGGGAAGGTCCTATGAGGAGAGACTGAGGGATTTGGGGTTGTTTTTGTTGGAAAGAAGGCAGCTAAGAGGAGACCTTATTGAAACATACAAGATGATTAGAGGTTTAGATAGGGTGGACAGTGATAGCCTTTTTCCTCGGATGGAGAAAGCTAGCACGAGGGGACATAGCTTTAAATTAAGGGGTGGTAGTTATAGGACGGATGTCAGAGGTAGGTTCTTTACCCAGAGGGTGGTGGGGGAATGGAATGCCCTGCCTGCTGCAGTTGTAGATGCGCCCAGTTTGGGGGTGTTTAAGAGGTCCGTGGATAGGTTTATGGATGGAAAGGGATTGGTTTAGGTGAGAGGGTCATTGCTTTTTTCTTAATTGGTCGGCGCAACATCGTGGGCCGAAGGGCCTGTTCTGCGCTGTAATGTTCTATGTTCTATCTCCAGTCAAGCCAATGCCATAATGACATCAGCTAAGACTGTGAGCTAAGAAAATGTTGAAACTCTGAGAGCTGCAGAGATCATGATTTCAAAAAACACTTTCTTAATGGTACACTAATGTCACATATCATAAATGGTTGAAGGATGAGACAGCAGAAGAGATATAGAACAAGGCAGGCAAATGTGAGTAAGACTATATACAAGTATGAATGCTCAAAGCCAAGAAGATAGGATGCTAGAAAATCTCAGCTGGTCTAGCAGCATCTGTAAGATGAGAAAGTTGAGTTAATGATTTGAATCCTTTTGGCTCTTTGTTAGAATTGAAGCGAGGAAGAATGTGTTAGATTTTAAAGTCTTGCTGTGTGAGATTGCAACAGCATCTATTTACCAACATATTTACCAACATTTACTCCATCTGTCAGACCCTTGCCCATTCAATTAAACTATCTATATCCCTTTGCAGATGTTCAGTGTCCTCTGCACAATTTGCCCTACCACTCACCTTAGTGTCATCTGTGAACTTTAACACACTATACTTGGTCTCCAACTCCAAATCATCTCTGTAAATTGTAAATAATTGTGGTCCCAACACTGATCACTGAGGCACACCACTAGGCACTGATCACCAACCAGAAAAACACCCATTTACACCCACTCTTTGCTTTCTGTTAGCATAATCCAATTTTGCAAAGTATAGCAACAAGTGGCCTGGTGTGGGATAGTGATGGAGTGGTTTGCATTGAAGCACTGCATGCATGGAATATTTGAAAAAGGGAGTTTAGGGTGCAGGAGAAAGGTAACAATCTAAAGCAGCCCAAGTCAATGTTGAGTCCCGAGTGTTGCAACGTGCAACGAAAATGAGATGCTGCTTCTCCAGCTTGCACTGGGCTTCATTGGAGCATCCCTGAAAGCCAAGATCAGACATATAGGCATGAGAGCAAGGTGCTGAGTTAAAATGGCAAGCAAGAGGAAGGTTGACTGAGCAATGATGTTCTACAAAGCGGTTACCAAATCTGTCTTTAGCATCCCTCTGTACAGAGGAGACTGCATTGGGAGCAGACAATACAGTAGGCCAAATTGAAGAAATTGCAAGCGAAACATTTCTAAACTTGAAAGGATTGTTTGGGCTTTAAATGGTGAGGAGGGAGGAGGTAGAGGGGCATGTGTTGCATCTTCTACAATTGCATGGGAAGGTGCTGTGAGAAAGGGATGGGGGTGATGGTGGAGTGTACCAGAGTGTCAATGGAAGTTGTCCCTGTGGAATACTGACAGAAGGGCATGGAGAAGACGTGCTTCTTGGTGGCAGCATGCTGGAGGTGTCGGAAATGGCAGAAAAGCCAACGCAGGTTTGGTTGGCCAAACCAATTTATCTGTTTCCAAACTGTAACCTCTCTATTTCTCTGTTCTCTATGTCTCACCTCCTGACTAATCTGATTGGTTTATATTGATAGAATGTAATCAGATACAAACAGGTGGATTGCTGTTAGTCAGCTTGGAATTGAGATGGCTGGAATTCATAAAACAATACAAACTGTTCCCTGTGTTGAGTGAGGAAATCCTCTTCAAACGATTGGCGATGAGCTGCACTTCCTTCCTGATTCAATTTAGCAATTATGTGTCAAGTGTGTTGAAATATTAATTTTCTCAATTCCACTCATAAACAGTCAGTGATAAATCCAGCAAAAACTGATATTTTTATTTTCACAGTATAGTTATGAGTTTTCCCAGATTGTGACTAGTTATTGAGGAGAAACTTTGGTGTAAAGATTGAGATTAAATAGATTGTAGTTGTCAGTTTGGATCATTTAGAAGTGTGTCAGAATAACAGTAACTTGTATTTATTTAGCACCTTCAAAGTGTCCCTAAGTGTTTTACAGGAGGGATATCAAACAAAATTTAGCATGGGTTATTTAAGAAGAGCATACAAACATAAGCATTAAGAGCAGGAGCCAGCCCCTTGGCCCCTCAAGCCTGCTCCACCATTCAATAAAATCAACGCTGAAAAAAATTGTCATCTCTGTCTTAAATAAATGACCTTAAACAGTGAGCCCTAGTTCTAGATTCTCAGACAAGAGGAAACATCTTTTCCACATCTGGACTGTTAAAATCTCTCAGGGTCTTAAATGTTTCAATCAAATCGCCTCTGATTTTTCTAACCACTAGTGTAGAGGTTTCCAAACCTCTCTGATGGACCACCCTGGAACCTGGGGGGTCCATGAGAGCCTCCTTCCCAGGAATTCCATGCCAGACAAGGTAGATTGATACAATTTGAATATCATGCTGTTTCCAGCTTGTCTATTCAGAGGCTGGCTTCTCCAGAATCCTGCTTCTGACTGAACGAGATGGGAACAGCAAATTGTATCCATCAGGGTGAATGCAGAAAATGAAGCAAAGATGAGAGCAGGTCTTTGAAGGAAAGCATGAGTATGATTTGTTAGTGAGAGTAAGAGCATGGCGTGCAAGACGGAACAATAGTGGAGACTACAAGTGGGAGTGACAGTGGGTCCTGCAAGGGGCATCAAGAACAGAACCTGTGAGCTGGAGTGAAAGCAATGCCTAGGAGAGGCAATGAGATCATGCCCTGCAGCGGATGGGAGGAAGTGTGGCCTGGAGAGGGAGGAGGTAACCATGTGGTCTGTGGAAGGGAGTGAGCATGGGCAGGCAAGGGAGAGCAGGGAAGGGCAGGGTGGTTGGGCCAGGAGCAGAGCGGATGGGCCTCAGAATGTGTGCAATGAAGTGGAAATGGTTGACAACTTCAAGTTTTTAGGTGTTCAGATCACCAACAACCTGTCCTGGTCCCCCCATGCTGACGCTATAGTTAAGAAACCCACCAACACCTCTACTTTCTCAGGAGGTTGACATTCTCTCTCCCATCTTCTTCTGTTGGGAAAAAGATACAAAAGTCTGAAGTCACATACATACCAACCAACTCAAGAACAGCTTCTTCCCCGCTGCTGGCAGAGTTTTGAATGGACTTACCATATATTAAGTTGATCTTTCTCTACACCCTAGCTATGACTGTAACATTACATTCTCCACTCCCTCCTTTCTTCTCCCCATGTATTCTATGAATAATATGTTTTGTCTGTACAAGTAAACAAATACTTCTCGCTGTATTTTAATACATGTGACAATAACAAATCAAATTAGAAATAGATGCAAATGACTAAGTGAGTGAGAAATGAGATTGAGTGAGAGATGAGAGTGGCTCAGCGATTGAGGGATGAGAATAGGTGAAGGAGAGATGATAGGAAGTTAGTGAGAGATGAGGTTGAGTAAGAGAGGCAAGTGAGAGATGACTGTGTATGTGAGACTGAGTGAGTGTGTGAGCATTTGGGTATGTGTGAGGATGAGTGTGAGTAGGTGTGAGTGCGTGTGCAAATTTTTATGTGTGTAAATGTGTGAAAATTTGTGTGTGAGTGGGTGTGTGAGATGAGAAAGACTGCGTGAGAGAAAGAGGTGTGTGTGAGTGAGTGAGTATGTGTGTGTGTGTGTGTGAGAGTGTGTATGCGTATTTGTGTGTGTGAGAGTGAGTGAGTGTGTGTGTGTGAATGAGTGTGAGAAAGATGAGGGTAAGTGTGTGTGAGTGAATGGGTGTGTGAGAGAGATGAGGATGAATGAGTGTGTGAGTGTGTGTGAGTGAATGGGTGTGAGAGTGAGTGTGTGTGTGTATGTGAGTGGATGTGTAAGAAAGCTGCGAAGGAATGAGTTTTTGTGTGATCTTAGTGTGAAATAAATCATCAAACGCCTGTGAACCTTTACCAGATTTCCTTTATTTACAAACTTATCTCCACTCCTAGGAGTGCCTCATTTACAAAGTAAGTAGACCTGACATTTCTCATTATATGCACAGGTGAGAATCCCTGATTGGGCAGGGATTTATTCAGTCAATCATACTCCAAGTAGCCCACCTCATGGGCCACGTTAAGAGTGTGCATTTGTGAGATGAGTGTGTGAGATGAAAGTCTGTGTGAGAGAGAATAAGCTGTGTGTGTGCGATGAGTGAGTTTGCAAGTTGTGTGTGTGTGTGTGTGTGTGTGTGTGTGAGTGTGTGTGTGTGTGTGTGTGTGTGTATGTGTGTGTGTGTGTGTGTGTGTGTGTCCACGATGAGAATCCAGTATTCCAATAGCACCCTTCCCAAATTGAACCAAAGAAGCAGTGACACTAATCTCATTAACAATGACAAAAAGGTGAGACCTAAGAACATTTTTAATAAGAGAACATTGTAATTATAGTACATATGTGCATATATGTATATAAGAAAAAGAAAACACTTCCATAAATTAGGGTTTTGTATGCCTGTCCCTGTGCCTGAGTGTGTGTGGGTGAATGGGTGTGTGTGTGTGTGTGTGCGTGTGTGTGTGTGTGTGTGTAAGGGAATGTGTAAGAAAGATGAGAAGGAATGAGTTTTTGTGTCATCTCAGTGTGAAATAACTCAGTGTGCAGGAAAACAATTTTTTTTGTGGTTTGGCTGTTCAATGGCACAGTGACACAGTGTTTAGCAACTGTTGCCTCACAGCACCAGGGACCTGGGTTCAATTCTGACCTTGGGTGATTATGTGGAATCTGCATGTTCTCCCTATGTCTGCATGGATTTCTTCCACAATCCAAACATGTGTGTGTTAGGTGGATTGGCCACGCTAAATTGTCCATTAGTGTTAGGGGGAATAGCATAGTAAATATATGGGGGTACGGGGATAGGGCCTGGATGGGATCATTGTCGGTGCAGACTCGATGAGCCAAATAGCCTCCTTCTGTGCTGTAGTGATTCCATGATAAAGTGATCCTTTATACAGTGGTGTGTTGTGCACTGGAATATGCCACAGAGGTCCCCTGTTGATCCCTGGAAAGGCCCAGAGGCAAAGAAATTGTGTGCTTTCGAAACACTGGCAGAGGAAAGACTCCATATAGTATCAGGTTTTCATGAAGAATGTGGCATATGTGATGAACCAGATCCCTGTACAATCACAAACATGTCCAACACTGCTTCTCATTCATTTGTAAGTAGGAGACTCTTTGACAATATACTCTCAGTCTGGAAATGTGCCTCTGTTGTCTGGGTCTCTCCTTCTCACCCTCCTGTTCACACTCGGGATTTGGTTGACAATGTCGCCCAGTTAGTGCCTCCTGCTGGAACTGCACATGGTAAAGCCTCTCCTTCCTTCACCTCCTCTTTTGGGTAGGGACTTGGAGAAATGCAGCATTGAGTCCTGGATCCACTGGTCCTTGTGCCTTTGTTCTGAAATTAAACATCGAAGGCAACAATAGTTAAAGGGTGCAGAACATGACTAAAGGAGGGACAGGCCTGGCAGCTCAATGTTCCAGGGTACAGATTCTATAGGAAAGATAGAACAGAAGGTAAGAAAGGAGGGGGAGTTGCACCTTTGATTAGGGAGAACATCACGGCAGTACTGAGAGGGGATATATCTGAGTGTTCGCCCACTGACTCTATATGGGTAGAACTAAGAAATAAAAAGGGGGAAATCACTTTGATAGGATTGTACTACAGGCCCCCAAATAGTCAGAGGGAAACTGAGGAGCAAATATGTAAGGAGATAAATGAGAGCTCAAAGAAAAATAGGGTGGTAATTGTCAGAGATTTTAATTTTCCCAACGTTGACTGGGACAGCCATAGTATTCGAGGGTTGGATGGAGAGAAATTTGTTGAGTGTATTCAGGAGGAATTTATGTGGATGGCCCGATTAGACAGGGGGCAAAACCTGACCTCCTCTTGGGAAATAAGGAAGGGCAGGTGACAGAAGTGTTAGTGAGGGATCGCTTTGGGACCCATGACCTTTGCGGAAGCCACACTGTGACTCTGGAAGCAGGCCCAGCTCCAGATGAGTGACCAGACAATTTAGCAGGACTCTTGCGAGGGTTTTTCCTGTGATGGAGAGCAGCGAGATTCCTCGGTGGTTGTCGCATACTTGCCGATTGCCCTTCCTCTTGTAGAGGTGTACGATAGAAGCATCTTTAAGTTCCTGAGGAATGGATCCTTGCTTCCAAAAGGACTGGAACAACTCGGTGAGCTTCTCGATAAGTGCAGGATCAGCAGCTTTGTAGATTTGTGCGGGTATAGCATCTGCCCCTGGGGCTTTGCCATTGGATAGCTGGCTGACAGCTTTCGTGACTTTGGCTACTACCGGTGGGTCATCCATGGTGCTGTTGATATTGACCTGTGGAATCCTGTCTATTGCCTCATCGTTAATAGATGACGGTCGGTTGAGGACGGCTTCAAAGTGTTCAGCCCATCTCTGCAGGATCTGAGCCTTCTCTGTAATGAGAGTTGTACCATCTGTACTCAGGAGGGGGGAATTCCCAAGAGATTGAGGTCCATAGAGAGTGTTGAGGGCTTCATAGAACTGTTTCAAGTCATTCCTGTCTGCGTACTGACATGATTTTTGCTGCACACCAATTTCAGGAGAAGTGTCAGGAGCAGAATCACGAGCTCTGCACAACCTTTGTTGACCTCACGAAAGCCTTCGATACTATAAGCCGGCAAGGCCTGTGGAGGATCATATCAAAGTTCAGCTGGCCTCCCAAATTCATTCAGATGGTACTCCAGTTCCATGATGGCCAGAGTACTGGATGGCGGAGAATCCTCTGAGGCATTCCCAGTCACCAATGGTGTCAAACACGGCTGCGTGCTCGCACCCACACTGTTCAGCATGATGTTTACTGCCATGCTGAATGATGCCTTCCAGGACAGTGTTGCTGGAATCAGCCTCAAGTACAGAGTGGATGGGAAGCTCTTCAACCTGAGGAGACTTCAAGCTATTACCAAAGTGAAGGAGACTATTCTGAGAGATTTCCTCTTTGCCGATGACTGCGCCCTGTATACAGGCTCAGAGCCAGAGATGCAAATCAGTATGGACAAATTTTCCACGGCTTGTGACAACTTTGGACTCACCATCAACAGTAAAAAGACCGAAGTCATGCACCAGCCTGGTCCTCATGCACCGTACACAGAACCCATAATCACAATCAAAGGGCAGAAACTATAGGCAGTGAACCAGTTCACTTATCTTGGCAGCACCTTCTCCCAAGCAGTGACTATTGATATAGAAGTTAACTACAGAATAACAAAGGCAAGTTCTGCTTTTGGTAGACTGCTTTTTGAAGACGCTCACATGGAAGGCAGAAGAAACATTACAAAGACACACTCAAAGCTTCCCTGAGGTTGCTTGACATTGACACGACCACCTGGGAAACACTGGCACAAAAACCACCCTACCTGGCACTGCCTCATCCACAAAAGCTGTCAAGCTCACGAAGCAAGGTGTATTGCTGAAGCACAACTTAAGCGTGACTTGCGCCAGTCCAGAGCCACCGGCGCAACAACTACAGTGACTACACAAGTCTGTCCAATATATGCCAGAACATTCCGTGCACGAATTGGCCTGATCAGTCATCTTCGGACATATCGCAACCAGCTTCAAAGTGACTAATGGAGTTGAGGTCCTCATCAACGATGATGGACCTCCAGACCAGTGATGAACTTTGGGACCAGTGACCATAATTCTATTAGCTTTAAGATAGCTATGGAGAATGATAGGTCTGGCCCAAAAATTAAAATTCTAAATTGGGGCAAGGCCAATTTTGATGGTATCAGGCAGGAACTTCCAAAAGTTAGCTGGGAGAGTCTGCGGGAAGGCAAAGGGGTGTCTGGTAAGTGGCAGGCTTTCAAAAGTGTGTTAACCGGGGTTCAGGGTAAATACATTCCTCTTAGAGTGAAGGGCAAGGCTGACAGAAGTAGGGAACCCTGGATGACTTGGGATATTGAGGCCCTGCTCAAGAAGAAGAAAGAGGCACATGACGTGCATTGGTAGCTGGGATCAAGTGAATCCCTTGAAGAGTATAGGGGGTGCAGGAGTAGAGTTAAGAGAGAAATCAGGAGGGCGAATAGGGGACACAAAATTATTTTGGCAGATAAGGCAAAGGAGAATTCAAAGATCTTCTACAAATACATAAAAGGCAAAGGAGTAACAAGGTCATTTATGTGCAGATCCACAAGAAATGGGTGAGATCCTAAATGAATATTTCTCATCAGTATTGAAAAAAGCATGGATGTCTGGGAACTTGGGGAATTAAATATTGATATCCTGAGGAGTGTACATATTACAGAGAAGGAGGTGCTGGAAGTCTTAAAACGCATCAAGGTAGATAAATCTGCAGGACCTGATGAGATATATGCCAGGACGTTGTGGGAGGCTAGTGGGGAAATTGCGGGTCCCCTAGCAGAGAGGCTGGTTGTAGAGGGTTGTTTTTCAAACTGAAGGCCTGTGACCAGTGGTGTGCCTCAGGGATCAGTGCTGGGTCCACAGTTATTTGTGATTTATATGAATGATTTGGGTGAGAACATTGGGGGCATGGTTAGTAAGCTCGTAGATGACACCAAGATTGGTGACATAAGAACATAAGAAATAGGAGCAGGCCATCTAACCCTTTGAGCCTGCCCCGCCATTCAATAAGATCATGGCTGATCTGTAGTGTATCAGTTCCACTTTCCCACTTTCTCCCCATGACCCTTAATTCCCTTATCAATCAGAAATCTATCTACCTGTGACTTAAATATATTCAACAAGGTAGCCTCCACCACTTCAATGGTCCAGAGGGGCAATCCAGGGGTGGTGAGTGTCTGGAACAAGCTGCCAGAGGTAGTAGTAGAGGGGGGTACAATTTTGTCTTTTAAAAAACATTTAGATAGTTACATGGGTATGATGGGTATAGAGGGATATGGGCCAAATGCAGGCAATTGGGATTAGTTTAGGGGTTTTAACAAAAATAAGGGCGATACGGACAAGTTTGGCAGAAAGGCCTGTTTCCATGCTGTAAGCCTCTGTGAATCCATGAGAAAGGGAAGCTCTAATTGATAGCCAATGGGAGATTAGGGCTGCAGATCTTTGGGAGCCATGCTTACATTGTGCTTGGTGCAGTCTTATGTCTGAGATGCTAGCACACACATAGAGGTGAGCAACAAATCCATCCACAGATATGACATCTGGAGGCCACTGAGGAGTGACTTAGTTTCATTTTTGTACACTGTCATTGTTCTGGGACCTCAAGATCGTGCTCCTAGACCTGCATTTCAGGACCGAGTTTGACCCTCCCTCCCTGACTGCCCATGTGCCCCCAGTTTATCTGGAACTTTATGATGTGCAGATTGAGCTGCTTCCTGTTACTCTGCAGCCTCCACCAGTAACACTGGATCCCATCGAGGTGGCAGTGGACATTCTGACTTTCCCCTCTGAACCCACCATCTGTGAAGCACCATGCCCCATGTGGACCTCTACCCAACTCATCTGGATGCTTCATGCACCGTTACTTACAGAGAATGAACCCACTCCCAAAAGAGCTTCACATACCCTCCCCTGTATTAGATCTTCCCTATCTGCAGGCTGAAGATGCCCCTAGTGACCATCACCATATCTTCTGCAGCCAAATGTAGAGTCTACCAAGTCCAGGATCATTGACTGTGACGCACAGACCAAGCTGTGCAGTGTTCCAGTGAAGCAAGCAGCCCTTGCTCCTCCCTGCAGCTGAGGTACACCATGTTTCCAATGATTGCGCTTGCTGCATGCCCACTGCACTGTCTCCTTATCCTGACTTTAGACTGTGAGGTCCGCACAGCCCCAGGACTGCCTGGCATCTATGATCCCTTTTCATTTTGCAGTGGTATTGTCTGCACTCTCTGACTCCTGTCTGCAAGTCCCTGAACTCAAATGGTAACTATGACAAACTTCCTCTTTCTCAAGAGGACTAAGGACAATAGTGAACACCACCACCCCCCCCCAACCCCTCCAACCTCACCATCCTACCTCCCCCCCACCCCACCTCGCCAACCTCACCAGCCCAACCTTCTAAGTCCTAAAGCAAACATTCCCTATTCTGTCATATTAACGAGCTCCCACTCCATATTCCAGAGTCTGCATGCATCCCCTTCCTGTACACAAAGTGCTATCTATTTAATCCCTTTGTTTAATTGCGTTTCAGGCACCTTTATCCATGGCCAGCTTCCCAGCCCTCAGCCTTCCCTCTGCCTTCCATTGTTCTTACCATGACCCCCCGCCTTGTCCCTCAACCTGCCATTGTGTCTCCTCATTCATCCTTTGCCCTTGCACAGCCCATCATCCCCATTGCCCCCCACTCATGTTTGCCCTTCCCCTACACTTGCAGAGCCCCCTTTTCTCATTTCCCTAATGAAATAGTAGATGCAGAATCAAAGGGACGCAATAGTGCAGAAGGTGGCCAATCGGCCCATTAAGTCAGCACAGACAACAATTCCACCCCGGTCTTATCCGCGGAAACCCACATAGTTACCTCCCTAATCCCTCTAACCTATGCACCCAGGACACTAAGGGGCAATTTAGTATGGCCAATCAACCTAACCTGCACATCTTTGGACTGTAGGAGGAAATCACAGTACCCAGAGGAAGCCCACGCAGACATGGGGAGAATGTGCAGACTCCACATAGACAGTCACCCAAACCAGGAATCAAACCCGGGTCCCTGGTGCTGTGAGGCAGCAGTGCTAATCACTGCGCTGCCTGATGTAGAGTGGTTGGTGTTAGTTCGTAGATATGTTGGTGTTGATTCTCCAATATTTGCCAGTTTATGGAGAGGTTCCATCAGACTTCGCAGCTTCCCAAAGTGAGGCATGCCTGCTCCTTCTTTTTCAATGTTCTCTGCAAACGGAGGGGTTCTGATTTACCTTGTCACCAGTGTAGTAATCGCAAGGTTTGGTGAACAGCAGTTGGTATATAACAAACAGGAAGCTGCTCCTCCAACAGTACCATCTCAGGTGGCAGGCGGAGAGTCAGACTGTAGCTGCCAGGGTGACCAGGATTCGGGATGTGCTGGGCAATGGAGAAGTGGGCTGGATGACACCCCATGAGCAGGCTCATCATGAAGCACTGAGCATCAAGTTCAGGACCAATGCTTTCTGTGACCTCAGACCTGACAGTACATGTGGTCTCAAGGCAGCGCAGATGTGCGGTGCTGGTTCACACTGTGCAGGGGGGTTTCCTGTGTGGGCTGCTGCTGCAAACCTTTTACTTCCTTGCCCTCACCCATCACCCAGGATCACCCTGGTATGCCTTATTGCTGTCCGGCAGTGGATTCTGTCTGGGTGCTTAGAGCCGTTTTGAAACAGTCCGAGTATTTTTTCAAATGTAGCCTTGAGAACAGTTTATCTAAAAATATGTTCTTTCATAGCTGTGTACCATGGCATTAAACTCAGGGATAACATGAATCCCTCGTTCCATAGATAGGTGACTGAACGTATCATGTACACTTTTAAACCTCAGACACTCAATAAAAAAGTGACTTTATTTCAGCAGACAAAGCAACTAGAAAATAGAAAGAAACATGGTTTTGTCGGCGTTGTCTGCATCCCAAAAGCAAATTTCAAAATTGGCTAGAGTAAAATGTCACCTGCTTTACAAAAAGCAGAGTTTATTAATATATCTCATTATCTCAGGTACTAAGGAGAAACACTGAATAAATGACTGAATGAAAAGTGAACAAGTTAAAAATACAGTAATGCTGTACATCATCTCTAGAATTAAAACAGAATGGTCTTTAATAAACTCTGAGCTACAAACTCACAGTTTAATAATTCTCCCTGAACATGGAGTATGTTGAAAGGTTATTTAGGAGCTATTCACCTGATATGTGCTTACAGATCTTTCAGCCCACACACTATGACCTTTAGTGGCTCTGAGTTGGAACGTTTGTTGCCAGTTCTTCTGTAAACGATGTAAATGGTGAAATGTTCGCTAGTTCCATAACTGTTTCCATGAATTCAATGGCTTACATTCAGGATCGAAGCTTAAGCAAATGTTTCTTGTGGCAATGAAGTGACTGAGCAACATGGGATTTGTTTGGAGACAGCAAGGCAAAGTCTGTGCCCAGAGCTACAGTGATCAGAACATTATGGTGTCAAAATGCAATGGTGGCCATCAAATTTGGGCAATGAGCCTTAGAACACAAACATCACACTGAAAGAACAAAAGCTTTATTTCTTAACTATGATTTGATTTGATTTATTATTGTCACATGTATTAACATACAGTGAAAAGTATTGTTTCTTGCACGTTATACAGACAAAGCATGCTGTTCATAGAGAAGGAAACAAGAGAGTGCAGAATGTAGTGTTACAGTCATAGCTAGGGTGTAGAGATCAACTTAATGCAAAGTAAGTCCATTCAAAGTCTGACAGCAGCAGGGAAGAAGCTGTTCTTGATGTTGGTGCGTGACGTCAGATTTTTATACCTTTTTCCCGACGGAAGCAGGTGGAAAAGAGAATGTCCAGGGTCCTTAATTATGCTGGCTGCTTTTCTGCGGCAGCGGGAAGTGTGGAGAGAGTCTTATATCACTCTGTCGCTGCTTGTTAACAATGTTCAGACCTACAGAATTGTTAATCAATTAGTTTTTAAGTAGCTCATTCCATCCAATTACTGACTAATTATCTGTTTGCCATCTTTCTGATTGAATAGTATCTAATACAAGGGCCAGAATTTTACCACCTCACCTGCCATGGAAGTTGGAGTGGGCATGGGACGGACAATGGGAAGATCCGTTGACTATGGGTAGGATCTTACGGTTTCAGGATGAGTCAGTCTGTAAAAATGAAGGACTCTAAACAGTGCTTGAAGTGAGACCAGATGTAGAGGATGTGGATCTTTGACAACGTGATTCTTCACGTTGTTTAATGATTCCTTTTGTAGCCAAGAGTTGCAGTAGTTTGTTCCTGAATTTCACCCCGATGAATGCATATAAGATCGGGTTGATGCAGCAATGCAGGAATCCCAAAATTTGTGTTCCAATTAGAGCCCTATCAATATGATTGCGCCTTCCACAACTATTATCAATGAACCCGCTCCTCATCAGTGTGTCGATGAACACAGAAATATTGTTTGGGAGCCAACAAATGAGAAAAGCCAGCACCACTGCTATGATCACCTTCATGGCTTTCTGCTTCTGGAATCCCTTCGTCTGACACAGTTTCCAGATTGTCGCACTGTAGCAGAAGATCATGACAGCCAGCGGGATGAGGAACCCAATGAAGTGCTGCAAAAACCTGGTGGTTACTCTCCATGTTTCAGCCGATTTCCCATCAAGTATCTCATAACAGATCGTTTTGCTGGCATCCTCAAGTGGAATATATTCACCCTTGTACAGAATAGGCAGAGACAGAACAATAGCCAGCACCCAAACAGCAGCACAGAACCATTTGATTCGAAATGGTCTCTTGTGTTTGAGAGTCTGTGTAGAGTAGACAATGGACAAATAGCGATCGACACTGATACAAGCCAATAATAGTATCCCACTGTAAAAGTTAACTTCCTGTAACAAGCTGATGATCTTACACATGGCATCACCAAACACCCAGTCAGATATGGCATCCACTGCCCAAAAAGGCAAAGTCACGGAAAAAAGCAGATCGGCCACTGCCAGATGAAGCAGGTAGATATCTGTGGATGATATCGTGCGTCGATTGTAAAGTATGACAACCATTACTGCTATGTTCCCTGTCATAGCGAGAACACAAACCAGGCTATAGACAAAAGAAATTGTCATGTTGATTGACTCATTTACAATGGGTGCACAGGCAAATGTCTCTGGATCAAGGACATTTGGTGACTGTTCAAGGCCAGAATAATTGTAAAACATTATTTGCCATTTTTCCAAATCAACGAGTTCCATAATTTTCTGAAAACAAACAGAATGTTGATCAAAGACAGAGAATAAAGCTAAATTATGATACAAAAACATTTAGCCTCGGGATATACACTGAATTCTATAGAAGCATTCACAGTGTATTAATAATATAGCTTGGTCGGAATATTGCAGTGAGGAAGACGTAAAGCTGCAAAGAGATACAGATAGGTTAAGTGAGTTGGCAACAAGTTGTTAGGTGGGTCATATTAGGCCGAAGTCTGTGACATTTAGAAGAATGAGAGTTGATTTCATGTATCTTAAACTATTTTGAAAGGGCTTGACAGGTAGACATTCATTGAATACCCCCAACCTCGCCCGCAGCTGGGATTCTCTGGTGCTACTGCAATGAATGGAGACTTGGCTGAGTGCCAAAGTTTCCATTCTCACTTCCAGTGATGCAGCCACAGACAAGAAAAGAGCATCTCGCCCACTAAGAGGATATTTCCCATGCCTTGGAAATCTAGAATATAGCGGCACTATATCAGGATTAAAGGCCAATCATTTAGGACTGAGTTGAGGAGAAATTTCTTCATTTAGAAGATTTTAAATCTTTGGAATTATAGACGGTGCATCAGTGAGTATATTCAAGTTTGTGTTGATAGATTTTAGATGTCGCAAGGAATGAAGGGAGCAGGTAGGGGTAGACAATCAATTATGATCAAAGGGCTAAATGGCTAAATCTTACTTTTTATTTTATTTCTGAAGCAGTTGGTTTTGTGATGACCATATGATGTGTTCTCATGCCATCAATTGGTTATTTTTACCCCTCTCTAAGTGATGCTGACACATGATAGGTCACTGTGGACATCCATTTACACAAACAGCAGCAATCAAGTCTCCATGTTTAATGCATTATTACATGAAGCCCTTTACTGTTGTCAGTAGTTTCAGATATGTACATTAATCCTGTATTTTAGCCCTACTACAGAAAAGCCAAACAAAATATGCAGTTAAAGACCTGCAAGAGACATATCAAACTGTTATAAGTGAAAGAATCTGTAAGGCAATGGGGAAAAGGGGGGAGAGTGGACCTAGCTGAATTGATCTTGCAGAAAGCCAGACAGAAATAACAGACCGAATGGCCTCATTCTGTCCTGTAACCATTCCATGCTTCCATGACTCTTTAAAAATTGTCATTTGAATGCTTGCCAATTGAATCATAAAATCATAAAATCCTCACAGTGCAGAAGAAAGCCATTTGGCCCGTCGAGTCTGCACCGATCACAATCCCACCCAGGCCCTATTCTGTTATCCCCATGCATTTACCTTGTTAATGCCCCTGACACTAAGGGGCAATTTAACTTGGCCAATCAATCTAACCCACACATCTTTGGACTGTGGAAGGAAACCAGAGCACCGGAGGAAACCCATGCAGACATGGGGAGAACATGCAGACTCCACACAGAAAGTGTCCTAAGGCTGGAGTTGAACCTAGGTCCCTGGTGCTGTGAAGCTCCAATTTCAAGTACTGTCTAAAACAGGGACACGACACCCCTTTATATTTGAGTGAGTGAGTGATCTGATCCTATATCTCAGTGTGTTTTTTCACAAAATCAGTACAACTAAATTATTGATTAAAATCTACATACCTTCTGAAAATGACAACCAATGCTTCTTAGCTGTCTGTAAGTTGATAAGAAGTAATTCTTGACTATCTAATGTTCCAGATGTCAGACATCAACTCAGAGGTTTCCACAATGTTTGGTGACATGAACCTTGATTGATATTTTTGTAGATGGGAGGACGATCTATTGTGTGTCCTGCCCTCGAGGACAGGGGAGGTGGGGGGGCGGGGGGTGTGTGTGTGGTGGGGGGAAGGTGGAGCGTCCCGTAAAGTAGGAAGTGTGTTGCAATACATTAAATAATTTAAAGGGGAAAATGCAGAATCTGCTCATATGCTCAAAATAAAATCCCACAAATTGCTGTAAGTGACAATTTGCAACACATCACATTTGTAACATTAACATGGAACAGCAATGTTACAATTAAATTGGAGTTTTCAATCTACACTGTGCTGAATTAGCATCAGTAATAGCCTATGAGGGCAGTTTACTGTAGAATTGATTGACCATCTTATATTTCATTTACAAGTCTTGTGTAATCACATTGAAATAGAGCTATAGAACCATAGAAGATTACAGCTCAGAAACAGCCCTTTTGGCCCTTCTTGTCTGTGCCAAACCATTTTTTGCCTAGTCTCACTGACCTGCACTTGGACCATATCCCTCCACACCCCTCTCATCCATGAACCCGTCCAAGTTTTTCTTAAATGTTAAAAGTGACTCCACATTTACCACTTTATCCGGCAGCTCATTCCACACTCCCACCACTCTCTGTGTGAAGAAGCCCCCCCCTAATATTCCCTTTAAACTTTTCTCCTTTCACCCATAACCCATGCCCTCTGATTTTTTTCTCCCCTAGCCTCAGTGGAAAAAGCCTGCTTGCATTCATTCTATCTATACTCATCAAAATCTTATACACCCCTATCAAATCTCTCCTCATTCTTCTACACTCCAGGGAATAAAGTCCTAATCTATTCAATCTCTCTCTGTAACTCAGCTTCTCAAGTCCCAGCAACATCCTCGTGAACCTTCTCTGCACTCTTTCAACCTTACTTACATCCTTCCTGTAACTAAGTGACCAAAACTGTACACAATACTCTAAATTCGGCCTCACCAATGCCTTATATAACCTTACCATAACACTCCAACTTTTATACTCGATACTCCGATTTATAAAGGCCAATGTACCAAAAGCACTCTTTACGACCGTACCCACTTGTGACGTCACTTTTAGGGAATTCTGTACCTGTATTCCCAGATCCCTCTGTTCAACTGTATTCTTCAGAGTCCTACCATTTACCCTGTACATTCTACTTTGGTTTGCCCTTCCAAAGTGCAATACCTCACATTTGTCTGCGTTAAATTCCATTTGCCATTTTTCAGCCCATTTTTCTAGTTGGAATCTAAAATACAATAAGGAATAGTCAGCAAGGCTTTGAGCAGGAAAATTGATCTTGAATTCTTTGAAGAATCATAGAACATGACAGTGCAGAAGGAGGCCATTGGGTTGATCGAGTCTGCACCAACCATACCCAGTCCCATCCAGGCCCTATCCCCATAAACCCAGGCATTTAACCTAGCTAGTCTCGCTGACACTAAGGGGCAACTTAGCATGACCAATCCACCTAACCCACACATCTATGTGTGTGGGAGGAAACTGGAGCGCCCAGAGGAAACCCATGCAGACAGAGGAAGGATGTGCAAACTCCACACAGACAGTGACCTGAGACCGAGAATTGAACCTGGTTCCCTGCTGCTGTGAGGCAGCAGTGCGAGCCATTGTGCCACCGTGCCACCCCCAAATGCAACAGGAGCACTCCAATTCCAATTTTATTCCCACAGCTAGTGGTGCACTAAGGCTGCTCATCTGTTTCCATAGCTCTGGACAGGACGTTAGACTGTCACCTGGGGCACATAGCTTGAGGAACGCCATTCCACATCAAGAATAGCTGACCTGGAGTCTCTCTCATTCTTGCTGCCTTGATGTCAAGGCCAGTCACTTTCACCTCACCTCTGGCATTTAGTGCTTCTATCCTTGTTTGAACCACGGATAGAATGAAGCCAGGAATTGAGTGACCCCAATGGAACCAAACTGAGCATCAATGAGCAGGTTATTACTGAGTAAGTGTCACTTGATAAGACTGGTGATGACCCTTTCTATCGCTTTACTGATAATTGAGAGTAGACTGATGGGGCTACTCAGTTAACCACAGTAATTGGCTGGGTTGGATTTGTCCTGTTTCTTGCATACAGGACTTACCTGGGCAATTTAGCACATTGTTGGGTAGATGCACTGGAACAGCTTGACTAGGGGAGCAGCAAGTTCTGCAGCACAAGTCTTCAGTACTATTGCCAAATGTCATGAAGGCCCATTGCCTTTGCAGTATCTAGTGCCTCCAACTGTTTCTTGATATCACATAGAATGAATCGAATTGGCTGGAGACTGGCATCTGAGGGAAGCCACTGGTGGTAAAGAAGGCATTCGGCATGCTTGGTTTCATTAGTCACTGCATTGAATACAGGATGTCTTGTTGAAGTTGTACAAGACATTGGTAAGGCCACACTTGGAATACTGTGTGCATTTCTGGTCACCCTATTATAGAAACAATATTATTAAAATAGAAAGAGTGCAGAAAAGATTTACTAGGATGCTTCCAGGACTTGATGGATTGAGTTATAAGGATAGGCTGGATAGACTGGGACTTTTTACTCTGGAGCGTAGGAGGCTGAGGAGTGATCTTATAAAGGTCTATAAAATAATTAGGGGCACAGATCAGTTAGGTAGTCAATACCTTTTCCCAAAGGTAGAGGAGTCTAAAACTAGAGAGTATAGGTTTAAGGTGAGAGGGGAGAGATACAAAAAGGTCCAAAGGCGCAATTTCTTCACAGAACGGTGAGGGTGGTGAGTGTCTGGAACAAGCTGCCAGAGGCAGTAGTAGAGGTGGGTACAATTTTGTCTTTTAAAAAGCATTTAGACAGTTACATGGGTAAGATGGTATAGAGGGATATGGGCAATTGGGATTAGCTTCAGGGTTTAGAAAAAAAGGTGGCATGGACAGGTTGGGCCTAAGAGTCTGTTTCCATGCTGTAAACCTGAATGACTCTAAACTGATCGAAGACTGGCACTGGAAGCTGGAGACCTCCAAAGTATTTGTGATTTATATTGAAGGATACTCAGGTCCCCGAGGACCGTGGAATATTGTAGTCCTTCTCTATTTAAATTATATTCTGCTCTTCTTTTCTCCCTACAAAAGTGGATAAGCACATTTCACTCCATCAACCAAACTTTTGCCCTTTGCTTAATTTTTATCTCTTAGGGATGATTAGGAATTCACCGTGGGAAACAAGGTAATGGTAGAGAATTAAAATGTAGATAATAAAAACATTGTGATTGTAGCAGGAGATCAAAGGACAAAAAGGAAGGAAAACAATCATTATCACCAGAGACAAGTAATCTATAGGGGGACATAAGAACATAAGAAATAGGAGCAGGAGTAGGCCATCTAGCCCTTCGAGCCTGCCCCGCCATTCAATAAGATCATGGCTGATCTGAAGTGGATCAGTTCCACTTTCCCGCTTTCTCCCCATAACCCTTAATTCCTTTGTCTATCAGAAACCTATCTACCCGTGACTTAAATATATTCAACGAGGTAGCCTCCACCACTTCAGATTGCTGGACAGTTATGTCTTTATACTCTGTGATCCAGAGACATGGTGGTAGCAATCTGAGCTCCAAGGTAGCACACGGACCTCTGCTGGTTTTTGCTTGTACTATAATGAAAACATTCACAACCAGATACTGCATCATGATTGGGTCCTCAGGGTCAATGGCAGTGGCCACCACATACATGCTGAAAATTACACACTCTGATCTCTGTGCAAAGCCCGGTGCCAAGTTGGTTCCAGAATCCTCCATGCTCCTTAACATGAACCATAGGCTTCATGGCAGCCTTCCCAACATACCAAATATTTTGCTGTGTAGACTCATCAGCATTCCATTGCAGAATGCCCCATCTGAGTCCTCATCTGAATTCTCAGAGCGGAACCTGTGCACAGCCTTAGCTAGCTCTCGTGTTCCCTCTTGTCCCATGCACTGGCTGCAGCACATTTCTGTCCAGTGTCCACATCCAAATCCTGCCTCTAACCTACCTTCTAAGGAACTATCATTGTCAACATCTCAGCTTGTGGCTATGTCTGCAAAATCAAGTGACAGTAAAGTTAGAGTTCATGGAACTAAAATGATATTGGCAGCATGGAAACAAAACTGTTGAGTAACAGGAAACAGAAGAATGGTGAATCATTGATGTTTTTGCATTGTGAGAATGTACATTTGGGGAACATACAGGATGGGGAGAGTAATTGTGGTTTCCCAGCACTCAATGTTAGAACCACTGTATCTCTTGCCATCTATTATTGACCTAGACTTGAGTGTGCAGGGCAAATTTCAATGTTGCCAAAGTGAAATGGAAATATCAGTCTAATGTCTACATAACAAATCATTGCACTTGACTGTTTAATGTTCAGTGGGTGTTACTGTGTCACCATTGCCACAATTTTTTGTTGTTGTGTTCATGATTGGTTGGTTGAAGCTGGAATAATGCAGTTTCCTATGTCTTCCACATCAGACCATAAGACCGAGGAGCAGAATTAGGCCACTCGGCCCATCAAGTCTGCTCTGCCATTCAGTCATGGCTGATATTTTTCTCATCCCCATTCTCCTAGTTTTTCCCCACAACTTCTGATTCCCTTATTAATCAAGAACCTACCTATCTCTGTTTTAAAGACACTCAATGACCTGGCCTCCACAGCCTTCTGCAGCAAAGAGTTCCACAGATTCGCCACTCTCTGGCTGAAGAAATTCCTTCTCATCTCTGTTTTAAAGGATTGTTGCTTTAGCCTGAGGTTTGTCCTCTGGTTCTAGTTTTTCCTACTAGTGGAAACATCCTCTCCACATCCACTCTATCCAGGCTTCACAATCTCCTGTAAGTTTCAATAAGATCCCTTCTCACTCTTCTAAACTCCAAAGGGTACAGACCCAGAGTTCTCAACTGTCTCTCATACGACAAGTTCTTCATTCCAAGGATAATTCTTGTGGACCTCCTCTGGATCCTACGCCAGCATATCCTTCCTTAGATATGGGGTCCAAAACTGCTCACAATACTCCAAATGGGAACTGACCAGAGCCTTATACAGCCTCAGAAGTACATCCCTGCCCCATGTATTCTAGCCCTCTGGACATGAATGCTAACATTGCATTTGCCTTCCTAACTGCTGACTGAACCTGCATGTTAACCTTAAGAGAATCTTGAACAAGGACACCCTAGTCTATGCCTCCATTCCTCCTTCCAAAGTGCATAACCTCACACTTTTCCACATTGTATTCTGTCAGCCACTTCTTTGCCTACTGTCCTAACCTGTCCAAATCCTTCTGCAGCTCACCGGCTTCCTGAATACTTCCTCTCCCTCTATATGTCTTTGTCTTCCACGTGGCTGAGGAACTGGTGTAGAGGACAGGGTTTCAGATTTCTAGATCATTGGAACCTCTTCTGGGACAGATGGGACCTGTACAAGAGAGACGGGTTACACCTGAACTACAAGGGGGCCAATATACTTGCAGAGAGGTTTGCTAGTGTTATTGGGGAGGGTTTAAACGAGATTTGCAGGGAGATGGGAACCAGAGTGCCAGAGCAGATAGTGGAGCGGAGGTGAAAATACGAGGTAAATGGTAGGACACTGAAGAGTGCAGTAGGACAGAGGGATCTGGGAATACAGATACATAATTCCCTAAAAGTGCTGGTCACAGGTAGATAGGGTCGTACAGAGTGCTTTTGGTACGTTGGCCTTTATAAATCAAAATATTGAGTATAAGAGTTGGAATGTTATGGTGAGGTCGCATAAGACATTGGTGAGGATGAATTTAGAGTATTGTGTGCAGTTTTGGTCACCTAATTACAGGAAGGATATTAATAAGTTTGAAAGAGTGCAGAGAAGGTCTACAAAGATGTTGCCAGGAATTGAGAAACTGAGTTACAGAGAAAGGTTGAATAGGTTAGGACTTTATTCCCTGGAGCATAGAGGAATGAGGAGAGATTTGAGAGAAGTGTATATAAAATTATGATGGGTATAGATAGGGTGAGAGCAAGCAGGCTTTTTCCACTGAGGCTAGGGGAGAAAAAGACTAGAGGACACAGGTTAAGGGTGAATGGGGAAAAGTTTAAAGGGAATATTAGCGGGGGCTTCTTCACACAGAGTGTGGTGGGAGTGTGGAATGAGCTGCCAGATGAAGTGGTGAAAGTGGGATCACTTTTAACATTTAAAAAAAACCTGGATAAGTACATGGATGAGAGGGGTGTGGAGGGATATGGTCCAGGTGCAAGTCAGTGGGACTAGGCAGAAAAATGGTTTGGTATAGCCAAGAAGGGCCAAAAGGCCTGTTTCTGTGCTGTAATGTTCCATGGTTATATGAACAAGAATTCGAGACAGTGTTTGTGTTGTGCTCTGGCACATGATGGCTTTTCAATATATTAGCAGCCATCACCAAATTAAAAATCATCTCTCATTGCAAAGGACTATAGCATAATACAAGTTGCAAGCCAAGCTAGTATGAACTGGGCTGTCCCATGGAATGATTGTCACAGCACCACACCATGACATCTCACAATACCACAGATCAAGAATTGCCATCTCTCAGAATTTGCAAAACTTCCTCCATCTGAAGCAAGGGGAATCACTCATAGAAGATTAATGGTTTTTGGTTCTGAAGGAGGTCATTTAGTTAATTGTATATGCCAGTTCCTCACTGGAGTATTTTAAAGGTGCTCTAACATCTTGGTCTCCATACCTTTCTTTGCTTCACATGGAATTCCCTCTCGAAAGGCCTTGTGGGTCAACCCATAGCACATGGACTGCAGCAATTCAAGAAAGCAATCACCACCACCTTCTCCAGGGCACCTAGGGATGGGCAATAAATGTTGGCCAGCCAGTGACGCCCATGTCTCAGGAATGAATAAAAAAAGATTTTTCTGCAAATCCAATAAACTATGCAAATTTTCTTCTTCAAAAAATCCCTGTGGCAAAGCATTCAGCAAATGAAAATCAAATATTGTGTTTAGAGTAAAAAGGTCATTTAAATATTTGGATGAGAGTATACAGATGCCTTCGACTGGACACAATGGAGAGGCAGCATGCGGAAATTACAACATGAGAAATTTACAATTTTAAACTTCCATCGTAAATCAGGAAAATTTATCCCTCAGGACTGAAACTCCAAGAGTGCAGAACTCACTAAATACTGACCCTCTGACAGTGCAGCACTCCCTCAGTACTGACCCTCTGACAGTGCAGCACTCCCTCAGCACTGACCCTCTAACAGTGCGGCGCTCCCTCAGCACTGACCCTCTGACAGTGCGGCACTCCCTCAGTACTGACCCTCTGACAGTGCGGCACTCCCTCAGCACTGACCCTCTGACAGTGCGGCGCTCCCTCAGCACTGACCCTCTGACAGTGCGGCACTCCCTCAGAACGGAGATTGAAGTGTCAGTTGAAATAACCTGCTCAGCATGCGAGAATATAATATGAACACAGCACCTTCCGACTCCAAAAGTGTTAACTTAAATCAGACCAAACTGTCTTGGAGTGAGGTAACAATAATGTAACCGATTAGATAAAAACAGCTTTGTTCTCCAATATATTAATGATGGACTTGTCTTCACTGACTTTACCCTGCTACAGAGCTTGTATGAGTTACATTGCACTGCTTGCTTAGACTGAGGAGTTGGTGAGAAGGTGAACTTGTGACATTACAATTGAAAATGTGATGAAATTAGCCATCGAAATGCAACAAGAATTCAGTGAAAAACAAGTGAAGAGGAAGTAAATATTAGCACCCAGTTGTGAAAGAGCGAAATGCCATGTCATCTGCATCCTGTGGCCATTGTGCACAACATCACTCTGAGAATTGGATACAGTGACATTCACCACGTCACAACATCCCAATGTGCTTCACAGCTGCTGAAGCCTTTCTGAAAGGTTGGCATTGGTGAGGTTTTGTGGTAAGAAGCTGACATACCAAGCTGAGAAGACAGACAAAAATCTCAGCTAAACGACAGCAACTCCCGCACTGTACCACTCCCTCCGTACTGACCCTGTGACAATGTGGCACTCCCTCGGTACTGACCCTCTGACAGTGTGGCACTCCCTCGGTACTGACCCTCTGACAGTGTGGCACTCCCCCGGTACTGACCCTCTGACAGTGCGGCACTCCGTCGGTACTGACCCTCAGTGTGGCACTCCCTCAGCACTGACTTTCTGACAGTGCGTCACTCCCTCAGCACTGACCCTCTGATAGTGCGGCACTTCCTTGGTACTGACCCTCTGACAGTGCGGCGCTCCCTCGGTACTGACCCTCAGTGTGGCACTCCCTCAGTACTGACCTTCTGACAGTGCAGCACTCCCTCAGCACTGACCCTCTGACAGTGCAGCATTCCCTCACCACTGACCTTCTGACAGTGCGTCACTCCCTCAGCACTGACCCTCTGACAGTGCGGCACACCCTTGGTACTGACCGTCTGACAGTGCGGCACTCCCTCAGCACTGAACCTCTGACAGTGCGGCACTCCCTTGGTACTGACACTCAGTGTGGCACTCCCTCAGTACTGACCTTCTGACAGTGCAGCACTCCCTCAGCACTGACCTTCTGACAGTGCAGCATTCCCTCAGCACTGACCTTCTGACAGTGCGGCACTCCCTCGGTACTAACCCTCAGTGTGGTACTCCCTCAGCACTGACCTTCTGACAGCGCAGCATTCCCTCTGTACTGACCCTCTGACAGTGCGGCACTCCCTCGGTACTGACCCTCAGTGTGGCACTCCCTCAGTACTGGCCCTCTGACAGTGTGGCACTCCCTCGGTACTGACCGTCTGACAGTGTGGCACTCCCTCAGTACTGACCCTCTGACTGTGTGGCACTCCCTCAGTACTGACCCTCTGACAATGCGACACTCCCTCAGCACTGACCCTCTGACAGTGCGGCACTCCCTCAGTACTGACCCTCTGACAGTGCGGCACTCACTCAGTACTGACCCTCTGACTGTGCGGCACTCCCTCAGTACTGACCCTCTGACTGTGCGGCACTCCCTCAGTACTGACCTCTGACAGTGCGGCACTCCCTCAGTACTGACCCTCTGACAGTGCGGCACTCACTCAGTACTGACTCTCTGACTGTGTGGCACTCCCTCAGTACTGACCCTCTGACAGTGCGGCACTCCCTCAGTACTGACCCTCTGACTGTGTGGCACTCCCTCAGTACTGACCCTCTGACAGTGCGGCACTCCCTCAGTACTGACCCTCTGACAGTGCGGCACTCCCTCAGTACTGACCCTCTGACAGTGCAGCACTCCCTCAGTACTGACCCTCTGACAGTGCAGCACTCCCTCAGTACTGACCCTCTGACAGTGCAGCACTCCCTCAGTACTGACCCTCTGACAATGTGACACTTCCTCAGCACTGACCCTCTGAAGGTGCGGCACTCCCTCAGTACTGACCTTCTGACAGTGCAGCATTCCCTCAGCACTGACCTTCTGACAGTGCGTCACTCCCTCAGCACTGACCCTCTGACAGTGCGGCACTCCCTCAGTACTGACCCTCTGACAGTGCGGCACTCCCTCGGTACTAACCCTCAGTGTGGCACTCCCTCAGCACTGACCTTCTGACAGTGCAGCATTCCCTCAGCACTTACCTTCTGACAGTGCGTCACTCCCTCAGCACTGACCCTCTGACAGTGCGTCACTCCCTCAGCACTGACCCTCTGACAGTGCGGCACTCCCTCAGTACTGACCCTCTGACAGTGCGGCACTCCCTCAGTACTGACCCTCTGACAGTGCGGCACTCCCTCGGTACTAACCCTCAGTGTGGCACTCCCTCAGCACTGACCTTCTGACAGTGCGTCACTCCCTCAGCACTGACCCTCTGACAGTGCGGCACTCCCTCAGCACTGACCTTCTGACAGTGCGTCACTCCCTCAGCACTGACCCTCTGACAGTGCGGCACTCCCTCGGTACTAACCCTCAGTGTGGCACTCCCTCAGCACTGACCTTCTGACAGTGCGGCACTCCCTCAGTACTGACCCTCTGACAGTGCGGCACTCCCTCAGTACTGACCCTCTGACAGTGCGGCACTCCCTCGGTACTAACCCTCAGTGCGGCATTCCCTCAGCACTGACCTTCTGACAGTGCGTCACTCCCTCAGCACTGACCCTCTGACAGTGCAGCACTCCCTCAGTACTGACCCTCTGACAGTGCGGCACTCCCTCGGTACTGACCCTCAGTGTGGCACTCCCTCAGTACTGGCCCTCTGACAGTGTGGCACTCCCTCGGTACTGACCGTCTGACAGTGTGGCACTCCCTCAGCACTGACCCTCTGACAGTGCGGCGCTCCCTCAGTACTGACCCTCTGACAGTGCGGCACTCCCTCGGTACTGACCCTCAGTGTGGCACTCCCTCAGTACTGACCTTCTGACAGTGCAGCAATCCCTCACCACTGACCCTCTGACAGTGCAGCACTCCCTCAGCACTGACCCTCTGACAGTGCGGCAGTCCCTCAGCACTGACCCTCTGACAGTGCAGCACTCCCTCAGTGCTGACCCTCTGACAGTACGGCACTCCCTCAGCACTGACCCTCTGACAGTGCAGCACTCCCTCAGTACTGACCCTCTGAAGGTGCGGCACTCCCTCAGTACTGACCCTATGACAGTGCGGCACTCCCTCAGTACTGACCCTCCGACAGTGCAGCACTCCCTCAGTGCTGACCATCTGACAGTGCAGCACTCCCTCAGCACTGACCCTCTGACAGTGCAGCACTCCCTCAGTACTGACCCTCTGAAGGTGCGGCACTCCCTCAGTACTGACCCTCTGACAGTGCGGCACTCCCTCAGTACTGACCCTCTGACAGTGCGGCACTCCCTCATTACTGACCCTCTGACAGTGCAGCACTCCCTCAGTACTGACCCTCTGACAGTGCGGCACTCCCTCAGGACTGACCCTCTGACAGTGCGGCACTCCCTCAGCACTGACCCTCTGACAGTGCAGCGTTCCCTCAGTACTGACCCTCTGACAGTGCAGCACTCCCTCAGTACTGACCCTCTGACAGTGCAGCACTCCCTCAGTACTGACCCTCTGACAATGTGTCACTCCCTCAGCACTGACCCTCTGACAGTGCGGCACTCCCTCAGTACTGACACTCTGACTGTGTGGCACTCCCTCAGTACTGACCTTCTGACAGTGCGGCACTCCCTCAGCACTGACCCTCTGACAGTGCGGCACTCCCTCGGTACTAACCCTCAGTGTGGCAGTCCCTCAGCACTGACCTTCTGACAGTGCGTCACTCCCTCAGCACTGACCCTCTGACAGTGTGGCACTCCCTCAGTACTGGCCCTCTGACAGTGTGGCACACCCTCGGTACTGACCGTCTGACAGTGTGGCACCCCCTCAGCACTGACCCTCTGACAGTGCGGCGCTCCCTCAGCACTGACCCTCTGACAGTGCAGCACTCCCTCAGCACTGACCCTCTGTTAGTGCGGCACTTCCTCGGTACTGACCCTCTGACAATGCGACACTCCCTCAGCACTGACCCTCTGACAGTGCGGCACTCCCTCAGCACTGACCCTCTGACAGTGCGGCACTCCCTCGGTACTGACCCTCAGTGTGGCACTCCCTCAGTACTGACCCTCTGACAGTGTGTCACTCCCTCAGCACTGACCCTCTGACAGTGCAACACTCCCTCAGTACTGACCCTCTGACAGTGCAGCACTCCCTCAGGGAATGACAAATAGTCTTCAGGGACATGGGGACGGGAGTGTCCATCCCTAGTTACTCTGGAGAAGGTGACGGTGAGCTGCCTTCTTGAATCGCTGCAGTCCATGTGCTGTGGGTTGACCCACAATGCCGTTAGGGAGAGAATTCCAGGATTTTGACCCAGCGACTGCGAAGGAATGGCAATATATTTCCATGTCAGGATGGGGAGCAGTTTAGACTGTTAGGGGTTGGTGAGAAGGTGAACTTGTAACATTATAATCAAAAATGTGACGAAATTAGCCATGGAAATGCAACAAAGAATTCTGCAATAAACAAGTGAAGAGGAAGTGAATATTAGCACCCAGTTGTGAAAGAGCGAAATGTCATGTCATCTCCATCCTGTGGCCATTGTACACAACATCGTTCTGAAAATTGGATACAGTGACATTCACAACCTCACAACATCCCAAAGCGCTTCACAGCAGCTGAAGCCTTTCTGAAAGGTTGGCATTGTGGAGGTTTTGTGGTGTATTTGGTAGCGCTCCTACTCCGATGGGCAGGAAGTGTGGGTTCAGGTCCCACTTGATGGCCACAATCATTACATTCACTGGTGATCAAACAGGTTGATTATTGGCCTGTAATCCTCCCAGTAATCCTGACAGTGGCCGGTAAAGAGCAGCGGAGTTTGCTGGTTAGCCATGCTGCAGAAGACAATGGCCAACCACTGCGATACACGGCCTAGCGTAATCACAGACAAATCCAATGGAATTCCATGCTCATCAATATCCTCTTTGGGCATGCTTCCTGGAGGCGTCACTGTTGTACTGTAGGAAAGATCGCAGCTACTTGATGCGCAGCAAGATTCCACACATTGCAATGTTATAATGATTAGATTCAGCTGTACTTCAGTCATGTTGACTGATGAGTTATCAATGCACTGTGAAACTCAGGCAGTGATGTCCTGGAGCTGAGATGATTGACCTCCAACCACCACAACCATTTTCCTTTGTGCCGGATATGATTCCAAACAGCAGACATTTTCCCCTAACTTCATCAATAACCTTCCGCCCATCAGAAGGTCAGAAGTGGGGATGTCTACCGATAATTGTACAATGTCCAGAGCCATTAACGACACCTCAGATTCTGAAGCAGGCCGTGTCCAAATGCAGCAAGACCTGCACAATATCCAGGCTTGGGCTGACAAGTGGCAAAAAGGATTTACGCCATAAGAGTGCCAACCAATGCCATCTTCAAAAAAAAGAGAATCACTGAAAGGGCATCACTTCTAGACTGGGAGTGCGGGAGGTGGAGAGGGAACCAACACGAGGGGAAACATTCTTTACCCCTTCCCTGCCTGATGCACATGCCTCTCTCTGCGACAATGCCAGCAGGAGTGACCACCGCACAGTCCTTGTGTGGACAAAGTCTGAGCTTCACATTCAGGATAACCTTCATCGTGTTATGTAGCTCTGCCATCGTGCTAAATGGGATAGGATTGAACAGATCTAGCAGCTCAGGACTGGAGGCACTGTGGACCATCTGCAACAGCAGAATTGTACACAACCACGGTCTTTAACCTTATAACTCACAATGTAATGACAATCAATGGCATTACCACTGCTGAATCCCCCACTATCAATGTCCACGGTAATGGGAATTGCCGTTGACCAGAAACTGAACTGGACTGATCGTATAAATGCTGCAGCGACCAGAGCACATCAAAGACTAGAATTCCTCCAGCAAATAATTCACATCCTGAATCCCCAGATCCTGTCCACGATCTACAATGCACAAGTCAGTCTTATTATGGAATACTTTTCCGATATTAGTGTACCTTTCAGAAAGGTGTTGTTATCCTGATTTCTGCAGGTCACAGCATCAGTGATATCGTTGCTGTTGGCCAGGATGGAAATGTCTTTTTGTTGCTATTTGAGTGGTTTAAATAGAATTGTTTGTGTTTATTCTGGGATTAGTTTTCCCATCCTGCATTGTTAGGAGGATGGTCATGTGTTTTTGGACAGTGTTTTCTCCCCGGGAGTTCAAGATTTCATTTTCAGTTCAGAGCTGCAGTTGGATTCTAATAGGCACAGCAGTACAGCACTCCCTCAGCACTAACCCTCTGACAGTGCGGCACTCCCTCAGTGCTGACCCTCTGACAGTGCGGCACTCCCTCAGCACTGACCCTCTGACAGTGCGGCACTCCCTCAGCACTGACCCTCTGACAGTGTGGCACTCCCTCAGTACTGACCCCTTGACAGTGCGGCACTCACTCAGCACTGACCCTCTGACAGTGCGGCACTCCCTCAGCACTGACCCTCTGACAGTGCGGCACTCCCTCAGTACTGATCCTCTGACAGTGCAGCACTCCCTCAGCACTGACCCTCTGACAGTGCGGCACTCCCTCAGCACTGACCCTCTGACAGTGCGGCAGTCCCTCAGCACTGACCCTCTGACAGTGCAGCACTCCCTCAGTGCTGACCATCTGACAGTGCGGCACTCCCTCAGCACTGACCCTCTGACTGTGTGGCACTCCCTCAGTACTGACCCTCTGACAGTGCGGAACTCCCTCAGTACTGACCCTCTGATTGTGCAGCACTCCCTCAGTGCTGACCCTCTGACAGTGCAGCACTCACTCAATATTGACCCTCTGACAGTGCAGCACTGCCTCAGTACTGACCCTCTGACAGTGCAGCACTCCCTCAGTACTGACCCTCTGACAGTGCAGCACTCCCTCAGTTCTGACCCTCTGACAATGCAGCACTCCTCAGTACTGACCCTCTGACAGTGCAGCACTCCCTCAGTGCAGCACTCCGATGTGTACAGAGTGGCTAAAAATAGTGGGGAATTAGCAGTTTGGGAAAGAGTCAAGAAACAACAAAGAATGACTAAGAAAGCGATAAAGAAAGGAAAGATAGAGTATGAAGCTAAACTAGCTCTAAATATAACAAATGATAGTAAAAGTTTTTGCAAATATATAAAGAAGAAGAGACTGGCTAGAGTGAATGTTGGCCCCTTGGAGGACGAGAGGGGGGATTTAGTGGTGGGAAACGAGGAAATGGCTGAGACTTTAAGTAAGTTTTTTGTGTCGGTCTTCAAGGAGCAAGACACAAATAGCTTGCCGAATATTAAAGATAGAGGGTTGCTAGGAGATGAGGTCCTTCATACAATTACTGTCACTAGAGAGGTAGTGCTTGATAGACTAACGGGACTGAAGGTAGACAAGTCCCCGGGACCGGATGGAATGCATCCCAGGGTACTGAAAGAAATGGCAGAAGTAACAGCAGAGGCGTTAGTAGTTACTTATCAAAATTCGCTGGACTCTGGGGAAGTGCCGGAGGATTGGAAAACAGCTAATGTTACGCCGCAGTTTGAAAAAGGTAGCAGACAAAGGGCAGGGAATTATAGGCCAGTTAGTTTAACGTGCATAGTTGGAAAAATGCTAGAATCCATCATCAAAGAAGAAATAGCAGAACACCAAGAAAAGAACAAGTCAATCAACAGACGCAGCACAGATTCGTGAAGGGGAAGTCATGTTTAAAGAATTTACTGGATTTTTATGAGGATGTGACTAGTGCGGTAGACAGGGGGGAACCAGTGGATGTGGTGTTTTTAGATTTCCAGAAGGCATTTGATGAGGCGCCTCATAAAAGGTTGCTGCAAAAGGTTAGGGTGCACGGAGTTGGGGGTAAGGTGTTCGCGTGGATAGAGGATTGGCTGTCTAACAGGAAGCAGTGAGTTGGAATCAATGGATGCTTTTCTGGTCGGCAGTTGGTGACTAGTGGAGTGCCGCAGGGATCGGTGCTGGGGCCTCAACTCTTTACCATTTATATAGATGATCTGGAGGAGGGGGCTGAGTGTAGGGTAACAAAATTTGCTGATGACACAAAGATGAGTGGAAATGCAAATTGTGTGGAGGGGGCGGAAAGTCTGCAGTGAGATCTGGATAGGCTGAGTGAGTGGGCGAGGACCTGGCAGATGGAGTATTACGTTAGTAAATGTGAGGTTATCCGCTTCCCTCAGTACTGACCCTCTGACAGTGCAGCACTCCCTCAGTACTGACCCTCTGACAGTGCAGCACTCCCTCAGCACTGACCCTCTAACACTGCAGCACTCCCTCAGCACTGACCCTCTGACAGTGCGGCACTCCCTCAGCACTGACCCTCTGACAGTGCAACACTCCCTCAGTACTGACCCTCTGTCAGTGCGGCACTCCCTCAGGGAATGACAAATAGTCATCAGGGACATGGGGACGGGAGTGTCCATCCCTAGTTACTCTGGAGAAGGTGGCGGTGAGCTGCCTTCTTGAATCGCTGCAGTCCATGTGCTGTGGGTTGACCCACAATGCCGTTAGGGAGAGAATTCCAGGATTTTGACCCAGCGACTGCGAAGGAATGGCAATATATTTCCATGTCAGGATGGGGAGCAGTTTAGACTGTTAGGGGTTGGTGAGAAGGTGAACTTGTAACATTATAATCAAAAATGTGACGAAATTAGCCATGGAAATGCAACAAAGAATTCTGCAATAAACAAGGGAAGAGGAAGTGAATATTAGCACCCAGTTGTGAAAGAGCGAAATGTCATGTCATCTCCATCCTGTGGCCATTGTACACAACATCGTTCTGAAAATTGGATACAGTGACATTCACAACCTCACAACATCCCAAAGCGCTTCACAGCAGCTGAAGCCTTTCTGAAAGGTTGGCATTGTGGAGGTTTTGTGGTGTATTTGGTAGCGCTCCTACTCCGATGGGCAGGAAGTGTGGGTTCAGGTCCCACTTGATGGCCACAATCATTACATTCACTGGTGATCAAACAGGTTGATTATTGGCCTGTAATCCTCCCAGTAATCCTGACAGTGGCCGGTAAAGAGCAGCGGAGTTTGCTGGTTAGCCATGCTGCAGAAGACAATGGCCAACCACTGCGATACACGGCCTAGCGTAATCACAGACAAATCCAATGGAATTCCATGCTCATCAATATCCTCTTTGGGCATGCTTCCTGGAGGCGTCACTGTTGTACTGTAGGAAAGATCGCAGCTACTTGATGCGCAGCAAGATTCCACACATTGCAATGTTATAATGATTAGATTCAGCTGTACTTCAGTCATGTTGACTGATGAGTTATCAATGCACTGTGAAACTCAGGCAGTGATGTCCTGGAGCTGAGATGATTGACCTCCAACCACCACAACCATTTTCCTTTGTGCCGGATATGATTCCAAACAGCAGACATTTTCCCCTAACTTCATCAATAACCTTCCGCCCATCAGAAGGTCAGAAGTGGGGATGTCTACCGATAATTGTACAATGTCCAGAGCCATTAACGACACCTCAGATTCTGAAGCAGGCCGTGTCCAAATGCAGCAAGACCTGCACAATATCCAGGCTTGGGCTGACAAGTGGCAAAAAGGATTTACGCCATAAGAGTGCCAACCAATGCCATCTTCAAAAAAAAGAGAATCACTGAAAGGGCATCACTTCTAGACTGGGAGTGCGGGAGGTGGAGAGGGAACCAACACGAGGGGAAACATTCTTTACCCCTTCCCTGCCTGATGCACATGCCTCTCTCCGCGACAGTGCCAGCAGGAGTGACCACCGCACAGTCCTTGTGTGGACAAAGTCTGAGCTTCACATTCAGGATAACCTTCATCGTGTTATGTAGCTCTGCCATCGTGCTAAATGGGATAGGATTGAACAGATCTAGCAGCTCAGGACTGGAGGCACTGTGGACCATCTGCAACAGCAGAATTGTACACAACCACGGTCTTTAACCTTATAACTCACAATGTAATGACAATCAATGGCATTACCACTGCTGAATCCCCCACTATCAATGTCCACGGTAATGGGAATTGCCGTTGACCAGAAACTGAACTGGACTCATCGTATAAATGCTGCGGCGACCAGAGCACATCAAAGACTAGAATTCCTCCAGCAAATAATTCACATCCTGAATCCCCAGATCCTGTCCACGATCTACAATGCACAAGTCAGTCTTATTATGGAATACTTTTCCGATATTAGTGTACCTTTCAGAAAGGTGTTGTTATCCTGATTTCTGCAGGTCACAGCATCAGTGATATCGTTGCTGTTGGCCAGGATGGAAATGTCTTTTTGTTGCTATTTGAGTGGTTTAAATAGAATTGTTTGTGTTTAATTCTGGGATTAGTTTTACCATCCTGCATTGTTAGGAGGATGGTCATGTGTTTTTGGACAGTGTTTTCTCCCTGTGAGTTCAAGATTTCATTTTCAGTTCAGAGCTGCAGTTGGATTCTAATAGGCACAGCAGCACAGCACTCCCTCAGCACTGACCCTCTGACAGTGCGGCGCTCCCTCAGCACTGACCCTCTGACAGTGCGGGACTCCCTCAGCACTGACCCTCTGACAGTGCGGCACTCCCTCAGTACTGACCCTCTGACAGTGCGGCACTCCCTCAGCACTGACCCTCTGACAGTGCGGCACTCCCTCAGCACTGACCCTCTGACAGTGTGGCACTCCCTCAGTACTGACCCCCTGACAGTGCGGCACTCACTCAGCACTGACCCTCTGACAGTGCGGCACTCCATCAGCGCTGACCCTCTGACAGTGCGGCACTCCCTCAGTACTGATCCTCTGACAGTGCGGCACTCCCTCAGCACTGACCCTCTGACAGTGCGGCACTCCCTCAACACTGACCCTCTGACAGTGCAGCACTCCCTCAGCACTGACCCTCTGACAGTGCGGCACTCCCTCAGCACTGACCCTCTGACAGTGCGGCACTCCCTCAGCACTGACCCTCTGACAGTGCGGCACTCCCTCAACACTGACCCTCTGACAGTGCGGCACTCCCTCAGTACTGACCCTCTGACAGTGCGGCACTCCCTCAGTACTGACCCTCTGACAGTGCGGCACTCCCTCAGTACTGACCCTCTGACAGTGCGGCACTCCCTCAGTACTGACCCTCTGACAGTGCGGCACTCCCTCAGCACTGACCCTCTGACAGTGCGGCACTCCCTCAGCACTGACCCTCTGACAGTGCAGCACTCCCTCAGCACTGACCCTCTGACAGTGCGGCACTCCCTCAGTACTGACCCTCTGACAGTGCAGCACTCCCTCAGCACTGACCCTCTGACAGCGCGGCACTCCCTCAGTACTGACCCTCTGACAATGCAGCACTCCCTCAGTACTGACCCTCTGACAATGCGGCACTCCCTCAGTACTGACCCTCTGACAGTGCGGCACTCCCTCAGTACTGACCCTCTGACAGTGTAGCACTCCCTCAGCACTGACCCTCTGACAGTGCGGCACTCCCTCAGTACTGACCCTCTGACAGTGCGGCACTCCCTCAGCACTGACCCTCTGACAGTGCGGCACTCCCTCAGTACTGACCCTCTGACAGTGCGGCACTCCCTCAGTACTGACCCTTTGACAGTGTAGCACTCCCTCAGCACTGACCCTCTGACAGTGCAGCACTCCCTCAGTACTGACCCTCTGACAGTGCGGCACTCCCTCAGCACTGACCCTCTGACAGTGCGGCACTCCCTCAGTACTGACCCTCTGACAGTGCGGCACTCCCTCAGCACTGACCCTCTGACAGTGCGGCACTCCCTCAGCACTGACCCTCTGACAGTGCAGCACTCCCTCAGTACTGACCCTCTGACAGCGCGGCACTCCCTCAGTACTGACCCTATGACAGTGCAACACTCCCTGAGTACTGACCCTCTGACAGTGCGGCACTCCCTCAGCACTGACCGTCTGACAGTGCGACACTTCCTCAGTACTGACCCTCTGACAGTGTAGCACTCCCTCAGTACTGACCCTCTGACAGTGCGGCACTCCCTCAGTACTGACCCTCTGACAGTGCGGCACTCCCTCAGTACTGACCCTCTGACAGTGCGGCACTCCCTCAGCACTGACCCTCTGACAGTGCGGCACTCCCTCAGCACTGACCCTCTGACAGTGCAGCACTCCCTCAGCACTGACCCTCTGACAGTGCGGCACTCCCTCAGTACTGACCCTCTGACAGTGCAGCACTCCCTCAGCACTGACCCTCTGACAGCGCGGCACTCCCTCAGTACTGACCCTCTGACAATGCAGCACTCCCTCAGTACTGACCCTCTGACAATGCGGCACTCCCTCAGTACTGACCCTCTGACAGTGCGGCACTCCCTCAGTACTGACCCTCTGACAGTGTAGCACTCCCTCAGCACTGACCCTCTGACAGTGCGGCACTCCCTCAGTACTGACCCTCTGACAGTGCGGCACTCCCTCAGCACTGACCCTCTGACAGTGCGGCACTCCCTCAGTACTGACCCTCTGACAGTGTAGCACTCCCTCAGCACTGACCCTCTGACAGTGCAGCACTCCCTCAGTACTGACCCTCTGACAGTGCGGCACTCCCTCAGCACTGACCCTCTGACAGTGCGGCACTCCCTCAGTACTGACCCTCTGACAGTGCGGCACTCCCTCTTGTAAGGAACAAGGCTTTTGTCATCGAATCGGAGAACGGGGATTCAACCCACAACAATGTGAGTGGGAGGGGTCTGTCGCGTGTACTGTGTTCCTTCTCACACTATCTATTTTCTGAAGCCAGTAAATGATTTACCTCAATCCTGGGAATCACTCCCATTCTGTCCCACCTTTACATTCTAAAACCTGGAAAAACCATTTGGTAGAGGAACAGTGTCATCCTGCTTTACGTCTGTCAAATCGGAGGATGATGGCAGGTAGTGTTCAGATGCTTTTTCAACAGTGAAAGTGCTCCAGCTGTCACATTGGACATGTCTCCTCCTCAGCTGTTCAGAATGGCTCCATAAAACCACCTGTAAACCCACTGCCAATCAGCAGCCTGACACCAGATTCAGCCCAGCTTTCCAAGCTGGTGTTTGCCCATCGCAGAGTGGGCCGCCTGCACCACCCAAAACTCTGAAAAATGCCTGACACACCTTCAAGTGTGGAGATGCCAGCATTGAACTGGAGTAAACACAGTCAGAAGGCTCCTAAGAAGGTGTTGTGAGACTTCTTACTGTGTTTACACCTTCAAGTGACCACCAGAGGTGGAGAACTGGAAAGTAAGTTAAACACTTATCAGAAGAACAGTAGGTGCACCTTCCTGGATCAGGATTTTGAGCGGCACGGTAGCACAGTGGTTAGCACTGCTGCTTCAGGGTCCTGGGTTCGATTCCTGGCTCGGGTCGCTGTCTCTGTGGAGTTTGCACATTCTCCTCGTGTCTCCGTGGGTTTCCGCCAGGTGCTCCAGTTTCTTCCCACAGTCTAAACAAGTGCAGGTTAGGTTGATTGGCCATGCTAAGAAATTGCACCTTAGTGTCCAGGGATGCATAGGTTAGAGGGATTAGTGGGTATAATATATAGGGATATGGGGGTAGTGCTTGGGTGGAATTGTGTTCAGTGCAGACTCGATGGGCCGAAGGGCCTCTTTCTGCACTGTAGGGTTCTATGATTTCTATGATTTCTAACTGCCTTCCTGGGCGAATTGGAAAGCAAAAAGGCAAATTCCTAATTGAATACGTACAAACGTACAAGCAAAGGAAATAGGAGCACCAGTGAACCATTTGGACAGATCTGCTTTTCAATAAGGTCACAGCTGATTGTTTTGAGTTCCACCTTCCCCACCTTTGATTCCCTTGCATTTATCCAGCCTTGAAATCATTCAATAGCCCATTTCTACCTTCTTGAGACAGAGAATTTCAAAGTTGCACAACACACTAATAGAAAATATTTCCCCTCATCTCTGTCCTCTAAGGATGTACACTAACTTTAAGAAAGTCCCCCTCCCCTCCAACCTACCCCTAGTTCTGGACTCAACCACAAGATGAAACATCCTTTCCAAATCCACCTTATCAAATGCTGTCCAGTATCTTATATCCTTTAATAAGGTCACTCCTCACCCTTCTCAATCCCAGTGGAAACAAGCCCAGTCAGTTCAGCCTGCCCTCATAAGACAACCCATTCATTTTTTGATTTGATTTTGATTTGATTTGATTCATTATTGTCACATGTATGAGTATACAGTGAAAAGTATTTTCTCTTGCATGATATACACACAAAGCTTACTGCTTACAGAGAAGGAAAAGAGAGTGCAGAATGTAATATTACAATCATAGCTAGGGTGTAGAGAAAGATCAACTTAATGCAAGGTAGGTTCATTCAAAAATCTGACAGCAGCAGGGAAGAAACTATTCTTGAGTTGGTCAGCACGTGACCTCAGACTTCTGTATTTTCTTCCCAATGGTAAAAGGTGGAAGAGAGAATGTCCGGGGTGCGTGGGGTCCTTAATTAGGCTGGCTGCTTTATCGAAGTGAACAACTTCACACTTTCCCACATTAAACTGCACTTGCCCAGTGCACCCAACCTATCCGTATCCATCTACAAAGTCCATGTCTTCACAACATACTTTGTATCATCAGCAAATTTAGCTATTGTGCCTTCACTGCCCCTATCTAAGTTATTGAGATAAATTGTAAAATGACTGAGGCTCCAGCACAGATCCCTGGGGGTCTCCACTTGTCACATCTTGCCTATCAGACAAAGACCCATTTATGCATACCCTCTGCTTTCTGTCAGGCAGCCAATCTTCAATCCAGGCTAATTTGTTACCCCTGCACTCTGAGCTTTTATATTTTGCAATAATCTTTGATGTGGCACCTTATCAAATGCTTTCTGAAAGTGCATGTACAGTGTGTCTGCATCATTGCTGCCCCCTCTCCACAGCTCATGTTACTCCATTAAAGAACTTTAGCAAATTGGTTAAACACAATTTCCCTTTCATAAAACCATGCTGACTTTTCCCGACTACCTTGCGCTTTTCTAAATGTCCAGTTATAACCTCTTCAGTAATCGATTCGAACACCACCCCCGTGACCGATGTTAAGCTGATTGGTGGATAATTTCCTGTTTCTTGAATAGGGGGGTTATATTTGCTACTTTCCTGTCTGATGGAACCTTTCCAGAGCCTAAAGAATTTTGGAAAATTATCACCAATCAACCTTGACTTTCAGCCAAATAGTCTCTTTCTCACATTTTCACTATTTGGCAAAGAGAAATCTTCAAAGAAAATGACAAAGATAAACAACCTTTTTTGATGTCCTCGCGATTTTTTTTCCAGGGTTGCACACAGCAACGTCCCAGAGATTGATCTGTAATTCCTGGAGACTCCAGTTGGCTGCTGAAGCAGCCTAAAGAGCCAATCAGCTCAAGAGCAACAAACTGGCAGTGCCACATCCTCTGGTGTTCTCATGCCCTAATGCCAACTGTTGAGTGTTGAAGGGTCCCAGGCCACTCCTGAGGGGAAAGATAAGCAAGTTTGCAGGTGACACCATGATTGGTAGAGTGATTAATCGTGAAGAAGATGTTTGTAGATTACAGGAAGGTATAGATAGGTGGGCAGAGCAGTGGCAGATGGTATAACCCTGATAAGTTTGATGTGAGGCATTTTGGAAGAAGAAACAACACAAGGGAGTATTTAATGAATGGCAGGACACTGGGAAGCTCAGAGGAACAGAGAGATTTTGAGTAATTATACACAGATCCCTGATGTTAGCCGAGCTGGTGATTAGGGTACATAAGAAGGCATATGGAACATTTACTTTCATCAGTAATGATAATAAGTATAAGAGCAAGGAGGTAATGTTGCAGCGTTGGTTAGGCCGGAGTACTTTGTGCAGTTCTGGTTACCTCACTATAGGAAGGACGTGACACTACTCGAAGGGGTGCAGAGGAGGTTCACCAGGGTGTTGCCTGGGATGGAGCATTTGAGCTTTAAGGAGACACTGAATAGGCCTGCATTGTTTACTTTCTAGCAGAAAAGGCTGAGGGGAGCATGATTGAGGCGTGTTGGATTGTGAGGGGTTTGATCAGGGTGAGTAAGGAGCAGCTGTTCCCTTTGGTTGAGGGGCCAATCATGAGGGGGCAGAGTTTCAGGGGAAGGGGCAGGAGATTCCGAGGGGATTTCAGAACAAGATTTTTCACTCAGAAGGTGGTGGGAATCTGGAGTGCACTGCCTGGGAGTGAAGGCTGGAAACGTTCCCACCTTTTAAAAAAATTTGAATGAACACTTGAAATATCAAACCATTCAAGGATATGTAACAAATGCAGGAAAATGGGATTTAGTGGTAGTTACTGTTGGTGCAGATTCGATGGGTTCAGGGGTCATTTCTGAATTACATACTTCGATAACTCTGTGGGTGGAATTTTACCAGCTCACCCCCACCCATCGATGGGCAAGAACTGAGAAGTCGGGATTGTGTCCAATTTCCCGGCTCTCGCAATTTTATGGGAATCGGATTTCCAGCGCAGTCAGCCTCTCACCAGAAGCGGGCAAGGGACTGAATAATTTATTTAAATGTACTTAAATTTGAATTTCCATGTGTTTCCCGAACCAGGTGCTCAATCATCCGGACTCGTCTACCTTTATGGCTTTGCCGGGAAAGGCTGTCTCCGGTGAGGAAAACACCTACTCCTGGGGGTGGGGCCTATGGGGGTGGAGTTGATGGGGACATGAAGAGGGGGGCCCCGATCAGTGGTGGGTCAGGTGGGCCCACTGCGCACTGTGCAATGGTTTTGAATGGTGCGGGGGAGGATGGCCCACTGCCATTCTGCAATTGCAATCGGACTGGGGGGAGGGAGTCCCGATCTGTCTGTGCAGTGGGGGAGGAGGGGGGGAGGCAAATGCCCATGCACTTTAGTTGTGAGGAGAGATTGAGTAGACTAGGCCTGTGCTCTTTGGAGTTTAGAAGGCTGAGGGGAGATCTTACAGAGACATATAAGATAATGAAGGGGCTAGATAGGGTAGAGGTAGAGAGATTCTTTCCACTTAGAAAGGAAACAAGAACGAGAGGGCGCAGCCTCAAAATAAGGGGGAGTCAATTTGGAACAGAGTTGAGGAGGAACTTCTTCCCCCAGAGGGTAGTGAATCTTTGGAAGTCTCTGCCCATTGAAGCAGAGGAGGCTACCTCGTTGAATATGTTTAAGTTACAGATAGATAGATTTTTGACCAATAAGGGAATTAAGGGTTATGGGGAGCAGGCGAGTAAGTGGAAGTGAATGACTATCAGATCAGCCATGATCTTATTGAATGGCAGGGCAGGCTCGAGGGGCTAGATAGCCTACTCCTGCTCCTATTTCTTATGTTCATTGTGGGACTTGCAATCAGCCACTGACCCTTGTGATTGTGAGGGTTGGGGGGAGCTGCTTGAAGCTGCATGCAGTAGCAGGGGCCTGACAGCTCTCCCTCTCTCTCTCTCTCTCTCTGTCTCTGTGTCTGTCAGATCCCTGCTGTTACTGTGGAGCATGTGCAGAATCAGAGGTCTGCACATCTGCAATAGCTCCCTCTACAGGCTGGCTGGTGAATTAAACCCCACCCACTGCCTGCAGCAGCTAGAAACAGTCCGCACCAATTTTTCAGCACGTAAGATCAGTTGTGAAAGCAGATCAGGAACTCTCCCATTTTCACACTAGCTGGGCACCTGGAATCAATCTCGTAAAATTCCACCCTTTACCTCAGCACTGATTTCACACCAAAGGATTCTAAGGGGTTTGACAGGATAGTTTGTAGGAGGTTGTTTCCTCTGGAGAATCGAGAACATGGAGCATCGCCTCAGGATAAGGAGGTTATTTAAAACTGAGATGAAGCCAAGTTGTGAATTTTCCACGCTGGCTTCATCAGGCCGGATGCAGTCTCTGTCAGCAATGTCAGTCAGGGTGGGATTGATCGATGTTTGCCCTGTGACCAAATCAGGAGGCAAAACAAGTGAGTAAGAAAGCAGAGCTGAAGTAAGGAAAACAGCTATGAAGATATCAAGTTGTGGAGCAGGCCCGATGGGTCCAATCTTTCTCCTATTCCTCATATTTTTATTTCAGAAGTAAATTCATCTGTGCTTCAACCGCTAACCTTGTGTATTTGAGTTAAAACGGTAGTGCCCATAGTTGGTATGGACTATGGGTGCTACCGTAGCCCATAAAAGCCTAAAAAGCCTGTGAGAGAGGACAAGTCAAGGTTCCTGCTTCAAGAGTCAGATTCCCAGTCTGCCTTTGCACCTCTTTGTGAAGCCGTGTTCATCAGTGTGTGGCAGAGACTCAGACTGACCACATGGAGGCAGCAGAGTTACATCATCACAACAAATTAAACTGGCGCTTCATTTTAAACCGTCTAATCAGGTTAAATGCAGTCATTGTGATTATGCAGGCAAATTAAGCAGCTAGTTCATATAAAGTAAGATTCCACAAACAGCAATGAATGGATTGGCCAGTGAAACTGTGGGGTTATATTAAACGTTTTGTTTGCATCTTTTACATCCACTTTACCAGGTGGCCTGAAATCTCGGACTGTGTACACTATCTCGGCCCTGTGTCATTGCTGTGTACCCAGCACTGATTGTATAGACTGACACTGGCACAGCAGCCACCTTAGACTGGCTATGGAGAGATTCAAAGGGTGACTGATTAACTCCGAATCCTGATTATCAAATATCAATTCCTATAGAAATCATAGAACCCTACAGTGCAGAAAGAGGTCCTTCAGCCCATCGAGTCTGCACCGAACACAATCCCACCCAGGCCCTACCCCCTTTTCCCTACATATTATACCCACTAATCCCTCGACACTAAGGGGCAATTTCTTAGCATGGGCAATCAACATAACCCGCACATCTTTGGACTGTGGGAGGAAACCAGAGCACCCAGAGGAAACCCATGCAGACACGAGGAGAATGTGCAAACTCCACACAGACAGTGACCCGAGCCGGGAATCGAACCCAGGTCCCTGGAACTGTGAAGCAGCAGTGCTAACCGCTGTGCTACCGTGCTACCCCACCACTGTGTTACCGTGCTGCCCCTCTCCCTAATCCGGACCCTCACTCTGATCCGGACCCTCACTCTGATCCGGACCCTCACTCTGATCCGGGTCTTTTTCCTGATCCTCTCTCAGGTTCCAGCTGTAAATACTCGTGGCAGAGGTTATAGAGAAGCTTTCGATTTAACAGTTGGAGTACAATTTAAACAATCAGCTCTGAGCTATGAACATCTCACTCCTCTGAATACAACCAGTCCGAGCGTTATTTGACTTTCTCATGATCTACAATGTGTTTAAAATAGAACGGTAAAGAATGCCAACAGGATGTGCCTTCAGGATCTGCAGACACCTCTGGAATGCCATTGTCCGCTGGAGCACAGCTGCCCGGACTTTTGGCTAAGATCAAGGCCAAGATCAGGTGCAATGCCTTTCTCTGTCAGCTTGGATCTTGTTTCTCTCTCTTGTGGAGACTATGAATTGGGTTCAATTTAAATTTGTTTTTTTTTGGAGAAAGCAAGGATTCAGGTCTGCCCAGCCCACTCTGCACATTGACTTTCTACCTTCACAAATGGAGTAAAAATTCGATTTAAAACGTATTCCTGTCAATACTCAGGTGACTGGGATTCCCTCAGCTTGCTGTGCAGAGGCCTAGGTAAGCAGGAGTCACATGGAGGAAATAACTCCTGGGGAGCAATCTTACCGTAAATAGGGCGGGGGGGTGAAAAATCAGCTTCACGCACCGTTTCTCGCCCCTCCCCATCGTACTAGCACTGCTTTACCGATAAAATCAGCCTCACACCTGGGGCCCGGGGGCACAAAACTGGTCAACATAAATGACATTGTTTAAATATCATTAATGAGCCCCAGACGCTATCGTCCAAGATGTATTTAACCCCTCACTGGGCAACGTCCTCATCGCCGAGAATCACAGATGTTCCCCACCAACAGAGACCAGGCTTGCCAATGGCATTGGAGGCATCCTGACAGTGCCAAGGGAGTGGGGCATGGGGGTATTGAGGCCTGAGGGGTGTGGGGCCCAAGAATGGGTGGAGACATGTCAGGAGAGGCCGGTGGGGGTGGGGGCTAGGGGTGAAGGGGGGTGCGTGGAGGGGCTGATTGGTGTGGGTGGCGATCGAACGGGGAGTGGGGTGAAACTCTGCCAGAGCCAGCGATGGGGGAGGGTGTGGGAGAGGGGAGGGTCGGCAATGTCCAAGGGGGTTAAGAGGGCTAGATCGACACAGGGAGCACTCGGTGTGGGTCTCAATGTCCATAGAGAGGTGGGGGGATGGGGTGTGTTGGAAGAGTGTTGACAGGAGATCTTCCAGTGCACTGGGAGATAGGGCACCTGCATAACGGCACCCCAAGGGATCAGCAACTGGCAAGATTAGGCACTGCCACACCCTCTGTACAAAAATCACACAACGGCTCCTGATTTGCTGAAAAATTGCGTTCCTTAACTTACTGAAAAAAAAGCTAGAAAACCGATCTTTTCCCCACCCATTTAACACTGTTTTGGGGGGAGAGTTCCATCCATCGATGAGTATGTCCAGTTAAAGACCTTGGCTCTCGGATTAAGCATTTTCCAACATTGAAGGAATAAGTTTCCAACATCCTGGAGTATTGGAATGTTTTTATTCTCTGACAGCGGATACCTGTTTAACACAGTTGCATAGTAGCCCTGTCACTGGAGCAGTAACCCATAGACCCAGGTTAATGCCCTAAGGACAGGGGTTCAAACCCCACCACGGCAGCTGGTGGAATTTAAATTCAATTATTAAATCTGGAATATAAAGATGGTCTCAGTCACGGTGACCATGAAACTATCATTGATTGTCATAAAAACCCATCTGGTTCACGAATGTCGTTCAGGGAAGGAAATCTGCCATCCTTACCTGGTCTGGCCTACATGTGACTCCAGAGCCACAGCAATGTGGAATCTGGTTGACTCATCACTGTCCTCTGAAATGGCTTAGCAAGCTGTTCCGTTTATGGGCAATTAGGGATAAATGCTGGCCCACATATCCCATGAAAGAACAAAGAATGTATGCGGCCAGTGTGTAATTTGGGCAAAATTTAAAAGTATTGCACCCTGGTTGGTTACTTTGGAGCTTGCAGGGCTAAAGTATTTATTAGTCACAAGTAGGCTTACATTAACACTGCAATGAAGTTACCGTGAAAATCCCCTACACGCCATACTCTGGGGCCTGTTTGGGTACACTGAGGGAGAATTTAACATGGCCAATCCATCTAACCTGCATTTCTTTGGACAATGGAGGAAACCAGAGGAAATCCACACAGACACAGCGAGAACATACAAACTCCACACAGACAGTGACCCAAACCAGGAATTGAACCCAGGTCCCTGGCGCTGTGAGGCAGCAATGCTAATCACTATGTCACCATGCTGCCCTGTGTAGGGGGAAGGGGGGGGTGGTCAGAGCATTAAATTTCACCCTTTGTTTAATATTTTTCTTATATATTTATTGGACACTGATGTGCTGCCTGGGCCAGCATTTATTGCCCATCCTTAATTGCCCTGGAGAAGGTGGTGGTGAGCTGCTTTCCTGAGCCACAGTGTAGGTACACCCACAGTGCTGTTAGGGAGGGAGTTCCAGGATTTTGACGCAGTGACATGGAAAGAATGTTAATATATTTCCAAGTCAGGAAGCTGAGAGGCTTGGAGGGGAGTTTGCAGGTGGTGTTTCCAGAGATCTGCTGCTCTTGTCCTTCCAGGAGAGTCGTGAGTTTGGAAGGTGATGCCTAAGGAGCCTTGGTGAGTTACAGCAGTGCTTCATGGTACACATGGTGGCCACTGTGCATCAGTGCTTGACATTGACGCTGGTGGATGTCAGTCATCATATAATTCAGTTTCAGTATTTGATTTTGTAATATTTGTCTTGCTCTGATTCCAGCCTCTTTTATATCCCTGCTCTCTTTGCCCTCTTTCTGATTGGCTTCAAATGCATGGAGACCACACTCTGTCCTCCCCTCCATAAACCTAGCCACCCCGTACATTTTGGATAACGTGGGGTCTGCTGGACTAAACTTGGCCCAAGTGACACAATGTGTGAGAGTGGGAGAGACTGGGGAATAGTGGGGGGTGGTTGTTCACAGCTTGTTGTTCTGGGATAGAGAGTGGAGCTGGCTGATAGGGTGAGTGATTACGGGAGGTGGATAATAATGGGAGTGCTGGTTGACAGAGGGAGAGGTTGCTGGATGGGAGAGAGAGGAGTGGTGTTGGGTGATAGCACGGAGAGATGGTGAGTGAAACGCACAGGGACTAGCAACAGGAGGGATGATATTTGCGGCCCAGAAGAGCAGTCATACCCCTCCTGCTGCCCAAAAAAAATCATTCAATCAACACATACCAAGTCCAAAATAATACTATTGAAGGGCATCGATTACATGGATAAACAAGGTGCTTCCTTCTGACAGATACTCAGGACAGTCACAGCTAAAGTATTGATAGTGGCAAGTCTCACAAGGAGTAAATTTCAGTGAGCAGCCTGCACGTTCCATCAAATAGATTCCGAATCTTCAGCTTGTCTTCTCGATGTGGGCAGAGGGCTTGGGATAGGCAGCTTCTGATGTGTTGTCTCTCGTACAGAACTTTAATCATGGCCTCACCAATACTTTAATAGCAATTCATCTGGACTCCTTCACTCAAAACACTTTGTTAAAAACAGCAACATTCTGCTACCACCTTTTGTGGGTATTTGGAAATAATGGAAATGTTACTCTATCTGCTTCATTATCCATTCACTCCACCCACAATCACCTTTCATCACCGGAGTGAGATCATTTATTTTTGTGGCAATCATCATAACTTCAGCCTTTCAGGTATTAGTGTTTCTATTTGAAAGGTGTGTCCCACAGTCAGACCAACACCCAGCTGCTGGAAAACTGGCTGCCTCGGGCCAGGGCTCAGGAATGTTGCATTCAGTCACGATGCTGTTAGACAGCCAAAGACTTTATGCTGAAACTTTACTCACTCAGGTTTTTACTAGAGTGTTCTGATCGTATTGCTCCTGTGTTCAAAGTGAGAGGTCACATTTAATGGATAGAGCATTCACTCACACAAGAAAGAGCTGAGAGATTCCCAGGACAGCATAGGGTTAGATACAGAGTAAAGCTCCCTCTACACTGTCCCCATCAAACACTCCCAGGACAGGTACAGCGCGGGGTTGGATACAGAGTAAAGCTCCCTCTACACTGTCCCCCCATCAAACACTCCCAGGACATGGACAGCATAGGGTTAGATACAGAGTAAAGCTCCCTCTACACTGTCCCCATCAAACACTCCCAGGACAGGTACAGCGCGGGGTTAGATACAGAGTAAAGCTCCCCCTACACTGTCCCCATCAAACACTCCCAGGACATGGACAGCATAGGGTTAGATACAGAGTAAAGCTCCCTCTACACTGTCCCCATCAAACACTCCCAGGACAGGTACAGCGCGGGGTTAGATACAGAGTAAAGCTCCCTCTACACTGTCCCCATCAAACACTCCCAGGACAGGTACAGCACGGGGTTAGATACAGAGTAAAGCTCCCTCTACACTGTCCCCATCAAACACTCCCAGGACAGGTACAGTACGGTGTTAGATACAGAGTAAAACTCCCTCCATACTGTCCCCATTAAACACTCCCAGATTTAATTCCCGCTGAAAACCCTCTCTCTAACACTCCCATTCTCTAATTTCCAGAAGGTATCTGTTCATTGGGATGTTCCATCTGTCCTGGGGTCACAGTGAACAATTTTAATGCTGGAATTGCTGTCCCAGCACTGATTACCTAACTTAGAATAGGTCAGAGATTAAAATCAGAGACTCACTGCTCAGTGTAACTGAATAGCACACTTCCATAGTCATGGGGGAGCTCAGGTGCCTGTGCATGTACTGAATAGCTACCTGTGAGTTGGCTTGATTTTTGTTGTGAGTAAAGTGGAGGAGATTTTTCGAAAGGACGCTGGGCAGGTGAGTCAGGAATAAACTAAACACTTCAGGGAGGTCATACCCACACAGAGTTACAAAATGAGCCGCAAGCTTCCAGTGGAGCCAAGTGGGGCAGTAAATTGATCTGTCTGTGGATGCAATCGCTGATTCTAGAGTGTTTGTTAAATTGCTCAGCCATGACCCTGCCTTTATGTGTAAATTCCCTTTGTTGTCGAAACCTGTCCTTTAACATCTGCAGCGAATAAAGACACAAAGTCGATTTTAAATATTTAACCACAATTTCCTTTATTCTGTAGCTACTTAAACAACATTAAATACTTGCAATGCATCAACCGAATACTCACGATCTGTTACTTCACTTAATTGAAGGTTGATTTCCACTTGCATATTTAACACGATGTGGATATGCCGGCGTTGGACTGGGGTAAACACTGTAAAAAGTCTGACAACACCAGGTTTAAGTCCAACCGATTTATTTGATAGTAAACTCACTAGCTTTCGGGGTTTGCCCCTTCGTCAGGTGAATGGAGAGTTCTGATTTCAGACAAAGCATATAAAGCACAGACAGTTTACAGATTACTGATTGGAATGCGAATCTTTACACCTAACCTGCTGTTCAAGTCTTTGTCGGCCACTTTAAGACTTGAACAGCAGGTTAGGTGTAAAGATTCGCATTCTAATCAGTAATCTCTAAACTGTCTGTGCTTTATATGCTCTGTCTGAGGCCAGAACTCTCCATTCACCTGACAAAGGGGCAAACCCCGAAAGCTAGTGAGTTTACTATCAAATAAATCGGTTGGACTTAAACCTGGTGTTGTCAGACTTTTTACTATATTTAACATGGCCAGAGTTTTGTCACATGGAATCAATTCTTTGTTCTTCTTCTTCCAGACATTATCTCTCCTTGTAAGTTTGGTCCCCGGGTTTTTCACACTGCCTTCTGAACAAGATCATTTCATTAACATAGTTAAACTCCAAAAGTTCCTTGACAACCAGCCAATGAATTGTTCAAAAACCCCAGTTGCATTGTTCGATTAGACTAATCAGACAGAACCAGGTGAGAGGGAGTGGTCACTCCAAATTCCGTCATGTTTAGCCCCTTAAGTGCATATTGTTCATATTCCAATGTCCATAAAGAACACTGCCTCCAAAAGTCTGTAACCAACTCCTCTCTGCTAAGGACAAACTGTTACATCTGACACCTTGTTCCCCTTCATAAATCCCAGGCCAGCTTCACAGCAAGAAATCCCAGTGTAATGAAAAACAACTTTAACCAAAACTCGGGTTTACTTGACTGATGATCTTTCAGCATATTAAAAGTTAAATCTCTGCAGGCCATTCAGCCACACCTTTTAGATCACTAAATTAGTCCTGCTGCTCCTTTACATAAGAACATAAGAACTCGGAGCAGGAGTCGGCCATCTGGCCCTTCGAGCCTGCTCTGCCACTCAATAAGATCATGGCTGATCTTTTTGTGGACTCAGCTCCACTTACCCGCCCACTCACCATAACCCTTAATTCCTTTACTGTTCAAAAATTTATCTATCCTTCTCTTAAAAATATTCAATGAGGGAGCCTCAACTGCTTCACTGGGCAGGGAATTCCACAGATTCACAACCCTTTGTGTGAAGAAGTTCCTCCTCAACTCAGTCCTAAATCCGCTTCCCCTTATTTTGAGGCCATGCCCCTTAGTTCTATTTTCATCCGCCAGTGGAAACAACTTCCCTGCTTCTACTTTATCTATTCCTTTCATAATCTTATAGATTTCTATAAGATCTCCTCTCATTCCCTGAAATCCCAATGAGTACTTTTTTTAAATTTGATTATTGCCACATGTATTAACAGACAGTGAAAAGTATTGTTTCTTGCATGCTATACAGGTAAAACATACCATTCATAGAGAAGGAAAGGAGAGGGTGCAGAATGTAGTGTTGCAGTCATAGCTAGGGTATAGAGAAAGATCAACTTAATGCAGGGCAAGACTATTCAAAAGCCTGATAGTATCAGGGAAGAAGCTGTTCTTGAGTTGGTTGGTACATGACCTCAGGTTTTTGTATCTTTTTCCCAAGGGAAGAAGGTGGAAGAGAGAATGTCCGGGGTGCATGCGGTCCTTAATTATGTTGGCTGCTTTGCTGAGGCAGCGGGAAGTTTGGACAGAGGCAATGGATAGGAGGCTGGTTTGCGTGATGGACTGGGCTACATTCACATTCCTTGGGATCTTGGGTAGAGCAGGAGCCATACCAAGCTGTGATACAACCAGAACTAATGCTTTCTATGATGCATCTGTAATCGTAGCTGACATGCCAAATTTCCATAGTCTTCTGAGAAAGTAGAGGCGTTGGTGGGGCTTCCTTAACTATAGTGTCGGCATGGGAGCACCAGGACATGTTGTTGATGATCTGGACACCTAAAAACTTGGAGATCTCAACCTTTCTACTTCATCCCCATTGATGTAGACAGAAGGATGTTCTCCTTTACGCTTCCTGAAGTTGATGAGAATCTCCTTTGTTTTGTTGACATTGAGGGCGAGATTATTGTTGCCGCACCAGTTCACCAGATTCTCTATCTCATTCCCGTACACTGTTTCGTCATTGTTTGAGATCTGACTCACTACAGTCGTGTTGTCAGCAAACTTGAAAATCGAATTGGAGGGGAATTTGGCCACACAGTCAGAGGGTATGAGTATAGTAGGGGGCCGAGAACACAGCCTTGTGGGGCACCGGTGTTGAGGATGTTCGTGGAGGAGGTGTTGTTGCCAATCCTTACTGATTGTGGTCTGTGGGTTCGGAAGTTCAGGATCCAATGCAGAGGGAGGAGCCAAGGCCCAGATCACAGAGTTTGGAGATGAGTTTCGTGAGAATAATGGTGTTGAAGGCTGAGCTGTAGTCAATAAATAGGAGTCTGACATAGATGTCCTTCTTATCTAGGTATTCTAGGGTTGAGTGCAGGACCAGGGAGATGGTGTCTGCTGTGGACCTGTTGTGGTGGTAGGCAAACTGTAGTGGATCCAGGCAGTCCGGGAGGCTGGGATTCGTGCTGTGACTAATCTTTCGAAGCCCTTTGTAATGGTGGATGTCAGAGCCACCGGCCGATAGTCATTAAGGCATACTGCTTGGCTTTCCTTAGGCACCGGGATGATGGGTGTCTTTGTAAAGCAGATAGGGAGCTCAGATTGTTGTAAAGAGAGGTTGAAGGTGTCCGTGAATACCCCCACCAGCTGATCCACGCAGGATCTGAGTGCTCGTTCGGGTACCCCATCCGGGCTAGTCGCTTTCCGTGGGTTGACCTTCAAGAAAGCTGCTCTGACACCTGCAATGGTGACCCCGGATACAGGTTCATCCAGGGCTTCCAGGGTAGAGGGCATGTTCTTGCTGACCTCTTGCTTAAAACGGGCGTCGAATGCATTGAGTTCATCAGGGAGGGCGCTTCGGGGCCAGTGATTTTACATGCCTTTACATAGCCCCAGTCTACTCAGCCTCCCCACATATGCCAACCCTCTCCACTCTGGAATTAACCTAGTGAATCTCCTCTGCACCCCCTCCAATGTCAGTATATCCTTTCTCAAGTAAGGAGACCAAAACTGTACACAGTACTCCAGGTGTGGCCTCACCAGCACCTTATATTTCTTTACCATCCTTTTACAGTTTATGAGCCTGTAGAGGCTTTTGGGATTCCCCTTTAAGTTGGCTACCTGCCTTTTCTCATAATCCCTCTTCACTTCTCTAATGTGCTTTTCACCTCTGCTCTAAATCTCTGTATTCTTGGTTCTTGGTTGTATTTTCCACCTGTCACTCTCTATTTCATCTTCATCCCTATCTCCTTTTTCATCCCGAGAGCTCTGGATTTGTTTGCCCTGCCTTTCCCGTTTCAGGAAATACACCGTGACTGTGCCTGAACCATTTCTGTTTTAAAGGTAACCCGAGCTATAGCTTTTCTCACCGACCTTTCATCCCAGTCTATCCAGCTCCGTTCTTGCCCCATTGCAGTCGGCTCTCCCCCCAGTTAATTACTTTTATTCTTTTCTACCATCACCACAAACCACAATGACTGCGGGCTCGTTGGGCCAAAGGGCCTGTTTCCCGTGCTGGGTTGTTCTTTGTTCTTTGTTCTTTGTCCCTCCACTGATACTGGATCTACTTGGCCCACCTCATTTCCAAGAGCCGGGTCCAGTAGTGCATCCTTTCTTGTTGGACTGGATGCTCTGCTGCAGAAAATTCTCCTGAGCACAAACGGGGAACATTTGTCTCTCTGCGCCCTTTACACTCCCACTGCCCCCGTCTACATTCGGGTCATTAAAGTCCCTCATTATACCTACTTTATAATGTTTACATCTCTCTGTAATTGCCCTGCAGATTTATTCTTCTACATCCTTCTCATTAGTTGGTGTCTACAGACTTCACCGAACAATATCATTGCACCCTTCTTGTTCCTTATCACTAATTGATTCTGTCCTTGAATCCTCTGGGATATCCCCTTTCTCCAGCACTGCAGTGCTCCACAATTCCTTTCCCTCCTTTCCTATCTTTTCTGAACACCTGATACTCAGAAATATTTAACTCCCAGTTCCTTGCTTCCTTCCCAAAATCATGGCCGGAATTCTCCAGCTGTTCACGCCCTGCCGCTGCTGCCAGTGAGAATGGAGAATTTGGTGCTCAGTCAAATTCCCATTTGCTGCAGCAGGACCGGAGAATCCCAGCTCCGGGCGAAGTCGGAGAATCCCAGCCCCAGACGAGGTCAGAGAATCCCAGCCCTGAGCAAGTTGGAGAATCCACAATGCAATCTGCGCCTGTAACTCTGCAATCTTATTCACTCCACTCTGTGTGTTCACAAACACGCACAGTAACTCTGATTTAGACTTCAATACTCTGTCCTTTTCACTGACTCCATCACTTACCATTTTCTATTCTAGTGTTATCTGTCTCTTTCAGCATTTTGTGCCCATTAGTATTCCGCTACTGCTTCCCACAGCCCTGCCAAGTTAGTTTAAAACCCTGTCAACAGTATTAACAAAATACCCCACAAGGTAATCAGTCCCAGCTCTGTTCAGGTGCAGCCTGTCATCTTTTCCAAAACCAATCCCAATGTCCTAGAAATCTAAAGCCCTCCTTTTGCACACACGTGTGTTTTGTGTGTGTGTGTCTGTGTGTGTGTGAGTGTGTGTGTGTGCATGTGTGTGACTGTGGGGGTGTGTGTGTGTGGGCGTGTGTGTGTGTGTGTGGGTGTGTGTGAGAGTGTGTGTGAGAGTGTGGGTGTGTGTGTGTGCATGTGTGAGAGCGTGTGTGTGTTGGTGTGTGTGTGCGTGAGAGTGTGTGTGTGTGAGAGTGTGGGTGTGTGTGTGGGTGTGTGTGTGTGTGTATGGGTGTGCGTGTGGGAGTGTGGGTTTGTGAGAGTGTGGGTGTGTGAGTGTGGGTGTGTGTGTGTGAGAGTGTGGGTGTGTGAGAGTGTGGGTGTGTGTGTGTATGGGTGTGTGTGTGAGAGTGCGCATGTGTGTGTGAGAGAGTGCGTGTGTGTGTGTGTGAGAGTGCATGTGTGTATGGGTGTGTGTATGTATGGGTGTGTGTGTATGGGTGTGTGTGTGTATGTGTGTGTGTGTGTGAGTGCGTGTGTGTGTGTGTGTGAGCGTGTGTGTGTATGTATGTGTGTGTGTGAGAGTGTGTGTGTGTGTATGTATGTGTGTGTGTGTAAGTGTGTGTGTGTCTGTGTGTGTGTGTGTGTGAGAGTGCGTGTGTGTGTGTGTATGTGTGTGAGTATGTGTGTGTATGTATGTGTGTGTGTGCGTGCATGTGTGTGTATGTGTGTGTGTGTGAGTGCGTGTGTGTGTGTGTGTAAGTGTGTGTGTGTGTGTCTGTGTGTGTGAGAGTGCGTGTGTGTGTGGGTGTGTGTGTGTGAGAGAGTGTGTGTGTGTGTGTTAGAGTGTGTGTGTGTGAGAGTGCGTGTGTGTGTGTGTGTGTGTGTGTGAGAGTGCGTGTGTGTGTACCTGGGTGTGTTTGTGAGGGAACAGCTCTCCTTATTGACAATTTGCATTGATGTATTTGCTTAGCAAACACAGCCGTTGAACTGAAGTGAGGCCCAGAATCAGTTCAGCAGCCAGCCAGCTGTGGATACTGTGAGTGCTGACAGGTCATTACATTGTGCGGCTCAGTGCAGTGACTGAGTGGGCTGGATTATACACTTACGGGGAATTCCCCACATCACAGCATAAATTTCCAGGATGAACTCAACTGTGTTTGGCAGTTTGCTCTGGTTAAATATTTTGGGCAACATTTAATTAGTATGAGGCGTTTTCCATCTCCATGAGGAAGTCCTGAGGAGAGAACTATTGCCCATTCAAGAGGCCTGAAGCTCTGAGCCACAGCTGGATGGATGTGCTGCTGGTTTTCCAGGCCTAGGAAAGGAAGGGCTGCCCAGGGGACTGATCACTGGGACTTGTGCTCATGAGGGGCCCAGGCTCAGGCAGCAGTGCTTCGTCTCTCATGTGGCTGCCTCACACCTCAATCTTTTTCGTATTAGTCATTTATTAATTCATTCGTGGGACACAGGAGTTGCTGGTATTTATTGCCCATCCCTAGTTGCCCTTGTTCAGAGGGCAGTAGAGAGTCAACCACATTGCTGTGGGTCTGGAGTCACAACTAATCCAGACCAGGTAAGGATGGCAGATTTCCTTCCCTAAAGGACATTAGGGAACCAGGCGGATTTTCCCGACAATCCGCAATATTTCATGGTCACCAGTAGATTCTTAATTCCAGATTCTTTCATTGAATTCAAACTCTACCATCTGCCGAGGTGGGATTCGAACCCAGGTCCCCAGAACATTAACTGCCTAACGATAATATCACTAGACCATCGACTCCACTGTGGAATCTGTAGTTATTTTCACAAATACTTGAAGTATTAAGAATCTGCATCAATTGTGAATGGATCAATTGTAATCTTTGAGGAGTTCTTTCTCCTGCTTGATAAAACTCAGTGCACAGTGAGCGCTCAGCGGGAGGTCAAAGCCCCAGCAATCATAATTTGATTTTCCTGGAGCCCAGGTCCATGAGGTTTTGACAGGGTGCATTCTGGATGTAGTCCACCCTTCACTGCACTCCCTGCTGGTGCTGGTCCACTAACACGCTGCAGGACTCAAGGTGAGGAAGGTAGCAGCTGCAGTTTCAGCAACAGAGGGCCAACTCAGCTGGACTGTTAGACAATGTCCAGAGGAAGCATGTCTTAAACTTAAACTTAAAGAGCCGTTAAAAACTTCGACTGGGTGGTGTCAATCTCCAAATTCCCCTGGACCTCAGGGGGAATGAGTGAATACCGGTTGTGAAAGATCAGAGCAGGGCATGGGCTAAAGGGTCAGTGACTGGACCGATGATTCACCTGACGAAGGGGCTAACCCGAAAGCTTGCGAGTATATTATCAAATAAATAGGTTGGACTAAAACCTGGTGTTGTCAGACTTTTTACGAAGGAGAAGGAGGCAGAGATAGGAATAGAAACAGGGAAATTTGAGCATTTTCACTAACACTGCGAAGAGTGAGGGACCGAATAAACCACAAATGAAGAAATTATCAACACAAATTCATGAATCAGGATGAATTTAGATTAAACATGACTTAACAGGCAGGTGATACTTAAAATCATAGAATCTCTTTGATTTGATTTGATTTGATATATTGTCACATGTATTAGCACACAGTAAAAAGCATTGTTTCTTGCAAGCTGTACAGACAGAGTATGCTATACATAAAGAAGGAAAGAAGAGGGTGCAGAATATAGCGTTACACTCATTGCGAGGGTGTCGAGAAAGATCAGCTTAATGCAAGGAAGTTCCATTCAAAAGTCTGATGGCAGCAGGGAAGAAGCTGTTCTTGAGTCGATGGGTACGTGACCTCAGACTTTTGTATCTATTTGCCATCAGAAGAAGGTGGAACAGAGAATGTTGGGGGTACGTGAGGTCCTTAATTATGAATCAATAGATGGGAGGTTTGTTTGTGTGATGGATTGGGCTACATTTGTAGTTCCTTGTGGTCTTGGGCAGAGCAGGAGCCCAAAGCTGTGATACAACCAGAAAGAATGCTTTCTATGGTGCATCTGTAAAAGTTGGTGAGAGTCGTAGCTGACATGCCAAATTTCCTTCGTCTTCTGAGAAAGTAGAGGCATTGGTGGGCTTTCTTAGTTATAGTGTTGGCATGGGAGGATCAGGACAGGTTGTTGGTGATCTGGACACCTAAAGACTTGAAGATCTTGACCCTTTCCACTTCGTCCCTGTTGATGTAGACAGGGGCACGTTCTCTTTGACACTTCCTGAAGTCAATGATGATCTCCTTCATTTTGTTGACATTGAGGAAGAGATTATTGTTATCACAGTTCACCAGATTCTCTGTCACATTCCTGTTCTCTGTCTCTACAATGCAGAAGGAGGCCTTTGGCCAATCAAGCCAGCACCAACCACAATCCCACGCAGGTGCTATTCCCGTAACCCCACATATTTACCCTGCTAATCCCCCTGACTCTAGGGGCAATTTAGCATGGCCAAACCCGCATATCGTTGGACTGTGGGAGGAAACCAGAGCATCTGGAGGACACCCATGCAGACATGGGGAGAATGTGCAAACTCTATGCAGACAGTCACCTGGCGCTGTGAGGCAGCAGTGCTAACCACTGCGCAGCCATAAAGGAATATTGAACTTTGAATAGTCAATAATACAACAAAGATACATCTTGCACAACTAAAGCACCCACAGACAAGTGACACCAAATTCAGTTCCAAACTTTAACCCGGCCTCTGGTTGATCAATCCCACTCAATCAATCCTCCCTTCATGTTGCGTTCACTAGCAGGTATCTTCTATCCGAGGCCCTCAGATGTAGCACTGACATAACACTCACCCAACAACCCTCTCTCACTCAGGTCACATTAGTTGCTACGGCAGAGTTCCAGAGTTCCTTTTTCCAGCTTGGTCCTCTGACATAACCTCACAGTTTTTTGCATTATTCTCACTACTTTTTAGGATTCAGACCCTTTTAACTCACTCATATTTTGCTTTCCTAAGAGTTCCTGGAACTCTATTTTTCTTCTGAACTGCCAAACAGAAAACAAGCTGACACTATAGCCCACCGATGCCCCTACTTTCTCAGAAGACGAAGGAAATTTCACACGTCAGCTACAACTCCCACCAACTTTTACAGATGCACCACAGAAAGCATTCCTTTTGGTTGTATCACAGCTTCGTATGGGCTCCTGCTCTGCCCAACACTGCAAGAAACTACAAAGGATCGTGAATGTAGCCCACTCCATCACTCATCCCATTGACTCTGTCTACACTTCCCCCTGCCTCAGCAAAACAGCCAGCAAATTAAGGACCCCATGCAGCCTGGACATTCTCTCGTCCACTTTCTTCTGTCAGGGAAAAGATACAAAAGTCTGAGGTCACACACCAACCGATTCAAGGACAGCTTCTTCCCTGCTGCTGTCAGACTTTTGAATGGATCTGTCTCACATTAACTTGATTTTTCTCTACATCCTAGCTATGACTGTAACACTACATTCTGCGCTCTCTCATTTCCTTCTCTGTGAACAGTATGCTTTGTCTGTATAGCGTGCAAGAAACAATATTTTTCACTGTATGTTAATATATGTGACAATAATAAATCAAATCAAAATCAAATAAAGTTTTTTGTAAAGCTATGCTGGCTTCTCATACGAATTCTGTGTTCCTCTTTCTGTCTCTGTCTGCTTTCTCTTTATGTCTGTATCTGTGTTGATTGCTTTTATTCCCAGCTCTCCTTTTGGCCACTTGGTCTCTGTCTTAAGTTCCTTCCTGTTGGCACTGCTTCTGGATCGAGGTCACATGGATCAGTATTTCTTAAACAATTATAATTGACTCACTTACAACTGATGCAAATTCTTAAAAGTCCCTTTCAAGTATTCCTGAAAATAATTACAGATTCCGCAGACACTTTAAACAAATTACGAACTTTCCTCACTCAACTGCTTTTGGGTCACCACAGGGCGTTAGCTGCAAAATTATGTCCAATTTTGGGAACCACACTTTAGGATTGAGTGTGGAGTGGAATTTACCAGAATGGTTCCAGGGATGAGGGACATTGCTCAATGTGCAGAGACTGAAGAAGCTGAGATTGTTCTCTTTACCGCAGAGAAGGTCAGGAGGAGATTTAATAAAATTGTGAAGGAGAAACTGGACCCTGTGGCTAAAGAGTCTGTAACCAGAAGGAGACAGAATTAAATTAGCAGGAGCTGATGAGTAAAAACAGAAAGTGCTGGAAAACTCAGCAGATCTGTCAGCAGAAGAGAGATACAAACGTAGCGTTTTGAGTTGAATATGATTTTTCCTCAGGATATCTTTACACAGTGGCATGGTGGCACAGCGGTTAGCACTGCTGTCTCACAATACCAGGGACCTGGGTTCAATTCCCAGCTTGGGTCACTGTCTGCGTGAAGTTTGCATGTTCTCCCCATGTCTGCATATGTTTCCTCCGGATGCTCCAGTTTCCTCCCACTGTCCAAATGACATGCAGATTAGGTGCATTGTCCATGCTAAATTCTCCCTCAGTGTATTTGAACAGGCGCCAGAGTGTGGCAACTAGGGGATTTTCACAGTAACTTCATTGCACTGTTAATGTAAGCCTACTTGTCAGACGAATAAATAAACATAAAACACGGAAATACACATGTTCTTTTCAAGTTTTTCTGCACAGTTTCATGCACGACATTTATCAGAGGCTCAAGGTCTAAGAGGCATTTTCTAACCTGCTGCATCTTAATACATCCAGATTGCCCCTGATTCACAGAGGGAGTCAACACTGCAAACACTTTCCTAACATCAAACAGCACTGGAGGAGCCAGAATGCACAATGAAAGGAGATCTGCACATCTCCAACTCAAGAGGAACCCCACAGAAACCACCCAAGAAAGGAATCCAGATGATAAGGAATCAATGATGAGTTTCTGTCATTATTGAAAAAAGTACCTACAACGATCATCCCTCCCAGTGATATCCTTCTACCCATCATTGTGAAATGAATACATGTGCACCCTTTCTAAACAAGATAACTACAATGCAGCACTGATCATTGCTTCATCAAACCTTGTGGTGTAGATAAATGATGCCTTTATCCTTGAGATATGAAGACACTTTCGAAAAAGCAAACACCCAGTCGAGAAAGGAATGTGACCACATATCCTTGGCCAGACACACCTGTCATCATTGAGGTTGCATCGAGAACACCCAGCGTTGCCACATGGGACTATGGAGGGATGAGGTGATAACAGGTTATATGAGCAGGTACACTAGGCTGCCGCACCCTTTGTAGGATCACGGCTGATCTTGGGCTTCACCTGCATTTTCCCATCAGCTCCTCAATCCCTTGAGACAAAAACTCTGTCTCTCCCAGCCTTAAACATCAGCATCCACAACCCTCTGGGGGAGAGAATTCCAAAGATTCATAACCCTTAAAGGCAAGAAATTTCCTCCCATCTCAGTCTTATCCTGAGACTGTGCTGCCATGTTTTAGATTCTGCAAAATAATCTCTACATTTCTATCCTGTCAATTCACTTCAGAATTGTGTATGTTTCAGTGAGATCACCTCTCATTTCTCTAAACTCCAGAGAATATAAGCCCAACTTATTCAGCTTCTCTTCATAGCAAAGCTCCCTCATCACGGAGTTCAATCTAGTGACACTTTGCTGTACCATCTTCAATGCAAGTATATCTTTCATTCAACACAGAGACCAAAAAAGCACACAATAACCATAAAATTGTAACAAAATGTCTTTGTTATTGTACTCCAATCTTCTTGCAACAAAGGTCAACATGCCATTGGGTTTCTAATTGCTTGCTGCACCTGCATGCTAACCTTTTGTACAAGTCCACCCAAGTCTCTGTGAACATCAACGTTTACAAATTTCATGCCTTAAAAAACTTTGCTTTTTTATTTTTGAATGAATAACCGCACACTTTTTAATAAATTGGTATTTTCTGCCTGGTATAGAACTCTTATGAGATTAGCTAACACAGCATTGATTTACTGTCTCTCCGAAAAGGTAATTTCTGAACTGGCAACAATTTTAAACCGTCCCAGGAAACATCAAATCCCCTTGGTTCAGGTCGCCATATTTATATTTCAAAGTTGGTAAGATGGCATCTTCTGTGCCCCTTTATCTACACAGGTGTTTAGAAAGGACCAGGAAAAAGGGGAACCTGTAGATGTAGTGTATTTGGATTTCCAAAGGGCATTCAGTAAAGGGCTACATCAAAGGTTAATGCATAAAAAATAAGAGGTCATGCTGTTACAGGTGATATATTAGAACAGATAGAGGATTGGCTAAATTTTAGGAAGTAGAGTCACCTGATGAACGGGGAACCCCGAAAGCTAGTGGAATTTACTACCAAATAAACCTGTTGGACTTTTACCTGGTGTTGTGAAACTTCTTAACATGGTTCCACCTTTCAAGAAAGGTGCTAGAGATGAACCAGGAAATTACAGACCAGTGAGTCTCACATCAGTGCTAGGGAAACTATTGGAGAAAATTCTGAAGGGAAGATTAATATCCATTTGGAAATGCATGAATTCATTAGGAATAGTCAACATGGCTTTATCACAGGGAGGCCAGGTCTAACAAATTTGTTCATTTTTTTCAAAAATGTGATCAAGCTGTGGATGAGGGAAACACAGTTGATGTAGTTTATGTGGATTTTAGCAAAGATTGTGACAAGGTCCCACATGGGAGACTGATTGAGAAGGTTAAAGCACATGGAATTCAGGGAGTTCACAGATGGATTAGAAACTGGCTTAGTAACAGGACACAAAGGCTAGTGGCAGAAGGCTGCTCAAGTGACTGGAGGCCAGTGTCCAGCATTGTACCACAATAATCAGTACCGGGACCCTCATTGTTAGTTACAGAGATAAATGATTATAGATGAAAATGTGGAGGAATGGTAAGCAAGTTTGCAGATGACACAAAGATTGGTAAGGTGGTTAATCGTGAAGAAGATGGCTGTAGGTTGCAGGAAGTTATAGATGGATTGGTCAAATGGGCACAGCAGTGGCAGATAGTCTTTAACCCTGAAAAGTGCAAGGTGAGGCACTTTGGAAGAAGTAACGAGATGAAGGAGTATCTAATGAATGGCAGGACACTGGGAAGCTCAGAGGAACTGAAGAATCTTGGGTAATTATTCACAGATTCTTGAAGTCGGCAGAGCAAGTTAAGAAGGCATATGCTTCAGAGTATAAGAGCAAGGAGACACTGTTGGAGCTGTACGGAGTATTGGTTGGGCCATAGCTGGAGTACTGTGTGCAGCTGTGGTCACCTCACTGTAGGAAGGATGTGATTGCACAAGAGGGGCTACAGAGGAGATTCACCAGGGTGTTGCCTGGGATGGAGCATTTGAGCAATAAGGAGAGATTGAATAGGCTTGGATTGTTTATTTTAGAGAAGGCTAAGGGGAGCCATATTGAGGTATGTAAGATTATGAGGGATTTGGTCAGGGTGAGTAAGGAGCAGCTGTTTGCCTTCGCTGGGGGGGCCAATCACAAGGGGTATAGTTTTAGGGTAAGGAGCAGGAGATTCAGAGGGGATTTGAGAAAAAACTTTTTCGGTCAGAGGGTGGTGGCAATCTAGAGTGCACTCCCTGTGAGTGGAGGCTGGAAAGCTTACAACCTTTAAAAAATATTTAGATGAGAACTTGAAATATCAAAACATTCAAAGACATGGAACAAGTGCTGGAAAATGGGATTAGCACACCTTTAGTCGTAGTTATTGTGGATGCAGACCCCCTGGGGGGAGATTTTCTGTCCCCCTCACCACAGGAATTATAGTGGGTGGGGGATGGACCGTGCAAAGGTCCATAACCTTGGTCAGGATTTTCCAATTTTGGGAGAGTGTGGCCGGAAAATCCCACCCCGGGCCATTCTTCGCTGTAGACTCTGTGGGATTTTATGACCTCGCTCAACCCAAGACCAGAAAATTCCACCCGAGGTCTACGAACCTTCCCAGTATCTGCCGCTCGCCCACTCTGATTACTGTGATGGGCATGGCAATAGAATTCCAGCATATGACTCTATGTAGCCAAATTTACTGATATACACAAAGATATGCCAGATTATGTCAGATTCCTATTTATTGACTACAGCTCAGCCTTCAACACCATTATTCCCATGAAATTCATCTCCAAACACTGTGATCTGGGCCTCGGCACCTCCCTCTGCAAACTGGATCCTGAACTTCCGAACCCACAGACCACAATCAGTGAGGATAGACAACAACATCTCCTCCACGAACATCCTCAACACCAGTGCCCCACAAGGCTGTGTTCTCAGCCCCCTACTATACTCCTCATACCCTCTGACTGTGTGGCCAAATTCCCCTCTAATTTGATTATCAAGTTTGCTGATGACACCACCGTAGTGGGTCAGATCTCAAACAATGACGAAACAGAGTACAGGAATGAGATGGAGAATCTGGTGAACTGGTGCGGCAACAATAATCTCTCCCTCAATGTCAACAAAATGAAGGAGATTGCCATGGATTTCAGGAAGCATAAAGGAGAGCGTGCCCTGTCTACGTCAATGGGGACAAAGTAGAAAAGGTTGAGACTTTCAAGTTTTTAGGCGTCCGAATCACCAACAACCTGTCCTGGTTCCCCCCATTCTGACGCTATAGCTAAGAAAGCCCACCAACACTCTACTTTCTCGGAAGACTAAGGAAATTTGGCCTATCAGCTATGACACTTTTACTGATTCACCATAGAAAGCATTCTTTCTGGTTGTATCACAGCTTGGTATTTCTCCTGCTCTGCCCAAGACTGCAAGGAGCTACAAAAGGTCGTGAATGTAGCCCAATCCATCACACAAACCAGCCTCCACTGACTCTGTCTACACTTCCTGCTGCCTCAACAAAGCAGCCAGTATAATTAAGGACCCCATGCACCCTAGACATTCCCTCTTCCACCTTCTTCCATTGGGAAAAAGGTACAAAAGTCTGAGGTCGTGGACCAGCCGACACAAGAACAGCTTCTTCCTGGCTGTCAGACTTTTGAATGGACCTATCTTGCATTAAGTTGGTCTTTCTCTACACCCTAGCTATGACTGTCACACTACATTCTGCACTCTCTCCTTTCCTTCTCTATGTTCTAAATGTTTTGTTTGTATAGCGTGCAAGAAACAATACTTTTCACTGTATGTTAATACATGTGACAATAATAAATCAAATCAAATCAAATCAAAATGCAGGAAACCAAGTTGGGAAGAGGATACGAAGAGTCTGTAAAAGAATATAGATGGATTAAATAAATGGGCAAAAGTTTGGCAGATGGAGAATAAGGTGGAAAAATGTGAAGTAATTTACTTTGCAGAAAGGATAGAGAAACAGAGTGTTATTTCAATACAGAGAAACTGCAAAATGCTGCAACACAGAATGTTCTGGGTGTCCTTGCACATGAATGTTAGTGTTGTAGGTAAAATAATACCTCGAAGACTGTTAGTGAGTCAAAATACAGTGGGTTTTATTCTAAAGCTTTGGGAGAAAACTGGTTCCAATTAAGGCTTACTGGACTTCTCCTCAAACACAAATGCAAGTGGGCATTTATACATTATCAGTCTTAGTGTCGCTCACGATACAAATCCTCAATTCCGGCCAGAAGTTCGGGTCTTCCTTCCTGTGCCGTGATGCAGGCCCAAAGTTAATCAGGAATCACAGTCCTGCAGTCAGGACACAGGCTTAATCCGGTCACGATTCGAACCCCTTCTGCAGCAGTACCGGCACCCCTGTCTTTGAAGTTACTTTTGCGATCGTGGCTGTCCCAGCAGGACTCTTCCTGTTAAAAGCCGGGATCGCGATCTGCCATCAGCAGCTGTCAAAAGCCGGTATCGTAAACTACCATCTGTGTAACGATGTCCAACTAATATAAACAGGTAAGATTTGCAAAGTCTACAAAATAATAGTCACATTTAACTATCTGCTGGTATAAAAACGAGAGCTATAGCACGTAAAACATGAACAAATAATTTCCATTAATGCCATGAGCAATATAAGCCAGGGAAGATCAGCTATGATGAAGGGCTATGTTTGTGATATACTCTAGGTACAAGATTCATTAACTCTTTCCCTCCTTCAGTTAGCATGCAAGTGATTGGAAAGCAAATGGATTGTTGTTACAAGGGGGACGGAGGATAAATGTGTTACAGCTGTAACAGGCATTTGTGTTATCACATTGGGAGCAGCCTTTACGTCTATTCTTAAGGAAGAATATATTTGTTTTGGATGCAGCTGCTGCCTCGCAGTGTCAGGGACCCAGGTTCAATTCCGGCTTGGGGGTCACTGTCTGTGTGAAGTCTGCATGTTCTCCCCGTGTCTGCATGGGTTTCCTCTGGCTGCTCCAGTTTCCTCCCACACTCCAAAGATGTGCGGGTTAGGTGGATTGGCCATGCTAAATTGCTCCTAGTGTCAGGATCACTAGCAGGGTAAATATGTGGGGTTACAGGAATGGGTCTTGGATGAGATTGTGGTCAGTCAGACTCGATGGGCCGATTGGACTCCTTCTGCACTGCAGGGATTCTATGACTCTATGATTCTGAGGGGGTTTGGGATATTTCCTCTCATGGAGGAATCTAGAATGAGGGGACACAGTAAAGACAGAGATGAGGAGAAATTTGTTTTGTTTGTGTTGAGAATTTTTTTCCACAGAGAGCAGTGGAGGTTAGATCACTGAATCTACTCAAGGCTGAGTTTGAGAGGTTTTTGATTGACAAGGGAGATAAGAGTTAAGGGGTCAGACAAAAAGTGAAATTGAGAGCATGATCAGAGCAGCCATGATTTTATTGAATGGTGGAATAGGCTTGATGGGCAGAATGGTCAATTCCTGCTCCAGGTCCTTATGATTTTCTCCAGGCAATGAGATTTTTGTGAATCTGAGCTATGGGCTGATGCAAAGCTGCTGAAAACCTGGCCTCTGCTGATATCAACAAGGGGTCAACAGTAAAAGGTCACGGCTGTTTTCCTGGACTTAATCTGCATCTGTTTGACTCAATGAAAGAGATGGTCATGATCAGATAAAGGGAATTAAATCTACAATAATATCAAACTAGGACATTTTTATTATCTATTTATTTTACAAGTGAATGAAAATTGTCACAAATTGTAGTTTGAAAATGTATCTAAAGGCTTTGACAGTAGTTCTTATAATACCCCACTGATAAAACCTGAAACTCCTGGCCTGGTGTTGCCGCAGCTGATTTTACAGAGCTGAACTGTCATTACACAAATGTGGTCATCTCTGAGCATCATTTGTGAAATATTCCCATTTGTTTCTGTAACTGTGTCTCTGTGAAATAGATCAACAATTTATTTAATACGGTGAGCTCAGGGTGGAGATCATAGTTTCATGCTCACGCCCCAAACACTCTTACTTATTAATCAACACAATAAGATATTACACCCCTGTCGTTGGGAGGGAATGCTTGTGGTATGGACAATATCAGTATCACAATCACACCCACTGAGTGTATTCTAGTATTATGCCCCTATCAGGCTATTACAGAACATCAACAACACAGTTCCATTAACCTGATGGGTGAAATTCTCCGGCCTCCCAGTTGTGTGTTTCCTGTGGGTGGGAGGTGGTGGGCTGTTTGCTAACGGCAGAATTCTCTGATCCCATCGCTGTTAATGGGAATTCCATTGATGTCACCCCACGCTGCTGTTAACAACCGGAGAATTCTGGCCACTAAAACATCCCAAGACACTTACACAACAAACTACAACACCAAACCACACAAAAATATATAAGGTCAGAGGGCCAAAAGCTTTGTGAAAAGAGGCTTTAAAAAGTATATTAACAGATTAAAACAACACGAGAGACAGTGAGATGTAGGGAGAGAATTCCAGAGCTTGGGGCCGGGACAACTGACAGCACGGTCACCAATGATTAAAATCTCAAGAGACCAGAATTAGAGGAGAGCAAGATTGCGGAGAGCTGTGGGGCTGGAGGAGATTGGAGAGAGAGAGAGGGGTTTGAAATCGGGAGGATATAGACGGGCTGGTCGGCTGGGCTGATCAGTGACAAATGAAATACAACCCGGATTGTGTGAGCTGATGGGCAGGACAAACAAGACAAGGGAATATATGATAAATGGCAGGAGCCTGGGAAACACTGAGGATCAGAGGGACCTTGGTATGCGTGTAAACCAGCTGCTTAAGGCACCTGTTCCCAGGTATCTGCTGCTCTTGTCATTCTAGATGGTAGAGGTTATGGGTTTTGAAGGTGCTGTCTAAGGAGCCTTGGTGAGTTCCTGTAGTGCATCTTGTAGATGGTACATACAGCTGTTACTGTTCATCAGTGGTGGAGGGATTGAATATTTGTAAGAGGAGTAACAATCAAACGGGGCTGCTTTATCCTGGCTGGTGTCGAACCTCCTGAGTGTTGTTGCAGCTCATCCAGACATGTGGGGAGTATTCCATCATACTCAGGACTTGTGCTTTGTAGATGGCAGACCGGCTTTGTGGATTCAAAAAATGAGTTACTCACGGCAGGATTTCTAGCTCTTGACCTGCTTTGGGAGCCACAGTATTTATATGGCTAGCCCAGTTCAGTTTCTGGTCACCCAGGATGTTACTAGTGGGGGATACAGTGATGGTAATGTCATTGAATGTTAAGGGGTGATGCTTAGATCCTTTCCTGTTGGTGATGGTCAGTGCCTGGCACTTGTGTGGCATGTATGTTACTTGCCACTTGTCAGTCCAAGCCTGAATATTGTCCAGATCTTGCTACATTTGGACATAAATTGTTTCAGTGTCTGAGGAGTCACGAATGGTGCCGAACATTGTGGCGAACATCCCCACTTCTGACCTTCTGATGGAGGGAAGGTCATTGATGAAGCAGCTGAAGATTGTAGGGCCTAGGACACAACACTGAGGGTTTCCTGCAGTGATGTCCTGGAGCTGAGATGATTGACCTCCAACCACCACAACCATCTTCCTTGGTGCTAAATTTACTCCAACCAGCAGAGAGTTTTGCCTCTGATTCCCGTTGACTCCAGTTTTGTTAGGGCTCCTTGATGACATATTCAGTCAAATGCTGTCCTGATATCAAGGACCTCACCCCTGGCACTCAGCCCTTTTGTCCTTGTTTGAACCAAGGCTGTAATGAGATCAGGAACTGATTGCCACTTGATAACACTGTTGATGACCCCTTCCATTACTTTACTGATGATTGAGAGTAGACTGATGGGGCAGTAATTGGCTGGGTTTATTTCATCCTGATTTTGCATACAGGACATACCTGGGCAATTCTCCACATTGCCGGGTAGATGCCAGCTGTACTAGAATGTTTGGGTAAGGGCGTAGCAAGTTCTGGAGCACACGTCTTCAGTATTATGGCAGAATATTGTGAGTGCCCATAATCTTTGCAGTGCCTTCAGCCATTTCTTGATAACGTCAACAAGAAGATTTGGGCCTGGGGAGAAGTGCAGTGTAGGTTTACCTGAAATATTCTCCAAGGATTAAAGTACAAGGAGAAATCTTACTAGTTACTAACTCGGAAATATAGAAGGTTCAGGGATGAAAATTTTCCAGCTGTTAAGGATAGTCAATAGGGAAAACACAATTCCCGCTGGAGTTGGGAGTCTCGAACTGTGAGGTACAGTCAACACATTCGAGCCAGAACTCTCAGGTGTGAAATTAGGAAACATTTGTTCATACAAGGGGCGGTAAAAGTTTGGAATGCTCTTCCTCAGATTGCGATTAATACTAAATCAATCATTAATTCTTAAACTTGAGATAGATGGATTTTTGTCAGCCAATGGTATTGAAAGATATGGAGCAAAGGCGTACATATGGAGGTAGGTCACATGTCAGCCATGATCTCATTGAACAGGCTTGAGGGGCTAAATGGCCTCTTGTGTCAATAATCAGTGAATGTACAGAGACTAAGATGATAAATGGGATGGATAGGATAGAGGTGGAAAGACTCTTCCCACTCAAAAAAGACAGTAGGACTAGGGGGCACAGCCTCAAGATAAAAGGGGGGCGGTTTAGAATGGAGTTGAGGAGGAACTTCTTCACTCAAAGGGTGGTGAATCTCTGGAATTCTCTGCCCGTTGAAGTGGTGGAGGCTGCCTCGCTAAATATTTTTAAGACGCGGGTTGATGGGTTTTTGATAGGAGAGGGGATTAAGGGTTATGGGGAGAGGGCGGGAAAGTGGAACTGAGCAGCGACAGATCAGCCATGATCTTATTGAATGGCGGGGCAGGCTCGAAGGGCTGGATGGCCTACTCCTGCTCCTATTTCTTATGTTCTTATGTTCTTATGACTGCAAGAGTTCGAGGTCTGCTGTCCTCGGAGCGGAGATCTGAAACAGGACCAAAACAGTCTTTCAAAACTAGTCCTCCAGCATTTAGAAGGCTTGCTTTGTCTTCCAGTGTTGTATTAACACAAGGAAAGTTACTGACGGTGCCTGGAGTGAAATATTCCTCTGTGGGATCATTTAACCCATGCCCAACATGGTATTTAGGGTGGAGGAGATTCCAGTCTTAGCAAAAACTGACCTCACCATGTTTGGCTCAGCAATCTAAACTCTCGTCTGTTGTTCCTGTTAATAGCTGAGATTATGTCAGATCTCAATCAATGTTCAGCAACAACTGCATTTATCATGTTTCAGATTCCTGTGGCCTATCAACATAGCCAGCCTTGCCTTTCTCCCCCAGGGACTACACAAGGAGTGAATCCTTATTGTACTGAGTCCAGGGATAGTGGAGAGGGAGGAGGTGCAGTCAGTGGTTTCACATCGGAATCTGACAGGACACTGGACTGATCGATAAAATTTATCTTTCTTCATATGGTAAATGGACACAAAGCACTTACCCAATTAGACAAGATTCCACATCAGTCATGTTCTCCATGTCTTATCGATACATTCAGTCATGAGTACAGTGGTTAACACTGCTGCCTCACAGCACATCAGACTCCCGGGCCTTTGGTCACTATCTCTGTGGAGTTTGCATGTTCTTCCTGTGTCGGCATGGGTTTCCTCCGGGTGCTCCAGTTTCCACCCGAATCCAAAGATGTGTGGGTTATGTGGATTGGCCGCGCTAAATTGCCCCTTAGTGTCCCAAGATGTGCAGGTTAGGGGGATTAGCATGGTAAATACATGGAGTTATGGAGATAGGGCCTAGTTATAGAAACATAGAAACTAGAAGCAGGAGAAGGCCGTTCGGCCCTTTGGGCCTGGTCCACCATTCATTTGGGTCATGGCTGACCATCAAATTCAATATCCCGATCCCCCTTCCCCCATATCCCTTGAACCCTTTAGCCCCAAGAGCTAGACCTAATTTCTTCTTGAAATCAGACAACATTTTGGCCTCAACTACATTCTGTGGGAGTGAATTCCACACATTCACCACTCTCTGGGTGAAGAAATTTCTCCTCACCTCAGTTCTAAAAGGTTTACCCCATATCCTCAAACTGTGATCCCTATTTGTGGACTCCCCCACCAATAATGAGGTGGAATCTTGTAGAAACATATAAGATTATGGAGGGAATGGATAAGATAGAAGCAGGGAAGTTATTTCCACTGGCGGGTGAAACTAGAACTAGGGGAAATGGCCTCAAAATAAGGGGAAGCAGATTTAGGATTGAGTTGAGGAAGAACTTCTTCACACAAAAGGCTGTGAATCTGTGGAATTCCCTGCCCAGTGAAGCAGTTGAGGCTCCCTCATTGAATATTTTTAAGACAAGGATAGATAAGTTTTTGAACAGTAAAGGAATTAAGGGTCATGGTGAGCAGGTGGGTAAATGGAGCTGAGTCCACTAAAAGATCAGCCATGATTTTATTGAGTGGCGGAGCAGGCTTGAGGGGCCAGATGGCCAACTCCTGCTCCTAGTTCTTATGTTCTTTATCGGGAACATTCTTTCTGAATCTACCCTGTCTAACCCTGTTAGAATTTTATAAGTTTCTATGAGATCCCCTCTCACTCTTCTAAACTCCAGTGAATATAATCCTAACTGACTTAGTCTCTCCTCATATGTCAGACCTGCCACCCCAGGAATCAGCCTGGTAAACCTTCGCTGCACTCCCTCTATAGCAAGGACATCCTTCCTCAGATAAGGACACCAAATTGCACACAATATTCCAGGTGTGGCCTCACCAACACTCTTTACAATTGCAGTAAAACATCCCTATTCCTATACTCAAATCCTCTCGCTATGAAGGCCAACGTAGCATTTGCCTTCTTTACTGCCTTCTGTACCTGCGCGCTTACTTTCAGCGACTGATTCACAAGGACATCAATGTCTCATTGAGTATCCGCCTCTTTCAGTTTACACCCAATCAAGTAATAATCTGTCTTCCTATTATTGCTACCAAAGTGGATAACCTCACATTTATCCACATTATACTGCACCTGCTCACAGACTCAGCCCGTCCAAATCATACTAAAGCATCTCTGTTATTGGGTAAAACTGCAGATAAACTGTAGGATGTGTTCAGAAACAATTCAGTTAAAACTTTTAAGAGGTCAATGGGTAAAACAGCTGAATTCCAGAGGTGAGGTGGGAGTGACAGTCCTTGACATCAAGGCCACGTTCGACTGAGTGTGGCATCAAGGAGCCCCAGCGAAACTGGAATCAATGGATACGAGGGGAAAACTCTCCACTAGTTAGAGTCATACCTGGTACATAGGAAGGTGGTTGTGTTTGTGGGGGGTCGGTCATCTCAGCTCCGGGACATCACTGCAGGAATCCCTCAGGATAGTGTCCTAGACCCAACCATCTTCAGCTGCCTCATCAATGGCCTTCCCTCCATCATAAAGGTCAGAAGTGGGGATGTTCGCTGATGATTGCACAATGTTCAGCACCATTCGAGACTCCTCAGATTCTGAGGCAGTCCATGTTCAAATGCAACAAGATCTGGACAATATCCAGGCTGGGCTGACAAGTGGCAATAACATTCGCGTCACACACATGCCAGGCAATGATCATCACCAATAAGAGACAACTCTAACCACCGCCCCTTGACATTCAATGGCATTACCATCACTGAATTCCCCCACTGTCAACATCCTTGGGGTTACCATTGACCAGAAACTCAACTGGACTCACCACATAAACACAGTGGCTACAAGAGAAGATCAGAAGCTCGAAATACTGTGACAAGTAACTCACCTCCTGACTCCCCAAAGCCTGTCCACCATCTACAAGGCACAAGTCAGGAGTGTGATGGAAAACTCCCCATTTTCCTGGATGGGTGCAGCTCCAACAGCACTCAAAATGCTTGGCACCATCCAGGACAAAGCAGCCGCTTGATTAGCATCACATCTACAAACATTCAATCCCTCTACCACTGACACTCAGTAGCAGCAGTGTGTACTATCTACAAGATGCACTGCAGCAATTCACCAAAGATCCTTAGACAGCACCTCCCAATCTCATGGCCACTTCCATCTAGAAGGACAAGGGCAGTAGCTACATGGGAACACCACCACCTGCAAGTGCCCCTGCAAGACACTCACCATCCTGACTTGGAAATATATCGCCGTTCCTTCACAGTCGCTGGGTCAAAATTCTGGAATTCCCTCCCTAACGGCATTGTGGGTCAACCCAAAGCACATGGACTTCAGCGATTCAAGAAGGCAGCTCACTGCCACCTTCTCACAGGCAACTAGGGATGGGCAATAAATGCTGGCCAGCCAGTGATGCCCATGTCCCACAAATGAATAAGAAAGGTATCAAATAACATAGCCATGATCAAGAAAAGAGATGAGAGATAGTAAAGAGTGCACAAAACCGGAATGGTGAAAATCCAGAGGTAAATACAAACACAACAAAGGAAAATTCAGAGGCTGCCTTGGGAAATGAGCTCCTCCCAGCCTGCTCTTGCCACGTGCAAGCTCAGGTGCCCATTTGCTCCTGACTCTGGGGTCCCGAAGTCCAGAGCCTCAGTAAAAGCCACTTCCTAGTACAGAGCTGCTATATATTAGGTATTTTAGCCAGTATTACCAACAAGATAAAAGATAAAGTGGTGCCACAATGTGGGTTTTGAACCAACTCAATGCAGATTTATTTAAGAGCTATTGCCAGATTGAAGTCTGACGTGGAAGAGGGATAAAAACCTACGAATGCCTCTGGTAATGTCACAGTACATCTTGTGACTAATCACACAGAAATGTTTGCTTTATAATTTATAACAGGATCTCTCTCTCTTTCACTACATCTCTTTTGTTTGTGTGTCTATGTATTCACTAGAAGCACTGCTGTTACTTGCACACTGAAGAGAGTAAAGAAATGAGGGGTGGAAATGATTATTGACAACTATGTTCTTCTGGTGCATAGTGTGTTTGTGGTAATTGTGCGTTGCTATTCCCTTTTAATGGTGATGTCCTACCCTGATTGATCCTGATCAACCCTCACTGACCCTGATTAGAACATAAGAAATAGGAGAAATAAGAGATACAGCTTGTCAGGCCCGATTTTTTATTCTTATGACCAAAGAGAATAACCTCTCACTTCTTCACATTATGCTCCATCTGTCTGCTTGTTGCCAACCCACTTAACCTGTCTATAAATCTTTGCGGTCTCTTTATACCCTCCTCACAACTCGCTTCTCAACTCACTTTACAAAATGAGAGATTGGAGGCTGCAGCTGAGGGGTGGAAGTGATCATCTGTCAAACAACACACATTCCTCGTAACCTGTCAAAAAGTGTGACATGGAGTGCAGGGTCAGGGTGGGGGGGTTTGTACATGTTAGGGGAACCTTTCCAGATATGACAGTAGGATTGATATGTTGGAAGAATTTGGGAATATGTAGAGTTACGAGTTGTTGAGGGGGGGAAGATAGATTTGAGGAGTTCAGTGTGTTCCAGTTCAGGCAGGAGGGAGCAGTGCACCAGTCGATTCTCAGATTCAGTGCTTTGTCTCCAGGGCTGAAGGGTGACTGTCAACACAAAGAGTTTCCAATCTCAGGAACCACAAACATTAACACACAATGGGATTGCACATTAACCAGAAATAGTTTCCAGTTATTAATTTAGCCTGATCCCACACAGCACAATCCTGGTTATGAGAATGAATCATCATGGGTAAATATTTTTGCCAAGTCTAAGAGATGGAGTAACACTGAGCAATCTTTGAGTTACTAATCAAATGCCTACCTCCTGGGCTGTGGAATGAACAGTTCTCATTATGTTCATTCTTTTCAGCACAAAATACCCCAATTAATCCAATTACTGATTTGTGGGAGGTTCCAGTTAATTCTTGCTGTATTACATTTCCCAACTAGCTCCTTGGGATGAGTCATGTCAGAGCAGGGGCTGCACAGGGAAACCCTGAGCACTAAAGTAATGATCCATCATTCAGACCTTTCATGGAGGCCTTTATCCTTTTAGAGGATCCCCAGGTCAGATAATGCAGACAATTTCTGATTAAGTGTATGTTTCACTTTAATAAGCCAGCTGGGTTGAAGTGGGACAGATTCTTACAGTCAGGAGTGTGATGGAATACTGTCTACCTGCCTGGGTGCAGCTCCAACAACACTCACAATGTTTGACAAAGCAGCCTACTTGGTTGATACCTTATCTACCATCTTCAACATACACTCCCTCCACCACTGATGTACAGTCACAGCATTGCGTAGCATCTACAAGACTCACTGCAAGAAATCACTAAGACCCCTTCCAAATCCACAATCTCCATCACCTAAATGGGTGGCAGACACATATCTGCAAGTTTCCTTCCATGCCACATACTATCTGAATAGGAAGTACATCCTTCACTGTCACTGGTTCAAAATCCTGGAACTTCCTCCCTAATTGTGGGTGTACCTACACCACATGGACTGCAGCGGTTCAAGAAGACAGTTCACCACCATCTACTCAAGGGAAGTTAGGAATGGGCGATAAATGCTGATCTAACCAATGATGCTTTCATCCTTAGAGAGGGTGAAAAAAGATCGTTTCACCCACATGACATAAATCTCATTGGGAAATTGACACTCGGCATCTATATAAGGATGCCTGGTTCCTCTCCTTATGGGTGGCACGGTGGCACACACTGCTGTCTCACTGTGCCAGGGACCTGGGTTCAATTGCCGGGTTGGGTCACTGTTTGTGTGGAGTCTGTACGTTCTCCCCATGTCTGGATTTCCTCCGGGTGCTCCAGCTTCCTCCCACACTCCAAAAGATGTACTAGTTAGGGTGCATTGACTGTGCTAAATTCTCCCTCAGTGTACCCGAACAGGCACTGGAGTGTGGTGGCTAGGGGATTTTCACAGTAATTTCATTGCAGTGTTAATATAGGCCTACTTCTGACATTAATAAGTAAACCTAAGCAGACACACACAGTAGGGCTACCACACAAAAACTGGCTCCAGGCTGTACGTGGAGAGAGAACGCAGAAGTTGATCTCAAGCAGGGTTTACTTACAAAGAATTTAAAACCACAAAAACAGGCCAGCTGGCCCTGATCTAGCATTTATTTTCCACACAAGCCTCATCCCATCCTTCTTCATCTCACCCATCAACATATCCTTCTATTCCTTTCTCCCTCCTGTGTTTATCCCACTTTCCCCTTAAATATATCTGCACCATTCAACTCAAGTATTCTCTGTATTTGCAAGTTTCACTTTCTCGCTACTCTCAGGGTAAAGAAGTTTCTCCTCAATTCCCCATCGTGTAACTACCTCATGTATGATTATGGTCCGTTCTCCCCAAAAGTAAAACATCTTTTCGACATCAATCACACTCATAATTAGGAAGGTCTCACCTCTCGTAGGACAGAAAAATGAAACAGGAGTCTACCATTCAGCCCCTCAAGCCTACTCCAGAATTCACTGGATCATGGCTGATCTTCCATCCTAGCACCAACCGGAGCATCCCGAGGAAACCCACACAGACACAGGGAGAACATGCAAACTTCGCACAGGAATCAAACCCAGGTTGCTGGTGCTGTGAGGCAGCAGTGCTAACCATTGTGCTACCGTGTCTGTGAATTTCCAGGATATATTAGAAATCTTTCTCCTCTTGAAGCCCATCTCCATGGCAATATGAATGGTATGGGCCTTATAACCATATAGAAATGCTGATTAACTGTCCTTGCAACTCCAGCTCTCTTTATCTCTCTTTTATAGGTTAATGGACAATTTAAATATAACTACTTACAACCCAATATTCTCAACACCATCCTGCAATGTTGAACTAACAACTGTAAGCAGAGATGCTTCTGCCATTGTTTCCAAATGTGACCACCTTGTGTCATCTTTCCAGCAAAATACCTGGATCTCCCTTCAATCTTTAACAGGTACATCAGCCAGGTCTGTTGTCAAGCAGACTTTCAGAACCGCTCACATGACCCACTTCATTTTATTCTAAATTAAAGAAAGAGTCTCAAAAAATATCTATCTTATAAACCTCATAATTGTAACAAAATGCACAAAGATCTGGAGGAGGTTACAGACATGGGGACTCACAAGGCCATACAAGATTTTAACATTGGAGGTTTTAGGAAAGGTGGGCCTGATGGAGGTCAGTGAATGATCAATGATCAAGGGCTTGGGGCAGATTAGGATCGATATATCAATGTTTTGGATAAACCTGTGATTTATGGAGATTGAAGAAGAAAATTATGGAAGAATTGGAATGTATTCTGGAAAGGAGTACTCAAATCACCAGGAAAGCAATTAATGGTGGAACATCTTGTTGCTCCAGTGCATCTATTGCATCCAGTGCATCCAGTGCAACTTCAAACAGTTGAAGGCTATAGAATTGACACAAGGAGATACTTTAGAGGCTGTCTGCACTTAAGAGTTGATAAAGCACCAGGATCAGATGAGATGCATCCATGGGTACTGAGGGAGGTGAGAGTGGAAATTGCAGAGGCCCTCACCGTAATTTTTCAGTCTCCTTTAGGCTAAGGTTTGGTGCCAGAGGACTGAGAATTACAAATGATAAATAAGGGTGTATGGATAAACTCAGCTACTGCACGTCAGTCAATTTAACCTCAACAGTGGGAAGCTTCTAGAAACATTAATTCAGGACAAAATTGATAACCGCTTGAGCAAATTAAGGAAAGCCATCAATGATTTCTTAAGGAAAGGTATAATTCACTAATTTACTAGAGTCTTTTAAAGAGGTAATAGAAAGGGTTGATGAGGGTAACGCTGTTGATGTTGTGTACATGGATTTCCAAAAGGTATTTGATATAGTGCCACACAACAGATAGGAAAAAATTTATAGCTCGTGGAATAAAAGAGACTTTGGAATATGGATACAGTATTAGCTGAATGTCTGGAAATAGCAAGTAATGGTTAATAGATGTTTTTCAGGCTAGAAGAAAATTTGTAGTGGAGTTCGCCAGGGGTCAGTGTGGAGACTCTTGTTTTCCTGATTATATATTAATGACCCAGGCCTTGGTGCACAGGGTACAATTACAAAAGGTTCAATGATACAAAGAATTGTGCACTGAGGAAGAATGTAGAACTTCAAAGGGACATAGACATGTTGGTGCAATGGGTAGATATGTGGCAGATGAGATTTAATGCAGGGAAGTGTGAAGCAATTCATTTTGATTGGGAGAACATGGAGAGACATTTTAAATTAAAGGGTATAATGCTAAATGGGGCTTTATTAATAGGGGCATAGAGTGCAGCACTATGTTGAATTTGTCTAAGATGCTAGTTAGGCCTTAGCTGGAGTATTGCATCCAATCCTGGGTACCACATTTTAGAAAGACATGAGGTATTAAGGAATGTTGTTATGAATCTTATCCCTGGGTTGTGTGGGGGATAAAATCTGGTTAGTAACCAATAACATTCTGTTTAAATGGACAAAAGTTTGAGAAAGCCCCAAGACTCTAGGGGTTTGGAACAAACAAACATAAACTTTGCAATTCTAAAAAGATATACCAATGTGCAATATCCATCTTACATTTGAACATTCAGGGTAACTATGAGGCACATGTCAATTGGTCTGACACATCACACCACACAATAGATGATGGTTGCAACCAAACCCAATTCCATGGATTTCTCAACACCCCACCCATACATTTGTCACATTATTAGCCAACCAATCTCACTGAAACTTTGTCTTTCTCATGAGAGTTTCAAATCTCCATATTTGAATATCTCACTTTTGAAATCTCTCCAAACATTGCTCCAACTTGGAAACCTTGAACAACAACAGACCTCACAGACTTTCAGTCTCTGCTTCCAAAATTCCATTTCCTGTTCTTCTGCCCACCATGATGAAGGACCTTGTTGTTTGTGAATTTGTCATTCATTCAATTCCCATTATGGCCCTTGTTAGAAACATTCCAGAGCCACGATGTGACATCTATAACAGACAGAAAACAGACAGTTAGACGAAGGAGTAGGACATATGGCCTCTTGGGACTGTTCCACCAATTAATATGGTCATAGCTGACCTTTAGCTTCAAATTCACATTCTGCACACTCATCATTTAATATTTCCCACCTTAAATCTCATCACAAACTTTCCTTTTAATTTCTCTCCCCCTCATTTCTCTGCCTTGGCATGTGCTTAACAGCAGTTACATCTTTAAAGAGTCTGAGTTATTTTACAGGGTCATGGAACTGAAACAATTGAGCAAGATTTCAACTCATTCAAAAACCACCCAGTGAACAAAGGTAAAATTTGTTTCGGTCTCCACAGGTGCCGAGTGACCTGCTGAACATTCCTATCATTGTTGCTTTTTAGTTCAGACTTTCAATATTTTATTGACTATTTTCCTCCATTTTGCCTTCTCCCTGCCATAACCCAGTGGGGATTTTCTGATCTAAGTGACTCTGGAGCTCCAGGAACATCTTCAACCTCTCTTTACAACAATCTGAGGTCCCCATTAGCTTCAAGAAGACAATCATCATCCCGGTACCTAAGAAAAGCCAAGCAGCGTGCCTTAATTACTATCATCCAGTGGCTCTGACATACATCATTATGAAGTACTTCAAAAGGTTAGTCATGGCACAAATCAATTCCAGCATCCCAGATTGCCCGGTTCACGACAGATTGCCTATCACTGCAAAAGGTCCACAGCAGACACCATCACCCTGGCCCTGCACTCAGCCCTGGAACACGTAGATGACAAAGATACCTATGTCAGACATCTATTTATTGACGACAGCTCAACACCATTACTCCTACAAAACTCATCTCCAAACTCCATGGCCTGGGCTTCAGCTCCTCCATCTGCATCTGAATCCTGAATTTCCTAACTCACAGACCACAATCAGTAAGGATAGGCAACAACATCTCCTCCATGATCATCCTCAACACCAGTGCCCCACAAGGCTGTGTTCTCAGCCCCCTAATATACTCCTTATATACCTCTGACTGTGCGGCCAAATTCCCCTCAAACTTTATTTTCAAGTTTGCTGACAACACCACTGTAGTGAGTCGGATCTCATAAGAACATAAGAAATAGGAGCAGGAGTAGGCCATCTAGCCCTTCGAGCCTGCCCCGCCATTCAGTAAGATCATGGCTGATCTGAAGTGACTCAGTTCCACTTTCCCACTTTCTCCCCATAACCCTTAATTCCCTTGACTACCAAAAACCTATCTACCCGTGACTTAAATATATTTAGCGAGGTAGCCTCCACCACTTCAACCGGCAGAGAATTCCAGAGATTCACCACCCTTTGAGTGAAGAAGTTCCTCCTCAACTCCGTTCTAAACTGCCCTCACCTTATTTTGAGGCTGTGCCCTCTAGCCCTGCTGTCCTTTCTGAGCAGGAAGAATCTCTCTACCTCTACCCTATCCATCCCTTTCATTATCTTATACATCTCTATAAGATCTCCCCTCATCCTTCTAAACTTCAACGAGTACAGACCCAGTCTATTTAGTCTCTCTTCATAGTCCAACCCCCTCATCTCCGGTATCAGCCTAGTGAACCACCTCTGCACTCCCCCCAAGGCCAAAATATCCTTGCACAAGTGCGGCAACCAAAACTGCACACAGTACGCCAGCTGCGGCCTCACCAGTGCCCTGTACAGTTGCAGCAAGGCCTCCCTGCTTTTATATTCTATCCCCCTCACTATAAAGGCCAACATTCCATTCGCCTTCTTGATCACCTGCTGCACCTGCAGACTGGGTTTTTGCGACTCATGCACACGGACCCCCAGTTCCTCTGCACCGTAGCATGCTGCAGCTTTTCGCCCTTTAAATAGTAATCCCTCCTCCTATTACTCCTGCCAAAGTGGATAACCTCACACTTGCTAACATTGTACTCCATCTGCCAGGTCCTCGCCCATTCGCTCAGCCTATCCAGATCCCTCTGCAGACTTTCCACACCCTCCGCACAATTTGCTTTTCCACTCATCTTCGTGTCATCAGCAAATTTTGTTACCCTACACTCAGCCCCCTCCTCCAGATCATCTATATAAATGGTAAATAGCTGAGGCACCAGCACCGATCCCTGCGGCACTCCACTAGTCACCAACCGCCAATCAGAATAGCGCCCATTGATACCAACTCTCTGCCTCCTATTAGACAACCAATCCTCTATCCATGCTAACACCTTATCCCCAACTCCATGCCCCCTAAGCAACCTTTTGTGCGGCACCTTATCAAACTCCTTTTGAAAATAGAGAAACACCACATCCACCGGTTCCCCTCTGTCTACCGCACTAGTCATATCCTCATAGAAATCCAATAAACTCGTCAAACACGACTTCCCCTTAACGAATCCGTGCTGCGTCTGCTCTATCAAACAATTCTTCTCAAGGTGCCTCGCTATTTCTTCTTTGACAACGGATTCAAGCATTTTTCCAACTACAGACGTTAAACTAACCAGCCTATAATTCCCTGCCTTTTGCCTGCTACCTTTTTTAAACAGCGGCGTAACATTAGCTGTTTTCCAATCTTCCGGCACTTCCCCAGAATCCAGCGAAGTTTGGTAAATAATCACTAAGGCATCTACTATCACCTCTGCCATTTCCTTCAGAACCTGGAATGCATTCCATCCGGTCCTGCGGACTTGTCTATCAAGCGCTACCTCTCTAGTGACAAAACAATCTCAAACAATGACAAGATAGAGTATAGAAATGAGATAGAGAATCTGGTGAATTGGTGCAGCAACAATAATCTCTCCCTCAATGTCAGCAAAAAGGAAATTGTCATCGACTTCAGGAATCATAGAGGAGAACATGTCCCTGTCTCCATCAATGGGGATGAAGTGGAAAGGGTCGAAAGCTTCATGTTTTTTGGTGTCCAGATCACCAACAACCTGTCCTGGTCCCTCTATGCCAACACTATCATTAAGAAAGCCTACCAATGCCTCTACTTTCTCAGAACCCTAAGGAAATTTGGCATGTCAGCTCTGACTCTCGCAAACTTTTACAGATGCACCATAGACAGCATTCTTTCTGGTGGTATCACAGCTTAGCATGGTTCCTGCTCTGCCCAAGACCACAAGCAACTACAAAAGGTCATGAATGTAGCCCAATCCATCACACAAACCAGCCTCCCAACCATTGACTATGTCTACACTTCCCACTGCCACAGCAAAGCAGGCAGCATAATTAAAGACTCCATGCACCCTGGACGTTCTCCCTTCCACCTTGTTCAGTGGGCAAAAAAGTCAAGGTCATGCACCACCCGACTCAAGAACAGCTTCTTCCTTGCTGCTGTCAGACTCTTGAATGGACCTACTTTATATGAAGTTGATTTTTCTCTGCACTCTAACTATGACGGTAACACTACATTCTGCATCCTCTCATTTCCTTCTCTATGAACGGTATGCTTTGTCTGTATAGCGCGCAAGAAACAATACAACAATACTTTTCACTATATACTAATCCATGTGATCTGGAGGAGGGAACCGAGTGTAGGGTGTCGAAATTTGCTGATGACACCAAGACTGGGGGAACGGCAAATTGTGCGGAGGGTGTGGAGAGTCTGCAGAAGGATCTAGATAGGCTGGGCAAATGGGCCAGGAGATGGCAAATGGAATTTAATGTTGGCAAGTGTGAGGTGGTCCACTTTGGTAGGAAGAATGGTAGGAAGGACTATTACTTACGGGGCGAAAAACTGCAGCAGGCGACGGTGCAGAGGGACCTCGGGGTCCTTGTGCATGAGTCGCAAAAACCCAGCCTGCAGGTGCAGCAGGTGGTCAGGAAGGCGAATGGGATGCTGGCCTTCATAGCAAGGGGGATTGAATATAAAAGTAGGGAGGTCTTGCTGCAGCTGTATAGGGCATTGGTGAGGCGGCAGCCATGATCTTATTGAATGGCGGGGCAGGCTCGAAGGGCTAGATGGCCTACTCCTGCTCCTATTTCTTATGTTCTTATGTGACAACAATAAATCAATTCAAAATTTAAAAAACTGGTAGGTTCATCATCGGCAATGGCAGTGACTCCATCCCAAACTGCATTGCGGCTGTGACAGGCCCCTATTCCCCTGACCGGAAGCTGTGCCGCAGGCGCGTCGCGGCCGCCTGTCGCCAGGGTCCTGAGACCGGAAGTGGTTGCGGCCCTGTTTCCGGAAGAGCCTGGGTTGTGAGGTGAGGCCGGGAAGGAGAGAGAGCGAGTCCGAGCGCCGCCACCATGATCCTGCTGGAGATCAACAACCGCATCGTGGAGGAAACCCTCAGCCTGAAGCTGGAGAACGCGCTGGCGGGGTACACACAACCGGGCGGCGGCGGGGACAGGGCGGGAGGGAGAGGCCGCTGCGCGGCTCCGGGCGGGCCCCACTTCCTCATTCCCGGGCCCGGGCGGGGTCACTCCCCACAGTCACCGAGAGACTGAGACCCGCCAACCGTCCCCCCCCTCACCAACACACACACACCAGAGATAGTGCCGCACTGTCAGAGGGTCAGTACTGAGGGTGTGCCGCACTGTCAGAGGGTCAGTGCTGAGGGAGTGCCGCACTGTCAGAGGGTCAGTACTGAGGGTGTGCCGCACTGTCAGAGGGTCAGTGCTGAGGGAGTGCCGCACTGTCAGAGGGTCAGTATTGAGGGTGTGCCGCACTGTCAGAGGGTCAGTGCTGAGGGAGTGCCGCACTGTCAGAGGGTCAGTGCTGAGGGAGTGCCGCACTGTCAGAGGGTCAGTGCTGAGGGAGTGCCGCACTGTCAGAGGGTCAGTGCTGAGGGAGTGCCGCACTGTCAGAGGGTCAGTGCTGAGGGAGTGCCGCACTGTCAGAGGGTCAGTGCTGAGGGAGTGCCGCACTGTCAGAGGGTCAGTGCTGAGGGAGTGCCGCACTGTCAGAGGGTCAGTGCTGAGGGAGTGCCGCACTGTCAGAGGGTCAGTGCTGAGGGAGTGCCGCACTGTCAGAGGGTCAGTGCTGAGGGAGTGCCGCACTGTCAGAGGGTCAGTGCTGAGGGAGTGCCGCACTGTCAGAGGGTCAGTGCTGAGGGAGTGCCGCACTGTCAGAGGGTCAGTGCTGAGGGAGTGCCGCACTGTCAGAGGGTCAGTGCTGAAGGAGTGCCGCACTGTCAGGGGGTCAATTTAGAGGAATCTGGGTTGGAGCAGGCCATTCGGCCCTTTGAATCTGCTGCACCATTCAACAGGATCGTAACTGATCTGGTTGTGGTGTTGCTTCCACTTTCCTGCCTGCCCCTGTGATCCCTTTACTGTCAAAAGTTTGTCCTGAGTAAGTTCAATGACCAGTTTTAATGGTTCGGGGGAAGAAAATTGCACAGGCCAAAAACCCTCTGAGAAAGAAAACTCATCTTCATGTTAAACAGGAGACCTCATTTTCTTAAACTGTGTTCCTGTCTCTCGTGGCTCCCACAAGGGGGAAGGCGTTCTCCTGGTGTTCGTCCTATCAAATCCCTCAGGATTTTGTGTAATTCAATAAGATCACTACTTGTTTTTCAAAACTCCAAAGGGTATAAATCCAAGTTTTTCCTCATAAAATAAGCCCCTCGTCCTGGGAGTAAGTCGTGAACTTTCTCTGAACTGATTCTAATGCAGTTTTAACTTTTTTCCAATGAGACCAAAATTACACAGTATTCTGGATGTGATCACACTGAGGTTCTGTATACAGCGCAGGGAAACTTCCTTATGTTTATGTTCCATTATGCTTGCAATAATTAACATTTCATTAACATTCCTATTCACTGCTTGTCTTTGCATGTCAGCTTTTTTGTGATTCATGTACCAGGTCACCCAGATCCCTCTGTACCTCTGTGATCTGCAATCTCTCCACTTAAATAGTATCCTGCTTTTCTATTCTTCCTGCCAAAGTGACAAGTTCATATTCCAGTTTACATATTTTTACCCACTCACCTAACTTGTCGCTATCTTTTTGCAGGCTCTCCACTTCCTCTTGACAGATTACTTTCCTGATGTTCTGTGATATCAGTAAATTGAGCTCTTGTATGTTTGGGACCTTCATCCAAATCATTGATGTAAATACTACAGGAGTGTTGCATTGTTAGCCATTCATCAGATGAGTAGGAGTTCTGCAGGTGTCCTGGACAATATTGATATCATGATTAGCAATGATAACAATAGATATTCTCATTGCTATCTAAGAGATCTTGCTGTTTGCAAATTTGGCAATATCAGAACTGCATCAACTGAACTGTTAATTAAATATTTAATATTTAGTTCATAATATGAATGATGAAGCTCAGAGGGTGGTCAGTGTCTGGAACGAGCTGCTAGAGCAGTCGTAGAGGCGGGTACAATTTTGTCTTTTAAAAAGCATTTAGACGGTTACGTGGGTAGGATGGCTTTTGAGGGATATGGTTAAATATGGGCAATTGGGACTAGGTGGTAAGATCTGGGCAGCATGGCCAAGTTGAGTTGAAAAGCCTGTTTCTGTGCTGTAAACCTCTATGACTGTATGAGCCAACATAGACAAAATTGATTCAATCATTTTGTTTCCAGCTGAAAAGGCAGCTGGAGTATGGCACCTCCGATATTGCAGCACTCCTCCTGTCCAACTTGGCTTTTCAGCCTGGATGATGTGATCAGGTCTCTGGAGTGGAACTTGAACCTGCGGGCGGCACGATAGCACAGTGGTTAGCACTGCTGCTTCACAGCTCCAGGGACCTGGGTTCGATTCCTGGCTCAGGGCACTGTCAGTGTGGAGTTTGCACATTCTCCTTGTGTCTGTGTGGGTTTCCTCCGGGTGCTCCAGTTTCCTCCCATAGTCCAAAGATGTGCGGGTTAGGTTGATTGACCGTGTTAAAATTGTCCCTTAGTGTACTAGGATGCTTAGGTTAGAGGGATTAGCGGGTAAAATATGTAGGGATATGGGGGTAGGGCCTGGGTGGGATTGTGGTCAGTACAGACTTGACAGGCCGAAGGGCCTATTTCTGCTCTGTAAGGTTCCTGCATTGTAAGACTCTATGATTCTGTGACATTCTGATTTAGAAGTGAGAGAGCCAGACACTGAGCCAAACTGGCATGTGTGGCATGGTATATCTGGTGAGAGGAGATGATACGGTTGGGCTGTTGTATACAAATAGTGACTGAGGATTCTGTAGGTGAGATTTCAGGATACTTGTGGAATTCATACCAGTGTCAGAGGGAGAAATAGAGGAGGAGTTTGAACCTGTAAACGTTACCAGAATTTACCAGGACAATTGAAAGCAGATTTAAAGTTTAAAATATTTGGAAGATAAAGAGTTGTTAACTGAAATTGAAGGAAGAGGATTGAGTCAAGTATAAATGTTTATTGGGTACATGGATTACAGTTTGAATCCTGCTTGCTGTGTAAGAGTTAACTCCAGTTCCTGTTCTTCAGCTAGGTTCCTGTTCCCTATTTGCATACTTTGTTTCTCTGTGCCAAAAAAGCTGCAATTGCAGAATCTGACTGAACCCAGCTTTGTTCCACCTCTCACACTCCTCTCCCCAAAAGGGTGGAGCCTCAGAGCTGAGCCACGTGTCGGTGCCTCGGAGCTAGGGAGCTGGATGGGGGCACTATTGCAGTTGTGTAGAGGTACAGTGAGGGCAGGATCAGCAACAGGTCAGCCTGCCAGCATTTAGAGTTTGGGCTCACAGTACAAATGGATGAGCAAAACCCTGGTGAAGAATCAAAATTGCAAATATTTAAGAGTCCCACAGCTTGAGAGAGATCAGAAGTGGGGATGTTCACCGATGACTGTGCAATGTTCCACATCATTCATGACTGCTTCAGATACTGAAGCAGTCTATGTTCAAATGCAGCAAGACCTGCACAATAGTCAGGTTTGGGCTGACTAGTGGCAAGTAGCATTCGTGTTACACAAACGTCAGGCAATGACAATCACCAGAAAGAGACACTCTAACCACCACCCCTTAACATTCATGGTAAAGTATCCCTACAGTGCAGAAAGAGCCATTTGGCCCATTGAGTTTGCACTGACCACAATCCCACTGAGACCTTATTCCCATAACCCCACATATTTATCTGGTAATCCCCTGACACTAAGGGTCGATTTACCATGGCCAATCAACCTAACCTGCACATCTTTGGACTGAAACCGGAGCATCTGGAGGGAACCCACACAGACATGGGGAGAATGTGCAAACTCCGCTCAGACAGTGACCTAAAGCCAGAATTGAACCTAGATCCCTGATGCTGAGAAGCACTGGTGCTATCCACTGCGCCAGTGTACTGCTCAGAAAGAATCCAATTATCACCATTCAACAGTATCACCATCACTGAATCCCTCAGTATTAACATCCTGGAGTTTATTATTAGCCAGAAACTGATTGGACTAGCCATACAAATACTGTGACTACAAGAGCAGGTCAGAGGCTGTAAGTTCTGTGGCAAGTAACTCACCTCCTGACTCCCCTAAAGCCTATTCACCACCCAAGAAACTCAACACCATCCAGGACAAAGCAGCTACTTGATTGGCACCCCTTCCACAAACTTTCAGTCCCTCCAGCACCGTTGTATAGGAACACAGTGTACTATCTACACGATGCACTGCAAGAACTCACCAAGACTCAGCCTTGGCTGGCACAGTGATTAGCACTGCTGCCTCAAAGCGCCAAGGACCCAGCTTCGATTCCTGGCTCGGGTCACTGTCTGTGAGCAGTCTGCAAGTTCTCCTCGTGTCTGCGCGGGTTTCCTCCCCCAGTCCGAAAGATACGCTGATCAGGTGCATTGGCCATACTAAAGTTTCCCTCAGTGTACCCGAACAGGCGCCGGGGTGTGGCGACTAGGGGATTTTCACAGTAACTTCATTGCAGTGTTAATGTAAGCCTACTTGTGACAAATAAACTTTAAAACTTTAAAAACTTTAGCATAATCCAAACCCACAGGCATCTTCCAAGCCCACTACCATCTAGAAGGGCAAGGGCAGCAGATACTGGGAACGCCACCAGCTGGAAGTTCCTCTCCAAGTCATTCACCCTCCTGACTTGGAAATATATCGACATTCCTTCATTGTCACAGAGTCAAAATCCTGGAAGTCCCTCCCTAACAGCGCTGTGGCTGAACCTACACCACGTGGACTGCAGCAGGTTTAAGAAGGCAGCTCACCACCACCTTCTCAAGGGCAAATAGGGATTAATAATAAGCGTTGGCTAAGACAGTGATGCCATCTTTCAAAAGAATTTTTAAATGAGGGAGGGGAGGGGCCCTCATTTTGAGGTGGGGGGAAGATGGGACCCCTCTATTTGAAGGGAAGGAGCTGTGCAGTTTGAGGGGGTGTGATGGAGTGGAGGGGCCTCTCAGGGATGTGACTTGGGGGGGGTTGATTCCCAGTGCTCTAGGCAGGAATGAATTTGAGGCAGAGACAATGGAACAGTTCCAGATTCAATGCAGGGAGGAGGAAGTGTGTTTCGAATAGGGAACTTGAATTATTCAGGAGAGGAACACTGGGTGAAAATTTGCATTGTTAATAAAGCATCACATCATGCGTATCATCGCTTCAGATAGTGAAGAAAAGTCACGTCATGTCACAGGTGCACATAGCCAAGGCCCCACAGTGCAACGAGAAACCCATTTGTGTTTTTAATATGTTTGAGGAGGGATGTTGACCAGGGCTTTGAAAGCACTCATGCTGTCCCTGTATGTTATATTAAATAAGGAGAGGACAGCATTAATATTTATTCCAAATGGCACAGCACCTATTGACAGTCAGGTATTTTATCCTCCCATTGAGCATTTGTACTCTAACTGATTGGAGCTAGGTTTGTAACTTTTGCTGAATGAGATTTATGTCTCAACTAACTCTTCTTTTTTACAGCAACAAACCTGATACAGTAGAAGTCACTTTTGCAGGTAAGCATTGGTGTTTGGTTACAATGACGTGTCTTTGTGCCCTGGGGCTGACTAGAGGCTGCAGCTGCTCTGTTCAGCAAGACAGAGGCATTTGCTCATCATGGGTTGCTTCTGTTTTAGCTCACAGACCATTCAGTCCCTGCCCTGCTCTATAGAGCAGTCAGTCCCATTTCCTCACTCTATCCCTGTGGCCCTGCACATTTCTTACCCTCAGGTGCCCCTCCAGTTTCTTTCAAGATCATTAATCATCTCATTCATCACCCTTAAAGACAGTGAGCTTCCCATCACTAACACTGGCTGCGTAATAAATTTCTCCCCCACAGTTGGTTCAGCAGAACTCCGTGCTTTTGTACTCATTGCTTCTGTTTGTGAAGCCAAGATCCCATATGTTCTGAAAATTATTCTCAGTTTATGTTGTAGCTGTGTCCAATTCCCAGCTCAGTAAACTGGCCATGTCAGGTTTGAGCTCTATGGTGTGTGTGGATTCTGGCTTTTGTTCTGGACTTTATGCAGAAGACAGAGAACAGAACAATGCCATCACCTGAACTCTCCAAATGCTGGAACTTTAATTCAGTGCTTTGCCAGGAGTGCAGTGTGAGGCATTTGGTTTGGCTGTGATATCATTTATCTCCTGTGCCCCAAGATTTGGCAATAATGTGCAGAAAAAATAGCACCAGGCCACCTCTCCCCACCGTATTGCAGTTTGGGTGGCTGTGTAGGAAAGGGTAGGATGCTGTCCCGGAGGGTATAGGGGGTCTGGATTACTAAGGGCTGGTGGGTGCTGAGGTTTTCCTTTGAAGTTTTTCTGATGTTCCCTCTTTGCTCCAGATTTTGATGGCGTCCTTTACCACATTTCCAACCCAAATGGAGATAAGACCAAGGTGATGGTCAGCATTTCATTGAAGTTCTACAAAGAGCTGCAAGATCATGGAGCAGATGAGGTGAGAGTAACTGGATGGTGGAATGAAGGCTATCACTCCTGTTTTTAACAACTTGCATTTATGCTGCACTTTTAAAGCAGTGAAATATTCCAAAGCCTTCAACAGTAGAGCATCATGGTCAGAGAAAATGTGATACAATTCACTGAGAAAATATGAGGTCAGCTGACCAAAATCTCTCAGCAGTGTTTTAAAGGAGGGAAGAGAAATAGAGAGGTTTAAAAAGGGAATCCCAGAGTTTAAAGCTCTGGGGCTGAAGGCACGGCTGTGGGACAATAAATATTGGGGATGCTGCAGAAGCCAGTATTGGAGGAACACAGAGAGAGATCACCGGAGGGTTGGAAGAGGTTCGGGATTGGGAGGCCATGGGAGAAATGAGGGTGAGAATTTTTTAAGGGAGCTACTTTTGGAACAGAATTGTTCTGAAGTTGATGTGATGAGTTTCTACTTCTCTGTCCCTGGGATTTCCAAAACTTCCTATTTCCTTGTAGTCCTAACAATAAGAACCCTCAAAATACTTTCCATGTTGGTCTGTAGTGAATGTGATTGCAAAGAAAAGATGTAATTCTGCATCAGTAAGCACCTTATGCAATGAGTTGAATGCTGTGTGGCATCTGAGTGTCTCTTTAGTTATACCTGTCCTTTTAGATACTCAGCTGCGCATTTGACCACGGTAGGAGAATCTTGGATTGTTGGAAAATCCCCACTGGTTCATATCTGGTTTTAGGGAAGGAAACCTACCCTCCTTTCCTAACCCTGGCAGGACACATTGCAGTGTGGATGACTCTTTGCTGTCCTGTGAAGTGGCTCAACAAGTCGCTCTGTCACATCAAAACACGACCAGCAGTTTGAGGAAGTGGCCCTCCAGCACCTTCTCAGGGCAGCTGGGGTAATTAATGAATGTCAGTTTTACCAGTGAGGCCAATATCCTGAGAATGTTTTTTTTAAATCAAACATTATGTTTGAGTTTGGAACATTCCTTCCCTGTGCGACTCTGTCACCTTGTATATCAATTCACTGACACCTGATAGAAAAAACTGATGAAGAAAATGAGACTGCAAGTATCAACACAACTGGAGGCCTGTAAGCTTAGTGAGCAAGTTATGCTGCAGACAGTGTAGAACTCAACAGTGACTCGCACTGCACACGTTGTTAATTTAAACCCTGAACTCCCTTCACTGTGGCTTCCTGTCAGTGGTTTTAATTTTCATTCAAGTGCAAAGAAAGATGAGGTAATTAACTGACAAACCGGAGACTGCCCAAGGCCACTCTTTAGTGTGTAACAGGAATCATACAGCTGCAGTGGCCACTTGGCCCACTGGAGGCTGGATAAAAGTTTAATTTGTAATGGGTTAAAGTGGCAGTGAAATTTTGAGGCTGGATTCGGGCTGGAACTGTCTGCCTGAACAATTGGCATCTGAAAGAGAAAGCTGTTCAGGTGATTTCCAGCAGAGCCTCTGGTGAATACAGTCTATCCTTGCCTCTGCCAATCATTAGCTGCTGATCTACCTCCTTACTCACCCCCCTTCTCTCTGTTTTAGAGCTTACTGCCCTGTAAAATGTTCTTATTATTATCATTTAAACAAGAATGCTGTGGTGATGTGCACTAACCTCATTTTGATCTGAATTCAGTTTACTTTACATTACTGTGTGAATGTCGCTCAAGGCTAATAATTATCTTGTACAATGATGGTAATCTCATTCCATCTCCTGTTGAGGTAGAATGTGTAAAACTCTACACACGTCACATACAGGTTAAAACTACAAAATGGGTTTATTTGCAATTATAGATTTACAGAAGCAAAGATTAAAACGAAATTATAAGTTTGAGTGATAATTGATAATTTTATTTTTTGATAGGATGTGGGATTACCTGGCTGGTCCAGCATTTGTTGAACTTCCCTAATTGCCCTGAACTGGTGCCATTTCAGAGGGTAGTTACGAATCAACCACATTGCTGTGGATCTGGAGTCACATGTAGGCCAGATATGGACAGCAGATTTCCTTCCCTGAAGGACATGAGTGAACCAGTTGGGTTTTTACAGCAATTGGTGATATTTTCATGTTCTAGCTTTCAATTTCAGATTTATTAATTGAATTTAAATTCCACCAGATGCTGTGATGGGATTTGAACCCATGTTCCCAGAGTCTGAATCACTGGATAACTATCCATCAGCATTGCCACTGCACCACCATCTCCCTCAATTCAAAACTAGCAAAGTCTCTAACCTTCTGGAAACCCTGTTATTTCTGACAAATTTTTGAACAGATAATACCTTGTGAGTAACTGCTTAGAGGTTCCTGTACCCACTGTACATTGGCAGAATGCCAGTTATTGGTTCAAAGGTTGCTGAGTTTTTTTTGATTCTCTTCATACACCCACCAAACTGCTGACAATTCTCTTCCTGACCCTCATGTTAGCTGATCTTAATAGTTCCCTGCCTTTGGGTGCTGGCTCCCCATCAAATTATCACCCCTCCTTGATGTACCCTATCGACCCCTCTGTCCTTGCAAACCACCACCCATCTCCAAACTGCCATTTCTCCAAAGCCTTCAAATCCATGTTTTGATCACACCAAACAGGTTTTTGAGCCTGCCACAGTACAAAAACAGCTCTTCTCAAAAACTGAGATCCTGTGTAACTGTGACAAGGGAAACCACCACCACCACCCCCCTCTGGTCCTTCTCCAGCTGTCTGCAGCCTTTGGACATGGTTTGGTCACACAATCCTTCTCCAACACCTCCACTGGTATCCAGCTGGACACAGCTGCTCTCACCTAGTCTCATTCTTATCTATTTAATCATATCTGGTGTATTACCTGCAATGATTTCTCTTCCTTTTCCCACACCTTTACCTCTGGTGTCCCCCAAGGACCTGCCCTTGATCCCCTCCCACTGCTCATCTACACACCATGCCTGAGCAACATCGAGAAACAAGTTAGATTTCACATGTACACTGACAACAGCCAGCTCTAGTCCACCATCGCCTCCTTCAATGACTCTGTTATTGATAAATGATCAGTTCATTGTGCAGTTTTGGTCTCCACATTTAAAGGACATGCTGGCATTGGATGTGGGGCAGCAAAGGTTCATTAGATTGGTCCTTGGGATGAGGGGATTGTCCCATAATGAGGAGCTGAGGAAATTAGATCTGTGTTTTCTGGGATGTGGAGGAATGAGAGTCCATCTCATTGAAACCAATAAAATTCCGAATGGGTTTGACACAGTGAGATTGTTTCTTCTGGTCAGGGAATCTAAAACACAGTCTCAGGATAAGGGGCCAATCAATTAGGACTGAGATGAGAAGAAATATTTCATTCAGAAGGTTGTAAATCTTTGAAATCCTCTCCCCCAAAGGGTTGTAGATGCTCCGTTGTTGAATTTGTTTAATGCTGTGGGATTTTGGTCTCCTGGGATTAATGGATGTTGGGAGCAGGTGAGAAAATGCAGTTAAAGCTCAGAATCAGCAGTGATTGTACTGAATGATAGAGCAGACTCGACAAGCTGAATAGTACCGATGAGCAGAAATTTCCTCCAATTCAACACTGGGAAAACTGAAGCCGTTGTTTTGGATTCTTGCCCTAAACACTCTTCACTATTTCTGACAGTCTCTCCCTGGCAACAGTCTGAGATTAAGAATTATTCTCAGATTCCCACCCCCAGGGTAGCACCCTTCCATACCTCTAACTCAATCCAGTCCCACAATATTCTAAGATCTCTGTGCCCATTTAATTCTGGCCTCTTGGGCATCCCTGGTTTTAATCGCTGTCATTGGTGGCAGTTCTTTCTGTTGCCTGAGCATTAAACTCTGGAATACACACCTAAAACCCCTCTGACCCCTGCCACCTGCCCCTCCTTTAAGACACTCTAAAATCTACACTTTCACCGAGCTATTAGTCACCAGACCAGATATCTCCTTTTGTGACTTAGTGTTAAGTTTTGTTTGATAACAATCCTCTGTGAAGCACCTCGAGAAGGTTTTGATGCATTAAGGGTGCTGCGTAAATGCAAAGTTGTTGAAGGAAAGCCGAGGGCACCAGCAGGTAGTTTCAATGGAAACGATTAACCAATGAGACAGGATGTGAGAAGTTGGTGCACCCGTTCCATCCTCTTCCAATGAAATTCCCTTCCCTGCCCCACAACTTGTCAATACTCCCAACTCGCCAGGAGCCAGATTCTCATTGGGAGGTGTGGGGGAGGTGCTCTGGTGTAGTAAAGGGTGAGACTCTGCGTGCAGGGTGGGGCTCTACCTGCTGGTGGTGCAGGCACGGGTGTTGCGGATGTGCAGCAACCATCACACGTGGTGTGTGTGTGGTTCAAATCAGCTCGCCTCTGAGCAAATGCCCTTTTATGGTATTTTACTCTCTTTTTGAGAGACAGGAAGTTCTGACTCAGTTCTTAAAGCAGCTTTTGCATTGCGTCTTAGGGCTCAATCTGCACTGAATCCACTCTAATCCACTCTGTATCAAGACAAAATTTTGTCTCCAAGCACCTAGTTTAGGAATTTTATTTTCCAAATAAGTTTTATCGAGGTGAGGGACTTTAGCCTGAGAAAATCACTTTCCTCAGATACAGGCATTAGATAAAGATCTCACTGTCCTCACCAAGCACTCCTAGCAAGGGGTTAGATATAGAATAAAGCTCCCTCTACACTGTCCCCATCAAACACTCCCAGGACAGGTACAGCATGGGGTTAGATACAGAGTAAAGCTCCCTCCACACTGTCCCCCTCAAATACTCCTAGGACAGGGACAGCACAGGATTTGATACAGAGTAAAGCTCCCTCTACACTGTCCCCATCAAGCACTCTCAGGACAGGTACAGCATGGGGTTAGATACAGAGCATCCAGTTTGAAAGGGAGAAGAATTGACCAAAAATGAATATTTTACACTTAAATAAGATACTGTCTGCCACGGGAGCTGAACTTGCCAATGTGAATTGAGGCATTTGGTTAGGGAGAAGATCAGTAGAGAAGCAGAGACAGAATTGAGGTGATGTTTCAGAATATTCAGAGTATGTCATCGAGGTTTACAGCATGGAAACAGGCCCTTTGACCCAACTTGTCCATGCCGTCCTTTTTTTTTAAATCCCTAAGCTAATCCCAATTGCCCGCATTTGGCCCATATCCCTCTATACCTACTGTATCCATATAACTATCTAAAGGCTTTTTAAAAGATAAAATTGTATCCGCGTCTACTGCTACCTCTGGCAGCTTGTTCCAGTCACTCACCACCCTTTCTGTGAAAAAATTGCCCCTCTGGACACTTGTATCTCTCCCCTCTTACCTTAAACCTATGCCCTCTCATTTTAGACTCCCCTACCTTTGGGAAAAGATATTGACTGTCTATTTTAACTATGCCCGTCATTATTTTATAGACCTCTGAGGTCATTCCTCAGCCTCCTATGCTCCAGAGGAAAATGTCCTAGTCTATTCAGCCTCTCCATATAACTCAATCCATCAAGTCCCGGTAGCATCCTAGTAAATCTTTTCTGCGCTCTTTCTAGTATAATAATATCCTTTCTATAATAGGGTGACCAGAATTGCGCACAGTATTCCAAGTGTGGCCTTACCAATGTCTTGTACAACTTCAACAGGACATTCCAACTCCTGTATTCAATGTTCTGACCGATGAAACCAAGCATGCCAACTGCCTTCTTCAACACTCTGTCCACCTGTGACTCCACTTTCAAAGCTATGAACATGTATCCCTCAATCTCTTTGTTCTGTAACTCTCCCCAATGCCCTACTGTTAACTAAAGAAAAATACTAAAATCCATCATCAATGGATAACTAAAGAAGTTAAGAAAAGCAACTAACTTGAGGAACAAATACGTAGCTGCAAGATGATTAGCAGGTCAGACGATTGGTCAGAATATAAAGAATAGGAGTCAATGCCTAAAACGTTAATCAGAAAAAAGAAATGAGAGAACGAGAGGAAGTTAGCTGAGGATGTACAAACAGAACAAAGAAAATTACAGCACAGGAACAGGCCCTTTGCCCCCTCCCCCAAACCTGCACAGACCATGATAACAAGAGTGCAGACCTGATGGGCTAAATGGCCTTTTTCTGCACTGTAGGGATTGTATGGTTATATAGTATTTAAACAGGAAAAGAGTCAGCAAAGTGAATGACAATGGAGAGTTACTAGTAGGGAATAAGGAAATGGTAGACGAAATGAACTGATATTTTGCTCCCAATATTTATTTCAGAGATTACAAGAAGCATTCCTGTAATAGCTGTAAATGGGGAGGTGGAAGGGAGAGAGGAACGTGTGAAATTGCAATCAATAGGATAGCAGTACTGAACAAACTAATGGAGCTGTGGCCTGATTAATCTCTGGGGTACACTTCGTTCTACAGTCTTAAAAGAAGTGGCTAATGAAATGGGAGATACCTTGATGTTAATTTTCCAAAATTCATTACATTCTGTAAAGGTCCCATCAGCCTGGGAAGAAGCAAATGTAACCCCTCTATTCGAGTGACGGAGACAGAAAACAGAAAATTACACACCAGTTAGCTTGATATCTGTCATGGGGATGGTGTCAAAATCAATCATTAAAGAAGTTATAACTGAAACCAGCTCAACAGATCAGCTATGATCTTATGGAATAACAGAACAAGCTCAATGGGCCAATTGGCTGCTTGCTGCTCCTGTTTTGTATTTTTGAGTAAAGTTCACTCTGCACTATTCCCATCAAACAATCTCGGTAGATAAAGTGCAGGGTTAGATACAGTGTACAGTTCAATCTACAATAGGCTTGTACAACCTTCTCATGCAAGGGGTCGTGTTTCCATTTGTTCTCACTGGAAGGGTCGCTGGGCAAATTTCAGAAAAATAAGATTTGACACAACATTAATGGCAAGAAAAATTAAGAATGAAGAAAAGAAATAACCTGCAATGTTAAAGAAATAAATTGATCAGTTAAAAAGGAATAATCAGTAAAACTGACTATTAGTGTGAGAGGGTGTGTCAAACTCAGTCTCCAGTGCTCCCTCACCCACTGTGAGAGTATCTGTTGGTATGTAGTGGTGGGGATAAGTGAGAACCCTGAAACTGTGAGTGAAACAGACACACACTTTCATACAGTCTGTCCTCTCGCACACAGATACTGTCACGCAAATATGCTCTTGGGTACACACACTGACACACTCCCTCTTCTGCATGTGCATATTCACATGCTTGTTGTCATGTTCACACTGTGTGTGTGTGTCTCTTCCCTATCTCACTGTTTGTCTCTCTCCTCCCATCACTCCCGCTATCTGTCTGCCTGTCTCCCTGCCCCACCTCCCCGGTAAGGAAACCTCTGAGCCAATCACAGGTTGTTCCTCTCTTACCTCTGCCATGAGGCTCACTGTGATTGGTGGTTTGGCTCCTTGGAGAACCTTCCATTCCACTTAGCGGCAACCTGGCTCCACGGACCAGGATGAAGAGGCCAGGAATTGGACAACCTGCTGTGCACTGTTGTGTCGAGCACAGCAAGGGCAGCTACAATCCTGGATACAGTAAAGATCTTCCGAGTCTTTGCCTTAGTTTATAGATTGGGAGGAGGAAAGAACGGGAGAGAATAACGGATGTGTTTATGGACAAGTTCATTGTCTTTTGATTTATGTACTTTGCTGACCTCCCGTGCTGGGTTGTATGCTTCTCAATCCCCAGAATTTATTTTAGGGGGATTGAATAGATAACTTTCTGTTAATTTGCTGCTGTGTTCTGTCCTTACAGTTATTGAAGAGAGTTTATGGCTCTTACCTCGTGGCTCCTGAGGAAGGTAAAATATTTCTTACTTTAATGTTTTAAATAAATTGTCAACCTGCTTGGACCAGGACACATTGAAGTGTCATTCCATTTGAGTTCTATTTCTATGCAACAGACATTTCTGAGAGGAAACCAGCCAGGGTTCCTGCTCCTGATCACTGTCCAGTGACCCCTGGATTAGAGAGAGAGAGGAGGAAATTAGCCAGGGTTCCTGCTCCTGATCAGTGTCCAGTGACCATGGTTATAATGTGTAATTAGACATTGCTGAGTGAAGTTAGGATCAAACTGATGCAGGATTTTTTGTGATGTACCCCACCACCCCAATCGTCCCACCTCAACTCCACTCCAAGTATACCTCAGGTATTTTGGATGCTCTGAGTGGGCCCAGACAAGAGACAGGTGAGGAGAAATGTTTTGGAAAGATTACCGATAATCTCGCAGCAACTGATCCATTATGGATTCAGATTTTCAAATTGTCACAGATTGAAGTTGGCGCTCTGTATTAACTATCCACAAACCAGCTTTTTAATGCTATTTGTGGTGTGCCCAGTGTCTCAGCCTGTGAAAGATGTGGGTAAACCTTGTGAAGGTGATCAGGTTCTCATGACTGTGTCCTGAGCTGTGTGCTCAGCTGCGTGTGTTCTGTGTCCTGTTTGTACAACGGGTGTGTATTTAAATACTGTGGTGAAAAGGATAGTTTAGACTGGAGATTATTCCAAATGTTGACACATCTCTGTCCACATTGGACGCCGTGTCACTTTGAGAACACCAGCTTGCTGGGAGTGATGTACCAGCTGCTCCTCCCCCCTCCCACCACGGGCTCTGCTGATGACCCAGTGATCCTGAGCTCGTTCATTTCTGATTTTCAGGCTAACGTTAGTAAATGCTACTCCAGTCTGTGTAAGGGTCAGCTCTGTTACTCCCCGTCCACCTCTTACACCCAGAGCTGTAGCAGCCCATCCCATTACATCCAAAGGCATACCTAGCGTTTCACGATTAATCTCCCCTCTCTGCCCTTGTATTTGTGGGGAATCATAGACCATTCTAACAATTGTGCGGATCATCTAACCAATCTTCATGACAACCTGCTTATTCTAGGTATCAACTTACTCTTCAAAGCATTTACATCCTTAAATAAGGAGACCAATACTGCAGACAGTATTCGAGATGTGGTCTCACTAATGTCCTGTGTAACTAAGGATGTAAATAACATCCTTTTATGTTCAATTCCCCTCATAATAAAGGATAGCATTTCAGTAGCCTTCTTGATTACATGCTGCATCTGCATATTAATTTTTTGTGACTCATGCACAAGCACACCAAGATCCCTCTGCACCTCAGCATTCTCCATTTAACAACACTCTGCTTTTTTATTCTTCCTGCCAAAGTGAACAACTTCACACTTTCCCACATTAAGCTGCACTTGCCCAGTGCACCCAACCTATCCGTATCCATCTGCAAAGTACTCATCTTCACAACATACTTTCCTACCTACTTTTGTGTCATCAGCAAGTTTAGCTACCGTGCTTTCACTGCCCCGAGCTAAGTCATTGAGATAAATTGTAAAATGACTGAGGCTCCAGCACAGATCCCTGGAAAGTCCACTTATCAAATCCTGCCAATCAGACAAAGACCCATTTATGCATACCTTCTGCTTTCTGTCAGCCAGCCAACCTTCAATCCAGGCTAATTTGTTACCCCTGCACTATTAGCTTTTTATTTTGCAGTAACCTTTGATGTGGCACCTTATCAAATGTTTTCTGAAAGTGCAAGTACAGTGTGTCTGCATCATTGCTCCCCCCTCTCCATAGCACTTGTTACTCATAGAATCATAGAGATTTACAGCATGGAAACAGATCCTTTGACCCAACTTGTCCATGCCACCCATTTTTTTAAAACCCCTAAGCTAATCCCAATTGCCCGCATTTGGCTCATATCCCTCTGTATCCATCATACCCATGTAACTATCTAAATGTATTTTAAAAGACAAAATTGTACCAGCTTCAGCTACTACCTCTGGCAGCTTGTTCCAGACACTTATCACCCTCTGTGAAAAAATTCCCTCTCTGAATACTTTTGTACCTCTCTCCTCTCACCTTAAACCTATGCCCTCTCGTTTTAGACTCCTGTACCTTTGGGAAAAGATATTGATTATCTACCTGATTTATGCCCCTCATTATTTTATAGACCTCTATAAGATCACCCCTCAGCTCCTACACTCCAGAGGAAAAAGTCCCAGTCTATCCAGCTTCTCCTTATAACTCAATCCATTAAGTCTTGGTAGTATCCTAGTAAATCTTTTCTGCACTCTTTCTAGTTTAATAATATCCTTTATATAATAGGATGACCAGAACTGCACACTGTATTCTGTGTGTGGCCTTACCAATGTCTTGTATAACTTCAACAAGACATTCCAACTCCTATATTCAATGTTCTGACCAATGAAACCAAGCATGCCAAATGCCTTCTTCACCATTCTGTCCACCTGTGACTCCACTTTCAAGGAGCTATGAACGTGTACCCCAAGATCTCTTTGTTCTGTAACTCTTCCCAACTCCTCAACTGATCAAGTCCTTCCCTAGTTGAATCTACCAATATGCATCACCTCGCATTTGTCTAAATTAAACTCCCATCTGTCATTCGTCAGCCCACTGGCCCAATTGATCAAGATCCCATTGCAATTGGCGATAACTTTCTTTACTGACCACTATGGCACCAATCTTAGTGTCATCTGCAAACTTACAACCATGCCCTCTATATTCTCATCAGAAAGCTGAGAGTATGCATAAATGGGTCTTTGATTGGCAGGATGTGACAAGTGGAGTCCCTCCAGGATCTGTGCTGGAGCCTCAAACGTTTTACAATTCATCTCAATGACTCAGATAAGTGAACACACAGTAATTAAATTTGCTGATGACAAAAGGGTAGGTAGGAAAGTACATGGCTAATTTCATTAACCACTTCTTTTAAGACTGTAAGACGAAGTCCACCCCAGAGACTAGTCAAATCACAGCTCCATCAGTTTGCTCAGTACTGCTATCCAAGTGATTGTAATTTCACAAGTTCCTCTTTCCCCTTCACCTCCTGATTTACATCTATGACTGTTTCTTGTATCCTCTAAAGTAAATACAGAAGCAAAATATCTGTTCATTTCATTTGCCATTTCCTTTTTCTCTTTTAACTTCCCATTGTCACTCTCTAGAGGACAAACACACACTTTTCTTACTCTTTTCATGTTTAAATATCTGAAGAAACTTCTTGCTGGCTGTTTGTACATCCCCTTATGTCCTCTGATACTCTAATTCCTGTCTGCTGACTAACCCTTTAGTCATTCTGCCATTCTTTATGTTCCGACTAACCATCTGACCTGCTACTCATCTTTGCATAGATAAATGTTTGTTCCTTAAGTTTGATGCTTCCTTTAACTTCTTTAGTTAAGCATGGATGGCGAATTTTCCCTTTAGAATTTTTCTTTACAGCCAGAATACACTTATTCTATGTGTTCTGAAATATCACTGTCAATATCTGTCATCGTTTCTTTATTAATCTTCACCCTAGCCGAGTATCCAAGTTCACTTCACTTCAGCCAGCTCAGCTTTCATGCCCATAGAGTTCCCCTTATTTAAGTTTAAAATATTAGTCTTTGGCCAATTCCTCTCCCTTTATTTAGATTTACAAAAGGTATTTGACAAGGTGCCACATTAGAGTCTGGTGCATAAAGTAAAAGGCCATGGAATTGGAGGAAGTGTGTTAGCATGGACTAAAAACATAGAAAACAGAGATTTGGAATAAAGCGGTCCTTTTCAGTTTGGAAAGATGTAACTACTGGAGCATCACAGGAATCAGTTCTTGGCCCACAATTGTTCACTATTTCCATTAATGACCTGAAGGAAGGAACGGGATTAAGGTTTCCAAATTTGCCGATGATATGAAGATAAGTGGAAGGGCTGGTTGTGATGAGGATGTTGTGATTCTGCAGTGGGAGATAGATTGGGTCACTGAGTAAAAACCTGGAAAATGGAGTTTAATGTGGGGAAGTGCACTTTGATAAGAGGAGCCAAAAGGCAGATTATTATCTAAATGGAGAATGAATGCAGGGAGTGAAGTGCAGAGGGATCTGGATGTTCTAGTGCACAAATCACAAAAACTAGCCAGCAGGTCCAACAAATAGTTAAAAAGGCAAATGGCAATTTAGCCTTTATTGCAAAGAGGTTGGAGTTTAAGAATACAGTTGTACAGGGTGTTGGTGAGGCCTCACCTCGAACATTGCATACAGTTTTGGTCCCCTTACCTTAAAAAAGGATATGGTAACATTGGAGGCAGTCCAAAGGAGATTCACCAGGCTAATTCTGGGATAGAGGGTTGCCTTGTCAAGAGAGACTGAATAGACTGGGCGTATATTCCTTGGAGTATAGAAAAGTGAGGAGTGACCTTATTCAAACATATAAAATCCTGAGGGGGCTTGACAGGTTAGATGGTGAGATGTTTTCACTAGTGGGACAGTCTTGAACAAGGGGTCATAGCTACAAGATAAAGGGCCAGTCATTTAACACTGAGGTACGTAGAAATTTCTTGCAGATGGTGGTGAATCTGTGGAATTCTGTGCCCCAAAGAGTGATGGAACTGGATCATTAGAAGTATTTAAAGTGGAGATGGATAAATATTTGATAGATCGAGGAATAGAGGGCTTTGGGGAAAAGAAGTTGAGGCCGGCACAGATCAGCCATTGAATGTACTGAATAGCGGGACAGGCTTGAAGGGCCTGGTGACTGACTTGTGCTTCTATTTCTTATGCTCATGTGTGTTCAAACTGGGTGTAAAATCACAATTTAATTGTGATTGCTGCTACCTAGATTTACCTTTACTCTAAGGTCATGAATAAATCCTGTCACATTACACAATATTAAGCCTAAAATAATCAAGTCTCTAATTGATTCCAGAACATGCTGTTCTAAGAAACTATCTCAAAAGCATTCTATGAACTTCTCATCCAGGCCACTTCTGCCGTACTGATTTTCCAGTTTGTGTAAATTAGAGTCACTCATGACTATTACTGTCCCTTTATCACAAACACCCAATATTTCTTCATGTGTACTTTGTCCTTCTTTCCCCGACTATTTTTCATCTCTTGAACTATTGCACTAATACCATCCTTGATCAACAGTGCTACCTCTCCACCTTTACCTAGCTGCAGCTGCTTGAAAGTCTCATACACCCCCCCCAATATTCAGGGACCAATCCTTGTTCTCCTGCTGCCAGCCTTGCATCCTTTTCTGTAACATGGAGGAGACTGAGGGATGATGTGAGAGCGGTCTTTAAAATTATGTTCAGTAGGATAGACCACAAAGATGTTTTGTCTTGTGTTGGCCCGTATTAGGGCCATAAATATAAGGTAGTCACCCAGAGACTGATGAGAATGTGGAACTCGCTATCACATGAAGTAATGAGACAGTAGAAAGATGTGAAGGGAAACAGGATACAGACATAAGTGAGAAAGAAATAGAAGGATCTGTTGATGGGATTAGGTGGAGAGCGCTGGGAAGAAGCTCGTGTGGAGTGTAAACAAGACATGAATATGCTGGCCTGAATTCGATGCTGTTAATGCCATATGTCTGTGTCTGACCCATTGTAGATTGGAGCAGTCTTAGTTTTTTTGATCATACTGAAGCTCCCTTTGTTGTTTGCAGGGTACAACGTATCTCTGCTGTTTGATCTGGAAAATATTCCACCCAACAAGGATGAGGTGGTGCACCAGGCTGGCATGCTGAAAAGGAACTGCTTTGCCTCTGTCTTTGAGAAGTACTTCAACTTTCAAGCAGAAGGGAAGGAAGGAGAGAAACGGGCACTGATCCACTATCGTGATGACGAAACTATGTGAGTGATCAGGGATGGGAAAAGAAAGTGGTCCCAGGTTAATAGATTCATTTTGCTGGAAAGCTGTCCATCTCCCACACAGTTGCTGAAAACTCTTTCCCCATCCTCTAGCTTCTGTACATTTTTCTCTTAAAGTTCTGCTGAGTTCTCAGGCTCCGTTCTGTTCCTTCAGCAGCACAAATCTGTAGTGGCCAATCCAATAGCAAACTGAACATAGAGCAGACTAGTTGCTTTTGGTTTTAGAATCCAAAATAGTTGAAAGGGAGGTTTGAAAAGTTAATCAAATACATCCCACACTGCAATAATACCTGTAATTGGCAGACCTGAGGCAGGAAATCCACAAGATCATGTCAAGCAGAGACTAAAACCAATTGTGGCAGAAGCCATTTTAGATTTGGAATATTAAACTTGGTTACAAACTTGTGTTGTAAAATCTACAGAATTTTTAGTGAATTGGATGTGAACAGATACCTGGGACCTTAGATCTGTGAGAGTTTGAGATGGCCATCACCTCATCAGGAGGTTGTTGCCCAGAAGATTCTGTCATGGGATGACTCTCAGCCCAACATTCCGGCTGTGTATGAAGCAGGAATTAATCCCACATCACTCTCTGTAACTGATGCTAGCGTCACTGTGATCTCCTGGGCTCTGTGCTTGTGCTTCTGTATGTTTCAGTTGTGTGTGCAGCACCTGATTGATCTGTGATTCTGCTGCCTTCCAGGTATGTGGAGGCCAAAAAGGATCGTGTGACGGTTGTCTTCAGCACAGTATTCAAGGATGATGATGATGTTGTGATTGGGAAGGTCTTCATGCAGGTAGGAAGAGCAGACAATGATGATTTACCCAACTCTGTTCCTGCCCCACCCCCTGGCTCTCTTCCCCAACTTGCCCCCATCACAGCCCACTACACCATAGCCATGTCCCTCACTCTCCCCTCGATACACTTTCCTAACCCCCCAGCTGACATACATTCTCAGCCCAAGCCATATCTCCTGCACGTGTGACCCTGGACCTATCATTGAGGGTTATTCTAAACTCTCACTTTCATTCAGGTGATTGTGATGTAAACTGCACTTTCTGTGAAATGTTCTCGTTTTTCATAGAATCCCGACAGTGCAGAAGGAGGCCATTTGGTCCATCGAGTCTGCACTGACCACAATTCTGCCCAGGCCCTATCCCCATAACCCCACATATTTACCCCGTTAATCCCATGGCATTAGAGTCAATTTAGCATGGCCAGTCAACCTAAGCCACACTTTTCTCTGTCTTTATTTTAGTTACTGCTTGTAATTTGAAACTCTTCAATCAGCTGAGTATCAGTTCACTGGAAGCATGCCAGTGCCAGGAGCAGTATATGCAGATTCTTCCGTTTTAATCAGAGATAGCGTTGAGGGGGTGATGACAGTGTGTATGTAGCTGATAACAATTCAATTTGCAGCAGCTTCTTCCATGTTCTTTATTTGAATATTGTTGCACACTTCCATGTGGTTAGAGATTTGGTACGGGAACACACCAGTGAATGGACCTGGACTTTCACTGAGACACGTGAGTGTTCCATTTGCTGGGGGTGTTAGTGTATGTGGGCTGTACCCGAGGGACGCCGTGGTGGGGAATGCCTGGGCAGCAGTAATATGGTGACACGAATTTGCACTGGTGGGAAACAAGTCCAGCGCCTGGCGGTGTGATGTTTGTGACTATAAAACACACTCTTGTGGGTGCACTCTCCCACAGGGTGATGGCCCTCGAGAGGAGTGGGATAATTCTTTGGGATATGTGTTCTGTACATCTGAAGCTTTGGAACAGCTAAATCACCCCTTGCGCCCAATCAGGCGATGCGTGCGGAGCTTTGAATGTACAGCTGACTCCAGCCACCTTTACTGATTTACTTTTCCATTGTTGCCCCGTCTCAGGAATTCAAAGAGGGTCGGAGAGCGAGTCACACTGCTCCCCAGGTCCTTTTCAGTCACAGAGAGCCTCCCCTGGAGCTGAAAGACACTGATGCAGCAGTGGGTGACAACATTGGCTACATCACTTTCGGTAAGCCCTTCTTCACTGCCAGCTATTGACGATTGATCTTTGTTTGATCCAAGCCGAGAGTCGGAATCTCTAGTGTTCAGAGCCAGGGGAAAGTTGTCTTTTGAAGTCTTAAACACGAGCTAGAATTAATATTAGTGAGATTAAATGAAACCAATTCAGCTATAATAAAATACAATTAAAACACTGGATATTTTGGGAAATCTCTTTTCTAGAGCCCACCTATATTTGAAATTTCTGTTGTCAGCCAAGCAGGTCTCCATGAGCAGCTTGGAGCATCATGTTACAGTGACCCATTGTTACTGCCTCTTGCCAGCCATATCCACGTACTGTCAGCAGAGGGGTAAGATTGTGATCCCAGGCAGTTAGCTCCACATAATCTGGTGATCAGGGCACAGAGGAGAAATTTAACAAATTTAAATTTTTGTTTAATTTGGAGATGATGGGAGGGAAACTGTTTCTACAGGGTTGGTAAACAGAGTAAAGCTCACTACCCATACCATCACACACTCCCAGGACAGGTACAGCACGGGGTTAGATACAGAGTAAAGCTCCCTCTTCACTATCCCCATCAAACACTCCCAGGACAGGTACAGCACGGGGTTAGATACAGAGTAAAGCTCCCTCTACACTGTCCTCCATCAAACACTCCCAGGACAGGTATAGCATGGGGTGAAGCTCCCTCGACACTGTCCCCAGGATGGTAATTCTCTGCCATTTCAACAAAACAGAGTATTGGAGCTTGATCTGTTGAGCTGCTCAAGTACAGGGTAGAGCCCCGTTCTCAGTTAACAAAATCTAGCACTTTGCAGGTGGAATATTGTTGAAAAGGGAGAGACATGTTCCTGAAACTTTTCATTTTGCCCTCATCAGGACAAACACAAGAATACCAAATTTCAAACAAACATGAAACAATTTATAGCACAGGAGAAAGGGGTGTGGATTTGTTGGCAAAACGATTTTGATTTACTGAGGCATTGCCATGGGAAACTATAAGCTCCTGGATAATTAAAAGAAAATGTGTAAGGATTGAACACATTCCTTTTGTTTGCAGTGAACAGGTCTTTGTGTGTGACTATGTCCCTTCCACTTTACAAACTTGACTGATTATCTTAAATTTGTGCAGTTATTAACACACAGGATTGTTGCTGGTAACTTAATAATACGTTTTAATTGATCTTGACCTACATTACCTCTCTATGCCACCTCTGGCAAAAGCTTATGAGCCTCTCATTGTGTGCAGTGGAGGTAGAACATAGAACACTACAGCACAAACAGGCCCTTCGGCCCACAAGTTGCATTGATCATATCCCTACCTACCAGGCCTATCTATAACCCTCAATCCCATTAAATCCCATGTACTCATCTTAAAAGACCCCAGCGAGTTCGCCTCTACCACCACCGACGGCAGCTGATTCCACTCACTCACCACCCTCTGAGTGAAAAACTTACCCCTGACGTCTCCTCTGTACCTACTCCCCAGCACCTTAAACCTGTGTCCTTTTGTAGCGACGATTTCAGTCCTGGGAAATAGCTTCTGAGAATCCACCCTATCTATACCTCTCAACATCTTATGAACCTCTATCAGGTCACCTCTCAACCTTCGTCTCTCCAGGGAGAAGAGACTGAGCTCCCTCAACCTATCCTCATAAGGCATGCCACTCAATCCAGGCAACATCCTTATAAATCTCCTCTGCACCCTTTCAGTAGCTTCCACATCTTTCTTGTAGTGAGGTACATAGACATTTAGCATAGAATTAAGGATGGCGAGTGATTGGTGCTCGCTGTGCCAAGAGTCAACGTGCAGCTGCCGACTGTTGAACTCCCACTGGGATTTAACACTGACTGGAGCGTTATTGGCAAAGGGTGGATCTCCATCTGCCTATGGAATTCCCACTGGTGAGACTTGTCAGCCAATCAGATTGGGTGCGGGCACCCCAACACTGAGGGAGTCTTCAGCATGCGAAGCCCCCACCCCTTCTCACCTGAGAGGACAGTAAGAAGTCTCTCAACACCAGGTTAAGTCCAACAGGTCGATATGGTATCATGAGCTTTAGGAGCACTGCACGTCCATCACGAAAGTTTGTGCTACCAAATAAACTTGTGGGACTTTAACCTGCTGTTGTGAGATTTCTTATTAAGTCCACCCCAGTCCAACACTGGCATCTCCACATCACAACTGAGGGGAGGAAGAGTGCAAATGTCACGGTGCCACCCTCCCCATTTCCAGCCTTAAAATTTATTGCTGTCCCCATGACCTGTCGCTGTCCCCTTGCAGATTCTCTATCTCCACTTCCTAGGGTTACTGTGTCATCAGCAAATTTAGCTAACTTACATTCTGTCCCTTTACCTGAGTCATTGATGTAGATTGTAAAAGGTTGAGGCTCCAGCACTGATTCCTGTGGTGTTCCACTAGTTACAGCTTACCAATCTGAAAAAAAATTGATCCTTACACTCTATTTCCTGTTCACTAACCAATCTTTTATCCATGCTAATATGTTACCCCCTACATCATGCGATCTTAAATGTAAAGCTGTGAAATATTATGCTGGATATAGCACCTGGGGCAAACGGAATCAAAGGTTATGGGGAAAAGGCAGGATCAGGCAATTGAGTTGGACAATCAGCCATGATTGTGATGAATGGCGGAGCAGGCTTGAAGGGCCAAATAGCCTCCTGCTGCTCCTGTCTTTTATGTTTCTAAATTTCTATGTTTCCCTAGACCAGGCAAGTCTGTTCAATTTGTACAAATCTTCAAAACAAATAAACCATGTAATATTTTTGGAGGGAAGTAACATTCCAGAATTGTTTTGCAGTCTTGCAGAGCTTATTGTCTTTTTGATATGGGAACCTGTGTGTGTGTGTGTGTGTGTGTGTGTGTGTGTGTGTGTGTGTGTTTGTTGTAGTGGGGAGATCTGGGATTGGGAGTTGTATTCCGTACCTCTGCTGCTGCTCACAGTCTCCATTCCACTGACCTTTTTTTCCTCTTTTGCCAGTGCTGTTTCCTCGTCACACCAACCCCAACACTCGCGACAACACCATCAATCTGATCCACACCTTCAGGGATTACCTGCATTACCACATTAAATGCTCCAAGGTGAGGCGGCAGCCCAGTGTATTCCAGCTTCCGGTGTTCAGTAGTTGCCAGCTAGCAATGGTAATTTACACTGGGCTCTGCAGACAGGGCAGGAGGGAGGTGTCTCATTTGTACCGAGGACCAATGTGGCTACAGATGACGGTGAATGTGAACAGACACTTTTCTTTCCTTGTGGAAGTCAGAATCCTGAACTGGGCATCAGAATGTTCTCCGATCCTATATCTTTCTGAGTGGAGTGTGAGATTGCAGGGCTTGGTGTCAGTGCAAGAGCCAGTATAGTCATGTTGGGATGAATGGCCTCCTGCGCTGTATGATTTTATAAAGCCATATGTGCCACGTGTGTTATTAACTTATTTTGGGCAGTGGTTTGGTAACGTTCAATCATATGATCACTTCCTGTACACTCACCTGAGTGATGAATGCCAATGACTGTTCCACCACCAGTACCATCACAGTGAAGCTTGACCACAATAGCCACTATCGTTCACCCTTTATAGTAGGAATGGCTGGAATGCAGTCCCTTTCACATTAGACACTAAATTCCAGTAGGATGGCGTGTCCGACATTTGCCCTGAATGAGACTTGACCATCTCTACTGACCAAACTCTGCACCGTACTGTGTTCCCCATCACGTCAATACCATCACAGCGTAGGTTTAAAAGTCTCTGTGACAGAGAGCACCCGGTCATTCTTGCCTGAGTGTCATACCTTCCCCTTGTAGCTCCTGCCACGCCCAACCCCAGTACCCGTTAGCCATGAGCAATGGCATGGATGATCTGCCGCTCTGTAAATCTTGATAAACTGGATGTGTTTCTGAGGCTCAGCATTGGGCTGGTTTGAGAGCAGATGATATTTCATGTATCTTTATATTGCTTGCAGGCTTATATCCACACTCGCATGAGGGCCAAGACCTCGGACTTCCTGAAGGTTTTGAACCGTGCGCGGCCAGAGACTGAGAAGAAAGAGATGAAAACAATGTCGTAAGTACGAGGCGGGCGGGAGGGAGGGGCGGAATGATCTCAGCTCATTGTCACAACAGTCGCCTGTCTGAGAAACAGATTGAAGCTACAGATTGTAAATCAGCCCAGCCCTCTAACCATCTCAGCTATGAACAGCCCACGTGGCACTGAGGCTCTCACTGCTCTCAGTTTAGGTACTGGAGTATCTTAATTTGGGAGGGGTAGTGGAGTGGATCAAGTGAAGGTGATCAAACTGGCCATTTGGTCTTGTGCTGGAGTTTTCAGTTTTAAATGAAGTATCTGTTAGTTGCAGGAGTGTAAAAGATCTGTTGGTGCCTCAAACCGCAGTGTTAAACGTTTCGATGAACAGATGAGGTTATTGTATTCCACTGTAATTAAATTCAGCCCATTCCAAAACAGTTCTACGAACTAACAATATGAAGTATACACCTTTACTTCCCATGACCAATAGTAAACAGAGTGCTCTGAAACATCAGAGCTTCATATTGAATCACACCTGCTTTTATTTGATGGGAACTGATGTTATTTTCTGATGCCTCACAGGGTGAGTACAACAAAGCAGTTTCTCTGAGGCGAGATGTATTAAACTAGCAGCAGGACTGGGAAAGCCCACGTTCTCAGCCCAGGCCCTGCTTGGTTTGAGGGAGGTAATCAGATCACTGGATAACCTAGGCACTTGTGGGGCTGTCAGCATTTGGGGGTGGTGGTGGGGGGAGGGGGTGGGAGGATGTGATGTCATAAGGGGGGGTGATCCTTAGAAGGTCCCTGATCCTTGTTGCTGTTCAGTCTCCTCACTGGGAATGTCTGAGGATGAAAAGCTGTGTTGAATTTGTGTGCGGTGCCCCCTTGTTAAATGGCACTCACGACTACTGCGGGGGGGGAGCGGGGTAGAAGCTGATTTCCTCAACACCCTATCCAAAATGGTGTGTGTTCACCACAGCAGGTTTCCAATAGAAACCTTAAAGAATAAGTTACTTTTATTTCTTTATGACATTAAGCGGTTCGGCGCAAGAGAAGCAGTCAGGATGAGTATGTGCGTCTGTCTTCTCACGACCTCCAGTTCCTGGTCAAACTCTTCATTACTGAGGCCTCAGTCAGTTCTAACTCTGCCTGTTGGACTGAAAGCCTGAGTGAGCTGTTTGAGGTGCTGTGTGTCCTGATCGGAGGCAGCAATGCCCCCCCCACACGTTTTGGTTTCTTTCCCCCTTGTGTCTTTGCGTGCTATCCTTCCCAATGGTGATTTCTGGAATTTTTCCATCCACTTTGCATTCGTTATTTGTGCATGGAATTTTCTAATCAAAGAATACTTTGTGTGTAATTTGAATTCTGCTTTGCATTGTCTCTGTGTGCAACAATGTCAAGGTGTCAGGCAGTGTTCAATATTTGCTTCATAATCCAAACCATCGCCCTGCCTTTTCCTGTTCCATTTAGCAAATTAGAACCAATACGCTGGAAAAACTGCAGTAACACCAAGTGTGGTGTCAGATACTTAATTCAGAGTTATACCTATCCCAACCAGTACTGTACCCCAGTGTTATACAGAGACAGATCCATCCCCACCAGTACTGTACCCCAGTGTTATACAGTGACAGACCCGTCCCAACCAGTGCTGTACCCCAGTGTTATACAGCGACAGACCCATCCCCACCAGTACTGTACCCCAGTGTTATACAGTGACATCCATCCCCACCAGTACTGTATCCCAGTGTTATACAGTGACAGACCCATCCCCACCAGTACTGTACCCCAGTGTTATACAGCGACAGACCCATCCCCACCAGTACTGTACCCCAGTGTTATACAGCGACAGACCATCCCCACCAGTACTGTACCCCAGTATTATACAGTGACAGACCCATCCCCACCAGTACTGTACCCCAGTATTATACAGTGACAGACCCATCCCCACCAGTACTGTACCCCAGTGTTATACAGTGACATCCATCCCCACCAGTACTGTATCCCAGTGTTATACAGTGACAGACCCATCCCCACCAGTACTGTACCCCAGTGTTATACAGCGACAGACCCATCCCCACCAGTACTGTACCCCAGTGTTATACAGCGACAGACCCATCCCCACCAGTACTGTACCCCAGTATTATACAGTGACAGACCCATCCCCACCAGTACTGTACCCCAGTATTATACAGTGACAGACCCATCCCCACCAGTACTGTACCCCAGTATTATACAGTGACAGACCCATCCCCACCAGTACTGTACCCCAGTGTTATACAGCGACAGACCCATCCCCACCAGTACTGTACCCATCCCCACCAGTACCATACCCCAGTGTTATACAGTGACAGACCCGACCCCATCAGTACTGTACCCCAGTGTTATACAGCGACAGACCCATCCCCACCAGTATTGTACCCCAGTGTTATACAGCGACAGACCCCCATCCCCACCAGTACTGTACCCCAGTGTTATACAGTGACATCCATCCCCACCAGTACTGTACCCCAGTGTGAAACAGCGACAGACCCATCCCCACCAGTACTGTATCCCAGTGTTATACAGTGACAGACACATCTCCCTACCAGTACTGTACCCCAGTGTTATACAGTGACAGATCCATCCCCACCAGTACTGTACCCCAGTGTTATACAGTGACAGACCCATCCCCAACAGTACTGTACCCCAGTGTTATATAGAATAACAGCATATGTACATCTTGCATGTCGCTCTGCATGTTGCTTTGTGCGTTATGGTGTTCTTTTCTATTTTTCCCTTCCCCCAGGTGTTTCCATGGCAGACCCTACTCTGGCTTTATGCAACAGAGTGCCTTTGGTGATAGTCCAATAGCTACAGTGCCTAGGGAGTGGACAGACAGTGCACTGCAGCCCAGAACTGTCAGGTCTTCTGATAGGATACACGCGTGAGTGATACAGGGAAGCAATGTACAGGTTACTAGAGTGGGGAAGAGGTCCATCATCCCAGCTAATCTCACCCACTTTCACAGAATTAATTTGTTACAATAAAACAAAGACCACACAGGGTTTGAGTGCAGAGATCACAGTCAGAGATCTACACACGGCCTGAATACAGAGACCACAGCCAGAGATCCACACAGGGACTGTGTGAAGAGATCACTGTCCAGTCTAATCCGCACTGATCCCACACCACCCAGAGTGAGTTTGATTCTTCCCACTTGATCGGTGCAGACTATAAATGGCCTTGCCCTGAAGGTAGACAGGAAAGGAAAAGCATTCCACAGCTTGTTGGCTGAGGACAGCATCACCATTTCATTGTGAAATAGCCAGCAGATATCCACTGGTCTGCCCTGTGAAGGCTGGCCACCTGAGGTCGGGAAGGAAGCCAATGTTCGTTGAGGTAGAGGCGGGTAACCAAACTAATGAAGAATGCTGAGGGGTCTGTGTTTTATTGCACCACTTGAAAAAGCAATTCAACTTTGGTTTTTCAAAGCAGGAAAAAGCTTGCAGTTTTCAGCCAATTGTTGCTGCACAGGGCAGGAGGAGTGAGCGAGGATATTCTAGAATTACTGAAAGTACTTGCTGAATGCCTAGACATGGTTAATAGGGTGTGTATCAGCTCCAAGCACCCAGATGATCTGATGGTCTGAGTCTGTGTGTTCATTCTTGAATACTGCAACATCTCTCTCTTCACCCTTGCCGTACTTCATCTGGTAAAGGGTCTCAGACTGGAATGTCAGTTTGTGTTGACTTGTGCCAATTGTCTCATTCTTCCTGTCCTGCTTGCAGCTGTTCTGACCAGGAATGTCATAGACATACGATGACTAACTGTGGATTAGACTGTGGTCCCAGGCTCTTCACAATGACTGAGCACAACACCTTCTGTCGCATCATGTGTGGGGTCTGGCTGCTGTTGGTCTCTGCTTTCTGAGCCATTTTTCAACTAACTGGTTAAGGTCGTCCATCTGCTCCATCATTCCCAGTCTATGCTGACCCTGCAGCACACCCAGCCAAAGCTGACGGGCCCCTCGTAGTTTTGCACACTGTCTATTGAGATCTCAGAATGTGGCCACTGGTACCATAGAACCAAAGAAAGGTGATCATACAGGGAGTGGGCATTCAGCCCACCCTGTCTGCACCTATCAAAAATGAAACTAGCTGCTTAATTTAACCCCATTTTCCAGCACCTAGTCTGTAGTCTTGCAGGTTCCAGTAATTCTGATACAGATCCAGGTGCCAGCATCTGAATTCCAGATGCCCACCACTCTGCCTTGAAAGGTTTTGTCTCATGATTCTTCTAATTCTTTACCAATCACCTTAAGTCTGTGCCCCAGGTAATTGACCCCTCAGTTAGGGGGAAATAAGTGTTTCCTGTCTACCCTGCCTTGGCCCCTCATAAATTTGTATACCTCGATTAGGTCACCCCTAAGCCTCTACTATTCTAAGGAAAATAACCCTCACGTATCCAATCTCTCCTCAAAATTGCAATTTTCAAGCCCTATCAACATTCTGGGAAATCTCTGCACTCTCTCCACAGCAGTCCTATCTTTCCTGTGATGTAGTGACCAGAACTGTACACAGGATAGCCTAACCAGATGTTATGCAGTTCCAGCATTATGTCATTGCTTTTGTATCCAACACCTTGCCCAGCAAAGGCAAGCATCCCAGATACTTCCACGTCCACCTGTCCTGCTACATTTGGGGACCTATGGACGTGCATTCCGAGGTCTCACACTCTTAACCCCTCTCAACATTGTCCTGTTGCCGAGTTTTCCCTTGTTTTGTTTACCCTCCAAATTTATTGCCTCACACTTTTCCAGATTAAGTTCCATTTGCCACTTTTCCACCCACTCAGCTATCATTCTGGAGTTGGCAGCTTTCCTCTTCACCATCAGCCACACAGCTAATTTCTGTCTCATCTGCAAATTTCCCAATCACGCCTCCCACATAAAGGCAAATCATTAATACAAGCAGCATGAGGCCAACACTGAGCCCTGTGGAACACCATAGGAAATAGTTTTCCATTCTCCCCACAGCCAGCTACTTGTTTTTTTAACATTTATTTATTAATCACAAGTTGGCTCACGTTAACACTGCAATGAAGTTACTGTGAAAATCCCTTAGTTGCCACAGTTGTTCACTGAAGGGTAATTTAGCATGGCCAATGCACTTAACTAGCATGTCTTTCGGACTGTGGGAGGAAACCAGAGCACCCAGATGAAACCCACACAGACACGGGGAAAACATACAAACTCCACACAGACAGTGACCCAAGCTGGGAATCGAACCCGGGTCCCTGGCGCTGTGAGGCAGTAGTGCTGACCACTGTACCACCGTGGCGCTCATGGGAGTCAGAAGTGAGCGCTGTGGGACACTGGTTGCTCCCACCCACATCCTTCTTCACACGTGTATGGGGGCCTTTGCAGGAGTTCACAAATGCCCCATATCATCTCACTATTCAGTTCTTACAACCAGTGGCTCCTCCCCTCAGCTCTCACCTGTTGCTTTAGATAATATCACATATCCTGTTTATTTTGCAGGAGGTGGATTTAGGAAGACCAAAAGCAAATTATTGCGGACGTGGGAATCTGAAACAAAAACGGGAAATGCTAGAAAATCTCAGCAGGTCTGACAGCCTCTGTGGAGAGAGAATAGAGACAGTAAGAAGTCTGACAACACCGGGTTTAAGTCCAACCGATTTATTTGATAGTAAACTCACAAGCTTTCGAGGTTTACCTCTTCGTCAGGTGAATGGAGAGTTCTGGCCTCAGACAGAGCATATAAAGCACAGACAGTTTACAGATTACTGATTAGAATAGCAGGTTAGGTGTAAAGATTCACATTCTAATCAGTAATCTGTAAACTGTCTGTGCTTTATATGCTCTGTCTGACTCCAGAACTCGCCATTCACCTGACGAAGGGACAAACCCCGAAAGCTTGTGAGTTTACTATCAAATAAATCGGTTGGACTTAAACCTGGTGTTGTCAGACTTCTTACTGTGTTTACCCCAGTCGAACGCCAGCATATCCACATCAAGAGGCAATAGAGCCAGTGTTTCAGGAATGGATGACCCTTCATCAGAGCAAAGGGTCTCTGACGACGAGTCATCCAGACTCAAAACATTGGCTGTATTCTCTCTCCGCAGATGCTGTCAGACCTGCTGAGATTTTCCAGCATTTTCTGTTTTTGAGGAAGGGCAGATGGCTCCTGAATCCAGTGATTAGCTCTTCCTGATCCATCCAGGGAATGAGTCTGTACAGATTTTATCACATCCTCTGAACATCCATTCACTTTCCCCACACACACACACACACACACACACACACACACTGTATATTCCCAGGTTCTGGCTGCTAGGCCGAGATGTGTTGAGAGTTGGATGGCAGGCATCTTGCTGACGCCATTGGGAAGTGCTGGAGGAATGATGACAGTAAAAGGCCGAATTGCAGTGTTGCTACCAACAGTTTGTTCTCCGTGTACAACACAGTGACAAAACTCCTTGAAGCGACTATTAGTCTGACCTCTGTCACAGCACAGGCAACTGAGGAGTGGCACCTCCTGAAACATGGGGACAGGGTGAGGGGGCAGTGTTGGGCTGGTATGATCGCAAGGAAGTAGTGGGGTTCTGGAGCCAGGGTGAACATCGAGGGAACCGGTATCTTTAACCTCTTCTCACTGCCCCGTTCTGTCCACAGGGGGAAAACCTTTTCAGCTCGATAAGAAATCTTTGGGCTGCTGAGCTTGAAGCTGATGATTTATTGGCACAGATCTCCAGCATGCAGTCATCAGGAGCCCTGACGAGTCTGATCCTGAATATTGCCGTCTTTATCTGATTTAGTGAATCTCGACTGCGCTTTGCCTGCAGTGATTTCCTGTCATTTTGTGGTGCCCAGAGGAATTTGTTTAATCAATAAAAACATTCCATCTTCCAGCTGCTTCCATTCTCTGTTCACTAATGTTTTGCTGTTGCTTTCCATGGCCGCTAACACTGAATCCGATATCTGCTGCTCTGACCCAGCCAGGACTCTGCAACAGATGAATGGCAGGAACTGTAAGCACTTCCAAAAGAATAAATCTTTTATATATCACAGCTGCCTATCTGATTTTAATTTCTGCCTTTTCTCATGTGTGTAGATACTTGAATATGTAAAAGTGGGGCGTCACCATGGGTGGCACAGTTGTTAGCACTGCTACCTCACAGCACCAGGGACCCAGGTTCAATTCCAACCTCGGGTCACTGTCTGCATGGGTTTCCTCCGGGTACTCCGGTTTCCTCCCACAGTCCAAAGATGTGCAGGTTATGTTGATTGGCTGTGCTAAATTGACCCTAGTGTTAGGGAATTAGCAGGGTAAACGTGGGGTTACAAGAATAGGCCCTTCTGCACTGTAGGGATTCTATAAATGCTGGAATGGTGCATCCAGGTACCATCATATCAGCATCAGAAAGTGCTAGGACAGATAAAACATGGGATTAGATACAGAGTAAAGCTCCTTCTACACTGTCCCCCCCATCAAACACTCCCAGAACAGGTACAGCATGGAGTTAGATACAGAGTAAAGCTCCCTCTACACTGTCCCCATCAAACACTCCCAGGACAGGTACAACACGGGCTTAGATACAGAGAAAAGCTGTCTCTGGGAAGATAAAATGCTGAATTGCGGTGTCCCCTTTAACTGTTGTTCTCAAATGTGCTAAATGAAAACTTGCTGTAAGCATCTCACAAAGCAAGCAACAAAAGAGGGATTGTGTGTTTTGAGCCCTGCTGGCAGCTGTTATGAAGTGTTTACTTCTGCTATTTTAGGCAGCCAAAAAAAAGGATTATGTTCAATAAACTGCTCTGTGTCTATCCATTGAAAGAAGCCTCAGAACACCAGGTTAAAATCAAACCAATTTATTTGATAGTAAACTCACAAGCTTTTGGGATTTGCCCCTTCGTCAGGTGATGAAGGGGCAAACCCTGAAAGTTTGTGAGTTTACCATCAAATAAACCTGTTGGACTTTAACCTGGTGTTGTGAGACTTCTCACTGTGTTTACCCCAGTCCAATGCCGGCATCTCCACATCATGACTTCTATCCACTGACACAAACTAAGCGAAGAGTCAGTGATTTGAAGCTTAAGCCTGCCTTATAGTCTGTGATAAGGACTAGAATTATCCAAGGAAAATAGTAATCACAGCAAAATGGGGAGGAGGAATTTCTTATATATCAACAAGACAGCTATTTTCATTAGCGTGTTTCCAAATGATGAATCTACCAGCTCCAGTCCAGGCGGTGGTTCCAGATTCCAGCTGCAGAAATCGTGTGAAATTACAGGAACGCAGGTAAGTGACTGGTTTGTGAATATTTTGCTTCAAAACTGATTCAACAATGCATTGTAAGGTTTTGCTATTTGCAATAAGACTGGTAACAGTAATAGTGATTGGGAGTAGCAGTGTATATTAGTTATGTTAATTAAAGATGGCAGGACAGGTGACATGACTGCAGCTTGTGGGAGTTGCTGGATGTCGAGGTAATCCAGGACAAACATGTCTATCGTGTCTATGGCTTGAGGAGCTTTAGTCTTTACTACAGGTTCAAGGATTTTGTGTGTACTGTACGGATGACTGATTGCAGGGTGACTGAGCAAACCGATCATGACATCATGGTACAGCAAGCCATTCAAGTGGAGGGAGTTAGAATTGAAATAGGTTGTTGAGGACAGTGTAGTCATGGGGATAGATGCCTGCAGGCAAGGGTGGGAGTCCCAACGGCTGTATTATCTGCCTGGTAAAAAGTCTGACAACACCAGGTTTTAGTCCAACCGATTTATTTGATAGTAAACTCACAAGCTTTCGAGGGGATTCCTTCTTCGTCAGGTGAATGGAGAATTGGGGCCTCAGCTATTCACCATTTATATAGATGATCTGGAGGAGGGAACCGAGTGTAGAGTGTCAAAATTTGCTGATGACACCAAGATTGGTGGAACGGCAAATTGTGCGGAGGGTGTGGAGAGTCTGCAGAAGGATCTAGATAGGCTGGGCGAATGGGCCAGGAACTGGCAAATGGAATTTAATGTTGGCAAATGTGAGGTTGTCCACTTTGGTAGAAATAATGGTAGGAAGGACTATTACTTACATGGCGAAAAACTGCAACATGCGACGGTGCAGAGGGACCTCGGGGTCCTTGTGCATGAGTCGCAAAAACCCAGCCTGCAGGTGCAGCAGGTGGTCAGGAAGGCGAATGGGATGCTGGCCTTCATAGCATGCCAAGCTTCAGCCACTGTTCCATCATAATACCCAGATCATGTTACACTTCCCGTTTTCCTAAACTGCCACCATTCAGATAATATTCTTTTCTGTTTTTGCCACCAAAGTGGATAACCTCACATTTATCCATATTATATTACATTTGCCAAGTATTTGTCCACTCAGCCAGCCTGTCCAAGTTACCCTGCAGCCTCTTAGCATCCTCCTCACAGCACACACTGCCACCCAGCTTAGTGTCAACTGCAAATTTGGAGATACTGCATTCAATTCCTTTGACTAAATCGTTAATATATATTGTGAATAGCTGGGGTCCCGGCACTGAACCCTGTGGTACCTCACTAGTCGCTGCTTGCCACTCTGAAAAGAACCAATTTATTCCTACTCTCTGCTTCCTGTCTGCCAACCAGTTCTCTATCCATGTCAATACGTTATCCCCAATGCCACAAGCTTTCATTTTGCTCACTAATGTCTTGTGTGGGACCTGGTCAAAAATCTTTTGAAAGCCCAGATACACAACATCCACTGGTTCACCCTTGCCCATTCTACTGGTCACAACCTCAAAACATTCCAGAAGACTTGTCAAGCACAATTTCCCTTTAGTGAATCCATGCTGACTTGGACCGATCCTCACTTATCACATCCTTAATAATTTACTCCAGCATTTTCCCCACCATCGATAGCAGGCTAACCAGTCTATCATTCCTTGTTTTCTCTCTCCCTCCTTTCTTAAAAAGCAGGGTTGCATTAATCACCCTCAATCCACTGGAACTCTTCCGTAATCTGTAGAATGCTGGAAAATGATCTCCAATGCATCCACTATTTCTAGGGCCACTTTCTTGAGTGCTTTGAGATGCAGAGCATCAGACCCTGAGGACTTCTCAGGTTTTAATCCCAGCAATTTCCCCAGTGCAATTTCCTGACTAATAAGGATTTCCTTCATGCTAGAGCCTCTGTCCCCTGGTATTTCTGGAAGATTATTTGTGTTCTCCTTAGTGAAGATAGATCCAAAGTATTTGTTCAGCTGCTCTGCCATCTCTTTGCCCATTATAAATTCACCTGATTCTAATTGTCAGGGACCTACATTTGTCTTCACCAATCTTTTTCTCTTCACCTATCTATAGAAGCTTTTGCAGTCAGTTTTTATGTTTTCTGCAGGCTTACTCTCATATTCTATTTCCCCTTTCTGAATTAGACCCTTTCTTCTCCTCTGCTGGATTTTAAATTTCTCCCAGTCCTCAGGTTTGCTGCTTTTTCTGGCCAATTTATAACCTCTCCTTTGGCTTTAACACTACTGCTGGTTTCCCTTGTTAGACATGGATGAGCCACCGTCTCCATTTTATTCTTATGCCAGACAGGAATGTTGAATTTCATCCATGTGTTCTTTAAATGTCTGCCATTGCTTATCCATTGTCAACCCCTCAAGTATCCTTTGCCAGTTTATCCTAACTAATGCACATCTCACACCTTCAAAGTTAGCTTTCCTTAAGCTCAGGACCCTAACCTCAGATTTAACTGCATCACTCTCCACCTTAACAAAGAGTTCTACCTAATTGTGGTCACTCTTCCCCAAAGGATATCGCACCACAAGGTTGCTAATTAATCCTAACTATTGATCCTTGGCATATTAATTGAGAAAACCATCCCTTATACATTCCAAGAAATCCTCCTCCATCGCATTGCTACCAGTTTGGTGAGCAGATATAAAGTAGCAATGGTAAGAAGTCATCTGTGGTGTTGTCAATAGTCCTCCCTCTCTCCCACCCTCCCGAAACAGTAATGACACTGGGGTTTTTTAATTTACTCGTGTCACAAGTAGGCTTACGTCAACATTGCAATGAAGTTATTGAGAATCCCCTAGTTGCCACACTCCAACGTCTGTTCAGTTTCACTGAGGGAGAATTTAGCACGGCCAGTGCACCTAACCAGCACATCTTTCGGACTGTGGGAGGAAACCCACACAGACACAAGGAGAATGTGCAGACTCTACTCAGAGACCCAAGGCTGGGAATCAAACCTGGGTCCCTGGTGCTGTGAGGTAGCAGTGCTAACCACTGTGCCACCCAGGTATACAGGGGGCTTATCAAAAAGATATGGTGATAATCGGGGGGGGTTGTGGGGGGGGCGGGGGAGGGTGATTTCGATCCACAAATAAATTGGACAAATCGGATAATGTCAGCCATGCCAAAGATTCCAAACCCGTTTTGTTTCTGTCACCATACCTTTGGAGCAACGCTGTCACAAAAGTGACAGCCCCCTCCCTGAAAATAAGTGCTAAATGCATGCATTTGTATTGAGAGGCAACAATGAAATTGGATGTATCATGGAAAACCGCATAAGAAATGTTTAGTCAGTAAGACAGCAGAAAGTTATGAATTTAATCTTTTATTGTACCAAACCAGAAAAAAGAAACATACAATCAGATTGTCAGACCCCAATCTTGTTTTCTCTTTTATATCGAGGGGATCTTTATTTTATCCATAGACAATAGTTTAAACCTCCAGAGGACCATGGGAGTGTACAATAAGTACACAGAACACAGTGTATCCTGGAACTCCCTCTAACAGCACTCTGGGTGTACCTACACCACAGGCACTGCAGTACAGTCAAAGGCAGTACAGCGCCACCACCCTCTCAAGGGCAATTAGGGACTGAGCTAGCCAACAATGCCCACATCCCAGTGAATGAATTTAAAAAAATGATGATGGAGTGAATATATGAGAATACACAGTGGATATACAGATTACTCAGTGACAAAGCAGGAAAATATCAGACGATTCTAAATATTCAGGCAGCTGCACACAAAGATTTCACCACAAAGTGTTAACCCAAATCAACTGACCCAACACCACCATCCGGGAACCACAGACACATTAATGCATCTTTGATAAAAGTGATGGTTGCGTTATCGGCTGGAACTGTTCTCCTTTTTAAAACAAACGCAGCATGAAACACAAGTGTTGATAACCAGTACCCATCCGCACCCCCCTACCAAACAGAAACAGGGCAAACAGAATAGTCTCATCAGCACCTACAGATAGTCCCTTCCCCCCGCAAACACATTTATTAGCTTGAAATGGATTAAATTGTTTCCCTGAAGCTTTCTCCACACGAGGAAGATTTTTACTGCAGAATTTCTTCAGTCTCCTGTTTCTCGGAAATCACCTGCCCATCAACAAGCTTCTGGGAAATGATGATGACTTTCTTAGCTTTCTTTTCTGTAAGAGATTTGAAAGGCAGTTTAGTAAGTACGGGGATATACAGGAGGCTACACAGGTGTACAGGTAAGCAAACAATGAGTATACAGATATGTGAGGGTACACAGTGAGTATGTGTATATGTATATATTTTTAGGGCACGCCGTTTGACTACACAGGAATATGTGAGGGTATGTAGTGAGTATGCCAGCATATGAAGGTACACTTGATGTACATTGGTGTGTGCGAGGGTACATGGTGAGTCCACAGGTATGTGAGGGTACACCTTGTGAATACACATGTGTGGGTCCACAGTGAGTATATGGGAACATGGGTGTCAAGGGTAATGTGGTTGGTTCACAGGACATATGTTTATTGAGGTATACAGTGACTAAATTGAAATAATCAGTGACAGGAGTTAAACCCAACTTCATCAGTTATTAAATCCTGTTCAAGTTGTATCAGCCCCTTTTACCTGCCTTGGTTCCATTTCCCTGAGCCAGAGGTAAGAATTTCTCTGTTTATCCCATTTAGTAGTAAGCTCCTTCAAAAACTCTCGATTATATCAACTTTTCACACTCAAGGGAGCAGAAACCTGGCCAATGCAAATCAATCTCATCGTTTAACCCTTTCAGCCCCAGGATCATTCTGCTGAATCTGAGCTGTTCGCCCTCCAAAACCCAAATCTCCTTCCTGAAGTGCAGCGCCCACAACTGAAGCCAGTTACTCTACATGGGCTCTAACCAGGGTGCCATACAACTGATGGTTAACTTCCTCACTTTGATATTCCAACTCCCTCGAAATAAAGACCATTAGCTATATTCATTATTTTTGTAACTGTACGTTCGCTTCGAATAAATTGCACACATGGACCCTCCAGTGTAAATGCTCCTCCACACCTCCCCCATTGAGAAATTATTTTCCCTTTGGATTTGAAGTGAATTTCCTCACATTGTTCCATGTTGAAGTTGTCCTGCCTTGGTTCTCCCCATTCACCCGATTTGTCTATTCCTCTCTGCAACAGCCTGCTCCCACCTGAACAACTTACTATGACTCCTAACTTTGCATTACCTTGGATATAAAACCATCTATTCCAAATGCTGAGGACCCAGAACAGAGATCCTTAGGGAAAACCACTTGTTATATCACTCCAATTGGAGAACATTCTCTTCATCACTGCTCTGTCTCTTCCCTCCCAACTAATTACTGACTCATATCACAAGGTTATGGTCAATTCCATCTGTGTGTAGAATCTCGTGCCTCCGGAAGTCCATATAGACAACATTCACCGAGTTGTCACCATCCACCATGCTAGTAACCTCCAAAAACTTAACTTGAGTAGTCAGGCATGACCACAAATCCATATCTGACTCTTGTTAATCAGGGGTGCCTGTCCTGGTATTTAATCACTTTGTCCTGGGTAACAGGTTCAGTAACCAGACTGACAGATTTGTAGTTACCCAGTGCTTCCTTCTCTTATCTTAAAGAATGGAAGAACGTGCACCAATCTTTAATCCAAAGACCTAATTACTGATGTGAAAATTATGAAATTTGCCCCTGAAATACACTCACCTATTTAAGTCTGAAGAGACCAGATCCTGATAATCCTAAAACCCATTATTTTCAGAACTGTTGGAGCACAGTAGGAGGCCATTTGGCCCATCATTTCTGCACCAATTCTCCAAATGAGCAAATAATCTAGTGCCACCTTCTCCATCCATCTTCCCCCAGCTTCTCTCCATAACTCTGCACATTCCTCCTCTTCAGATAACAGTCTAATTCTGTTTTGAATACTTTGATTGAACCTGCTTCCACTCCACACTGAGGCTGTGCATTCCAGTTCTTAACCACTGCTTGTTGGAAAGCCATAAAATCCTTGCAACGCAGAAAGAGGCCATCGTGTTTGCGCCGATTCTCCAAAAGAGCATCTTACCAGACCCAACCCCCACCCTTTCTCTGTAACATTGTCTTTTCAGTTAAGGCTAATCCACCTAAACTGCATATCTTTGGACACACAGGACAATTTACCATAGCAAATCCATTTAACCTCTGCAACTTTGCACTGTGGGAGAAAAGCAGAACACCCAGAGGAAACCCATGCAGACACGGGGAGAACGAACTCCAATCTACCTTCATAACTAAAGTTCATTATTCCTAAAACCATTTTCATGAATATTTCTTGCACTCTCTCCAATGCCTACACACTTTTCCTATATTGTGATGCCCAGAGCTGCACACAATACTTCAGCTGAGCCCAAACTTGTGTCTTATATAAATTCAGTGTGACCTTCTTGCTCTTGCACTCTGTGTCCCTATTAATAAAGTCCAGAATACAATATTTTTAATTATCCATCTCTCTCGCAATCTGTCCTGCCAGCTTCAATAATTTATGCACATATGCAACCAGGTCTGTCTGTTTTTGCACCCCTATTTATCTTGTATCTCCATGAGCTTCCTACCAAAATGAATCACTTCACATTTCTCTGCATAGACCTTTATCTGTCACCTGTCTGCCACTTTGAAATTGGTCCCTGCGCACCAACCATATTGGAATTAATATTAAAACAGCTGAATTCTCCTCCATGTCGTATTTTTAGGTTCCCCTGCATCAAAAAAATAAGTCAATGGATTTGGTGGAATATATCACTGAGTCTGGGCTGAGTTCACTGCTTCCAGTTGGAGAATGAGTCGGATTATTTCAATTTGCCTCAGCTATCGGATTTAGAGAGGTCAGCCACTGCTTCCAGGCCTTTTTGACAACAGTAAATCTCTGTTGGAAAATACATGACTGTGGACACGGGGGAGGATCAGGGTTGTTGCTGCCTGCGATGCCTCAAACAGTTCATGTGGCTGTGCCAATTCCTCTAAGCACTGCAGTCACCAACTCACCTCCAACAGCAGGACGACTTGACTGGTCTGACTGACTGGGTCTGAAAACAGAAACACGTTTGAGAATAGCAAGGATCAATAGGTATCATGGAGATATTGAGGCTGAGTCACCAACTCAGCTTAGGAGACTTCACCACATTTGTCCCTAATCATTACCACCCCACACACATCCCCAGAGCTCACCCTACACATTAATTCTTGCAGCAATCACATAACAATGGCAGCAATAATACCCACAATCCTATGTGCCCCAGACACCTCTCTATCCACCACATGGTTTGAGAGCTCGTGTGTTATGAGTTTGGCTGGAGTCACACGAGGGAAGAACATGTCCATATGACTTCTTTCCCAGGGTTGCTCACATTTAAGAATAAGAGGTTTGCCATCTAAGACTTAGGTATGGAGAATTGATTTTCTTCTGGTGTCATTAATCTGTGGATATCGCTTCCCCGGGGGAGGCTTGGTCGTTGACTTATTTAAGGTTGAGTTAGACTTTTAATAGACAAGAGATGTTCCGAGAATATCTGAAAGATGAGTGTTGAATTGTAGGAAACTACAGGACAGTGGGAATTAAAACTCATACCAGACGTTGGTGATTGGCCTGGAAATGGAAATGGTGAAGAATGGGATTATTTGCAAAGCAGACAAGTTCATTTCTTTCTAGCTGCTTCATTAGCCTTGAATAAAGAATAAAACTTCCCCTGTGCAATATTCCAAATCCTGAAATATTTTGATCCACTTGACTGAATGTGAGTTTTTTTCTTTCTCAATCACAAACCTCCTCAAACCAAACCAAAAGGTGACTTTACCCTTCACCATCCAGCAGGCCACGGTAGGTGTTAATCTCAGCTTGCAGCCTCATCTTGGTGTTGAGGAGAGTCTGGTATTCGTCATTCTGGACATTCTGTTTAGAGTGGAGATCCGCGAGCTGCTGCTCCAGGTTCAGAATGCTCTGGTTCAAGGCCTGTTGCTCGGCAGCTAATCGGTCTTCAGTGTCGTCCAGACTAACCTCCAGTGAGTTGACCTGATGAGAGAAAACTCATTTAATGGCAACAGGCTGCGTTGTAACTTTGTAAAATAGGTTTCAGAAACTTTATCAAACAAACACTAAGATATTAGGTCAGGTGATCAGCGGTTCAGCCAAAGGTTTTAAGGAGGCAGAGAGGTTTCCAGCAAGGCCCAAAGTTACTGAGCTGAAAACAGATGGGTCATTTATAGATGCCTAACAGTAATGATAATATTGGATAGAACATTAAACAGGAAATCACTGGAGCCTGTAACAAAGGACAGGTAACAATTGTGGGCAGCTCAGTCTCCATCCAGACTGGAACAATTAAATTATAGAAGATGAGTTTGCATAATGTTTTCATGGCAGTGACTAAGAGGAATCCATTGTGGAACCAACTAGAGATGAAGGTATCGTAGATCTAGTACTGGGTAATGAGGTTTATTTAGTCACAGAAAAACCAATGGGAGATAGTGATATACAGGATTGGATTAGGGAAAAAAATGAAGGTTTTTGGCAGATACAGGGGACCAAAAAATAACAGAAGCCCCAGAGGAGTGTAGAAAGTGCAAGGGGTTTCTGAAAAAAGACACTGGAAAAGTGAAGAGGTGGCAGGGCAAACAAACATTGGCGGGTAAAATAGAGGAAAAGTCAAAAGTTTTTTATAAAAATATTAAAGGCAAGAGGGTGACCAGGGAAAGATTAGGGCTCAAAGTATCAACCTGTGTGGGCCAAAAGGTATGTGAGGTTTTAATTTTGTATAAGAACATAAGAAATAGGAGCAGGAGTAGGCCATCTAGCCCTTCGAGCCTGCCCCGCCATTCAATAAGATCATGGCTGATCTGTCGTGGCTCAGTTCCACTTTCCCGCCCTCTCCCCATAACCCTTAATCCCCTGTCTTATCAAAAACCCATCAACCCGCATCTTAAAAATATTTAGCGAGGCAGCCTCCACCACTTCAACGGGCAGAGAATTCCAGAGATTCACCCTTTGAGTGAAGAAGTTCCTCCTCAACTCCGTTCTAAACCGCCCCCCCTTTATCTTGAGGCTGTGCCCCCTAGTCCTACTGTCTTTTTTGAGCCGGAAGAGTCTCTCCACCTCTATCCTATCCATCCCATTCATCATCTTATATGTCTCAATGAGATCTCCCCTCATTCTTCTAAACTCTAACGAGTACAAGCCTAGTTTATTCAGCCTCTCCTCATAGCTCAACCCCCTCAACTCCGGTATCAGCCTAGTAAACCTCCTCTGCACTCCCTCCAAGGCCAAAATATCTTTGCACAGGTGCAGCGCCCAAAACTGCACACAGTACTCCAGCTGCGGCCTCACCAATGCCCTATACAGCTGCAGCAAGACCTCCCTACTTTTATATTCAATCCCCCTCACTATGAAGGCCAGCATCCCATTCGCCTTCCTGACCACCTGCTGCACCTGCAAGCTGGGTTTTTGCGACTCATGCACAAGGACCCCGAGGTCCCTCTGCACCGTCGCCTGCTGCAGTTTTTCTCCACGTAAGTAATAGTCCTTCCTACCATTCTTCCTACCAAAGTGGACCACCTCGCACTTTTCATTACCAAAAAGAATGATTTATTTATAGGAATCAGGAGTGGGGCTGTGATATCATTGGACAGATTAGCATTGAGAGGGGTGGGGGTTAGCTGTTCAGGTGGAGCTAAAAAATAGATAAATCCCCAGGTCCAGATGAGATGTATTCTAGGCTGCTGTGGGAGGAGATTGCAGGGGTTCATAAGAACATAAGAACATAAGAAATAGGAGCAGGAGTAGGCCATCTGGCCCTTCGAGCCTGCCCCGCCATTCAATAAGATCATGGCTGATCTGTCGTGGCTCAGTTCCACATTCCCGCCCTCTCCCCATAACCCTTAATCCCCTCTCTTATCAAAAACCCATCAACCCGCTTCTTAAAAATATTTAGCGAGGCAGCCTCCACCACTTCAACGGGCAGAGAATTCCAGAGATTCACCACCCTTTGAGTGAAGAAGTTCCTCCTCAACTCCGTTCTGAACTGCCCCCCCTTTATCTTGAGGCTGTGCCCCCTAGTCCTACTGTCTTTTTTGAGCGGGAAGAGTCTTTCCACCTCTATCCTATCCATCCCATTCATCATCTTATACGTCTCAATGAGATCTCCCCTCATTCTTCTAAACTCTAACGAGTACAAGCCTAGTTTATTCAGCCTCTCCTCATAGCTCAACCCCCTCAACTCCGGTATCAGCCTAGTAAACCTCCTCTGCACTCCCTCCAAGGCCAAAATATCCTTGCGCAGGTGCGGCGCCCAAAACTGCACACAGTACTCCAGCTGCGGCCTCACCAATGCCCTATACAGCTGCAGCAAGACCTCCCTACTTTTATATTCAATCCCCCTCGCTATGAAGGCCAGCATCCCATTCGCCTTCCTGACCACCTGCTGCACCTGCAGGCTGGGTTTTTGCGACTCATGCACAAGGACCCCGAGGTCCCTCTGCACCGTCGCCTGCTGCAGTTTTTCGCCACGTAAGTAATAGTCCTTCCTACCATTCTTCCTACCAAAGTGGACCACCTCACACTTGCCAACATTAAATTCCATTTGCCATTTCCTGGCCCATTCGCCCAGCCTATCTAGATCCTTCTGCAGACTCTCCACACCCTCCGCACAATTTGCCTTTCCCCCAATCTTGGTGTCATCAGCAAATTTCGACACCCTACACTCGGTTCCCTCCTCCAGATCATCTATATAAATGGTAAATAGCTGAGGCCCCAGCACCGACCCCTGGGGCACCCCACTAGTCACCAACCGCCAATCCGAATAGCACCCATTGACCCCCACTCTCTGCCTCCTATTTGACAACCAATCCTCTATCCACGCTAACACCCTACCCCCAACTCCATGTCCTCTGACCTTCTGCAGTAACCTCTTGTGAGGTACCTTATCAAACGCCTTCTGAAAATCCAGAAAGACCACATCCACCGGCTCTCCTCTATCCACCGCCCTAGACACATCCTCATAGAACTCCAGTAAATTTGTCAGACACGACTTCCCTTTAATGAAACCGTGTTGCGTCTGCTCTATCAAGCAATTCCCTTCAAGATGCCTCGCAATTTCCTCCTTAATGACGGATTCTAACATTTTACCTACCACAGACGTTAAACTAACCGGCCTGTTTTCAAATCTCTTCTGGCCACAAGACTGGACGAGAGCTAACATGGCTCCACTATTCAGGAAGGGAAGTAGGGATTAAACCAGGTAACTACAGGCCATTAATCCTAATATTAGTGGTAAGGAACCTATTAGAAAAAATTCTGAGACAGAATTAATCTCCACTTGGAGAGGCAAAGATTAATCAAGGATAGTCAGCGTGGGCGATCATATCTAAAATACTGTTTTAATTGTTCAAGGTGGTGACTAGTTGTGTGGATGAGGGCAGTGCAGTTGATGTAGTCTATGTGGACTTTATAAGGATTTTGACAAGGTCCCACATGGGAGGCTGATGAAGAAGGTAAGAGTCCATGTGATCCAGGACAATTTGGCAAATTGGATCCAAAATTGTCTTTGTGGCAGGAGGCAGAGGGTGATGGTCAATGGTTGTTTCTGTGACTGGAAACCTGTGTCCAGTGATAAACTCTCGGATTGGTGCTGGGTCCTCAATATCCTAAAAATATTAGGCATTGTGGGTTTTACACAAAAAGACAAGACATGGCTTGCACACATACATTCAAACTAACAAGATTTATTCCAGGAAGTCTTGTCGTACAATCTACAAACTGAAAATAAAACAGCAGCCCCTGTAAATACCCTAATGATATCTGTATCAAATCATGTGATCATCTCTCAAACAACCTACAATCCTTTTTAAATTTATAACAGGTCCCTTACTGGGACAGATTATTCTTAATGGAGAGTGGTTGGAAAGTTTAGATAGTGTCCTTGTTCATGAGTCACTGAAAACTAATATGCAGCTGTAGCAAGCAACCAGGAAGGCAAAAGCTATCATGGCCTTTAGTACAAGAGGATTTGAGTACAGGAGTAAAGATATCTTGCTGCAATTGTACAGAGCTTGGTGAGACTGCACCCGGGATACTGTGTACAGTTTGGGTCTCCTTATCCAAGAACATAATCTCTAGGATGGCAAGATTGTCCAATGAGGAGAGATTGAGGAGATTGTATTTGCTAAGGTTTAGAAGAGTGGGAGCTGATGTCATTCAAGGACAACCACAAAATTCATCCAGGGTTTGAGGGGATCGATGAAAGGAGGATGTTTCCCCTGCCTGGGGTGCCGAGAACGAGCAAACACAGTCTCAGAATGAGAGGGAGGCAAATTTGGACTGAGGTGAAGAAGACATTCTTCACTCAGAGGGTGGTGTATGTTTGGAATTCTCTATCCCAGAGACCCAGTTATTCCGAGATGGTAAAGACATGAAGGGATATGGTGACAGTGCCGGAAGATGGTGCTCGAGGTGGAAGACCAGCCATGGAAGAACTGATTAGCAAACTAGGCTCAAGGGGCTGAATGGCCTACTCCTGTCCCTATCTTCCCAACTTAAATGCTGGTCTCTTAGTAAGAGAGACAGGAGAAATTATCACGGGAAATGAAGATATGACAGAAACAATGAACAAATATTTTGTGTCTGTCTTCACAGTTGAAGATACAAGTCTGCACCAAAGACAGTGTGACTTAGGGGCTAAAAACACTGAGGAAATATCAGGTAATTAATATCAGAGATAAAGCATTGGAGAAACTCACCGACTAAAATCTGACAAATACCCGTGGCCTACACTCAAAGATTCTAAAAGAGATCGTTTTCCAGAGATAGTAAATGTGCTCGCTATGATTTTGCAAAATTATTTTGATACAAGAATGGTCCGAGTATTTTAGAAGTAACTCAGTGAATTAAAGGAGCAAATCAGAAAGTTCAGGCAAATTAACTAATGGTTGTTTTGAATGATTCAAACTCCTGCTTGGTGTGAGAGTGGATGAATGCTGTAGTGGGTATCGATTCAGAGCCTGACTGAATTGGGGGCTTACCGTGGCCATCAGTGAGCGATGCTCAACTTCGAGGTTTTTGATCTGACGCCGCAGGTTAATGAGCTCATTTTTTGTCAACTGGAGAGCCTCGTTATTCTTCGAAGCTTCAAGAGAGGCAGCTTCAAACTGGGGAGAGACAGAACAAAACCCGACATGAGAGAGAGACAGAAATAAAAAACTCACACGGGGTGGGATTTCACAATCCCGGCACAATGGGACAGAGGGTTAGGAAGTGCGGAGAGATTTTCAAACAGCATCACCTACAACAGCAGCAGAAAATCCCAACAGCAAGAGGATGGTAAAATTCCATCCACACACACACACACTGACACACACACACACTGACACACACACACACTGACACACACACACACTGACACACATACGAACACTGACAAACAGATACACGCACATACAATGACACAGACAGAGACACAGGCAGACAGTCATGCACGATTTGCAGAGACATACATTCACATGCTCTCACACAGCTCAAATCTCGCGGAGCTCTCTGACCTTCTTCCTGTAACACTCCTCTGCATCCTTCCTGTTCTGATCAGCCAGGGCCTGATACTCCTCACGGATCTTGTTCATCACTTTCCCAAGATCCTCGTCATCAGAATTTTCGACCTCCACAGAAACATTGGAATTTGCAATCTGCTTTTTTAGCTCATCCACGTCCTACACAGAGACAGAGGGACAGTTAGTGACTATCACAGGGGGACAGAGGGAGTGCTGCACTGTCAGAGGTGCCATCATTCAGATAAACTGGTAAACCAAGGCTCCATCTGACTTATAGGTCAGACCGCAAAGATCCCATAGCCATTATTTCAAAGAATAACAGGATTGTTCTCCCCAGTGGGCAATACTTATCCTTTAACCAAACTCACTGAAAATTATCTGGTCATTGTCAGATTGCATTATGGATCTTCCTTCGTTTCCTACATTGCAGCAGTGATTACACTTCAGAAAGGACGCCATTGTTTGTGGAACGCTTTGGGATGTCCGACAGTGGAAGACAGCTGTATAAACATGAGTTTTATTGGCTATGGGCCAAGTGCTGGTTAATGGGATTAGGTGGGAGATCAGGTGTTTCACATGTGATAGTACAGACTTGATGGGCCAAAGGGTCTTTTCTGCACTGCATGATTCTATGGTGCTTTTTACCTCCTGGTGATTCTTGCGGAGGTAACTCAGCTCTTCATTCATGGCCTCAATCTGCGACTCCAGCTGCATGCGACCCATGTTGGTGTCATCAAGGATTTTCCTCAGGCCATTGAGGTCCTGCTCCACGGACTGCCTCAACTCCGCCTCTGACTGCCACCTAGAGACCAATGATTAATGAGTCAGAAAGCAGCCTCCAGAGCTTGTGCTCCAGTGAATCCTTTTATTTATTCTTTTGTGTCACTGCCAAGACAGTTATTGTTACCCATCCTTAATTCCCCTTGAACGGAGTGTCCCACTTGGTCATTTCAGAGGACAGTGTAACTCAGCCACATTGCTGTGACTCTGGAGTCACATGTAGGCCAGACCGGGTAAGGACGGCAGATTATCCTCCCTAAAGAACATTACTGAACCAGATGGGTTTTTATGACAATCAATGACAGCTTCATGGTCTAATGACTTTTAATTCTAGATTTCTATGGAATTCAAATTCCAGCTTTTAATTCCAAGCTTTATTAATTAAAATTAAATTCCACCTTGGTGGGATTTGAACACATGTCATCAGAGCATCTGTCTGGACCACTGGATACTAATCCAGTGACATTACCACTATGCCACCATCTACCTAGTGTTGGAAAGTAACCCAGAGTCCATGGGTTCAAATTAGAGACTCATTCAGCACCAAAGAAAGCCATTTGGCCCTTCTAGCCAATGTCAGCCCAATGAAAGAGGAATCCAATTCATTCTAATCCTCCTGTTCTTTAACCCTGCAAATTTCTCCTTTCCAAATATTTATCCAGTTCTTCTTTGGAAAGTCTAGAACGATACATAGAATTGTGGAATCATAGACATTTACAGCATGGAAGCAGGCCCTTTGGCCCAATTTGTCTATGCCACCCTTTGTTTTAAACCCCTACAGCACAGAGGGAGATCAATCAGCCCATCATGCCTGTACTAGCTCTTGTCCACCCACGCTCTTTTCCCAGAGTTCCACAAATTTTCTCCTCCCAATTCCATTTTGAAAGTTGAATCTATTTCTGCTGCCCTTTCAGGCAATGCCTCCCAGATCCCAACAGCTCGCTGTGTAAAACAATACTGCTCATCTGCCTTCTGATTAGTTTGCTGGTCGCCTTCAATCTGTCATTAAACTTCTCAACTCCAGAGGGAACAATCCCAGCTTCTCCCGTCTCTACAATGACGAGTTGATTGATGTGAACTGGGATCAGTAAGGAACCATGAAAACCAACAGGAGATTGGAAAAGCCAGTAAAGTACAGAGAGATCCAATACCAGTGTTTGGGAGCAGGGGAGTTCTCTCCAGTGTCCTGACTAATCTGAATCATTTCAAAATCAAAGTTTTTTAAATCCAATATTCTTGGCACCACTTCTGAAATCTTCAACCCACTGGTGCCCCACCCTATTCCAGCCCTTCACCCGTGATCAGGTGATCCACACACGACTTTTGCTGTTCACACAGCTTTGGACCATTGGCCCAGCAGAGCTGGGGTTCAGGGGTCACTGCAGTGGTGAGGATTCTATTGAAGCTACCGATTAAATCAGCCTCCACCATTCAGATCCTAATAGAAGTGTCCCTGAAAGCAACAGCATGATCCCAAATGTTAATCCATCTGCCATCAGGAAGCTTGGCTCTGAATGGAGATAAACAGTGACTCTCTGCAGTTGGCACCACCTGAGGAGATGAATCTACCCTTTGAACCATGCGTATATTCCAGTTTTTAATCCCTGTGCCACACTCACTTCACTTTGAAATCATCAGAAGCCAGTTCACAGTTATCCAGCTGTAGAGTCAAGCCAGCATTATCCATATTGGCATCCTGGACCTGGTCAATATAAATATATCACATTCATTAATAGATCAACAGCAGTCCCTCTGTGAGGGATATCAGTTTCAATTAAACAACAGATTATTAATTGTAGGTTTAGTCTAACAATCCACTCCATAATAACTGAAAGTAGCGATGGGTCTGCCAGGATTTGGAGAGAGAGACACGGGCGGAGACACAGGCAGAGACACATGCACTTTCATGAGCTTAAACTTAACTTAAACGGCGCAAAGAATATGCTTAAATGCATGAAGCTATATTTTCTACAAAGCTGTATGTGAACAAGTATTAAAACTCTTACGATTAGGCAAACTTTCTGTTCACTGACCAAGCACCTGTCACACTGGATTTGCACTTTTTCCCAAATAACATCATTGCAGTGTTACTATTGGTGTATAATTACAGCGCTACATGATTACCTGCCCAACTTCCAGCGTAGATGTAAACATTGAACCAACTTTCGGACAAAGAAAAGTACAGGATAGGAACAGGCCCTCCAAGCCACACCAATCATGATATCTTAACTGAGAAAAACTTCTGCCCTTACTGAGTCCGTATCCCTCTATTCCCTCCCTATTCATGTACCCAGCCAGACGCCTCTTAAAATATTGCTAATGTGTCTGCTTCCACCACCTCCTCTGGCAGCGTGTTCCAGACATCCATCATTTTCTCTGCATAAAAACTTCTGCACATCTCCCTTAAACTTTCCCCCTTTCACCTTTAAGTGGGTTCTGAATGAGATCTGTGTTCTCAGTCCAACTTTATCCACCCCTTAAGCTCACTTCATATGAAAACTAAATCATAGAATGGTTAAAGTGCAGAAGGAAGCCACTTGGCCCATTTATCTTCTGCTAGCACAGTTTAGTTAGTCCTACACATCCACCCTTTCACCGGGAGCACTGCAATTCTTTTCCCCTTGAGGTTTTTGTCCAATTGCTTTTCAAAGTTACTAATTGAATCAGTCTCCAGCATTCAGATCCTAACCATTTGTTGGGCAAAAAAGTTTTGCCTCAAGTCATCTTAAATTGGTGTCCTCAGGTTCTCAACTCTTCCACCAATGAGAACAGTTTCTCCCTCTCTACTCTGTCCATAATTTTGAATATCTCTATCAAATTTTCTCCCAACCCTCTCTAAGAAAAGACCCGACCTCTCCAATCTATCCACATAACAGAAGTCCCTTAAAGCTGGAACCAATCTTGTAAATCTTTTCTGAACTCTCTCTAAAGCCTTCATATCCTTCCTAAAGTGTGCACCCAGAATGAGACAATTCTCCAGTTGATGCCAAGCTAGTGTTTTATAACGATTTACCAAAACCTCCTGGTTTTTGCACATGTCTCTATAAAGCTCAGGGTCCCATGTACTTTTTAAACCACTTTCTGGGTTTCCTGTGCCACATTGCCTCATAGCAAGCTGCTTTTTTTCCAAACCCCTTTTAGAAATCCATGTCTAGCACTTTACCCACATTGCCTTTATTAACCCTTCATGTTAATTCACCCAAAACCTCCAGCACCTTTGTTAAACAGGATTTACCTTTAATAAATAGTGTTGGCTTTTCTGAACTAATCCACATTTGCCCAAGTGACTGTTAATTTTCTCCCAAACCATTGTTTAAAAAGGGTTCCCATCACCCAGGTGATACTGACTGGCTTGGAGCTTCTGGAACAAAGACATAATATTTGTAATTCTCCAGTTGTCTGACATTGGTCCTGGATCTAAGGAAGATTGGAAGATTGTGGCTAGACTCCCCACACTCCTCGAATGCACCCCATTCGACCCTGGTGACCAATCAAGTGCAGCCAGTCTAATACCCCCTCCTTCTGAACTTAAACCCATTGTATCTAAACTAACTTCTTTCACTGACTTGGTAACGACAAATGTAAAGTATTGATTTAGTATCTCAGCAAGCTCACTGCCTCCATCTGTAACTCTGTTTTCTGGTTTTACCAGTCTCTCTGGCTATTTGAAGCTTATAAAAGAATTTCTGATTGCCTTTGATGTTAGCTGCTAATCTCACCTCACTCTCTTTGCTGCTGACTTCACTTCCCCTCTGACTTGTCATATTCAATCCGGTTCTCCCCTTTATTTCCCACCTGACATCTGTGTACACCTCAAAATAGTGGAGAACATAGCCTTGTCTACATTAGTGGGGACAAAATAGAAATGGTTGAGATCTTCAAGTTTCTAGGTGTCCAGATCACTAACAACCTGTCCTTAGCCCCCTGCCACCACCACACCCCCCCCAGCCCCAGCCCCAAGCCAACACTACAGTTAAGAAAGTCCACCAATAGCTCTACTTTCCCAGAAGACTAAGAAACTTTGGCATGTCAGCTATGACTCTCACCAGCTTTTACAGATGCACCATAGAAAGCATTCTTTCCAGTTGTATAGTAAGAAGTCTCATAACACCAGGTTAAAATCCAACAGGTTTATTTGGTGGTACAAGCTTTCGGAGCACTGCTCCTTCATCACCTGAGGAAGGATCAGTGTTATGAAAGCTCGTGCTACCAAATAAACCCATTGGACTTTAACTTGGTGTTGAGAAACTTCTAACTGTGTCCACCCCAGCACAATGCTGGCATCTCCACACCTGGTCATACCACAGCTAGGTATGGACTCCTGCTCTGCCCAAGACCCAGTAAAAAGTCTGACAACACCAGGTTTTAGTCCAACTGATTTATTTGATAATAGACTCACAAGCTTTCGGGGTTAGTCCCTTCCTCAGGTGAATGGAGAGTTGGACTAAAACCTGGTGTTGTCAGACTTTTTACTGTGTTTACGCCAGTCCAACACTGGCATACCCACATCCTGCCCAAGACCATCAGGAACTATAAAAGGTCACGAATATAGCCCAATCCATCACGCAAACCAGTCCCCCATCCACTGTCTACACTTCTCGCTGCCTCGGCAAAGCAGCCAGCATAATTAAGGACCCCACACACTCCGGACATTCTCTCTTCCGCTTTCTTCCGTCAGGAAAAAGATACAGAAGTCTGAGATCACATACTAACCGACTCAAGAACAACTTTTTCCCTGCTGCTGCCAGACTTTTGAACGGACTTACCTTATATTAAGTTGATCTTTCTCTACACCCTAGCAATGACTGTAACACTACATTCTGCACTCTCCTGTCCTTCTCTGTGAACGGTATGTTTTTGCTTGTCTAGCGCACAAGAAATAATACTTGTATACTAATACGTGTAACAGTGATAAATCAAATCAAAAAAACTTGCTCATGACCAGCTGATAAAAAATAAAGCAATTGGAAAAGGTAAATGTAACAGAGTGAGGAATAAGGGAGCGCCCACCTGTTTGCAAAGATCCAGCACCGGTTTCTCATAATAGCTCCAGTCCCGAGCCCGGCTGCCTCTGCTGGCCAGACAGTTTTGTATCTTGGCCTCCAGCTCCTTGTTGGCGCTTTCCAAGTTCTTCACTTTGTTGAGATAATTGGCCAGTCGCTTATTCAGACCCTGCAGCTCATCCTGCTGGTTGACAGTGTTTGATGCCCCAATCCTGCTCACATTAGACAGACTGCCCGGGCTGTAAGAGGCCAGTCTCAGGCCCCTATTACCATCACCCTGGAGGCTGAGTGCGCTGCTGGGTCTGCGGGGGCTGCTCAGTAACACCATGCTGCTGGAACTGGCCGTGCGGCTCAGCGGCCCCCTGTTATAATTCATCAGGACACCGGGGCTGCGAGCTTCAACCTGGGGGGATCTCCGGACAGGGGGGATCTCCGGACAGGGGGGGATCACTGCTGGATTTACGGATCTTGTGCCGGGTTTGGGAGGGGGATCCTGTGCTGGGTTAAGGGGGGATCCTGTGCTGGGTTAAGGGATCCTCTCTCTCTCTGGGTCCCAGGTGAGAATCTCGGTGATATTTACCTGGGGAGATGGTTTGAGTGGCGGCTGAATTGTCCAATCAGATGGCGCCGACAACGCCCTGAGGTTCATTAACATTAATGGGCGTGGTCAGTCGGAGTCCCGCCCCTTCTTTCCATCCAATAGAATCGGGGGGGCGGAGCGGATGCAAATATTCCTTTAAATGAACAGCGCGCGGCCGGGATCCGGCACTCGGAGCAGATCCCGGAGCGGATCCACATCATCCAGATCCCCGTCCTCCAGCGGAGCAGATCTCCATCCTCCCGATCCCCGTCCTCCAGCGGAGCAGATCTCCATCATCCCGATCCCCATCCTCCCGATCCCCATCCTCCAGCGGAGCAGATCCCGGTCCCCATCCTCCAGCGGAGCAGATCCCCATCCTCCAGCGGAGCAGATCCCGATCCCCGTCCTCCAGCGGAGCAGATCCCACGGTGAAGCGGATCCCCGGTGATCGGAGTGATCATGTCCTCAGTGCGGGCTGGCTCTCTGCGGGCGGGCGGGCTCCGGTCGGTGACCCTGCGGCAGGTGCCCCGCAGCTTCCCGGTGGCTCCGGCCGCGTTCCGGGGGGAGACTCCGCGGGTTGACATCGACCCGGAGCTGCGGCTGGCCCGGGACCGGGAGAAGGAGCAGATCAAAGGGCTCAACAACAAGTTCTCCGAAGTGATCAGCCGGGTGAGAGCGACCCTCAAATACCCTGAATATACCCTGAATATACCCCCCTCCCCAAATACCCTGAATATACCCCCCTCCCCAAATACCCTGAATATACCCCCCTCCTCAAATACCCCCTCCCCAAATACCCTGAATATACCCCCCTCCCCAAATACCCTGAATATACCCCCCTCCCCAAATACCCTGAATATACCCCCCTCCTCAAATACCCCCTCCCCAAATACCCTGAATGTACCCAAAAAACCCCCCCTCTCCAAATATTCCCAAACTTGATCCTAAATACCTCCTAAACCCTGCATAGAGACCACCAAATACTCAAAATATTCTAAATATACCCCAAAGCCTAAATACCACCTAAACCCCTATACCCCCTCCCTCGATACCCCTCAAATACTCTAAATATACCCCCTACACCCCCTCCATAAATACCCCCAAAACCCCTAAACATAACCCCCAAATACCCTAAATACCCCCAAATACTCTTCCCCAAACCTGACCCGAAATACCCCCTCCCTAAGTAGCCCCAAAATCCTAAATATAAATCCCTATATTCCATCCCTAAAAGGCATAAATATTCTCCAAACCTAATCTTAAATACTCCCAAAACCCCAAACCCAATACCTCCTCCCTGAATACACCCAACCCAACCCATCCCTAAACCTCAATACCCCCTAAACACCAACACACAAAACTCCAAATACCCTTAAATACCCAAAACTGAGAATAAATACCCCAAAACAACGACCCTGACTCTGCCACAAAACCTATGACCCCAAATGCCCCCCCGCGGGCCCTCGTCTGGCACCAAATGCCCCCCCGCAGGCCCCCGTCTGGCGCCAAATGCCCCTCTCTCTCTCTCTCTCTCCACTCTGTCTGAGACAGTTGCACTGGGTGTACCTGGACCATGCCCTGATGGATGCCCAGGTCAGAAGCCTGTGCTGTGCCTGCTGTAAGGTGTCGGGTTATTTCCTGCTGGTCTGTTTTGGTGCTAAGGATCACCATTTGTTGATGTGATGGAGGAAGTCTAGGGATCAGTTTTGTATCTGTTGTTTGGTTTAGGTGCGTAAACTGGAGCAGGAGAACCAGGTGCTGGAGACACGATGGGAACTTCTGCAACAGACAGACACGTACAAATCCAACGCTGACAAAATAGTCAACATGGTTTGCAACAAGCTGAAGCAACAGCTGACTGACCTGGAGAGGGAGCGAGAGCGCCTGAAGGGTCAGATCACACAAACACAGCAAATGGTCGAAGATTTCAAAGGGAAGTATGAGGATGAGATTAACTCCCGCACGGCACTGGAGAATGAATTTGTGATCCTTAAAAAGGTTAGTAGATAATTGAAGGATGTAAAGGGAATGGTCTGGGTGCATAGTCCCAGAGAGATAATTACAGAGAAATTAGCTTGCCGTGCCTTGAATTCATGATTGTTCCTCAGCATCGGATCTCCCACCTGAACAGAGTCCAAGGGCAGTTGTCAATTCATTTTAAATCTTTTTTCAAGATAACTCTTTGGGTTTTAAAAGAAGTGGCTGCAGAGATGGTGGATGTGCCGCTTGTAATCATAGAACCCCCACAGTGCAGAAGGAGGCCATTCAGCCCATCGAGCCGACAACAATGCCACCCAGACCTGTCGCCATAACCCTATGCATTTACCCTGCTCATCTCCTGACACTGAGGGGTAATTTAGCACAGCCAGTCAACCTAACCTGCATGAGGGATTGGAAAACCATAAATATAACACCTCAATTCAAGAAAGGAGGGCGACAGAAAGGAAACTCTCGCCCAGTTAGATTAACGTTTGTCTTTGGGAAAATACTGCAAGCTATTACTTAGGGAGATATAGCAGGAAGTTTAGAAGATTATGATACTAAATCATAATGGTTTTAATCGTACTTGACAAATTTCTGAACTATTTGAGGGTGTGACAAGCAGCATGGATAAAGGGGGACCTGTAGATGTGGGGCAAAGTTTATTTATTAATCACAAGTAAAGCTTACATTAACAGTGCAATGAAGTTACTGTGAAATTCCCCTAGTTGTCACAGTCCGGCGCCTGTCCGGGTCAATGCACCTAACTAGCATGTCTTTCACATGTGGGTGGAAACCGACTCATCCAGAGGAGACCCACACAGACATGGAGTTAATTCACACTCCCGCCATGAACTGATTGAATGGTGGAATGGGCTGGATGGGCTTCTCCCATTTCCAAGTTCCTATAGGGATCAGGAAGAGTTTATTCTGGGTGGGGAAAGGTGGGACTTTCCTCTGCAGCAGAATCCACTGATTCTGCCTGACCTCCAAGCCTCTTGATCATCTTCACTTGTTCATCCAAGTAGTGAGTCCCCAGGAAGTCACACAGCTGAGGGTCGGTGTTCCCGGAGGAGAGTTTGAGCAGATCCAGCAGACTCTGGTTCACATTCTTCTCCATCTGCAGAGCTCTCTCTGCGTTGCCTCCAGACCATTGCTCCACTCATCCTGCCCTGGCTTCTTGACATCCTCCAGGATGACTTTACCTGCTATTGGCTCGGACTTTTCTGGCCAAATCTTTCAAACGTTTTGGGGAATGAGTGCTGGAGGCGAGGCTCACACTGTCACACGGGCAGGGTACAGTCAGAAACAAGCTGTCAGCACCAGGAATCCCGAGATCGGGGTATCCCTTCTAAAGATCCTGATAACCCATTTTTAAAAAATGAAGGATTCCCCTCCCTCCCCCCCCACAACCCCTGACACGTACATAGGCAATCCACCCCCTCCCCCCCCACACACCCCCATAGCTGAGGAGAAGGCTCCCTAAAAGGGCCCAACTTGCATTACCCCCAGGCAGCCTGGTATTCCGCTGTGGGGCAATGCCAGTGTAGTGCCAGGGGATGACATTATTTCCCTGGGGGTCTGTACCTACCCATGTGCCCCTGAGGGCTTCCCCACCCACTTCACGATTTTAAAAAGTGTTGTAACCCTCACTCACATCACGTCAAACTGGCAAGGGGGGGCGGAGGGGGCAATTTCCCAATGGGGGGGGTGGGCGGGTGTTAGCGATGCCGGTTAATATGTATTGAAAAGGAGGTTTGTGACCTTCCTAGGCAGGAATCTGGCAGGGACAATCCCGATCCGAGATCTCACCGGCGAGGGGGCAGGGAGAATCCCGATCCGAGATCTCGCCGGCGAGGGGGCAGGGAGAATCCCGATCCGAGATCTCGCCGGGAGGTTCTCCATTTCTGACCCCCCGGGACTTTGCGCCCGTGTTTACACTCGCTGCAAAATCAAAACCAACGCATAGACTCAACTCCGAGGAAACCATTACATCTGATCAATATTTTGTAACTCATTCTTTGGGTGTGGATGTCACAGCAAGGTCAGCATTTATTGCCCGTCCCTAATTGCCCCTTGAGAAGGTGGTGGTGAGCTGCCTCCATGAACCTGCTGCAGGCCATCTGGTGTAGGTACACCCTCAGTGCTGTCAGGGAGGGAGTTCCAGGATTTTGACCCAGTGACAGTGAAGGAACGGTGATATATTCCCAAGTCAGGATGCTGAGTGACTTGGAGGGGAACCTCCAGGTGGGGGTGTTCCCAGGTATCTGCTGCGCTTGTCCTTCTAGATGGAGGTTGCAGGTTTGGAAGGTGCTACCTAAGAAACCTTGAGTTACGACAGTATATCTTGTAGATGGTACACACATCTGTACTGTTTCAGTGGTGGACGGAATGAAAGTTTACGGTGGTAGATTGGGTGATAATCCAGTGGAGTTGCTTTGTCCTGGATGGTGTTGAGTTTTGTTATTGGAGCTGTGCCCATTCAGACGAGTGGATATCACCCTCCTGACCTATGTCAGTGGTGAAGAGGTTTGGAGACTCGGATGATGAACCAGTGCCTGAAGCGTTCCCAGGCTGGGATCTGCTCCTGTGACCGCAGTATTAATGCAATGGGTCCTGGTGAGTTTCTGGGCAGTGGTGAACCCCAGATGTTGGGAGCGGGGGATTTGACAGTTGTTGGGGGCTAGTAAATGTGTCCTTTGATTTCACGTAGCAGATTGTGCACACTGACAGGCAAGGCCACTGCAGTCTGGGCTGGTTACACAGAGTGGGCAGTAAAAGCTGGAGCCCAGATTAAATACTGGAAAGAGAGCGATGGTCATCGAAACAATTAGAAAAGAGAGTTCAAAAAGAGTGGCTTTGAATCTAGATACACAAGAGGGCTTAGGGTCTGGATTGATTCAGATGGAGGTGCGGCTGGGTTCTGGGTGGTATGGGTGGGGGGGGTTGTTCTGGGTGGGTCCTGGGGGGGGGAGGGGAGCGTTCTGGGAGGGGGGGGTCGTTCTGGGTGGGTTCTGGGAGGGGGGGTCGTTCTGGGTGGGTTCTGGGAGTGGGGGGGCGCGTTCTGGGTGGGTTCTGAGTACATAGAGGTGGTTTCTCGGGAGGGGGTTCTGGGAGGATAGAGGTGGTTTCTTGGGGGGGTTCTGGGTACAATGCTGAAGGGAGACAGTTTGTGATTTGAGAGTAATTGATGACCTGTGCAGAGTTCAGACATCCTGATATCAGATTCAAGTTCAAAACAATGCTTCAGCTAACGTCTCTGATTATTTTTTGGTCCAAAATGATTTTACCAGGAAGTGGATGATGCCTATTTCCAAAAGGTGGAACTGGAATCAAAGCTGGAATATCTGACCAATCTCATCGAGTTCCTGAAACTTCTTTATGCAGAGGTACTTCCATCACATTTAATCTGCTCGTCTGTGGGTGCAATCCCTCTCACCCAACCAGATATGGAGAATATCTCAACAGAGTTGTTGAGATCAGGAATGCACTGCCTGAAGGGGCCTTAGAAACAGATATCCAACCCCGTGCTGTACCTGACATGGGAGTGTTTGATGGGGACAGTGTAGAGGGAGCTTTACCCTGTATCTAACCCCGTGCTGTACCTGTCCTGGGAGTGTTTGACGGGGACAGTGTAGAGGGAGCTTTACTCTGTATCTAACCCCGTGCTGTACCTGTCCTGGGAGTGTTTGATGGGGACAGTGGAGGGGGAGCTTTGGTAAGTGTAAAATTAACTGGTGTGAATCTGATGGGCTTTGTGTGATGTGCGGTTACAGGAAATCCAGGAGCTTCAGTCACAGATTCAAAGCACTGCCGTTACTCTGAAAGTCAACAACAGCCGGCGACTGGACATGAAACAAATGATTGAAGATATAAAAAAGCAGCACGCTGAGGTTGCTGCCCGGAACAAGGCTGAAGCAGAGACCTGGTGTCAGAATAAGGTATAAGAACAAGAGAACTAGGAGCAGGAGTCGGCCATCTGGCCCTTCGAGCCTGCTCTGCCACTCAATAAGATCATGGCTGATCTTTTTGTGGACTCAGCTCCACTTACCCGCCCGCTCACCATAACCTTTAATTCCTTTACTGTTCAAAAATTTATCTATCCTTCTCTTGAAAACATTCAATGAAGTAGCCTCAACTGGGCAGGGAATTACACAGATTCACAACGCTTTGTGTGAGGATGTTCCTCCTCAACTCAGTCCTAAATCTGCTTCCCCTTATTTTGAGGCCATGCCTCCTAGTTCTAGTTTCACCTGCCAGTGGACACAGCTTCCCTGCTTCTATCTTATCCATTCCCTTCATAATCTTATATGTTTCCATAAGATCTCCCCTCATTCTTCTGAATTCCAGTGAGTGTAGCCCCAGTCTACTCTGTCTCTCCTCATAAGCCAACCCTCTCAATTCCAGAATCAACCTGGTGAATCTCCTCTGACCCCCTCCAGTGCCAGTATATCCTTTCTCAAATAAGAGACCAAAACTGTACACAGTGCTTCAGGTGTGGCTTCACCAGCACCTTATACAGCTGTAACATAACCTCGCTGTTTTTAAACTCCATCCCTCTGGCAATGAAGGACAAAATTCCATTTGCCGCCTTCATTACCTGCTGTACCTGCAAACCAACTCCTTGTGATCACCTGCATTTGTCTACCTCCTTTTTTAAACAGTGGCGTCACATCTGCTGTTTTCCAATCTCCAGGAACCACCCCAGAGTCCAGTGAATTTTGGTAAATTACCTCTGATATACAGAGTGAGGAACATGCAAACTCAGACCCAGCTAGGTAAAACTGGAGAAGAATCTCCTGCTCTCCACTGCCTCAACAAGGAGGAGTGAATTTCTGTAGCGCCTTTCACAACCTCAGGACATTGCAGTCAATCAATTGTGTTTACTCAGACTCTGAGAATCCTTCACTCTCCTTGGGTTCTCACAGTCAATCACTCAGTGTCACTCTCTCTATCACTGTTGAATAGGGTGTCAGACAGGTCAGGTCGGAGTTGCTGATATCTGCTCTGCTTCTTCACAGTTACTGGAACTGGAGAATGATAAATCCTGCCAGAATGATGAGCTCAGAAATGCAAAGAACGACTTAGCTGATCTTAATCGCCACCTGCAGAGGCTGAGATCAGAAACGGACGCCTTACAAAACCAGGTAAGAATTTGACTCTGAGCAGGGTTAAAAGGTGAGGCAGTGACACTGTCCGCGGCTCAACTAATAATGTAACACCCCAACTGGAGACCCCCATGAGAACGGACTACAACGGGAGTTAGGTATGGAGCAAATTCTAAATTATTAAATGATATCCAACCCTATCCTGGGAGGGTTTGTTGATGGAGGAGGGTGTTGAATGGGGGTGGGGTGGGGTGGGGGAGCGGGAGGGGAGAGGGGGGACTGGACCCCACTTCCCCAGTCTGAATCCTGGCAGGCAACACGAGATTTGCCACCCCAACCCTCCCACTATTGGTCAATCCTGAGTGTCCCTCCTTCCCACAACTGATTGGACAGCCAGCAAATTCTACCTCACGTAATTGGATCATCTTTAACACTTTGAGCCAATCATCAATCTCTTCAAGAATAAACAAAAAGTGTCAATTGAAAATGGGAGAAACTCGTTTCCCGTTTTAAAGATGAGGAAACATCTTACCAGGCAGAGAGGATAAGAGCGGGGTGGATAAACGCGAGGGAGTGGAATGGAACCGTAGTACAGTGGTTAGCGCTGCTGCTTCACGGTGCCATGGACCTGGATTCGAATCCCGGCTCGGGTCACTGTCTGTGTGGAGTCTGTGTGTTTTCCCCCAGTACCTGCCTGGGTTTCCTCCCACAGTCTGAAAGATGTGCTAGTTAGGTGAATTAGCCTGAACAGGCACCGGAGTGTGGCAACCAGGGGAATTTCACAGTAACTTCATTGCAGTGTTAATGTAAACCTCACTTGTGACTAATAATAAACTTTAACTTTAAACTAATTTGATTGCACAGAGCCAGCACATCATGAAGGGCAGAATGGCCTCCCTCTGTGCTCTAAGATTCCTTGACTTTGAATTTGCTCATAGCTGCATGCAGGAGATTAACTCCTGGAAAGGCCAGGAAACTCCTGGAGAATTGGGAATCCTCTAATGGGGATGTTATTCTCTCACAGCGAGCGTCACTGGAGTCGACCATCGGGGATACTGAAGACCGTGGACAGATGGCCATCAATGAAGCCAAGAAGCGGATCAGCCAATTGCAGGACAGTATCCGTAAGGCCAAGACGGAGATGGTGGAGCAGATGCGTGAACACCAGGAGCTGCTGAACGCCACAATGGCGCTGAACATGGAGATCGCCACCTACAGGAAGCTGCTGGATGGCGAGGAGGAAAGGTAAATGCATACCACCAAAAAAATGGATCGGTTCCAGAATGTTCTCCACCTTCCCTGTGGTTGGGTGAGGTGGGCAGAAACTTGGCAAATGGAATTCAATGTGGGAAATTGTGAGATTGGAATAAAGGATGAGAAGGTGGATTATTATTTAAATGGAGAGAGGCTGCAGAAAGCTGGAGAACAAAGGAACTCGGGAGGGGGGCCTTGTTCCTGAAACCCAGGAAGCAGAGAGGTTCAGGAGGTAATAGGAAAGGCAAATGGAATGCTGGCTTTTATTTCAAGGGGCTGGAATATAAAAGAACATAAGAAATAGGAGCAGGAGTAGGCCATCTGGCCCCTCGAGCCTGCCCCGCCATTCAATAAGATCATGGCTGATCTGTCGTGTCTCAGTTCCACATTCCCGCCCTCTCCCCATAACCCTTAATCCCCTCACTTATCAAAAACCCATCAACCCGCGTCTTAAAAATATTTAGCGAGGCAGCCTCCACCACTTCAACGGGCAGAGAATTCCAGAGATTCACCACCCTTTGAGTGAAGAAGTTCCTCCTCAACTCCGTTCTAAACCGCCCCCCACTTTATCTTGAGGCTGTGCCCCCTAGTCCTACTGTCCTTTCTGAGCGGGAAGAGTCTCTCCACCTGTATCCTATCCATCCCATTCATCATCTTATACGTCTCAATGAGATCTCCCCTCATTCTTCTAAACTCTAACGAGTACAAGCCTAGTTTATTCAGCCTCTCATAGATCAACCCCCTCAACTCTGGTAAAGTGGTGATGTACAAGATACAAGTGAGGCCACATTTACAACACCGTTTATATTATCTTTGGACGTTTACTAGATGGTCCTGGGTATGGAGGGACTGCCAAATGAGGGAAGATTAAACAGGTTGGGTCTGTTCCCCTTGGAGTTGAGAAGAATGAGAAGGGATTTGATTGAAACATAGAAGATTTTCAACAGGTTAGACAGGGTAAATATCAGCAGAATGTCCCCACTCAGGGGAGAGTGTGGGACCAGAGGGCAGAGTCACAGAATAGGGAGGGAGGGGGGACTGATTTAAGATGGATTTGAGGAAGAATTTCTTCTGAGTGGAGAATCTTTGGAATTCTTCCCCGCAGGAAGCTGTGGGGTTCAAATCCTTGAACAATTCCAAGCTGAGATTAACAGGTTTGTAACCAGTCGGGGAATTAGAGTTTTGGAGATAAGGTAGGAGAGTGGATTTAGTGAGTGTTAGACCAGCCATGAATTTATTAAACGGTGGAGCAGGTTCAAAGGGCGGAATGGCCTCCTCCTCTTCCGATGTTCTATGTTTTGTGTCTCGGAGAGCTTTACAACAAGAACAAAGAAAATTCCAGCACAGGAACAGGCCCTTCAGCCCTCCAAGCCTGCACTGACCACATTTCCTGACTGAACTAAAACCCCCTACCCTTCCGGGGACCATATCCTCCCATTCCCATCCTATTCATGGATTTGTCCAGACACCCCTTAAAACTCACTCGTATCCACTTCCACTCCCTCCCCCGGCAGCGAGTTCCAGGCACCCACCACCCTCTGTGTAAAAAAAAACTTGCCTTGTACATCTCCTTTAAACCTTGCCCCTCGCACCTTAAACCTGTGCCCCCGAGTAATTAACTCTTCCACCCTGGGAGAAAGCTTGGTGAAGATCTTGTATTGTTCAGAGTTACTGCAGCTAATCTAGGAATCCTGGCAGCTGGTTTATGCACAGCAAGATTGGCAGGCAATGGAGTAGTAGTATTGTCACTGGATTAGTAATCCAAACACCCAGGGTAATGTTCTGGGGACCTGGGTTCGAATCCCACCACAGCAACTGCTGAAATTTGAATTTTAGGAAAAATCAGGAATTAAGAATCTGCTGATGACCATGAAACCATTGTTGGAAAAACCCATCTGGTTCCCTAATGCCCTTTAGGAATGGAAATCTGCCGTCTTTACCCGGTCTGGCCGACATGTGACTCCAAAATCACAGCAATCTGGTTGACTCTCAACTCCCCTTGGAAATGGCCAAATGGGACACACAATTCTGGGGCAATTAGGGATGGGCAACAAACGCTGGCCCAGCCAGTGAGAGCCACATCCCATAAATTAATTTAAATAAAAAGGTCCCACCAACAACAATAAAGTAATCAGTGAAATCTATTTTCAAAGTCGATGTTGCTGGAGGGATGGGTATTTTCTGGGACATAATGGACATTTTTTTACCGATACGAGTTGAAACAATCGCAGAGGGTAATGATCCTCGGCTGCCCGAGCAATAACCTCTGTGCATGAACGAACCCGAAGCGTGTTGTGTTCGGCTGAACGTTATCTCATTGTGGATCATTGGTTCTGTTGCAGAGATGGAGCTCCGACCACTGGAACCATAACCCGAGTGGTCAACTCCTCATCCGTCCCAAACCGGACGCTACAAAGGAGACAATCGAAGTTCGGTAAGAGGAAAATGTTCGACAGCAGCTTTCAAAAGTAGGAAAGGAACCTGAAAGGATTGAAAAGAGTGTGGGGTGGGATGGGGAGGGGTGGGCCACCAGAACTTGAGGCTCTAATAAGTCTTCAGAGGCAGAAGTCCCTTCACCAAAATCCCTTTTCTATTTACAATTCTGACCGCATTACAGAGTGCTCGCAGTCAGCAGTCTACCTACGGGAGTGCCAGAGGAACTGACACTCCCATTGAATAGAAGGAAAAGACTCTCTGATTGGTCCATCAATTGATTCCTTAATTAGAGAGTGATAGTCCAATAGGCTGAGCTCAGTGGTCTGATTGGCTGCCATAATGACTTCAATCAAGACAACTGTTATAAAGATGATAAAAGGGACAAGGAGAAACTGGAAAAGGTGAAAAAATGCTTTGTTAAAGAGAAAGAATAAACAGACTGGAGGAAAAGAGAAGGCTGAGGCCACCTGATAGAAACTTAAAAATGACGGAGGATTGGACAGAGTTCTGGGTGGAGAAAGTATTTCCGCTTGTGTGAGTGTAGTAGCCAGGAGAGTCACTAATAAATCCAGGAAGTAATTCAGGATAAACTCCTTTTCCCAGAGGGTGGAGGAGGATGTGGAACTCACTCCCGCAGGAAGTGGTTAAGATGAATATTATCGAAACATTGAAGAGGATAAGTCTGAGTGAGAGAGAGAAAGGAATGGGAAGGGGTGGTGATGTGAGGGGGTGGAAGGAGGACTGAGGTGACACAGAAACAGCTGGGCGAATAGGCTGCTTCTGTCAATTCCCACACAATTCTTAAAACATTTCTGTCCCTTTTATCTCCCAAAAGGAGCAGAGATTGCGATATCGCTTCTCTCTCAAGGAAAACATTGGCTCCGAGGAAAGTGAGAGGAGATCCAGGTTTGGGGGGAAAGGGATGGGATGACAGCTCAACTTGTCCAATCTCAGAGCCTGTGCCTGGTGGGTTTTATATCGCACCCAGATCCCTCCCGGCAGACTCGGGGTGGGGGGGATTGGGCTGGGGGACTGGGAGAGATTTCTTTTTAATATAACCACTGGAGTTTACAAGATGATTTAACACAGTGGATGCTGATTGGTTGTTTCCCCTGGTTGGGGAATCTGCACAGTTTCCGAATCGGGGGGAGGGTCTCTCATTGACGACGGAGGTGAGGAGGAACCTCTTCCCTCTGAGGGCGGTTAATCTGTGAAATTCTCTCTCCCAGAGAGGAGGCGATGGCCTAATGGTATTATCACTGGAGTATTAATGCAGAAACTCAGCTAACGTTCTGAGGGACCCGGGTTCGAATCCCGCCACGGCAGATCATGGAATTTGATTTCAATAAAAAATGTCTGGAATTAAGAATCTACTGATGACCATTGTCGATTGTCAGAAAAACCCATCTGGTTCACGAATGTCCTTTAGGGAAGGAAATCTGCCGTCCTTACCCAGTCTGGCCTACCTGTGACTCCAGAGACACAGCAATGTGGTTGATTCTCAACTGCCTTCGGGCAACAAGGGATGGGCAATAAATAGCGGCCCAGCCAGTGACACCCCCGTCCCCCGAATGAATACAATAATCAGATGACCTTTCACTTTTGGGGTTTAAGCTATTGTCCAATGGAATTGGAAAGTTGCTGCCCACATGACCCTCAGTGTCAAATCGGATTGGTTCGTGTCAGCCCCGTTACCTTGAGTTGAACTCCGGTTAACGTTTCCTCTCAGACAAGGGGCAGGATTTTCCACCCCCCCTCCCCCAAGCGGAATTTACCAGTCCTGCCGATGGTGACCACCCCCCATGAGGAGGGGGGGGCGGCGGAAATCCCCTCCAAGGGATATGATGGGGAGAGATAAAGAAGTGGATGATTTACCTGCATTCCTGGGAAAAAACCCATAATAACCAAACTTCTGCTCTTTTTTTTAAGTGGCTTAAGTTCACAGTTTGAAAGAGATGAAGATAAGAATCCATCCTCTCTGCTGGATCAGACCATCAGTAAACACAGTGAAAACACACTCTCCAGATCATCGATACCAATAACCATCAGATTGCAGAGACAGGAAACGACGTTGCTGCAACATTCTTTCAGTAAACTCTAACAAACTGTTTAATGTAACACATGGTTAATCACTCACTATCTTCACTATCCTTGCCTCTTTTATTTAATCCAACACTGCTCTATTCTGTCCTCTATCTCACTAGAACTCAAAAACACCTCGTCCCACACTCCCTCTCCCCCTCAGTCCCACACTCCCTCAGTCCCACACTCCCTCTCTCCCTCTCCCCCTCAGTCCCACACACCCTGTCTCTCTGATATTGAAACCGTGACTCTCGATTTCAGAGCCACTGCTAAATCATTGTGACCCAGGGCCTCAGACTGTGGGACCACCACCACCCCCCGCCCCCCCACCACCCCCCACCCCCCCACTCTCCCACCTCAGATACTGGGACCCGACCCTCCCCCACCCGTCTCCCCTCCCTCGCCCACTTTCTCCCCCTCCCTCGCTCCCCTCAGTCTGTCAGACTCCTATCCAGCTCTGACCCTCCCTGTTGGTGTACGCTTGGTGCCATCTTTTGAATGGGATGTTATTCCCCTCGACTTTATTGGGATTCTCTGCACTCTGGGCCTCACTCTTTGCGATATTTTTGTTGGTGAAATGTTTATGACTGGGAATATATTTATAATGTTGCTGGGAATTGTGTAATAAAGGATTTTTAAAAAGCTCTCTGTAGTTCTCAATGATCAGAGTTTGCAGTGGACAGTGACCCCCTCCTCACACTGGCACTGGTCAGCACTGAGCACCCAGTCCCTCTCTGCACAGACAAACACTTTGACCAAATGTTTTGACCAAATACTTTGGGCAGGTTTGAAAGGAGATGTACGAGGCAGATTTTTTACACAGAGGGTGGTGGGTGCCTGGAACTCGTTGCTGGGGGAGGGAGTGGAAGTAGATACAGTAGTGAGTTTTAAGTCTTGACAAATACATGAATAGGATGGGAATAGAGGGATCTGGTGCCCGGGAGGGTAGGAAGTTTTAGTTCAGTCGGGCAGCATGGTCAGTACAGGCCTGGAGGGCTGTAATTTTCTTTGTTCTTTGACCCTCGCAGTCTGGAGCTGTGAATGGAGATGGTCAAAGCTCCATCCTCTCTCCTGTCCGGGAATCTCTCCCTGTCCGGGAATCTCTCCTGTCCTCGCTGCCTGGCGCATGACTGAAGCTCAACCAATCCGAATTCACCTCCCTCCCAAATAGGGTCCTTGGCTGGGACTCTAACCCGGATTTTCTGGCTCAGAGTCGGGGCACTGCCCACCGACAGTCTGGGTTATTTCCCAAAGGCTTCACCATGCCAATGTCTCAGCTGGTGATTCTCCAGTTCACTGCCAACTAGGCAGACTGGTCAAAATGGTCACCCCCCAGCTGTGACCCCCTGCGATGTGCCTGAACTGCAGCCTCACCCCCAAATCCTAGTGGCATCAAAACACATCCCAAATTCTGTGCCCCCCCCCCCCTCCCTGAACCCCCCCACCCCATTCCTCCCACGCACGCCATCCCCAATTCAACTCCCAGGATTTTCTCCCTGGGCCCACTGATATCCTCTACTGCCAACCCTGTCAGAATTCACACAGTGTGGTGGGTGCCTGGAACAAACCGTCAGAGGCAGTATAGAGGTGGGTACAATTTTGTCTTTTAAAAAGCATTTAGGCAGTTACAGGGATAAGATGGGGATAGAGGGATATGGGCCCAATGCAGGCAATTGGGGTTAGCTTAGTGGTTTAAAAAAGAGGGGCCACATGGACAAGTTGGGCCAAAGGGCCTGTTCCCATGCTGTAAACCTCTAAACTCTATGACTCCAAAGATCGGGGCAGGCTCGAAGGGCTAGATGGCCTACTCCTGCTCCTCTCTCTTACGTACGAGTTAGGTGGATTGGTCATGCTAAATTGCCCCTTAGTGTCAGGAGGACTAACTGGGGTAAATGCATGGGGTTAATGGGATAGGGCCTGGTTGGGATTGTGGTAGGTGCAGACTCCATGGGCCAAATGGCCTCCTGCACTAAAGGATTCTATGTCTCTAATAAGGCCTGATCTCAGGAATCTGGTGGTTCCCGCACCATTGGCCCTATACGGCTGGTAAAACTGGGGGCTGTGCAGAGCTGTTGCTCCCCAAAAAATGTTGTCCCCGCCTCTTTGTGCCCCTGGACTGAGTCATTGAGTAATGAAGTTGGTGCCTCCAGCCTGGGGAGGGAGGGGCTGCCACATCCCACATCGCCAGCAGAGGGAGCCTCTGTCAAACGATTCTCCTCTGGATCCAGATCACGTAACTATTCTGAAGTTGATCTAATCAGGACCCGCTCGGATTCCGAGGCTCGTATCTTCAGTTAAACACTCTCCCAGCGGTGAGATTGTGCTTGGAGAAAGGTTCCTTCCTGGAGGTGTTGGAGAAAGTTAGAAAAAACAGGCGTGTCACTAAGACACTCTGAATAGAAATTAAAGAAACCCTACAGTGTGGAAAGAGGCCATTCGGCCCATCGAGTCTGCACTGACCACAATCCCACCCAGACACTAGCCCCATATCTCTACACATTTACCCACTAATCCCTCTAACCTACACATCTCAGGACCCCAATTTTTATCACGGCCAATTAACCTAACCCACATATCTCTGGACTGTGGGAGGAAACCAGAGCATCCAAAGGAAACCCACGCAGACACGAGGAGAATGTACAAACTCCACACAGGCAGTGACACGAGCCGGGAATCAAACCCGGGTCCCTGGAGTTGTGAAGCAGCAGCGCTAACCACTGTGCTACCGTACTGCCCACACACCCAATCCGAGGGCTGCTCTTAAATCCTCACTGAAGCTGTGTTTTCATTGGGTGAGATGGTAAAGGACATGGAGACAGTAGCAAGGGGAGACCATACAGCCCACCCATCCTGCTGCACCATTCAGGACAACACTGCTCAGTGTATGTCCAATCCACTCCCCCACCCACTCCCCAGAGATCAAAACTCTGCTCCAGCCATCAACTATTCAACCATGGGGGAGAGAACCCCAGAGACTCAGAGCTCTTCCTGGTCTGGGGGGGTGGTATTAGCTATGAGGAGAGTTTGGATAAACTCAGTTTGTCCTCATTGGAACGATGGAGGTTGAGGGGTGTCCTGATAGAGATTTACAAGATTATGAGCGACACGGACAGGGTGGATAGTCAGACGCTCTTTCCTAGGGTAGAAAAGACAAGTACTCGGGGACGTTGGTTTAAGTTGTGTGGGGAAAGGTTTCGAGGAGATGTGCGAGGTAGGTTTTTTTTTTACACAGAGCGTGGTGAGTGTCTGGAACCCATTGCCCGGGGAGGGGGTGGGAGCAGGTACAATAGCAGCATTTAAGGGGCAACTAAACAAATACATGAATAGGGCGGGAATGGAAGGATACGGACTCTAAGTGTATATGGTTTTAGTTCAGGCTGGCATTGTGACCGGGCCAGGCTTGGAGGACCAGCAGTCTGTTCCTGTGCTGTGCTGTTCTCTGAGCTTTGTTCCTTGAGCAAACTCTTTCAACAACAACAAATTATATTTATATAGCGTCTTTAACGTCCGCAGTGCCTCACAGGAGCAAGATGAACAGGTATGACAGAGATATTAGGAGATGTCTGGCTAGAAGTTCGGTCAAAGAGGGTGATTTTAAGAAAGGAGGAAAGTGAGGTAAAGGAGGGAATGGTTTAGGGAACAGAATTCCAGAGAGTCGGATCCAGGCAGTTAAAGGCACAGCCACCAATGGTGGTGGAGCGATTGGACTTAGAATGTACGAGAGGCCAGAGTTAGAGAAGCAGAGATTTGTGAGGCTGGAAGAGTTAAACAGAGATAGGGAGGGGTGAGGGGACGGAGAGATTGGAAAACAAGGTGACTGGGAGCCACTGTAGGCCAGTGAGGATAGGGGTGAGGGGAGAATGGAACTTGCCCTGAGTTAAGACATGGACACCAGAGATTTGGACTACTGTAGGTTTCTGGAGAGTAGGAAGTGCAGGAACCAGCCAGAGGAATTTTGTGATGATCGAGTCTAGAGGAACAGAGATATCACTGAGATGGGAAAAATCCAGTGATATTACAGAGGGTGGAACTAGATGGGGAGGTGGAGGTGAATAAACAGGTAGATGGAGTTACAGTGGTATTGTCAGTAAAGTAATTCAGAGAGTTAGGGTGATTCTCCTTGTAGCCAGGTTCAAATCCCAACACAGCAACTGCTGACATTTGAGAAAAGGAAAACAGGAATTTGTAAAGAGACTGAGGTTCACTGAAGTTAAAGACAGAATTGGGAAGAGCAGAGTGGGTGAGAGAAAAGCCAGATATCTGAAGCAACTGTTGGTATCCTTATTCCAGTCTTTGGAGCAATAGTTTTTGTCTAGTGATTGAGAACCCAATAGATTATATGAAAAGCTTGAATGCTCATGACAAAGGAATACTGAAAGGAGAGTTAGAAATCCTGGAGGCAGATCCTTGCTGAAAAGGGAAAGTATCGTTTGTAAGAAGATCCTAAAGTGTGTCTTTTGAGAGTGGAGTTTAGAAACTCTCATGTGATTATCACCGAGGGGGGTGGGATTTGAGGAGGAATTTACAGAAACTCAATTGGATGACATCCATCGCTTAACATTAGAGTGGGGTGTTGTCTGACCACAGTTATTTTTTGGGTTACGGGAGCTGTATAGATACTGAGAACATTACAGCCTGAGAATATTATATTTTGTAACCTGTGTTATTCTTAAATTCTATGTATATCCGTGAGGATAAGTGGGAGTGTGGCATCCCTGTGACCCTATACATCCATATTTTCTAAGAAAAAATTTAAATTTAAATTAAGATCTTTTGAGCCAGGGTTCCATTCTGGGACCTTCATGTCCAGCAGGAACATCAACTAGGATTGTAAGCTTAGCTTAGTGTTTCTGTGTAAGAAAGTTAAAAGTTCAGTTAGTTGATGTTAAACATAGATAGCTGCATGTTTGTAAAGATTGGGTTTCACTTCAGACTGTGCCTGCGTTGTAATTAAAGAGTTTACCAAGTGAAAGTAAACAAGAGGTTAAGGAAAGACTGTCTATTGCTTAGCAACCAGGAGCGCACTGTGAAAAAAGTAAGCCCTTATAGTTCCGTTTGGAACCAGGTAGCCGGGAAGAAAGTAACTCTCACAGAGTCATTGATTCATAGATCCTTGTACAACTTCAACAAGACGTCCCAACTCCTGTATTCAATGTTCTGATCAACGAAACCCAGCATGCTGAATGCCTTCTTCACCACCCTGTCCACCTGTGACATGCATAGGCAGCTGGGATCAAATGAATCTCTTGGAGTAGAGTTAAGAGAGAAATCAGGAGGGCAAAAAGGGGACAGAAGATTGTTTTGGCAGATAAGGCAAAGGAGAATCCAAAGAGCTTCTACAAATACGTAAAGGGCTAAAGAGTAACAAGGGAGAGAGAGTAGGGCCTCTTAAGGATCAATAAGGTCATTTATGTGCAGATCCACAAGAGATGGGTGAAATCCTAAGTTAATATTTCTCATCAGTATTTACTGTTAGGGAACTTGGGGAAATAAATAGTGATGTCTTCAGGAGTGTACATATTACAGAGAAGGAGGTGCTGGAAGTCTTAAAGTGCATCAAGGTAGATAAATCCCCGGGACCTGGTGAAGTGTATCCCAGGACATTGTGGGAGGCTCGGGAGGAAATTGCAGGTCCCCTAGCCGAGATATTTGAGTTATCGATAGTCACAGGTGAGGTGCCTGAAGATTGGAGAGTGGCAAATGTTGTGCCTTTGTTTAAAAAGGGCTGCAGGGGAAAGCCTGGGAACTATAGGCCAGTGAGCCTCACATCTGTGGTGGGTAAATTGTTGGAAGGTATTTTGAGAGACAGGATCTACATTTAGAGACTCAAGTACTGATTAGGGACAGTCAGCATGGCTTTGTGAGTGGAAAATCATGTCTCACAAATTTGATTGAGTTTTTTGAAGGGGTAACCAAGAAGGTAGATGAGGGCAGTGCAGTTCATGTTGTCTACATGGATTTTAGCAAAGGCTTTGTCAAGGTACCGCATGGTAAGTTATTGCAGAAGGTTAAATCTCACAGGATCCAGGGTGAGGTATCTAAATGGATACAAAATTGGCTTTTTGACAGAAGCCAGAGGCTGGTTGTAGAGGTTTGTTTTTCAAACTGGAGGCCTGTGACCAGCGGTGTGCCTCAGGGATCAGTGCTGGGTCCACTGTTATTTGTCATTTATATTAATGATTTGGATGAGAATATAGGGGGCATGGTTAGTAAGTTTGCAGATGACACTAAGATTGGTGACATGGTGGACAGTGAGGAAATGCAAACGCTAAATGCAACGGGATCTTGATCAATTGGGCCAGTGGGCTGACGAATGGCAGATGCAGTTTAATTTAGATAAATGCAAGGTGATGCATTTTGGTAGATTGAACCAGGGCAGGACTTACTCAGTTAATGGTAGGGGGCTGGGGAGAGTTATAGAACAAAGAGATCTAGGGGTACAGGTTCATAGCTCCTTGAAAGTGGAGTCACAGGTGGACAGAGTGGTAAAGAAGGCATTCGGCATGCTTGGTTTCATCGGTCAGAACATTGAATACAGGAGTTGGGACGGCTTGTTGAAGTTGTACAAGACATTGGTAAGGCTACACTTGGAATATTGTGTACAGTTCTGGTCACCCTATTATAGAAAGGATATTAGTAAATTAGAAAGTGTGCAGAAGAGATTTACTGGGATGCTACCAGGACTTGATGGTTTGAGTTATAAGGAGAGGCTGGATAGACTGGGACTTTTTCACCGGAACATAGGGGGCTGAGGGGTGACCTTATAGAGGTCTATAAAATAATGAGGGGCACAGATCAGCGAGATAGTCAATATCTTTTCCCCAAAGGTAGGGGAGTCTAAAACTAGAGGTTTTAAGGTGAGAGGGGAGAGATACAAAAGGGTCCAGAGGGGCAATCTTTTCACACAGAGGGTGGTGAGTGTCTGGAACAAGCTGCCAGAGGCAGTAGTAGAGGTGGGTACAGTTTTGTCTTTTAAAAAGCATTTAGACAGTTACATGGATAAGACTGATATAGAGGGATATGGGCCAAATGTGGGCAACTGGAACTAGCTTAGTGGTAAAAACTGGGTGGTTTGGACAAGTTGGGCTGAAGGGCCTGTTTCCCTGCTGTAAACATCGATGATTCTATGACTATGAGACAGCAGTAAAGGGCAGACGGTAGCTAAGCTGATGAGGTGGCCAAAAGAATCTGGGTGTTATTATTAGAGTAGATTAGGTGCTGGAAAGGTGGAGCAGGCTGAACGGACGACATGGTCTACTCCTGCTCCGATATGACAGATTTCTGACCCTGGATGGTGTTAGTAAATCAGGTGGGTTTGAACAAAGCCCACTTTCACTGAGACCAGCTTTTTACTCCAGTTATTTTCCTGTTAATAAATTTCAATTCACAAAAATTGCCAATAATCTTTAGTTGATTAGTCCAGTAACACAGAAACTACACAAGAAAACACTCCATCGTGTTGTGAGTCTTACCCCTTTGCTAAATGAGACAGAACAGAAAGCTGAAAGAGAAAGAACAGACCTACTGGTTCTAATCTGGGCTGAAGTTTGTGCGGCTTGCTCACACACACAGAAACTCTCAGCAGACTCAGCACAGGATGATCAGAGGATTGGATAGGGTGGACAGTGAGAGCCTTTATCCTCGGATGGTGATGGCTAACACGAGGGGACATAGTTTTAAATTGAGGGGTGGTAATTATAGGACAGATGTCAGAGGTAGGTTCTTTACTCAGAGGGTAGTAAGGGTGTGGAATGCCCTGCCTGCAGCAGTTGTGGACTCGCCAACTTTAAGGGCGTTCAAATGGTCAGTGGATAGGCATATGGATAACATTGGAATAGTTTAGGTTAGAGGGTCATTAGATTGGTTCCACTGGTCGGCGCAACATCAAGGGCTGAAGGGCCTGTACTGCGCTGGAATGTTCTATGTTCTATGACTGTGTTTCCGTTTATAAGGTTAATGGGTTCAGAGGCTATTTTTATTTGAACCCATTTTGTGAGTTCTCATTTCCTGGAAAGTGAGGATTGTGAGGATCTCCTCAGACTCACAGCTTCCTGTCCCTTTCATCTTATTCTGAGAGGTTTTTACACAATCCCAGAGGCTGGGTGACGATAGCGTTGTGTGATTCAGCATTCGCTATTGCAGCTTGTGAGCTCAGCTGACTGCCCACTTGTGCAACACTTGGGTTTTTTCCTGTCGGGACTTTGACTGAGTCTAAACCACAGCGTCATCTCCCATGTCTCAGGATAGCACTCTCTCTCGCTCCCTCTCACTCCCAATCAGTTGTCAAGGCTTTAAGTCCAACCCTAGTGATGGAAGTGCAGTACTGAGGGGATGCTGCATTGTCAGGGGTGCTGCCATTCGGATAGCCTGTTAAACTGAATCCCCAGCTGCCCTCATAAAAGATCCCATGGCACCAGAAGAGGTTTCCCGGCTAATATTTATATCTCAATCAACATCTCATGGCCTGGGTCATTATCACAATGCTGCTTCCAGTGGGATCTTGCTGTGCGATATCACATTTCCTACAACAGGAATGGCTGTACCTCATTGGCTGTAAAGACTTTTTTTTTAAGGACATTCCGAGGTTATAAGAGACACTATGGAATGCAAATTATTTTTAAAGGATGTGGGTTCTGACTTTGCCCAGGGTTTGTGATTGGTTGGGAGGGGGAGGGGACAGGTTCAGGAAGTGAGGGAGAAATTTCACACGGGATCAGGATTCCTTCCCAAGGAAGGGCAGTGAATTCCTGACAAAGTTTTGGGCAGACTGACGGGAGGCTGCAGGGCCCTGTTACGTCCCACTTCCCGTGTTAGTCCATCACTCAAAGTCTTGACTGGGCCATCTGGTAAATCTCACTCCTCACCCAGTTCCGACGGAGCCTGTGACCAGGCCGGACAAGAGGTTTCCACACAGCAAAAATAAAAATGTGACTCACTGGATTCTGTTCCCTGAAATGCCACAAATACACTTACAGAAACCTGTGTTTCACAATCTCTGCCTCTCGGGGGTGGGGGTGGAGGGAGCCTCAGCCCCTGAAATGAAACATCGAGGGGGGGGGGTCTGGTCACTGAGGAACATTGTACCCCATCTGCTCCATCAGTTTGTCTTTCTTCTGATCCCACCAGCTCCAATAACACTTCCTTAATCGGGAGAGTGAGCTTCTAAAGGGGTATTCAGTGAGCTACAGGGCAGAGAGTCTACCTCCCTAAACCATCCCGATTTCCAATATTGAAACACAGGAAATGTGTGTCCTGGAAGGAGAAATTCCGTTCGTCACGTCTCAGCCAAGCAACTTCCATCTAATCCCACTCAGATTCGAGTTTCCCAGCTTCTAGTCTAATCCCCTGGGCAGCACGGTAACACAGTGGTTAGCACTGTTACTCACAGTGCCAGGGACCCGGATTCGATTCCAGGCTTGGGTGGAGCCTGCACATTCTCCCCGTGTCTGCGTGGGTTTCCTCCAGATGCTTTGGTTTCCTCCCACCGTCCAAAACACATGCTGCTTAGGACGCATTGGCCGTGCTAAATTCTCCCTCAGTGTACCCGAACAGGCGCCAGAGTGTGGCGACCAGGGATTTTCATAGTAACTTCACTGCGGTGTTAATGTAAGCCCACTTGTGACATTAATAAATAAACTTGAAGTTAAACTCTGTAGCTACTGGAGCAGAGCCCCAGAGATTAGAGCTATTCAAGTACATATCCAGCCAATGTTTTAAATGCATTGAGAGATTTCTATTCAGGCAGTGCTCCAGACCCCCAACACTGCGTAAAACATCTCCACAACTCCCCTATAATCCTTCCATCTGGAATTAAAAATGTGCTGATGACCATGAAACTGTTGTCGATTGTCAGAAAATCCCATCTGGTTCCCTAAATGTCGTTTAGGGAAGGAAATCTGCCGTCCTTACCCAGTCTGGCCTACAAGTGACTCCAGAACCACAGCAACGTGGGTGACTCTCAGCTGCCCTGTGAAATGGCCAACAATTAGAGGCGAGCAACAAATCCTGGGCCAGCCGGTGACAGCCACGTCCCCTCAATGAATAACTCCAAAAAATCACTTTAAACCCCGGCCTGCTTGATTACTCCCACTGCTGTGAAGGGAAATAACTCCTTCCGATCTGCCCAATCCAGGCCTTTTGAAATCTATACACCCCGTGTAAACCTCACCTCACTTCCTCTGCGCCAAAGAGTCCCCACACTGTCCAACCTCTCCGCATAACAAACAAAATACCAATGATGGAGAAGGAAATTTAGGGACACAAAAGAGAAATAAAGCGAAGGAAAGAAACAGGAGGTTGAAAAGAGAAAGAAAGTGAAAGGAAAAGTAAGGGGATAAAAGTAAATTTTAAATTTGACATTTTAAAAACCTCCAGCAACAATTGACTACATGCAGGAAAGAGATTAAATTGCTCTTGGGTCAGAGGAGCTGATTGGTGCTGCGTTAACAATTCTCAGATTGTTAAACGGGTACACACGATCTTGGTCACCATCCCCAACACTTTGCAGTGAATTTAATGGGTGATTAACGTGCAAATCCAGGAACTTCCTAAAAATAACGAGCAGGTTGATGCTCAGGTGTCGAGTGCGTGGAACAAGGTTTGTAAATTCAACAGCAAATTCTAGCAATTCAAAGCTTACAGCCTAATTTTAAAAAAAATTAATTCATGCGGCATGAGCTCGCAGGATGGTCAGCACTTACTGCCTCCCCTTCCTTCCCGAGGACAGCTCAGAGTGGCTCTGGAGTCACATGTAGGCCAGACCAGGTAAGGACAGCAGATTCCCTTCCCTAAAGGACATTTGTGAACCAGATGGGTTTTTACAACAATCGACAACGGTTTCACAGAAATCAGTAGATTCTTACTTCCAAAAACTTCTTATTGAATTCAAATTCCACCGTCCGCCATGATGGGATTCGAGCCAAAGTCCCCGGAACAATGAATGGTTTGCATCATTAGTTCACCATTAACCTTCAATAAAATTCAATCCAATGTCATCGCTTCACTTTTCTTAAAATTTTCACAATCAACGATTTTCTTCGGCCCTGACCTGTTACATAAGCAGACTGCTAACAATAACCAGCAACCCTCAAACCATAACCAGCAACTAACTAACCATAACCAGTGACACACTAACCATAGCCAACAACTAATCATAAACAGCAATCCACTACCCATAACCAAAACCAGCAACCCACTAACCATACCAAGCACATAACTAGCCATAACCAACAAGTCACTAACCATAATCAACAAATAACTAAACATAACCAGTAACCCAGTAACCATAACCTGCAACTAACTAAGCATAACCAGCAACCTACTGGCCATATCCAGCAACCCATTAACTATATCAGTTACATAACCAATAACCCACTGACCATAACCAGAAACTCACTAACCAAACCTATTGCATTACCAGCAATCTACTGACCAACCCGGTTACCTAACCGGCAATGCACTAACCATAACCTGTAACACACTGACAAAAATCTATCATATAACCAGCAAACTACTGACCAAAACAGTTACATAACCAGCAACCCAGCGGAGTGAATATCTGGTCAGTGATTAGATTTCCAAGCAGCCAGGCTCAGTGTGACATTAGAAGGGTTTTATCTCAGTCACTCTGGGACCTCGAGTCAGGAATCTCCACTCAAAATTAGCCCTTTGAATATTTCATTCTGAGAATGTGAACATTGCTGGAAAGATTGCCCATCCTTAGTTGCCCTAGGATGGCAGTGGTGATCTGTCACTTCCTTAAACTATTGGAGACTTCAGAAAACAAAGTTAAATTCCAAGAGTTAATGATGTTTGTGTGAGATGGGAGTCACCTATTACCCCAGACTGGCTAAGGACAGCTGATTCCAGTCCCTAAAGGACTTGATGTTTTGGACAATCCATGACTCTCACGCTCACTAAGACCAGTTTTAAACAGATTGTCCACACACAATAAGAACTAGTGTGGACCATTCAGCCTCTCGATCCTGTTCCATTACTGATCTTCTACACCTTTCACATTATTACCATATCATACAGGATACAATTTCTTTACATGTAATTCACACGGGATACCACTTTTGCCATGTGCTTCTCACGTGGTGTAATTTCTGACATGCATTTTTCATGTAATACCACGTTTGATAAGCAGTTTAAGTCTGACCAATAAGGGGATTAAGGGTTATGGGGAGCAGGAGGGTAAGTGGAACTGAGCCACTATCAGATCAGCCATGATCTTATTGAATGGCGGGGCAGGCTCGAAGGGCTAGATGGCCGACTCCTGCTCCTATTTCTTATGTTGTTATATTAAGTTTTTTTCAAGTTTTTATTTATTAGTGTCACAATTGTTACATTAACATAAGAAATAGGAGCAGGAGTAGGCCATCTAGCCCTTCGAGCCTGCCCCGCCATTCAATAAGATCATGGCTGATCTGAAGTGGATCAGTTCCACTTTCCCGCCCTCTCCCCATGACCCTTAATTCCCTTGTCTGTCAAAAACCTATCTACCCGTGACTTAAATATATTTAGCAAGGTAGCCTCCACCACTGCAATAAAGTTACTATAAAAGTCCCCCAATCACCACACTCTGGTGCCTGTTCAGGTACACCGAGGGAGGATTTAGCACGGCCAATGCATCTAACCCGCAAGTCTTTTGGACTGTGGGAGGAAATCAGAGCTCCCGGAGGAAACCCACACAGACACGGTGAGAACATGTAGTCTCCAGGGAATTGAACTGGGGTCCCTGGCACTGTGAGGCAGCAGTGTTAACCACCGTGCCATCAAGTTTGATGCCAATTTCAAGTCTTCATTTGTTCTGTGACATTTCAATCAGATGACAAGACAGAAATCCAAAGAGTTTTTTATTGATTCAAGCCAGATGAATGAATTCCAGGAACTGACTCACTCTTTTCTCTGTTTGTCTCTCCATCGCTCAGCTCACTCACTCTCTCAGGGCGGCAGGTCCAAAGCTGCACCATGAGAATGTTCAAAAGGAACTGAAACATTCACGGCTCCAGTTTACATAAGAACATAAGAAATAGGAGCAGGAGTAGGCCATCTAGCCCTTCGAGCCTGCCCCGCCATTCAATAAGATCATGGCTGATCTGTCGTGGCTCAGTTCCACATTCCCGCCCTCTCCCCATAACCCTTAATCCCCTTGCCTATCAAAAACCCATCAACCCGCGTCTTAAATATATTTAGCGAGGCAGCCTCCACCACTTCAACGGGCAGAGAATTCCAGAGATTCACCACCCTTTGAGTGAAGAAGTTCCTCCTCAGTTTACTGAGAAGATTGGAAATTGTACTCACAATAAAACTCCGGGACTTAAGGAACAGAAACTAACTTTACAAGTCCAGCCAATTCGACACAAATAAAGAATGTATTAAATAAAACTTAACCTCCAGAGGAATGAATAAATAAAAGATAAATTTAATCTTGGTTGGATTTAAATTAATTAGTAATTTATATCTGGATATTGCTTTGGCTGCTGCTATAGATTGAAGTAGATTCAGTTATTTGATTCCTCTGTGTTTCAGCCAGGCAATATTCTCAGTTCCTCCCAGTACACCAGCGCAATAACGGCTAATAAAGTCCGCTTTGAAGAATAAAGTAGGAAGTGTGGCAGCCAATCTGTGCACAGAAAGATCCACAGGTAACGATGTGATAGGTTGTCAGGGGATGTAAAGTGGGGTGATGACACTATGGAGAGCTCCAATAGAAAGCGAATTCCTGCCACTATTGGAAATTTGAAATATAAACAGGAAAAGCTGGGAAAGCTCAGCAGGAATGGAAACATCCGGGGAGAGATAAACAGAGTTAACCTAGGATTTTACTGTCTCGCTCATCCCGAAACTGTAAAATCCCACCTGAGGTCAACAGACCTTCCCATGGTCCATCCCTCGCCCACTCCGGTTCCCCTGGCAGGTGGGACGGTAAAATTCAGGCCAACATTTCAGATTGAACAACTTTTCACCTTCATTAAACTCAAACTGAAATATTAACTCAGTCTCTCTCTCCAGATGTTGTTGGGCTGGCTGCGTTTCTCCACCATCTTCTGTTACTATTACAGGTGTGAGGGTTCCGCTACGCTCCTTCTGATAGGACAGGCCAGGGTAAGCCGAGCGGACAGACAGAGCCCCATCCAAAAGACGACACCCACACCACCGCCCCCCCCCCCCACCCCCACCCTCCCCGACCCCCTCACACTGCAGGATCAGCCTGGATTGATGTTCCTGTCTCTGGCGTGAAGACCTGGAGCTCAGCTGGAATAACCAAAGCTATAAAACAAATATCACAAGAACTCGGAGCAGGAGTCGGCCATCTGGCCCCTCAAGCCTGCTCCGCCATTCAATAAGATCATGGCTGATCTTTTCGTGGACTCAGCTCCACTTACCCGCCCGCTCACCATAACCCTTAATTCCTTTATTGTTCAAAAACTTATCTATCCTTGCCTTAAAAACATTCGGTGAGATAGCCTCAACTGGGCAGGGAATTCCACAGATTCACAACCCTTTGTCTGAAGAAGTTCCTCCTCAACTCAGTCCTAAATCTGCTCCCCCTTATTTTGAGGTCATGCCCCCTAGTTCTAGTTTCACCCACCAGTGGAAAAAACTTGCCTGCTTCTATCTTATCCATTCTCTTCATAACCTGAAATGCTTCTATAAGATCTTCCTTCATTCTTCTGAATTCCAATGAGTATAGCTCCAGTCTACTCAGTCTGTTCTCATAAGACAACCCTCTCAACTCCGGAATCAACCTAGTGAATCTCCTCTGCACCCCCTCCAGTGCCAGTATATCCTTTCTCAAGTAGGGAGACCAATCTGTACACAGTACACCAGGTGTGGCCTCACCAGCACCTTATACAGCTGTAACATAACCTCGCTGTTTTTGAACTCCATCCCTCTAGCCTTCTTAATTACCTGCTGCACCTGCAAACCAACTCCTTGAGATTCCTGCACAAGGACACCCAGGTCCCTCTGCACAGCAGCATGCTGCAATATTTTACCATTTAAATAATAGTCCATTTTACTGTTATTCCTACCAAAATGGATGACCTCATATTTACCAACATTTACCCTGGGATACATTCCAACAGGGCCAGGGGACTTGTCTATCTTTAGCCCCATTAACTTGCCCAACACTACCTCTTTCATGGTAGTGATAGTTTCTGGGTCCTCACCTGCCATAGCCTTCCTGTCATCGATTTTTGACATCTTATTTGTGTCTTTCACCGTGAAGACCGACACAAAATACCATCTGCCAGACCTTTAACCACTCACTTAGACTATCTGTTTTTATATTCTGAGCGAGTTTATTCTCGCAATCCATCTTACTTTTATTTATATGGACTATTAAGACAGTCAAACAAATATTTCAGTTGAGGTTAGTGTCTTTGGCACAATATTGGCCAATTCGATGGAAAGCTTTTCTCCATGGCTCAAAGTATTCTTTGTTATTGATGATCAGAACAAAGGGGATCAGAGCAGCACTGCTGGTCCCTACAGAGGACAGGATGATGTGAGTCGTGGACCCGATATTCTTCACAAAGAAGTTGACCTGGATGAAGACAATGTAGGGAACCCAGCAAAGCAGGAAGATGAAGAAGAATCCAATGACGCTCTTGGCGTATTTAAGATCCAATTGTTGCTCCAATGAGGTTGAATCCTTCTGGACTGCCCTCTGAATCTTCTTAATTGCTTTCATTTGTCTCCACGCTACAAGGAGGACTCGGCTAGTCATGGCAGTGATGGCAAGAATGGAAGGGATGAGCAGGCCATAGATCTCCAGGTAAATGTAAGATGGAGAGAACACAGATTGGGAATAGCAACAGTCCGATTTCCATTCGTTCCAACCAGTCACAGGCAGGGAGGCGAAAAGCAAGGGCAGCACCCAGGCACTCAGGATAACGACGGGGAAATACCTGTGAATCCAGGCCACCTCATAATGAAAGGGATGAATGATGCAAACATACCTGTCATAGTGAACCATCAGCAAGTTGGAGAGGAGAGACAGGAAGATGAAGTTTGGGAAGAGGTGGAAGAAGAAACAAACTTGGAAGGCAAAGCCGGTCTTGAAGTTCATCTTGGGAAAGGAGGGCAGGACGATCCCAGTGCACAGGTCAGCCAGCAACAAGCTCAGCAGGTAATAGTTGGTGGGATTGTGAAGCCTCCTGTTGCCGATGATTCCCGTGATAATCACCAGGTTTCCCACTATGATGATGCTGGAGAGAGGGGCATAGAACCAATCGATCAGCATCTTCTGTGCATGAAGACTGGAGTGGTTGGAGCAATTAAACTGGCTCTCATTCATAACGCACTCCCTCGTGTCCAAAGCACAGATTCAGAGCAGATTAGTGATTGTTCCAAAGGTTCAGGAGCAGTCTAATCATTTATCAATGGGGCAGAATTGATTTCTTCTAAGAATAGGACTCACCATTAATTATCTGAGTGTACTGATAGTTCTCCTCAGGAATAATTTCTTCCGCGGATCAGTTGTTTCAAAGCTCTAATCCCTTAGAGGCCAATCTTTGTATTCAGTGTTAGTTCACTTCTGCAATCCTCTCTCCAACACTTCCCGGAACTCGCAGAGAAACTTCTAGTTAAATTTGTCCACTGAATTGAAAAGTATTTCTTGGTTTAATCTCCTGACGTTTCCTGTAACGGGAATTTGTTTCCTCCAGAAAGGAAGTTTGTTTTACGGAGAAGTCGTTGAACTTTTATGATCGTTTGTTGCAGGAAGCCAGTGTGAAATCCATTAATCTTTAAAGACCAGGAATAGGAAATGGTTTCAGTTACAGACTGAGTGCAGGATTAGAATATCTCTCCCTCTCACAGCCCAGCGGACTGGCTGCAAATAAACCGTCCTGAAACTGCAACTAAAATCACCAATTAAAAGAATGGTGACTGGATGCTCGAAGAGAAGCAGGACACTCAGAAATAAGCCGTTTGCTCGGACACTGAGATGCACGCTGCTGATGTGGAGAAGCAGTTAACCAATCAGCTAACCTCAAGGTCTGTGTGAATCTAACCCTCCTCCAACGCTCAGGGCCCAGTAATCTCAACAAGAATCTTTGAAGTTTTTTTTAAACTATTAGAATATAGAACAACTACAGCACAAACAGGCCCTTTGGCCCACTAGTTATGCCAATCATATTGCTACCTATAACTAGAATCCTTATCTATAACCCTCAATCCTATTAAGTCCTATTGTGAAACTTTATAATGTAGAAACTCTCATTTTCAACCCAAGCCAAAAAAAAAATTGCAAAACATTCATTTATTTAACATCTGTTGAGTTTTAGAATCATAGAATCCTACAGGGCAAAAAGAGGCCATTCCTCCCATCGAGTCTGCACCGACCACAATCCCACCCGGGTCCTATCCCCATAGCACCATGTATTCAACCTGCTAGTTCTCCTGACACTGAGGGGCAATTTATCATGGCTAATCCACTTAACCCGCACATCTTAGGACTGTGGGAAGAAACTGGAGCACCCGGAGGAAACCCACGCAGGCATGGGGAGAACATGCAAACTCCACACAGTCACCTGAAGCCAGACTCGAACCCTGGTGCTGTGAGGTACCAATGCTAACCACTGTGCCACCGTGCCACCCATTTAAATTGCAATTCAAACGTCTTTCTGAATCTATAAGTCACTCTGTGTATATTAAATCCCTGGGACCACCACCCCCCTGCAAGTTCCCCTCCTAGTCACCCACCATGCTGACTTGGAAATATATCACTGTTCCTTCACGGTCGCTGGATCAAAATCCTGGAACTCCTTCCCTGACAGCACTGTGGATTTGCCTACAACACAAAGCTGCAATGATTCAAGAAGGCAGCTCACCACCATCTTCATCAGGGCAATTCGGGATGGAAGATGAATGCAGGTCTAGCCAGTGACACCCACGTCCAATGGAAGAATTTTAAAAATCTATCATTCTATACTGAAGCCCCTGAAGCCTTTGATTATTTATTCACTAGTGGGAAGATTCAGCAAAGGTCACATTTCTCTGAAGTTGCTCATGGGAAGTGGGTGTCGCCAACATTTATTGCCCATCCCCAGTTTCTGTTGAGAGTCACCCACATTGCTGTGTCTCTGGAGTCACATGTGGGCCAGATTACAGACTGATTTCCTTCCCTAAAGGACAGTAGTGAACCAGATGGGTTTTTACTACAATCAACAATGGTTTCATGGTCATAATTACACTTTTAATTTCAGATACTTATTGAATTCAAATGTCACCATTTACTGCAGGCAGTGTGTGAGATGTGGTCAGTTCACCTCTCGCCTTTCTGTTCTAGAGAGTCTCAATCTGGTTTATATTTCCTGACAGTTCTAACATGTCAGTTATATTGTAAACTATTGAAATATGTGAGTGAGCTCCAGGCTGGAATCGAATCAGAGCCCTTGTCTGGTTTATATAGAATACCCCAGAGTGCGGGTAGATAGGTTTCTGATAGGCAAGGGAATTAAGGGTTATGGGGAGAAAGCGGGAAAGTGGAACTGATCCACTTCAGATCAGCCATGATCTTATTGAATGGCAGGGCAGGCTTGAAGGGCCAGATGGCTGACTCCTGCTCCTATTTCTTATGTTCTTATGTGAGGTTCATGCCTGGATTCAGTCCCTGTCCAGATGCAGCAAGACCTGGACAATATTCAGGCTTTGGCTGATTAACGGCAATCAACATTCATCCCACACAAGTGTCAGGCAATGACTATCTCCAACAGGAGAGTATCTACCCAGCGGCTCTCGGGGAATTGTGGAAAATGGTATTGATACACTTACAGGGAAGCTGGATAAACACATCAGGGAGAAAGGAATAACATGTATGTTGATTGGACAAGAGCAGGTTCATATGGAGTGTGAAATTTGACACAGACCAGGATAGGGCGGAATTCTCTGATGTATCTTATAAGTAATTCTTTATTTATTTGTTGGTTAGCATAATTAGTTAATATCTGCCATAAACTGTTCCAAATGTGTCAGGAAAACAACAATAGTTTTAAGAGATTCATGTTTGTATTGGTAAACACTAGAAATAAGGTACAGTTTTAACAGGGTTTAATTTAATATTTCAGTGGAATAAAGGACAAAATCTCTAGTTAGCTTCATGATGGACAAAGTGTTTGTATGTGTGGGGCTGGTTCAATTCCTGTGTTTCTATTGTGCTTAGAGAGGGTCACAGCACATAGGATAAGTACATCAGTATACAGATGCTGGACTGTTGTACAAACTATCCACACTTTCTTTAATTATTAATTCCCAGTCTCTATTAAAGTGGCATCAAACTTTTGTATGCGGATGTAGCAATGCCACTGAAGGCTGTTTTAAGGTGGAAAGGTTTTTTTGTTTTTATTTTAGCTGAATTTGTTGGCAGTTGAAGAAAGCGACCAGAGCGTGAACATCTCTCAACTCTGGCAGAAGAAGGACTAGTCAATATGGGAGCTGCAATGAGGCAGACTACCCAAAGAATTAGCTACTGTCCAGATAACCAGGGAATTGGAACAGGAAGAATTTCTTAAGACAACTGAAGTTAAGAGGACAGAGACCAAGATATTGTGCGGTAAAATTCAAGGATGTGAAAACAAAGTGTTCTGAGTTAAAGAAGCAATTGCAGTAACCAGGTTTAAAGGAAGAAAGCAGACTTCAGAGGTAAATCAAATGTATGATGCCACTTTAATTGAAACTGGGAATCGATTGTTAAAGCAATTGTGAACAGTTTGTACAACAGTCAAAACAAAGAAATCCTGAATGGGATGGTCGATACTGGTTTCACTGTTAAAAGTCCGGCAGAAGCTTCATTTAAAGAAACAATTTGGAAAACCTGGACTGGATTTCAGAATGCAGATCGCTAAGGAAAAGTATTGTTGTGAAAGAAGGTGTTAAAGCACCTGACGGAAGTCTACAAGGTTGTAAGAGGCATGGACAGAGTGGATAGTCAGAAGCTTTTTCCCAGGATGGAAGTGTTAATCACTAGGGGGGCACAGGTTTAAGATGCGAGGGGCAAGGTTTAAAAGAGATGTATGAGGCAGATTCTTTACTCAGAGGGTGGTGGGTGCCTGGAACTCGTTGCCAGGGGAGGTAGTGGAAGCAGATGCGGTAGGGACTTTTAAGGGGCATCTTGACAAATACATGAGTAGGATGGGGATAGGGGGATATGGTCCCCGCAAGGGTAGGGGGCTTTCGTTCAGTCGGGCAGCATGGTCGGTGCAGGCTTGGAGGGCTGAAGGGCCTGTGCCTGTGCTGGAATTTTCTTTGTTCTTTGTTTTGTTTTTGGAATGAAGTTCGGAAACTCTTATATGACAATCATCTGGGATTCAGAGGAGAAGCCAACAGACATTAACCTGGGTTCAAGTTCGGAGCGTGTGGATTTGACCACAGCTAATCTGTTTGCTTAAAGAGACTTTGTGACAATAAGACCATTATAGTTTAAGTTGGACTTTGCAGTCCAATGTTAATCTTAAAATCTATATATAATTGTTAAGCTAAAGAGGAGTAAAGGATTATTATATCACAAGGCAATTTCTTCATGTTTAATAAATGTTTTCCCTTGTTGTTAAAATTCACTAAGAGTCGTGCTCGCTCCGGGGTCGCGCTGAGGGAGTAGTCCTACAGCGCTGACCCCTCCCTGTGTTGAAGGGAAGTTGATTGGAGATTGGATCTGGGATTGTGTCTGTACGGTGAAGTTCTGGCTCTGAGATAATTCACTCCCAAAGACTAGAAACATCTTCCTTTTTGTCAGGTCTAACTCCAGCTGTTAGAGGGACCCACAGCACCCTCACCACAACCTCTCCCCTCACTCCCTCCCCCCCTCCACCCCCCCCCCTCACTCCCTCCCCCCCTCCACCCCCCCCTCACCATGTCAATGTTTTGCATCACTGTCTTGTTGAGACTCGGGTTTCGGTTATGTTGGATTTATTATATTTCTGCGCTCAAACAGTTAATTTTCCACAACATGGATTGAACAACTCACTCCAGAGTTCGGATTTTACCAGAATATTCCGATCCAGTAAGAGTTCGCTGGATTCAGCAAGTGGGACAACAGTGAAACCAAAAACCTCCGAGTGTCGAATCTCCTCATGTCAGCAAGTAGATTGTGAACATTACAAAGAACAAAGTCAGTAAAACAAATACCGGAGCCTTGGTTTATTTTTCCAAATTAAATATATCTTAGCTCAGATCGAGTGGGTGAATTCCATCGAGTGGGGAGTCAGAATCAGCCTGCCCAACTCTAATGCTGCCTTTTATGGCACAAACATCCCTCATTAGGCTGAAGAAACCATCCTGAATCAGGCAGGGAGCGAAGGAAATCCACAGAATGACTTCCTTAAGGAATTCCTTCATCCCATTAGCAGCCGGGGGTCTGAATCTGGAATACCAAAGCCTCACGTTAACATGAAAAATCAGAACCAAAGGCTGAATGGGAAACTCATTACTAACTAATTGTTAGCAGTGCTAACAACTCACAGCTCCAGGGACCCGGATTCAATTCCAGCCTCAGGTGATCATGTGGAGTTTGACATTCTCCCCATATCTGCGTCTGTTTCCTCCGGGTGCTCCGGTTTCCTTCTACAAGGTATGTCGGTTAGGGAGATTCTTCCCGCTCAGAAAAGACAGTAGGACTAGGGGGCACAGCCTCAAGATAAAGGGGGGGCGGTTCAGAACGGAGTTGAGGAGGAACTTCTTCACTCAAAGGGTGGTGAATCTCTGGAATTCTCTGCCCGTTGAAGTGGTGGAGGCTGCCTCGCTAAATATTTTTAAGTCACGGGTAGATAGGTTTCTGATAGACAAGGGAATTAAGGGTTATGGGGAGAAAGCGGGAAAGTGGAACTGATCCACTTCAGATCAGCCATGATCTTATTGAATGGCGGGGCAGGCTCGAAGGGCTAGATGGCCGACTCCTGCTCCTATTTCTTATGTTCTTATTAGCCATGCTAAATTGCCTCTTAGGTTCCAAAGCTGTGTAGGTTCAGGGGATTAGCAGGGTAAATAGATGGAGTTGCAGGGATAGGGTAGGGATGGCTGGATAAGGTATTCTGTTGGAGAGTTGATGCCAAATGGCTTCCTTCTACACTGTCAGGAATGTGTGATTCCAAGCAGCTTGACACTCCAGTGACCACAAGCCAAAGCTCCAGAAGTCAATTTATTGAAGTGAATATTTGGGGAATGAGAGGGCCAGAGACAGGGATGTTAATTCAGAAAGAACAGAAATGGCAAACCACAGGTATAATTCCATAAGTCAGAAACTCCAAGCACTGGATCCCCAAAAAGGGCAGAAAAGATTTCAGAAACAGTGACAAACATAATCAGAGTTAGTGCAATGGGAGTGAAAAAACAAAGAAACCAAGTGGGGGAGGATTTTCTTTGGTGTGGTGACACTCTGATGGGATTTTGCTCTCACAGGATCACGGCGAATGCACAGCTGTTGCTGAAGGAGGAATGTTGGCCAAGGAAACCCAAAAAACTCCCTTCATATAGAATCAGGAGGTCATGAACTTCAACCTGAACAGACAGAGCATTCAGGTTTTGTTTAATATCAGGCTGAAACATGAGGAAACACTCAGCACCGTCCCTTCAACTTTGTGCCTTCCCAAGTAAACATGCTTTCAAATCTTATCACAAGAATGTATAAATATAATTCAAGATATTCCATCCACTTTACTGACCCAGAACATTGCTGAAAAATTATTACAACAAACTCTTTCTTCAGCCGTTATTTTCCAAAGTTGAGTTTGTTCAAAGTCAAACCAGAATTTTTTTTCTTTATCATTTCATGAGACATGGGTGTCGCTGGCTGGCCAGCATTTATTGCCCATCCCTAATTGCCCCTTGGAGAGTGGACAGTTAACCACATTGCTGTGGCTCTGGAGTCACATGTAGGCCAGACCGGGTAAGGACAGCAGATTTCCTTCCCTAAAGGACATCAGTGACCCAGATGTGTTTTTATGACAATCGACAATGGTTTCATGACCATCATTAGGCTTTTAATTCCAGAATTTCATTGAATTCAAATTTTACCATCTGCCACAGAGGGATTTGAACCTGGGTCCTCAGAGCATTATTCTGGGTCTCTGGATTGTTAGTCCAGTGACAATAGCACTGCTTCCCTATGATAACCTAGCAAACCAACATTGATACCAATTGTGTTAGTAGCTGTGTTGCTGGGGAGTAGTGTATATAACTGTGATCAGGGAGCTGTGCTCTGAAAATTAAAACTCTGAGCTGCCTACAAACCTCACATTTCCCCAGGTATGAGCAACCAGCCACATAAACACCAGGAAAATCAGCCTGACCTGCTTCTATTCCTTACCTGTTAGTATATTCTGTTTGAAGTACACAGGAAATACAAACAGATTGGCCAACTCTGCTCCTGTTATATATTTAAATGGCTGCATAATTGCTTTAAGAGCTGGTCACATGATTTAATGAGCCGTCCAATCAGAGAACGGGCTTTCACTGTCATGAGGCTCAGCCACCAGAAGATTCCGATTTAAGGATAAAGACACAAGATCCAGAGGCAAGAAGTAGTCAGGATCATGATGGAATATTCTCCACTTGCCTGGGGGCCACTCCAACACTCAAGAAGCTCGAGACTATCCAGGACAAAGCAGCCCTGTTTGATTGGCACCCCATCCACTCAGTAGCAGCCGTCTGTACCATCTACAAGATGCACTGCAGCATCTCACCAAAGATCCTGAGGCAGCACCTTCCAAACCCATGACCACTTCCACCTAGAAGGACAAGGGAAGCAGATAATTGGGAACACCACCACCTGCAAGTTCCCCCCAAGCCACTCACCATCCTGACTTGGGAATATATCGCCGTTCCTTCACAGCCGCTGGGTCAAAATCCTGGAATCCCCTCCCTAACAGCATTGTGGGTCAACCCACAGCACACGGACTGTAGCAATTCAAGAAGGCAGCTCACCATCACCACCTTCTCATTGTTCCTTTGGAGCACATCAGAGAGGGAGAGACTGGTGAGAGGAGAGCTGGTGAGTAAGCTTCTGTGTTTCTTTGTTAAACTAACGTCTCTAGCTTTTTTTTTAATTTAAACCAGATACAGGAAGTGGTCATAGGGAGGCCTGGGAAATAGTTTTTTTTTCCTCTGGACCCCCATACATTGGAAAGGTGAAGTAACCCAATACTCTACACGTGTAGAGTAGCCCATCCTACCCCCTCCTCTAACCTAAACAAAAGAGAGTGACTTGGAGAGAGAGCAGGTAAGTTTAAGTTTATTTTTGTTTCTTGCTAAGGGAAGGAATAGAGATGGCAGTGTGGGCAGTGCCATGTTCCTCCTGTGGGATGTTTGAGGTGAGGGACACTGGTAGTTTCCCAGCTGATTACACCTGCAGGAGGTAAATCGTGTAAATAGGACTGTAGACAGGGCTTTAAACTAATTGGGGGGAGGGGGGGGGGGGAGGGTGTGAGGGTAGGTGACATTACGGGGTCAAAAGTAAAGGAGAGGGTACAGGTAAGGGTAGAGGCCGAGGATGACCCAATAATAGAGGGAGTAGGGGGCGTGAGTATGGTTGGTGGCGTTACGGCAAATAGGGTCCAGGTGAAGGCTGGGATGAAAGCGCTTTATCTGAATGCACGAAGCATTTGGAATAAAGTGCATGAGCTGGTGGCGCAGATCGGCACAAATGGATATGATCTGGTGGCCATTACAGAGACGTGGCTGCAAGGTGACAGGGACTGGGAGCTGAATGTCCAGGGATATCAAGTGTTTAGGAAGGATAGGCGGGAGGGAAAAGGGGGGGGCGTAGCTCTGCTGATTAAGGATAGCATCACGGTGGTAGCAAGGGATGGTATTGGAGCCAAGGAGCAGAAAGTGGAATCGTTGTGGGTAGAGATTAGGAACAGCAAAGGGAGGAAGACGCTGGTGGGTGTCGTCTATAGGCCCCCAAATAATGATCTGGAGGTGGGGCGGGCTGTTAACGCGCAAATAAGTGCGGCGTGCAGGAATGGGACGGCCGTAATTATGGGGGATTTCAATCTGCATATTGATTGGTCGACCCATGTTGGACGCGGGGGGCTCGAGGAAGAGTTCTTGGAATGCTGCCGGGATAGTTTCCTGGAACAGTGTGTGTTGGAGCCGATGCGGGAGCGAGCTATCTTGGATCTGGTGCTATGTAATGAGGCGGGTAGAATTAGGGACCTTGCGGTGAAGGATCCTCTTGGGAAGAGTGATCATTGTATGGTGGAGTTTCTGGTGCAGATGGAGGAGGAGAAAGTGGGTTCCCGGACACGCGTCCTTTGTTTGAACAGAGGGGAGTATGGTAGGATGAGAGAAGAATTGGCGAATGTGGACTGGGGGAGCGCGTTGGAAGGTAGGTCTGCTGAGGAGCAGTGGAGGATCTTTAAGGAGATCTTTCCTGGTGCTCAGCAGAAATTTATTCCGATGGTTAAAAAGGACCGTAGGAGGAGAGGTAATCAGCCGCGGATAACGAAGGAGGTAAAGGAGAGTATTAAATTAAAAGCTGATGCGTTTAGAGTGGCCAAGAGTAGTGGGCGAGAAGAGGACTGGGAGAGGTTTAAATATCAACAAAAAATGACAAAGAAGTTGATAAAGAAGGGTAGGAGAAACTATGAAGCTGGGCTAGCGCTTAATATAAAAAGGATAGCAAGAGTTTTTATAAATATATAAAAAGGAAGAGGCTGGCTAGGGTGAACGTTGGTCCCTTAGAGGATGAGAAGGGGGACTTAGTGGTAGGGGATGGGGATATGGCTGAGGTCTTGAATAACTTTTTTGTTTCGGTCTTCACGGAGGAGGATGTGAATAGTTTACCGGGCGTTAGTGATGGAAAGGTGGTAGGACTGGAGGGTCTTAATGACATTACTGTTACTAGAGAGGCGGTGCTCGACAGACTGGAGGGACAGATTGTGGACAAGTCGCCAGGACCGGATGGAATGAATCCAAGGTTTCTGAAAGAAATGGCGCAGGTGATAGTGGATGCCTTGATGATTATTTTCCAGACATCGCTGGATTCCGGGGAAGTGCCGGAAGATTGGAAAACGGCTAATGTTACGCTGTTGTTTAAGAAGGGTGCCAGGCAAAAGGCAGGGAATTATAGGCCGGTTAGTTTAACGTCTGTTGTAGGTAAAATGCTTGAATCTGTAATCAAGGGGAAAATAGCGAGGCATCTTGAGGAGAATTGTTTAATAGAGCAGACGCAGCACGGTTTTGTTAAAGGGAAGTCATGTCTGACGAATTTATTGGAGTTCTATGAGGATGTGTCTAGGGCGGTGGATAGAGGAGAGCCGGTAGATGTGGTGTTTCTTGATTTTCAGAAGGCGTTTGATAAGGTACCTCACGAGAGGTTATCACAGAAGGTCAGGGGGCATGGAGTTGGGGGTAGGGTGTTAGCGTGGATAGAGGATTGGTTGTCAAATAGGAGGCAGAGAGTGGGGGTCAATGGGTACTAGTCGGATTGGCGGTTGGTGACTAGTGGAGTGCCCCAGGGGTCGGTGCTGGGGCCTCAGCTATTTACCATTTATATAGATGATCTGGAGGAGGGAACCGAGTGTATGGTGTCGAAATTTGCTGATGACACCAAGATTGGTGGAACGGCAAATTGTGCGGAGGGTGTGGAGAGTCTGCAGAGGGATTTAGATAGGCTGGGCGAATGGGCCAGGAAATGGCAAATGGAATTTAATGTTGGCAAGTGTGAGGTTGTCCACTTTGGTAGGAAGAATGGTAGGAAGGACTACTACTTACGTGGCGAAAGGCTGCAGCAGGCGACGGTGCAGAGGGACCTCGGGGTCCTTGTGCATGAGTCGCAAAAACCAAGCCTACAGGTGCAGCAGGTGGTCAGGAAGGCGAATGGGATGCTGGCCTTCATAGCGAGGGGGATTGAATATAAAAGTAGGGAGGTCTTGCTGCAGCTGTATAGGGCATTGGTGAGGCCGCAGCTGGAGTACTGTGTGCAGTTCTGGTCGCCGCACTTACACAAGGATATTTTGGCCTTGGAGGGAGTGCAGAGGAGGTTTACTAGGCTGATTCCGGAGTTGAGGGGGTTGAACTATGAGGAGAGGCTGAATAAACTAGGCTTGTACTTGTTACAGTTTAGAAGAATGAGGAGAGATCTCATTGAGACATATAAGATGATGAATGGGATGGATAGGATAGAGGTGGAGAGACTCTTCCCACTCAGGAAGGACAGTAGGACTAGGGGGCACAGCCTCAAGATAAAGGGGGGGCGGTTTAGAACGGAGTTGAGGAGGAACTTCTTCACTCAAAGGGTGGTGAATCTCTGGAATTCTCTGCCCGTTGAAGTGGTGGAGGCTGCCTCGCTAAATATTTTTAAGACGCGGGTTGATGGGTTTTTGGTAGGCGAGGGGATTAAGGGTTATGGGGAGAGGGCGGGAAAGTGGAACTGAGACACGACAGATCAGCCATGATCTTATTGAATGGCGGGGCAGGCTCGAAGGGCTAGATGGCCTACTCCTGCTCCTATTTCTTATGTTCTTAGGTGCATCCATTTGCAGCTCCTTGAGGACCGTGTTAGGGACCTGGAGCTGGAACTGGAGGAATTAAGAATTATTCGGGAAGCAGAGGCAGCTATTGATAAAAGTTACAGGGATAAAAGTTACTCCTAAAAGTGATGCATGGGTAACTGCTCGAACGGGTAAGAAGCAGTCAGAGCAGCGATCCCCCGAGGCTGTTCCTCTCCAAAATAAATACTCTGTTTTGGATGCTGTTGGGGAGGAAGATTCAACCGGGGTAAGCCATGGGGTACAGGTCTCGGGAGTAGAGCCTGTCCTTGATGCTCAGGTGGGAAGGGGGAAGAAAAGAACAGGATTAGTGATTGGGGATTCCATAGTTAAGGGGATAGATAGGAGAGTCTGTGGGAACGAGCGAGACTCGCGGTTGGTATGTTGCCTCCCAGGTGTCAGGGTCTGTGATGTCTCTGATTGAGTGTTCGAGATCCTTAAGGGGGAGGGGAACCAGCCCCAAGTTGTGGTTCATGTAGGCACCCATGACATAGGTAGAAAAAAGGACAGGATATAAAACAGAAATTCAGGGAGTTAGGGTGGAAGCTTAGGGCTAAAACAAACAGAGTGGTTATCTCTGGTTTGTACCTGTGCCGCGGGATAGCATGGAGAAGAATAGAGAGAGAGAACATTTGAACTCGTGGCTAAAGGGATGGTGCAGGAGGGAAGGGTTCAGATACTTGGACAATTGGGGCTCATTCTGGGGTAGGTGGGACCTCTACAAAAGGGATGGTCTGCACCTGAACCAGAGGGGTACTAATATCGTGGGGGGGAAATTTGCCAATGCTATTCGGGGGGGGGGTTTAAACTGATTCAGAGGGGGGATGGGAACCTGAATTGTAGCTCCAATGTACAGGAGGATGAGAATAGGGAGGTCATGGATAAGGTTTCTAGGTCACAGCAGTGTATTAGCAGGCGGGAGGGTGGTTTGAAGTGTGTATACTTTAATGCGAGGAGCATATGCAATAAGGTGGACGAACTTGCATCCTGGATTGGTGCCTGGGACTTCGATGTTGTGGCCATTTCAGAGACATGGATAGAGCAGGGACAGGAATGGTTGTTGCAGGTTCCGGGGTTCAGATGTTTCAGTCAGAGCAGAGAAGGTGGTAGAAGAGGGGGAGGCGTGGCATTGTTAGTCAAGGACAGTATTACGGTGGCAGAAAGGACGTTTGATGTGGACCTGTCTATTGAGGTAGTATGGGCTGAGATTAGAAACAGGAAAGGAGAGGTCACCCTGTTGGGAGTTTTTTATAGGCCTCCAAAAAGTTCCAGAGATGTAGAGGAAAGGATCGCAAAGCTGATCCTGGATAGGTGCGAGAGTAACAGGGTAGTTGTTATGGGGGACTTTAACTTCACAAATATCGATTGGAAAAGCTATAGTTCAAGCACGTTAGAGGGGTCAGTTTTTGTCCAATGTGTGCAGGAAGGTTTCATGACACAGTATGTAGATAGGACAACAAGAGGTGAGGCTACATTGGATTTGGTACTGGGTAATGAACCAGACCAGGTGTTAGACTTGGAGGTAGGTGAGCACTTTGGTGATAGTGACCACAATTCGGTTACGTTTACCTTAGTGATGGAAAGGGATAGGCATATACCGAAGGGCAGAAGTTATAGCTGGGGGAAAGGTAATTATGAGGCTATTAGGTGAGATTTAGGGTACATAGGGTGGAGTAGGAAATTGTAGGGGCTGGGAACATCTGAAATGTGGAGCTTATTCAAGGAGCAGCTACTGCGAGTCCTTGATAAATATGTACCTGTCAGGCAGGGAGGAAGTGGTCGAGCGAGGGAACCGTGGTGTACTAAGGAAGTTGAATCTCTGGTGAAGAGGAAGAAAGAGACTTATGTAAAGATGAGACGTGAAGGCTCAGTTAGGGCACTGGAGAGTTATAAATTAGCCAGGAAGGAGCTAAAGAGAGTGTTAAGAAGAGCTAGAAGAGGACATGAAAAGACTTTGGCGGATAGGATCAAGAAGAACCCTAAAGCTTTCTATAGGTATGTCAAGAATAAAAGATTGGTTACGGCAAGATTAGAGCCAGTCAGAGACAGCAGTGGGAAGTTGTGCGTGGAGCCTGAGGAGATAGGAGAGGCACTGAAAGAATACTTTTCATCAGTATTTACGCAGGAAAAACTCAGTGTAGTCGAGGAGAATACTGCGATAGCAGGTTGTAGACTAGATGGGATTGAGGTACATAAGGAGGAGGTGTTAGCAATTCTTGAGAGTATGAAAATAGATGAGTCCCCTGGGCCAGACGGGATTTACCCTAGGATTCTCTGGGAGGCTAGGGAGGAGATTGCAGAGCCTTTGGCTTTGATCTTCATGTCGTCATTGGCTACAGGTATGGTGCCAGAAGACTGGAGGATAGCAAATATTGTCCCCTTGTTCAAGAAGGGGAGTAGAGACCATCCTGGGAATTATAGACCGGTGAGCCTTACTTCTGTTGTGGGCAAAATTTTGGAAAGAATTATAAGGGATAAGATTTATAACCATCCAGAGAGAAATAAATTGATTGGGGATAGTCAACACGGTTTTGTGAAGGGTAGGTTGTGCCTCACAAACCTTATTGAGTTTTTTGAAAAGGTGACCAAAGAGGTGGATAAGGGTAAGGCAGTTGACGTGGTGTATATGGATTTTAGCAAAGCATTTGATAAGGTTCCCCATGGTAGGCTACTGCAGAAAATGCAGATGCATGGGATTGAGGGTGATTTAGCAGTTTGGATCAGGAATTGGCTAGCTGATAGAAGACAGAGGGTGGTGGTTGATGGGAAATATTCAACCTGGAGTTCAGTTACAAGTGGTGTACCTCAAGGATCTGTTTTGGGGCCACTGCTGTTTGTCATTTTTATAAATGACCTTGATGAGGGTGTAGAAGGATGGATTAGTAAATTTGCTGACAACACCAAAGTCGGAGGAGTTGTAGACAGTGAGGATGGAATTTACAGTTTGCAGAGGGACATAGCTAAGCTGCAGAGCTGGGCCGAAAGGTGGCAAATGGAGTTTAATACGGAAAAGTGTGAGGTGATTCACTTTGGTAAGACTAACAGGAGTACAGAATATAGGGCTAATGGAAGGACTCTTAGTAGTGTTGACGAGCGGAGAGATCTCGGTGTACATGTGCATAGCTCCCTGAAAGTTGGCACCCAGGTTGATAAGGTTGTTAAGAAGGCGTACGGTGTGTTAGCTTTTATTGGTAGAGGGATTGAATTTCGGAGCCGTGAGGTCATGTTACAACTGTACAAAACTCTGGTGCGGCTGCACTTGGAGTATTGCGTACAGTTCTGGTCGCCGCATTATAAGAAAGATGTGGAGGCATTGGAAAGGGTGCAGAGGAGGTTTACCAGGATGTTGCCTGGTATGGTGGGAAGGTCTAATGAGGAAAGGCTGACGGACTTGAGGTTATTTTCATTGGAGAGAAGAAGGTTACGAGGTGACCTGATTGAGGCATACAAGATGATCAGAGGATCGGATAGGGTGGACAGTGAGAGCCTTTTACCTCGGATGGTGATGGCTAACACAAGGGGACATAGCTTTAAATTAAGGGGTGGTAATTATAGGACGGATGTCAGAGGTGGGTTCTTTACTCAGAGGGTAGTAAGGGCGTGGAATGCCCTGCCTGCAGCAGTTGTGGACTCGCCAACTTTAAGGGCGTTCAAATGGTCAGTGGATAGGCATATGGATAACATTGGAATAGTTTAGGTTAGAGGGTCATTAGATTGGTTCCACTGGTCGGCACAACATCAAGGGCCGAAGGGCCTGTACTGCGCTGTAATGTTCTATGTTCTATTCTGATATACCTCACAGTCCTCACTGTAACACTCTGATATACCCTATACCACTCACTGTAACACTCTGATATACCCCACACCCCTCACTGTAGCACTCTGATATACTGCAAATCCTCACTGTAGCTTTCTGATATGCCCCACACTCCTGACTGTGACACTCTGATATCCCCCACACCCTTCACTGTAACATTCTGATACAACCCATACCCCTCACTGTAACTCTCTGATATATCCCACACTCCTCACTGCAACATAAGAACATAAGAAATAGGAGCAGGAGTAGGCCATCTAGCCCTTCGAGCCTGCCCCGCCATTCAATAAGATCATGGCTGATCTGAAGTGGCTCAGTTCCACTTTCCCGCTTTCTCCCCATAACCCTTAATTCCCTTGCCTACCAAAAACCTATCTACCCACGTCTTAAATATATTTGGCGAGGCAGCCTCCACCACTTCACTGGGCAGAGAATTCCAGAGATTCACCACCCTTTGAGTGAAGAAGTTCCTCCTCAACTCCATTCTAAACTGCTCTCCCCTTATCTTGAGGCTGTGCCCTCTAGTCCTGCTGTCCTTTCTGAGCAGGAAGAATCTCTCTACCTCTACCCTATCCAACCCCTTCATTATCTTATACGTCTCTATAAGATCCCTCCTCATCCTTCTAAACTCCAACAAGTACAGACCCAGTCTATTCAGCCTCTCTTCATAGTCCAACCCCCTCATCTCCGGTATCAGCCTAGTGAACCTCCTCTGCACTCCCTCCAAGGCCAAAATATCCTTGTGCAAGTGCGGCAACCAAAACTGCACACAGTACTCCAGCTGCGGCCTCACCAGTGCCCTGTACAGTTGCAGCAAGACCTCCCTGCTTTTATATTCAATCCCCCCTCGCTATGAAGGCCAGCATCCCATTCGCCTTCTTGATCACCTGCTGCACCTGCAGACTGGGTTTTTGCGACTCATGCACAAGGACCCCCAGGTCCCTCTGCACCGTAACATGCTGCAGCTTTTTGCCCTTTAAATAGTAATCCCTCCTACTATTATTCCTGCCAAAGTGGATAACCTCACACTTGCTAACATTGTACTCCATCTGCCAGGTCCTCGCCCACCCACTTAGCCTATCCAGATCCCTCTGCAGACTTTCCACACCCTCCGCACAATTTGTTTTTCCACTTATCTTCGTGTCATCAGCAAATTTCGACACCCTACACTCAGCCCCCTCCTCCAGATCATCTATATAAATGGTAAATAGCTGAGGCCCCAGCACCGATCCCTGCGGCACTCCACTAGTCACCAACTGCCAATCAGAATAGCACCCATTGATACCAACTCTCTGCCTCCTATTAGACAACCAATCCTCTATCCACGCTAACACCTTACCCCCAACTCCATGTCCCCTAATGTTCTGAAGCAGCCTTTTGTGCGGTACCTTATCAAACGCCTTTTGAAAATCGAGAAACACCACATCCACTGGTTCCCCTCTGTCTACCGCACTAGTCACATCCTCATAGAATTCCAATAAATTTGTCAGACACGACTTCCCCTTAACGAATCCGTGCTGCGTCTGCTCTATCAAACAATTCTTCTCAAGGTGCCTCGCTACTTCTTCTTTGATGACGGATTCAAGCATTTTTCCAACAACAGACGTTAAACTAACCGGCCTATAATTCCCTGCCTTTTGCCTGCTACCTTTTCTAAACAGCAGCGTAACATTAGCCATTTTCCAATCTTCCAGCACTTCCCCGGAATCCAGTGAAGTTTGCTAAATAATCACTAAGGCATCCACTATCACCTCTGCCATTTCCTTCAGAACCCTGGGATGCATTCCATCCGGTCCTGGGGACTTGTCCACCATCAGTCCCGCTAGTCGATCAAGCACTACCTCTCTAGTGACAGTAATCGCATTCAGGCCCTCAACTCCTACCATCCTTCTATCTTTAATACCCGGCAAACTATTCGCGTCCTCCTCCGTGAAGACCAAGGCAAAAAACTTATTTAATGCCTCAGACATTTCCTCATCCCCCACCACTAAATCCCCCCTCTCATCCTCTAAGGGTCCAACAGTCACTCTAGCCAGCCTCCTCCTCTTTATACATTTATAAAAACTCTTACTATCCTTTTTTATATTCAGTGCTAGTTTAGCTTCATAGTCTATCCTTCCTTTCTTTATCAACTTCTTAGTCAATCTTTGTTGATTTTTAAATCTCTCCCAATCTTCTACTCACCCACTACTTTTAGCCACTCTAAACGCATCAGCTTTTAATACAACACTCTCCTTTATTTCCTTCGACAACCACAGCTGATTATCCCTTCTCCTACGTTCCTTCTTTACCATTGGAATAAATTTCTGCTGAGCACCGAAAAAGATCTCCTTAAAGATCCTCCACTGTTCCTTAGCAGTCCTACCGACCAATCTGCGCCCCCAACCTACATTTGCCAATTCCTCTCTCATCCTATCGTACTCCCCTCTGTTCAAACAGAGGGCACAGGTCTGGGATCCTACTTTCTCATCCTCCATCTGCATCAAAAACTCAACCATACAATGATCATTCATCCCAAGAGGATCCCTCACAACAAGAACCCTCATTCTACCTGCCTCATTACATAACACCAGATCTAAGATAGCTTGCTCCCTCGTCACACACTGTTCAAGGAAACTATCCTGGCAGCATTCCAAGAACTCTTCCTCAAGCCCACCGCGTCCGACATGGGTCAACCAATCAATATGTAGATTGAAATCCCCCATAATTATCGCCGTTCCATTTCTGCACGCATCATTTATTTGCTTGTTTATAGCACTCTGATATACCCCACGTCTCTCATTGTAACAATCTGATATAACCCACGTCCCTCACTGTAACACTCTGATATATCCCACACTCCAGACTGTAACACCCTGATATATCCCACACTCATCACTATAACACTCTGAAATACTCCACTCCCTCACTATAACTCTCGGATATATCCCATACCCTCACTGTAACACTCTGATATACCCCACACTCCTCACTGTAACACTGATATACCCTACACTCCTCACTGTAACACTGATATACTCCACACTCCTCACTGTAACTCTCTGATATACCCCACACCCCTCACTGTAACTCTGATATAACCCATGTCCCTCACTGTAACACTCTGATATACCCCATACCCCTCACTGTAACACTCTGATATACTCCACACTCCTCACTGTAACACTCTGATATACCCCACACTCCTCACTGTAACACTCTGATATACCCCACACTCCTCACTGTAACATTCTGATTTAACTTTACAAATATCGATTGGAAAAGCTATAGTTCAAGCACGTTAGAGGGGTCAGTTTTTGTCCAATGTGTGCAGGAAGGTTTCATGACACAGTATGTAGATAGGCCAACAAGAGGTGAGGCTACATTGGATTTGGTACTGGGTAATGAACCAGACCAGGTGTTAGACTTGGAGGTAGGTGAGCACTTTGGTGATAGTGACCACAATTCGGTTACATTTACCTTAGTGATGGAAAGGGATAGGCATATACCGAAGGGCAGAAGTTATAGCTGGGGGAAAGGTAATTATGAGGCTATAAGGTGAGATTTAGGGTACATAGGGCGGAGTAGGAAATTGCAGGGGCTGGGAACATCTGAAATGTGGAGCTTATTCAAGGAGCAGCTACTGCGAGTCCTTGATAAATATGTACCTGTCAGGCAGGGAGGAAGTGGTCGAGCGAGGGAACCGTGGTGTACTAAGGAAGTTGAATCTCTGAAGAGGAAGAAGGAGGCTTATGTAAAGATGAGACGTGAAGGCTCAGTTAGGGCACTGGAGAGTTATAAATTAGCCAGGAAGGAGCTAAAGAGAGAGTTAAGAAGAGCTAGAAGAGGACATGAAAAGACTTTGGTGGATAGGATCAAGGAAAATGCGAAAGCTTTCTACAGGTATGTCAAGAATAAAAGATTGGTTAGGGCAAGATTAGGGCCATTCAGAGACAGCAGTGGGAAGTTGTGCGTGGAGCCTGAAGAGATAGGAGAGATGCTGAATGAGTATTTTTCGTCAGTATTCATGCAGGAAAAAGTCAGTGTAGTCGAGGAGAATACTGCAATACCAGGTAGTAGACTAGACGGGACTGAGGTACATAAGGAGGAGGTGTTGGCAATTCTTGAGACTATGAAAATAGATAAGTCCCCTGGGCTGGATGGGATTTACCCTAGGATTCTCTGGGAGGCTAAGGAGGAGATTGCAGAGCCTTTGGCTTTGATCTTCATGTCGTCATTGGCTTCAGGTATAGTGCCAGAAGACTGGAGGATAGCAAATGTTGTCCCCTTGTTCAAGAAGGGGAGTAGAGACCATCCTGGGAATTATAGACTGGTGAGCCTTACTTCTGTTGTGGGCAAAGTTTTGGAAAGAATTATAAGGGATAAGATTTATAACCATCTCGAGAGAAATAAATTGATTGGGGATAGTCAACACGGTTTTGTGAAGGGTAGGTCGTGCCTCACAAACCTTATTGAGTTTTTTGAAAAGGTGACCAAAGAGGTGGATAAGGGTAAGGCAGTTGACGTGGTGTATATGGATTTTAGCAAAGCGTTTGATAAGGTTCCCCATGGTAGGCTACTGCAGAAAATGCAGATGCATGGGATTGAGGGTGATTTAGCAGTTTGGATCAGGAATTGGTTAGCTGATAGAAGACAGAGGGTGGTGGTTGATGGGAAATATTCAACCTGGAGTTCAGTTACAAGTGGTGTACCTCAAAGATCTGTTTTGGGGCCACTGCTGTTTGTCATTTTTATAAATGACCTAGATGAGGGTGTTGAAGGATGGATTAGTAAATTTGCTGACGACACCAAAGTTGGAGGAGTTGTAGACAGTGAGGATGGAATTTACAGTTTGCAGAGGGACATAGATAAGCTGCAGAGCTGGGCCGAGAGGTGGCAAATGGAGTTTAATACGGAAAAGTGTGAGGTGATTCACTTTGGTAAGACTAACAGCAGTACAGAATATAGTGCTAATGGAAGGACTCTTAGTAGTGTTGACGAGCAGAGAGATCTCAGGGTACATGTGCATAGCTCCCTGAAAGTTGGCACCCAGGTTGATAAGGTTGTTAAGAAGGCGTACGGTGTGTTAGCTTTTATTGGTAGAGGGATTGAATTTCGGAGTCGTGAGGTCATGTTACAACTGTACAAAACTCTGGTGTGGCCGCACTTGGAGTATTGCGTACAGTTCTGGTCGCCGCATTATAAGAAAGGTGTAGAGGCATTGGAAAGGGTGCAGAGGAGGTTTACCAGGATGTTGCCTGGTATGGTGGGAAGGTCTAATGAGGAAAGGCTGAGGGACTTGAGGTTATTTTCATTGGAGAGAAGAAGGTTACGAGGTGACCTGATTGAGGCATACAAGATGATCAGAGGATTGGATAGGGTGATCAGTGAGAGCCTTTTACCTCGGATGGTGATGGCTAACACAAGGGGACATAGCTTTAAATTAAGGGGTGGTAATTATAGGATGGATGTCAGAGGTAGGTTCTTTACTCAGAGGGTAGTAAGGGCGTGGAATGCCCTGCCTGCAGCAGTTGTGGACTCGCCAACTTTAAGGGCGTTCAAATGGTCAGTGGATAGGCATATGGATAACATTGGAATAGTTTAGGTTAGAGGGTCATTAGATTGGTTCCACTGGTCGGTGCAACATCGAAGGGCCTGCACTACGCTGTAATGTTCTCTGTTCTCAAGGGCAACTAGGGATGGGCAATAAATGCTGGCCAGCGACACCAATGTCTCATGAATAAATTTTAAAAAATTTACACAGTGGGTCGCAATGATCTGGAATGTGCTCTGGAAGCAGATTCAATATTAACTTGAAAGCAGGAATTGGATAAATATTTGAAAAGGAAAAGAAACTTGCAGTGTTGTGGTGAAAGAGGAGAGTGGGGCCAATGTGATAATTCTTCCACAGATCCGGAACAAGCCTGACCAACCAGTAGCTGTGCTGGAGGCTGTGCTCGAGAGACAGAGACATTAAAGATGCTTCAACATTCACTGGGATAGACATCGTGTTAAGGGTCTGGATGGAGTGGATTTCTTGAAATGTGTACAAGAGAACTTTTTAAAATCAATATGTGGAGGGTCCAACCAGCTGTACTGGACCTGATTCTGGAGAATGAAGCCAGACAGGTGATTGAGCTGGTGATGGGGGAGCATTTTAGTGATAGCGATCACAACATAATACAATTTCAGCTTGTTATGGACAAGGAAATAGACAAGCTAAAAAAAAGAGTTTTGTATTGGAGAGTAGATTTTAGTAAAATAAGACAGGATCTGGACTGGGAACCACTCTGAATGGGAAAATCTATAGAAGAGCAATGGGGGGCATTCAAAAAGGAAATGGGAAGGGTACAAGCCCAGCATGTTCCCTCTCGGGTGACAGGAATAACAAGCCCAGAGAACAATGGATGACCAGAAATATTCAGGATAGAATAAGAAGGAAAAGAAAGGCTTTTACAAAGTACAAGGGGAGCGGATCAGTGGAGGTATTAGTGAGGAATAGAAAGTGCAGGATGGAGCTTAAGAAAGCAATTAGAAATGTAAAGAGCGGATATGAGAAAGCTCTGGCTGGTAAAAGCAGGGAAAATCCCAAGATATTCTGTAAATATATCAATGGGAAAAGGATAATCAGGGAAAGAGTAGGGTTTGTTAGGGACTGGGGGTAGTGGGTGGGGGGGGGAAGCTGTGGGTGGAGCCAGAGGACATTGGTAGAGTGTTGAATGAATATTTCACATCTGTTTTCACCCAAGAGAATGAGGGAGATGACATGGAATTCAGGGAAAGATTGTGAGGTTCTTGAGCAAATTGACATTGGGAAGGACGAGGCAGACTTAAAAGTGGATAAATCTCCAGGTCCGGATGATTTGTGTTCTAGGCTGCTGTGGGAGGCAAGGGAGGAGATTGCAGGGGCTCTGACCCAAATTTCAATTCCTCTCCAGCCATGGGGAAGTGCCAGAGGACTGGAGAACAGCTAACGTTGTTCCACTATTTAAGAAGGGGTTTAGAGATAAACCAGGGGTCTCCAGACCAGTGAGTCTCTCATCAGCGGTAGGGAAGCTATTAGAGAAACTTCTGAAGGAAAGCATTTATTTCCACTTGGAGAGGCAAAGCTTGATCAGGGATAGTCAGCATGGCTTTGTCAGAGGGAGGTCATGCCTAACAAATCTGATTGAACTTTTAGAGGAGGTGACCAGGTGTGTGGATGAGGGTAGTGCAGTCGGTGTAGTTTATATGGATTTCAGCAAAGCCTTTGACAAGATCCCACATGGGAGACTTGTAAACAAGGTAAATTCACATGGGATACGGGGTAATTTTGTAATGTGGAATCAAATTTGGCTCAGTTGTGGGAGGCAGAGGGTGATGACAGAAGGCTGTTTTAGTGACTGGAAGCCAGAGTCCTGTGACGTACCACAAGAATCTGTGTTAGGCTTCCTATTCATCATTTACATAAATTACATCTCTGGAATTCTCTGCCCGTTGAAGTGGTGGAGGCTACCTCGCTAAATATATTTAAGTCACGGATAGATAGGTTTTTGGCAGGCAAGGGAATTAAGGGTTATGGGGAGAAAGCAGGAAAGTGGAACTGATCCACTTCAGATCAGCCATGATCTTATTGAATGGCGGGGCAGGCTCGAAGGGCTAGATGGCCCACTCCTGCTCCTATTTCTTATGTTCTTATGTACATTGATGACTATGTTGGGTGGGGGTGGCAAGAGGTGGTGGGTTAGGATATGTAAGTTTGAGGATGATACAAAATTGGACGGCTGATTAACAATGAGTTGGAGTGTCTTGTGCTACAAGATGATATAGACAGAATGATCAAATGGGCAGATAAATGGCAGATGGAATTTAACCCTGAAAAATGTGAGGTGATACACTTCACAAGGAGTAATTTGACAAGAAAGTACTCAATGAATGGTAGGACACTGGGAAGTTCTGTGGAATCAAAGGACCTTGGTGTGTTTGTTCACAGATCTCTCAAAGGGGAAGGGCATGTTAGTAGGTGGTGAAAATGGCACATGCCTTTATCAAAGAAGGCATTGGTTACAAAAGCAAGGAAGTCATATTGGAGTTGTAATCAACTTTAAGGTTACAGCAGGAGAACTGCATGCAGTTCTGGTCACCACATTATTGGAAGGATGTGATTGCACTGGAGGGGGTGCAGAGGAGATTCACCCGGATGCTGCCTGGGATGGAGCGTTTAAGTTATGAAGAGAGGTTGGATAGGCTTGGGTTGTTTTCACTGGAGCAGAGAAGGCAGAGGGGGTGACCGGATTATGAGAGACATGGACAGGGTGGATAAGGAGCAGCTGATCCCATTAATTGAAGGGTCAGTCACGATGGGACACAGGTTCAAGGTGAGGGGCAGGAGGGATGTGAGGGAAAATAGTTTTACCCTGAAGGTGGTGAGGGTCTGGAAGGGTGGTGGGGGCGGGATGCCTCACACCCTTTAAAACAGATCTGGATGAGCACTTGGCACGTCACAACATTCAGGGCCATGGGCCAAGTGCTGGCAGATGGGATTAGGTGGGAGTTCAGGTGTTTCTAATGTTGGGTTGGTGCAGACTCTGCTGTATGATTCTACAAACATGGAGCTAGTACAGGCAACACCACCTGTAACTGAAAGAGCAACAATCATCAATTGTCTCGGCAATTCAACAGGCTATTTGGCAGCAGAGGTTGATCCCACGCTGCTCACGCTTAGAATTATAGAATCCCTACAGTGCAGGAGGCCATTTGGCCCATCAAGTCTGCACCAACAACAGTCCCACCCAGGCCCTATCCCCAGATCCCCAAGTATTTGCCCTGCTAATCTCCTTGACACTAAGGGTCAATTTATCATGGTGTAGCCAAACAGGCCATCTAAAATGGTGTTTTATAAAGCACTCTGGGACAATTGGACAAGAAACTAAACTAAAGACAGAGATAAACTGCCTCCAACCCTGACCAATGAATAAACAGGATATGGGTCATCTCCAGGATGAAAGGGACTTTACAGTCACACTGGCTTGTTTCATCTCCAGGATGAAAGGGACTTTACAGTCACACTGGCTTGTTTCATCTCCAGGATGAAAGGGACTTTACAGTCACACTGGCTTGTTTCATCTCCAGGATGAAAGGGACTTTACAGTCACACTGGCTTGTTTCATCTCCAGGATGAAAGAGACACTGTACCAGACACGGGCACAGTGCCTCCAACACCTACAGGCATGGCCGTCGGGGACACACCCAGAGATCGGTGTGGTAGCACCTGATTGGCCTCTCATCGATCAGGGTGATCAAGTCCTGATCAGTTGATTGGCAATGGCCAAAAAGGGGCGTGAAGCCTCACGGGGTATAAAGGGTGCTGCACAACCAGGAATCTCTCCCTCTGGCCCCACAAATGAGCTACACCACACCTGAGAAGGAAGGAAGATCAGGGCCAGAGTGCCAGACCAGACCAGACCACGCAGGCGACTATCAAGACCAGCGCCCAGATAAAGGCCAATATCTGCTTGGGTACTTGCCATTGACGCAAAGTTAAGTCAAGGTCTTGTATTGGACTTAAATTCTAGTATTTTCCTGTAAGATAACTTATTCTTGGTTGGGTGGGTGATTATTGATTGTGTGGGTTTAAATAAATATTGGTAGTACTAACAAGATGTCTATCGTAGATATTTGTCCACCGTATAAGGGTTAAAACAGACTGTGCTGCAGGCAACAGTGGCTAATCCACATATCTGTGGACTGTGGGAGCGAACTGGAGCACCCCGAGGAAACCCACACAGACACGGGGAGAACATGCAGACTCCGTACAGTGACCCAAGCCGGGAATTGAACCTGGGTTCCAGGCACTGTGAGGCAGCAGTGTTAACCACTGTGCCATCATGCACTTGCCTGCATGTGGGAATTCACAGGAACAGATTATTTATCCCCTTGAGTCTGTTCCACCATTCAATGCAAGCATTGCTGACCCGCAACCTAATTCCATTTATTCACCTTTACCCCATATCCCTTCACATCATTGCTTACAAATAATCTCATTAATCTCAGGTATAAATTTAACAATGGATCAAGCATAGGCTGCCATTTACAGAAGTGTTCCAAACTTATACCATCCTTTTGTGTGCAGAAGTACTTCCTAACTTCACACCTGAAAAGTCTGGATCTAAATTTTAGGCTATGCACCTTAGTCCTCACCAACAGAAATTTCTCCATCTATCCTATCCATTCCTCTCAGCACTTTGATCAAGATTTTTGAGCGTGTCTTGTAATCACCTTGTAATCATTCTGGTAAACCTACATTGCACTCCATCCAGGATCACTATATCTGTCCTCAGGGCTGCCACCCAGAACTGCTCAGTGCTCCCAGCGGTGATCTAACCAGGGCTTTGTACAGGTGGAGCATGACTGCTACCTCCCTGTACTCTATTATCGAGACACAAGTCCAGCATCCCATTAATCTTTTTGTATATTTTCTGTAGCTCTTCATGACCTTTCAATGATCCATGGACCTGGGCTCAAAGTCTCTTTGGACCTTTACTGTTTTTAGCTTTACACTATTTGCAAAGCAAATATTCTTTACAAAACTTTGATACTTCAAAGCACTTACCTTTTAAGCAAAATAGACAACCTCACATAGGCTCACAGCAAGTTTTCTTCTTTATTTAACATTAACATCTTGGTAATTTCCATCTATACCTCTTGCAGTCTCATTGCTCTTTCTGGGTAAGCTTTCTATTTCACTATCTAAGTCACTAATAAATATGAGTAGCTCAAAATCCCAGCACAGTTCCACACTGGGCACCACTCACATGCCAATTAGACTATCTGTCCATTCTCCATACCTCTCCATCTCCTTAGCCTAATTATTTGCCTTCCATTCCATAACCTTGAGTTTTACCTCAAATCCCTCTTATGGGACCTTATCGAGTATATTAACGTAGTTCGGAAGCAAGTTACTACTTGACAGAAAAGGTTGGCCCAGAAGTTGATACATATCAAATGGTTTAGTGGTCGCAGGGATAAGCATACACTATCTAATAGTGTGTACATATATTACGCATACATGCATAGTCTACAACATATAAATGTTCGGCATTTGAGAAGTTTTAAACCTTAAATCAATTCACACCCATAAAAGGCCAAAAGATGTGTTGCGATTCTTGACGAATGGGCTGTTCCATCACCTTCAGTTTGCACTGCATCGCCCTGCCCTAAACACACAAGACAGTGTGGAGAAAATATAGTCAATTACCATCAGTCTGTGGTTTGCAGAACGCAATTCCCCAGAAGCAGTACAAATCTCAAGGTGCAGCAAGCAACAGAAAGTATATGATGAGTTATTCAGTTAATGACATTCAGTGTCTGAGATTGTGTTGCCTTGACATTCCTGGAATCGTAGTTATCATTTATCTGCCAATGGTGATGCTGTCGAGAGCCTGAACTCTGCAGTTTCTCCACCACTCTCCTTCAAACACTCTTGGACCAAGCTTTGTGGCACTTGTCCCAACAGCGCCTCGTGGCCTGGTATCAATTTCCCGTGAAGCACTTCTCTACATTAAAGGTGCTGTACTGGTTATTGGTGAGTTGTTGTAGGGACAGGATCTCTCAAACTCCAATTTCTGTAATTTCTAGAATTCTTTCAGGGGACGTGGGTGTTGCTAACTTAAACAGCATTTATTGCCCATTAGCTGCCCTCGAAGATGGTGGTGCGACCCATTTCCAGCTATTTCTTCACACACACACAGTTTATCGGGAAGTGCCCACTGAGGGACATCACAAGGATTTAAATAGACAGATGTGTCGAGTATAGGGCTAACGGGAGGACTTTGAATAGTGTGGATGAACAGAGGGATCTAGGTGTGTGTGTACATAGATCCCTGAAAGTTGGGAATCAAGTAGATAAGGTTGTTAAGAAGGCATACAGTGTCTTGGCATTTATTGGTAGGGGGATTGAATTTAGGAGTCGCAGCGTCATGTTGCAACTGTACACTGGTGCGGCCGCACTTGGAGTATTGTGTGCAGTTCTGGTCCCCACATTACAGGAAGGATGTGGAGGCTTTGGAGAGGGTGCAGAGGAGGTTTACCAGGATGTTGCCTGGTATGGAGGGGAGGTCCTATGAGGAGAGACTGAGGGATTTAGGGTTGTTTTCGTTGGAAAGGCGGTGGCTAAGAGGGGATCTTATTGAAACATATAAGATGATTAGAGGTTTAGATAGGGTGGACAGTGATAGCCTTTTTCCTCGGATGGAGAAAGCTAGCACGAGGGGGCATGGCTTTAAATTAAGGGGTGGTAGATATAGGTCGGATGTCAGGGGTAGGTTCTTTACCCAGAGGGTGGTGAGGGATTGGAATGCCCTGCCTGCTGCAGTTGTAAATGCGCCTAGTTTGGGGGCGTTTAAGAGATCTATGGATAGGTTTATGGACGAAAAGGGATTGGTATAGGATAGTGGGTCATTGTTTTTGTAATTGGTCGGTGCAATATCGTGGGCCGAAGGGCCTGTTCTGCACTGTAATGTTCTATGTTCTATGTTCATTCTGCAGAACCGCACCACTCTCACTCCAACACTGCGGTACCAAACACACTGTATTATACTCTGGAAAAGGTGGATAGATTCTTGGTAAGCAAGAGAGTGAAAGGTTATCATAGGAACATCTCAATTAGGAGCAGAAGTCAGCAAATTCCGCCATTCAATCAGTTCATGGCTGATGGTCTCAAATCCACCTTCCCACCTGTTCCCCATATCCCCTTTTCTATCAGAAATATATCTATCTCTCTCTTAAAACCATTCAATGATTCAGACTCCACCTCACTCTGGAGCGGCAAGTTCCACAAATTCACCACCCTCTGAGTAATTTCTCTTCATCTCAGCTATCAGGAGTAGACAGGATACAGATCAGCCTTAAGTGTATTAAACAGCACAGCAGGCTTAATGGCCTACTCCTGTTTGTATGTTTGTACAATGTCCTATCAAATGTTTGTGGAAATGATTAAAGTGTCTTGCATATTTTCAAAGGCATGCAAGACAGCTCAATCATTTCCACATGACTTGTCTTCGCAGAACATTACACATCAGGTGGCAAGACGAAGTACCAAACACTGAAGTTCTCTCTAGAGCAGATCTACCATCAGTCCACACACTGCTGATGAGAGCGCAGACCCGGTGGGCAGGTCATGTCATCCGTACGTCAGACAAGCGCAAACCCAAGCAGCTCCTTTTTGGGGAACTATCTGCTGAAAGATGCTCGCATAGAGGGCAGAAGAAACATTTCAAAAGACACACTCAAAGCCTCTTTGAAGTCACTTGACATTGACACGACCACCTGGGAAACGCTGGCACAAAACCACCCTACCTGGCACTGCCTCATCCACAAGGATTGTCAAGCTCACAAAGCAAGATGTATTGCTGAAACACAACTTAAGCGTGAGCTGCGCCAGTCCACAGCCACCAGCGCAACAACTACAGTGACTACACAAGTCTGTCCAATATATGCCAGAACATTCCGTGCCCAAACTGGCCTGATCAGTCATCATCGGGCACACCGCAACCAGCCTCAACATGACTAATGGTGTCGAGGTCCTCATTGATGATGATGGATGAACAATGATGTTTGTACAGTGTCCCATTAAACATCCACAGCTTAGATCCAGCACAGGGTTAGATACAGAGTAAAACTCCTTCTACACTGTCCCCATCAAACACAGTAAGAAGTCCCACAACACCAGGTTAAAGTCCAACAGGTTTATTTGGTAGCACAAGCCACTAGCTTTCGGAGCGCTGCTCCTTCATCAGTTGAGTGTCACTCACCTGACGAAGGAGCAGTGCTCCGAAAGCTAGTGGCTTGTGCTACCAAATAACCCTGTAAGACTTTAATCTAGTGTTGTGGGACTTCTTACTGTGTTTACCCCAGTCCAACACTGGCATCTCCACATCATGTCCATCAAACACTCCCAGGACAGGTACAGCACGGGGTTAGATACAGAGTAAAGCTCCCTCTACACTGTCCCCATCAAACACTCCCAGGACAGGTACAGCACGGGGTTAGATACAGAGTAAAGCTCCCTCTACACTGTCCCCATCAAACACTCCCAGGACAGGTACAGCACAGGGTTAGATACAGAGTAAAGGTGCCTGTTGAGAGGTGCTGAGAATTCCAGCGTCAGTGGTACACAGAGAAATTGAACTAGGGTCTATTGATTGTTTGGGGAAGGTTTTCAAAAGGTTGGAATCCTTCCTGCTTCTGTCCCAGAACTTACTTTAATTTAAACTAAAAACAAGAAATTCAAACATTTTATTTCTTTTTAAAAGTCAGAATCAGAGAGTCTTTGCCGCCCAGCACAATTCCAGTTACAGGAGATGTTTCAGCTGCTGACTGAGCGGTGGGGGTTTGGGGACAGTGGCAGTAAAAGTGTCAGTGTTGCTTCTATCGATCGGGCCGCTGCAGGTAGAAAACTTTTGATGTGCGGTCTCCGGAAGCAGTGATAATCATAGACGCCTCCCTGTCAAGGCAAAAAAGTACAGATTTATACCCGAGAAACAGCGGACATGGGAAAATAAACTAAAAACAGAAGATTGCAGATGCTGGAGATCGGAAATAAAAGCAAAGTGCTGGGAAATCCCAGGTGTGCTGTATCCATGTTATCGTTCTGAGTTCAATGCAACTCTTTCTTAAGGACACTCACATTTGACTCAAAACTTTAACCCTGTATCTTTCCCCACAGATGCTACCAGAGTTGCTGAGTATTTCCAGAATTTTCCATCTTGACCCATTGGACTCTCCTGTAACCACAGAACTGATTAATGTGTTTGGTCCATCATGTCTGCACCAGCTCTCTGAATGAGCAATTCATCTGGTATCATTTCACCACCTTCTCTCCATAACTCTGCGCGTTCTTCCTTTTCAGATAACAGTCTAATTCTGTTTTGAATACTCTGATTGAATCTGCTTCCACCACACACTGAGGCCCAGTTCTTAACCACTCATTGGTGACAAAATATTTTCCCACATCAGTTTTGCTTCTTTTGCCAGTTATTTTAAATCTGTGTTCTTTCATTCTCAACTCTTTGAGAAGCGGGGACAGTTTCTCCCTATCTACTCAATCCAGGCCCCTCGTGATTTTAGACATCTCTATTAAATCTCCTTCCCCTCAGAAATACAGCCTCAATGTCTCCAACCCCACGCTGCTGAATCAGCTCTGTAGCTGCTGCAAGGCCAATATACCACCAGTGTCTGGAAAGGAATGTTAAACCTGAACTGTCCCATAACTCCCATCCTTTCACATTCCAATTCTCTTTGAATATAGGACTCTAAAGCTTTTTAAATTAGTTTATAATCGGCCACCAATTTTTAGTGACATGGATCTCAAAACCTCTCTGCTCCTCCACAGTTCCCAACTTCTTGCTACAGTATACGGGCAGCACGGTGAACTGCTGCCTCACAGCGCCAGGGACTCGGGTTCGATTCCCAGCTTGGGTCACTGTCTGTGTGGAGTCTACACGTTCTCCCGTGTCTGTGTGGGTTTCCTCCGGGTGCTCCGATTTTCTCCCACAGTCCAAAGACGTGTGGGTTAGGTGATTGGCCATGCTGAATTGCCCCTTCATGTCGGGGGACTAGCTAGAGAAAATGCATGGGGTTATGGGGATAGTGCCTGGGTGGGATTGCGGTCAGTGCAGACTCTATGAGCCAAATGGCTGCCTTTTGCACTTTAGCAATTCTACGATTTAGAAAAGATCTCCAGAGGCGGAGAAGTTTGGGAATCACAGGTTTAAAATTCACAGATTCCTCCAACTGCTCCTGTTATAAAAAGGAGATAAACTAATCTGTCAGAGAGGAACTGCTGAGAATGATCTCAGAACAGTATCACAGTGGGAACTATGATAGACTTTTCCCCCCCACAGTTACCATCACAGCATACACACACACTCAGGATACACACAGATTAAAAGTCTTGAAAGTGTGTCACCATTAAACAAAAGACAGCTCAGAACTTTTCCCAGGCGATGAGTACAGAGAATGGAGAAGCTACTCTGTGCCCAGAAAGTGTACTGCTATTCTTCTGGTTAGTATTAGGTGGGGAATAGAAGTCGATGGCACAGATTGCCACTCAGCCTATCGTGTGTGTGCTGGTTCTGTGAATTGAGTTAATAAATTAGACCCTTTCGATAAAAGCAAATTACTGCAGATGCTGGAATCTGAAACAAAATGCTGGAAAATCTCAGCAGGTCTGACAGCATCTGTGGAGAGAGAATAGACAAGAGGGTGGGATTAAGTTGCTCTCACATAAAAGGCTGATAGTAACCATTCCCTGGGTTTTCTTCATTACCACCGAATGATTTGACCGAGCGACCTGCAAGTTCAATTTTTGATTAGATTTATTATTGTCACATGTATTGGCACACAGTGAAATATTTTGTTTCTTGTACGCTATACAAAGCGTATCATTCATGGAGAAGGAGAGGAGAAAGTGCAGAATGTAGCATTGCAGTCACAGCTAGGATGTAGAGAAAGATCAGCTTAACGTAAGGTAGATCCACTCAAAAGTCTGATGGCAGCTGCTCTTGAGTCACTTCAGAGGGCAGTGAGGGGTCAGCTGGAGTTAGGGATAATTCAAGATAATCCCATACTGAGTACAGACTTCCTTCCCCAAAAAACCTCAGTTGTAACTCAATCAGTAGCAGGGTCACTACAGAATCACAAGGTTCTGGGTTCAAGTCCCACTTCAGTGCCGAGGGAGCGCCGCACTGCCAGAGGGTTCAGTGCCGAGGGAGCGCCGCACTGCCGGGGGGGGGGGGGGGGGGGGGGCAGTGCCGAGGGAGCGCCGCACTGCCAGAGGTGCTATCCCATCTGCCTGTTTAGGTTAATATAAATACCCTGTGGCATTGTCTCACAGAGGAACAGGGCAGTACCCCAGCAGCCCTGCCAATATTTATCCCCCAATCAACATCACGAAGATGCCAGATTATCTGATCGTTGTCACATTGCTGGTTGTGGGATCTTGCTGTGCACAAATTGGTTGCTGTTTCCTACATTCCAACAGTGACCACACTTCCAACACCCTCACTGGCTGTGATGCTGGGTGAAAAGCCCAATAGAAATACAAGTCTTTCTCTTCGTTTATAAATGCATGAATGAACGAGCTGTGTTTTTTCAGAAAATCTCTCAGCTTCATCAGCACCTTTACTGCGATAGCTGATTTCAGATTTAAAAACCCATCAATCTGATTTCAAACCAGCCCTGGTGAATCTTAAATGTCCACACTCTGAATTACGAGGTCAGTTAACTTTCTGTCTGTCCAAGGCCCAATGAATTTGGGCTGCCAGTAACAGAAAGGCTCAAACAGAGATAGACACTTACTTATTCAGCACAAAGTCCAGGATTTCTGCTGCATGGCCACAGTATTCACTCTCCATTCTTCCCGAGCGGGCATCCCAGACGCGGACAGCTCCATCCAGGCTCCCTGTGTATATAATTGGGGAGTGCTCCTCCCACAGTAGCTGCACGATGCCAGCCTGACAGACAAAATACAGGTCAGACAGTCTAGGCAGAGCGGCCTCCGCTGATTCTTGTCAATTACAACAAACCTTTGCAAAATGGGCAGCACCATGGCTAGCACTGCTGCTTCTCAGCGCCAGGAACCTGGAATCAGTTCCAGCCTTGGGTCACTGTTTGTTCAGAGTTTGTACATTCTCCCCACATCTGCATGGGTTTCCTCTGTGTGCTCTGGTTTCCTCCCACAGTCCAAAGATATGCAGATTAGTTTGATTGGTCATGCTAAATTGACCCCAGTGTCAGAGGATTTGCAATGTAAATATGTGGGGTTACGGGAATCGGGTCTGGGTGGGATGTGGTCGGTGCAGACTCGATGGGCCGAATGGTCTCCTTCTGCACTGTCGGGATTTTATGAAAATACTTCCAGTTACTGGAATCTGTCAAGCTTTGCAGCAATAGTGAACTCCAAGCAGGAGAGGGGAGGGAGGTTTAGCAGAGTGATCAATGATCGCACTGAGGCTTTCAAAGGTGGGCAGAGAGGCTGCAATGTCTCGGGGCAGAAATAAAGAATCCCACTGGGTCTCTGGGCTTGATGGAAAACCGATACAGGCTCATAACCACACCCTCCCAGCTTCAGCTGTACCTGCTTTGTACAGGGGCCTGGTCTTTCTCTGTAGGGTACTGTGCAAAATTGAGTAATTGTGGATTGGTGTAAAATGCGAGGGGGGAAAGCATTGCGTGGTCCCTTTAAAAGGGCTTTTTCTGTGCTTCAGAAGTTTAAAAACATGCAATTACACGGAGAGGCCAGACTGAAACATTTGTATCGAAGGGCCAAGCAGCAGTATTACCAAGACGACAAACAGGCTTCTGATTTTTTTTGAATTCAACCAATCAATTTGAAACACGCACTGAGATACCAAGAACCTATTAAATTTAAATCTGATGGTCTTAGCAACCTAGGACCAATCCTATTGTGGCGGATAATCATGTGTCATCATGGATATAAAAAAGGGACGGCGAAACAAAGAGGAGAGAGAGCAACTGCCACTTGCCAGAGTGACAGCTCTTAGCTCCACAGAGCGAGACAGAAACACTGGCTCTCATAGCTTCATTTATGTCTTAAGAGAAACAACCATCTCTATAGCGAAGGTAACAAAGATGATCCGTACTGGAGAATCAACAGAGAAGGCCCAGAATATTCCAGAAAACACAAAACCTGGTTGTAACTTAGAGAGCAACAAAAATTCTATTTTTTGCCATTAAGTGGGAACTGGATTTATCTAAACAGCATTCCATTAGGATCGTGTTTTATTCAGTTCGTTAATAGTTTAGTTAACCTGTTCACTGCTAGTTAGATAAATAAATTGTTACTTGTTGATTTAACAGAGTGTCAGGGAGTTATTTTGATTTAATCACGAGAAGTCTTGAAGAGAAGGTTACACAGCTTCACACTCATTTTAACAGAATATGAGGCAAGGTACTTCTCTACTCTTCTTTGAGTGGTTAGGTGTTAGTTCTTGGGGTAGGGTGGGGTGTGGGGGAAGGTCCACCTCTGCTTTATAATAGTACCAGGGTTGGAATATTCTCCAGTATTTCCCAAAGCTCACCCAGACACTGACACAGGTCCAGAAGCAGAGCAGACTCCATGGGTAGGAGTTCAGCAACCAAGACAAGGCCCAAGAAGTACAACAGATCCATCTTTGCAGGTCTTACTTACTTGAAGCTGCCATTTGTGTCGTAATGTCTGTGATGGAATATCCCAAATCCCCATAGTTCCATCCAGGAAGCCAATAGCAATCAATGGAAGTCTGTAGGAGCCAAACAATGGAGTGAAAAAATATTCCAGTATTCTTGTTTTTTTTAAAGATACGGCCCTTTGCTGGCAAGGCTGATATCCCTTATCCATCCCTCGTCATCCTGGGAAGATGGAAGTGAGCCTTCCTCTTGAACAGAGGGCACTCCCGCAGCATGGGGGGGTGGTGGGGGGCACATCCACGGCGGGGCGGGGGGGGAGGGGAGAAAGGGGGGCGGGGGAGGGGGAGGAGGAGAAAGGGGGGCGGGGGAGGGGGAGGAGGAGAAAGGGGGGCGGGGGAGGGGGAGGAGGAGAAAGGGGGGCGGGGGAGGGGGAGGAGGAGAAAGGGGGGCAGGGGAGGGGGAGGAGGAGAAAGGGGGGCGGGGGAGGGGGAGGAGGAGAAAGGGGGGCGGGGGAGGGGGAGGAGGAGAAAGGGGGGCGGGGGAGGGGGAGGAGGAGAAAGGGGGGCGGGGGAGGGGGAGGAGGAGAAAGGGGGGCGGGGGAGGGGGAGGAGAAGAAAGGGGGGCGGGGGAGGGGGAGGAGGAGGAGAAAGGGGGGCGGGGGAGGGGGAGGAAAAAGGGGGGCGGGGGAGGGGGAGGAGGAGGAGAAAGGGGGGCGGGGGAGGGGGAGGAGAAAGGGGGGAGGAGAAAGGGGGGCGGGGGAGGGGGAGGAGAAAGGGGGGGCGGGGGAGGGGGAGGAGGAGGAGAAAGGGGGGCGGGGGAGGGGGAGGAGAAAGGGGGGAGGAGAAAGGGGGGCGGGGGAGGGGGAGGAGAAAGGGGGGCGGGGAGGGGGAGGAGAAAGAACATAAGAACATAAGAAATAGGAGCAGGAGTAGGCCATCTAGCCCTTCGAGCCTGCCCCACCATTCAATAAGATCATGGCTGATCTGTCGTGGCTCAGTTCCACTTTCCCGCCCTCTCCCCATAACCCTTAATCCCCTCTCTTATCAAAAACCCATCAACCCGCATCTTAAAAATATTTAGCGAGGTAGCCTCCACCACTTCAACGGGCAGAGAATTCCAGAGATTCACCACCCTTTGAGTGAAGAAGTTCCTCAACTCCGTTCTAAACCGCCCCCCTTTTATCTTGAGGCTGTGCCCCCTAGTCCTATTGTCTTTTTTGAGCGGGAAGAGTCTTTCCACCTCTATCCTATCCATCCCATTCATCATCTTACACGTCTCAATGAGATCTCCCCTCATTCTTCTAAACTCTAACGAGTACAAGCCTAGTTTATTCAGCCTCTCCTCATAGCTCAACCCCCTCAACTCCGGTATCAGCCTAGTAAACCTCCTCTGCACTCCCTCCAAGGCCAAAATATCTTTGCGCAAGTGTGGCGCCCAAAACTGCACACAGTACTCCAGTTGCGGCCTCACCAATGCCCTATACAGCTGCAGCAAGACCTCCCTACTTTTATATTCAATCCCCCTCGCTATGAAGGCCAGCATCCCATTCGCCTTCCTGACCACCTGCTGCACCTGCAAGCTGGGTTTTTGCGACTCATGCACAAGGACCCCGAGGTCCCTCTGCACCGTCGCCTGCTGCAGTTTTTCGCCCCGTAAGTAATAGTCCTTCCTACCATTCTTCCTACCAAAGTGGACCACCTCACACTTGCCAACATTAAATTCCATTTGCCATTTCCTGGCCCATTTGCCCAGCCTATCTAGATCCTTCTGCAGACTCTCCACACCCTCCGCACAATTTGCCGTTCCCCCAATCTTGGTGTCATCAGCAAATTTCGACACTCTACACTCGGTTCCGTGGGGGGAGGAGGAGGAGGAGGAGGAGAAAGGGGGAGGAGGAGGAGGAGAAAGAGGAAGGGGGAGGAGGAGGAGAAAGAGGGGAGGGGGAGGGCACACCCATGGGGGGGAGGGGGGGCACCTCTGCAGGATGTTGGGGAGGGGCACTCTCACTGGGGGTGGGATGGGGGTGGCGGGGTGACACTCCCACAATGCTGGTAGGCACCGAGTTCCTGAATTTGGCTTCGAAACCTGGGTGAGCGAAGACCCAATCAGACTTGACACGCGCCCTGATCAACAACCAATCAGCGGCTCCCCCTGCAAAACGACTGTGTGGACAGGACCATGTGCCCAGATAGTGTGCAAGGAATCCCTGTCTGGATGTGCACATGGCTATTAGCCAAGCAGAGGGAGTACGTCAGGAGATGAAGAGAGCATGGGTTTGGAAACCAGTCATTACTCAGCATCCCACTATGGCGGCCGCTGTTTCCCAGAGTTTTTTTTATTTCAAAAATATACTTTATTCGTAAAAATCTCAATTTAACCATTGCAAACCTACATGTCTATAAATTGCGAACAGTGCGGAATAGAAACATTTTTACAGTCCTATACAAATTTCAGTCATTATATTTCAAAACTTAAAACTATATACATGCCTCAAAATGTACTGTGTGCCGGCTGTTTCCCAGAGCTTATCTGACAATTGACAGCCCAAAGTCCCACGCAGCAGATTAGGCAAACACTGTATATACAACAGTCCATTACTCTGACCACTATTTACGGTGGGAGTTACATCAAAGCTAGGCTAATATCATTAACCCCTTCACTGATTGATTCGACATTAGCAAAGGGCTTCTGCTGACAGTATAAACCAGCAGGCACACTCTGAACACAGATTTCTAGGGATTCAGAGAAACAAGGCTCCCCAGGATGTACCTGGGATTCACAGAGCAGAATAAAATATTAATCTCATAAACATTTCATAAACATTTCACTCAGTTTCGACAGAACATACCACCCAATGATTGACTAATAGCATCAATTTGTTGGTTAATCCAAGTACGTGGAGGAAAGATTACTCAAAGTACGTGGGCTGAAGATAACAAGATTAAGACACTGCAGCCTCAAAGTGCCAGGAATCCGGGTTCAATTCCGAATGTGTGGAATCTGCACATTCTCCCCATGTCCGCATGGGTTTGCTCGGGTTTCCTCCCACAGTCCAAAGATGTGCAGGTTAGATGCCATGCTAAATGCATGAGGTTACGGGGATAGGGCCTGGCTAAGACGCTCTGAGAGTCAGAGCGAACTCGATGGGCAGAATGGTTCCTGTACTGGAGGGATTCTATGTCAATAACTCACCCTTGCAAGTCGAAATTGCACCATGCTAAATTGTGAAATTGACTTCTGAAATTTGTGTCATCTGTGGGCTAGCATCAGATCGAAGTTATACTGAAAAACACCAGGTTATTGCAGATCTAATCCAGTAAAGTCCTTCAGCAAAGGAAGCTAGCCACCCCCACCCACTCTAATCTACACGTGACTCTAACACCAGCCTACAGGTTTCAGATTCCTGTATCACTGGCACCACCTCTGGGAAAGGTGGGATCTCGACAAACAGAGCACTTTGCACCTGAACCACACAGTGGGTCCAACGCCCTTGTGAGTGGGTTTGTCGGTGCCATTGAGAGGAGTTTAAACTCATCCGGCAGGGGGAGAGCGCACAGAACATGAGTAAAATAGAAACACATCATACTACAGTGAAGGAAGCAAATCATAGTGAGGTCAGCTGTAGCGAGTGTCAAGAGAGTAAAGCAGGGTTGGATGGTCTTTAATGCAGCAAAAAGTCTGACAACACCAGGTTTAAGTCCAACCGATTTATTTGATAGTAAACTCACTAGCTTTCGGGTTAGTCCCTTCGTCAGGTGAACGGCATTACAAATATATGGGATTACAGGGATAGAATCTGGGTGGGATCGTTGTCAGTTGCAGACTGCTCTTGGCTGTCCGAGATTGGCCTAGTGCTTCATGTTGTTAGTGTGTGCTTAAACTGGACCAGATACTGGGCAAAACGACAGCTCAGTGACTATCACTGATTGCTGTGCAGACACATGGATTTGGGCCGGTGTCTGTGGGAGTTTGCGCATTCTCCCCGTGCTTGCGTGGGTTTTCTCTGGGTGCTCCGGTTTCCTCCCACACCCCAAAGATGTGCTGTTAGGCTGACTGGCAGTAATAAATTGTCCCTAAATCAGTTTCCCTCAATCTGGATGGCCATAAAACATTAGACAGGGGTCGTGGGTGGAGAAGGAGACTGGTGGTGTTGAGATGGCGGCGCGGGCTCGTTGGGCCGAAGGGCCTGTTTCCCGGGCTGTTTTTGTTCTTTTTTTTTGATAGGCTTGGATTGTCTTCTTTACAGTCCAAAGATGTGTGGATTAGGTGGATTGGCCATGCTAAATTGCATCTTAGTGTCAGAGGGACTAGCTATGGTAAATGCATGGGGTTATGGGGATAGTGCCTGGGTGGGATTGTTGTTGGTTCAGACTTGATGGGCTGAATGGCCTCCTGCACTGTGGCATTCCATGAAAGAAGGCTGAGTGGGGTATAATTGAGGTGGACAGGATTATGAAGGGAATGGACAGTGAGAGTAGGAAGCAGCTGTCCAATCACGAGGGGTCGTAATTTTAGGACAAGGGGCAGGAGATTCCGAGGGGATTTGAGAAGACTTTTTCACTCAGAGGACAGTGGGAATCTGGAAGGTGCTGCCTGGAAAGATAGTGGAGGCTGGAAACCTTATGACCTTTAAAAAAGTAGTTGGAAGGGCTTTTGAAATATCAAAACATTCAAGCACATGGGACAAGTGCTGGAAAATGGGATTAACACGAGTTTAGCGGTAGTTATTATCTGTGCAGAGTGGACAGGCCGAAAGGTCTTTCCTGTGTTGTACGGCTATGTGGTTTATTCCCGATATGCTTCAGATTATCAACCATTCAACTCCGGTTAACTCACCAATGGTAAGGCGTATTCTCTTTTTCAATTTATTTTCACATTCTCACACCTTTGTCCTGCCCTTTGACCACACGCGTTGACACGTGTCCCGCTGGCCAGCATTTCTTGCTTATTCCTAATTGTTCTTGAACTGAGTGGTTTGCTCAGACAGTTAAGAGTCAACCACATAGCTGTGGAGCTGGAGTCACATGTAGGCTGGATGGGCTTTTGCAGTAATTAATGATGGTTTCACAATCACCGTTATTGAGGCTGGCTCAATATTCCAGATTTATTAACCGAATTTCAATTCTGCCAGCTGCCATGGTGGGATTTGAACCCCTGTCCCAGGAACATTCTCCTGGGCCTCTGGATTAGTGAATTACAACCACACAATTATCTACCCATGAATTTTCTTGTCTGAAGAATATTTGTGAACAGGATGAGCTATGATAGTTACTGAGACTAGCTTCTTTTAAGTTCAGGTTCATTAATTAGTTGACTTTAAGTATCCCTAGTTACGGTGGTGGGATTAGACTGGGGGCATTAATCTGGGCATGTAGGATAACATTGTCACAATGCTATCACTCCCTCTGCTCACTAATCAAAACTAATACAGTTGCTGTATTATCAGCTTCAATATTAGACATACAGGAAGATTAGACTTACACCCAGCAGAATCCCACTGACTCCACAGAATTGGAGTTGGAATCTGTACCCTCCATTGGCTCTTTCTCCATACGTTCTTTTGTGCTGTTTGGAACGGAAAAGACAGAAACTACCTGTGGAGAAAGATTCAATCAGTTAACTTTAAGCCACTAATGAAACAACAGGAGGAAAATGTTTGGACAGATACACTAGGGGTCTTGTGTAGTTATTTTGGTGGCAGTGGGAGCACTTATTCAGGCAGAAGGGTGGTGGGCAGTGACCCCGATACGTTTCCGACTCCAACATTTAGCTGTCTAGATCACCAACGACCTAACCTGGTTCTCCCATGCTGGCACTATTGTGAAGAAAGCCCATGTACATCTCTACTTTCTCAGGAGGCTAAGGAAATTTGGCCTGTCAGCTACGACTTTCACCAACTTTTACAGATGCCCCATAGAAAGCATTCTTCTGGTTCTATCACAGTTTGGTATGGGCTGCTGCTCTGCCCAAGACCAGAAGGAACTGTAAAAGGTTGTGAATGTAGCCCAATCCATCACGCAAACCAGCCCCTCCATCCATTGACTTTGTCTATATTTCCCACTGCCTTGGCAAAGCAGCCAGCATAATTAATGACCCCAAGCACCCCGGACATTCTCTCTTCCATTGGGAAAAAAGATATAAAAATCTGAGGTCACGTACCAATCGTCTCAAGAACAGCTTCTTCCCTGCTGCCAAAGGACTTTCGAATGGACCTACCTCGCATTAAGTTGATCTTTCTCTACACCCTAGCAATGACTGTAACATTACATTCTGCATTCTCCCCTTTCCTTCTCTATGAAGTATGCTTTGTCTGTATAGTGCACAAGAAACAATACTTTTCACTGTATGTTAATACATGTGACAATAATAAATCAAAAAACAGTCAATTGAGTGGAAGGCTAATGTCAGCCTTCCCAACCCACTCCCAATCAAGACTTTTAAGTGAGCATTTGATGCCGACTAAAAGGCCTAATCCCGTCACCGCTGGTATGGACCTAGAGGTGGGCACTGGACTCACTGCCACCCCCAGGTGGCATGTTTGCTTGCAGGCCCAGATAGCAAATGAAGGAACTCTCATTCAAAGGCCCTTACAGCCTGAATGAGACCCCCAGCATCTGGAGGGGGGTGGGGAAATCACTAAAAGCCATTACTGCTGACAAGCCCCGCAAATAACAAAACATCTCGCATCCAAACAGCTGGTGAAGTAACAACTATTTATTTATAGGAAGGAAAGAGTATTTACATGGGACATTTATTGCAAGGCATTATTTATAGCATTATTGAAACGACACTATCTGTTGCCCAGGCTCCAGCTGCAGGTTTAAAGCCCGCTCCCCTGTTCCGAATCCCATTGGTCAGGGAATCACACGGTCTCACAGGTTTGCTGAAGCTTCAGACGAGAAGATCAAGTGGTCTCCAAGGTTGCCATGACAACCTTAAGAAAATAAGAAATAGGAGCAGGAGTAGGCCAACTAGCCCTTCGAGCCTGCCCCGCCATTCAATAAGATCATGGCTGATCTGTCGTGGCTCAGTTCCACATTCCCGCCCTCTCCACATAACCCTTAATCCCCTCTCTTATCAAAAACCCATCAACCCGCGTCTTAAAAATATTTAGCGAGGTAGCCTCCACCACTTCAACGGGCAGAGAATTCCAGAGATTCACCACCCTTTGAGTGAAGAAGTTCCTCCTCAACTCTGTTCTAAACCGCCCCCCCTTTATCTTGAGGCTGTGCCCCCTAGTCCTACTGTCCTTTCTGAGTGGGAAGAGTCTCTCCACCTCTATCCTATCCATCCCATTCATCATCTTATACGTCTCAATGAGATCTCCCCTCATTCTTCTAAACTCTAACGAGTACAAGCCTAATCTATTCAGCCTCTCCTCATAGCTCAACCCCCTCAACTCCGGCATCAGCCTAGTAAACCTCCTCTGCACTCCCTCCAAGGCTAAAATATCCTTGCGTAAGTACGGCGCCCAAAACTGCACACAGTACTCCAGCTGCAGCCTCACCAATGCCCTATACAGCCGCAGCAAGCTCTCCCTACTTTTATATTCAATCCCCCTCGCTATGAAGGCCAGCATCCCATTCGCCTTCCTGACCACCTGCTGCACCTGCAAGCTGGGTTTTTGCGACTCATGCACAAGGACCCCGAGGTCCCTCTGCACCGTCGCCTGCTGCAGTTTTTCTCCACGTAAGTAATAATCCTTCCTACCATTATTCCTACCAAAGTGGACCACCTCACACTTGCCAACATTAAATTCCATTTGCCATTTCCTGGCCCATTCGCCCAGCCTATCTAGATCCTTCTGTAGACTCTCCACACCCTCCGCACAATTTGCCTTCCCCCTTCAGGTCCCTGATTACCTAAAGACCTGACATTAATATCTCCGTTTACGTTGAGAGCAAGACCGATTGGCCGCCACTATTCGTCAATGATGGAGGGAATGATGTGTTGAGCTTCTTGAGTGATACCGGGAACTGCACTCATCAAGACACATGGAGAGCATCCATTACACTCAAGAAACTACATGTCACTGGTCATGGCTTCAGAGGACCCTTGCGTGGCTGATGAGCTCAATCCTTTGACTGCACACTTGGCAGTGTTTCCAGGAGGTGGGTTCAATCCTTGGACTCTAAATCACTGGGATTTCTTTCTCAGGCTCCTTTTCCAGATCTCCTCTTACCACCGGCTATCTTCGTAGAATTGTTCCCCTTCACTTAGGAGGTTCCTCCAAGTATGTCTCTCTCAACAAGGTGCGGATGGGGACGAAGATGGAGAAAAGTCTGGGTCAATGACACATCCCTGCTCGAGTCCAGTCTTGGCTTGGAAGGTTTCTGTCGGTGACGACTGTCACTAACATCTTGTCATGGAGGAGTCGGAGGATGATGATGAATTTCACTGCACTTTGCCAGGGCCTTCCATAGCACTTCCCGATTGACTGAGTCAAAATCCTTGGTCAGATCAATGAAGGCCATGCAGAGTGGTCGATGTTGTTCCTGGCACTTCTCTTGAAGTTGATGAGCAGTTAAAATCTTGTCTGCTGTTCCACGGTTGGGTTGGAGCCACACTGGCTTTCTGGAAGGATTAATTCAGAGACTGGGAGAAGGTGGCTAGCGAGGATTCGGGTGATGATCTTCCCAGCAATGGACAGTAGGGGATTCCTTCTGTTTCCTTTCTTGAAAATGGTGGCAGTGACAGTATCCTGCAGGTCAGCAGTAATAACCCTCAGGGCAGTGGGCCACCAGATCTCTCATTGGGTACAGGCTCCATGGACACAAACAGAAAAACTTAACACGTGAAGCAAGAGAGCGCTCTGGAATTCCCTGTCTGAACCTCCCACACTAAAATCCATCCTTCTCACTGCACGTACACATGCGTGCACAGATAGAGACTGGGTCATCCTTGTAACGTCACTTTCTATGCCTAAGCAACTATTTTCTCCTTGCATCTGTGAAACAACTTAGGACGTCTTAGTGTTATAAGTGCTATATAAATGGATGCAATTGTCGAGATAGCGTTTACACAGTTCCCTCTTGTATAAATGTATTTATATTATTTTCACAAGTTCCAAATTCCCACCACTCTCTGGGTAAAGAAGTTTTCTCTTGAATTCCGTTCTGGTGACCAGCAGATCTCTGAGCGAGTATCGTGGTTTCCCACAAGAGGAGAATTGTTTCTATCAGTGGTGAACAGCAACGATCTCAGCACCACTTCCCCCACGTGACTAACTTACCTTAACCCCATTCTGTTTGCTCGTCACTTTGCTTTCCATTCTGCTACTTATCGCAGTCTCACACGATCCTTCTTATGTTACCTTATGAAAGGCCTTTTTAAAAAAAAATCTAATTATTGCCCACTGAAGCCATTACTGGTTTAATGAGGTTGCTGAAGAATGACATTTCTTTCTGGAATCTGTGCTGACTGCTTTTCATTAGATTTTTACATAGATAGAACATTACAGCGCAGTACAGGCCCTTTAGCCCTCGATGTTGCGCTGACCAGTGGAACCAATCTAATGACCCTCTAACCTAAACTATTCCAATGTTATCCATATGCCTATCCACTGACCATTTGAACGCCCTTAAAGTTGGCGAGTCCACAACTGCTGCAGGCAGGGCATTCCACGCCCTTACTGCCCTGAGTAAAGAACCTACCTCTGACATCCGTCCTATAACTACCACCCCTTAATTTAAAGATATGTCCCTTCGTGTTAGCTATCACCATCCGAGGTAAAAGGCTCTCACTGATCACTCTATCCAATCCTTTGATCATCTTGTATGCCTCAATCAGGTCACCTCGTAACCTTCTTCTCTCCAATGAAAATAACCTCAAGTCCCTCAGCCTTTCCTCATAAGGCCTTCCGTCCATACCAGGCAACATCCTGGTAAACCTCCTCTGCACCCTTTCCAATGCCTCCACATCTTTCTTATAATGCGGCGACCAGAACTGTACGCAATACTCCAAGTGCGGCCGCACCAGAGTTTTGTACAGTTGTAACATGACCTCACGACTCCGAAATTCAATCCCTCTACCAATAAAAGCTAACGCACCATACGCCTTCTTAACAACCTTATCAACCTGGGTGCCAACTTTCAGGGATCTATGCACATTTTTGGAAATCTCCCCATTATATCCAAGTAAAAAACCCATTATCTTTCCTACAGCTGACTCTGAGCTAACTGGTCTGTAGTTTCCCTGAGGCTGATTCAATCTTTCTTTTTCAGTACAGCATTTATGGAACAATTATACACTAATCCTCTAGCACTATTCCCTGTTTCAAAACACCAATTTGTGCCTCTATTTCTGCCCCAACATAGTTTAAAAACCATTCAAATAATCTAACTCACTTCCACTGAGACATCAAATCCATTCAGCACAGTAGCAAGTTAGTGACCCCTGCTGGCTTCAAAAATCATTGCAAATTCCGGAACACACAGTGGAAAAGATGTGGTAGTGTTATTGCAATGTGCAAAAATCCCACTGAAAGTGATTGGAAACTAATGCAAAATGAGCAAATCGTTGAATATACAGTCAGCTCTGCTGAAAGCTTAGACTTAGAACTCAGAATCCCTACATTACAGAAAGAGGCCATTCGGCCCATCGAGTTTGCACCGACCATAATCCCACCCAGGCCCCACACCCATATCCCTGCATATTTACCCACTAATCCCTCTAACCTACACATCTCAGGACACTAAGGGACAATTTCTTAGCATGGCCAATCAACCTAATCCGCACATCTTTGGACTGTGGGAGGAAACCCAGGCAGACATGAGGAGAACGTGCAAACTCCACACAGACAGTAACCCAAGCCAAGAATTGAACCCAGGTCTCTGGAGCTGTGAGGCAGCAATTCTAACCGCTGTGCTACCGTGCCACCCTTTTCTCAATAGGCATCAAAGCCTACTGAGAAAAGGTGCCAATCAAATGTAGCAGTGAGACAGAGAGGCCAGGAAGGATCTGAGTTTAATGCTGAGGTAGCGCTAATACAGTGAGCTGTCCTGGGTTAGGGAGGCGTTGATCATCACCTGATACCTGAGGGCCCTCATCACTTTAACCAGCTCTCACAGCCTGGGGCGCCCGAGATTCACTGTGGATCTTACTTCCGAAGAAACATAGAGGCTACATTTCAGAAATAACTGTTTGAATGTGAAACACGCCAACTGTGGTGAGGCGGTAAATAAACACAAGCTACTTGTGCATTGGTTTATCTGGTATTTGATTGGTTATTGGGCTTGCATCCCCTTGAATGAGAAACAGTTGAACAAACAAGATGAAAAATAACCACAAAACAGAAAAGGAATAAAAGGCCCAAGTGTGAAAACTGGAGTTTTATCCACTTCAATACAGATGACAAAGTAGCTGCTTCTGTAACCAACTCGATCTACCTTAACTCATGATACTGTTGACGGGGACAAGTAATATTCTGATATCATCATTCAATCTCCAAAAAGGAAAAATTTCACTATAGCCTCACAGAAATCAGTGAATTATTTTAAATTTACAGCAGAGAAAAAGGCCATTCGCCAACTGATCCATGTCACGTTTAGGATCCTTCCACCCACCTTCACCTTTCTACCCTAACAGACTCTTCTATATCTTTTCCCCCCACACACCTAGCTAACTTCTGCTTTGATCTATCTACGACTTCACTGCTTCCTGTCAGTTCTAATTCTTACCAATTCTAATACTGGGTGAAAAGATACTTTCTCCAAATTCTCTATTAGACTCATGACTGTTTTAGTTTTGCAGCCTCGTGTTTTTAACTCCATAACAGGTTAAAGAATTTTCTCATGTTTTGATATCCACACCATCAAACTTTTAAATAATGTTCAAGATCTCATTCCGCTTACTCTCAGCTTTCCCTTTTCTCAGGGGAGAAAGGTCCAGCAGAATAGAATGTTTTACAGCACAGAAAATGGCCATTTGGCCCATCATGCCCATGCTGGTTCTTTGCAGTTTGATTAGTCCTGGGAAAGCCCATTACCTTGCCTGTGAGCGGACTGAGGAGTTTAGCTGTGCAATCAACAGATCCAGTCAGGACCAGGCTCCCGGTGTCATTGCTGGCGAGGCAGGTCACAGGACCCTGGTGGCTATCCTGACCTACAGACAGAGGCAAAAACAAAGCACAAGAGTCAATAATAACACAGTAACTACCTCCTACCAAACCACATCACTGAGGAGTGAAGCAGTGGGTAAGGAGAGAATTAGCAAGAACCACAACATGGAAAAATGGAAATGCAAATACAGAAGAGTTTATTTCCCTCATCTCTAACCTCCCACCTCTTCATTTTATCAACATTACTGTAAACAGGTCACCTTTGAACTTTTCTCTAATTCTCCCCAAGATATTCTTGTGTCCTATCCAGTCCTCCTGCTCCAATTCTCAGCTGTTCTTCTGTCCTGAAACTGAGGCCAAATGTACTACCTTCTTCTCCTACCCTATCTTACAGCCAGGACACCTTCCTCCAATAGTCTATAGTCAAGCTTAGGCTCAGTTTAAGCAGTGTTTCTCAGGTAGTGGTTTTAGGTGCAGTTTACCATCCACATTTCTCAATTTAAAGTCCAGATATAAAGTGAGTGGACTAGCTGGGCAGCATGACCTGTTGCAGAGCTGGAGCAAGTGTCTCTGATCATGTAGTGTCCCCAGCTCCAGTGATCTTCCTTTATCTCCGAGTTTGCTGTGGTAAAATTCTGTGGAAAAGCCTGCACTGCTGATTTATTTACACTGTTTACGAAACAGGAGGTTTCATGTAGAATTCCGGACAGGAAATCTTCAGTCGCTTTCCTCTCATCCCAGTGAATACTCCCCTGGGACAGCAGGGGTAAACTGTACCTGGGCAGGAAACTGGCAGTATCTGAGATGATGTAGCGTTCTCGAGCTCTGGACAAGCTGCCACATGGTCTCCTATAATGGCTGCTGGTCTGAGTGTTGAGCTGAGTGTGACACTGGACCTCTAGTTGATGCATTTGCCCACTCATTCGTTTGGTTCATTTCCCCCAGCACTTTGTTCTCTGTTTGACTCAATTCTTTTTCTTATAATATTTCCCTTCCCTAGTCATCATCCATCTCCCCGTGCCACTGATCCGATTCAATGTTTATCACCTTCTCACTATCACAACTCCCAGATTTCTCTCAGAGTGATGGCTGAACCACTTTGTGTCAGAGTTCTTCCAATAACTGAGTGAGTTAGTAAAATTTCCAGGCTATCAACTCCGCAAAGATTTGGCTTTTTTTCATTTTTATTTCTCAATGTCAAACAGCCATCTCACCTTCCTAACGGATGGTTCAGTCTTTAGTAATTCAACATCTATTGACATTGATGGGCTCACTCAAACTGTGGCACTCCTCTCCCTCACTCTCCCCTCAAACTGTGGGACTCCTCTCCCTCACTCTCCCCTCAATCTGTGGGCCTCCTCTCCCTCACTCCCGCCTGAAATTGGAAATCCTCCCCTCCCTCCTGAAATTGTGGGGCTGGTGTTTAAATGATGCAGAAGGTTGGCACAGTCATCATCAGGGTCAGGGTTGTTACCCTGTCCCTTGTTCCTAGTGGTCATGTTGCATTTACTTAGCATCAATGTATGAGGTTGGAGCAATAGAACTCGCCCACTGAGTGGTCAGCGTTCTCCTTTCACATTACCTTTCACGACGTGAAGTTGTGACCCTTGCTTCAGATCCCAGATCCTCAATGTCCCATCTTCATAGCCAATGACTGCTCGGAAACCTGGAGACACAAAACAGAAGGTTTCATACAGGAAATCTTCAGTCACTTTATCCTCACCCCAGAGGATACTCCCATACCTGGGACAGTCCCCAGCCAGGCTACTGTGAGGGGAAACAGTCTCAGGATCAGAGACTGATCATCTAGAACTAAGATGGGGAGAGACGTTTTAATGATTGGAGATCTTTGGAACTCTCCAGCCCACAGGCTTGTGGATCCTCTGTTGTTACATATATTTAAGGCTGGGACAGAGATTTGGGAACTCTCCAATAACAGAATAATATGTTCAAACACAGGAAACTGGAGCTCAGGCAGATCTTCAGCCACGATCATTTCAAAAGGTAAAGCAGCCTCTAGGGTGGATGGTCTATTCCTGCTCCTATCCCTGGGGTTCTCATCAAGCTCTGCTTCTTGGGGCGGCTTGGTGGCATAGCAGTTAGCGCTGGAGCCTCACAGCGCCAGGTACCTGTGAACAATTCCTGGCTTGGGTCACTGTCTGTGCAGAGTCTGCACGTTTCCCCCCTTGTCTACGTGGGTTTCCTCCGGGTGTTCCAGTTTCCTCCCACTGTCTGAAAGACGTGCTGGTTAGGTGCATTGGCCATGCTAAATTCTCCCTCAAGGTACCCAACGGGACTGCGGTGACTCGGGAATTTTCACAGTAGCTTCATTGCAGTGTTAATGTAAGCCTTACCTGTGACACTAATAAATAAACTTTACTTTTAGTTGCGAGAACAGCTGGGATTAGAGAAAGAATGAAACCAACACCCCAACCCAAAGCACCCTTCAACCCAGTCTCCACCTCACAAAGCCTGTTCCCAAAACCCAGTCTCCAACACAACTTCCATCCCAAAGCCTTACCATCAGGGAGGATCTTGCCACACGTTGCTTGGCAGCCAGTGCCTACGAAGGTTTTGCATTCCCCGCTGGGGATTTTCCACATCCAACAGCTGCCCTCGTCCGTGCCAGCCAGCAGCACATGGGCACAGGGGTGCCACTTTACCCACTGCGCACACACAAAGCAGAAGATCAAGAAATGTTAGATAATCGCATAGCTTCACTTACTGGAGTGTGGCCCATAACAAAAAAATACACATCAATGCTGGGCCATCCACTGAATTTATCATCTCAACCTGCATCCACTGGTACCATAGGTGTTATACAGTGACACTTTCTGAACACACACAACACAGGGTTAGATACAGAGTAAAGCTCCCTCTACACTGTCCCCATCAAACACTCCCAGGACAGGTACAGCACGGGGTTAGATACAGAGTAAAGCTCCCTCTACACTGTCCCCATCAAACACTCCCAGGACAGGTACAGCACGGGGTTAGATACAGAGTAAAGCTCCCTCTACACTGTCCCCATCAAACACTCCCAGGACAGGTACAGCACGGGGTGAGATACAGAGTAAAACTCCCTCTACACTGTCCCCATCAAACACTCCCAGGACAGGTACAGCACGGGGTTAGATACAGAGTAAAGCTCCCTCTACACTGTCCCCATCAAACACTCCCAGGACAGGTACAGCACAGGGTTAGATACAGAGTAAAGCTCCCTCTATACTATCCCCCATCAAACACTCCCAGGACAGGTACAGCACGGGGTTAGATACAGAATAAAGCTCCCTCTACACTGTCCCCATCAAACACTCCCAGAACAGGTACAGCATGGGGTTAGATACAGAGTAAAGCTCCCTCTACACTGTCCCCATCAAACACTCCCAGGACAGGGACAGCACAGGGTTAGATACAGAGTAAAGCTCCCTCTACACTGTCCCCATCAAACACTCCCAGGACAGGTACAGCACAGGGTTAGATACAGAGTAAAGCTCTCTCTACACTGTCCCCCATCAAACACTCCCAGGATAGGTACAGCACGAGGTTAGATACAGAGTAAAGCTCTCTCTACACTGTCCCCCATCAAACACTCCCAGGACAGGTACAGCCACGGGGTTAGATAGAGTAAAGCTCCCTCTACACTGTCTCATTGCTCTGCGCTGTTTGTGCCAATGGCAGGGATGGAAATCTAATTTACGGACATATGAATTAGGAGCAGGAGTAGGCCACTCGGCCCCTCGAGCCTGCTGCACCATTCAATAAGATCATGGCTGATCTGATTGTACTCCAAATCTACCTGATAATATTTCACTCATCTGATTATCAAGAATCTATTGCTGCCTTAAAAATATCCAGACTCTGTATCCACTGTTGTTGGTGAAGGGACTTCTAAAGACTTACGACAGTTAGAGAAAATATTTCTCCTCATCTCTGCCTTAAACCGGCAACCCCTTATATTTAAAGTGATTGCTCATTCTGATCCTTTCATAAGAGGAAATATCCTTGGCGGGAGGGGCAGAGACAGAGAGAGAGAAAGGGCCAATGGCCTAAAGCTATGTCACTGGTATTAGCAATCCAGAGACCCAGTGTCTGGGAACCAGGGTTCCAATCCCACCAAAACAGATGGTTATCAACAGTTTCACATTTGTCCACGCTATTTTCCATTGGTCAGATTATTGTCCACTCACTTAACCTATCTACATATTATTTTGTAGTGTCCTCATGTCCTCTTCACAATTTACTATTCCACCTATCTTTGTGTTATCAGCTAATTTAGCTACCGTACCTTCAATCCAGTCATTTATATAAACTAGTAAAAGTTGAGGCCCAGCAGACCCCTATGACACACCACTCATCACATCTTGCCAATCAGAAAAAGGTCCATTTATGCCGACTGTTTCCTGTTAGATGGCCAATATTAAATCCATGCCAATACAATACCCCCTCATGCCATGAGCTTGTATTTTCTGAAATAGTCTTTCATGTGGCACCTTATCAAATGTCTCCTGGAAATCCAAGTACAGTACATCCACTGGTTCCCCATTATCCACAGCTCTTACTTCCTCAAAGACTGTTACTTCCTCCAATAGATTGGTTAAACACGATTTCCCTTTCACAAACCCAAGATGATTCTCTCTGATTGCCTTGGATTTTTCTAACCGTCCCGCAATAATATCTTTATAATGCCCCTAACATCTGTCAAAGGGCAAATGTTAAGCTAATTGGTCTATACTTTCTTGCTTTCTGTCTCTCTCCCCCTTTGAATAAAGGAGTTACATTTGCTATTTACCAATCTATTGAGCATTTCTCAAATTGAGGGAATTTTGGAAAATTAGAGCCGGAATATCAGCTATCTTACTAGCCACTTCTTTTAAGATCTTAAAACAAAATTCATCAGGACCCAGGGAGTTAGCAATTTGTTGAAGCTGCGGATTGACAAGTACCACTTCCCTGGTGGATGTATTTTCCTGCGTTCCTCCTTTCAGTTCCTGATTTACTGCCATTTCTGGGATGTTATTCATATTCTCTTTGGTGAAAGATGCCTGTTCAACTCATCTGCCATCTCCTGATTTTCCATTATTAATTTCCTAGATGCATTTTAACGTTTCTTATTTAACTATCTATAGAAACTCTTACTACCTATTTTTATAATTCCAGCTAGCTTTCTCCCATACTCTTAATTTTTCCATTATTATTAATCTTTTAATCTTTGTTCTTTACATTCAGTCCAGTTTTCTGTCCTGCCGCCTGTCTTTGAATGATTATACAATATGTCTTTTTCTTTAAATTTGATAGTCTTTAACTTTTCTAGTTAACCGTGGATGGTGGGCCCTCCTTGGACTTTTTCTTTCTCACTAGAATGTGTCCATTTTAATTATTCTGAAATATTCCTTTGAGATGTCTGCCGCTGCATCTCTCTGAACTATCCCTTAACTTCACTTGCTAGTTCACTTTACATAAGAACATAAGAAATAGGAGCAGGAGTAGGCCATCTAGCCCTTCGAGCCTGCCCCGCCATTCAATAAGATCATGGCTGATCTGTCGTGGCTCAGTTCCACTTTCCGGCCCTCTCCCCATAACCCTTAATCCCCTCTCTTATCAAAAACCCATCAACCCGCTTCTTGAAAATATTTAGCGAGGCAGCCTCCACCACTTCAACGGGTAGAGAATTCCAGAGATTCACCACCCTTTGAGTGAAGAAGTTCCTCCTCAACTCCGTTCTAAAACGCCCCCCCTTTATCTTGAGGCTGTGCCCCCTAGTCCTACTGTCTTTTTTGAGCGGGAAGAGTCTCTCCACCTGTATCCTATCCATCCCATTCATCATCTTATACGTCTCAATGAGATCTCCCCTCATTCTTCTAAACTCCAACGAGTACAAGCCTAGTTCATTCAGCCTCTCCTCATAGCTCAACACCCTCAACTCCGGTATCAGCCTAGTAAACCTCCTCTGCACTCCCTCCAAGGCCAAAATATCTTTGCGCAGGTGCGGCGCCCAAAACTGCACACAGTACTCCAGCTGCGGCCTCACCAATGCCCTATACAGCTGCAGCAAGACCTCCCTACTTTTATATTCAATCCCCTTCGCTATGAAGGCCAGCATCCCATTTGCCTTCCTGACCACCTGCTGCACCTGCAAGCTGGGTTTTTGCGACTCATGCACAAGGACCCCGAGGTCCCTCTGCACCGTCGCCTGCTGCAGTTTTTCGCCACGTAAGTAATAGTCCTTCCTACCATTCTTCCTTCCAAAGTGGACCACCTCACACTTGCCAACATTAAATTCCATTTGCCATTTCCTGGCCCATTCGCCCAGCCTATCTAGACCCTTCTGTAGACTCTCCACACCCTCCGCACAATTTGCCGTTCCCCCAATCTTGGTGTCATCCGCAAATTTCGACACCCTACACTCGGTTCCCTCCTCCAGATCATCTATATAAATGGTAAAAAGCTGAGGCCCCAGCACCGACCCCTGGGGCACTCCACTAGTCACCATCCGCCAATCCGAATAGCACCCGTTGACCCCCACTCTCTGCCTCCTATTTGACAACCAATCCTCTATCCACGCTAACACCCTACCCCCAACTCCAAGTCCCCTGACCTTCTGCAATAACCTCTTATGAGGTACTTTGTCAAACGCCTTCTGAAAATCCAGAAAGACCACATCCACCGGCTCTCCTCTATCCACCGCCCTAGACACATCCTCATAGAACTCCAGTAAATTTGTCAGACACGACTTCCCTTTAATGAAACCGTGCTGCGTCTGCTCTATCAAGCAATTCCCTTCAAGATGCCTCGCAATTTCCTCTTTAATGACGGATTCTAACATTTTACCTACCACAGACGTTAAACTAACCGGCCTATAATTCCCTGCCTTTTGCCTGGCACCCTTCTTAAACAACGGCGTAACATTAGCCGTTTTCCAATCTTCCGGCACTTCCCCGGAATCCAGCGACGTCTGGAAAATAACCACCAATGCATCCACTATAAACTCCGCCATTTCTTTCAGAACCCTCGGATGCATTCCATCCGGTCCTGGGGACTTGTCCACAATCAGCCCCTCCAGTCTGTCGAGCACCGCCTCTCTAGTAACAGTAATGTCATTAAGACCCTCCAGTCCTACCACCTTTCCATCGCTAACACCCGGCAAATTATTCACGTCCTCCTCCGTGAAGACAGAAACAAAAAAGTTATTCAATACCTTAGCCATATCCCCATCCCCTACCACTAGGTCACCTTTCCCATCCTCTAAAGGACCAACGTTCACCCTAGCCAGCCTCTTCCTTTTTATATATTTATAAAAACTCTTGCTATCCTTTTTTATATTAAGCGCTAGCCCAGCTTCATAGTTTCTCCTACCCTCCTTTATCAACTTCTTTGTCAATCTTTGTTGACATTTAAACCTCTCCCAATCCTCTTCTCGCCCACTACTCTTCGCTACTCTAAATTCCTCCGCTTTTAATTTAACACTTTCCTTCACCTCCTTCGTTATCCACGGCTTATTACCTTATTACCTACTTCTGCTTCCATGCCCTCATAATTACACTTACTTATGTTCAAAATACTAGTCTTGGATCCCCTCTGCTCTCCCTCAACGTGAATGTAAAAATTCAATCTTATTATGTATCAATCTTTATTAATGTCACAAGTTGGTTTACATTAACACTGCAATGAAGTTACTGTGAAAATCCCCTAGTCGCCACACTCTGGTGCCTGTTTGGGTACACTGAGGGAGAATTTAGCACAGCCAATGCACCCCAACCAGCACATCTTTCAGGCTATGGGAGGAAACTGGAGTACCCAGAGGAAACCCATGGAGATCATGGAGAACGTGCAGACTCTGCAGATAGTGACCCAAGCCAGGAACTGAACCCGCCCTGGCACTGTGAGACAGCAGTGCTAACCATTGTGCCACTATGCCATCCACTGCTCTGATCACTGCTATTTATAAGCGTTCTCTATAAGATCATTAAATAATCGTGTTTCATTGCACATTATAGCCTGTTCTTGGGTTAGCTCCAGAATGTGCTATTCGAGGAAACTATCCCTAAAAACCTTACAAATTCCTCATCTGGGCTACCTTTGCGTATCTGATTTATCTAGTCTACGTATAGATTAAAATTCCCCACGATTATTGCCATATCTTTCCAACAAACCCCCATTATTTCTTCCTTTACACTTATCCTGCCAAGTGGTCACTGTTGGGGACCTGTACACCACTCTGACATTTGACTGCTTGCCTTTATTATTTCTCATCTTCTACATCCTGGTTTCATAAACTTAGCTCATCCTTCTCGACAGAATCAACATCACCAGCCATCCTCCTTTTCTAGCTTCCAGTTCTTCCTAAATTTTACAGAGCCTTCAATATTCAGGTCGCAATCGATGCTAGCCCCTTTCATTCGCCACAGTTCCTTCTGGGGAAAACTTCTGAATATTTGCACAGGAGCTCTAGAAAACCTCCATCCTGGACATTCAATATCTCCAGCCAGTCCAAGTTTATCTGTTTCAATCAGTCTCAACGCACGAGACAAGACTGTGACCCTCAATCACTAGAACTGTGCTGCTTGGTTCCTGTACGATACCTTTACTGCCGCTAACCCTATTATGTAGAGTTTGCAGCGTGGAAACAGACCCTTCAGCCTGACCTGTCCACATTGCCTTTTTTTTAAAACCCCTAAGCTAGTCCCAATTGCCTGCGTTTGGCCCATATCTCTCTATACCCATCTTACCCACGTAACTGTCTAAATGCTTTTTAAAAGACGAAATTGTACTTCCCTCTACTACTGCCTCTGGCAGCTTTTTTCAGACACTAACCACCCACTGTGTGAAAAAACTGCCCCTCTGGACTCTTTTGTATGTCTCCCCTCTCTACTTAAACCTATGCCCTCTAGTTTTAGGCTCTCTTTGAGAAAAGATTGACTATGTAGCGGATCTCTAGCTCTCATTATTTTATAGATCGCTATAAGATCACCCCTCAGCCTCCTATGCTCCAGAGAAAAAAGTCCCAGTCGATCCAACGTCTCCTTATAAAAACTATTAAGTCCTGGTAGCATCCTAGTAAATCTTTGCTGCACTCTTTCTAGTTTAATAATATCCTTTCTATAATAGGGTAGCCAGAACTGTACACAGTATTCCAAATGTGGCCTTACCAATGTCTTGTACAACTTCAACAAGATGTTCCAATTCCTATATTCAATGTTCTGACTGATGAAACCAAGCATCCTGAATGCCTTCTTCATCACTCTGTCCACTTGTGACTCCACTTTCAAGGAGCTATGAAGATGTACCCCTAGATCTCTTTGTTCTGTAACTCTTCCCAATGCCCTACCATTAACTGGTTAAGTCCTACCCTGGCTTAATCCACTAAAATGCATCACCTCACATTTATCTAAATTAAACTCCATCTGCCATTCGTCAGCCCACTGGCCCAATTGATCAAGATCCCGTTGCAATCGGAGAAAAACTTCTTCACTATCCACTATGCCACCAATCTTGGTGCCATCTGCAAATTTACTAACCATGCTTCCTATTTAGCATCCTTCTTGTACTAATATATGGAAAAGCTTCTGAATGACTCAACTTCCAGGATTGCAGACCTTCCTGGAAATATCTGAATACTTGTTCACTTATGACTGTGGTCATGGCTCCAGTGTCAACCTCCATCCTTAGACCATCAGGACTATCTCGATAGGTGACACCTTGTTGAGTTGGACCTGGTTTAAAGTAAAAGTTTCAAATCTCTGGTTTGGTTTCTCAGACAGCTGTTTTAATGGTGTCACCTTAACTATCATCTTTTGTGTGCATTTACACTGCACCAAGCTTGCAAATGACCCTCCTTCTTGCAGGGAAAGATATATCATTTTTTCCAGCAGCAAGATTCCCTGGAATGCTCTCCTCCACAGCGAAAACTACCCTCCTCCCCCGGTGCTGTACTGAACCCCTCTCGAGCTCTGTTCTCACTCGAACTGTTCCTCTCAGCAGCCATTTCCCACCACAAATGATTCACCTCATTGGGCAAACCTTGCAATTTACTTACACCCTGCTCAGTATATTCACCTGGGCCATTTCGACAGCTTTTTCCCAAAGAGATTTTAGTCAGCATGCTTACTGCACTCACCTGCAGGTCACCAACCTCAAACGACCAAACTTCTTTCTTCATTTCAACGTTCCAGGCTTTGATCAGGCCACTCATATCTCCCGTGACAACCAGAGTAGAATCATGACTGAAGGAGGCTGAGATGACGGAATCTTTGTGGCCTAAAGGAGAAGTGAATTCCAGGTTAAATACTAGCAGCTCTCTGCTTCTTGCTGAAGGAGGTTTACTGCCTGCAGGAGCCTTGATAGTGAAAACAGGCAGCACTTCAACATTTAAGGACTGCGCAGTCGAATTACAACGTCCACAGAATGGGGAATCGAGCCGCAAATGGGAGTATTACCTTCGCTTCTTTCTACATCTGTCCTGTAGCTCAGGGTACTGAGGTCAACAATGGTGTGTCCAGCTGGACTGTGGGGTGATAATCCTGTACCAGAACACTGACACTAACACTAAATTACAGAGCAGACTGCAGCTTGCAGAGTTCCACACAGAGTGTGGGGTGCTCAGGGGAGGGGTTTTTTTTGTGTGAAATACATTTGTGGGGAACAAAGTAGATGGGACCACGAAGGGAGTGGGCGAGGGTGGTCGCCTGCTTGCACCAAGCAGAGTGGGTGATAGAAATGCTACAGACTGTAAGGTAGTTTGAATCACCCAATCCCCTTCACCCCATTGGGTCTGGGCCAATTGGTTGAAAGAGCAATCGATCAAATTCTTTCCCCATAACCTACCAAACTTTTCTTTTTCAGATAGTAATCCAGTTCCTGAGTTAATACTGAATCTGCTTCACCCACCCCATCAGACACTGAACTGCACCATTGCACGCGAATGTTCGCATTAGGAGTGGGCCATTTGGGTCGTGCGCTCTGAGTCAGTTTGTAATCTCAGTCAGCAAGTTACCTGTACATTCCAACAGCACTTCACCATCAGACACTCTCCATACAAAGGCCATGTCATCCTCACCGCCAGTCACTGCCAGAGAGTTACTCTTAGGATCCAAACTCAAGCAGAATACAGCCTCTAGAAAGAAGAGGAGCATATCATTCAGCAGCAGCCTAACGCAATCCTCCCACCAATGCTTCACTCCTGCTAAACAACACAAACTGCTTCGTGGGACTCGAGCGCCACAGGCGCTGACTGCTCTGTGATTTTTACTCAAGTGATTATGACTTGAACGAGGACAGACAACGGGCTATTGAACTTTCAACAGCAGCACAGTTCAACCAGATTCATCCAACAGGCCCATAAGGATTTGTCTGTGGAAGTGATGGGAAAGATGGCAGAATTCTCTCGTGTTACAATCGCTGTGGATGTTATTATTGAGCAATGATGTGGAGGTGCCGGCGTTGGACTGGGGTAAACACAGTAAGAAGTCTCACAACACCAGGTTAAAGTCCAACAGGTTTATTTAGTAGCAAAAGCCACTAGCTTTCGGAGCGCTGCTCCTTCGTCAGGTGAGTGGGAGTTCTATTCACAAACAGGGCATATAAAGACACAAAGTCAATTTACAAAATAATGGTTGGAATGCGAGTCTTTACAGGTAATCAAGTCTTAAAGGTACAGACAATGTGAGTGGAGAGAGCGTTAAGCACACAGCAACCTCTGTAAGCACCATTAGAATTTACAAATTGAAATATTTTTTAAAAAGAACTTAACCACACAAAATTAAAGTTACACAGTTAAATCAGCTTTACAGAACAATGCCCCAAAAAACCAGCTTGGTCAAAAGTAAACCACCTCCTTGGCAATAATCAGTTGTTTCCGTAGTGTAGTGGTTATCACATTCCCCAACATGTGAAAAGTCCCCAGTCCAAAACCAGGCAGAAACATGAAATGCTTCTTATTCAGGTTGAGGAATGTTTGCAGAATTTAAATTACCTGGATCTCGCGTAGAAACTAGAAGGAGGAGGCCATTCAGCCCTTTGAGTCTGTTCCACCATTCATCTTAATCATCAAATTCAATATCCTGATTCCCCCCCCCTCCCATATCCCTTGCCCCTTTCGCCCCAAGAGCTATATCTAATTTCATCCTGAAATCAGGCTACATTTTAGTCTCAACTACTTTGTGTGGTACTGAATGCCACACATTCACCACTCTCTGATAAAGAAATTTCTCCTCACTTTAGTTCTAAAAGGTTTACCCCTTACCCTCAAACCATGATCTCTAGCTCTGGACTCCCCCACCTTTGGGGCATTCTTTTTGGATCTACCCTGTCTAACCCTGTTAGAATTTTATAAATTGATATGAGATCCTCTCTCACTCTTCTAAACTCCAGCGAATATAATCCTAACTCACTTGGTCTCTCCTCATATGACAGACCTGCCATCCCAGGAGTAAGCCAGGTAAACCTTCGCTGTACTTCCTCTATAGCAAGGACATCCTTCCTCAGATAAGGACACCAAAACTGCACATCCCCTCAATCTTGGGAGGAGCCACCAGGTAACAAATGGCAGTGGAAACTCTGCCAGTTCAGTATGGTGATCATGGTGCTGAATGCAGCCCAAAGAAATTCAACTGCCCGTTCTATGTGGATCACTGTCAGAGTGAGTTTCATCTATTTATTGTGCTAGAAATCCTCAATAATCTCTCTGAAGAAATGCCTGCACCCCGAATGTAGTCCCAGCCCAAGTTACCCCACCCTGAGCAACATGGTCCAGTGTCCCCTGTTACTTTTTTCAGTTACTTGTGTGCCTGGAGAAGGTCAGATCACTGTCATCTCGTACCACCTCCATGGTCTCAGCATCATCGGTCTCCCATCCCCCGTCATCTTCATCCTCCTCCAACTCATTCGTAATATCATCTGTCCAGAGAGAGGGATTAAAAAGAGAAAAGCTGCTCAGTGGACCTGTTTCACATCATAATGACTAAAGACACATCTCAACACACCCACCCCCCCCCCCCCCCCAATCAGCCCATGCCAGTCCTCACTGGAAATTAGCAGCGGATAAGGTAATGAGGCAGATAGAATTAGGGATCTTCTTGTGAGGGATCCTCTTGGGACAAGTGATCACAATATGGTTGGATTTCTGATACAGATGGAGGGTGAGAAAGTAGGGTCCCAAACCAGTGTCCGCTGCTTGAACAGAGGGGAGCATGATAAGATGAGGGCGGAATTGGCTAATGTAGACTGGGGGCACAGATTGGTTGGTGGGACAGCTGAGGAACAGTGAAGGATTTTGAAGGAGACCTTTTTCAGTACTAGGCAAAAATATATTCCGGTGATAAAGAAGGACTGTAAAAAAGGGATAACCAGCCGTGGATATCGAAAGAAATAAAGGAGAGTATTAAATTAAAAACCAATGAGTATAGAGTAGCTAAAAAGAGTGAGGAATTAGAAGATTGGGAAAGATTAAAAAAAAACAAAATGACTAAGAAAGTAATAAAGGAAAGATAAAGTATGAAACTAAACTAGCTCTAAATATTAAAAATGATAGTAAAAGTTTTTACAAATATATAAATAAGAGTGGCTAGAGTGAATGTTGGATCCTTGGAGGACGAGAGGGGGGAATTAGTGGTGGGAAATGAGGAAATGGCTGAGACTTTAAATGAGTTTTTTGTGTCGGTCTTCACGGTGGAGGACACAAATAGCTTGCCGAATATTAAAGATAGACGGCTGGTAGGAGATGAGGTCCTTCATACAATTACTGTTACTAGAGAGGTAGTGCTTGATAGATTAACAGGACTGAAGGTAGACAAGTCCCTGGGACCGGATGGAATGCATCCCAGGGTACTGAAAGAAATGGCAGAAGTAACAGCAGAGGCGTTAGTAGTTACTTATCAAAATTCACTGGACTCTGGGGAAGTGCCGGCAGATTGGAAAACAGCTACTGTTATGCTGCTGTTTAAAACAGGTAGCAGACAAAAGGCGGGTAACTACAGGCTGGTTAGCTTAACGTCCGTAGTTCGGAGAATGCTAGAATCCATCATTAAAGAAGAAATAACAGGACACCTAGAAAAGAACGGTTCGATCAAGCAGATGCAGCATGGATTCACGAAAGTCGTGTTTGACGAATTTACTGGATTTTTATGAAGATGTGGCTAGTGTGGTAGACAGAGGGGAACCGGTGGACGTGGTGTTTTTAGATTTCCAGAAGGCATTCGATAAGGTGCCTCACAAAAGGTTGCTGCAGAAGGTTAGAGTGCATGGAGTTGGGGGTAAAGTGTTAGCATGGATTGAGGATTGGCTATCTAACAGGAAGCAGAGAGTTGGAATAAATGCTGCTTTTCTGGTTGGCAGTTGGTGACTAGTGGTGTGCCGCAGGGATTGGTACTGGGGCCTCAACTGTTTACCATTTACATAGACGGTCTGGACTGAGTGTAGGGTGACAAAATTTACTGATGACACAAAGATGAGTGGAAAAGCGAACTGCGTGGAGGACGCGGAAAGTCTGCAGAGAGATGTGGATAGGCTGAGTGAGTGGGCAAGAACCTGGCAGATGGAGTATAACATTGGCAAATGTGAGGTTATCCACTTTGGAAAAAATAATAGTAGGAAGGAATATTATTTAAATGGTGGAAAGTTGTAGCATGCTACAGTGCAGAGGGACCTGGGGTCCTTGTGCACGAATCGCAAAAACACAGTTTGCAGGTGATCAAGAAGGCGAATGGAATGTTAGCCTTTATCGCGAGAGGGATAGAATATAAAAGCAGGAAGGTCTTGCTGCAACTGTACAAGGCACTGGTGAGGCCGCAACTGGAGTACTGTGTGCAGTTTTGGTTCCCTTATTTGTGGAAGGATATATTGGCCTTGGAGGGAGTACACAGAAGGTTCACCAGGTTGATACCAGGAATGAGAGGGATAGCTTATGAAGAGAGATTGAATAGACTGGGTCTGTACTCGTAGGAGTTTAGAAGGCTGAGGGGGGATCTTATAGAGACTTACAAGATAATGAAGGGGCTAGATAGGGTAGAGACATTCTTTCCACTTACAAAGGAAACCAGAACTAGAGGGTACAGCCTCAAAATAAGAGGGGGGACAGTTTAGAACAGAGTTGAGGAGGAACAACTTCTCTCAAAGGGTGGTGAATCTCTGGAATTCTCTGCCCGTTGAAGTGGTGGAGGCTACCTCGCTAAATATATTTAAGTCACGGGTAGATAGATTTCTGATAGACAAGGGAATTAAGGGTTATGGGGAGAAAGTGAACTGATCCACTTCAGATCAGCCATGATCTTATTGAATGGTGGGGCAGGCTCGAAGGGCTAGATGGCCTACTCCTGCTCCTATTTCTTATGTTCTTAAGGTAATGGGAGAGGGTGTGGGAGAGGGTCGAGGGGAGAAGAGGGTGTGGGAGAGGGTCGAGGGGAGAAGAGGGTTGGGGGGGGCGAGGGGAGAAGAGGGTGGGGAAGGAGGATGGGGGGGGTGTGGGGGATGGGGGGGTGTGGGGAATGGGGGTGTGTGGGGGATGGGGATGGGGGGTGTGTGGGGGATGGGGATGGGGGGTGTGTGGGGGATGGGGATGGGGGGTGTGTGGGGGATGGGGATGGGGGGTGTGTGGGGGATGGGGATGGGGGGTGTGTGGGGGATGGGGATGGGGGGTGGGGGTGTGGGGGTGGGGGTGTGTGTGGGGATGAGGGAGTTGTGGGGGATGGGGGGATGGGGGTGTGTGTGGGGGATGGGGGGGTTGTGGGGGGTGTGGGGATGGGGGGGGTGTGGGGGATGGGGGGGGTGTGGGGGATGGGGGGTGCGCTCCCCTCCCCCCGGGTTTACCCGCTGCTGCTTCTCCCTCCTCCTCCTCTGGCACCTGCAGGCCCGGGTTCAGTTCGATCACTTCCACAATCTCCTCGCCTTCGTGCAGTTCCAGCTGGGAACTCAGCTCCTGCTCCGCCATCTAGTTACACTAACTAACCAAACTAACTGACTTAACCAGGTCACACGAACCAGGCCCGCTGCACGCAGGCGCCTGGTCAAAGACCAGCCTGCCGCCTTCACCGGAAGTGATATCTGATTGACAGCCGGAACGACAAATCGGAAGCAAGTCACGTGTCCATCATGGGGTATGGTTTCCGGTTTAGTGACCCCCGTCGCCGCGCTGGTCTCTGGGAATTGTAGTCTTCCACATTCGGCTCACCCGATCCCGTCAGCCCGGCGACACTGTCTGCGCCTGCGCCTGCGCCAGAGTGAGGTCTGCTGCATTCCGGGATATTGGAGGACCGAGATGGCGGCTGGCGGGAGGACTTTCTCCTGGGGGAGAGGTAAACACTGATCCACAGAGTAAGCAGGGAAACAGCGGGAGGGGAGTCCGCACACAAACTACTGGAAATATCAGCACATCTGGTAGCATTTGTATACAGAGTCCAAATAGAGCCTCAGCATCTCATCCAGGACTCAGTGCGGCACTCCCTCGGCACCGACCCTCTGACAGTGCGGCGCTCCCTCAGCACTGACCCTCTGACAGTGCGGCACTCCCTCGGCACCGACCCTCTGACAGTGCGGCACTCCCTCAGTACTGACCCTCTGACAGTGCGGCACTCCCTCAGCACTGACCCTCTGACAGTGCGGCACTCACTCAGCACTGACCCTCTGACAGTGCGGCACTCCCTCAGTACTGACCCTCTGACAGTGCGGCACTCCCTCAGCACTGACCCTCTGACAGTGCGGCACTCCCTCAGCACTGACCCTCTGACAGTGCGGCACTCCCTCAGCACTGACCCTCTGACAGTGCAGCACTCCCTCAGCACTGACCCTCTGGCAGTGCGGCACTCCCTCGGCACTGACCCTCTGACAGTGCAGCACTGCCTCCGTACTGACCTGTTACAGGAGAGAAAGAGATTATTTTTTATTGCTAACTAGACCAGCATTTTCTGCCCACCTCTAATTGCCGTTGTGAAGGTGGTGATGAGCTTCCTTCTTGAACTACTGCGATCCATGTGATGTAGATACACCCAGTACTGTTACGAATGGAATTCCAGGATTTTGATCCAGTGACAGTTTAAAGATTTTAAAAATTTATTTATTAATGTCACAAGTTACATTAATTTAAATTAACATTGCAATGAAGTTGCTGTGAAAATCCCCGAGTCGCCACACTGCAGCGCCGGTTTGGGTATAGGAACATAGAATCCTGCAGTGCAGAAAGAGGCCATTTGGCCCATCAAGTCTGCACCAACCATCATCCCACCCAGGCCCTAACCCTATATCCCTACATTTTTACCCACTAATCCACACATCTCAAGACACTAAGGGGCAATTTTAGCACAGCCAATCAACCTAACCCACACATCTTTGGACTGTGGGAGGAAACCGGAGCACCCGGAGGAAACCCATGCAGACACGGGGAGAATGTGCAAACTCCACTCAGACAGTGACCCAAGCCAGGAATGGAACCCAGGTCCCTGGAGCTGTGAAGCAGCAGTGTTAACCACTGTGCCACCCTACAACTCTTATACTGAGGGAGAATTTAGCATGGTCAATACACATAACCAGCATGTCTTTCAGACTGTAGGAGGAAACCAGAGCACCCAGTGGAAATTCATGCAGACAGGGAGAATGTGCAGGCTCTGCGCAGATATTCTCCCACGCCTGGAATTGAACCCAGGTCATTGATTTTGTGAGGCAGCAGTGGTAAGCACTGTGCCACAGTGCTGCCCCTCTGCCACTGTACTGCCCCAGTGACATATTTCCAACTCAGGATAGTGAGTGACTTGGAGGGGAACCTCCAATTGGTGATGTTCCCAGATATCTGCTGCCTTTGTCCTTCTAGATGGTAATGCACATGTATTTGGAAGATGCTGCCTAAAGAGACTTGGTGAGTTCCTGCAGTGCATCTTGTAGATGGTACATACAGTTGCCATCGTTCATCAATGGTGGAGGGGGTGAATGCTTGTGGATAAGTGTTGATCACGTCGCTGCTTTGTCCTGGATGGTGTTGAGCTTCTTGAGTGTTGTTGGAGCTGCACCCATCCAGGCAAGTGGAGAGTATTCCATTGCTGTCCTGACTTGTGCCTTGGAGATGGTGGACAAGCTTTGAGAGTCAGGAGGTGAGTTATTCTCCCCAGGATTCCCAGCCTCTGATCAATGGTCATGGATAGCATCAGTGCTTCATGTTGAGAGGTTGCTGCATTGGACAGCTCTCACCATTCATCTTTTGGTGGTGACTGTGTCCTCTTTTGCCTTTATTCACAGGGCTTTGGGGCTGCTGTCGGGAGACGTTCATCGTCCCTGCCCCTGCTTCAGTGCCCCCACTCCACCCTCACGCAGCACCAGTTGTACAACTCAGCGTTAAATCCATCCACTGTAACCACTACAATAGACCAGCCCTACGATCTGTAGAGAATCCGGGAGGACCAGTCCCAAGGCGTCCAGAATACATTCCACAACGGAAGGCCAAGAATCCGATGCGAAAGATTGGGCTGGCATGGTAAGAACGGGAAAATTGCCCCAGAGAGCGGGAGAAATCAGTTCTAATCATCAGTGTCTTGTTATCTGAAAAGACAGGTGTCAGGCATGTTTTCACTGGTTGTTTCAGTGACTGGACAGCACTCTGTTATCTACGCTCAGACTGAATTAGATCATTCAAGCTAAGGCAATGTTCAGTCAAAAACAGAAAATGCTGGAAAATCTCAGCAGGTCTGACAGCATTTGGGGATAGAGAATGGAGCCAATGTTTCGAGTCAGGCTGAGTATTTGTCAGAGTGTTAACTTACTGTGACAGGGCCACATTATCACGTGGTCACTCACACAGTGACAGAGCCACGCAATCGAGCAGTCAGTCACACAGTGTCAGTCAGTGTCAGGGCCGCACTATCGAGGGGTCAGTCAGTGAGGGGGCCGCACTATTGAGGGGTCAGTCAGTGTCGGGACCACACTATCGAGGGGTCAGTCAGTGAGGGGGCCGCACTATTGAGGGGTCAGTCAGTGTCGGGGCCGCACTATTGAGGGGTCAGTCAGTGAGAGGGCCGCATATCGAGGGGTCAGTCAGTGAGAGGGCCACACTATCGAGGGGTCAGTCAGTGTCAGGGCCGCACTATTGAGGGGTCAGTCAGTGAGAGGGCCACACTATCGAGGGGTCAGTCAGTGTCAGGGCCGCACTGTCGAGGGGTCAGTCAGACGCAGGCTGTACTGCTACAAGTTGCAGATTATCCTGTCATATTCACATTGCCTTGATCATATTTCCTGCAGGTTAATCGGTTTACCTTCTGGAATCATCACTTTCCTTCTTGCCAAACGGCAGGTGGACAAGAACCGTCTGAAGCAGCTGAAGATCAGGCAGAGGATGAAGAATGCCAATGAGGGAGAATACCAGAGCGATCGATACCGCTGAACTCTGGAGGAGTTCAAAGAGCAGATGATAACCTGGCCATGCCTGCTCGATACCTGTAACCATCCAAAGCCCCAGCATTTTCCACTAGTCACTCTCTGGGAGTGTTTTATCTCCTTGCTCCCTCTCCACCCTCCCGTCTCCCAATGGACAGCTGACCTGCTCTGTTCTTGGGAGGAACTCAATCATCGAACCATCAGTTGTGCCTTTGAGTTTCTGGGTTTGTCCCACATCCTGGGAATGTACCTGGAGTAGGAGATTGGGAAAGAGGGGAGAAGAGAACTCTGTTTCTTTCCCAGTGCCATCCAACTGCAGCCTCAGGAACATCTGATTTCTGTATAATCGTGCAAGGAAGGGGGCCTGTTTATTTGAGGCTGGTGGTTGTAAATCATGTGTAGTGTCATCACTGTTTATCTTCTGGCTCAGACTGTGTTTTACAAAAGGATAATGTTAATAAAAGTGTTATATATGATTCCCTTGCTACTTGTGCCACAGTTTTTGAGTAACAGCTTATTATTTATTCTTCCATGGTGCATGGGCGTCGCTGGCTGAGCATTTATTGCCCATCCCTAGTTGCCTTTGAGAAGGTGGTGGTGAGCTGCTGCAGTCCATGTGGTGCAGGCACACCCACAGCGCTGTTGGAGAGGGAGTTCCAGGATTTTGATCCAGTGACAGTGAAGGAACGGCAAAGTATTTCCAAGTCAGGATGGTGAGTGACCTCGAGGGGAATTTGTAGGTGATGGTTTCTCACGTATCTTCTGACATTGTCCTTCTCGCAGATATAGGCCACATGCTTGAAAGGAGTCTTGATGAGTTTCTGCAGTGCCTCTTGTCGATAGTACACACTGCTGCCAATGTGGAGGGAATGGATGTTGAAGACGGTGGATGGGGTTCCAATCAAGTGACCACTTTGTCCTGGATGGTGTTTAGCTTCCTGAGTGTCGTTGGAGCTGCGCCCATCCAGGCAAGTGGGGAATTTTCCATCACACTCCTGACTTGTGCCTTATGGATGGTGGACAGGCTTTGGGGAGTCAGAAGGTGAGTTACCCTCTGTAGAATTCTCAGCCTCTGACTTGTTCTTGTTGCCATGATGTGGGTATGCCGGCGTTGGACTGGCGTAAACACAGTAAAAAGTCTGACAACACCAGGTTTTAGTCCAACCTATTTATTTGATAATATACTCGCAAGCTTTCGGGTTAGCCCCTTCGTCAGGTGAATGGAGAGTTCAGTAATCTCTAAACTGTCTGTGCTTTATATGCTCTGTCTGAGGCCAGAACTCTCCATTCACCTGACGAAGGGGCTAACCCAAAAGCTTGCGAGTATATTATCAAATAAATAGGTTGGACTAAAACCTGGTGTTGTCAGACTTTTTACCTTGTTCTTGTTGCCACAGTATTTATAAGGCTGATCCAGTTCAATTTCTGGTCAATAGTAACCCCCAGGATGCTGGTAGTGGGGGATTCAGCAATGGAATGCTATTGAATGTCCAGGGGTGGTGGTTGGATCCTTTCTGTTCGAGATGGCCATTGCCTGGCACTTGTGTGACATGAATGTTTCTTGCCACTTGTCAGCCCAGACTGGATACTGTCTGGGTTTTGCTGCATTTGAACATGAACTGCTTCAGTATCTGAAGAGTTGTGAATGGTGCTGAACATTGTACAATCATCAGTGAACATCCCCACTGCTGACTTTATGATGGAAGGAAGGTCATTGATGCAGCAGCTGAAGATGGTTGGGCTGAGGATCTCCTGCAGTGATGTCCTGGAGCTGAGATGATTGACCTCCAACCACCACAACTTGTACTCACTGGAGTTTAAAAGGATAAGAGGGGATCTGATTGACTAATATAACATTTTAAAAGGGATCGATAAAGTAAATGTAAACCAAATGTCTCCTGTTGTGGGGCAGTCTGGAACACGAGGTCATAGGGATAGACTGAGAGGCGGGAGATTTGAACCTGAGGTGAGGAGGAGCTACTTCTCGCAGAGGGGGGGTGAATTTGTGGAACTCGCTGCTCAGTAACACGGTGGGATCTGAATTATTGAATAGTTTCAAGAAGGAGATAGATATATTCCTAATAAAAAAGGCGTATGTGGAACAGGTGGGAAGGTGGATTTGAGACCAGGGAGAGATCAGCCATGAACTGATTGAATGGCGGAGCAGGCTGGAAGGGTTGAATTTGCCGACTTCTGCTCCTAATTCCGATGTTCCTATGTCTTATTTTAAAAAACATTTAGATGAGCACTTGAAACGCAATAGCGTACAAGGCTACAGACCAAGTGCTGGAAAATGGGATTAGAATAGATAGGTGCTTGATAGCTGGCATGGACATGATGGGCTGAAAGGCCTCTCTCTGTGCTTAAAACTCTGACTCTAAATATTGGAACAATATTTCAAAAATGGGAAGCTACAGGACAGTGGGGATAGTTTGGGATTGATACAGGGCTATGAAGAGAAAGTGGGGCTGTGGGATTAGTTGGGATTGATACAGGGCCAAGGGGAGAGAGTGGGACAGTGGGATTAGTTTGGGGATTGATACAGGGCTATGGGGAGAGAGCGGGGCAGTGGGATTAGTTTGGTGATTGATACAGGGCTATGGGGAGAGAGTGGAACAGTGGGATTAGTTTGGAGGTTGATACAGGGCTATGGGGAGAGAATGGAGCAGTGGGATTAGTTTGGGCTTTGATACAGGGCTAAGGGGAGAGAGTGGGGCTGTGGGATTAATTTGGGATTGATAAAGGCTATGGGGAAAGAGTGGGGGCAGTGGAATTAGTTGGGGGATTGATCCAGGGCTATGGGGAGAGAGCAGGGCAATGGGATTAATTTGAGGATCAATATAGGGCTATGAAGAGAGCGGGGCAGTGGGATTTGGGGGTTGATACAGGACTATGGGGAGAGAGCGGGGCAATGGGATTAATTTGAGGATCAATTGGGGGTTGATACAGGGCTATGGGGAGAGAGCAGGGCAGTGAGATTAGTTTGGAGATTGATACAGGGCTATGGGGAGAGAGTGGGGCGGTGGGATTAGTTTGGGGATTGATACAGGGCTATGGGGAGAGAGTGGGGCAGTGGGATTAGTTTGGAGATTGATACAGGGCTATGGGGAGAGAGTGGGGCAGTGGGATTAGTTTGGAGATTGATACAGGGCTATGGGGAGAGTGAGGCACTAGGATTTGGGGGTTGATACAGGGCCAAGGGGAGACAGTAGGGCAGTGAGATTAGGTTTGAGTTGTAACACTATCAAATTTGGATGAATGGTCTGGTCTGTGTTATGATTCTATGGTTGTGCCGATGTTGAAAGTTTATTAACCACTAGAGGGCGGCCCCTAGCTACAATCAGGCTGTGACCCTCATTAGTGTTCAAACTGAATAATTTCTTTGTCTCTGATATTTCAGACCACACACCTCCCCATTTATCTTCAGAATAATAAACAGCATCTAATTGGATCTTCAGCATGTCTATTTAGTGCAGTAATTGTTGTGGTTCTTGACCTGAACTGTCAAATCCACAGGGATGAGTTCTCTCCCAGGACAAGCTGGGATTTGAGTTTTAGAAATGAACACTGGAAAGATTGGAAATGGAAAGCTGGGAGATTTGTTAAATCATAAGATAAATAATGGACGCTGATCTCAATAACATCCAGTCACAGTTCCTGAGAAATATCTCACCCACTCAGCAACCAACTACCCCCAACGTACCCTCCCGACCTCCCCCAACCTCACCCCCTCCCAACCTCACCCCCTCCCAACCTCACCCCCTCCCAACCTCACCCCCTCCCAACCTCACCCCCTCCCAACCTCACCCCCTCCCAACCTCCCCCAAACTCTCTCCTCCCAACCTCTCCCCCTCCCAACCTCTCCCCCTCCCAACCTCTCCCCCTCCCAACCTCTCCCCCTCCCAACCTCTCCCCCTCCCAACCTCTCCCCCTCCCAACCTCCCCCAAACTCTCTCCTCCCAACCTCACCCCCTCCCAACCTCCCCCAAACTCTCCCAAACTCTCTCCTCCCAAACTCACCCCCTCCCAACCTCTCCCAAACTCTCTCCTCCCAAACTCCGCCCTCTCAAACTCCCCTCCCACTCCTGAAACTCCTCACTCCCAAAATCCCCCCAAATTCACCCCAAAGGTCCCCCTCCCAAAACTCACACCCAAACTCCCCCTCCAAAAACTCACCTCCTCCCAAACTCCCTTTCCCCTGAAATTCATCCCCATCCCCAAACTCTCCACCCCCAAAACTCAGCCCCTCCCAAAACTTAGCCCCCCAACTCTCCCTCCCAAACTACCCCCCCCCACCCAGCTGTTGTTGATGGCCCACAGCACCCCATGGATGCCCAGTCTTGAGCTGCTGAATTGGTTTGAAGTCTGTGCCATTTAGCACGGGGTGATAGTGCCACACGACACAATGGAGGGTATCCTCAATGTGTGGATGAAACATTGTCCCTATAAGGACTGTGCGGTGGTCACTCTCACCGATACTGTCAGTGGACAGATACGTTACGAAAGACAGCTTGGGGTCAAGTATGTTCTTCCCTCTTGTTGGTTCCCTCACCAGCTGCCGCAGTCCCAGTCTAACAGTGATGTCCTTTAGGATGGGGCTTGCTCGCTCTGTGGTCCTGCTGTCAAGCCAGTCTTGCTGATTGACGTTGCAATCCCCACCCAGAGTACATTCCGTGCCCCCACCACCCTCAGAGCTTCCCCCAAGTGGTATTCAACATGGAGGAGTACTGATTCATCAGCTGAGGGGGGGGGGTTGTGGTACGTGGTAATCAGCAGGGGATTTCCTTGCTCGTGTTTGACCTGATGACATGAGACTTCATGGGATCCGGAGTTGACGTTGAGGATTCCCAGGGTAACTCCCATAAGAAATAGGAACAGGAGTAGGCCATTCGGCCCCTCGAGCCTGCTCCACTAATCAATAGGATCTTGGCTGATCCAGCAAATCTTATATCCACTTCCCTGCCCTTTCTCCATAACCCTAGATTCTCTCAATGATCAAAAACCCATCTCAGCCTTAAACATACACAAGGACTCTGTCCCCACAGCGCTCCGTGGCAAGGAGTTCCACAGACTCTTAACTTTCTGAGAGAGGAACTTCCTCCTTATCTCAGTGTTGAATTGCTATCCCTTTATGAGTGTACACCACCTCCAATGTTTTGGTGATGCTGGTGTCTGGGACATTATCAGTCAGGTAGAATTCCTTGAGTTTGATTATTCTTGACCAGTCAGGAAGATTTTTACCAGGTCGCCACACCCCTGTCGGTTCCGGTGCTTTGCTCACTGCTGGGCTCAGCCCGGTTTAATTTCTTTTATTATTAACTCTCTAGTACAACTGAGTGTCTCACTTGGCCATTTCAAAGGGGATTCACGAGTCAGCCCCAGTGTTGTGAGTCACGTGCCAGCCAGGCCAGGGTAAGGACTGCTCCAGTGAAGGGATTCCTTTAATTGAATTCAAATTCCACCATCTGCAGTGGTGTGATTCGAACCCGGGCTCTGGATTACTCGCCCACTGAGAATACCATCACCTCCCCACAGTGGCTGTACCTACACCACCAGCACTGCACAGATTTAAAAATGGGCTCACCATTGGCTTGTCAAGGGGCAATTAGGGATGGTTAATAAATTGCCAGCGTGCTCACCTCCCAAGAGTGAAGTTTTTAAAATACTGACGTGTAAATCCAGCATTTTTCTATTTTAAAATTTGACTCGATTGTTGGCAGTTTGTAATGAAAAGCATTTTATTATAACATTGTCCAGAGTACAGGTTCCGACAGTAATCTTGTAAACATTCAGCAGGTAAATGAAATTATAAAGCAGCAACCATGAACGCTTAATAATGATGCGTACACAATAATGCAGAAAACCTTCCCACTTGAGATGAAGCTTGATGGAGATATTTAAGGAGTTTACTCGAGAGAAAATCAGGGAATCCCCACAGTGCAGAAGGAGATCATTCGGCCCATTGAGTCTGCACCGATAACAATCCCACCCAGGCCCTATCCCTGTAACTCCACATGCTTATCCCTGCTAATTAACCCTGCTAATCCCCCCCGACACTACGGGTAATTTAGCATAGCCAGTCAACCTAACCCGCACACCTTTCAGACTGTAGGAGGAAATCGGAGCACCCGGAGGGAACCCATGCAGACATGGGGAGAACGTGCAAACTCCACACAGACAGTGAGCCAAGCAGGGAATCAAGCCCAGGTCCCTGGCACTGTGAGGCAGCAGTGCCAACCACTGTGCCACCGTGCTGCCCCTTAAGCTGGTTCCACTGGTGGGAGAAACCAAATCTACTGGGTAATGTAGGTCTTTATTATTTAAAAGAAGATATTGTTGTGTTAGAAGCAGCTCAAAATATCACTTGAAACATTCCTGGGATGAGGGGCTTATCTTAGAAGGAGAGGTTGAGCAGGTTGGGCCTGTATAGCATGGAAGAAACAATACTTTTCACTGTAAGTTAACACGTGACAATAATCAGATGTACCCGTTGGAGTTTCGGAGATAGATTTTGATTTGATTTATTATTGTCACATGGATTAGTATACAGTGAAAAGTATTGTTTCTTGCGTGCTATACAGACAGCATATTGTTTATTGAGAAGGAAATGAGAGAGTGCAGAATGCAGTGTTACAGTCACAGCAAGGGTGTAGAGAAAGATCAACTTAATACAAGGTAGGTTCATTCAAAAGTCTGACAGCAGCTGTTCTAGGTTGGTGCATAACCTCAGACTTTTGTATATTTTTCCTGATGGAAGAAGGTGGAAGAGAGAATGTCCGGGGCGCGTGGGGTCCTTAATTATACAACATAGAACATAGAAAAACTACAGCACAAACAGGCCCTTCGGCCCACAAGTTGCGCCGATCATATCGCTACCTACTAGTAGGTGCACATTATGTTGGCTGCTTTTCCGAGGCAAAGTTTTAGGAAGTGTAGACAGAGTCAATGGATGGGAGGCTGGTTTGCGTGATGGACTGGGCTACATTCACGACCTTTTGTGGTTCCTTGCGGTCTTGGGCAGAGTGGGAGCCCAGACCAAGCTGTGATACAAGCAGAAAGAGGTGATCTTATTGAAACCTATCAGATCCTGAGGGGGTTTGACGGTGGATTCTGGGAGAATGTCTTCCCCTGTGAGTAAGGAGCCTAGAAGTTAAGTCAGAGACGAGGACAATTTTTTCACTTGAGGGTCATTAGTCACGGGTATTCTCTTCCCCAGAGATCGGTGCAGGCTGGGTCATTCAATTTATCCAAGGATGAGATAAACAGATATTTGCTAAACAAGGAGGTCAAGGGTTACGGGGATGGTGGGGGGGGGTGCGGGGGCAGACAGGTGTCAGTGTGCAGAGGCAGTTCATATATTTGCATTGTTGGATGCTAGAAACAAGATATAAATTTCAGTGTGTTTAATTGCATGTTTTTGTGTCGGAAACAGTGACCTCATTAGATTCATGTAAATAACGGTGTTTACATGTATGGATTTTTTTGTTCCATTTCAAGCTGTGTCTCTAGTTTAGGAATTTATAGCGTGAAAGGTAAACGAGTTTGGAGAAAGAATGAGCTGTTTTGTGCTTTTAGTTTATCTGAATCCATAGCATTCAGAGTTAGGAAGCTAGAAAGGGAACAGCTTTCACTGCTCTGCTGGAAGAAAAGCCATACAATGTATATAATGGGCAAGAACACAAGTCCCAGAGAAACTAAAGGATAGTTAGTTCTAGACACTGGAGAACGAAGAGAAGTTTTCAGGAAAATTGAAGACAAAAGGAAAGCAGGAATTAGAATTTGAGCACTGTTCACTAGAGTTAAAGACAGAATTGGAAAGAGGGTGAAATTGGCTAGAGAAAACCCAGATATCTGAAGCAATTGAAAGGTCGGTGTCCTTATTCCAGCTTTGCAGCAAAAGTGTTCATTTGGGGACTGAGAGATTGTGTGGAAAACGCATAAATGTAAACACCGTTATTTACATGAATCTAATGAAGTCACTCATGGTAAGGAACACTGAAAGGAGAATTGGAAATCCTGGCGGTGGATCCTTGGTGAAAGCAGTTGAGGGAAAGCATTGTTTGTAAGAAGATTCTAAAGTGTGTCTTTTGAGAGTGGAATTTGGAAACTCTTCTATGATTATCATCGGGGGGAGGGATGGAATTTAAGGAATAATTCACAGAATCTCTAGTGGTGACGTCCACCACTTGCCCTCTGAGTGAGGTGTTGTCTCTCTACAGTTAGCCTATTGGTTACAGGGACTGTGTGGTTACTGAAAACACTATAGCCTAGAATATATTTGGTGACCTGTGTTATTCTTAAATTCTGTGTACATTTGTGAAGATAAGTGGGAATGAAGGAGCATTGTATTACCGTCAAATTGTTCACATTTAGTACATGTTTTTGTTGTTAAAAGTTAAAGTCTTTTGAGTCAATGTTCAATTCTGGGAACAGCAGCAATGTGAACAGATCCAAAACACAGCCATGATCTTATTGAATGGTGAAGCAGGCTCGAGGGGCCAAATGGCCTCCTCCCCAAGAGCTATGGTTCCATGTTCCATTGCTTTAGAATATGTACAGACAGCTGTATAACTAATAGTTGGCACTGACCAGCGGAAACAATTAAAAGTGGATCTAATGTTAACGGTTGACTTATAGAGAGTATGTCAGTTAGTCTGAGATATCAGCTTTGGAATTGGAATTCTATGGGGGGTGATGAGCTGCTTTGTAACACGTAGAAAGTTACTTTAACACAGGGTGAACTCAAACCTGTTTTCAGTCACACTAGAGTTAAACAATCACTGAATCTTACTACCTAGGGTGAGGCCATTCGGCCCATTGTGCCTGTGCTGGTACTTTGGTAAAGTGATTCAATTAATCCTAACTCCCCTTGCCCCTTCCCAAGATTTTATTCTTTCAAGTATTAATCCAATTCCTTTTCGTAAATTCCTCCTAAATCTGCCTCTGTCGTCCTTTCAGTTCCATCTCACAACAACTCACAGCAAAAAAAAATCCTCAGTTCTTTTCCCAATCACTTTAAACCCATCCTGTGGTTACTTCTATTTATTTACCGGTGTCACAAGTAGGCTTACATTAACGCTGCAATGAAGTTACTGTGATAATCCCCTAGCCACCACACTCCGGCACCTGTTTGGGTACACCGAGGGAGAATTTCGCACGGCCAATGCTCCTTAACCAGCACGTCTTTCGGACTGTGGGAGGAAACCGGAGCGTCCAGACGGAACCCACGCAGACACGGGAAGAACGTGCTAATTCCATCCAGAGAATGAGCCAAGACAAGAATTGAATCCGAGTCCCTGGCGCTGTGAGGCAGCAGTGCTAACCACTGTGCCACTGTGCCATCCTTCCAGCTGCTGCTTGTGGGGGGCACGGTTAAGTACACTTAGTGTAATTGTCTTTAATCACTTCTCCTTAGCCAGTCCCTCAGCATCAAGGATGACATTTCTGCTTCAATGGGTTTTGCGATGGTTGATGACCCCCCCCACCCCCCCACCCCCCCCACCCCCCCACCCCCCCCACCCCCCCCACCCCCCCACCCCCAGCAGTGATCTGCAGACTCTGCCGCCTGGGGGCAGACACTGTTCAGTGGCCTGGGTGGATGGGTTGTTTGGAGGTTTGTGTGCTCGTTCTGCACATTCCTGACCGAGTCTCTCCCTGTTTCCAGTCTATTCCTGAATGAACCTTCTCCATTTGGGTCAGTCAGGGTCTCCCTTGAGTCAATGGGAATATTTAACCTCTTCGGGAATGCTTATGAGAATATTCCTAAAGCATTTCCCACTGTCCATCCAGGGGTTTCCTGCTGCGATCGAGTTCCAAGTGGACCGGTGGCTTTGGGAGTTTGGTGCCAGGCATGTGAGTGACATGCCCCACCCAAAGGAGCTGGTTCCCAGTGATTAGCACCTCTGCTGGGCGAGTTGGTATGGGGGAGGACACTGCTTGTATTTTGATTTTGTTTTTAAGGGGCGTCTTTACGAGTACATGAATGAGATGGGAGTAGAGGGATCTGGTCCCTGGAGGCGTACGGGATTTAAGTGGGGCAGCATGGTCGGTGCAGGCTTAGTGGGCCAAAGGGCCTGTTCCTGTGCTGTAATTTTCTTTGTTCGCTGTTCTTTGCTGTTAGACCACTTGTTGGGAGATTGGGAGGATCTTGTGAAGGGACGGTTGGTGGGAACTCTCCAGCGCTGAATGTTGTTCAATGCGGAGTCACTGGTAACTAGTGAACCATAACCCTGATCTCAGCTTTCACATCCTGGTTCTCAAATATTCATTTCCTCAGGTGGCTGAAGGTTTCACACATCTCACCCCCCGCCATCACACTCATTCAGGATTACCCTTGATTTGTGGTGAATCCTTCAGGCAGGAGACTGAGAGAAACGACACAAGGTGGGCCCAGAGGTAAGGACAGTTTGACTTGTACAAATTGGGATCACCAGAGGATGAAGCAATTCATTTCCTTTCAAAGTCAGAATACTGCAGATGCCGGAATTCGGAATACAAGGAGAAAGTTCTGGAAATACTGGGCAGGTCCGGCACCATCTGTGAAGCAAGAACCTGAGATAATATTCCAGCTCGATGACCTTTCAGCCAATCACAAGCATTGGTCTTTTGTCGATCCCTCCTGTCTGGCTCTGATTTGTTGAAAAACGGTGAATATTTTCCCAGTTCCGGTGATGGTTCGTCGACTGAAAGGTGAAGTCAGTTTTTCTCTCTCTGCGGAGAGGCTGTAAGACCTACTGAGTATCTCCAGAGTTATCGGGTTTTACTTCCTGGTTCGGTTATATCAGGTTGGGAGCATAGTACCTGGGAGAACAGAAACTGCAGCAACAGTTCCAATGGTGCTGAGTTAACCTTTCTCCCAACTCTATAAGCACGAGATTATCTTACACAAGGAGAGAGAACAAAGGAAGTCAGCAGGAGTATGGGTGGCAGAATCACAGCTATCTTTATCTGGATCCAAATAGCTGAAGCAGGTAGATGAAGATCTGTACAATGTCTGTGTAGAGTCTGAGAGCCCCGTAAACATACTCCTCCGGGCTGATGGAGTGTCGTCTGTTTCCCAGGATCAACTGAGTATCAAAGGCCAAGAACTAGGGACAGAGAGAGAGAGAGAGAAGGTTAACCAATGGTGAAGGAGGGAGGAGGCTGAGGTGAACTCTGTATCTAACCCCGTGCTGTACCTCTCCTGGGAGTGTTTGATGGGGACAGTGTAGAGGGAGCTTTACTCTGTATCTAACCCCATGCTGTACCTGTCCTGGGAGTGTTTGATGGGGACAGTGTAGACAGAGCATTACTCTGTATCTAACCCCGTGCTGTACCTGTCCTGGGAGTGTTTGTTGGGGACAGTGTAGAGGGAGCTTTACTCTGTATCTAACCCCGTGCTGTACCTGTCCTGGGAGTGTTTGATGGGGTAACAGTGTACAGGGAGCTTTACTCTATATCTAACCCTGTGCTGTACCTGTCCTGGGAGTGTTTGATGGGGACAGTGTAGACAGAGCTTTACTCTGTATTTAACCCCGTCCTGTACCTGTCCTGGGAGTGTTTGATGGGGACAGTGTAGAGGGAGCTTTACTCTGTATCTAACCCCATGCTGTACCTGTCCTGGGAGTGTTTGATGGGGACAGTGTAGAGGGAGCTTTACTCTGTATCTAACCCCGTGCTGTACCTGTCCTGGGAGTGTTTGATGGGGACAGTGCAGAGGGAGCTTTACTCTATATCTAACCCCATGCTGTACCTGTCCTGGGAGTGTTTGATGGGGACAGTGCAGAGGGAGCTTTACTCTATATCTAACCCCATGCTGTACCTGTCCTGGGAGTGTTTGATGGGGACAGTGCAGAGGGAGCTTTACTCTATGTCTAACCCCATGCTGTACCTGTCCTGGGAGTGTTTGATGGGGACAGTGCAGAGGGAGCTTTACTCTATATCTAACCCCATGCTGTACCTGTCCTGGGAGTGTTTGATGGGGACAGTGTAGACAGAGCTTTACTCTGTATCTAACCCCGTCCTGTACCTGTCCTGGGAGTGTTTGATGGGGGACAGTGTAGAGGGAGCTTTACTCTGTATCTAACCCCGTGCTGTACCTGTCCTGGGAGTGTTTGATGGGGGACAGTGTAGAGGGAGCTTTACTCTGTATCTAACCCCGTGCTGTACCTGTCCTGGGAGTGTTTGATGGGGTAACAGTGTAGAGGGAGCTTTACTCTGTATCTAACCCCGTCCTGTACCTGTCCTGGGAGTGTTTGATGGGGGACAGTGTAGAGGGAGCTTTACTCTGTATCTAACCCCAAGCTGGGCTTGTAAAATCTCACTTACTGTCCTGGCTGGAGACAATATACATCTCTTCAAACTATGCTAATGCCATCTCTGCTCACATTGTCTGCATCTTTAAGACTTGAATAGCAGGTTAGCTGTAAAGACTTGCATTCTAATCAGTATTCTGTAAACTGTGTGTGTCTTTATATTCCTTCTCTGATCAGAACCTTCCACACACCTGACGAAGGAACAGCATTTCCGAAAGCTTGTGAGTTTGCTATCAAATAAACTGGTTGGACGTTAGCCTGGTGTTGTGAGACTTCTTACTGTGTTTACCCCAGTCCAACACCAGCATCTCTACATCAGTGTTTGATGGGGGACAGTGTAGAGGGAGCTTTACTCTGTATCTAACCCCGTGCTGTACCTGTCCTGGGAGTGTTTGATGGGGACAGTGTAGAGGGAGCTTTACTCTGTATCTAACCCCATGCTGTACCTGTCCTGGGAGTGTTTGATGGGGGACAGTGTAGAGGGAGCTTTACTCTGTATCTAACCCCGTGCTGCACCTGTCCTGGGAGTGTTTGATGGGGGACAGTGTAGAGGGAGCTTTACTCTGTATCTAACCCCATGCTGTACCTGTCCTGGGAGTGTTTGATGGGGACAGTGTAGAGGGAGCTTTACTCTGTATCTAACCCCGTGCTGCACCTGTCCTGGGAGTGTTTGATGGGGGACAGTGTAGAGGGAGCTTTACTCTGTATCTAACCCCGTGCTGTACCTGTCCTGGGAGTGTTTGATGGGGGACAGTGTAGAGGGAGCTTTACTCTGTATCTAACCCCGTGCTGTACCTGTCCTGGGAGTGTTTGATGGGGGACAGTGTAGAGGGAGCTTTACTCTGTATCTAACCCCGTGCTGTACCTGTCCTGGGAGTGTTTGATGGGGGACAGTGTAGAGGGAGCTTTACTCTGTATCTAACCCTGTGCTGTACCTGTCCTGGGAGTGTTTGATGGGGGGACAGTGTAGAGGGAGCTTTACTCTGTATCTAACCCTGTGCTGTACCTGTCCTGGGAGTGTTTGATGGGGACAGTGTAGAGGGAGCTTTACTCTGTATCTAACCCCGTGCTGTACCTGTCCTGGGAGTGTTTGATGGGGACAGTGTAGAGGGAGCTTTACTCTGTATCTAACCCCGTGCTGTACCTGTCCTGGGAGTGTTTGATGGGGGGACAGTGTAGAGGGAGATTTACTCTGTATCTAACCCCGTGCTGTACCTGTCCTGGGAGTGTTTGATGGGGGGACAGTGTAGAGGGAGATTTACTCTGTATCTAACCCCGTGCTGTACCTGTCCTGGGAGTGTTTGATGGGGACAGTGTAGAGGGAGATTTACTCTGTACCAGCAATGACACAGTGTGATTCGGAGGGATTCAGTGTTACAGACATCAGTCTTGACAATTGGCCCAGGACAGATCTAGACAGCAGTCGTTGACTGGAGGATTTGTCACTCACCAAAGTAAAAACAATAGCTGCAATTGCAGAATACAACATGTGAAGCCATGGAATCTGCCAAAATATAAAGAGAATGTATTAATCAGGGTGATGAGCCTCCTTCAATAAAACAAGAGTCACAATCTCTGCTACCCAGACGGACAAGGGCAGCAGATACCTGGGATCGCCACCACCTGCAAGGTCTCCTCCAAATCTCTCAGCTTCCTGACTCACAATTTCAGTAATATTTAACTTGTCATCAACCTTCATGCATTAAACAACAGAACAGATCTTTCCTGTCTCACTTTTAACAAAACCTACAAACACATTTCACATTTTGAGCTGACACCCCCTGAACTAAACATTCAATTCTCCCAGAATCAGTCCATCCCGGAGAGTTTATCTCTGGTCTTTCCTTGGTTGGGAACCTTCCATTTTCAGAACTTTGAAAAAATTCTGCCATGGGATGCAGGCATCACTGGGTCAGCATTTGGTGCCCACCCCTAATTGCCCATAGACCAAGTATCTCGCTCGGTCATTTCCGAGGGGCAGTTGAGAATCAACCACATGGTTGTGTGTCTGGAGTCACATGTAGGCCAGACTGGGTAAGGACAGCAGATTTCCTTCCCTAAAGGGACACTAGTGACCCAGAAGGACAATTGGCACAGTTTATTTTTTCAAATTCAAATTTCACCATCTGCCATAGTGAGATTCGAACTTAGATCCCCAGAATGTTGCGTTGGGTCTCTGGATTATTAGTCCAGAGAAAATATGACTATACCATCACTTTACTCATAATGAGAGCTTTATTTCCTCTGGAGAGTCATTCCCTAGCTCAAGCTAGGCGACTCTTCCCGTCTCATTTTAACTCCTCACAAGCCAGGCTCCTTCCCACATTCCGGTGAGGCAAGCTATTGAGACATTCGGGTCTGTAGTTCTTCCTCTCTCCTGGATTCAGGCAGATTAACTCCGCTCACTGGGATGCTTTGTGATATTTCTAGGCTAACATCTCTCCTCCTCTACCCCTTTCTCTCTCAGCCTCTCTTTCCTCTCCTCTCCCTCCATCCCTCTCTCTCCAACCTCCACCTCGGATTTTGATTCTCACTTTGCGAGTTTTGTGCGTGACTTACATATTTGAAAGAGAGAACTATCGTCACCACGATCCCGGCAACAAAGAGGCCAATCCCCAGGGCACAGAACAGACCTCCGCACGAGGTGAAGTCCACCTGAAATGAAAATTGCTGCTTTTAATTCTCTGAACATCCGAACAGTGTCCCGTCTCCACCCCCCCCCCATCCCACCCCTCCCCCCCCCCCCCCCCCCCCATCCCACCCCTCTCCCCCCAGCACCCCCCCCAGGTCCTGTTACCTTGGTCTGGAAGCAGAAGATGGTGACGCCGAGACAGACCAGGGCAGTGATCCCGAGGCAGAGGAACACAGACTTGGTGCTGTAGTAACTGCGGGCAGAGGAGGGAGAGGTTACAGAGACTGAGAACGGTCACAGACTCTCAACACATCAGCCCCAAGCAGCTGGCATTAATCGTACAGCACAGATGGCCATTCAGCCCATTCTGACACACTACCCCACCTGTTTCTTTCCCCATAGTTCTGCAAATTTCTCCTTTTCAAGAATTCCCTCAATTCCCATTCACCACCAGCGTCTCCGTATTGAAACAAAGATGGTGAACAGGCTCCAAATGATCTGACATCAAATAATGTCAATAATTTAGGGAATAGGATGTTGTAGAAGAAATGTAAAAACTTTCAGACGAATGAAGTGAGTGAGAGTGGGTGAAGTGGTGGAGGCTACCTCGCTGAATATATTTAAGACACGGGTGGATAGGTTTCTGATAGACAAGGGGATTAAGGGTTATGGGGAGAGGGCGGGAAAGTGGAACTGATCCACTTCAGATCAGCCATGATCTTATTGAATGGCGGGGCAGGCTCGAAGGGCTAGATGGCCGACTCCTGCTCCTATTTCTTATGTTCTTATGAGAGTGGACGGATCACTGAGCTGTGGGGTCCATGGACTGCATTGGCTTATCGCTCAGTTACCTTCCCCTCTCCTGATGCCAGGAACACACTGGGTTGGGGTTTCCTCTGCTCCCCACCCACCTCACCCCCCCACACCCACCCCCCCTACCCCCAGATTCAAATACCCCATGGCTGCTATTCCTGGAGCCTCAGACTCGCCCCTCCCCTGCCTTAGCGAGGGGGGAGTTTGAGATATCGGTCTGACAATCCTGGGGTTTGGTTACGTGAATAACAGGTTTTCTTTGTTATGGGATGAGGTTGTTCCGAACAAAACCAATATTTATTACCCAAAACTAATTGCCCCAAATAAGCCCTCGTTAATGTGACTGAGAATCAGGCCCTGCTGTTTGTCCTTCTCCACACCAGTGGAAACCGAACCTACTCGCAAGCCTGAATAGGGACATTTGCCTCTGGAAGGCATCACACCCACACACTCAGACAGACAGCTCTCACTGTAAACCTCCCCCCCCCCCATACCTTGCAATTGTTCCAGTCAGATATGACATCGCCAGGGTCTAGATGGGGAAATAAGAAGTTAAACATCAGTAAGATGGAGATTCCAGCAGTGGGAACAGGACAGTAATGAACAAATCCATCTCCACATCACCTGAGCTGAATATCCAGCACACTGGTGTCAGAATGGGAATTGAATTCTCAAAATAAGAACCTGGGATTGGTCAGAACGCTTAGGAAACATTGCATTTTGTAAAGAACATTGCGGATTCGCTCAGGCCTGGGTGAAAAGCTGCACATCGTCAGACAGTGAGAGGCAGCTCTAATTTCACCATCTTGCCAGCGAGACTCAAACCCACAACCTTCAGAGGAGACCGTGCTGCCCAATGAGTCACGGCCAAAACATAGTCTCTTCAATAAACACCAAGGCCCATCAGAGGAATCTTCGCAAACATAAACCAAAGAAGGAGCTGTTATACCAGAATGTCTAAACTTGGTCAAAGAGCGAGAGAAATAGAAAACAGGGAAGGGAACAGAGAGTCGGAAGGGAACAGAGAGTCAGAAGGGAACAGAGAGTCAGATTTTAATGAAGTTTTTGCAGTGATAATGGATCCATTGGTTAAAATGTTTTGTTACTCGCTAAGTTCCAGGAGGGTACCAGAAGATTGGAAAACAGCCAATGTGACTCCCTCGTTCAAAAAGGGAAAAGGCAGAAGGCAGGGAACTATATTACTATTGGTAAAATGCTGGAGTCAATCAAATAGGAAATAGCTAATCATTTCGGAAAGCTGAATATAACCAAACCTAATCAACATGGTTTTGTGAAAGGTATATCACGTTTGACAAATTTGCTCCAATTCTTTGAAGATGTAATGCGGAGAGTAGATAAGAGGGGAACCTGTAGATCTAGTGTACTCATTGGGTGGCACGGTAGCACAGTGGTTAGCACTGCTGCTTCACAGTTCCAGGGTCCTGGGTTTGATTCCTGGCTCGGGTCACTGTCTGTGTGGAGTTTGCACATTCTCCTCGTGCTCTCCTTTGAGTGCTCTGGTTTCCTCCCACAGTCCAAAGATGTGCAGATTAGGCACATTGGCCATGCTAAAATTGCCCCTTAGTGTCCTGGGATGCGTAGATTAGAGGGATTAGCAGATAAATGTGCAGGGATATGGGGGTAGGGCCTGGGTGGGATTGTGGTCGGTGCAGACTCGATGGGCTGAAGGGCCTCTTTCTGCACTGTAGGGTTCTATGATTCTATGAGAAGGAGGACATTCGGCCCATCGAGTCATCACTGACCACAATCCCACCCAGGCCCTATCTCCGCATCCCCACATATTTACCCTGCTAATCCCCCGGGTATTAGTGGGCAGGACCAGAGTTTCAGCAGCAGGAGAGTTGAAACGGGGCGAAGGTGGGAGATGTTATTGAAGTGGTTTCAATGTGACCCCCCCACCCCCGGGGGGGCGCGACAGTTCATCAGAGTGAGATACAGCAGAGCACCAGGAAGCTGGCTGAGATTGGACTTAGACACGGTGACTGTAGATATCAAGACAAATATCGGAATGGAGCTGGGTCAACGCTGTGAGGGATGGTCCAGCTGGCATTGCTTCATTTAGCAGAACGCTGGGACGGAGAAGGTGGGAGGCTGAATTAACAGATAAACTACTGAGGAATTTTAAAAATACTTACAAAAATAGCCAGGAGGATCACATTCCAGGGAAATTTCCTCCTAAATAAATACAAATGGGGGATTTAATAAATGCATGAGTTTTCAAAGAACCAGCACATACGAGATGGGCAGAATGGCCTCCATCTGTCAGCATCATTCTGTGGTCAATAATTGCCATTGCGAATCTTCCCCAGGGGTTGGTTCTCCCCCATCCCCACCCCCCTCCTGCAGGAGGCTGTGAGGGTGGGGAAAAGGGAGGGAGGGAAAGGGGGCAGTTCCACAGATGCTGAGGGAACACAACTGCATTCCCATGACAAACCCCCTGGTCGATGAGTCCTCTCCGGCCCTGTGCACATGGGCACCTTGTGGGGGGATCCCGGGAGGTGGGGGATCAGCTCAACGAGGAAAAGACCAACATTCAGCAGGCAGCGCAGACGGGAACTCACCTGGGTCCCTCACAGCAGATCAGAACAAAATAGACGACAATAAAAACACCACTGAGGGAACAAAAAAAACAGGAAATCTGTCAGTTACAGAACAGCAGGGCTGGGAACAACAACATCTATTTAAATATTGCCGTTAACGCGATAAAACATTCCAAGAAGATTCACAGGGGCGTTATTACACTCAAATACATGATACAGAATTACACAAGAGGGGGATTTGAGTTTAGGGTTCAGGAGGTTTTCCTGCTATTGTACAGGGTGTTGGTGAGGCCACCCCTGGAGTATTGTGTACAGTTTAAGTCTCCTTATCTGAGGAAGGATGTCCTTGCTGTAGAGGGAGCACAGCGAAGGTTTACCAGGCTGATTCCTGGGATGGCAGGTCTATCATATAAGGAGAGACTGAGTCAGTTAGGATTATATTCACTGAAGTTTGTAAGAGTGAGAGGGGATCTCATAGAAACTTATGGGGCAGAATTTTACGAGAAAGTGTCCAGCTAGTGTGAAAGCAGGAGAGTTCCTGGTCCGATTTCTGGGTGAGTTTTCACTCCTAATCTTCTGGAATTAGAGATTGAAGAAATGGGCTAGACTGTTTCTAGTCACTTACAGCAGTGGGTGGGTCTTAACTCGGCAGACAACCAGAGCCCAGGTCAGAGGCACAAACTGCGAAAGTGCAGAAAAAAACAAAAAAAAGCAGCTGTCCTGACAGATTACATCCAACCCCCTCCCCCCCCGTACCCCCGGGATAGATACAGCCTCCTCCTTCCCCCACAGATATCAGGGCATTCCCCCCAACATTACTGACCCCCTCCCCAACCCCCAGCCAGGACCACTCACACACGGTCCCCTCATCACCCCCCCCCCACCCCGCCTCCAATTGCTGAGTGACATGACCCTCTCTCTCCCCTGACCCTGATCAGCTGATCCATGGGACAGCTCCATAAAAGACACAAGGATGAACAAACAGGCAGGAGATGGCTTCCAGGAGATCGCTCAGCTGCTGGAGATGCAGCAACAGAACCAGGGAATGCAGGAGGGGCTGGCGGCCACACTGAACCCACTGCGAGGCTGCTGGGAGGAGTCCCAGAGCTTTAGATGGACCAGCTATTGCCTGTCTTGCTGGATCCCAGGCCGACACTGCAAGGGTGATGCTTGCAATAGAAAGCCTGGGGCAGGCTCCAAGTGATGGCTGAGTCACTGCAGGCCTTAAGCAGAGTCCCAGAGGGCCATAGCTCAGGGACTTAACAGGATCCTCAAAGTTGTGTGGCCCATGGCTGAGAGGTTTGAGAGCTCGCTCGAGGCCCAAAGATACAGCGGGCTAGAGAACCTGACCCAGTCACAGAGGGTGATGGCTGAGAGGCTGCAGAGCATGACCCAGTCTCAAAGGGCAGTTGCTGCGGAGACAGGTGGTCTCTGACTCAGGTGGCCATTGCAGGGGGCTCGATGACCATGGGTAGGACACAGGTGGTCCTCCAGGACTGGCAGGTCTTGTGGAACTCACTGTAGAAGCACCCCCGTCCCATGGAGTGACCCAGGGGCGCACAGGAATCCCGAGGGAGGAGGAAAGGCTCGAGCTTGTGCCGGGGTCTTTCAGCCAGGAGACTGTGGCTACACCTTCTGCCTCCCCCCTTCCTGACACCGGGCCTATCAGGGGCAGTGGGATGAAGGGGGTGTCATGGAAACATCCCAGATACCTGGAAGCAGGTCAGGGCCCTCAAGGCCCAGGGCCTCCTGAAGTTGATCGCTGAGGGCATCACGGGCCACGGGGCGAGGTAGGCAGCTGGCCCCCTCCAGTGTACATGTTGGCAAACACCGAGACGCAGTGGTAGGCCAGGTAAAGCTAAACAGGCACCAAGATGGCACAGGTAAAGGCATCTTTTTGACAAACCAAATTAACTAAATCAAATAAACTGAGCACAAAGTAAAAGGGACATTCCCTTACAAAGAGGGGGAACTTCTCCAAACAAAATAATCCAAAGCGTAAAGGAAATTTAAAACATCAAATCAAAACATGATTAAAGGGGTGAACAATACACCCCAGCCCCTGCAGTGCCCAGCGGGCATGGGAGGCCTCGATAGTGTCCATGAACACAACATGTTCCCTCTCCAGGAACACAACGGCCGTGAATATAGACACGGGAGAGGGACAGACAGTCAGATAGATGACCCCCTCGGGCATCTGCTATCTGGAGTTGTTTATGGGGAGTCCTGATGTGGAGATGTGGGCGTTGGACTGGGGTAAACACAGTAAGAAGTCTCACAACACCAGGTTAAAGCCCAACAGGTTTATTCAGTAGCAAAAGGCACGAGCTTTCAGAGCACTGATCCTCCGTCGGGTGAGTGCCATCAATTGACGAAGGAGCAGTGCTCCGAAAGCTCGTGGCTTTAACTATCAAATAAACCTTGTGAGGTTTCTCATGGTGAGTCTGACAGGTTCACAAGGAGGTCCTTCTCTCCCTCCCCCCCCCCGACCCCCCCAATCCGCACTGAGACCCCGTTGATCAGGAGCCTGGGGCTGAGGCAAGAGAATCAGTAAAAGGTTTTTCAGGATAACGAGAAAAAGAATGTGGCCTAAAACAGTGAATATTAACACGGTCCACGGACTCCACAACACCGCAAAACAGGGCAGGTTTCCGGGAAGTCGGTGAACCGCTGTAGGTTACACGGGGGCAGCGCCACTGCGGGCATCACCTTCCACCCCCAGATCCCCCATGTTTTGGGGGAGGATCCCTCCATCGAGGGACCTCCACTCAGTACCTCCACCACCAGGCGGCAACAGGGCGCACAAGGCATGTACGGGCAATGGGCGAGGATGTGGAAGATGTACAGCGGCAGCCTGTACAGGAAACCCCTCCGTGTCGTGGCATGGTGGGCAGTACCCAAGGTGGGCGCCCGACCCGGGAAGGGGGATCTGGGCTTGGTGCCGGGGTGAGATTGCGTGCGAGCAGGGGTTCACTCAGACAGGATCCCCCTGCGCAGTGGCACCTCCTCCAGACCACGAGTGACACCCTGTCCGAGCACGTCTCAGGCCACAGATGGCATTGACCACAAGCCGAACGTCAACTACCACCGCCTCACTCAGCCCACTCTCCGCCATCCGGCACATCCTGACCCTCATCACCCCGGTAACCACAGCCCGTCTCTCTGCCGGACACCGGGAATGGTATTGGTGGAGGAACGGATTCCTGAGCAGCCGTTCCCAGACAGACGGGAGAGCTGCAGCACGAGGCCACCGGTTCCCAGACCGTGTCCCAGACTCTCAGAAGGTCCTGGTAAAACTCGGACACCGGAGTTCGGAAGACCCTCCGGATTTATGTACAGGAGCTGCAGGTAATAATTCAGACCGTGCACCCAGCGGGAGAAATACATCACCAGGGACACCATCGTGGAGGTGGGTCAACGTAAAGGTATCACTGCAGGGTCTGAAGGTCACGACCTGGGTGCGAAGGCACACCAACCCCTGACCGCCCCCTCCCTCAGCAGGGACCCAGGGCAGTCTGTTGTCCCAGAAGAACTGTGCACCCGTTCTCCGGATACTGACGGGTTACAGTGACCAGCCGGTACCACAACATGGAGGTGACCAGCTGGTTTACGATGGGAACTCGTGCCCTGTAGGACAGCACTCGGAGCAGTCCCGTCCAGCGAGCCAGCCCAGCGGTGATTCTGGCCTCCAGCTCCCGCCAGTTCACCGGCCAGGATTCCTCGGCTGGGCAGAGATGGACCCCCAGGTAGAGGAGGTGGGACCTGCTCCAGGTGAAAGGCCTGAGCTTCTCCGGAAGGGGGTCCGTGTCCCACAGACTGACCAGGAGTCCGGGACACTTGGCCCAGTTGATCCTGGTGGAATACGCGGTGGATACACCGCCCGGCATTCCCACATCCTCCACAGGTCAGCCGGGTCCGTGAACACCAGGAGCACGTCATCGGCGTAAACCGACAGGATCACCCCAACATCCCAGCCACACTGCGATTACTGGATTACTGTGTTCACTGGATTACTACGTTCACTGGATTACTGTGTAGACTAGATTACTGTCTTTACTGGATTACTGCGTTCACTGGATTATTGTGTAGACTAGATTACTGTCTTTACTGGATTACTGCGTTCACTGGATTACTGTGTAGACTAGATTACTGTCTTTACTGGATTACTGCGATCACTGGATTACTGTGTTTACTGGATTATTGTGTAGACTAGATTACTGTCTTTACTGGATTACTGTGTTCACGAGATTACTGTGTTTACTGGATTACTGCATTCACTGGATTACTGTGTAGACTAGATTACTGTCTTTACTGGATTACTGCGTTCACTGGATTACTGTGTAGACTAGATTACTGTCTTTACTGGATTACTGCGTTCACTGGATTACTGTGTAGACTAGATTACTGTCTTTACTGGATTACTGCGTTCACTAGATTACTGTGTTTACTGGATTACTGCATTCACTGGATTACTGTGTAGACTAGATTACTGTCTTTACTGGATTACTGCGTTCACTGGATTACTGTCTTTACTGGATTACTGCGTTCACTGGATTACTGTGTAGACTAGATTACTGTCTTTACTGGATTACTGCGTTCACTGGATTACTGTGTAGACTAGATTACTGTCTTTACTGGATTACTGCGTTCACTGGATTACTGTCTTTACTGGATTACTGCGTTCACTGGATTACTGCGTTCACTGGATTACTGCGTTTACTGGATTATTGCGTTTACTGGATTACTGTGTAGACTGGATTACTGCGTTCACTGGATTACTGTATAGACTAGATTACTGTCTTTACTGGATTACTGTGTAGACTAGATTACTGTCTTTACTGGATTACTGTGTTCATGAGATTAATGTGTTTACTGGATTACTGCATTCACTGGATTACTGTGTAGACTAGATTACTGTCTTTACTGGATTACTGCCTTTACTGGATTACTGCGTTCACTGGATTACTGTGTAGACTAGATTACTGTCTTTACTGGATTACTGCGTTCACTGGATTACTGTGTAGACTAGATTACTGTCTTTACTGGATTATTGTGTTTACTGGATTACTGTGTAGACTGGATTACTGTGTTTACTGTGTTAAGTTGATCACTGTTGGAGTTATACTTACTATGCACACCAGTATACGGCGGAATTTTTTCGCACAAACAGCTGAACAGGTTCACTGCGAGAAAACACAATTTCATCAACATCTCAGCATGAAAATCACTCCAGACGCAGTTTCACAGGAGAACTCCCTTCCTAACAGCACTGTGGGTGTACCTACACCCCAGAGACTGCAGCTGGTTCAAGAAGGCAGCTCACCACCGCTTTCTTAAGGCAATGAGTGCTGTCCCAAACAGCACTGACCCTCTGACAGTGCGGCACTCCCTCAGCACTGACCCTCTGACAGTGCAGCACTCCCTCAGCACTGACCCTCCGACAGTGCGGCACTCCCTCAGCACTGACCCTCTGACAGTGCGGCGCTCCCTCAGCACTGACCCTCTGACATTGCGGCACTCCCTCAGCACTGACCCTCTGACAGTGCGGCACTCCCTCAGCACTGACCCTCCGACAGTGCGGCACTCCCTCAGCACTGACCCTCTGACAGTGCGGCACTCCCTCAGCACTGACCCTCTGACAGTGCGGCACTCCCTCAGCACTGACCCTCTGACAGTGCGGCACTCCCTCAGCACTGACCCTCTGACAGTGCGGCGCTCCCTCAGCACTGGACCCTGTGACAGTGCGGCACTCCCTCAGTACTGACCCTCTGACAGTGCGGCACTCCCTCAGTACTGACCCTCTGACAGTGCGGCACTCCCTCAGCACTGACCCTCTGACAGTGCGGCGCTCCCTCAGCACTGGACCCTGTGACAGTGCGGCACTCCCTCAGTACTGACCCTCTGACAGTGCGGCACTCCCTCAGCACTGACCCTCTGACAGTGCGGCGCTCCCTCAGCACTGGACCCTGTGACAGTGCGGCACTCCCTCAGCACTGACCCTCTGACAGTGTGGCACTCCCTCAGCACTGACCCTCTGACAGTGCGGCACTCCCTCAGCACTGACCCTCTGACAGTGCGGCACTCCCTCAGCACTGACCCTCTGACAGTGCGGCACTCCCTCAGCACTGACCCTCTGACAGTGCGGCACTCCCTCAGCACTGACCCTCTGACAGTGCGGCGCTCCCTCAGCACTGGACCCTGTGACAGTGCGGCACTCCCTCAGTACTGACCCTCTGACAGTGCGGCACTCCCTCAGTACTGACCCTCTGACAGTGCGGCACTCCCTCAGCACTGACCCTCTGACAGTGCGGCACTCCCTCAGCACTGGACCCTGTGACAGTGCGGCACTCCCTCAGTACTGACCCTCTGACAGTGCGGCACTCCCTCAGCACTGACCCTCTGACAGTGCGGCGCTCCCTCAGCACTGGACCCTGTGACAGTGCGGCACTCCCTCAGCACTGACCCTCTGACAGTGTGGCACTCCCTCAGCACTGACCCTCTGACAGTGCGGCACTCCCTCAGCACTGACCCTCTGACAGTGCGGCACTCCCTCAGCACTGACCCTCTGACAGTGCGGCACTCCCTCAGCACTGACCCTCTGACAGTGCGGCACTCCCTCAGCACTGACCCTCTGACAGTGCGGCACTCCCTCAGTACTGACCCTCTGACAGTGCGGCACTCCCTCAGCACTGACCCTCTGACAGTGCGGCACTCCCTCAGCACTGACCCTCTGACAGTGCGGCACTCCCTCAGCACTGACCCTCTGACAGTGCGGCACTCCCTCAGCACTGACCCTCTGACAGTGCGGCACTCCCTCAGCACTGACCCTCTGACAGTGCAGCACTCCCTCAGCACTGACCCTCTGACAGTGCGGCACTCCCTCAGCACTGACCCTCTGACAGTGCGGCACTCCCTCAGCACTGACCCTCTGACAGTGCGGCACTCCCTCAGCACTGACCCTCTGACAGGGTGACTCTCCAGTGGAGTTTGTGATGAATTTTCTGGCGTGGATTTGAACGGATGATTTCCTGATTCTAAGAGTGAGGGATTTATTGTGGATTAAAATTCCTGAAATTGTAAACGTGTTGAGCACATTGACCCGGATACTGGGAGTGACGGTGGGAGTGTTAAAGCCAGCAAGCTGTGGGAACACAGGAAAAGAACAGGAACAAAACAGAGGAAAGCATCTCGAGATTGCTCCCAATTGCCAGCGACTCACCTGAAGGTGAAGATCGCAACAATCCCAAACGTCACCGTCAACTGGACTGTAAGGATCATGTACACCTGGGGGAGAAAGAGAGAGTGGGTGAGGGGGAGATGGTACGGAGGGGGGCGGGAGGCGGTAGAGGACAGAGGGAGGGAGGATTGGGGAAGCAGAGGGAAGTGATGGAAATGTAGGGGAGAACATAAGAAGAACATAAGAAATAGGAGCAGGAGTCGGCCATCTAGCCCTTCGAGCCTGCCCCGCCATTCAATAAGATCATGGCTGATCTGTCGTGGCTCAGTTCCACTTTCTCCCCATAACCCTTAATCCCCGTGTCTATCAGAAACCTATCTACCCGTGACTTAAATATATTTAGCGAGGCAGCCTCCACCACTTCAACAGGCAGAGAATTCCAGAGATTCACCACCCTTTGAGTGAAGAAGTTCCTCCCCAACTCCGATCTAAATTGACTCCCCCTTATTTTCAGGCTGTGCCCTCTAGTCCTTGAGGGAGGGAACAGAAGGAGTGTGGAGATGTGGAGGGTGAGGAGTGGGAGTGTTGGGGTAGTCAGTGGAGGGGAGGGTTGGAGTGATGCAGGTGGAGCAGATATTAATAACAACAGACCAGATGCTCTGGTCTGTTGTTTAAAGTTTATTTATTCGTGTCACAGCACTCACATTAACACTGCAATGAAGTTACTGTGAAAATCCCCTCATCGCCACACTCCTGGGTACACTGAGGGAGAATTTATCATGGCCAACGCACCTAAGCCACAAGGCTTTCAGACAGTGGGAGGAAACCAGAGCACCCGGAGGAAACCCGCGCAGATACGGGGAGAACGTGCAAACAGACAGTGACTCAAGCCGGGAATTGAACCTGGGTCCCTGGCGCTGTGAGGCAGCAGTGTTAACCAGCGTGCCACTCCCACTTTAACTGGATGTAGCCTCCCTGCCACTTTTCCACAGCAAATTGACTTGGGGAAGCAGGTATATTGTAGAGGGATCCCAGAATCTGTATGGAGCTGAAGAGGCCATTCAGCCCATTGTCTCACTAAACAAACATTCTCCCCGAGTCCCACTCCCCTGCCTTATCCCGGTTACCGAGTCTCCCTCCCCTGCCTTATCCCGGTTACCGAGTTTCCCTCCCCTGCCTTATCCCGGTTACCGAGTTTCCCTCCCCTGCCTTATCCCGGTTACCGAGTTTCCCTCCCCTGCCTTATCCCTGTTACCGAGTCTCCCTCCCCTGCCTTATCCCGGTTACCGAGTTTCCCTCCCCTGCCTTATCCCGGTTACCGAGTCTCCCTCCCCTGCCTTATCCCGGTTACCGAGTTTCCCTCCCCTGCCTTATCCCGGTTACCGAGTCTCCCTCCCCTGCCTTATCCCGGTTACCGAGTTTCCCTCCCCTGCCTTATCCCGGTTACCGAGTTTCCCTCCCCTGCCTTATCCCCATTACCGAGTTTCCCTCCCCTGCCTTATCCCGGTTACCGAGTCTCCCTCCCCTGCCTTATCCCGGTTACCGAGTTTCCGTCCCCTGCCTTATCCCCATTACCGAGTTTCCCTCCCCTGCCTTATCCCGGTTACCGAGTCTCCCTCCCCTGCCTTATCCCGTTACCGAGTCTCCCTCCCCTGCCTTATCCCCGTTACCGAGTCTCCCTCCCCTGCCTTATCCCCGTTACCGAGTCTCCCTCCCCTGCCTTATCCCCGTTACCGAGTTTCCCTCCCCTGCCTTATCCCAGTTACCGAGTTTCCCTCCCCTGCCTTATCCCGGTTACTGAGTCTCCCTCCCCTGCCTTATCCCGGTTACCAAGTTTCCCTCCCCTGCCTTATCCCGGTTACTGAGTTTCCCTCCCCTGCCTTATCCCAGTTACCGAGTTTCCCTCCCCTGCCTTATCCCGGTTACTGAGTCTCCCTCCCCTGCCTTATCCCGGTTACCAAGTTTCCCTCCCCTGCCTTATCCCGGTTACTGAGTTTCCCTCCCCTGCCTTATCCCAGTTACCGAGTTTCCCTCCCCTGCCTTATCCCGGTTACTGAGTCTCCCTCCCCTGCCTTATCCCGGTTACCAAGTTTCCCTCCCCTGCCTTATCCCCGTTACCGAGTTTCCCTCCCCTGCCTTATCCCGGTTACTGAGTTTCCCTCCCCTGCCTTATCCCGGTTACTGTGCACATTCTCTGTTCAGATTGTGATCCAATTCTCTCCTGAACACCTCGATTGAAGCTGCCTTCACCATCCTCACAGGAAGCTCCAGACTCCACCCTCCCTCTGGGTGAAAAAACCTTTCCTCATATCACCCCCATCCTTCTATCCATTATTCCGATTCTGTTCTCCTTAGTTCTTGGTGCTCTCTTGAGTGGGAACAGTTTCTCACTGTTTTCCCTGTCCATTCCTCCAGGATCTTGAATACTTCAATTAAATCTCCACTTAGCCTTCTTTTCTCCAAGGAAAACAGCTCCAACCTTCCAAACTATCCTCACAGATACAGTTACACACACTGATTGTCCGGGGTGATATTCCCGAGGTAATGATTTGAGTTATTCCAATCCCACCCTTTCCCAGTGTCCCTCACTCCCTGACCCCACGGTGTCACCGGCACCATACCTTCCGGATGAAAGCGTGTCGAACAGTCCGATCATCCCAGGAACCGGCAGTGATTCCCTCCGTGCCGCTTTCCGGATCAGCTGCAGAGCTGCCGTACGGCCCTGGAAACAGACGGACGGTTCAGGTCAGACCCCAGTGTTTACAGGGAACACCCCCCTCCCCCAGAGAGAGAGACCCCCTCCCCCTCCCCCCAGACAGAGAGACCCCCTCCCCCTCCCCCCAGACAGAGAGACCCCCTCCCCCTCCCCCCAGACAGAGAGACCCCCTCCCCCACCCCCCACACAGCGAGACCCCCTCCCCCTCCCCCCACACAGCGAGACCCCCTCCCCCACACAGCGAGACCCCCTCCCTCTCCCCCACACAGCGAGACCCCCTCCCCCCACACAGCGAGACCCCCTCCCCCCAGACAGAGAGACCCCCTCCCCCTCCCACTCCCCCCACACAGCGAGACCCCCTCCCCCCACACAGCAAGACTCCCCTCCCCCTCCCCCCACACAGCGAGACCCCCTCCCCCTCCCCCCGCACAGCGAGACCCCCTCCCCCTCCCCCACACAGCGAGACCCCCTCCCCCCACACAGCGAGACCCCCTCCCCCCACACAGCGAGACCCCCTCCCCCTCCCCCCACACAGCGAGACCCCCTCCCCCTCCCCCCACACAGCGAGACCCCCTCCCCCTCCCCCACACAGCGAGACCCCCTCCCCCCACACAGCGAGACCCCCTCCCCCTCCCCCCACACAGCGAGACCCCCTCCCCCTCCCCCCGCACAGCGAGACCCCCTCCCCCTCCCCCGCACAGCGAGTCCCCCTCCCCCTCCCCCCGCACAGCGAGACCCCCACCCCCTCCCCCCGCACAGCGAGTCCCCCTCCCCCTCCCCCCGCACAGCGAGACCCCCTCCCCCTCCCCCCGCACAGCGAGACCCCCTCCCCCTCCCCCCACACAGCGAGACCCCCCTCCCCCTCCCCCACACAGCGAGACCCCTCCCCCCACACAGCGAGACCCCCTCCCCCTCCCCCCACACAGCGAGACCCCCTCCCCCTCCCCCCACACAGCGAGACCCCCTCCCCCTCCCCCACACAGCGAGACCCCCTCCCCCCACACAGCGAGACCCCCTCCCCCTCCCCCCACACAGCGAGACCCCCTCCCCCTCCCCCCGCACAGCGAGACCCCCTCCCCCTCCCCCACACAGCGAGACCCCCTCCCCCCACAGAGCGAGACCCCCTCCCCCTCCCCCACACAGCGAGACCCCCTCCCCCCACACAGCGAGACCCCCTCCCCCTCCCCCACACAGCGAGACCCCCTCCCCCCACACAGCGAGACCCCCTCCCCCTCCCCCCGCACAGCGAGACCCCCTCCCCCTCCCCCCGCACAGCGAGACCCCCACCCCCTCCCCCCGCACAGCGAGACCCCCACCCCCTCCCCCCGCACAGCGAGACCCCCACCCCCTCCCCCCGCACAGCGAGACCCCCTCCCCCCACACAGCCAGACCCCCTCCCCCCACACAGCGAGACCCCCTCCCCCTCCCCCCACACAGCGAGACCCCCTCCCCCTCCCCCCGCACAGCGAGACCCCCTCCCCCTCCCCCCACACAGCGAGACCCCCACCCCCTCCCCCCAGACAGAGAGACCCCCTCCCCCTCCCCCCACACAGCGAGACCCCCTCCCCCTCCCCCCACACAGCGAGACCCCCTCCCCCCACACAGCGAGACCCCCTCCCCCCACACAGCGAGACCCCTCCCCCTCCCCCACACAGCGAGACCCCCTCCCCCTCCCCCACACAGCGAGACCCCCTCCCCCCAGACAGAGAGACCCCCTCCCCCTCCCCCTCCCCCCACACAGCGAGACCCCCTCCCCCCACACAGCAAGACCCCCCTCCCCCTCCCCCCACACAGCGAGACCCCCCTCCCCCTCCCCCCGCACAGCGAGACCCCCTCCCCCTCCCCCACACAGCGAGACGCCCTCCCCCCACACAGCGAGACCCCCTCCCCCCACACAGCGAGACCCCCTCCCCCTCCCCCCACACAGCGAGACCCCCTCCCCCTCCCCCACACAGCGAGACCCCCTCCCCCTCCCCCCACACAGCGAGACCCCCTCCCCCTCCCCCCACACAGCGAGACCCCCTCCCCCTCCCCCCACACAGCGAGACCCCCTCCCCCTCCCCCACACAGCGAGACCCCCTCCCCCTGCACAGCGAGACCCCCTCCCCCTCCCCCCGCACAGCGAGTCCCCCTCCCCTCCCCCGCACAGCGAGACCCCCACCCCCTCCCCCCGCACAGCGAGACCCCCTCCCCCTCCCCCCACACAGCGAGACCCCCTCCCCCTCCCCCCACACAGCGAGACCCCCTCCCCCTCCCCCACACAGCGAGACCCCCTCCCCCCACACAGCGAGACCCCCTCCCCCTCCCCCCACACAGCGAGACCCCCTCCCCCTCCCCCCGCACAGCGAGACCCCCTCCCCCTCCCCCACACAGCGAGACCCCCTCCCCCTCCCCCCACACAGCGAGACCCCCTCCCCCTCCCCCCGCACAGCGAGACCCCCTCCCCCTCCCCCCACACAGCGAGACCCCCACCCCCTCCCCCCAGACAGAGAGACCCCCTCCCCCTCCCCCCACACAGCGAGACCCCCTCCCCCTCCCCCCACACAGCGAGACCCCCTCCCCCCACACAGCGAGACCCCCTCCCCCCACACAGCGAGACCCCCTCCCCCTCCCCCACACAGCGAGACCCCCTCCCCCTCCCCCACACAGCGAGACCCCCTCCCCCCAGACAGAGAGACCCCCTCCCCCTCCCCCTCCCCCCACACAGCGAGACCCCCTCCCCCCACACAGCAAGACCCCCCTCCCCCTCCCCCCACACAGCGAGACCCCCCTCCCCCTCCCCCCGCACAGCGAGACCCCCTCCCCCTCCCCCACACAGCGAGACCCCCTCCCCCCACACAGCGAGACCCCCTCCCCCCACACAGCGAGACCCCCTCCCCTCCCCCCACACAGCGAGACCCCCTCCCCCTCCCCCCACACAGCGAGACCCCCTCCCCCTCCCCCCACACAGCGAGACCCCCTCCCCCTCCCCCCACACAGCGAGACCCCCTCCCCCTCCCCCCACACAGCGAGACCCCCTCCCCCTCCCCCACACAGCGAGACCCCCTCCCCCTGCACAGCGAGACCCCCTCCCCCTCCCCCCGCACAGCGCGACCCCCTCCCCCTGCACAGCGAGTCCCCCTCCCCCTCCCCCCGCACAGCGAGACCCCCACCCCCTCCCCCCGCACAGCGAGACCCCCTCCCCCTCCCCCCGCACAGCGAGACCCCCTCCCCCTCCCCCCACACAGCGAGACCCCCTCCCCCTCCCCCACACAGCGAGACCCCCTCCCCCCACACAGCGAGACCCCCTCCCCCTCCCCCCACACAGCGAGACCCCCTCCCCCTCCCCCCGCACAGCGAGACCCCCTCCCCCTCCCCCACACAGCGAGACCCCCTCCCCCCACACAGCGAGACCCCCTCCCCCTCCCCCACACAGCGAGACCCCCTCCCCCCACACAGCGAGACCCCCTCCCCCTCCCCCACACAGCGAGACCCCCTCCCCCCACACAGCGAGACCCCCTCCCCCCACACAGCGAGACCCCCTCCCCCTCCCCCACACAGCGAGACCCCCTCCCCCCACACAGCGAGACCCCCTCCCCCTCCCCCCGCACAGCGAGACCCCCTCCCCCTCCCCCCGCACAGCGAGACCCCCTCCCCCTCCCCCGCACAGCGAGACCCCCACCCCCTCCCCCCGCAAAGCGAGACCCCCACCCCCTCCCCCCGCACAGCGAGACCCCCTCCCCCTCCCCCCACACAGCCAGACCCCCTCCCCCCACACAGCGAGACCCCCTCCCCCTCCCCCCGCACAGCGAGACCCCCTCCCCCTCCCCCCGCACAGCGAGACCCCCTCCCCCTCCCCCCACACAGCAAGACCCCCACCCCCTCCCCCCACACAGCGAGACCCCCTCCCCCTCCCCCCACACAGCGAGACCCCCTCCCCCCACACAGCCAGACCCCCTCCCCCCACACAGCGAGACCCCCTTGACCACATTGACGAATGGCCCTCCAAACCCCCAGCCACACACACACACACACACACAGCCTCCCAGCCTCTTATATACAGAGAGCCCCCTCCCCCGAGCCACTCACACCAACACAGTACCACCCCCCCCCCCACCCCCACCCGGGGAAGTGTAACTCACCTGTGTTGCCCCCAGGCCAGGATGGGTTCAGTGGGACTGTCGGCATCATGGGGGGGGCCATCGGATTTCCAGAATGGGGGAATGCCGATGAGAAATCAGTCTTCCCCCCCGGGAGGTAGGGAGCATCCGCCCCTGGGGGGTAGGGGGCATTTGCCCCTGGGGGGTAGGGGGCATTCGCCCCTGGGGGGTAGGGGGCATTTCCCCCAGGGGGGTAGGGGTCCTGCCATGGGGTACCCAGGGTTAACTGGTGGGGGGTACAATGGGTTGACCGACTCTTCGTAAGTCGGGGGGGCGCTGGGATGAGACATTCCAGTTCAGTCCGGCTCCTGATCCAGAGGTGCGATTTCCCAGAAAAACCCTGGAACAAATAGAACAAGATTAGTGCCAGTAACTCTCTGCCCTGAGTTCCATTCCCCTGCGGAGGGAATACCCCTCACCCAGGACACCTTCCCAATGCCAGGAATAACCCCCCCATTTCTCAAATCCCTCCTGCCATTGGTCAGAAGCTGAACCCTGGTCACAGAATCTCTCCAGTGCAGAAGGAGGCCATTCGGCCCATCAAGTCTGTACTGACCACAATCCCACCCAGGCCTTATTCCCGTAACCCCACACATTTACCCCGCTGATCCCCCTGACACCAGGCGCAACTTAGCATGGCCAATCCATCTAACATCTTTGGACTGTGGGAGGAAACCGGAGCACCCGGAGGAAACCCACGCAGACACGGGGAGAATGTGCAGCCTCCACACTGACAGTGACCCGAGGCTGGAATCGAACCCGGGTCCCTGGCGCTGTGAGGCAGCAGTGCTAACCCACTGTGCCACCGGGCCTCCCCTTCATATCTGACCCTCTGCTTGTGGGAAGCGCAGATTCAAAACCCTTCCATTAACTACGTCCGGAAAGCAGCCCAGAGTTCCGGCATCAGGCACCTCCCAGCGGATCGGGGTTGAGTGCAGGTGGGAACAGCGGGAGATTCTGGCTCGATTTTATCTGCCTCTTTATTTATTTAGGGACATGGGCGTCACGGGCTGAGCCAGCGCTTATTCCCCATCCCTCGCTGCTCCTGGAGAAGGTGGTGATGAGCTGCCTTCCTGAACCCACTGCAGTCCGTGTGGTGTAGGTACACCCTCAGTGCTGTTAGGGAGGGAGTTCCAGCATTTTGACCCAGTGACAGTGAAGGAACAGCAACACATTTCCATGTCAGGATAGTGAGTGACTCGGAAGGGGGGGGGTTCCCAGGTATCTATTGCCCTTGTCCTTCTAGATGACAACAGATTGTGGGTTTGAAAGGTCTCGAAGTGTCTAAGGAACCCTGGTGAGTCGCTGTAGTGCATCTTGCAGATGGTACACCCGGTTCATTCATGATAGAATAAGTGAATATTTGTGGATCTGGTGCCAATCAAGCAGGGCTGCTTTCTCCTGGATGGTGTGGAGTTTCTTGAGTGTTGTTGGAGCCGCACCATCCAGGCCAGTGGGGAGGATTCCATCACACTCCTGACTTGTGTCCTTGTAGATGGTGACCAGGCTTTGGGGAGTCAGGAGGTGAGTTACTCGCTGCAGGAAGGACAAGAGCAGCTGAATGGCCTCTTCCTGTTCCTGTGTAACAGACTCGAGGGGCTGAATGGCCCCCCTCCTGTTCCTGTGTAACAGACTCGAGGGGCTGAATGGCCCCCCTCCTGTTCCTGTGTAACAGACTCGAGGGGCTGAATGGCCCCTCCTCCTGTTCCTGTGTAACAGACTCGAGGGGCTGAATGGCCCCCCTCCTGTTCCTGTGTAACAGACTCGAGGGGCTGAATGGCCCCCCTCCTGTTCCTGTGTAACAGACTCGACGGGCTGAATGGCTACAATCCCTCAGATTCGGGATAAATCACCTCCTGAACCTGTTCTGTTCTCTAAGAACCTCCCACAGGAATATTAACTCAGGATGGGGCACAGTGACTGATTATATTAACTCTTTGCAATCGGTTTCAATCTATATTTTAATTAAAGTTAGCTGGGAGAGGGGAACCTTTCTTCAATCATGTCTGTGTAATTTTGAACATTGGAGTGATGTACCCAGAATGGATTTCCGCATGGATGGTAAAGTACAACGGAACTCTCTCCCCTGTGAGGAATCGGACACCCACTACAGGCAGCTGGGAGTGGGCAACAAGTGTTCACATCTGGGAATCCAGTAAAGAATCACCGCTGAACAACAGGCTCCAGAGAATGGGATTTGATTCATGAAGACAGGCTTCCCAGCCTGTGGACACACTGAGTTCCCATCAGAGCCTCCGGACGCTCAGAGTCCATTCCCAGGGTAAATATTACCCTCAGCATTGAGGTGGCGCCCATTCCACACGCCAGGCATCAAGAAACACATCGAGTTCATGCCAATATCAACCCAATCACACTTTACACAGATCAGCGCACACGCAGCCCAAATAATCACAAATATTGATCATTCACTCAGGGAGTCGCGGGGTCAATGACAGGTCAAAGCTGAAACATGAATGGTAAAGTTTTACTCTGTATCTAACCCCATGCTGTACCTGTCCTGGGAGTGTTTGATGGGGACGGTGTAGAGGGAGCTTTACTCTGTATCTAACCCTGTGCTGTACCTGTCCTGGGAGTGTTTGATGGGGGGACGGTGTAGAGGGAGCTTTACTCTGTATCTAACCCTGTGCTGTACCTGTCCTGGGAGTGTTTGATGGGGGGACAGTGTAGAGGGAGCTTTACTCTGTATCTAACCCTGTGCTGTACCTGTCCTGGGAGTGTTTGATGGGGGGACAGTGTAGAGGGAGCTTTACTCTGTATCTAACCCCGTGCTGTACCTGTCCTGGGAGTGTTTGATGGGGGGGACGGTGTAGAGGGAGCTTTACTCTGTATCTAACCCCGTGCTGTACCTGTCCTGGGAGTGTTTGATGGGGGGACGGTGTAGAGGGAGCTTTACTCTGTATCTAACCCCGTGCTGTACCTGTCCTGGGAGTGTTTGATGGGGGGACAGTGTAGAGGGAGCTTTACTCTGTATCTAACCCTGTGCTGTACCTGTCCTGGGAGTGTTTGATGGGGGGACAGTGTAGAGGGAGCTTTACTCTGTATCTAACCCCGTGCTGTACCTGTCCTGGGAGTGTTTGATGGGGGGACGGTGTAGAGGGAGCTTTACTCTGTATCTAACCCCGTGCTGTACCTGTCCTGGGAGTGTTTGATGGGGGACAGTGTAGAGGGAGCTTTACTCTGTATCTAACCCCGTGCTGTACCTGTCCTGGGAGTGTTTGATGGGGGGGACGGTGTAGAGGGAGCTTTACTCTGTATCTAACCCCGTGCTGTACCTGTCCTGGGAGTGTTTGATGGGGGACAGTGTAGAGGGAGCTTTACTCTATATCTAACCCCGTGCTGTACCTGTCCTGGGAGTGTTTGATGGGGGACAGTGTAGAGGGAGCTTTACTCTGTATCTAACTCCGTGCTGTACCTGTCCTGGGAGTGTTTGATGGGGGGACAGTGTAGAGGGAGCTTTACTCTGTATCTAACCCTGTGCTGTATCTGTCCTGGGAGTGTTTGATGGGGGACAGTGCAGAGGGAGCTTTACTCTGTATCTAACCCCGTGCTGTACCTGTCCTGGGAGTGTTTGATGGGGGGACGGTGTAGAGGGAGCTTTACTCTGTATCTAACCCCATGCTGTACCTGTCCTGGGAGTGTTTGATGGCGACAGTGTAGAGGGAGCTTTACTCTGTATCTATCTCCGTGCAGTACCTGTCCTGGGAGTGTTTGATGGGGACAGTGTAGAGGGAGCTTTACTCTGTATCTAACCCCATGCTGTACCTGTCCTGGGAGTGTTTGATGGGGACAGTGTAGAGGGAGATTTACTCTGTATCTAACCCTGTGCTGTACCTGTCCTGGGAGTGTTTGATGGGGACAGTGTAGAGGGAGCTTTACTCTGTATCTATCTCCGTGCAGTACCTGTCCTGGGAGTGTTTGATGGGGACAGTGTAGAGGGAGCTTTACTCTGTATCTAACTCCGTGCTGTACCTGTCCTGGGAGTGTTTGATTCTAATCTACAACATTTGGAAAACTAAAAAAAATGAGGAAACTGAGAACCTGAAATCAACGTGCAAACAGAAAACCTCCAGCTGTGTTGTACAGACTGAGCATTGAGCTCATTGCTTCTCAAGTTAAATTCCATGTCTGTCGCGCTGGGATTGAGTACGGATGCTAATATTTGGAACTTTTCCAAGGTTTTCTGCTTCCCTATGAGAATCGAAACGATAAGAGCAGCTACAGGATGTAAAGGAAGTGAGAACACAATAAATAGTAGCAGGAGTAGACCATTCGGGCCATCGAGCCAGTTCCACCATTCAATGCCATCATGGCGGACCTTGGGTTTCAACTCCACTTTCCTGCCCATATCCCTTAACTTCCCCAGAGACCAAAGAGCAATCTGTCCCAGCCTTATCCGGGATGGAGAATGAGGGTAATTCTCAACCTGCCGAGTGAAGGTCGTTCTCCTCATCTCACTCCCAAATGATTGAGTCCTCATCGCGAGAGGATGCCCACCCCCGTGTTCTCAATTCTCCAGCCGGGGAAAACAACATCTCGATATCTACACTGTCACACCCCTTCTTAACCTTTAATATTCCAGTCAGATCATCCCTCCTCCTTCCCGGAGATTATCCACCCAAATTACTCAGCCTCTCATCATTGGACAATCCCTCATCCCCGGGACCAATCCAGTCAACCTTCACCGTACCGCCCCTAATTCCAGAATGTTCTTTCTTTGATGGGGAGACCCAAACTGCACACAGTTCTCCAGACGTGGTTTCACCAAAAGGCCCTGTACAGCTGCAGCAAGATTTCTTTATTCAGCGAGAACGAAGAAATTTCCAGCACAGGAACAGGCCCTTCTGCCCTCCAGGCCTGCACTGACCGTGCTACCCCACTGAACTCGAGCTCAATCCCATTGCAACAAAGGCCAACACGCCATTTGCCCCGTGAATTACTCGCTCCTGCACACTAACCTTCTGTCTTCCTCGGAGGAGTGCAGCCAGATCACTCTCAACACCAACATTTACCAAAATGAATAACTTCACACTTGCACACACTCCACTCCCTCACCTTGTCGCCCACTCAGTTAACCTGTCCAAATCATTCTGCATCCTCAGTGCATTCTCCTCACAGCTTACATTCCCACCCAGCTTTGTATCGTCAGCAAACATACTCTTTCATTCAGTTTGAAGTTTATTTATTAGTGTCACAAATAGGTTTCCATTAACACTACAATGAAGTTATTGTGAAAATCCCCCAGTTGCCACACTCCGGCGCCTGTTCGGGTACACTGAGGGAGAATTTAGCACGGCCAATGTACCCTAACCAGCACGTCTTTCAGACTGTGGGAGGAGACCGAGCACCCAGAGGAAACCCACGCAGACACAGGGAGAATGTGCAAACTCCACACAGGCAGTGACCCAAGCCGGGAATCGAACCTGGGTCCCTGGCGCTGGGAGGCAGCAGTGTGAACCACCGTGTATAAAGCCATATTGACTCCATAATTGCACTACGCCTTTCCAAATGCTTTGTCAGGAGTTGTTTAATAACAGATTCCAGCATCTCCCCAGTGACTGATGTTGGGCTAACTGGCCTGGAGTTCCCTCACTTCTCTCTCTCTCTCATTTCTGAAACAGCAGTTTAAATGTGTTAACCTGTAATCTGATGGAACGTTCCAGAATCTCGAGGCTTTTTGGATAATCAGAGGCGGAGGGTCAGTTCTCTCTTTCGGAGGTTTGGGATGCAGTGCATCAAACCCTGTCACTGGTCAGGTTTCAGTCCCTCAAACCCGCCCAGTATTTTGTCTCCGCTTCGGCTTCAGAGCAATTGCTTGGTCAAATAGAAGCTGAATATTGCTGAAAAGAGTGACGTTATGCCCGGATTTTGCACCTTACACCCTCAGGACAAATACAAGAATATCAAATTTCAAACAATCACAACGATCTATCCTGCAGGAGAGAGTGTGGATTGGCTGGCAGGTTGATTCTGACTGGTAAAGGTACCAACATGGCAAAAGAAGCTAAGTATCGGCTTCCCGTACTTTGGGCTAATTTGATAATGGCAGCAGGCGTGGATAGATTCCACTGTTAGCACCTGCTTTAGTCTTTAACACTACCAAAAATGTTCCCTTTGGCAAATCTGTGCTGAGATCCCACCTGTCCCAAACCTTCCATGTTACTCTACCCCCTTTCCAACAGTGTAGAATCCATCACATTGCCCCCTCTCTAGCTCCGAATCAGACTAAACGTTCGCTGAGATTCTCTCCGCACTGATGCTGCCGGGTGTGACACACACATTCATACACGTCATCCATCCTCTGCAAAGATATTGGACTGGAATCAACGCAGAGAGAGCCAGAAGCCAGATGGGTCCAAAGTGTCATCAAGTTCAGGACTAACCTGCCACACTAACCAATCACAACACAACACTCAAAACAGCCAGCTGTCCCGGAGACGGGATTTCAGCCGGGATTTCAGGCCCTGGAGTTGGTTATTCCGATGTTTTCTCCTGCCTGCCTCCCATCTTCCCCGCTCCAGAAAGCGGCTCATCCGAGAGACGAGGAGGAAGGTTTTTGTCTCTGAGGAGGTGGGTCTGGAACTCTCTGCCTCAGAACGCAGTGGAAGCGGGTTCACTGAGTATCGTTAGTACGGAGGTAGGTAAGATTCTGGCTGGGCAAGGGGGTCAAAGGTTATCAGGGTAGACGGTGAACGTGGAACCCAATACAAACAGACCAGCCCCAATCGTACTGAATGGCAGAACTAGCTCGAGGGGCCGAATGGCCTCCTTCCACTCCTCTTTCACATGTGCTGCTGCTCAACATCCTATCCTGGAGTGTAGGAGGCTGAGGGGTGATCTTATAGAGGTCTATAAAATAATGAGGGTCATAGATCAGCGAGATAGTCAATATCTTTTCCCCAAAGGGAGTGGAGTCTAAAACCAGAGGGAGGGCTTTAAGGTGAGAGGGGAGAGATACAGAAGGGTCCAGAGGGGCAATTGTTTCACACAGAGGGTGGTGAGTTTCTACTCTACTACTACCTCTGGCAGCTCGTTCCAGACAGGCCAATTTTGTCTTTTAAAAAGCATTTTGATAATTAAATGGTTACGATGGGTATAGAGGGATATGGGCCAGACACGGGTAATTGGTACTAGCTGAGCAGCACGGACAGGTTGGGCCGAAGGGCCTGTTTCCACGCTGTAAACCTCTCTGACTCTATAACCGACCCAAAGTCCTGTTCATCCGTCACCCCTGAGCTCGCTGACCTTCTCATCCTCGTTTTCAGAGTCTTCCGCAGGCAGACCCCTCCCTATCTCTGTAACCTCTTCAACCCTCCACGTTCCCCTGCAATCCTGGCCCCATGAACATCTCCTGATGTCCATCGCTGGGGGGGGCGTTCCTCCAGCTGTAGGATTCCCTCCCTCAATCCCTCTGTCTCTCTCTCTCTCCTTCACCCTCACACTGCTCTGTGTAAAACCTTCGATTCCTGTGATTCCGTTGGGATGTTTTACAATCTCGACGATACAGTGCAGAGTGTGGGGGGCGGGGGTGACAGTGTGAGGGGTGAGGCAGGGACGAGGGAACCGATTGGAACCGGAGAGGAGGAGCGTGGATACACACACTCTCTCTGCCCGATTCCCAGGGTAACCAGTCACAGACTCGGCCTGTCCATCGCTCCCTCGCACCAATCCACCCCTCAATATTCAGCCATTGGAAATCACTCCAGCCAACACCACCTCAAAATAAAAACTAACATCTGGAAACATCTACAACATGAGCCAGGAATTTGGAAACAAAACCAAAAATGAACAGAATGAACAGCAGCTGCAGACCCGTAAAAACAAGAGAGAGAGAGAGAACGAGAGACAGAGAAAATGAGAGAGAGAGGAAACGCAAGAGAGAAATAAAAGAGTGAGAAAGTGACAGAGAGCAAGAGAATGAGAGAGAGCGATAGCGAGGAAGAGAGTGAGAAAGAGAAAGAGAGCGTGTGATAGAGTGACAGAGAGAAGAAATGACAGCTGGAGAGAGAGCGAGTGAGGGAGGGAGCGAGCGAGGGAGGGAGGGAGCGAGCGAGGGAGGGAGGGAGCGAGGGAGGGAGGGAGCGAGGGAGGGAGGGAGCGAGGGAGGGAGGGAGCGAGGGAGGGAGGGAGGGAGGGAGCGAGCGAGCGAGGGAGGGAGCGAGCGAGCGAGCGAGGGAGGGAGGGAGCGAGCGAGGGAGGGAGGGAGCGAGCGAGGGAGGGAGGGAGCGAGCGAGGGAGGGAGGGAGCGAGCGAGGGAGGGAGGGAGCGAGCGAGGGAGGGAGGGAGCGAGCGAGGGAGGGAGGGAGCGAGCGAGGGAGGGAGGGAGCGAGCGAGGGAGGGAGGGAGGGAGGGAGCGAGCGAGCGAGGGAGGGAGCGAGCGAGGGAGGGAGGGAGGGAGGGAGCGAGCGAGCGAGCGAGCGAGCGAGGGAGGGAGGGAGGGAGCGAGCGAGGGAGGGAGGGAGCGAGGGAGGGAGGGAGGGAGGGAGGGAGGGAGGGAGCGAGCGAGGGAGGGAGGGAGGGAGCGAGCGAGGGAGGGAGGGAGCGAGCGAGGGAGGGAGGGAGGGAGCGAGCGAGGGAGGGAGGGAGCGAGCGAGGGAGGGAGCGAGCGAGCGAGCGAGGGAGGGAGGGAGGGAGGGAGGGAGGGAGGGAGCGAGCGAGGGAGGGAGGGAGCGAGGGAGGGAGGGAGGGAGGGAGGGAGGGAGGGAGGGAGCGAGCGAGCGAGCGAGGGAGGGAGGGAGCGAGCGAGCGAGGGAGGGAGGGAGCGAGCGAGGGAGGGAGGGAGCGAGCGAGGGAGGGAGGGAGCGAGGGAGGGAGGGAGGGAGCGAGCGAGGGAGGGAGCGAGCGAGGGAGGGAGGGAGGGAGCGAGCGAGGGAGGGAGCGAGCGAGGGAGGGAGCGAGCGAGGGAGGGAGGGAGGGAGCGAGCGAGGGAGGGAGCGAGCGAGGGAGGGAGGGAGCGAGCGAGGGAGGGAGGGAGCGAGCGCTGGAGAGAGGGGCAAGGGTACAAGGTTGTGAGGGGATGAGAGGTGAGGGAGCAAGGGGAGTGAGGGAACAAGGGGAGTGAAGGAGCAAGGGGAGTGAGGGGGCGAGGGAGCGAGGGAGCGAGGGGGAGGGGGAGCGAGGGGATGAGGGAGCAAGGGGGTGAGGGGGCCTATCTGAACACTGCTGGGTGGTGCTAACTCTCTGTCTCAGAACTGGACGGAGAGCCGGTGGGGGATTTGGGGAACGGTGAGTTTATTAACTGAGTGCTGCTGCTCTCCGTCTCTCTCTCACTCAGGGAACTTCCATATAAATAACAGCAAACAGGCCATTCGGCCCCTCTGCGTCATGCTGACACCCTGCACTCCAGTCTCCTCCCTTATTGGAGGCGGACTATTGCCTTATCTCGCTGCTCCCTCACTGCACTGTCCCAGCAGATAGAAAAACAAATACAGATGGTGAAACACAGGAACAGGCGTCACAGTCTGAAGCTTCTAGAACATTCTGAAAGCCTTATCCGAGTTGCTTCCTATTCTCGTTGTGGTCTGGAGAATCCCAGCACCGATCATTCCAGTTTCCCCACAGCCATTCAGTGGAAGGTTTCAGCTCAGGCAGAGGCCACTCAGCCCTTCCTGCTTTTACTGGTAAATTCTGCCGGCGGTGAGGGTTACGTTTCAGCAGAGACTGACGGTCAGACCCACACATTGTACACAGACCACAGAGCGGGTAAACCGGGGGACACAGATACAAACTAAAGGTAACGGGTTAAAGAGGCAGAGGCAACGTGAGGGAACACCTTCACTCGGTGAGTCACTGAGATCTGGGAGGACAGTGGGAGCAGAATCAACAGGAGCTTTTTCAGAAGAGAACTGGATGAGGATTTGGAGTTAAAATAATATGAGGGATCTCTGGGGAAAGAACAGGGCTGGAGTGAACTGGATAGTGTTTTTAAACAGACAGCATTGCCATGACGGGCTGAATGGCCTCTCCTCCAGAGGGCGGTGCTATCGACCGTCTCCTTGCTCCTTACTGGCCTCTCTCTGCACTGCTCTGGATAGTTTTTCCATGAACATCTGGTTTTGTGACTGGATTAATAATCCCCAACAGCAGGAGTTCAAACCCCAGGGCGACAGTTTGAGAATTTGAATTCTTTTTCTTAAATTTAAAACAAGATGTTGGTCTGAGTAAAAGTGGTGTTGGAGCTATGGGGTCGGTTCAAATCCCCACCAGGGTAGGAGAGCTGCCACGTGACTCCGGTCTTACACCTCCCTGAGAAACCTGAGCAATGGCTCACACTGCTGGAGGCTGCGGGGAATGTTAGCCGTGCCAATCCCTGCTGGAGGCTGCGGGGAACGTCAGCCGTGCCAATCCCTGCTGGAGGCCGCGGGGAACGTCAGCCGTGCCAATCCCTGCTGGAGGCCGCGGGGAATGTTAGCCGTGCCAATGGGCCCACACCCTGTTCACAAACAAACCTGCGTTGCCTGCAGTCAGTTCGCTCTCTCCCAGCTGAATTCCTGGGGAAACTCCACCCCCTCTTCCACAGCTTCACTTTCCAGAGGCCCTGGGTCCAGGATCCAGGATCCCAACTGGAGGAGAGAATTCCCCTCTCCCGGCTCCCTGCTTCCCGAGCCAACAAGCAGCTTGGATTTATTTGGGAATTCTGAAGTGAATGCCCCGGAGCGCCTCTCGGGAACATTACAGAGTGTGACACACAAGGAGGGGCAGTGACCACAAGCTGGTTGTTATTAAGGAGCAGATTAAAGGCTGAGAGTGAGCGGGAGAGGTTTAGGGAGGGAATCCCAGGCCCCAGGAAGCTGAGGGCACCGTCACCATTGGGGGAGTTAAGATCAGGCAGACACAGAATGAGAGGGGTGTAGAAATCTCAGAGGGATACCAGGAGATTCCAGGTTCTCTCTCCTCACCTTCCACCCTCCGCAGGCCTTGCCGCTAAACACACTGCTACTTCCTTTCTTCATTTCCCAAGGGTGTGTTCCCCAGAGGCCCGGGTAAGGTGCTCTGCAGTGGGGGGAGGGGGGGTCAGTACAAACTCGACGGGTCGAATGGCCTCCTATGAATGGGATTCTACAATCGAGGTGTTCATGAGGGGTTGAATGGAATAAATGAGGAGGAAGTGTTTCCACCGACAGGAAGGTCAGAACCTCTCCCTCGATAGCAAGAACCCAAAGGAGATTGTCGCCATTCATTTAGGAAGTGTAGTGGAGAACATGTCCCTGTCTGCATCAACGGGGACAAAGCAGAAAGGGTCGGGAGCTTCATGATTTTAGGCATCCAGATCACCAACAACCTGTCCTAGTCCCCCCCACGCTGACACTATAGTTAAGAAAGCCCCACCAACACCTCCACTTTCTCAGAAGACTATGGAAATTTGGCATGTCCGCTACAACTCTCACCAACTTTTACAGATGCCCCATAGAAAGCATCCTTTCTGGTTGTATCACAGCTCGGGCTGGGCTCCTGCTCTGCCCAAGACCACAAGGAACTACAAAGGGTTGTGAATGTAGCCCAATCCCATCACACAAACCAGCCTCCCATCCATTGACTCTGTCTACACTTCCCGCTGCCTCGGGGAAAAGCAGTCAGCATAATTAAGGACCCCACACACCCCGGACATTCTCTCTTCCACCTTCTTCCATCGGGAAAAGGATATAAAAGTCTGAGGTCCCGTACCGACCGACTCAAGAACAGCTTCTTCCCTGCTGCTGTCAGACTTTTGAATGGACTTACCTCGCATTAAGTTGATCTTTCTCTACACCCTCACTATGACTGTAACACTACACTCTGCACCCTCTCATTTCCTTCTCTATGAACGGTATGCTTTGTCTGTATAGCATGCAAGAAAGAATACTTTTACTATGTGTTAATACCAGAATGATAGGGAGTGGGATAGCTTGACCTTGGGTTCAGACATCGCTCGGCACAACATTGAGGGCCGAAGGGCCTGTACTGTTCTATGTGGCAATAATAAATCAAATCAAATAATATTCGAGGGTGATCTGCTCCTGGTAATTTATCTCTTTAAAACTATGACTTTCTCCCTTTAAATTAGACTAACACCAGCCCCCTCCCACCCGTTCCGCACCCCTCCCACTTCAGAATGAGTGTTTAAAACCAGGAATAATGCAAATCCATCCAAGGCCCCCCCCCCCGTGTTTAGAATTGGACTTGCCATTGTGAGGAATCACACGGTAGAACAGCCGTGTATTTAGCAATACTGACCGCAGAGCGGAATCTCAGTAATCGCAAAACCTTAAAAAGGAGCAGTGGCTGAAACACTGTCACTTCTTCAAACCAGTTTCATTTAGGATCCACCATCAAACTAACTTCCCGGTAACGGGATCACTAACAGTGTGACCTGCGGAAAGCAGAATCCTGAAACAGCCTCAACTCTCAATTCACCCAAACTACCCCTCAGTTTCTCCAAAATTAACCACCTGAATAATACAGTATTCTTTCTCCTTGTAAAAGTGTTTGATTCTCTTCAGCTGTACTTTTCTGGATACGTTTGTGTGTGTGACTGTGCGCCGGGTGTAGCGTTAGATTTCAGGTTGAGTGATTAACTAAAGAATCCTCTTCAGTTAAACTCTGAAAAGTTTGCTGATGTTAACAAGTAAGAACATAAGAAATAGGAGCAGGAGTAGGCCATCTAGCCCTTCGAGCCTGCCCCGCCATTCAATAAGATCATGGCTGATCTGTCGTGGCTCAGTTCCACTTTCCCGCTTTCTCCCCATAACCCTTAATCCCCTCGCTTATCAAAAACCCATCAACCCGCGTCTTAAATATATTTAGCGAGGCAGCCTCCACCACTTCAACGGGCAGAGAATTCCAGAGATTCACCACCCTTTGAGTGAAGAAGTTCCTCCTCAACTCCGTTCTAAACCGCCCCCCCTTTATCTTGAGGCTGTGCCCCCTAGTCCTACTGTCCTTTCTGAGCGGGAAGAGTCTCTCCACCTCTATCCTATCCATCCCATTCATCATCTTATACGTCTCAATGAGATCTCCCCTCATTCTTCTAAACTCTAACGAGTACAAGCCTAGTTTATTCAGCCTCTCCTCATAGCTCAACCCCCTCAACTCCGGTATCAGCCTAGTAAACCTCCTCAAAGTGGTGGTTAAAGCTCACCAACACTTTCCTCTCAAAAGCTGACTGCGTGCAGACAGCTGAGAGAGAGGGGATTTCAGCAAACCTCTCTCACTTCATCTGTAAAATATTGATAAAGATGTTTGGTGTTTGCTTTGTGAGATCTTGCCGATTTCCTGTGTTCCAGTCAAACTCTCCCAGCCCTCTGGCGTTTTTAATCCTCCTTAAACTTGTCAAATCTTTTCCTACAGCTTGCCGCTATCTCTTCTCGCTTGTCGGCTGTGGTTGTTTAGCTACACAAGTGGACCGTTTGTTTCTGTGTGTCTTTCTGAAACTTCCTACAGTTTATCTTTCATCTCTTGTTGGCCTCATTTTGATATAAAACATGTTTACACATCTCACTCTCCCCACCCCCACACCAATATTTGTTTGATATTACAGTCACAGAATGTTCTTTTAGTGCCAGATTGTAAACAAATCCAGACCTGGTTCCCCTGTCTGTTCTAAAACATTCTTCTAGAAAACTGTCCTCAAAATACTCCAGAAATCCAATATCTTCACTAATTGAGTTATTCGCCTTCCCAGTCTGTGAGGATTTAAAAATCTCCCATTTTAATCACATTGTTTTGTTTATTTGTTTCCCTGATTTTCATTTTTATATGTCCCCCCTCCACCTGCTGCCCCGTGGGTTCTTCACTCAGAGGGTAGTAAGGGAGATGGGTGCCCTGTCTGCAGCAGTTGTGGACTCGCCAACTTTAAGGGCGTTCAGATAGTCAGTGGATAGGCATATGGATAACATTGGAATAGTTTAGGTTAGAGGGTCATTAGATTGGTTCCACTGGTTGGCGCAACATCGAGGGCCAAAGGGCCTGTACTGCGCTGTAATGTTCTATGTTCTAGAACACCCGAGACTCCTGCATCCTTCGTGTTCTCCAAGTCTCTCTCTCCACAGTCTCGTCATCCTCAGTCACTGGAAAGGAGGGATTTCCCTGACCTTTCCCGGATCCCGCTCTCACCGGCGACATCACACAAAGATTAGGCAGCCACTTTGCTTCCTTCCTGACCTCAGACTTGACCCCAGTGATGAAGTGTTTGGGCAAAGTGGAGGTTGTGTGAGGCCACCCAGTTTGGAATTAACGAGAGGTCAGAGTGTTTCCAAAACAACAGGAAGCTGGGGCTTGGGGCAGAACGGTGGGATTTAGGACTCCAGGTTCAGAAGATCACTGGAAACGGGTTTAGTTTAGTTTAGTTTATTTATTCCTGTCACAAGTAAGGCTTCCATTAACACTGCAATGAAGTTACTGTGAAATTCTCCGAGTCACCCACACTCCGGTGCCTGTTCGGGCCAATCCACCCGAACCAGCACCTCTTCCAGACTGTGGGAGGAAACCGGAGCACACGGAGGAAACCCACACAGACATGGGGAGAATGTGCAATCTCCACACAGACAGTGACCGGGAATCGAACCCGGGTCCCTGGCACTGTGAAGCAGCAGTGCTAACCACTGTGCCACCCAGGTTAGCAAGAAGAAATCATTCAAAAGCTGATGGAAGATTGGTCTTTATCACAACGGCTCTGGAATAGCATCACAGGGCCCGGTTTTGCCACCACGTTGCGCCTGTTTTTGGGTGTGATCTGTGCCCACCTCTGCACCAGTCCCCTCCTTCACCAAGGCCTGAGAATGCACGCAGTTAAATTGACTCAATGGGCTGGACGCCCAACTTTACCCACACTTCCCCCTTTACCACCACATTCACCCGTCCAGAACCGGTGTGAGAGAGACAGGGTCCTCAAAGGTCTGATCCGGGCACTCCGGCTAGTGAGGGGGTAAATACCGAGCACCTGACAGCTCTCTGCTTGGATCTGGGTGGCGGAGGGGGTGGGGGGAGATCTGGCTGGGAGGGGGTGGGGGGAGATCTGGCTGGGAGGGGGTGGGGGGAGATCTGGGTGGCGGAGGGGGTGGAGGGAATAAGGGGGTGAGTAGTGTTGTGGGGGGGAGGGGGGCAATGTCTGGGGGGGTCAGGGGGAGGTGTTACCCGGCCCGGGAGCGATATGGCAGGAGACCCCCATTCTATCGTTGTTTCTCTGCGCGTGTGCAGTTGGAGGCTCCGATCGGAGCTGCAGGATTTCGGGAATGTGAAGCCCCGCCCACAGGCCTGTGCAGTGTGATTCGGATTCGCTGATATTTTTTCAGGCACTGTGTGTATGGGAACGCCTGGGAACAGGTTTAAAAGTCGGATCTGAAACATTCCCAGTTTCAAACCCACCCAGCACTTCGAATCAAAATGGTAAAATAGGGCCCATGGAGTCACAGGAGAGCACGAGGCCCTTCAGCCCATCCTGTCTGTGCTGATCATCCAGCACCTCTCTATTCTAATCCCATTTTCCAGTTTTTGGTGCGTAGGCTTGTCTGCTTTTCCATTTCAATTGTTCATCTCTTCGAATCATTGAATCCCTACAGTGCAGAAGGAGGCCATTCAGCCCATTGATCCTGCATCGAATCCCATCCAACCCCTATTCACAAAACCCCATGAACCTCGACTCTGTGACACTAACTGGCCAATCCACCTCATCTGCATTTTTGGACTTTCTGTGGTGGTGGGGGGGTTGGTGGTGGGGGGGCGGTGGTGGTTGGGGGGGTGGTGGTGGGGGGGCGGTGGTGGGGTGGTGGTGGGGTGGTGGGGGGGTGGTGGTGGGGGATGGTGGTGGGGGATGGTGGTGGGGGATGGTGGTGGGGGGGGTGGTGGTGGGGGGGGGTGGTGGGGTGGTGGGGGGGTGGTGGTGGGGGGGGTGGGGGGTGGTGGGGGGGTGGTGGTGGTGGTGGGGGTTGGTGGTGGTTGGGGGGGTGGTGGTGGTGGGGGGGTGGTGGTGGGGGGGTGGTGGTGGTTGGGGGGGTGGTGGTGGTTGGGGGGGTGGTGGTGGTGGGGGGGTGGTGGTGGTGGGGGGGTGGTGGTGGGGGCGGTGGTGGTGGTTGGGGGGGTGGTGGTGGTTGGGGGGGTGGTGGTGGTTGGGGGGGTGGTGGTGGTGGGGGGGTGGTGGTGGGGGCGGTGGTGGGGTGGTGGTGGTTGGGGGGGTGGTGGTTGGGGGGGTGGTGGTGGTGGGGGGGGGGTGGGGTGGTGGGGGGGGTGGTGGTGGGGGGGTGGTGGTGAGGGGGGGGTGGTGGGGGGGGTGGTGGTGGGGGGGGTGGTGGTGGGGGGGTGGTGGTGAGGGGGGGGTGGTGGGGGGGTGGTGGTGGGGGGGTGGTGGTGAGGGGGGGGTGGTGGTGGGGGTGGTGGTGGGGGGGTGGTGGTGGTGGGGGTGGTGGTGGGGTGGTGGTGGTTGGGGGGGTGGTGGTGGTTGGGGGGGTGGTGGTGGGGGGTGGTGGTGGGGGGGTGGTGGTGGTGGGGGTGGTGGTGGGGTGGTGGTGGTTGGGGGGGTGGTGGTGGCGGGGGGGGTGGTGGTGGGGGGTGGTGGTGGGGGTGGTGGTGGGGGGGGGTGGTGGTGGTGGGGGTGGTGGTGGGGGTGGTGGGGGGGGGTGGTGGTGGTGGGGGGGTGGTGGGGGTGGTGGTGGTGGGGGGGTGGTGGGGGTGGTGGTGGGGGGGGTGGTGGTGGTTGGGGGGGGTGGTGGTGGTGGTGGTTGGGGGGGTGGTGGTTGGGGGGGTGGTGGTGGGGGGGGTGGTGGTGGGGGGGTGGTGGTGGGGGGGTGGTGGTGGGGGGGTGGTGGTGGGGGGGGGGTGGTGGGGGGGTGGTGGTGGGGGGGTGGTGGTGGGGGGGTGGTGGGGGGAGGGGGGGTGGTGGTTGGGGGGTGGTGGTGTGGGGGGGTGGTGGTTGGGGGGGGGTGTAGTGGTGGGGAGCGGGGGGGCGGTGGGGAGCGGGGGGTCGCAGGATGCAGGCAGTGGGAAGAAATGCTTCATTTGTACAGGGGTGTGGCCCACATCCCATCCGGAGTAACTGGCCTCGATTGGATGAACCTGTATCCGGGGTCACCATTGCAGGTGTCAGAGCAGCTTTCTTGAAGGTCAACCCACGGAAAGCGACTAGCCCGGATGGGGTACCCAAACGAGCACTCAGATCCTGCGTGGATCAGCTGGTGGGGGTATTCACGGACACCTTCAACCTCTCTTTACAACAATCTGAGCTCCCTATCTGCTTTACAAAGACACCCATCATCCCGGTGCCTAAGGAAAGCCAAGCAGCATGCCTTAATGACTATCGGCCGGTGGCTCTGACATCCACCATTACAAAGGGCTTCGAAAGATTAGTCACGGCACGAATCCCAGCCTCCCGGACTGCCTGGATCCACTACAGTTTGCCTACCACCACAACAGGTCCACAGCAGACACCATCTCCCTGGTCCTGCACTCAACCCTAGAATACCTAGATAAGAAGGACATCTATGTCAGACTCCTATTTATTGACTACAGCTCAGCCTTCAACACCATTATTCTCACAAAACTCATCTCCAAACTCCGTGATCTGGGCCTTGGCTCCTCCCTCTGCATTGGATCCTGAACTTCCGAACCCACAGACCACAATCAGTAAGGTTTGGCAACAACACCTCCTCCACGAACATCCTCAACACCGGTGCCCCACAAGGCTGTGTTCTCGGCCCCCTACTATACTCATACCCTCTGACTGTGTGGCCAAATTCCCCTCCAATTCGATTTTCAAGTTTGCTGACGACACGACTGTAGTGAGTCAGATCTCAAACAATGACGAAACAGTGTACAGGAATGAGATAGAGAATCTGGTGAACTGGTGCGGCAACAATAATCTCGCCCTCAATGTCAACAAAACAAAGGAGATTGTCATCGCCTTCAGGAAGCGTAAAGGAGAACATGCCTCTGTCTACATCAATGGGGATGAAGTAGAAAGGGTCGAGAACTTCAAGTTTTTTAGGTGTCCAGATCATCAACAACATGTCCTGGACCCCCCCCCATGCCGACACTATAGTTAAGAAACCTCACTAAGGCCTCTACTTTCTCAGAAGCCAAAGGAAACTTGGCATGTCAGCCACGACTGTCACCAACTTTTACAGGTGCGCCATAGAAAGCATTCTTTCTGGTTGTATCACAGCTTGGTCTGGGCTCCTGCTCTGCCCAACATTGCAAGTAACTCCAAAGGTCATGAATGTAGCCTAATCCATCACACAAACCAGCCTCCCATCCATTGACTCTGTCAGTAACCAGCATAATTAAGGACCCCACACACCCCGGACATTCTCTCTTCCACCTTCCTCCTTCGGGTAAAAGATACAAAAGTCTGAGGTCCCGTACCAACCGACTCAAGAGCAGCTTCTTCCCTGCTGCTGTCAGACTTTGGAATGGACCTACCTCGCGTTAAGTTGATCTTTCTCTACACCCTCGCTATGACTGTAACACTACATTCTGCACCCTCTCCTTTCCTTCTCTATGAACGGTATGCTTTGTCTGTATAGTGTGCAAGAAACAATACTTATCACTGTGTTAATACATGTGACAATAATAAATCAAATCAAATCAAAAATTCTGTGCCCCGCACCCCGGGAGGGGGGGATGCTGATTTCCGTGGGGCGCAGTACAGGTTGGCCAGAGAGTTGAAAGAGTTAGACTGAGGGCAGGTTGGACAGACTCAGCTTCTCTCCCAAGGTTCAAAGGTGAAAGGATGATCTCATTGAACTGTGAGAGATTATTACGGGGTGGGTGGATCAAAACTATTCATTTAGTGAGTCTGTACCCAGAACAAGAAGGTATCATCCTGAAATTCCACCCATGCCTTCAGATGTGACGTCAGGAAGCAGCTCTTTCCAGAAGAATCTGGAACTCTCTCAAGCAGCCTGGGGGGGTTGGGAGGGGTTCGTTGAAACGGAAAGTTCTTCAGTTCAATAAGATTACTCCGTGTCTGAGAGACAAGGCAGGGCTGGTGAGCGAGAAATCAGCCATAATTTCCCCATGTGACAGACTCGGCACTCTGAGCCAAAGGACCTCTCCCTGTTCCAATATACTTCACCCGTCTCCCCATTCCTCTGTCTCGAACCTCCAACACCAGGTACAGCTGAAGGAGACTCTTTAACATCAATACACCCTCTGCAACCCTGGTTACTCCAAGAACCCCACCCACCCCAGACAAACTCTCTTCTGCTTCCCAGTTCCGCCTTTATAAAGTTTATCTGTTAGTGTCGCAAGTAAGGCTTACATTAACACTGCGGTGAAGTTACTGTGAAAATCCCCCAGTCGTCACACTCCGGTGCCTGTTCGGGTACACTGATGGAAAATTTAGCATGGCCAACTAACCTGACCCACACATCTTTGGACTGAGAGAGGAAACCGGAGCACCCGGAGGAAACCCATGCAGACATGGGGAGAACGTGCAGACTCCACACAGACAGTGTGGCAAGCCGGGAATCGAACTCGGGTCCCTGGCGCTGTGAGGCAGCTCACCACCGTGCTGCCCAAGTCTAGACTCTTTGTCAGAGCCTTGATGAGGGTCTGACAAAGGGTCAGGCATACTTAAAACGTTGGCTCGATTCTCCATCCACAGACACTGTCAGGCCTGCTGAGATTTTCCAGCATTTTCTGTTTTGGTTTCAGATTCCAGCATCTGCAGTAATTTGCTTTTTGACTTTTGAATGGACCTACCTCGCATTAAGTTGATCTTTCTCTACACCCTGGCTATGACTGTAACACTACACTCTCATTTCCTTCTCTGTGAACGGTATGTTTTGTCTGTATAGCATGCAAGGAACAATACTTTTCACTGTATCTCAATGCATGTGACAATAATAAATCAAATCAAATCAAACTGTGAGCAGTTCTGGAGGTCACACCACACAGAGAGGATAGTGTCCTGGGAGGGAGTGCTGTATCAATTCACCAAAATGACAACTTGACCCTGCAAAGGGTTAAACTATGAGGATAAATTTATACAAACTTGAGCTACATTCATGGCATTTCGAAGATTAAGGGGTGAACCGATTAATATTTTCAACTTGGGAGCGCAGTGCCGTAGATAGCGAGTAACAACAGTGGTTAGCACTGCTGCCTCACAACGTCAGGGACCCGGGTTTGATTCCCAGCTCGGGTCACCGTCTGTGCAGAGCTTGCATGTTCTCCCCGTGTCTGCATGGGTTTCCTCCGGGTGCTCCGGTTTCCTCCCACACTCCAAAGATGTGCGGGATAGGTGGACTGGCCATGCTAAATTGCCCCTTAGTGGTAGGGGTAACGGCAGGGTAAAAACGTGGAGATAAGGGGATATGGCCTGGGTGGGATTGCGGTTGGTGTGGTCAATGGGCTGAATGGCCTCCCCAGGCACTGTAGGATTCTATACTAGTTGGGGAGTCAAATACAGGAGGCGGCAGAGTCGAGAAATCCGAACCAGAGTTTTCAGGAGTGAAATTCGGAAAAAGGTCTCCACACAAAGAGTGATGGAACGGTGAGATTTCGGGGTGGGGATGGGGGATGGAATCCTGAGCCCACACTCTCTGTCCGTGTGATACCGGGCGGCACGGTAGCACAGCGGTTAGCACTGCCGCTTCACAGCTCCAGGGACCTGGGTTCGATTCCCGGCTCCGATCACTGTCTCAGTGGAGTCTGCACATTCTCCTCATGTCTGCGTGGGTTTCCTCCGGGTGCTCCACTTTCCTCCCACAGTCCAAAGACGTGCGGGTTAGGCTGATTGGCCACAGTTAAAAAAAAATTGCCCCTTAGTGTCCTGAGAGGCGTAGGTTAAGGGATGAGTGTGTAAATATGTAGAGATACAGGGGTAGGACCTGGGTGGGTTTGTGGTCGGTACAGACTCGATGGGTCAAATGGCCTCTTTCTGCACTGTAGGATTTCTACGGTCACCAGCGAGGGTCAGGATCCAGCAAAACCCGGAAACTGTGCAGTTCGGGAGATTTAAATATTGATTCAATCTTTGAAAAGGATTTGAAATGCTGGGGATGAGATTACAGACTCTCTACGAGAGTCCAGTGTGTGTGAATGCAGTTTGAAGGGATCTATTCAGAACTCTGTACACAGTTGCCCATAACATTAAATAGTTGACATTAATGCCTTTTAATAGTTCATCTGCTCTTGAAAAACCAGTTTGATGACTGGAGAGGGGGCATTCCAGAGCGTGTCTGCAATTAGAAACAAGGAGGAGGCTATTCGGATCAACCAGCCTGCTCATCCTGACCATGGCTGACCATCAAATTTAATATCCCGATCCCCCCTTCCCCCATATCCCGATCCCCCCTTCCCCCATATCCCGATCCCCCCTTCCCCCATATCCCGATCCCCCCTTCCCCCATATCCCTCAATCCCTTTAGCTCCAAGAGTTATATCTAATTTCTTCTTGAAATCAGACAACGTTTTGGCCTCAACTACTTTCTGTGGGAGTGAATTCCACACATTCCCCACCCTCTGGGTGAAGAAATTTCTCCTCACCTCAGTTCTAAAAGGTTTACCCCTTATCCTCAAACTATAACCCCCTAGTTCTGGGCTCCCCCACCATCGGGAACATTCTTTCTGAATCTACCCTGTCTAACCCTGTTAGAATTTTATAAGTTTCTATCAGATCCCCTCTCACTCTAAACTCCAGTGAATATAATCCTAAGACTTTGTCTCTCCTCATATGACAGACCTGCCATCCCAGGAATCAGCCTGGGAAACCTTTGCTGTTCTCCCTCGATAGCAAGGACATCCTTCCTCAGATAAGGAGACCAAAACTGCACACAATACTCCAGGTGTGGCCTCACCAACGCCCTGTACAATTGCAGCAAAACATCCCTATCCTTTTACTCAAATCATTTTGCAGTAAAAGCCAATATACCTGTCGCGTCTTTACTGCCCACACTGGAGATAAAGAAAGTGAGAGGTACACGACACCAGAGTTGGAAAAGGACACAGACCTCGGTGGGGGGAGGAGGGAGAGAGATAGAAGAGAGAAATCTGACAATATTTGAAATTCATTTGCCAGTTGGTCAACGTCTAATGGAACATTCCAGGTGAAATCCCTGAAATCAGTCAAGGAATATTTGGGAAACCTCAATGGCAGGAACATAAGAACCTAAGCAGGCCATTCAGCCCCTCAAGCCCATTCCACCATTCGATTTGATTTGATTTATTATTGTCACATCTATCCGGATACAGTGAAGAGCATTGTTTCTTGCGCACTATAAAGACAAAGCATACCATTCATAGAGTACACAGTGGAGAAGGGAAGGGGAAAGTGCAGAATGTAGTGTTACAGTCATAGCGAGGGTGTAGGGAAAGATCAACTTAGTGCGAGGTAGGTCCATTCAACAGTCTGACAGCAGCTGGGAAGAAGCTGTTCTTGAGCTGGTTGGTACGTGACCTCAGACTTCTGTATCTTATTCCTGATGCAAGAAGATGGAAGAGAGAATGTCTGGAGTGTGTGAGAGTCCTTGATTATACTGGCTGCTTTTCCAGTGGGATGTGTAGACGGACTCAGTGGATGGAAGACTGGTTTGCGTGATGGACTGGGCTTCGTTCACCACCCTTTGTACTTTCTCGCGGTCTTGGGCAGAGCAGGAGTCAGTGTGGAAGGACCAAGACAGGCTGTTGGTGAGCTTGATGCCTAGAAGCCTGAAGCTCTCGACCATTTCCACTTCAACACTGTTGATGTAAACAGGGGCACTACACTTCCAGAAGTCGATGACAACCTGTCCTGGTCCCCCCATGCCGACACTATAGTTAAGAAAGTCCACCAATGCCTCTACTTTCTCAGAAGACTAAGGAAATTTGACATGTCAGCTTCAATTCCCACCAACTTTTACAGATGCCCCATAGAAAGCATTCTTTCTGGTTGTATCACAGCTCGGTCTGGGCTCCTGCTCTGCCCCAGACTGGAAGGAACTACAGAAGGTCATGAATGTAGCCCAATCCATCACACAAACCAGCCTCCCATCCATTGACTCTGTCTACACTTCACAAATTTCAATAAGGTTGGCCAAGCAAGATTTTTGCTTTCGAAACCCGTGCTGACTCTATTCACTTTGAGATTTCTTACTTTGGAAATTCTTCTCTCTCCCTTTGTGGGAATTCCCATATTTTTCCGCCCAGCGATGTTTAGCTGACTGCTCTCTTATTCTCTGGATAGATTCTGTCTTCATTTTTAAATATTAGTTATTCTCCAGGTCTCTGGCACAACACCCTGTTCTAATCCATGATTAAAAGTGTGTAGTTTGCCTCTGCTCTCAGTGAGAACGTTCTCAAATCCATCTCACAACACCCTGTTTGAGATGCGCTGGGATCTCTGGAGGAGAGGAAAACCAGCAGATAGTCAGCAGGCAGTGCTGGAATCCCCACGGAAATCTATAAAGGTGGAGGAGAGAGACTATCATCCCAATTCCAAACCCTAATCTCACAGGCCAGGATTGAAGCGGAAATCCCGATTGACCTCAAGGATGCCATGATTGTGACAATCTTCGGGAAAGTGGACAAATCCAAGTGTAGAAATTACAGAGACATCTCCCTGTTTTTGATGATGGGAAGGATGATTATAGGAACCTTCCTGAACCACCTCAGTACGTTTGCTGAAGAATTAATCCCCCAATCTCAACGTGAGTTGAGGTGATGAAGAGGTAAAGCCACCTGATGTTTGCAGCAGGTGGTCAGGAAGGCGAATGGGATGCTGGCCTTCATAGCGAGGGGGATTGAATATAAAAGTAGGGAGGTCTTGCTGCAGCTGTATAGGGCATTGGTGAGGCCGCAGCTGGAGTACTGTGTGCAGTTTTGGTCGCTGCACTTGCGGAAGGATATATTGGCCTTGGATGGAGTGCAGAGGAGGTTTACTAGGCTGATACCGGAGATGAGGGGGTTGGACTATGAAGAGAGACTAAATAGACTGGGTCTGTACTCGTTGGAGTTTAGAAGGATGAGGGAGGATCTTATAGAGACGTATAAGATAATGAAAGGGATGGATAGGGTAGAGGTAGGGAGATTCTTCCTGCTTAGAAAGGACAGCAGGACTAGAGGGCACAGCCTCAAGATAAGGGGGGAGCAGTTTAGAATGGAGTTGAGGAGGAACTTCTTCACTCAAAGGGTGGTGAATCTCTGGAATTCTCTGCCCGTTGAAGTGGTGGAGGCTACCTCGCTGAATATATTTAAGTCACGGGTAGATAGGTTTCTGACAGACACGGGGATTAAGGGTTATGGGGAGAAAGCGGGAAAGTGGAACTGATCTACTTCAGATCAGCCATGATCTTATTGAATGGCGGGGCAGGCTCGAAGGGCTAGATGGCCTACTCCTGCTCCTATTTCTTATGTTCTTATGACCCATAGCACTGCCACATTTATAATACGAACATGAGATCTGGGGGCACGGCTGGGTCCTTCCACCCTCTGAGTTTGCATTTTGCCAAGAGACTCAGTTGAAACATGTCTCCACCCCACCTGGAGGAAGACTTGCATTTATATAGCACCTTTCACAACCACTGGATGTCCCAAAGCACTTTACATTCATAAAATGTTCACTGTCAGAAACCCAACAGCTACACTGTGCACAGCAAGATCCCACAAACAAGAATACCCAGATAATCCATTTGTGATTTTGACTGAAGGGTAAATAACAGCCCAGGCTCGCCTGCTCTTCTTCAAAATAAAACTCGGGATCTTCGATATTTAACCAAGGAGGCAGATGGGGCTTTAGTTTGATATCTTGTCCAACAATCTGTATCTCTGACAGTGCAGCACCCCCTCAGTGCTGCACTGGGGCAGCAACCTTCATCTTTATGCTCAAGAGCAGCACGGTGGCACAGTGGTTGGCACTGCTGCCTCACAGCGCCAGGGACCCAGGTTCGATTCCCGGCTTGGGTCACCTTCTGTGCAGAGTCTGCACATTCTCCCCGTGTCTGCGTGGGTTTCCTCCGGGTGCTCCGGTTTCCTCCCACAGTCTGAAAGACATGCTGGTTAGGGTGCATTGGCCGTGGTAAATTCTCCCTCGGTGTACCCCAAACAGGCACCGGAGTGTGGCGACTGGGGGATTTTCACAGTAACTTCATTGCAGTGTCAATATAAGACTTCTTGTGACACTAATAATAAATAAACTGTAATTCTGGGACTTGAACCCAAACCCTGTGATTCTGAGGCAGAGAGTGACTGAGCTGCAACTGAAGCTTTTGTGGGATTGGCCTGTGCACGTGTACGTGGCTCTCTGTCCATTTCTCCCTTTATCACCGTCTGATCCCAAGGCTGGAATTTTACAGGAAATCTTCATCCCCTGCTCAGGAGGAATGTGCGAACGATGCTAATGTTGTGATTCAGTTCAATATTCTGTAAGGACTGGTGACCAGCGATTGGTATAATCAACATGGAATACTTTCCCAGTGTTAACATTCCAGCCGTGGGATCCACACCGGCTCCAAAAACCTACACTCTACCCCGGGATCCCTGTGATCATTCCCATTGGGTGATCAGGTCACATGATCCCCTCAGTGTGCACTCCTTAAAGGGGCCAGCTACTACATCCCTCCCCCTTTAAGTCCCTTATGATACAATACATGAATAATTTAAACAATGTCTAAAATAATCACAGTAATGAACGTGTTTAATACAGTTTATCAGAAACTCAGCCTGACAGGGGACTTTCTCTTTCTCTGGGGGCAGCGCAGTTGAAGTTCAACCTGAACTTGTTTCACGTGGACTCTCTCCTGGAATCTGTGTCTCACTTTCCCCAATTCTCACAGTTCCATTGACGGTAACACTCTGGCCTGATCAGCTACTTCATCCCTTGGACAAGCAACACCACTACTTGTTGGTCTAGTTGGATCAGGCAGTAGCACTGGCCCCTGGGATCGCTCCCACCTCAATCCAACTGGGGCCAGAACATGGTCTGATTTCAAGAAGAAATTAGATATAGTTCTTGGGGCTAAAGGGATCAAGGGGTGGGGCGGGGGGAAGGGGGGGGATCAGGACGCTGAATTTGGTGATCAGCCATGATGAAAATGACTGTCAGAGCAGGCTCGGAGGGCCGAATGGCCTCTTCCTGCCTGCAGTTTCTGTATTTCTACCTCCTCAAAATGATCCACATGTTTCGTCACTAACTTGTCCTGCACTTTCACCTCATAAAACAGCGGTCCCATTGGGGCCCCCACAATGCCCAAGACCCAACTTGGACCACTTTCAAAACTCTTCAGGAAGACTGGATCATCTTCCTCAAACACTCGTTCTACTTGGCTCCACCTTCCCGGCCAAATTCAGGGCTTCCAGGCTCAGCCTGGTCTTTGAGCATCGACCCATCGGCAGCTCACTGCAGCGAATCAGCAATAGTACGTGGGGTGGTTCTATTAATCAACTGAAATTAGTTTCTAATGAATTAGATGTTTGCTTCTTTACACTGGCCTTGAACACTTGCACTGCGGGTTCAGCCAGCCCATTGATGAGAGGTGAGGTGCCATAAGATGTGTTTTATTCATAGAACATAGAACACTACAGCACAAACAGGCCCTTCGGCCCACTAGTTGCGCCGATGACTTCTATACCTACTAAGCCATAGACCTATCTATAGCCCCCAATCCCATTAGATCCCATATACTCTTCCACTGAAGGCCATGAACTCCCAGAATTCAGCACTGTGAACACCGTCCTGTTGTCTGAGATGAGTACAGGAAGGATTGGCGCAGTGTCTCAAGTATATAGAGTTGTGGACCTCATTTTGAACACCTCCATGGCCATCCATTTGCTGGAGGAACATCGGGCCCACAAATGGGCCAACGTAATCAGTGTGAATCCTTACCTACAGTTGATCTGGCCATTCTCCCGGGGACGGGGTGAGGGGTAGCAGGTAATCTCTGCTGGAACTGGCACTGGTCACTCAGTCTCACAATCCTTTCTCCAGCAGTATCGACACCAAACATTGCTTCTCGCTAACATTTTCACTTTCAACTCACCCAGATGAGAAGAGGCGACTCTTCAAGCAATCATCCTCTTCCGAGTCTGGGGCCGACCACTCTCATTCCCAAAGGATGACACCATCCTCAGACTAAGCTCACACTTCCTGAGCTGATAAGGTTTGCTTTTCTGGGAAGCTCTCTCATTCCCACTATCCGTGCTGTATCACAGCTTTGATGCACAGTAACAGTGGGTCCCTATTTCATTTAATTTGTTGTGCTGTCACAGGTATAGAGATGAGAAAGTTTAAAGCTATCTCCTGCGGGACCGGAGGGGGTGGCGTTCTCTCGGGTAATGGGAGAGAAGTTAAGGTGTCTGTATTGGTGCTGCGAGCCCCTGGTCCATGTTCATCAGTCGATAAGGACGGTGCCCATCGCTGTATTCTAACACGGTGGCATCGCCTTGGCATCCTCAAAAAGCCCAAAGTGGCTGATGGTCCGTGATGAGGGTAAATCTCTTTTGTAAATATATGGGTGAAGATTTTTAAAGATGAGAACTCGCTGCCTTTCACTATCTGGGAGGGTTTTCTTTCCGTATCTGATCAGATTCTTGATACATATCTGATGGTTCTCTCAGACCTGTTATCCATTGTGTGGAATTACACAGTGTAATTCCACTTCCAATGGAATTCCAATGGAATTCCGTTCCCCATACGGTGATGCATCATGTGGAAATTTTATCATTTTAAAGAGAGGCACTAATAAGAACACTGATGAAACTTCCTGTGTAACTCGGTTTAAAGTCTCTTTTTCTAACAGGTTCTCTGGTGTTTCTTTAACAGCAATGCTGAGAGATTTGGGAGGAAGCGCCCCTCCCAAGGGAGGGTCTGAGTTCTGAGTTGTTGCCTCAGAGACTGGAGCCTCTTTAATCACTTTCACTTTGCCCTGCACTGGGCGTAACCCCTCAGCATCGACCTGATTACCACGATAACTCAAAGCTGCAACGCTCTGCAATTTCTTTACAAAGCCTTGCACCCTCCCCGTTGAGTTAAACTTGTAACTTTGTTGTGCTACCGAAGCCTTTAGGGTGATAAATATCCCCTTGTTAGCTCAACAAGCTCTGCGAATGTTGGGAGCATCCGAGAACATTAAACTTTGGATCATCTGGGTCCCACACACAATAAGTAAAATAACTTCCTGCATACCAGGCCCTTATTCCATTAGCCCTGAAAAAAATACTCCAACCATTCCACATTCCATAACCAGATCAGAAACTCCAAGGTAAATTGTGAAGTTAGCCCAGACTCCAACTTTATTTAATTTTGGCATTAGTGAGAACAGAAAGTGTTTCACCCCCAGGTGTGATTCTACTGACCCACGAGGGAGCTTCCATTAGACTTTATTTAACAACACAGCTAAATATAACAAAAAGAATTAGTATAACTTTTATCAATTGAAATACTTGGTAAAGTAATGACAAGGAATAATTCTTAGCTGCTAATCAACTCCACAGTTCCGATGTAAGTATTATCAACATAAATCCCTCTTTCAGAGTAAATTAGCATAAAATATAACCTCACATCGATGCTAGATTTCCAGCTTTTTAACCCCTCTGGGCCAATGTAGAAAGATATATATTTCTGACTCCCATACAGCAGCCTCCAGAGTAAAACACTTATTTCCAGGCGGATCCCAGTCTCCAAATCCAGAGAGACAGAGACACAGATAAAGCTACCTCTCGCTAAAGATCCCAAACAGCCACTGGGCTGAGATCTGTGTGCAAGCCGAGTCACATGATTTTTGCTGTCAATCAACCCTAACCAAGCCCTAGTCTGAAAAACCCCAAGGGAAAACATTAAAACAACATAACTGCATTCGTCTCGATTAAAACAAACACTTTAGTAATTAGGATCAATTATACTGCTGCAATAACAAGGGGGCAGTACTGGGTACAGACAAAGCAGCACTGGTTAATAGAATTAATTGCTAAAACAAATTCTGCACAAGAAACATGACACAAATACATTTCTTAAAGCACAGTATTGTCACAATACTGAACCTAGCTCTCAGTAGTCACATTAAACATTCCTAACTTCCCAAAGTGAGGCATGCCTGCTCCCTCCCTCAGGCTGCGATCAATCTGATTCACTCGGCAGTTCTGCAGCAACATTCCCTTCAAATCCCTCACTACAAATGGATTGACCTCGTCGCCAGTGTGGTCATTGCAATAACTGCTGATCACCAGTTGGTATAACGGATTGCAGCCGTTTATTTATCGGCAGATTAACGTACAGAATACTTTCACAACGTTAACACTTGCAGCTCCAGCATCCATTCTGGCTGCAAAAACACTCGCTCTGCACCGAGATCCCGGTGATTGTTCCATATTGGGCAGCTGGGTTACACAATCATTCGGCGTACACCCCTTAACAGGGCCAGTCACTCAGTAAACACACACACACACACACACAAACTGATGCACACACACAAGTGTGCCTACACACACGCGTGCACACAGACACGCGCACACAGACACAGGAGGTGTGAGGGGAGATTGTCAAAAGGGCAAATGAGTCAAAGGAGAGATTGGAGGAGGGGTAACTGGGAGAAAAGAAATTCCAATCCAAGGGAAGGTGGATAAAGGTGGAAAAATGCTGCAGGTTCCAAGGGCAATAGAATGGAGCTGATACCCTGACCCTGCCCCAACCCAGCCCCCCGACCCCCCACTCACCCTGCACCCCCCCCAACCCCACCCCCGGGCTGCAGTGTGGAGCTGATACCCTGACCCTGCCCCAAGTACCACCGCCCCCCCCAGACTCACCCTGCCCCCTCAACCCCACCCCCGGGCTGCAGAGTGGAGCTGACATCCTGACCCTGCCCCAACCCACCCCACCCCCCTGACTCCCCCCTCCCCCGGACTGCAGAGTGGAGCTGATACTCAGACCCCCAGTCCCACCCACCCACTCTGCAGGACGGCCACGTCCGCACCTGCTCCAGACAGAGGAGGCAGAAAACCCAGGGGAAACAGAGCCTGGGAATGGGCACGGCATCTCGGAAAATCCAGGGGATAAACCCTGGTGTGGACTGTGAGCGCTGAGAACGTGTTGAGGGAGAATGTGTAGCAGCTTCTCACAGAGGAGAGGGATTAAAGTCTGCGGCTGCAATGTGAAAGGGCAATGGAGCAGGTTCACTGAGAACTTTCAAAATACCATCAGATAAATGTTTGCAATGGGGATATTTCCAGGGCAAAGGGGTGAGAATAGAGGGCTGGGAATAACTGGGCACCTCGAACAGAAACACAGTGTGTTGAATGATGTCTGCCTGTCTGGGAAGCTCCTGTCACATCTGCTGTGTTCTGGATTGTGAAGTGAGGAGCCTCTCAGGGGCAGAATGTGACTCAGTTGGTTTCTGGTTTCACTCCTCTGCCTGCGTACATTCACTCATTATCTCCACACGCACATGACAGACATCAGGAGACTATGACAAAGATGAGACTCTATTATCTCAAAAACATCGCTACGCTCTACATACTTCACAGAAATACAAACACTTCCTCTTTGGAGTAATAACATTACACTAAACTGTTTGATTCCAAAAGTAATTCCTTCAAATAAAGGCAAGTGACGCGCAGGGGATTTTAATCAGGCTCCGGAAAGGGCAGAGTTACTGAGTCATCAGCTTTGGCTCAGTTCACAAATCCACAGCAGCAAAGCACAGAGTCACAGAACGGAGGCCTGGGCCACAGGGTTCACTACAGAATTACAGCTCCCAGTCCCAGCACTGAGGGAGTGTCACACTGTCAGAGGGTCAGTACTCAACATAAGAACATAAGAAATAGGAGCAGGAGTAGGCCATCTAGCCCTTCGAGCCTGCCCCGCCATTCAATAAGATCATGGCTGATCTGAAGTGGATCAGTTCCACTTTCCCGCTTTCTCCCCATAACCCCAAATCCCCTTGCCTACCAAAAACCCATCTACCCGCGTCTTAAATATATTCAGCGAGGCAGTCTCCACCACTTAAACGGGCAGAGAATTCCAGAGATTCACCACCCATTGAGTGAAGAAGTTCCTCCTCAACTCCGTTCTAAACCGCCCCCCCCTTTATCTTGAGGCTGTGCCCCCTAGTCCTACTGTCCTTTCTGAGCGGGAAGAGTCTCTCCACCTCTATCCTATCCATCCCATTCATCATCTTATACGTCTCAATAAGATCCCCCCTCATTCTTCTAAACTCCAACGAGTACAGACCCAGTCTATTCAGCCTCTCTTCATAGTCCAACCCCCTCATCTCCAGTATCAGCCTAGTAAACCTCCTCTGCACTCCCTCCAAGGCCAAAATATCCTTGCGTAAGTGCGGCGACCAAAACTGCACACAGTACTCCAGCTGCGGCCTCACCAATGCCCTATACAGCCGCAGCAAGACCTCCCTACTTTTATATTCAATCCCCCTTGCTATGAAGGCCAGCATCCCACTCGCCTTCCTGACCACCTGCTGCACCTGCAGGCTGGGTTTTTGCGACTCATGCACAAGGACCCCGAGGTCCCTCTGCACCGTAGCCTGCTGCAGTTTTTCACCCTTTAAGTAGTAATCCCTCCTACTATTATTCCTGCCAAAGTGGATAACCTCACACTTGCCAACATTGTACTCCATCTGCCAGGTCCTCACCCACTTGCTCAGTCTATCTAGATCCCTCTGCAGACTTTCTACACCCTCCGCACAATTTGCTTTTCCACTTATCTTTGTGTCATCAGGGAGTGCCGCACTGTCAGAGGGTCAGTGCTGAGGGAGTGCCGCACTGTCAGAGGGTCAGTGCTGAGGGAGTGCCGCACTGTCAGAGGGTCAGTGCTGAGGGAATGCTGTGCTGTCAGAAGGTCAGTGCTGAGGGAGTGCCACACTGAGGGTTAGTACCGAGGGAGTGCCGCACTGTCAGAGGGTCAGTGCTGAGGGAGTGCCACACTGTCAGAGGGTCAGTGCTGAGGGAGTGCCGCACTGTCAGAGGGTCAGTGCTGAGGGAGTGCCGCACTGTCAGAGGGTCAGTGCTGAGGGAGTGCCGCACTGTCAGAGGGTCAGTGCTGAGGGAGTGCCGCACTGTCAGAGGGTCAGTGCTGAGGGAGTGCCGCACTGTCAGAGGGTCAGTGCTGAGGGAGTGCCGCACTGTCAGAGGGTCAGTGCTGAGGGAGTGCCGCACTGTCAGAGGGTCAGTGCTGAGGGAGTGCCGCACTGTCAGAGGGTCAGTGCTGAGGGAGTGCCGCACTGTCAGAGGGTCAGTGCTGAGGGAGTGCCGCACTGTCAGAGGGTCAGTGCTGAGGGAGTGCCGCACTGTCAGAGGGTCAGTGCTGAGGGAGTGCCGCACTGTCAGAGGGTCAGTGCTGAGGGAGTGCCGCACTGTCAGAGGGTCAGTGCTGAGGGAGTGCTGCACTGTCAGAGGGTCAGTGCTGAGGGAGTGCCGCACTGTCAGAGGGTCAGTACTGAGGGAGTGCCACACTGTCAGAGGGTCAGTACTGAGGGAGTGCTGCACTGTCAGAGGGTCAGTGCTGAGGGAGTGCTGCACTGTCTTGGGTAGATGTACAATTGCCTTTTGAAAGATCCAATGGAATCTGCTTCCTTAATCCTATCTAGTCCCATGCTCAACATCACAGCAAGGCAGCTGGTTCAATTTCAATTCAATTAATATATGTAGAACATAAACTTGTCTCAGCAAATGGAGTATGTGAGTAAGTCAAGTGGTACATAAAAACTGACTATAAACATTTCTATCGATACGTAAAGAGAGAAAGATTGACAAAAATGAATGCAGGCCCTTACAGTCAGAAAGAGGAGAATTCATAACAGGGAATAAAGAAATTGCTGAGGGATTAAATTCATACTTTGCTTCAGCCTTCACAAAGAAAGACATGAATAACGTACCAGAGGTTCTGAGAGAAACAAGTTTTAGTGAGGGACTGAAAGAAATCAGCATTAGTAGAGAAATGGCTTTGGGGAAATTGATGGGATTGAAGGTGGATAAATCTCCAGTCCTGATAATCTTCATCCCAGAGTACTGAAGGAAGTGGCCCCGGAAACAGTAGATCCATTGGTGCTTATTTTCCAAAATTCGTTGGACTCTGGGATAGTTCCTACAGATTGGAGGATAGCTAATATAAGCCCGCTATTCAAAAAGGAAGGCAGAGAGAAAACAGGGAACCATAGATCAATGAACATAACATCCAAACTGGGGAAGTTGCTAGAGTCCATTATCAAGAGTTTCATAACTCAGCATTTGGAAGACAGTGGGATAATCAGACAGAGACAGCAGGGATTTACAAAAGGGAGGACATACTTGATGAATCTATTGGAATTCTTTGAGGATATAACTCGTAGAGTTGACCAAAAAGAACTGGTGGATGTGGTTTATTTAGAATTTCAAAAGGTTTTCAACAAGGTCCCACAAAACAGCCTACTATGTAAAATTAAAACACGTGGGATTGCAGGTAAAGTCTCAAGGTGGATAGAAAGCTGGTTAGCAGGAAGCAAAAAGTTGGAATAAATGGGTATTTTTCCAATTGGCAGTCAGTGACTAGTGGGGTTCCACAGGGATCTGTGCTTGGACCCCAACTGTTCACATTATATATTAATGATTGGGAAGAAGGAATTGAATGTATTATCTCCAAATCTGTAGATGATACAAGATTGAATGGGAGGGTGAGCTGTGAGGAGGATGCAGAGATGCTTCAGTGTGGTTTGGACAGACTGAGTGTGTGGGTATCTGCATGGCAGATACAGTATAATGTGGATAAATGTAAGGTTATCCTGGTTGGTAGCGATAAGAAGGCAGATTATTTGAATGGGTGTAAATTGACATAGGCCAACACTCAGCTAGACCTTGGAATCTTTGTGCTTCAGCCACTGGAAGTAAGCGTGCAGGTACAGCAGGCAGTAAATAACTCAAATGGTATGTTGGCCTTCACAGCGAGAGGATTTGATTATAGGAATAGGGGTGTTTTACTACAATTGTACAGGGTGTTGGTGAGGCCACACCTGGAGTATTGTGTACAGTTTTGGTGTCCTTATCTGAGGAAGGATGTCCTTGCTATCGAGGGAGCACAGCGAGGGTTTACCAGGCTGATTCCAGATCTGTTATATGAGGAAAGACCAAGTCACTTAAGATTTTATTTACAGAGTTTAGAGAACTGAGAGTACATCGCATAGAAACTAATAAAATTCTAACAGGGTCAGAAAGAATGTTCCCAATGGTGGGGGAGTCCAGAACCAGGGGTCATAGTTTGCTGATAAGGGGTAAATCTTTTAGGACTGAGGTGAGGAGAAATTTCTTCACTCAGAGTGCGGTGAGTGTGTGGAATTCATTCTCACAGTATGTAGTTTAGACCAAAACGTTGTCAGATTTCAAGAGGAAATTAGATGTAGCTCTTGGGGCTAAAGGGATCAAGGGATTTTGATTTGATTTATTATTGTCACATGTATTAGCACACAGTGAAAATGACTGTTTCTTGCATGCTCTGCATACAAAGCATACCGTACATACAGGAAAGAGTGCAGAATGTAGTGTTACAGTCATAGCTAGGATGTAGAGAAAGATCAACTTAATGCGAGGTAGGTCCATTCAAAAGTCTAACAGCAGCAGGGAAGGAGCTGTTCTTGAGTCGGTCGGTACGTGACCTCAGACTTTTGTAAATTTTTCCTGACAGAAGAAGCTGGAAGAGAGAATGTCCGGGGTATGTGGGGTCATTAATTATACTGGCTGCTTTTCCGAGACAGCGGGAAGTGTAGACAGAGTCAATGGATGGGAGGCTGGTTTGTGTGATGGACTGGGCTTCACTCACAACCCTCACAAGGTTGTGAACATTCAGAATTCCCACTCACCCAATGAAGGGGCAGTGCTCCGAAAGCTCGTGCTACCAAATAAACCTGTTGGACTTTAACCTGGTGTGAGACTTCCTACTGTGTTTACCTCCTGTCCAAGTCAGTCACTTTCCGTGGGTTGACTTTCGAGAAGGGGTTGGGGGTTGGGGGTGAGGGGTGAGGGGCGGGGGCGGTGTTGGTATGGATCACGCAGACAGGATCAAGATATTGACTCTGATGAGCAGCCATGACGATAATGAATGGGGGAGTAGGCACGAAGGGCCAAATGGCCTGCTGCTGTCTCTATGTAAGTGTACTATTTCACACTTCTTCTGAGGTCAAGTTTTATAAGAACATAAGAAATAGGAGCAGGAGTAGGCCATCTAGCCCTTCGAGCCTGCCCCGCCATTCAATAAGATCATGGCTGATCTGTCGTGGCTCAGTTCCACATTCCCGCCCTTTCCCCATAACCCTTAATCCCCTCTCTTATCAAAAACCCATCAACCCGCGTCTTAAAAATATTTAGCGAGGCAGCCTCCACCACTTCAACGGGCAGAGAATTCCAGAGATTCACCACCCTTTGAGTGAAGAAGTTCCTCCTCAACTCCGTTCTAAACCGCCCCCCTTTTATCTTGAGGCTGTGTCCCCTAGTCCTATTATCCTTTCTGAGCGGGAAGAGTCTCTCCACCTCTATCCTATCCATCCCATTCATCATCTTATACGTCTCAATGAGATCTCCCCTCATTCTTCTAAACTCTAACAAGTACAAGCCTAGTTTATTCAGCCTCTCCTCATAGCTCAACCCCCTCAACTCCGGCATCAGCCTAGTAAACCTCCTCTGCACTCCCTCCAAGGCCAAAATATCCTTGCGCAGGTGCGGCGACCAAAACTGCACACAGTACTCCAGCTGCGGCCTCACCAGTGCCCTATACAGCCGCAGCAAGACCTCCCTACTTTTATATTCAATCCCCCTCGCTATGAAGGCCAGCATCCCATTCGCCTTCCTGACCACCTGCTGCACCTGCAAGCTGGGTTTTTGCGACTCATGCACAAGGACCCCGAGGTCCCTCTGCACCGTCGCCTGCTGCAGTTTTTCTCCACGTAAGTAATAATCCTTCCTACCATTATTCCTACCAAAGTGGACCACCTCGCACTTGCCAACATTAAATTCCATTTGCCATTTCCTGGCCCATTTGCCCAGCCTATCTAGATCCTTCTGTAGACTCTCCACACCCTCCGCACAATTTGCCGTTCCACCAATTTTGGTGTCATCAGCAAATTTCAACACCCTGCACTCGGTTCCCTCCTCCAGATCATCTATATAAATGGTAAATAGCTGAGGCCCCAGCACCGACCCCTGGGGCACTCCACTAGTCACCATCCGCCAATCCGAATAGCACCCATTAACCCCCACTCTCTGCCTCCTATTTGACAACCAATCCTCTATCCACGCTAACACCCTACCCCCAACTCCATGTCCCCTGACCTTCTGCAATAACCTCTTGTGAGGTACCTTGTCAAACACCTTCTGAAAATCCAGAAAGACCACATCCACCGGCTCTCCTCTATCCACCGCCCTAGACACATCCTCATAGAACTCCAGTAAATTTGTCAGACACGACTTCCCTTTAAGGAAACCGTGCTGCGTCTGCTTTATCAAGCAATTCCCCTCAAGATGCCTCGCTATTTCCTCCTTGATGACGGATTCTAACATTTTACCTACAACAGACGTTAAACTAACCGGCCTATAATTCCCTGCCTTTTGCCTGGCACCCTTCTTAAACAACGGCGTAACATTAACATTATATCAACAGCAAACCTCAAAACTGTATTGCTACGCACCTCTCCAGCTCATTTACAGACAATAGCAAAGACTAGACTCAGGATTCTCACCCAGGGGACCCCACTGCACACTCCAATCAGAAATATAATCATTAGCTCTGGATAAACTGTGATTTGTGACTTGGCTGTGGTCCAGCTGGTAGCAAAAAGTTGTGCTACCAAGTCTCTCGGAAAAAAAGGTGGAATTGTGCTCGGAATCACAAGGTTCTGGGTTTGAGTCCCTCTCCGGAGCTTGAGCACAGTAGCCGCAGTGAAGCAGTGATGGAGCTCTGCATTGCCAGAGGTGCTGTCCTTCAGACTGAGCTGTTATACTGAGACTCTCTGCTCTCTCAGATAGATGCAAAACTTTCCATAGCACAGACTCGAAACATTAACTCTGTTTCCCTCTCCACAGATGCACCTGGACCTGCTGAGCTTTTCCGGAACTTTCTGCCTTTACCCCATGGTGCTATAGGATGTTAGGGGAGTCCTCGGCCAATATCTATCCCCCAGTCAACATCACCAGAAATCAGATTATCTGCTCATTATCACACTGCTGTTAGTGATTTGATTTATTATTGTCACATGTATTAGTATACAGTGAAAAGTATTGTTTCTTGTGCGCTATACAGACAAAGCATACTGTTCATAGAGAAGGAAAGGAGAGGGTGCAGAATGTAGTGTTACAGTCACAGCGAGGGTGTAGAGAAAGATCAACTTAATGCGAGGTAGATCTATTGAAAAGTCTGACAGCAGCAGGGAAGAAGGTGTACATGTTCATTTGGTATGTGACCTCAGACATTTGAACAAAGAACAGCACAGGAAGAGGCCATTCGGCCCTCCAAACCTGCACCGATCACGTTGTCCTATCTAGACCAACCGCTGATATCCCTCTATTCTCTGTTTGTTCATATACCTATCAAGGTAAGTCTTCAATGTGGCTAACGTATCTGTCTCAACCACCTCGCTTGGCAGTGCATTCCATGCCCCTACTGCCCTCTGTGTAAAAGAAAACTTCCCTCGCACATCTCCACTGAGTCTTTCCCCTCTTGTCTTGAACTTGTGCTCCTTCGTAATTGCCATTTCTGTGCCGGGAAAAAGCTTCCAATATCTCTCATAATTTTATAAACTTCGATCCGGTTGCCCTTTAGTCTCCGTCTTTCCAGGGAGAACAATCCCAGTTTATTCAATCTCTCCTCATAGCTAATGCCCTCCATACCAGGAAACATTCTGGTAAACCTTTTCTGCATTCTCTCCAAAGCGTCCACATCCTTCTTGCAGTGTAATGACCAGAATTGAACACAGTATTCCAAATGTAGCCTAGCCAACGTTTTATACAACTGTAACATAATTTGCCAACTTTTATACTCGATGCCCTGGCTGATGAAGGCAAGCCTGTCATATGCTTTCTTCACCACCTTTTCCACCTGTGCTGTGACTTGTAAGGATTGGTTGACCAGTACTCCCAGATGTCTCTGTGTCTATGCTCCTGATTATTCAGCCGTTTATTTTATAGCTCCCATCTGAATTAGATCTACCAAAATGCATCACCTCGCATTTGTCCGGATTAAATTCCATCTGCCATTTTTCCGCCCATTTTTCCAGCCTATCTATATCCTGGTGTACTCTCTGACAATCTTCATCACAATCTGCAACTCTGCCAATCTTAGTATCATCCTCGAACTTGCTAAACAGACCAGCTATGTTTTCTTCTAAGACATTTATATACATATATATTACAAACAGCAGAGATCCCAGCACTGATCCCTGCTGAACACCACTAGTTACAGATCTCCGTTTAGAAAAACACTCTTCCAACGCTATCCTCAGTCTTCTATAGCCAAGCCAGTTCTGAATCCATCTAGCTGGTTCATCCCTGATCCCGTGAGATTTAATTGTTTGCACCAGCCTGCCATGAGGGACCTTGTCAAATGCTTTACTAAATCATGTAGACAACATCCGCAGCCTTCCCTCATCAATCATTTTTGTCACCTTCTCAAAAAACTCAATTAAATTAGTGAGACATGACCTCCCTCGTACAAAACCACGCTGTCTGTTAGTAACAAGACAATTTAGTTCAAAATATGTATAATCCTATTCCTAAGAATCTTCTCCAGCAATTTCACTATCATTGACATCAACTCACTGGCCTATAATTATTCGGGCTATCCTTGCTACCCTTCCTACCTTTTCCTGACGGACGAAGGTGGAAGAGAGAATGTCCGGGATGCGTGGGGCCCTTAATTACACCGGCTGCTTTGCTGAGGCAGCGGGAAGTGTAGACAGAGTCAGTGGATGGGAGGCTGGTTTGAGTGATGGACTGGGATCTTGCTATGCGCAAATCACCTGCCACATTTCCTACAATGTAACAGTGACTTCAATATTTCTTTGGCTGTAAATCAGTCTGAAGGGCGCTAAATAAATGCAGCCTTTTTAAAGTTTGGAAAGCTCAGATCAAAACTTTTGTACAAACCTTTTCCCAGAGGGAACTGAAAAGAATCCTGACCGGAGACAACAGATCAGATCCCCAACCCATTCCCATCCGGACAAACTCAGATAGGAGCGGTGGAGGGTGAGGTGTTTGGGTGTGAGGGGTGGGGAGAGGGGGAGAGGCTGTGAGGGATGGGGTGAGGGGGTGAGGGGGAGCAGGGAGAGGGGTGAGGCTGTGAGGGGGAGCAGAGAGAGGGGTGAGGGGGAGCAAGGGAGAGGGGTGAGGGGGAGTAGGGAGAGGGGTGAGGGGGAGCAAGGGAGAGGGGTGAGGGGGAGTAGGGAGAGGGGTGAGGGGGAGTAGGGAGAGGGGTGAGGGGGAGTAGGGAGTGGGGTGAGGGGGAGCAGGGAGAGGGGTGAGGGGGAGCAGGGAGAGGGGTGAGGGGTGAGGGGGAGTAGGGAGTGGGGTGAGGGGGAGTAGGGAGTGGGGTGAGGGGGAGCAGGGAGAGGGGTGAGGGGGAGTAGGGAGAGGGGTGAGGGGGAGTAGGGAGAGGGGTGAGGGGGAGCAGGGAGAGGGGGAGGGGGAGCAGGGAGAGGGGTGAGGGGGAGCAGGGAGAGGGGTGAGGGGGAGTAGGGAGAGGGGTGAAAGGGAAGAGAGGCGTTGGGGATGGGGATAGAGATGAGGGGAATGTAGAGAGGGGCGGTGGGGGGGGGGGGGAGAGGGGTGGAGGGAGGTCGGGGGGGAAATGGAAGGGATGGAGCTGATTCCCGGGGTGGAATTCCCTTTCCCTGGGATAAAGTTTTCACTCGGGAATCTCTGGCTCCGAGTCCCCGCTCCTGCCTGGCTTTTACCCCGGGTTTTGAGTGAGGCTGAGAGGGAGTTTCCTGTTGTGGAGACTCCCCAAACTCTCAGCAACTAAAGTAAACCAAACTTCTCCCAAAGTGCGGCAAAGTTTGTGGAGTTTGTGACTTACCCGCTGTGTGTCCCCGGCAGCTGCTGCTGTCCTGGCTGGGATCTGTCTGTGTCTGGGTGTGTGTCTGTCTGTCTGTCTGGGGTGGGGAGGTTCTTGGCCATCTCCTAATATCCAGCCCCCTCTGCCGGAGATTTAAAAATCTCTGCTTCAAAATGTGCTCAGATTCTCACAGCGAGAAGAGGACATTCGGCCCATCGGGTGTGTGCTAGCCCTTTGGTGGAGAAATCCTTTTAATCTCACTCCCGTTGCTCTGTTATTGAGAAATGATAGAGTTTTACAGCGCAAAAAGAAGCGCTTCGGCCCATCGTGTCTGTGCTAGCCATCAAGCACCGATCATAATCCCATTTCTCAGCACTTGGGTCATTACCTTGTGTGCTGTGATGTTTCAAGTGTTCATCTAAATGCTTCTTCAATGTTATGAGGATTCCTATGTCTCCCACCCTTTCAGGGAATGAGTTCCAGATTGCCACCACCCCCGCTGGGATAAAGGGTTTTTCTCACATCTCCTACAAACCACATGCCCCTAACCTTAAATCTACGCCCCCTGGTTATTGACTCCTCTGCTCAGAGGAAAAGTTTATTCCTATCCGCTCTATCTGTGTGGTCAGTGTCTGTGTGAAGTCTGCACGTTCTCCCTGTGTCTGCATGGGTTTCCTCCAGATGCTCCAGTTTCCTTTCTCAGTCTGAAAGACGTGCTGGTTAGGGTGCATTGACCCAAACAGGCGCCAGAGTGTGGCAATGAGGGGTATTTGACAGTTACTTCATTGCAGTGTTAATGGAAACCTTACTTGTGACTAATAAATAAACTTTAATATCCGTTATAATTTTATACACCTCAATCAGATCCCTTCTTAACCTTCTCTACTCTAAGGAAAATAATCCCAGCCTAACCAGCCTCTCTTGTAGCTGAAACATTCCAACCCAGGCAGCACCCTGGTGAACATAGAACATAGAACATTACAGCGCAGAACAGGCCCTTCGGCCCACGATGTTGTGCCGACCAGTTACAAAAACAATGACCCACTAGCCTAAACCAATCCCTTTTCGTCCATAAACCTATCCATAGATCTCTTAAACGCCCCCAAACTAGGCGCATTTACAACTGCAGCAGGCAGGGCATTCCAATCCCTCACCACCCGCTGGGTAAAGAACCTACCCCTGACATCCGTCCTGTAGCTACCCCCCCTTAATTTAAAGCCATGCCCCCTCGTGCTAGCTTTCTCCATCCGAGGAAAAAGGCTATCACTATCCACCCTATCTAAACCTCTAATCATCTTATATGTTTCAATAAGATCCCCTCTTAGCCGCCTTCTTTCCAACGAAAACAACCCTAAATCCCTCAGTCTCTCCTCATAGGATCTCCCCTCCATACCAGGCAACATCCTAGTAAACCTCCTCTGCACCCTCTCCAAAGCCTCCACATCCTTCTTGTAATGTGGGGACCAGAACTGCACACAGTACTCCAAGTGCGGCCGCACCAGAGTTCTGTACAGTTGCAACATGACGCTGCGACTCCTAAATTCAATCCCCCTACCAATAAACGCCAAGACACCGTACGCCTTCTTAACAACCTTATCTACTTGATTCCCAACTTTCAGGGATCTATGTACACATACACCTAGATCCCTCTGTTCATCCACACTATTCAAAGTCCTCCCGTTAGCCCTATACTCGACACATCTGTTGCTCCTACCAAAGTGAATTACCTCACACTTCTCCGCATTAAACTCCATCCGCCACCTCGCGGCCCAGCTCTGCAACCTATCTAAGTCTCCCTGCAGACTACGACACCCTTCCTCACTATCTACCACACCTCCGACTTTGGTGTCATCAGCAAATTTACTAATCCACCCAACTATACCCTCATCCAGATCATTAATAAAGATTACAAACAACAGTGGCCCCAAAACAGATCCCTGAGGCACACCACTCGTAACCGAACTCCATGATGAATATTTACCATCAACCACCACCCTCTGTCTCCTATCTGCTAGCCAATTCCTGATCCAACTTCTTAGATTACCCACAATCCCATACATCTGCATTTTCTGCAGAAGCCTACCATGGTGAACCTTATCGAACGCCTTACTAAAATCCATATATACCACGTCAACTGCCTTGCCCCCATCCACCTCTTTGGTCACCTTCTCAAAAAACTCAATAAGGTTAGTAAGGCACGACCTACCTGCTACAAAACCATGCTGACTATCTCCAATCAATTCATTACTCTCCAAATAACTATAAATCCTATCCCTAATAATTTTTTCTAAAACCTTGCCCACAACAGAAGTAAGACTCACCGGTCTATAATTCCCGGCAAAGTCTCTGTTCCCCTTCTTAAACAATGGGACAACATTCGCTATCCTCCAATCCTCCGGGACTACACCAGAGACCAATGATGACCTGAAGATCAGAGCCAGAGGCTCTGCAATCACCTCTCTAGCCTCCCAGAGAATCCTAGGGTAGATCCCATCCGGACCAGGGGACTTATCTATTTTCAGCCCCTCAAGAATATCCAGCACATCCCCTTTATCAACCGTAATACTGTCTATTTTACACCCCTGCAACCCAGTGTCCTCCTCAGCTATATTCATGTCCCCCTGCGTGAACACCGAAGAGAAATATTGGTTCAATGCTTCTCCAATCTCCTCCGGTTCCACACACAACTTCCCTCTGCTGTCTGTAACTGGCCCTAATCTTGCCCTGACCAACCTTCTGTTCCTGACATACCTATAGAACGCCTTAGGATTCTCCTTAATCCTATCAGCCAAAGTCTTCTCATGTCCTCTTTTAGCCCTTCTTAACTCACTCTTCAACTCCCTCCTAGCCAATCTAAAGCTTTCTAGTGCACTACCTGAGCCCTCAAATCTCATCCGAACATAAGCCTCCTTTTTCTTTTTAACCATCGACTCAACTCTTTTAGTGCACCACGGTTCCCTAGATCTACCAATTCCTCCATGCCTGACAGGGACATACCTATCAAGGACTCGCAGAAGCTGCTCCTTGAAAAAACTCCACATTTCGGACGTTCTCAGTCCCTGTAATCTCCTAGTCCAATCTATGCTTCCTAATTCACTCCTAATAGCCTCATAATTACCCTTACCCCAGCTAAAACTACTGACCCGAGGTTCATGCCTATCCCTTCCCATCACTAAGGTGAACGTAACCGAATTGTGGTCACTATCACCAAAATTCACACCAACTTCCAAGTCTAGCACCTGGTCTGGCTCATTTCCCAGCACCAAATCCAATATAGCCTCACCTCTAGTTGGCCTATCTACATACTGAGTCAAAAAACCTTCCTGCACGCTTTGTACAAACACTGACCCCTCTAACGAGCTAGAACTATAGCAATTCCAATCAATATTCATAAAGTTAAAGTCCCCCATAACAATTACCCTATTACTTTCACTCCTAACCAGGATTGACTCCGCAATCCTTTCCTCAACCTCTCTAGAACTTTTAGGAGGTCTATAAAAGACTCCCAACAGGGTGACCTCTCCTCTCCTATTTCTAATCTCCGCCCATACTACCTCAACTGACAAGTCCTCATCAAACTTCCTCTCCGACACTGTGATACAGTCCTTGACTAGCAATGCTACCCCACCCCCCCTTCTACCTTCTTCTCTACTCCGACTAAAGCATTTGTACCCCGGAACCTGCAACAACCATTCCTGACCCTGCTCTATCCATGTCTCTGAAATGGCCACAACATCAAAGTCCCAGGTACTGATCCACGCTGCAAGTTCATCCACTTTATTGCGAATACTCCTCGCATTAAAGTACACGCATTTCAAACCCTGTTCCGCCCCACCCCCACTATGCCGTGCCTTGCATTCCCCAACTATGCCCCCCTCACTTTCACCCCCTCTACTCACGATCCCACCCCCCCTCCGAATCAGTTTAAACCTCCCTGCATAGCCTTTGCAAATTTACCCCCCAGGATATTGATTCCCCTCTGATTCAGGTGTAGACCATCCCTCTTATAGAGGTCCCACCTTCCCCAGAATGAGCCCCAATTGCTCAAGTACCTGAACCCCTCCCTCCTGCACCATCCCCTCAGCCACGAGTTCAAACTTTCCCTCTCTCTATTCCTCTCTAAACTATCCCGTGGCACAGGCAAGAGTCCGGATATAACTACTCTTCTAGACTTGGCCTTTAGTTTCCACCCCAACTCCATAAATCTTTGCTTAATATCCCCTTCCCTTAATCTCCCTATGTCATGTGTCCCCACATGAACTATAACTTGGGGTTGATCTCCCTCTCCTCTAAGAGTCCTGAATACCCTGTCCGATACATCCCGGACCCCAGCCCCTGGTAGGCAACACACCAGCCCTGAGTCCCTACCCTTACCTCCGACTCTCCTATCCGTCCCCATAACTGTGGAGTCCCCAATCACCTCTCCTCTGCATCCTCTCCAGCGCAATCACATCCTTTCTATAATGTGGCAACCAGAAATGCACACAGCCCTCCAGCTAACAAGTGTTATATACAGCTCCATTATAACCACCCCACTGTTACAGGCTATGCCTTGGCTAATAAAGGCAAGCATCTCATATGCCTTCTTAATCACCTGTCCTGCTGCCTTCAGGAATCTATGGACATTGTACTCCAATGTCCCTCTCTATTTCCAAGTGTTCTCCCATTCATTGTGTATTCCCTTGTTTTATTAATCCCCCCAAAATACATCTCATCACTATTTTCAGGATTAAATTTCACTTGCCACTGTTCAGCCCACCTGAGTTGCCCTGTATCATCCTATAATCTAAGGCCTTTCTCCTCACTATTTACCACACCACCAATTTTTGTGTCATCTGCAAACTTACTGATCATCCCCCCACCCCACATTCACATCTAGATCATTGTGATCATTAATGAAAGTGTAAAATATCATAATATATTAAAACAGACATATACTTAGATATGTGCTAAAACAATGTCCAAATGACATTACAAATAATTTTAATACTAAAATTATGAAGGATACTGGATTCTCTGTGAAGTTGCAGAAAGATCGTTAAGACTGAGTGTGGGTCTCAGTTGAAGTTAGGATTGCTGGACCCAGTTTCCTTCTTCTGAGGCAGTCCCTCAGGATCGAGGACAATTTGCTTCCTTTCTGGTTCATAGAATCATACAGCGCAGAAGGAGGCCATTCAGCCCATTGAGTCTGTACCAACCACAATCCCACCCATGCCCTATCCCCATGACCCCCTGCAGTTACCCTAGCTACTCCCTCTGACACTAAGGAGCAATTTCGTATGACCAATACACCTACCCCACACATCTTTGGAGTGTGGGAGGAAACCCACACAGACACAGGGAGAATGTGCAAACTCCACACAGACAGTGACCCAAGTGGGAATTGAACCCAGGTCCCTGCTGCTGTGAGGCAGCAGCACTAACCACTGTGCTACAATGCCACCCTGTTCTGAGATGAGTTCTGAGATGGTTATAAAATTACTACAGCTGCAGAAAGGCATTCTTCTTCCTGTTCTCAAGTCATCTTGCACCTTCCATGCCCGTTTGGCACTGCAGGGGCTGGGGTGCATTCTTGACCCTAATAATCACATTTTAATTTGATGTTTTTTTAAGTTTCCTTTGTACTTTGGTTTTGTTTGGGCTGTTCCCCTTCCTTTTGGGGAGCTGCCCCTTTTAGTTTGTCCTAATGTGATTTGAGTTTGTTTCTTTGGTTTGACCTTAAAAGAGGACAAGTCCTCTTGCAATGAAAGCCAACATATCATTCTCAGCTACTTGCTGTATCTACGTGCTTGCTTTTAATTACTGGTGCACAAGGACACCCAGGTCCCTTTCTACACCAACATTTCCCAATCTATTACTATTTCTGTCTCTGCCATTCTGTTTCTCCATCCAAAGTGGGATAATTTCACACTAATGCATATTATACTGCACCTGCCATGCATTTGTGACTGTGTTTGAGAGAATATGTGAGAAAATTTGTGTTTGTGAGAGTGTGTGTGAGAGAGAGAGTGTGTGTGTGTGTGTGTGTTTGTGTGTATGTACGTGTGTGTGCATGAGTGGGACACCAGGCTGGGAGATTTGATTTGATTATTGTCACATGTATTAGTATACAGTGAGAAGTCTTGAATAACATTAATCATCTGTTAGGGACCTGATCAGAAACTCCAACTTATGTTATGGAGTTAACCTAGACCCCAGCCTGTTTTGAGTTTGACGTTAGGGTGAGCAGAAGATATTTCACTCCAGATATGATTCAATTGATCCACTAGGATGCCTTTATCAAAACACACTTTATTTTTAACATCACAGCTAAAATCTAACAAAAAGAATTTGCATAACCTTTATCAATTGGAAATATTTAAACATAACATATAATTCTTAACAGCTAGCTATCTCTATCATTCCAATGAACGCAGTATCCTCATTGACATAAATCCCCCTTCAGAATCAGCACAAAACAAATAAGCTCATGTCGATGCCTCATTTCCAGCCTTTTAACCCACTGAACAGATACAGAAAGACACCTCTCCCTCTCAAACAGCAATCTCCAGAGAAAGTTACACCCCCAAACACCAAAACCTCACCTTTTTTATAGAACCCGATCTCCAAATCTAGAGTGAGACAGAAAGGAACTGCTCTCTAAGAATTCCAAACAGCAATTCAGTTTAATTTCTCTGTGTGAGCCTAGCTCTGCCCTGAAACATGGTTTGTTTCGTCAATTATTCTAATCAAGCCCTACTCCACAAAACGCCAGAGGAAAACAGGAAAATAACAGAACAGCATTACTCCAGATTAAAACAAACATTTTGGTAATTAGGACCAATTATGCTGCTGCAGTAACAACAGAGGCTGACAGTTACAGACCATGTGGCATCGATATCAAAACAGACTGTTTAAAAAATATCCTGCACAGAAACCTGACTCAAATACATTTCTTAAAGACACAGTATCATCACACATCATGTGATGGCGCGGCATGGTGGCACAGTAACTAGCACTGCTGACTCACAGTGGCAGAGAGCTGGGTTCAAATCTGTCCTTGATCACCATTTGTATGGAGTCTGCACATTGTCCCCATGTCTGTGTGGGTTTCCTCCCACAGAACAAAGATGTGTGGGTTAAGTTGATTGGCCATGCTAAATAAACCCTAGTGTAAGGGGATTAACAGAGTAAACGTGTGGGGTGACGGGAATAGGGCCTGGGTGGGTTTGTGATCGGTGCAGATTCGATGAGCCAAATACCCTCCTTCTGCACTATAAAGATTCTATGATTTCTTTATAATCAGCAAGGACACTACAGAAAATTAAGATCTTTTAAAAGCTTTATTTAAACATTTTATTTCTCATACAAATTTCTTTGAGCAAAAATTGAATCAAAATACTTGTAACTGAATTCTCCACTGATTTGGCCATGCGTTGGGAGATGGTCATATATCCAACGACCTCCTGCGTGGTGAATTGGACACTGGGGCACAACATCCTGGATGTCCATACCTGCATATCAAGTCTACAAGTGAAATACGAAGAAGGTGGATGTTAAAACTGATAACTGCTGGAGGTTTTGCAGGGTTCTTGTAGTTGGATGTAAGGAGCAGGTTGTGACCCAGTCACCAATTCACTGTGTAGGATAACTCCATTCCCTTTACACTGAGTGAATGGGAATAACTCCATTCCCTTTACACTGAGTGACTGGGAATAACTCCATTCCCTTCACACTGAGTGAATGGGAATAACTCCATTCCCTTTACACTGAGTGAATGGGAATAACTCCATTCCCTTTACACTGAGTGAATGGGAATAACTCCATTCCCTTTACACTGAGAGAATGGGAATAACTCCATTCCCTTTACACTGAGTGAATGGGAATAACTCCATTCCCTTTACACTGAGTGAATGGGAATAACTCCATTCCCTTTACACTGAGTGACTGGGAATAACTCCATTCCGTTCACACTGAGTGAATGGGAATAACTCCATTCCCTTTACACTGAGTGAATGGGAATAACTCCATTCCCTTTACACTGAGTGAATGGGAATAACTCCATTCCCTTTACACTGAGCGAATGGGAATAACTCCATTCCCTTTACACTGTGGGAATGGGAATAACTCCATTCGCTTTACACTGAGTGAATAGGAATAACTCCATTCCCTTTACACTGAGTGAATAGGAATAACTCCATTCCCTTTACACTGAGTGAATGGGAATAACTCCATTCCCTTTACACTGAGTGAATAGGAATAACTCCATTCCCTTTACACTGAGTGAATAGGAATAACTCCATTCCCTTTACAGTGTGTGAATGGGAATAACTCCATTCCCTTTACACTGAGTGAATGGGAATAACTCCATTCCCTTTACACTAAGTGAATGGGAATAACTCCATTCCCTTTACACTGAGTGAATGGGAATAACTCCATTCCCTTTACACTGAGTGAATGGGAATAACTCCATTCCCTTTACACTAAGTGACTGGGAATAACTCCATTCCCTTTCCAGAGTGAATGGGAATAACTCCATTCCCTTTACACTGAGTGAATGGGAATAACTCCATTCCCTTTACACTGTGTGAATGGGAATAACTCCATTCCCTTTACACTAAGTGAATGGGAATAACTCCATTCCCTTTACAGAGTGAATGGGAATAACTCCATTCCCTTTACACTAAGTGAATGGGAATAACTCCATTCCCTTTACAGAGTGAATGGGAATAACTCCATTCCCTTTACACTAAGTGAATGGGAATAACTCCATTCCCTTTACACTGGGGGAATGGGAATAACTTGTGAGAAACGGTCCGATACTCACTTTTATGATCCCCCCCCTTGAATCAAAGACACGGATGAGTTCAGCTAACTGTCGGTTTATTCGATCTTGCAAGAAAGGGTGCCGTCCCGTGGGTACACACACCTTACATAAGAACATAAGAACATAAGAAATAGGAGCAGGAGTAGGCCATCTAGCCCTTCGAGCCTGCCCCGCCATTCAATAAGATCATGGCTGATCTGTTGTGGCTCAGTTCCACATTCCCGCCCTCTCCCCATAACCCTTAATCCCCTCTCTTATCAAGAACCCATCAACCCGCTTCTTAAAAATATTTAGCGAGGCAGCCTCCACCACTTCAACGGGCAGAGAATTCCAGAGATTCACCACCCTTTGAGTGAAGAAGTTCCTCCTCAACTCCGTTCTAAACCGCCTCCCCTTTATCTTGAGGCTGTGCCCCCTAGTCCTACTGTCTTTTTTGAGCGGGAAATCATAGTTTATATACATTTTTCTAGATAACAATAGGACAGCCCTCCTTTCTTCATTGGTTACCACTTCCTAATCCCTTTACCGAGTGAGCTCCTCCCTTGTTGACATCCCATTAACTCTAATCCAATCACCCCCTTTAAGGCTTAAATCGTTTTACCTCTCATCAATTCAGCTAACTCTTTTTCATTGTCCTGTAAATTGCTAACACATTTATTTTATATGGTGTAAATTAGTTTGTTTTCCTATCTCTTTTAAGCTATGCTGAAGACCCCGGGCGCCTGCCAGTCTCATGTTTTTTTTCTTCTTTTTCTATGTGTTTCATCATCTGCTGGTCTTAGCGTTTAACCCCTTAGGTTACAATAACGGTTCTGTCATGGTTTCCGCCCCAGATGGCTTGACTCAAAAATTACACTACCATCCCTTACAATCCCCCCTGTTTTTCTTATGCTTTGTAATTTTTGACTTTCTTCTGGTGTTCCAGGCGTTCCAGCAGGTCAAGGGCCTGTTCATCCAGAGTTTTATCGTCTAAGAGGCTTATCCTCTCTTCCGTCTCTAAATTCATATTTATCACTTTTCCATTCAGGACATCCCCCTTAGTCAGGGCTGTTTCGATTAGCCGCTGAGCCAACCCCCGAACACAAGGGATGATACAGCACCCTAGGGCGGCCAATACCCCTGCCGTCACCATGAAAGAGACAAGGACGGACATTACTACTCCTTTCCATTTGCCGAACCAAGCTTCCAACCACCTAGTGAGACCTGGGTCTGTACCCGAGTTCTCAGCTAGTTCATTAGCTAGGGTCGTTAGCCCTTTGAGGGCTCGGGTAATTGACCCATCGGGAGCTGTGTTATTTGGGATAAAGGTGCAGCATTCAGTTCCTATCATGACGCATACCCCCCCTTTCTCTGCTAGAATCATGTCCAGGGCTAGCCTGTTTTCCCAGGCCATCCTGCTGGTTGCGTCCAATTGTTCCGCTATCCCGCTTATCGCATTTCGGGTATAATTAACAAACCTCTGTTGATTATAATAGATATAGTTGATCCAATCCACGTTCTTGTTAATGGTCACCCACCAGAACAGGGATTCAAACCCTGCTGCTATCTGGCTCCTGGCTTTGTACTCATCAGGGACCCCCCTAGGGACCCCTATGGCGTCCAGATATATTCGTTCATCAAAAGAACCCGGGAGGCTCCTTTTCCCTCGTTCTTTTCCACGGGGTCCCGGATGTTCGAATGCCAGGGTAAAGGGTACGGCCAATTGGATAAGTGCACAAGTGCCCTTCCATTTCTGAGGTAAAATGGGTCTCAAAGTCCTCCCCCCACAGTACCACCATAGATCAGCTCTAGGTACCTGGATTTGGGAGTAGTTTCCTCCCTCGGTGGTGTCGCTGACTTCCTTAACTGTTCCACACCTATCGAAGCTTCCCACTTCCCTGTCCAATCCATCCCCAGTCCGGGTGATACAGGTGTGATGTATCCCCGTTACTCCGGAAAAAGGGGGGGGTTGAGACGCCCTGTTCAGTTTGATTGGGGGAAATGTCAGGCTCAAGGAGCGACAAGTGGGGTCTCCCCAAGCCTCTCTGTTTTGATACAGTTTCACCATACACTCCATTTCAGCTGGTTCTTTATCCCATCCCAGCGGGAATGGGACCACCTGGGGAGTTGGCCGGCTACTGGTGCACGCATAACAGTTACCCTTTCCGACACTTTGTACCGTATATTTGACCCATTCTATCCAGGCGTTCGCTTCCCTGAATCCCGTTTCTATTTCAATGGTCTCTCTTAAATCCTTTACCTCCACTACCCTGACTTCTCCCGAGACTCCCCGGCTAGGGGCGGAGGAGTTCCTGGTTTCGGCATTTTTGACTGTAGCCCGCACACAACACAGGGCCACCCCCACCCTCCCTGTGTGTTCCTTGATCTTGACCCCAAGAACTTGTCCGTCGAGGCCCTCCGTCCCACCGTCGTCTGACTTTTTTATGGTGAGGTAGAGGGGGTTACATTGGTTTAGCTTACAGTCTCTGGGAAAGATCTTCCATGGAACAAGTGATATTTTCTCGCGAATCCTTAACTTAACGTCTTCATTTAACCCCCCTACTTGACAAGATTCTACTTTCCCCTGTTCATTTTTAGTACACTTTGGGTTCTTATCGAAGACAAGTAATTCTATTTCCCTCCCCTGGTATCCCTTCTGCCCCGTGAGGTCGTCTTTGCAGGGTACCATTCGACAAAGGTCAATCTCAATTACCTGTGCCTGGGGTGATTGGATTATAGTAAGGGAGTACACTTGGGCCGCCTGCCCAGCACCTATGCCCCCATAGAGTAAACATATTATTAGTAACATCCCGCTATTGCCGTATATTGCCCAAATTAACATATCAAAAATCAAGTCCAATCAGTCCTTCGCGGTGTGGTGGCCAGGGGTAGACACTTCTTCTGCTGGTTCTGGCACCGGTCCTTTCACTCGAGTGTAATGCGTCCAGCCTTTCTCAGCCGTGCGGATAGCCGTTTCCGTGGTCAGAAGTACCAAGAAGGGACCATCCCAGATTGGTTCTAAAGTCCGGAGTTTCCAGTTCTTGATTAGGACCCAATGCCCTGGCTTGATGGTGTGTATCGCAAACTCGAGAGGTGGTGTCTGTGCCAGGAGTCCCTGTTGGCGTAAATGAGATAGAGCAGACCCCAGGACCTCAACATATTTATGCACAAATACATCGCGGGACTCGAATGTGGGGAGTTCCCCTTTTGGTCCATTAAAGGGGAGACCGAACATTATTTCGTATGGGGACACCCCCAAGTCCCGCCGTGGCTGCGTTCTTATTTGCAGCAAGGCAAGGGGAAGGCACTTGGTCCAGGGCAACCCGGTCTCCGTCCTGAGTTTCGTCAGCTGTTTTTTAATAGTCTGATTCATTCTCTCCACCTTGCCCGAGGACGGGGGATGCCAAGGGGTGTGGAAATCCCAGCTTACCCCCACTGCCCGCACTATGTTCTGTAGGACAGTGGACGTAAACTGGCTCCCCTGGTCTGAATCGATGGCCCGGGGGAGTCCGTATCGTGGGATAATTTGTTCGAGAAGGACCTTGCTAACCTGTGTCGCCGATGCTATGGCGGTTGGGTACGCCTCAACCCACCCTGTCAAGTGGTCCACTATTACCAAAAGATATTTCAGGCGCCCTATGGGAGGGAGTTCGGTATAATCCACTTGGATATACTCGAAGGGCCTATAGGCTGGGCTTCTCCCTCCTTGCTTCGTATTCTGTCTCAGTCCTTTTTTATTTATCTTCCGACAAATTACACAATCTTTCGTGACTTGCTTAGCCACAGTGTATAAACCGGGATGTGCGTACTGACGCAGAAATGCATCGCACATCGCCTGTGTCCCCCAATGTCCTCCCCGATGGAGATGACTAATTATGTCTCTGGTCATCGGTCGGTTTAATAGTTGTCGACCATCGGGTAGTGTCCATTTCCCTCTTTCATCTTTCTGACCCCCAAGTGATTTTAGCTCGGCTTCTTCCTTCTCGCTAAATGCTGGTGTTTCTGTTACTTCAGACACTTGGGGCACCCAGACCAAGCAGTCCACTATCTCCTCCTCCGTCCCTGCCAATTTTGCTTGTTCGTCCGCCAACTGGTTCCCCTTTGTCTCTATCCCATTGTCTCTCTGGTGTCCTTTTACATGGACCACAGCAATTTCCCGTGGCCCCAGCAGGTCTTTTAATATTTTAGTAACCAATTCCTCATGTATCAATTCTTTTCCCCTACTATTTATCATTCCCCTTTCCTTCCAAATTTTTCCAAAAGTGTGTACCACCCCGAACGCATACTTGGAGTCGGTGTAGATGGTCCCTATCAATCCCTCTAAGCCCTTGAGAGCCCGGTGTAGAGCATATAATTCACATGTCTGGGCAGACCAGACATTAGGCAGTCGCCCCCTTTCTACCAAATTCCAGCCAGCTTCACTAATGATCGCGTATCCATGATGCCTTTTTCCGTTTACCACCCGGGAGGATCCGTCTATATACCATCGCTTTCCAGTGTGAAGAGGGGAGTCCCTTAGATCCTCCCTTACCTTACTCTGGAGATCTATTACGTCCGAACAGCAATGTTCGAGTCCCTCGCCTTCTTCCCCCTTCCAGAGGAATTCAGCTGGGTTCTGACAGGAATTGACCTCTATCTTAAGATCGTCCCGATCTAGCAAAATGGCCTCATACTTCAAGATTCTTGAGTCCGTCAGCCATCTCCCACCCTTCTGATTTAAAATAGTCCTAACCTGGTGGGGGGCAATGACCGTCAAGGGTGCCCCAAATGTCAGCTTCCTGCTTTCTTCCACCAATTTGGCCGTGGCAGCCACCGCCTGGACACATTCTGGCCAGCCTCGGGAAACTGGGTCCAGTATCTTTGATAAGAATGCCACTGGCTTCCTTTTTCCCCCCCAATCTTGGGTTAAAACTCCGAGGGCGGTTCCCTGTTTGGCATTTACAAAGAGTCTGAATGCCTTACTGAAACCTGGCAAGCTCAAGACTGGCGCGGTCATCAATTTCTGTTTCAGGGTCTCAATTAGTTCCTCCTCTTTCTCATCCCACTGGATTTTGTTAGGAGCCCCCTCTACAAGCTTTAGGTACAGACCCTTGGTGAGGGGGGCATAGTCGTCTATCCATAATCGGCAATAACCTAAGAGTCCCAAAAACATTCGTAACTCTCTCTTAGTTCCCGGGAGTCCCAGTTCAACTATTCCCCTCACCCTTTCCGGACTTATTTTCTTCTGTCCCTGGCTTATCAAGTGTCCCAGATACTTAACCTCTCTTTCTGCATATTGGAGCTTCTTCTGGCTCACCCTTAGTCCCTGTCCTGCCAAATAATTCAGAAGGGTATTTGTTCCCGCTACGACCTCCGCTTCTGTGGGTCCGGACAACAGGAGGTCATCCACATACTGTATGAGTTTTAGGGCTGGGGAAAGGATCAGTCCCTCTAATACCTGTTCTAAAATCTGACCAAACAAATTTGGCGATTCGGTGAACCCCTGGGGAAGCACTGTCCAGCGGTATTGCTGCTTCCTGCCCGTGTCAGGGTCCTCCCACTCGAAGGCGAATAAGTCTCTACTGGCCTCGTCCAACGGGCAGGCCCAGAAGGCGTCCTTTAAATCCACTACACTGAACCATTCATGTTCTGGGAGTATCCGCCCTAGTATAGTGTATGGGTTCGGCACCACCGGGTGTCGTACCTGTACAATCTTATTGATTTCTCTCAAGTCTTGGACCATTCTGTAACTGCCGTCGGACTTTCGGACTGGCAAAATGGGAGAGTTATATCTCGACATACATGGTTCCACCAGCCCATCACTTATCAGATCTTTCATCACTTCTTTCAGGGCCTGTCTCCCTTCCTGGGAGATAGGATACTGACGTATCTTGACAGAGGGGCTCTGGGGCTTAGGATCAATTTTTACAGGCTGAATCGAGAGTCGCCCTCTGTTTCCCTTGGCCGTCCATACTCTAGGGTCTATACCCGTGAGTCAGTCCTCGCTAAGGTATGACATAGTTACCACCAGGTCTTCGTCGTCCCCTACATTTATTCGGAGCCCGAAGCGGATTATCAGGTCCCGCCCCAACAGACCATAGGGGAGATGAGGGAGGTGGAGGAGCTCTGCTAAAAGCTCCTCTTCCTCCCATTGTAGTACCTGTGGTTCAAATAGTTTCGCCCTAAATACCCCTCCCTTTACTCCTGATATGTTCAACATTTTAGTTTGGTACTTGGCTCCTGTAGGATAGATTGGGATTGAGGATCTGCCTGCCCCTGTGTCGACTAAAAATGTAACATCTTCCTTTTGTGGACCCACCTTTAAATTTACCAGGGGTTCTTGGTAGGTCCTTTTTCCGATTCTCCCCTGACCCCTCTAATCAACCTCACATTCCATTTCATAAATCCCTTCTCGTTCCTTCTTAAATTCAGGACACTCTCTTTTGAAGTGTCCCGGTTTCCCACAGTGGTAACACTCGGCCGCCCGGGGCCGGTCACCACCGTAAAATTCTCCTCGTCCTCTACCTCGGCCCCTCCTGGCCCCCCTTTCCTTCCAACCTCCCCTTGACCTTCCTCTACCTACTGTATATCCTTCATCCGTTATCCCGGTGGACTTACATACTTCCCTAACGGCTGCCACCATCATCTTTGCCTTCTGCTTTTCCTTTACAACCTCTCTCTGAACAAAGACCTTCTGCGCTTCCCGCAATAATTCCGCCATGTCCTTCCCACTCCAATCCTCAATCTTTTGTAGTTTTCTCTGGATATCTGGCCAGGATTTCGTTACAAAATTAATTTTTAGCATTCCCTTTCCAATTTCATCATCAGGATCGATTCCTGAATATTTGTGGACAGACTCCCTCAGTCTGTCTAAGAACATGCTGGGTGATTCATCTTTTCCTTGCCTAATATCAAATGCTTTTGCCACATTCTGCTGCTTGGGGACACATGTCTGGATCCCCCGAATTATAAGATTTCGGAGATCCGACATGTTTGTCCGCCCTTCCTGGGTATTATGATTCCAATTTGGATCCTCAAGAGGGTATTTTTGATCTCCCCTGAGTTGTTCTTGCTGTTGGTGATCCCTATCCCAAATTTCTATGGCCCTATTTCGGATCATAACTCCTTCATCATAGTTGAATAATATGCTCATCATGGCCCGGAGTTCCCCCCAAGTATACATGCTTGGACCCAGGAATTGGTCAAGTTGTGTCGCTACCGCGACAGGGTCTTCTAGGAGAGGGGGCAACTCCTTCCTAAGTTGTCGGATGTCTGTCGAGTTAAGAGGCACCACCACGAACCTTGTCTCTCTTTATCCGAAGGGAACCTCCCTGAGGGGGTGCATTTCCACCTCGGGCGCTGAAGCCCCATTATTCTGCTGTTGTTCCAGGGACTGTTTTATTACTAACCTCTCGGACCTCCGCAGACCCTCAACTGGGGGTCCGCCTCCTGCGCCGTTCTCAAGCTTTATGAGATCTGGCCCTTGGGCCCCATTATTATTTGGTTGATATGCAGGGGGTACATTTGGTACAGGAGGGGGTGGCGGCCGGAGGTTGTCAAGAGGGTCCCATTGCCCCGGTCTGCTCTGTGGGATCATTGGATACAGGGAGACTGGTTGTGGCGATCTACTCATTGCGCCCACCCAACAGGCAGCGTACTTACTTTCCTCGGGGTTAAAGAGTTGTTTACTATTAACATATAAATTTAATATCTGACAGACCCAATCCTCATCCGATCCATATTTTGGCCACAATACAGATGGTTTTCGGATTGGTTCCTTCGTCCACACAAAACAACAATATTTTATCATAACCTTCTTTTTTAAGTCCTTAGTCTTTTGGTCCCAATCCCAATTTTCTAACTGTATCCCCAGAGGACTGTCGGGGGGTATTCCCTTTTCATCATTATTATTTCCCGGTTTCCCATCCTTACTCTTGGACGGTTTACCTCCCATGGTTAGTCTTCAGTTGTCGTCTTGGACACAAGTTAATTTATTTGCGCCCTCAGATCAAACTGTCATAACCATAAAGTCAACAAGGAAGAAAATGACTCTCACCCTTAATCAGCCGAATTCCCGGGAGAGAAATTTCTTACCTTGATCCGTGCACGGAGTTGTCCGACTTCTTCCAATGATGTGTATACCCCCTCACAAATTTCAGTCACAGTCCTAGCAGTCCTAGTGTATAGAAGTCATCCGTGTGATTCTCCAGGGTCCAGAATTATCTCAATTGAGTGGTTTCAGATTCCCCTCCTTCCAGACCAAAACGACGTTTTTACGTGTAAATATACACCAGACGCGTCTTATTCCATCGATTTGGTCTAGTCGAGGGAAACCCCCGTTATAATTCCAGATCCCGGACGAGCCCCCAATTGTGAGAAACGGTCCGATACTCACTTTTATGATCCCCCCCTTGAATCAAAGACACGGATGAGTTCAGCTAACTGTCGGTTTATTCGATCTTGCAAGAAAGGGTGCCGTCCCGTGGGTACACACACCTTGCTTTACACAATCATAGTTTATATACATTTTTCTAGATAACAATAGGACAGCCCTCCTTTCTTCATTGGTTACCACTTCCTAATCCCTTTACCGAGTGAGCTCCTCCCTTGTTGACATCCCATTAACTCTAATCCAATCACCCCCTTTAAGGCTTAAATCGTTTTACCTCTCATCAATTCAGCTAACTCTTTTTCATTGTCCTGTAAATTGCTAACACATTTATTTTATATGGTGTAAATTAGTTTGTTTTCCTATCTCTTTTAAGCTATGCTGAAGACCCCGGGCGCCTGCCAGTCTCATGTTTTTTTTTTCTTCTTTTTCTATGTGTTTCATCATCTGCTGGTCTTAGCGTTTAACCCCTTAGGTTACAATAACGGTTCTGTCATGGTTTCCGCCCCAGATGGCTTGACTCAAAAAGTACACTACCATCCCTTACAAACTCCATTCCCTTTACACTGTGGGAATGGGAATAACTCCATTCCCTTTACACTAAGTGAATGGGAATAACTCCATTCCCTTTACACTAAGTGAATGGGAATAACTCCATTCCCTTTACACTAAGTGAATGGGAATAACTCCATTCCCTTTACACTAAGTGAATGGGAATAACTCCATTCCCTTTACAGAGTGAATGGGAATAACTCCATTCCCTTTACACTGTGGGAATGGGAATAACTCCATTCCCTTTACACTAAGTGAATGGGAATAACTCCATTCCCTTTACACTGAGTGAATGGGAATAACTCCATTCCCTTTACACTAAGTGAATGGGAATAACTCCATTCCCTTTACAGAGTGAATGGGAATAACTCCATTCCCTTTACACTGTTTGAATGGGAATAACTCCATTCCCTTTACAGAGTGAATGGGAATAACTCCATTCCCTTTACACTGTGGGAATGGGAATAACTCCATCCCCTTTACACTAAGTGAATGGGAATAACTCCATTCCCTTTACACTAAGTGAATGGGAATAACTCCATTCCCTTTACAGAGTGAATGGGAATAACTCCATTCCCTTTACACTGTTTGAATGGGAATAACTCCATTCCCTTTACAGAGTGAATGGGAATAACTCCATTCCCTTTACACTGAGTGAATAGGAATAACTCCATTCCCTGTACACTGTGGGAATGGGAATAACTCCATTCCCTTTACACTGTGGGAATGGGAATAACTCCATTCCCTTTACACTGTGGGAATGGGAATAACTCCATTCCCTTGTCATTAGGAACAATTCTTGGAACAAATCACATGTTTCACACCCGGTGCCTACAATGGGGTAGCGGTGCGCAGGCGCAGCAAGCCGGGTCCGGCTGCGGCGCAGATACAGTGTTCAGTTCTCAGCACGGCGCAAGCGCTGTGGTCATGCCCGGCTGGCACGCAGGCGTATTGTCGGGTGCATTGGAACGCAGGCGCTTTGGCCGGGCCCGGCTGGTACGCACGCGTGCTGCAGAGCTCCCAATGGAGTGCAGGCGCCGTGGCCGGGCCCGGCTGTGGCGCAGGCGCACTCTGCACAGTTCGGGCTCCGCTACGGCCTCGCGCGAAGGGGATTTTTCCACCGGGGCCGAAAATCCCTCCCGGCGGCGGGAGAGCGAGAGAGAGCGGGGCCTTCACCGCACCGCCGCCTCAGAGCCGAGCCCGCACCGCAGCTGCGGCCTGGATGCTCAGCACTCGGGTAGGAGCAGCGGCCTCTCGGGTAGCGGCAGCGCGGGGATCGGGGCCCGGGAGGGGAGCCGCGGGGCCGGGGACGGGGACCTGGAGCCGGGGGCTGGGGAAGGCCTGGAGCCGGGGATCGGGGTCTCACAGCCTCTCCAGGCCGGGGCCTTATCCACGGGCTCGGGCTGTGGCAGAGCGGGGATTACAGGCCTCGCTGCCCCGGCTCTCAGCCTGTGCCCGGAGGGACTGGGGAAGGACAGAGCTGTCAGTAACTGGCTGTGATGTTCATCCTGGGACACATTGCCGCCGCTCCTGGAGTCTAGACTGTAGATTCTGCTGAGCTCAATCTGAGTTATTGCAGCATGAAGTTTTCATTTGCTTAAAATTGTGATACAGTACTGGTGGGGAATGGGTCTGTCACTGTATAACACTGGGGTACAGTACTGGTGGGGATGGGTCTGTCACTGTATAACACTGGGGTACAGTACTGGTGGGGATGGGTCTGTCACTGTATAACACTGGGGTACAGTACTGGTGGGGATGGGTCTGTCGCTGTATAACACTGGGGTACAGTACTGGTGGGGATGGGTCTGTCACTGTATAACACTGGGGTACAGTACTGGTGGGGATGGGTCTGTCGCTGTATAACACTGGGGTACAGTACTGGTGGGGATGGGTCTGTCACTGTATAACACTGGGGTACAGTACTGGTGGGGAATGGGTCTGTCACTGTATAACACTGGGATACAGTACTGGTGGGGATGGGTCTGTCGCTGTATAACACTGGGGTACAGTACTGGTGGGGAATGGGTCTGTCGCTGTATAACACTGGGGTACAGTACTGGTGGGGAATGGGTCTGTCGCTGTATAACACTGGGGTACAGTACTGGTGGGGAATGGGTCTGTCGCTGTATAATACTGGGGTACAGTACTGGTGGGGATGGGTCTGTCACTGTATAACACTGGGGTACAGTACTGGTGGGGATGGGTCTGTCGCTGTATAACACTGGGGTACAGTACTGGTGGGGAATGGGTCTGTCGCTGCATAACACTGGGGTACAGTACTGGTGGGGATGGGTCTGTCACTGTATAACACTGGGGTACAGTACTGGTGGGAATGGGTCTGTCGCTGTATAACACTGGGGTACAGTACTGGTGGGGATGGGTCTGTCGCTGCATAACACTGGGGTACAGTACTGGTGGGGATGGGTCTGTCGCTGTATAACACTGGGGTACAGTACTGGTGGGGATGGGTCTGTCACTGTATAACACTGGGGTACAGTACTGGTGGGAATGGGTCTGTCGCTGTATAACACTGGGGTACAGTACTGGTGGGGATGGGTCTGTCGCTGTATAACACTGGGGTACAGTACTGGTGGGGACGGGTCTGTCACTGTATAACACTGGGGTACAGTACTGGTGGGAATGTGTCTGTCACTGTATAACACTGGGGTACAGTACTGGTGGGGACGGGTCTGTCGCTGTATAACACTGGGGTACAGTACTGGTGGGGACGGGTCTGTCGCTGTATAACACTGGGGTACAGTACTGGTGGGAATGGGGCTGTCCCTGTATAACACTGGGTACAGTACTGGTGGGGAATGGGTCTGTCACTGTATAACACTGGGGTACAGTACTGGTGGGGAATGGGTCTGTCACTGTCTAACACTGGGGTACAGTACTGGTGGGGAATGGGTCTGTCACTGTATAACACTGGGGTACAGTACTGGTGGGGAATGGGTCTGTCGCTGTATAACACTGGGGTACAGTACTGGTGGGAATGGGTCTGTCGCTGTATAACACTGGGGTACAGTACTGGTGGGGATGGGTCTGTCGCTGCATAACACTGGGGTACAGTACTGGTGGGGATGGGTCTGTCGCTGCATAACACTGGGGTACAGTACTGGTGGGAATGGGTCTGTCGCTGTATAACACTGGGGTACAGTACTGGTGGAGATGGGTCTGTCACTGTATAACACTGGGGTACAGCGCTGGTGGGGACAGGTCTGTCACTGTATAACACTGGGGTACAGTACTGGTGGGAATGGGTCTGTCAGTGTATAACACTGGGGTACAGTACTGGTGGGGACGGGTCTGTCGCTGTATAACACTGGGGTACAGTACTGGTGGGGAATGGGTCTGTCGCTGTATAACACTGGGGTACACTACTGGTGGGGAATGGGTCTGTTGCTGTATAACACTGGGGTACAGTACTGGTGGGGATGGGTCTGTCACTGTATAACACTGGGGTACAGTACTGGTGGGAATGGGTCTGTCGCTGTATAACACTGGGGTACAGTACTGGTGGGAATGGGTCTGTCGCTGTATAACACTGGGGTACAGTACTGGTGGGGATGGGTCTGTCGCTGCATAACACTGGGGTACAGTACTGGTGGGAATGGGTCTGTCACTGTATAACACTGGGGTACAGTACTGGTAGGGACGGGTCTGTCACTGTATAACACTGGGGTACAGTACTGGTGGGAATGGGTCTGTCACTGTATAACACTGGGGTACAGTACTGGCGGGGACGGGTCTGTCACTGTATAACACTGGGGTACAGTACTGGTGGGAATGGTTCTGTCACTATAACACTGGGGTACAGTACTGGTGGGGACGGGTCTGTCACTGTATAACACTGGGGTACAGTACTGGTGGGAATGGGTCTGTCGCTGTATAACACTGGGGTACAGTACTGGTGGGGATGGGTCTGTCGCTGCATAACACTGGGGTACAGTACTGGTGGGAATGGTTCTGTCACTGTATAACACTGGGTTGCGTGGGGTCATTGATTATGCTGGCTGTTTTTCCAAGGTGGCAGGAGAATGTCGCTGGATGAGAGGCTTGTTTGAGTAATGGACTGAGCTTTGTTCATGACCGTTTTAGTTTCTTGATGTCTTGGATAGAGCAGTAGCCATACCACAACCAGAAAAAATGCTTCCTTTTATGTGTAAAAGTTGGTGAGCGGCAATGCAAATTTCCTTAGTCTTCTGTTAAAGTAGAGGCATTGATGGGCTTTCTTAACTGTAGCATCTGCATGAAGGGACCAGGGCATGTTGATGTGGATACCTGGAAACTTGAAACTCTCGACCATTTCTATTTCATCCCCATGGATGTAGAGAGGGGCATGCCCTCCAATATGCTTGCTAAAGCTGCTGGCTATCTCCTTTGTTTTGTTGATATTGAGGAAGAGATTATTGTCATCGCACCATTCACCAGATTCTTTATCTCTTTCCTGTACTCTGTCTCATCGTTGTTTGAGATCCAACCCACAACGGTGACATCATTAGCAAACTAGAAAATTGAGTTGGAGAGGAATTTAGCCATGCAGTAATAGGTGTGTAAGGAGTATAGTAAGGGGGCCGAGAACACAGCCTTGAAGAGTACCAGTGTTGAGGATGATCATGGAGGAGGTGTTGTTGCCTATCCTTACTGACTGCGATTTGTGGGTTAGGAAGTCTAGAATCCAGTTGCAGAGGAAGGAGCTGAGCCCCAGGCCGCGAAGTGTGGAGATGAATCTTGTCGGAATAATGGTGTTACAGGCTGAGCTGTAATGTATGAGTAGGAGTCTGATATAAGTGCCTTTGTTATCTAAGTGTTCTGGGGTTGAGTGCAGACCCAGGCAAATGGCGTCTGCTGTGGATCTGTTGTAGTGATAGAAGAACTGTAGCAGACCAAGTAGTCTAGTAGGAAGGAATTGATTTGTGCCACGATTAACCTTTAGAAGCACTTCATTATGATGGATGTCAGAGCCATCTGATGGTAGTCATTAAGACACACTGCCTGGCTTTCTTTGGTACCGGGATGATGGTTGTCTTCTTAAAGCAGGTAGGGACCTCTGATTGTTGTAAGGACAGGTTGATGATGTCTGTGAGTATCACCGCCAACTGTCCACACTGGACCTGAGCGTTCATCCAGGTATCACATCCAAGCCAGTCACTTTCTGTGGGTTGACTTCTGAGATGGCTACTCTGACATCATCGGTGGGAACAGGTTGGCCGCTGTATAACACTGGGGTACAGTACTGGTGGGGATGGGTCTGTCACTGTATAACACTGGGGTACAGCGCTGGTGGGGACAGGTCTGTCACTGTATAACACTGGGGTACAGTACTGGTGGAGATGGGTCTGTCACTGTATAACACTGGGGTACAGCGCTGGTGGGGACAGGTCTGTCACTGTATAACACTGGGGTACAGTACTGGTGGGAATGGGTCTGTCAGTGTATAACACTGGGGTACAGTACTGGTGGGGACGGGTCTGTCACTGTATAACACTGGGGTACAGTACTGGTGGGAATGGGTCTGTCACTGTATAACACTGGGGTACAGTACTGGTGGGGACAGGTCTGTCACTGTATAACACTGGGGTACAGCGCTGGTGGGGACGGGTCTGTCACTGTATAACACTGGGATACAGCGCTGGTGGGGACAGGTCTGTCACTGTATAACACGGGTACAGCGCCGGTGGGGACGGGTCTGTCACTGTATAACACTGGGGTACAGTGCTGGTGGGGACAGGTCTGCCACTGTATAACACTGGGGTACAGCGCTGGTGGGGACGGGTCTGTCACTGTATAACACTGGGGTACAGTACTGGTGGGGCTGGGTCTATCACTATATAACACGGGGGGATCGGCCTGTGAATACTACAGTGGGGTACAGTAGTGGCAATTAATTTTGTGCTGGATTGTGCTGTCTCGAAGTTTGTGGCATTGATGATGAGCTGACAGACTTGTAGTTGTCAGGTTTCTGCCTGTCTCCTGTTGGTAATAGTGCATTATAATTGTAACCTTCCAGTTCTTTGTCTCCATGTGGAAGAGAGTTTGAAAGCTTACAGTCTGTGACACTGGCGTATCCAGTTATATTTCTCTCAGCCGTCCTGAGAGAAGAGCCCATCCAGACTGAGGGAGATTTATTTTGGAAGCTGTCAATCTTTTGAGTTCTTCATCAAAAGCCTTTCCTCTCGTCAGCTAACTCCCCCACATTGACACTGTTTGAATTCCACAGTGCCTTCTTTGGTATCACGGCACGTAAGTCAAACCTTGAAACTTTGAAAAATGCTTCTGAAAACAGGATCGCCTTCACTGCCAAATCTGAAATGTGCAGGAGATCCCATTTCTATTTGTCAGTCACCATGCATGGTCTGCTTGCTGCAGACCTCTCCTGCACAGGCCACGTGGTTGATTTCACCTGCCTGATCCAATGCACTGACTTTATAAAACAAGCAGAGCTTGAAACATGTGTCTTTCAGCTGAAAAGTTGAGGCTATTTACTCATGTGCGTTTTGCTCTAAAGATACATTTATTATTTGGGCATCAGCTTAAACTTGCATCTCAAAGAAGTGGGATGGGCAAATATGCTGTGATTCTTGGTACCTCCATATGTTATTATTTGGATTAATTTTTTTTCCTGACTTATCCATTTTAAACTCCTATTTATCTGTTCTGGTCCAACCTTTCTAGTGTACGTCAAAGTATCACAGGAAGAGAGGCAAGCTAAGCAGCCACTCGAACCTTTTCTGTGATTCCCTTAGATCACGGCAGATATATATATATACCTTTGTTAAATTTACTTGCCTTAACCCATAATCTTTATGTCACTGAGTATCTGAGGTTTTGAAAATTCCAATAGCCCTCAGCATCTGCACCTTTTGAGAGAGAATTCCAGATTTCTAATCCTCTTTGTGTGAAAGATTGCTGCTTGGTGGCACCGTGGTTAGCACTGCTGCCTCACCGCACCAGTGACCTGAGTTCCATTCCCAGCTTGGGTCACTGTCTGTCTGTGCGGACAGTGTGTGCATGGGTTTCCTCTGGGTGCTCCAGTTTACTGCTGGTTAGGTGCATTGGCTGTGCTAAATTCTCCCTCAAGCCCCGGAGTGTGGCAATTAGGAGATTTTCACAGTAACTTCTTTGCAGTGTTAATGTAAGCCTCCTTGTGACACTAATAAATAAAACTTTAAACTTTACTGATTTCGCTCCTGAATAGGGTAGTGCTCATTTGAGAATGAAGCCCCCTTGTTCTAGATTTCCTCACTGGAGAGTATAGCTCCTTTGTAGCTGCTTTCAAATCCTTTTATCGCAATTCGATCACTCTTCATCTGTCTACTCAAGGAAATACAAGCCAATGCAGGGTTTCCTGGTGGCAGCCCTCCACTGTTTGCGCTGAATGCAGCATAGTCCGGTGTGGCTCAGGCATCGTACTCTGGTATGACGGTCTCTGCCACGTTTGCTGCAGAAGAAGATGGGAGGCTGATAAGGTACATGATTCATTGCCCTCTGTTTTCATTCTGGCCTCTTCTTGGCAACTGAGATTTTTGTTTCTGCTCGCCTTTTCCAGTGCACTTCCTGACAGTCAATTTCCAGAGATCTCAGCCTTCAGTGACTCTGTCCCAGTTGTCTGCTTATTTTTCCACCCTTTTCAAATTTCGCTTGCGGATGTCCACATAGCGAAGGTATGGACATCCAAAAGGTCATGACTCTGTGGCCAGTTCCCGCTATTGAAGATCATTTATATACTGCCATCATCCATCCAATGAATGTGGCCAAAACAGTACAAATATCCATCCTTAAATTGGAGACCAAAACTGCAGACAGTATTCCAGCTGTGGTCTCACTAAAGCTCTGTACAGCAGTAGCAAGATCTCATTCTTGTCCTCCAAGGCCCAACATGCCATTTGCCTTCTTATTGTAACCACATGTTAACTTGCTCTGTTCCTTATCTGTAGATCAATGTTTACAAGTTTCGGTCCTTTCAATAAATATTGTTATGACCAAAGTAAATAAGCTCACACTTACCCACATTGTACTACATCTGCCACCTTGTTGCCCACTTACTTATTCTATCTATATCTCTTTGCAGCCTCTCTATGTCCTCTTCACAGCTTGCATTCCTATCTAGTTTTGTATCATCAAACATTACTCTGTCTCTTTGCCCCTGTTATTAATATGGATTGTAAATAGTTGAAGCCTTCATGTTGATCGCGATGGCATTGCAGTTGTTTTAGCCGACCAATTTCAAAAGCCCCATTCTCCTCCTCTTCCTGTCTGGGAGACAATCCTCAATCCATGTTAACATATCACACCCAATTCCATAAGCCCTTATCCTGCCTATTAACCTTACGTGTGGCATTTTATTAAATACTTCTTGCAGTCCAAATATGCTGAATCTACTGGTTGTCACTTTGTCTACGCTCCTAGTTACTTCCTCAAAAAAACTCAAATAAAATTGTCAAACAGGATTTCCTTTTTTGTAAAACCATGTTGACTTGTTCTCATCATACTCCTCTGTTCTGCATACATTGTTAATACTTCCTTAATAATAGATTCCAGCATTTTCCCAAGAGCTGATGTTTGGTTAACTGATCTGTAGTTCACTGTTTTCTCTCTCCTTCCTTTCTTGTGCAACAGTGCTCTATTTGCTAACGTCCAACTTATTGGGACCATTCCTGTACCTAGGGGTTTTTAAAAATCACCCACCAATTAATTCTGCAGCTCTCTCTTTAAGAACCCAAAGATGTAAACCAACGTGTCCTGGGCGTTTGTCAGATCTTAGTCCCTTAAGTTTTTCTCAGTTACATAAGAACATAAGAAATAGGAGCAGGAGTAGGCCATCTAGCCCCTCAAGCCTGCCCCGCCATTCAAAGAGATCATGGCTGATCTGAAGTGGCTCAGTTCCACTTTCCCGCTTTCTCCCTATAACCCTTAATTCCCTTGTCTATCAGAAATCTAACTACCTGCGTCTTAAATATATTTAGCGAGGTAGCCTCCACCACTTCAACGGGCAGAGAATTCCAGAGATTCACCACCCTTTGAGTGAAGAAGTTCCTCCTCAACTCCATTCTAAACTGCCCCCCTCCTTATCTTGAGGCTGTGCCCTCTAGTCCAGTTGATATTATTTTCCTCTTTCTTTTTAGCCTCTCAGTTTTTCTGGTGTGAAACTTGTCGACTGTGAAGGCAGCCATAAAATATTTGTTCAATGTCTCTGCCATGCCCTCATTGCCAGTTCCTCCTGTCTCTGCTTCTAAGGGATCAGCATTTACTCCAGCAACTCTCTTTGATATAGATGACAACACTGGTACAATCTGTTTTTATATTCCTGGTTAGATTACTCTCACATTTTTTCCCCCCCCTTAAAATCAACTTTTTGCTGGCCATTTTGCCACTTTCCTTCATCTGAGTCATTAGCTTACATCATCAAAAGCTGAGGTTGCAGTACAGATTCTTATGGATTGCTGCTTGTCACGTTTGCCGGTTAGAAAACATTCCCTTTCCCATTATTCTTATACTCTCTTTATACCAATTCCTAGTCCCTGACACAAAGCTACGACTGTTCTGTACACCTTCACCTGGGCTGACCTTTCCTATATTGCTGAATATTTCTCTTGACTTCTTTGAATCTACCTCTTCAGTTGTCTTGTTTACTCATTGGTCCCAATAAAGAATGAGTTGGCACTGGTATCATTCGATTCCTTGTGAATGTGGGCCCTAAGCATCAAACTCCTGGTTCGTTTGGTAAAGACCACCTTTCACAACTTGCTTTTTTTTCATTCATGGAATGTGGATCTCGCTGGCTGAGATGCCATTGATTGCCCATCCCTAATTGCCCTTGAACTGGTTTGTTAGGCCATTGCAGAGGATGTTCTAAGAGTCAAACCACATTGCTGTGGCTCTGGAGCCACATTAGGCCAGACCAGGTGAGGATGGCAAATTTTCTTCCCTAAGGACACTAGTGACCCAGATGGGTTTTTACAACAATCAACAATGGTTTCATGGTCATCAGTGCTTTCTTAATTCCAGATTGTTATTGAATTCCAGTTTTGTTGTATGCCATGGCGGGATTAGAACTGCATCCCCAAGGCATTATCCCGGGCCTCTGGATTATTAGTCCAGTGACAATATCTCTACACCGCCACTATTTACCCACACTAAAGCTTTTGCACATCACATCACCTGTTGCATGAGCAATTGTTTGCCTTTCTACATTTTCTTTCCCCGAAGAAACAACAGCCATGACAGAGCAGAGACCTGTTTTATTGGGGAGTTGATGCCAAAGTCCCTGGAAACAGATTCCTTCCATGAGACCTCGCCATGGAAATTTAATTCTTTTTTGAAGCACTTTTCCAACCTTGGTGCGAAATAGTGCTTGGAATGAATGCAGCTGAACTGCATCCTAAACAAAGAGATTAACCCGGAAACATCTGAGGCAGAGTACAGGAAAGGGATAGAGAATCTGTTGCAATGGCAGTAAACTCTCCCTCAATGTCAGCAAATCGAAGGAGACTTCAAGAAGTGTTGTGGAGGACGTGCCCCTGTTGATATGAATGGGGGTGAAGTGGAAATAGTTGACAGCTTCAAGTTTCTAGGTGTCCACAACACCAACAATCTGCCCTGGTCCATCCATGCTGGCGCCTCTACTTCCTCAGGAGGCCAAGGAAATTTGGTATGTCCACTCCGACTCATCAGCTTTTACAGATGCACCATAAAAAGTGTTCTGCTTGTATCAAAGCATGGTATGGCTCCTACTCTGTCCAACACTGTAAGAAACTACAAAGGGTCGTGAATGTAGCCCAATTCATCATGCAAACCAGCCTCCCATCCATTAACTCTGTCTACACTTCCTGCTGCCTCAGAAAAACAGCCAGTATAATTAAGGACTTTGTGCACCCCGGGCATTCTCTCTTCCACGTTCTCCCATCGAGAAAAGGGTACAAAAATCTCAACCGACTCAAGAACAGCTTCTTCCCTGCTGCCATCAGATTTTTGAATGGACCTACCTTGCATTAAGTTGATCTTTCTCCATATCCTAGCTATGACTGTAACACTACATTCTGCACTCTCTCCTTTCCTTCTCTATGAACAGTATGCTTTGTATAGCGCACAATAAACAAAACTTTTATTGTATACTAATACATGTGACAATAATCAAATCAAATCTTGGTCCTGAGCTGCAATCATAGCTCTGTTCAATTTTGAAACGCACACTGGTTTTTGTCTGCCTGTTTCAAGATGATTCGTTTTTTTCTTAAAGGCGGATTGTCTCCTTTTAAAATATTTAAGATGTTTTCTCTAGGCTCCCCCATCTGCTGTATAGAGGCACAGTAAGTAGTTTCACAACACCAAGCTAAAGTCCAACAGGTTTATTTGGTAGCACGAGCTTTCAGAACACTGCTCCTTCATCAGGTGAGAGGATACAGGCCCTGTGCCATGATCTGCTGTAGAATGCTTGCCCTTGCATTGCTGGAACCCATCTAATCGGCTCCCATTGAAAAACACATTCACTGTTTGAGATTTTGCTACTTAAATATTGTGGGAATGTAACCCCTGCAAATGACTCATGTTCTCAATGTTAAATTGGTGGCTTTGATTAGAAATGCCAGTTGATTGCAGAAATGAGAAGTAGTCAGTCCCCCCTGACTCACCAGGGCTGCTTTTCAGAGTTAGAAATTTGTACACATTATCCAGAGTGGAGGAGTTTAAACTTTAAACTTCACCTCAGTAATAGTGCTTGCTAAGTAAATACAAGCTGCAGATGTGTTGGTCAGATTGCTGCTACAAGTTTGTACAAGGTATCTGACATACTCAATATTACAAATACAAGGCCATGTTTAATGCAGTGTCTTTGTTTACAGTCTGGCTTGTGCAATGAGATTGTTGGCAGTGAAACTGCAGTAAGGCAAGAAGATGGATGTGTGAAATGCTATCATATGTATTTGAACTATGTGACTCTCACTCAGCAATTGAATTCTGAAGCTTGGGTTGTGTCTGGTAAAAGTATTGTTTGATCTGTGTGACATAGATGAAATATTGATAGTGAACATTGTGGGATGAGAAAGGTTCGCCACAAGAAGTGTTTTTGCGAAAGATTCCCCCCTCCGTGCTGTTTACGAGATTGTCCTGTTGGTCATTTGGATAGATTGTGCAAGGGACACTTTGGCAGCTGCACTGTTTACTTTTAAAATGAACAATGGCTGTTTTATTTGTGCATTCCTCACATTTAACCTGCCTAACGGAATGTAAATTATGAAATTTGTTTATGAGTAGTGCACTCTGTCTCTCACTTTTGTGGGCAGTCTGCTGACTCGCGTATGGTGATTTCCGTGCTACCGTTGTGCACTGAAACATGGCAGCTGCCTTCTCCCAGGTGCTTACATTTAACTAGCTATTGGACTGATCTCATGATGGCTCATTTGGTAACTGATGTGTGTAACCAGAATGTAGCGGGAACGCATCCAGTGTGTGAATGGTGGCAGTTTGGTGCAAGTGTGAATTTGGTGTATGGGAGGCAGGATCCTTTTTGTCTTTAATATTGGTATTGGTTTGGGTTACAGTTTAGTGACCACAATTTACCCGTAACTCAAATGCAATCAAGCAATGTGTTGAAAGGCTAAAGAGTATAAACTGAAGATGTTGATTGATGAAATAAAACCGGGTTGGATAGGGACGGCAGTGCAGGAGGTGTGACCGTCTATCCAAATAGGTGTGAAAATGCAGGAAAATCTCAGGTCTGGCAGCATCTGTAAGGAGAAAAAAGAGCTGACATTTTGAGTCCAGATGACCCTTTGTCAGAGCAGGAGGTGTGTCTTGGCAGGAGCATGTGGGAGATTGTAAAGAACCCTCTGGTTCTGGACAGCCATTTCTGCACTAAGTTTCAGCATCTTGAGTGACTTTAGCTCCTATTTGTTGAACTGGTGGCAAAGTGAAGGCATCGCAGGCATCCAGGAGAATTGTCCTGATGTTCCAGTTAGGAGGTGACAAGGCGGGAGAAGGACAGGGGGTTGGAATGAGGCAAGGTGATCTTTTACAGTGGAGGAGCTTCCTATCCAATAGAAACAAAGATCTTACTGCCTATATGGATGACCAGACAAACCACAGCACCTTGGTACAGGGAGCCAGTGATCGAAGACAGTATATTTAGAGTGTTAAATACTCATCTCTGCTTTAGGAGCTCTCGGAATTCTGAAGGTTGAGTTGCCTGCCTGGTGTCAGGGTTAGTGACTGTTCGTAGCTGGAGATAAACTCTGAGGGGGTGGATCCAGTTATGGTGGTGCATGAGAGCCAACCACTGGGACTGGAAATGAGGAATGATGTTCTGCTGAGAGAATTTGAGGATTCAGGGTCAAAATTATAACACAATGTCAAAAGTGATAATCTCCAGGTTACCACCTGAGCCACTTATAGATTAGCACAGGGTTAAGAGTTGAGTGGTGTGGGAGATGGGGGTTTCAGTTTGTGGGATACTGGCAGCAGTACTGGTGAAGGAGAAAGCTTTTCTCTTGGGACGCTTTCACTTAAACTGAACAAAGAAAAGTACAACACAGAAACAGGCCCTTCGGCCCTCCAAGCCTGTGCCGATCATGATGCCTTTACTAAACTTAAAAAAACCCTTCTGTCCTTACACGGTCCGTATCCCTCTATTCCCTCCCGATTCATGTACCCATCCAAATGCCTCTTAAATGTTGCTAATGTGCCTGCTTCCACCACTACCTCCTTTGACAGCGCGTTCAAGGAACCCACCATTTTCTGTGTGAAAAATTTTCTCTATATGTTTCCCTTATGCTGGCCGCTCTCTCACCTTGAACTTGTACCCCTTGTAATTGACACTTCCACCCTGGGAAAAAGCCTTTGACTATCCACCCTGACTGTGCCTCTCATAATTTTGTAGACCTCTATCAGGTCTTCCCTTAGCCTCTGTCTTTCCAGTGAAAACAATCCAGGTTTATTCAACCTCTCCTCTTAGCCAACACCCTTGAGATCAGGCAACATCCTGGTGAACCTTCTGGGCTGGGATTAATGCTCTGTTAAATTGTACGACAGGGATTATAGAAAATATTGTTTTTTTATCCCCCCTCAGAAGAGTTTTCTAATCAGTCCCATTTCCCCTACGCTCTTTGTCTAAAAACTCTAAATATTTTCTTTTCACGTGAATGTCCAATTCTCTTTTGAAAATTACTACTTTGATAAAGTAAATTGAAGGCAAGTATTTTTCTTGATTAGTGAATTATTAATAAGTTATAAATTTAAGATCACCACCAAAATGCGGACAAGTCGCCAGGACCGGATGGAATGCATCCGAGGGTTCTGAAAGAAATGGCGGAGGTGATAGTGGATGCCTTGGTGGTTATTTTCCAGACGTCGCTGGATTCCGGGGAAGTGCCGGAAGATTGGAAAGCGGCTAATGTTACGCCGTTGTTTAAGAAGGGTGCCAGGCAAAAGGCAGGGAATTATAGGCCGGTTAGTTTAACGTCTGTTGTAGGTAAAATGTTAGAATCCGTCATCAAGGAGGAAATAGCGAGGCATCTTGAGAGGAATTGCTTGATAGAGCAGACGCAGCACGGTTTCGTTAAAGGGAAGTCGTGTCTGACAAATTTACTGGAGTTCTATGAGGATGTGTCTAGGGCGGTGGATAGAGGAGAGCCGGTGGATGTGGTGTTTCTGGATTTTCAGAAGGCGTTTGACAAGGTACCTCACAGGAGGTTATTGCAGAAGGTCAGGGGACAGGGAGTTGGGGGTAGGGTGTTAGCGTGTTAGCGTGGATAGAGGATTGATTGTCAAATAGGAGGCAGAGAGTGGGGGGGTCAATGGCTGCTATTTGGATTGGCGGATGGTGACTAGTGGAGTGCCTCAGGGGTCGGTGCTGGGGCCCCAGCTATTTACCATTTATATAGATGATCTGGAGGAGGGAACCGAGTGTAGGGTGTCGAAATTTGCTGATGACACCAAGATTGGAGGAAAGGCAAATTGTGCGGAGGGTGTGGAGAGTCTACAGAAGGATCTAGATAGGCTGGGCGAATGGGCCAGGAAATGGCAAATGGAATTTAATGTTGGCAAGTGCAAGGTGGTCCACTTTGGTAGGAATAATGGTAGGAAGGATTATCACTTATGTGGCGAAAAACTGCAGCAGGCGATGGTGCAGAGGGACCTTGGGGTCCTTGTGCATGAGTCGCAAAAACCCAGCTTGCAGGTGCAGCAGGTGATCAGGAAGGCGAATGGGATGCTGGCCTTCATAGCGAGGGGGATTGAATATAAAAGTAGGGAGGTCTTGCTGCGGCTGTATAGGGCATTGGTGAGGCCGCAGCTGGAGTACTGTGTGCAGTTTTGGGCACCGTACTTACGCAAGGATATTTTTTCCTTGGAGGGAGTGCAGAGGAGGTTTACTAGGTTGATGCCGGAGTTGAGGGGGTTGAGCTATGAGGAGAGGCTGAATAAACTAGGCTTGTACTCGTTAGAGTTTAGAAGAATGAGGGGAGATCTCATTGAGACGTATAAGATGATGAATGGGCTGGATAGGATAGAGGTGGAGAGACTCTTCCTGCTCAGAAAGGATAATAGGACTAGGGGACACAGCCTCAAGATAAAGGGGGGGCGGTTTAGAACAGAGTTGAGGAGGAACTTCTTCACTCAAAGGGTGGTGAATCTCTGGAATTCTCTGCCCGTTGAAGTGGTGGAGGCTACCTCGCTAAATATTTTTAAGATGCGGGTTGATGGGTTTTTGATAAGAGAGGGGATTAAGGGTTATGGGGAGAGGGTGGGAATGTGGAACTGATCCACTTCAGATCAGCCATGATCTTATTGAATGGCGGGGCAGGCTCGAAGGGCTAGATGGCCTACTCCTGCTCCTATTTCTTATTTCTTATGTAAAATAACACAAGGGAGTAGTTAGGAGATTTATTATTATATGTGTTGGTGGAATACTGAATGCCTTACCAGGAACACAATTTTTAATGGATTTTAAAAAGAGAAATTGATAAATATTTGAATACAAAAATGTAAAAGTAGATTGGGAACAGATAGGGGATGGGATACAGGGTGTATTATTTATACAGGCACAATGAAACAATGCTAGAATATCAATTTTTCCTTGTTTTAGGAAATGAGTGATAAAAGTTTGAAAGTATTTATTAGTCACAAGTAAGGCTTACATTAACACTGCAATGAAGTTAGTGAAACTCCCCTAGCTGCCACACTCCGGCGCCTGTTCGGGTCAATGCACCCTAATCAGCACGTCTTTCAGACTATGAGAGGAAACCGGAGCACCCGGAGGAAACCCATGTAGATACGGGGAGAACATGCAAACTCTGTACAGTGACCCAAGCTGGGAGTTGAACCCAGGTCCCTGGTGCTGTGAGGCAGCAGTGCTAATCACTGTGCCACCATACCACCCTTGTAGCTGGCAGAAAGTATGTTACGATCCCCATACAGACTCATAACTTTCGACAAGATGTTTGGATTCTCTGTGACCAAGTTTTAAGTTAAAAGACTATTACTAGATCGAACAAACCATGATCAATACTGATTAAGTATTACATAGTGGGCAACTGACACTCTAAACTACAGAAATGTAACCCTTAGAACATCCCTGCAGGGATGTGGAAGCTGAGTCATTGAGTATGTTTAAAGTAGTGATTAACAAATTCTGAATACCAATGAGGCAATGGGGTATGATGCTCATGTGGGAAAAGGGTATTGAAAAAGACATGATCATATTAAATTATGGAGCAATCTCAAAAGGCTGAATAACTTACTCCTGCTCTTATATTCCTACAAATGTGACTGCACTGCTGCGTATATGGTGTACGGCATACTTTCCTCAGAATTGCAGTTTTTTCAGGAAGTGATCTAATGTCACTCCACCTTCCTGTCCCTATGTTGTAACACCCAGCTTTACGTTCCTTGGTCCTCCCAACACAGCTTTGAGCATTAAGGCCCACTGTGATTTCTTCTTCTATCCTCACCATGTGTCCTTAAATCATTGTGGGTTCCTTCTCATTGACCAACGGAGAAGCTTTCCACGGCATTCTGCCTGGTAATTAACAGAGAAAAGCTTTTCTCACATGCAGGATACTGCGAGGCCTGGATAAAGTGGATGTGGAGAGGATATTTCCACTAGCAGGAAAAACTGGAACCAGAGGGCACAACCTCAGACTAAAGGGGCGATCCTGTAAATCAGAGATGAGGAGGAATTTCTTCAGCTACAGAGTGATGAATCTGTGGAACTCTTTGCAGCAGAAGGCTGTGGAGGCCGCATCACTGAGTGTCTTTAAGACACAGATTCTTGATTAATAAGGGGATCAGGGGTTATGAGGAAAAGGCAACAGTATGGGGATGAGAAAAATATCAGCCATGATTGAATGGCCAAGCAGACTCAAAGAACAAATAAAATTACAGCAAAGGAACAGGCCCTTCAGCCCTCCAAGCCTGCACCAACCATGCTGTCCGACTTAATTAAAACCCCAAACCCGATGGGCCAAGTGGCCTAATTCTGCTTCTATGTTTTATGGTCTCTCTCTGTCTCTTTCTGTTACTGTTCAAACTCTCAGAGAAAGTCTGCGACAACAAGAACTTCTGCTTTTGCCTTTGTTTTCAAGTATTAAACATGATGTGCATTTCATTAACCCATGATCTGGGCCCTGGTGTCTATGTTCACTAAGCCACAGTGACTTGGTATGACAGAGAGATCATGTTTGATAAACCTACTGCAGGTTTAGAGGATGTAATTAATAGAATAGATAACGGTGAGCCAATGGATGTAGTGTATTTGTATTTTCAGAAAGCTTAAGAAAAGTACTTATTTTTTAAACAAACAAAATGAAGCTTTGGATAATATCCAAAAAGTTAGTTTGCAAAATTAAAGCATCTAGGATTGGGGTTAATATATTGGCATGGATTGAGAATTAATTAGCAGACAGGAAACAGAGTAGGAATAAATGAGTCTTTTCCAAGTTGCAGGCAAGTGGGGCCCCTGCCGAGATCAGTGCTTCTGATGCATCAGTGTTTGGATGAGGGAACCAAAAGTAATATTTCCAAGTTTGCTGATAACATGAAACTTGGTGGGAATGTGAGTGGTGAGGATGATTTTATGAAGTGTCAAGGTGATTTAGACACGTTGAGTCAATGGGCAAATAAATGGCAGACGCAGTATAACGCGAATCATAGAATTCTACAGTGCAGAAGGAGGCCATTTGGTCCATCAAGTCTGCACAAACCACATTTCCAGACAGGAAAGTTAGTGAGATTTTGTTTCCAGACAGGAAAGTTAGTGAGATTTTGTTTCCAGACAGGAAAGTTAGTGAGGTTTTGCAAGTCCAGGCAAGTTGTGGGGGTTACAGATAGTGTGACATGAACCCAAGATCCCGGTTGATGCCATCCTCGTGTGCGGAACTTGGCTATCAGTCTCTGCTCAGCGACTGTGTGCAGTCGTGTGTCATGAAGGCCGCCTTGGACAACTCTTACCCGAAGATCAGAGGCTGAATGCCCGTGATCGCTGAAGTGTTCCCCAATAGGAAGAGAACAGTCTTGCCTTGTGATTGCCGAGCAGTGTTCATTCATCCGTTGTTGTAACGTCTGCATGGTCTCTCCAATGTACCATGTCTCGGGACATACTTTCCTGCATATCAGTTAGACAATGTTGGACAGAGTTGCAAGAGTATGTACCGTGTACCTGGTGAATAGTTTTCTCACATGAGATGATGGCATCCATGTCGATGACCTGGCACGTCTTGCAGAGATTGCTGTGGCAGGGTTGTGTGGTGCCGTGGTCACTGTTCTCCCGAAGGCTGGGTAGTTTGCTGCGGACAGTGGTCTGTTTGAGGTTGTACAGTTGTTTGAAGGCAAGAAGTGGGGTGTGAGGATGGCCTTGGCGAGATGTTCGTCTTCATTTATGACATGTTGAACACTCCGGAGAAGATGTCATCGCCTCTCCGCTCCAGGGAAGTACTGGACGCCGAAGGGTTCTGTTGTCTACCGTGTCCCGTGTTTGTCTTCTGAGGAGGTTGGTGCAGTTTTTGGTTGTGATGCGTCGGATCCATCGATGAGTCAAGCATCGTATCATGTTGTTGGCATTGAGTATTGAGGCAGTTGCAACAATGCCATCATTGTGGGGGGGTGCTGGTGTAGAGTGCAGAGACATCCATTGTGACGAGGTGTGCTCCTGATTCAACTGCTCCACGTGTGTTGCGTTTTTGTAGGAAGTCCGTAGTGTTGCAACAAAAGCTGGGGGTTCTTTGTACAGTGGGTTTCAGGATGCCCTAGACGTAGCTGGAGAGGTTCTCGCACGGCTGGGTGTGTTTGCCCTGTGTATCTTCAGAAGGCAGTAGAGATCTCCAACGCAGGGATGAGAGCACGGAGGGTGCTCTATAGGTCCAGATCAAAGATCTTGATCAGAGTGTTGAGTTGATGGGTGTGTTCTTTGGTTGGATTTGTGGGTAACTGTCTGTAGTGTTCCTCATTCAGTTGTTGGTGTACTTCTTTGCAGTAATCCATTCTGTTCAGTATGACGATGGCCCTCCCCCTTTGCTGGTTTGATAATGTTATGGTTGGTCGTGAGAGCGTGGATGGCTTTGCGTTGTGCTTGGGTGGTGCTCGGGGCTGTCTTGAGTGCAGTTAATGAATTGCTGCAACTGCCTCAGTACTCAACGTTGACAACTGCCAGTTTCCAGTTGCAGTTTTACAACTTACCTGCTTCATCCTGGACCACAATGTCTTCACCTTCAACAACCAGTTCTTCATCCAGACACACGGAACAGCCATGGGGACCAAATTCACACCTCAATATGCTAACATCTTCATACACAGGTTCGAACAAGACCTCTTCACCATACAGGACCTTCAACCAATGCAAGGTGTGCCGGATCATTGACACGGATACCATCATCTTGCGTGAGAACGCCATCCACCAGGTACATGGTACATACTCTTGCAACTCGGCCAACGTTGTCTACCTGATACGCTGCAGGAAAGGATGTCCTGAGGCATGGTACACTGGGGAGACCATGCGGACGTTACGACAATGGATGAATGAACACCACTCGACAATCAGCAGGCAAGACTGTTCTCTTCCTGTTGGTAACACTTCAGCAGTCACGGGCATTCAGCCTCTGATTTTTGGGTAAGCATTCTCCAAAGCACCCTTCATGACACACGACAGCACAGAGTTGCTGAGCAGAGACTGATAGCCAAGTTCGCAGATGTGAGGACGGCCTCAACCGGGATCTTGGGTTCATGTCACACTACCTGTAACACCCACACCTTGCCTGGACTTGCAAAATCTCACTAACTGTCCTGTCTGGAAACAATACACATCTGTTTAACCTGTGCGTAATGCTCTCGCCACTCACATTGTCTGTACCTTTAAGTCTTGAATAGTTGTAAAGACTCACATTCCAATCATTTCATGTAAATTGAGTTTGTGTTTTTATATGCCCTGTTTGTGATCAGAACTCCCACCCACCTGACGAAGGAACAGCGTTCCGAAAGCTAGTGGCGTTTGCTACAAATAAACCTGTTGGACTTTAACCTGGTATTGTGAGACTTCTTACTGTGTTTACCCCAGTCCAACGCCGGCATCTCCACATCATTAAAAATTATTCAAAGATTTAGTTTTAATGTTGTGTCATGGAACTCCTATAGGAACATAGGATTTAGGATTCTGTCTTTCATCCCTTCAAACCTGCTCTGCCAGTCAATAAAATCATAGCTGTTCCAAACTCCACTTCTGTCCCATAACCCTTGTCTCCTTGTAATCTTCTAACTCTGTCTTTAATAGGTTGAATGACCCAGCCTCTACTGCGTCATGGGGAAGAGAATACCACAGACTAATGATCCTAGGAAACTTATGGTCACTGCTTTCAAATGGCTGTGTTTTTTAACCTAGTTTTTTGCTTCTCCTGGGAGATTGTGTTGCTTCAGCTGGGATGGGGAGTGTATATATAAAGTGATGCACAAGGAATTACAATTGTATGGGATGGGCTGGATGTTCTGCATGCACACTGTACATTCACAGCATCTTCAGCAGTACCTAGGGACACACATTCTGTCAGTTGAGAAACAGATTAGTTCTGGTTGGTCATCAATGGATGGTTTTCAGCATTTGTTGAGAGACAGCTCTCTACCTTTGGGAATCTTTGTTTTCTACCATTCTTTGTGAAACTAGTTAAATTGATTGAAAAGTAGCACTTTTAGAAATGTATTAAGCTGACTGCTCCTGCTTTAACACTGAAGTCTGTTGAAGGCAAGTGTCTTTTAGTTCCATTTCTCCCATTATTTATGAACTGCAAGTTTTCCAAAAATATTTTCTGATCCCTATTGAGCAGAAGAATCTCAGAGAATCCCTACAGTGCACCGACTACAATCCCACCCAGGCCCTAACCCTATATACCTACATATTTACCCGCTAAATCCCTCTAACCTACACATCTCAGGACACTAACGAGCAACTTCAGCACAGCCAATCAACCTCATCCGTATATCTTTGGACAATCTCCTGATGAGACATAACACCAGGATGGGTAGTGGGTGAATGTAACATTTGTGCTGAGAGATAAAGAATGTGGTTCATCTTGCTGCAGCAAAACACGGCTTCTTTGCCCAGATAGACAAGAAGCTGAACAACCAGAGTCCCTGTTTTACTCTCCCTTCTTACAACAACTTGCTCAAAGTGTACATGACACTGGCAGGGCCGCACCTCTTGCTGTGAGACAGTGGTGATAGCTTGCTGGATCTGTTCACAGGGTATTTGGAATCAACCATGTGGTGCAGGCTGGATTCATGTGCAGCTCAGACTGGGTAAGGCAGACAAGGCTTCTTTGCCTGAAGGATATTTGTGACTCAGTTATGGTTTTAATGACTGCCAGTTTTCCTGGTCTTGGCCAATAAATGGCTAGATTTATTGAATTTGATGTGTTGTCTCTGTCAGACCTTCATTTTAGCTATAAGCCCACACTTTGAGATCGTTATTGCTGCTTCTGAGGCATTCCCTCAAGATGGAAGACGATTTAAAATCATACAGCGCAGAAGAGACCCTTCAACCCGTCGAGTCTGCACTGACACATGAGAAACACCTGCCCTCCCACCTCATCCCATTTACCAGCGTTTTTACCCAAAGTTGAGGGGCAACTCTAACTTTGAGAATCTTTGCTGCTTCTCTGGTTCAGTGGGTTCTGAGATGGCTGATAAGTCCAGTGTACCATCTGTGGGACAGGTGGTGCTTGAAGTTAAGTGGATTGTTTGGAGGTTTGTGCACTGTCTACAGCACCTCCACTTCACCCCTACACATTCCTGAGAAAATCTCCCTGACTCCGGTCTATTCCCAAATGAACCTTCTCCATTTGGGTCAGTTATAAGCCCAAGGTCTCCTATGAGTCGATGGGAATGTTTAATCTCTTCGGGAAAGCTTTGAGAACATCCTTAAAGCATTTTCCACTGTCTACCTGGGAGTCTCCTGCTGCAAATGAGTTCCAAGTGAACCGGTTCGGGAGTTCAGTGTCAGGCATGTGCGTGACTTGTCCCACCTAATGGTGCTGGTTTCCAGTGATTAGCACTTCTGCGGGGCGAATTGGGTTACTATTAGATCACTAGCATAGATATCTGCACCCCAAGATTGACCTGCTCCCATTCTCTTTAACAATCTTAATGTTTTGAGTTGCTGCTTTTTCCCAAAAATTCCCAGTTCATTCCTCAATCTATTAGATTCCATCACCCACATATCTGTCCATATGATACATCTATCAGTTTGTCTATAATCTCCAATCTTTGCCCTCCTGGTTTGCTATGACCACTAATTTGGATGATTGGAAAGTTTGTTTTTCATGCATCTTGTGTGTTTGTCATTTTCTTACCCCAGCCACCTTTATCCATGTGGCTATATTTCTCTTTAACATAAGAACATAAGAACATAAGAAGTAGGAGCAGGAGTAGGCCATCTAGCCCTTCGAGCCTGCCCCGTCATTCAATAAGATCATGGCTGATCTGTCGTGGCTCAGTTCCACATTCCCGCCCTCTCCCCATAACCCTTAATCCCCTCGCTTATCAAAAACCCATCAACCCGTGTCTTAAAAATATTTATCGAGGCAGCCTCCACCACCTCAACGGGCAGAGAATTCCAGAGATTCACCACCCTTTGAGTGAAGAAGTTCCTCCTCAACGCCGATCCTCTTGCAGAGGTTGCTGTGGCAGAGTTGTGCGGTGTCGTGTAACTGTTCTCCTGAAGGCTGGGTAGTTTGCTGCGGACAATGGTGTGTTTGAGGTTGTGCGGTTGTTTGAAGGCAAGAAGTGGGGGTGTGGGGATGGCCTTGGCGAGATGTTCGTCTTCATTGATGACATGTTGAAGGCTCCGGAGGAGATGTCGTAGCTTCTCCACTCTGGGGAAGTACTGGGCGACATAGAGTACTCTGTCCACCGTGTCCCGTGTTTATCTTCTGAGGAGGTGTGTTTTTTAGCTGTGGCATGTCACAACCATCGATCAATGAGTCGAGCGCCATATCCTGTTCTTATGTGGGCATTTTTCAGTGTCTGGAAGTGTCTGCGAGCTTCGTCATCTGAGCAGATCCTATGTTTATGGAGGGCTTGTCTGTAGGGGATGGCTTCTTTAACGTGTTTAGGGTGGAAGCTGGAGAAGTGGAGCATTATGAGGTTATCCGTGGGCTGGCAGTACAGTGAGGTGCTGAGGTGACCGTCCTTAATGGAGATGCATGTGTCCAAGAATGTAACCAATTCCGGAGAGTAGTCCATAGTGAGTTTGATGGTGGGAATGAACTTGTTGATGTCATCATATAGTTGTTTGTGATTGTCCACCATGAGTCCAAAGGAAGAAAAATGCCATCGATGGATCTAGTGTATAGCATCAGTTGAAGGTTGTGTGTGGTGAAGAAGCCTTGTTCAAACCCGTGCATGAAGATGTTGGCATATTGAAGTGCGAATTTGGTCCCCATGGCTGTTCCATGTGTCTGGATGAAGAACTGGTTGTTGTGGTCCAAGATGAAGCGGATGAGTTGTAAAATTGCATCTGGAGATTGGCAGTTGTTGGCATTGAGAACTGAGGCAGTTGTGATCACCATGGGGGATGCTAGTGTAGAGTGCCGAGACACATGAGGATGGCCTCAACCGGGATCTTGGGTTCATGTCACGCTATCTGTAACCCCCATGACTTGCCTGGGCTTACAAAATCTCACTAACTGTCCTGGCTGGAGACAATACTCTCTTTAACCTGTGCTTGACCCTCTCTCCACTCACATTGTCTGTACTTTAAGACTTGATTACCTGTAAAGATTCAGATTCCAACCATTCTTTTATAAATTGAGTTTGTGTCTTTATATGTCCTGTTTGTGAACATGACTCCCAGTCACGTGATGAAGGAGCAGTGCTCTGAAAGCTTGTGGCTTGTGCTACCAAATAAACCTGTTGGACTTTCACTTGGTGTTGTGAGACTTATTACTGTAACATTTCTGACAGTCTGGTACTAGCCAGGTGGAGAACAGGAGACTTTACCTCTCCCAGATACCCTTGTGTTATAATATTACTCCAGCCTTTGATGTATCTCCTTTTACTCAGAATTGAAAAATATTAAAGATGATATCCAACTCTGGTTTGAAGTATCTGCAATTGCTGCTCTGCTGTTTCTTTGATTCGGTGAGTGATGGCAATTAATCTGGGCTAACACGCTTTAAACCCACTAAAATGAGTTAATTGCCACTTAATTAAGTTACACATCCTGCTGTTCCAAGCCAGCTATTGTTGACTCAAACCAATTTTTGTCTTGTGCTGAATGTTTGTTCAAAGTACTGTCTCTATGCCAACCATCAGGCTGGAATCTGCGCTTTGCAATTCCCCAGACATTGCTTATGTTCTTGGCCATGTCTGGTGGAGAGAGGCAACCAGTGACAAGGGAACGTCTGGCAGCCAGCTGGGTGGATGAGGCACCAGCGCCTGGAGCTCTCCTGAAATTATTGTTGAACAAAATGTCTGGCTTTTCCATGCCTTACAGCACTTGGCAGTGTCCTGAGCTCTGCTGGTTACAAACTGCAGCAATCAATCGAGTGAGGCCGTTTAGCAGCAGTTCGATGCTTTCAACACTTAAAGCAGACAGGCAAGAAAAAGATCAGCTGCTCCATCAAACCTGCCCCACACACCATGACTGTTGGAACATCCTGACTGGATATTTCCAACTGCCACCTGCCGAGCCCCCACCCCCCACCCCCAAACCCCACTGTTGAAAGGCAGTTGATGATGTTGACGTAGACACGCTTGGGAGATCCTTACATCATTGATTACATAAATAACTATTGCAAAACTTTGTTCCAAGGTGATGTGTCTGTCACAATAGCGCATTGAAAAGCAGAATACCGTGCGATTGCTGAATTCTCACCATTGATTTGCAGGAGAAGAACGCTGACTTAAGTTAAATTTATCTCACTCATTCCCACTTCAGTAATGCTTGCCATCACTGTTCATATCGCTGTCCTCAGTTGCAGACTGTTTAAGATTCCGTTTGTGGATATGAAAGATAAACTGAGAGAATGTGCTCAAATGAGAAAAATACACCTAACGACCTGGGTTTGATTCCTGGCTTGGTTCACTGTCTGTGGAGTCTGCACGTTCTCCCCATGTCTGCGTGAGTTTCCTCCGGGTGCTCTGGTTTCCTCCCACAGCTGGTTAGGTGCATTGACCCAAACAGATGCCAGAGTGTGGTGACTAGGGGAATTTCATTGCAGTGTAAGCAGTAAGCCTACTTGTAACACTAATAAATATACTTCAGACTTTAACTTTGACATCTGCTGTAAGGCTTTTGCTGATTGACTGTGTGAAATGTAAAATTAAGGTGTGTCGCCTCTGGGAAGTGAATATGGAAATCATTCAGTGCTTGGCACATGTGGGTCAGGTTTCAGAACCTGTTCTAAAGGAGGAAGCATTTTGACACAAGGGAACTTTCGCACTGATATATTTTTAGGAAGTATTTGTTAAAGTGTATAGTACAGCTCTGTTCTGCGTCCATACTTTGGGTTCACCTGTTTCTAACAGATGTAAATTTTCTCTGGAAGTTTATTGATGTAGCTTTGCAGTCCACACTTTGATAAATGTCCTAAAAAAGTTTTAATTTAAGTTCAAAATGAAACATTTGAAATGCAGTTATTGGCTGAAGAGGAATTTGTTTCATTATGCAGTGTCTGCTAACTGAGGCTGAACTGGAGTCTGGATCTGTCTTCTCTCCAGCTGGAATGTAAAGAGGGCAGGACAGCCTCTAGGACGGTGTGATAAAAGATTAAACTTATAATGGACACAACATTGATTTTTATGGCGTTAATATGCCCCTATTTTGGATTGCACGGTAAGAAGTCTCTCAACACCAGGTTAAAGTCCCAACAGGTTTACTTGATTTGTTTTATTATTATCACATTATTAACATAGTGAAAAGTATTGTTCCTTGGACGCTATACAGACCAAGCATACTGATCATAGAAAGGGAGACGTGAGAGTGCAGAATGTGGTGTTACAATCATAGCTAGGGTGTAGAGAAAGATAAAATTAGTGCGGGGTAAGTCCAGTCAAAAGTCTGACAGCAGCAGTAGGTGACCTCAGACTTTTGTATCTTTTTCCTGAAGAAAGAAGGTGGAAGAGAGAATGTCGAGGGTGCATGGGGTCCTTAATTATGCTGGATGCTTCATTGAGGCAGCGGGAAGCGTAGACAGAGTCAATGAATGGAAGGCTGGTTTGCGTGATGGATTGGGCTCCATTCACGACTTTTTGTAGTTCCTTGCAATCTTGGGCAGAGTAGGAGCCCATACCAAGCTGAGATACAACCAGAAAGAATGCTTTCTATTTTGCATCTGTAAAAGTTGATGAGAGTTATTTGGAATCATCAGCTTTCAGAACACTTCTCCTTCCTCAGGTGGATTGCATGCAGGGCAAGGTGCATTTTTTTGGAACTTGTTCATGGGATCTGAGCATTATTTTTGAGATCAACATTTTTGCTCATCCCTAATTGCCCTTGAGCAGATGGTGGTGAACCACTGCGGTCCATGTGGTGTAGGTTCACCCACAGTGCTGTTAGAGAGGGAATTCCAGGATTTGGTGACAGTGCAGGAACGGCAATATATTTCTAGGTCAGAATGGTGAGTGACTTAAGGCGGTAGTGTTCCCCTGCACTTACTGCCCTTGTCTTCCTATTTGGGAGAGGTCACAGGTTTGACTTTGAGTGTCATTGTCCTCGCAGGCTCAGTTGTCAGATCTGAACAGAATCTTTGTTGAGACATTGATTTTCAGAAATGTGGAATGTACAACGTTGATACGTGATTGCCTTCTAAAGCAATCCTTTAATTCCAGTTTTGATGTTGATTGATCTTTGCATTTAAATCTTGATTGAGAATTCAAAATGAAACTCTTTTTAGCTGCTCCACGTGTGTGTGAATTAACCAATGCACAAGTGCTTTCTCTGGTGCTCTCAAACAACTGCATCACGAAATCCCCCTGGTTTTTAAGTGCAGTTTTATGTGAAGCTTGCAGATCCATAATGCTTCCTCGCAGTTCCCGAGAACAAGGTTTTTAACAAAGCAAGTTGGGATCTCAACCTTCCCAAGTGTTGTGAGTGGGCAGAAATCTGTCTACCTGAAATCGAATGTTGATTTTTGTGGCGTTAATATGCCCCATGGGAAAAGTGAAGTGTGAAGAGGCTGCGTGGAGAGGAGCAATGCAGCAGGCTCTGTCTACGCTGTGGGTCTCTGTTGCCTTGTGCCTGCTTTCAGCATTAAGGAATCCTCTGGCCACTCTTTTCAGACCAATTTGAAATAATTTGTAAGTTAAACATTTTCATTCTTCCGGATTGCACCACATACAATTGAAAGAGTTGTAAATTAATTAGTAATTTTACCCTGAGCTATAATCGCAGGAGTAGAGAAGACTGGGAATATTGGAAATACTCAGCAGGTCAGGTTGCATCTGTGGAGAAAGAAACAGAGTTAACATTTCAACTCAGTTGCTGGAACTTTACCGGCACGCACGGCCCGGAGTCGGGACGGGCAAAGCTTGCAGAACGGCATTCTCCATTGGCCTTGGAAGGGATCTTACGAGCCTCGGGCAGGCGAGGAAGTAAAATTCCAGCAAGTGTGTCTAATCTGCTGAGTGTTTCCAGCATTTTCTATCTTCATTTCAGATTTGCGACATCTGCAGTATTTGTTCTATAAAACAGCAACTGGCATTTAGATAGCGCCTTTAATGTGGTAAAATGTCCGAAGGTGCTTCATTAGAGGATAATTAGGCCAAATTTAATATTGAACCACGTCAGTAGGTATCAAACTGGGGGACCAAAGATTCGAGGCAGGTCCTAAGGAGCATCTTGAACCTGAGAGCAAGGAGGAGAGGTCTAGGAAGGGAATTCCAGAGCGCTGGGCCCAGGGAGCCGAAGAAATCATGGATGCATGGGAAACCAAAATTGGATGGCCTTTTGAAGCAAGGAATTAGGAATGCCCATGGATAATCCTTGGGTACTTCAGTGGGAATTGTGTGGAAGTAGGTTTGGGTTGTTAATTGGTAGTGTTTTACTCGTACACTGGCTTTTTATTTGAAGGACTTAATCTGGCAATATGAATCCTTGGGGTAGTCTTCTATCCAGCATAGAATGTGGACAGCTTTTCAGAGAAAATGTGATAGTATAGTCAAAATTTACACCCCTTCACCATGGTGAGCTGGGCACCAGGTAGTACAGAAGAGCTTCCCATCAGTGTTAAGAGATTGAAGCAGATGCTGGGTACAGTGTACATTAACCTCTTTTTTTTTGCTTTTTGGTATCTTGCATAGGAGGAGGCCATTGAATCCTGTGCTGCCTCTTTGAAGTAATTAGTAAATTGGTCTCACCTCTCCCCGCCCCACAATCCTGCAAGTTTGTTCTTCTTAAGTGTTACTATCGAATCTGCGTCCTCTTTGAAGTAATTAGTAAATTGGTCTCACCTCTCCCCTGCCCCACAATCCTGCAAGTTTGCTCTTCTTAAGAGTTACTATCGAATCTGCGTCCGACACATCTTCAGATGCTGAATTTTAGATCCTGCTAACTTGCTACATGGAAAAACTTTCATCCCTCCTTTGACTTTTTTGTGAATTGTCTTAAATCTGTGTGCTGGGGTTCTCCCTCCCCATCTCATCTTGTCAAAACCTCTCATAATTTAGCACATCCAGGATTCCTGTTCTGTTTTCTTATTCTCTTTCACTGCTTTTCAAAGAGCAAGCTCAAACTCTTCTCTTAACTGAGCCCTTCATCTCTGGTGAATTCCAGCAAATCTCCTCTCCATCTTCTCCATGTTCTGGACATCATTTCTAAAGAGCCTACGATGCACCAGCTGGGATCGAGTTTTATCAAAGTTTAGCCTTTGCCTAGGATAGGTCAGTGGCACAGTGGTTAGCACTGCTTCCTCACAGTGCCAGGGAGTCAAGTTTGTACTATCTAAATAACTTCCCAGGACTTTCACGGCACTTATTTAATTTTTCATAAACAGTTGGAAAATAAAAAAAAATCAAACTTGAAAACATTGAGCTGTGTGTATGGTTTAAATCAATCATGACTCAGCGCTGGACTGAGTTCAACTGGTATCCAAAATATCATTCACTGTCTCCCATGTATCTGAAAATGCAACCAGAGACTATTGCAGCTTTGCTGGACTGAGCTCGCTGTGGACTGATGCCATCTACATAATGGGTTAAAAAGCTCGCCTTGCACACTGTCCAGTCCAAATGCAGCTTAAAACATTTGGTGGCTCCATTTGAGAGTTTAACAGTATTTTAAGATGACCAGGCCCAGACTACTATTTGAAAGGTATCAGTGTGTCATCTTTAAATTCGGAAGGCTGTTTGAAATCGTTTTGAAGAGCGTTAATCAGGTCACAGAATCGTTCAGAAGGAGGCCATGAAGCCCATTGTGTCTCTGTCAGCATTTTAAAAGGGCTGTGCAATTAGCCCCTCTCCCTGCACTCTCCCCGTAGCCCTGTTTTAAAACTTATGAGTTTCTTCCCACAGTCTGAAAGACATGCTGGTTAGGTGCATTGATCCGAACAGGCGCCAGATTGTGGCAACTAGGGGAATTTCATTGCAGTGTTAATGTAACTTGTGACCAATAAATTAATTTCACTTTAATACCCTTTTGACATTTATTGCTTTATAAGACCCTAGTCAGACCCCACTTGGAGTACTGTGCTTAGTTCTGGTCGCCTCATTACAGGAGGGATGTGGAAGCTGTTGAAAGGGTGCAGAGGAGACTTACAGGGATGTTGCCTGGATTGGGTGGCATGCCTTATGAGGATAGGTTGAGGGAGCAGGGTCTTCTCTCCTTGGAGAGACGAGGAATGAGAGGTAACCTGATAGAGGTGTATAAGATATTGAGAGGTATTGATCGAGTGGATTCTCAGAGGCTATTTCCCAGGGCTGAAATGGCTGCCACAAGAGGACACAGGGTTAAGGTGCTGGGGAGTGGGTACAGAGGAGATGTCAGGGGTAAGTTTTTCACTCAGAAGGTGGTGGGTGAGTGGAATCGGCTGCCATCGATGGTGGTGGAGGCAAATTCGATAGAATCTTTTAAGAGACTTCTGGATAAGTACATGGGACTTAATAGAATTGAGGGTTATAGGTAAGCCTAGTAGGCAGGGATATGATCGGTGCAACTTGGGGGCCGAAGGGCCTGTTAGTGCTGTAGCTTTTCTATGTTCTATGTTTTTTTTCTATTGAAGTTCTCCCACTGCTCTTTTGCAGTTGCTGCAAAAAAGAAAATAAACAGAACATTAACAAATTATTTATATCACAGTTTATTGTGCATGTTCTGAGCTGTTTATTATTTTCAATAAATATTTGGCGGTCGATTTAGCTAGGTGAGCTGAACAGCTGGTTAGTGATGCAGAGCGTTGCCAACAGTGCGGGTTGAGCTCCCATACTGGGTAAGGTGATTCATGAGGGCTCTGCCTGCTCAACCTTGCCCCTCCAGAGGTTACAGGTTCAATCACCACCAGTCAGCCCTCCCCCGAAAGGGGAGACCAGCCTATGGTCACCTGGGTCGAGGGAGACTTTCCCTTATCTATCTTACTTTCAGTACCAATGTTAGGTAAATATCAGGGCAAATGGAAATATATGAGAAGCTGAGGCTTATTTTTGGAGTAAAAAGTCAAAAATTGCTTGTGTGAGGGAGATTAAATGAAATGTCAAGTTGAGTTGATGGTGCCTCAATACCTGCCTTTGAGGTCAACAATTTCTTCTACGTATTCAAACTTGTTTTATCTTCTGGTGTATGTGGTAAATCATCCTAATATTTCTTGCAGAGTTTAGTGGGATTCCAAGTGTTTATGTGGGACTGGTACAAGCTGGGAGTGACACACAAACTACGCTCCCCACATGGTATGGGAGGTTATTTCCCAAGTACTAGATATTTCCGAGCATGGAACCAACTGGATAAACAGTGATAACTTGAGGCAATATGTCTTTGGAAATGGTCAGACCTGATTGGTGCTGAGCAAATCTCACTCCCCCAAAAGGCAGCGGAAGGAGAGTCTTTGAATATTTTTTGAGGCAGAGCGAGGTAGATTCTTGATGAGTAAGGCAGTGTTCGGTTGTCAGGGTGGATAGGAATGTGGGTTTGAGATTACCGTCAGATCAGCCATGATTTTATTTAATGGCGGAGCAGGTTCAAGGGGCTGAGTGGTCTACCTCTGCTTCCAGTTTGTATGTTGACTTGTAAATCAGTTCTGCTTTTTCAGGATGTCTCATCTCAATGTGCATTCAGATGATTGAAATATCCAAGTTTTTGAGAGCTGTGTGTTGGCCATGCTAAATTGTCTCTCAGTGTCAGGGGGATTAGCTAGGGTAAATGCATGGGTTTAGGGCCTGGGTGAAATTGTAATCAGTGCAGACCCGATGGGCTGAATGGCCTCTTTGTGCACTGTAGGATTCTGTGATAAACTCTCACCTTCCACCTGTGGGACCTTGATTCATTCTGAAGGAATGAAAGCTTCCTCTGTTAATTGACTGCAGATTCTAAATGTAATGAATTAGGGTAAAGGTGGGGGTGTGAGGAGACAGCTAGGGGCTTTATTGTATTGTTTGATATTCTTGAATGCAAAATTATAACAGCCATATTCTGTTTACATTTTATATTTCAGGTTAAACCCAGGGTATTGATGGGAGAATCACCTGTCCGTTAAAAATCCAATTGGCCACCTTGCTGCCAGTATGGGTGAGTTGAGCTGATTTGATTTATTGTTGTCACATGTATTAACATACAGTGTTATTTCTTGTGCGTTATACAGACGAAGTATACCGTTCATACAGAAGGAAAGGGGAGAGAGAGCAGAATGTAGTGTTACAATCATAGCTAGGGCGTAGAGAAAGATTAACTTAATGCGAGGTAACTCCATTCAAAAGTCTGACAGCTACAGGAAAGAAGCTGTTCTTGAGTCAGTTGGTATGTGACGTCAGACTTTTGCACCTTTTTCCCAACAGAAGAAGGTGGAAGGGAGAATGTCCGGGGTGCGTGAGGTCCTTAATTATGCTGGCTACTTTGCCGAGACAGCGGGAGGTGTTGAGAGAGTCAATGGATGGGAAGCTGGTTTGCATGATGGATTGGGTTACATTCACAAAATCAAGTGCTGGTTGCTATTTATTTCTTGTTACAGAGGGGGAAATGTTTGTTGGAGAGGTGAAAATTTAGAGATTACTTAGTAGGACCAGGCTGGGGTTGAAAATCATGCCCAGAGATAACAAACATGAAAGAAAAACAGTTGCCTTGCGTACGGTAAATTCAAGATGGCGTCAGTGTGGCACGGGGAAGAAGGATCTGATTGATGTGCAGAGTTGCACAGTGGTCAAGAGTGCAGAACTGCAGGCAGAGCTCAGACACATCTGGAACTATCCACCTGATGTGAGCTACATTATTGAGTACATCCTGTTGTGTTAAACAGTAATGGATGAGCGTTAATAGATATGGACGTAATTATCTTTGAGATGCAAATTAACTCACTTTTGACACGCAGCTTTTGAATTGAATGATAATAGAACATCTGATTTTAACACCGATGAAGAACAATGCTTTGATCTCAATAAAGTGTCAAAGTGTTTAAAAACGAGATGATGTTTTTAAATTGATAGATTAAAAACTAGGTAGGCAATTCGTCAAAGGACACTTCACGGTGTCACAGTGGTTAGCGCTGCTGCTTCACAGCACCAGGGACCTGGGTTTGATTCCCAGCTTGGGTCACTGTTTGTGTGGAGTTTGCACGTTCTCCCCATGTCTGCGTGGGTTTCCTCTGGGTGCTCCGGTTTCCTCCCACAGTCTGAAAGAAGTGCTGGTTAGGTGCATTGGCCGTCGTAACTTCTCCCTCAGCGTACCCGAATAGGTGCTGGAGTGTGGCGACTAGGGGAATTTCACAGTAACTTCATTGCAGTGTTAATGTAAGACTATTCGTGACACTATTAAATAAACTTTAAAACTTGAGAAGGCCGGTATGAGGCACAGTGTGAATGTGCTGGAGGACTGAGGATAGTGAATGAAGATGATTTTCACTGTTTTAAAATCTGATTTGTTCTGTAGATGAGCAGCAAGCTCTTCACTCCATCATGCAAGATCTGGCTGTGCTCCACATGGCTAGCCGACCTCTCCTCCCATTACACGATACAGGGAAACCCAAGACCTCCTCACCCAATAATCAGGTACGTGTGGAACAGAATGCCATTGTCACAAGTTTGCCTGATATCCTTGTCTGGTACCTTCTAATCAATCACTCCAGGGGTCTGACACAGATTGTCGGAGTAATCAGCTCTGTATCTAAATTGTTCCATTTGTGGGAATCAAAATTAAAATAATCACTAAATCCAATAGGGAGGAATTTCTTTACTGTGCACCTTGCTATTTCCTGATGTAATTGGAATGAGTTGTGGAAGGAGAAGCTAAATAAACATGTAAGGAAAGGAATAGGAGGATGTGAACAAAGAAAATTACAACACAGGAACAGACCTTTCAGCCCTCCGAGCCTGCACCGACCATGCTGCCCAACTTGACTAAAACCCCTTACCCTTCCGGGGACCATATTCCTCTATTCCCATCCTATTCCTGTACTTGTCCAGATGTCCCTAATGTTGATGAGCTAGAAGAAAAGCTGTGGGCAAAGCCTCATATGGACCATCAACACCAGCATAGCCCAGTTGGACCGAGTGGCCTGTTTCTGTGCATTTGCCGTAATGCTACAGATTCAAAACACAGTCTCTGAATGAAACCCTGAATTATAGAATCGCGGCACAGACAGAGCTTGTACTCACTGCATCTGTGTCAGTGCTGGCCTTGGTTTTGCATCCGTTTATAATCCTTTTCAAATTCTGTTGCAGTCTCTGTCTCATATTACCATTTGTGGTAAAGAATTCACGTGCTGTAATGAGAGAAAGAGAATTGCCTTTCCCAGTTTGTCAGATGTTCATTATTAACCCTCTCAAAGCAGTTTGATTTGATTTATTATTGCCACATGTATTAGTATACAGTGAAAATATTGTTTCCTTTAATGAAAGCCACCTAAAAATTCTCCTGCCACCTTAAGGCTTAAACTTTCCAGCTTTCATTTATGATTCTATCCATTAATGATGTCCCAGTGCCCTTCCTGTAATGTAATGTATGGTATGTCACTGAATGCTTTGTGCATTTTCCACATTACTTCCTTGCTTTTATGTTCATTAAGTCTCTATGTAAAAACCCAAGATCCCATTGGCTCCTTTATTGGCCTTTTGTATCCCACCTTTGAAGGATTAATATATCTGAAATCCTTGATCTCTCAGTGTTACCACCCGTAACATTCAAATTCTGTGTAAACTCCCAAGCAGCACTGAGTGTGCCTACACCAAATGGACTGCAGTGTTTCAAGAAGGCAGCTGGCCATCACCTTCTCAAGGGCAATTAAGGATGGGCAATAAGTTACCAGTAATGCCCAAGTTCATGAAATAATTAAGAAAAACTGAAGGCTGTCATTTCTCTGTATTAAACTGTATATATCATCTAATGATTCGAGCATAGAAAGCATGAGGTGGCCCCTCAAACCTACTGCGTAACCGTTAAGATGGATAAATTCTCCAATCTTAAGTTTATTCACGGTTTTCCATTCCTCCTAGTTTGGCAATATCAGAAAACAGCAGCATTTCCCCTGTTGTTGATTTGATTTTCCTCAAACTGAGAAGGTTGAGGGGTGATCAAATCGAGGTGTTTAAAATAATGGATTTGTTAAGGCAATTATAGAGAAACTGTTTCCTCCGCTGGAAGATCCAAAACAAGGGGGCACAACCTATAAGAACTAGACCGTTTCTGGCTAAAATCAGGAAGCAATTCTTCACACAAAAGATAGTGGAAATCTGAAGCTGTCTCTTCAGAAGGCTGTGGATGCTGGAGTGATGTAAGGTGTTGGGGTTGGGTTGTGGGGGGGTGGAATGGAGGATAGGTGGTGGTGTTCTTGTCAGTTTAAGTTAAAGGTTGACTTTAGTTTGGTAAGGATATCAATCAGCTACCACGGATGGTTGATGTACAAATGGATCTTTAAAAGCTTTTAAAATTCATTCCAGAGATTGATGGAATTGGGGGGAGGGGGAGCGGATTGTGGGTTGATTTATACACAGAGTGTAAATGTGAACCCCTGCTGCTGTGCTGGCTGTCTTTTTTGAAACATGAAGAAGTACATATACCAGCAATAATTTCTGTTAACTTGATATTAGGAGGTTTATAATACAAATTTATCACAAAAAAATTTTTTAACCACAATGAAAACCAGTCAAATTCATTGTCTTTGGCATCCGATGCAAAAGGTTCATCAAATTTCCTCTGAGTCACCTTGGCTATGGCTTCTCAGTCTGGATCAGATGTGGCACTTTCATTTCAGGAGTGGTTAGCACTGCTGCCTCATAGTGCCAGGAACCTGGGTTCGATTCCGGCCTTAGGTGACTGTGTGGAGTTTGCATGTTCTCCCCGTGTCTGCATGGGTTTCCTCCAGTTGCTCCGGATTCCTCCCACAGTCCAAAGATGTGCAGATTAGGTGGATTGGCCATGGTAAATGTGTGGGGTTATAGGATAGGGCTATGAAGTGAGCAGTGTAAGTTCAAAGGACAATCTAGATGTGATTTTGAGGGATAGGGTGAAAAAGTACAGGTTGACCTGTGGAGAAGGCACTGAGTTCTTGGCCCTGAATCCTATTTCCTTTTCTATCTTCATAATGCTTTCATTTCCACGTAGCTTGTTTGATTCTGTAGAAAGTTGCTTGACTTCCTGTATTTCGTTAATTCCAGAATGACGTTCGAGTCAAGTTTGAATACCGTGGTGAAAAAAGGTTTGGCATCATCTTTTATCTTTCGTATTACTGGGAGTTACCCGGGTCATAAGATAGGCTTTAACCCTGTGTTAGAAATATGACTGTTGTAACCTGTGTTGCTCAGCTCAGGAGTACAATGTTAGCAAGTGTGAGGTTATCCATTTTGGCAGAAATAATAGTAGGGAGGATTGCTATTTAAAGGGTGAAAAGCTGCACCATTGTATGGTGCAGAGGGACCTGGGGGTCCTTGTGCATGAGTCGCTAAAACCCAGTCTGCAGGTGCAGCAGGTGATCAAGAAGGCGAATGGAATGCTGGCCTTTGTAGCGAGGGGGATAGAATATAAAAGCAGGGAGGTCTTGCTGCAACTGTACAGGGCACTGGTGAGGCCGCAGCTGGAGTACTGTGTGCACTTTTGGTTGCCGCACTTGGGCAAGGATATTTTGGCCTTGGAGGGAGTGCATAGGAGGTTCACTAGGCTGATACTGGAGATGAGGGGGTTGGACTATGAAGAGAGACTAGATAGACTGGGTCTGTACTCGTTGGAGTTCAGAAGGATGAGGGGGGATCTTGTCGAGACATATAAGATAAAAAAGGGATGGATAGGGTGGAGGTAGAGAGATTCTTCCCACTCAGAAAGAACAGCAGGACTAGAGGGCACAGCCTCAAGATAAAGTGGGTGGGGGGGCAGTTTAGAACGGAGTTGAGGAGGAACAACTTCACTCAAAGGGTGGTGAATTCCTGGAATTCTCTGCCCGTCGAAGTGGTGGAGGCTATCTCGCGAAATATATTTAAATCATGGGTAGATAGGTTTTCGACAGACAAGGGAATTAATGGTTATGGGGAGAAAGCGGGAAAGTGGAACTGAGCCACTTCAGATCAGCCATGATCTTATTGAATGGCGGGGCAGGCTCGAAGGGTTAGATGGCCCACTCCTGCTCCTATTTCTTATGTTCTCCATTCATAATTTCCATCATTAGCTTATCCTGCAAGAAGCAACCAAGCAGCACGTGTAATTATTCCTTTAATTTTTGCTAGTGTTGAATTTTCAGCTTCAGAGCTGGGAGTAACGGGCCGTTCTCTCCTGAGGTGGTATCTGAATTACCAAAGCTCGGTAGCTATTTTGGGATCCAGCAGAGTTAAAGGAAGGGATATAGGAAGAAATAATTAGACTAACATAGGGAAAAGGGAGGAAAGATGGATCACGGTGGAGGAGGAAGCAGTGAGGTGAGGTAAAGAGATGTGATTGGAAAAAAAGTGAAGGAATTTAGGATCAGCAGAGGACACCTACCTTAGTAAAAGAGTCTAAAAATGACAATGGGGCAAGGGGTTTTGCAACCAGAGTACCGATATTGCCGGAAGGGGTCAGCTGGAGTGTTTCATTAGATGAGAGAATGTAACTTTGTTTTTGTATTTAATAAAAAAAAGGATTTTATCTCTGTCCAGAGAGGTCAATGTTTAACATCAAAACCAGTGTTTTCTCAGTTTGCAAATCTTGTTTTTGTTTCAAATGTGTGAACGAAAGATTAGAATTCTTTTCAATATACCACTCCCTCAATTCTCTTTAAATGCAGAGTGTTTATTTCTAAAATTCGGATCCTGAACTTGATTTTTTTGGGATGTTCCACCGAACATTTGGGCTCCCAATTTGGTGAACACCTTTAATGCTGAAATCAGCCACAGCGTTACCAAGACTGCAGCTGTCATGTGAAAAGTTCAGTGTGGACTAACTGAAAATGCAAAGCTCCATGTCTACTTGTTTTCTTGTAGCCTGGAATTAGAAATCTATTGATGGCCATGAAACCATTGTCGATGGTCAGAAAAACCCATCTTGTTCACTAATATCCTTTAGGGAAGGAAATCTGCCACCCTTACCCCGGCCTGGCCTATGTGTGACTCCAGACCCGCAGCAATGTGGTTGACTCTCACCTGCACTCGAAGGGCAAGAAATGCTGGCCCAACTACCAATGCCCATGCCCCATGAATGAATTTTTAAAAAACCCTTTGTTATAATAGCAAGACATGGACAATTTATACAAGCCAATAAAAGAGGCTGAACAGTTTCCATCTCTGCTCTCTGAGGTGAAAATAGGGCATCTCCTGGAAAGACAAAGTGCTGAATATGGAGGTACACTAGCCTGCTGGAATCCCCAGTATGTCAGTGAAGGGTGACTATGGCTTATTCATGTGAGCCAAATGAATGTTGGCTACACCCTCAAAGACGTACTGTTTGATGAGCTTGCCAACTGGTCGCCCATGTCTACGATACAAGGATATCGGCAATTAACAGCTGAAGTAGATTGGGATTAGGGGGTTGGGGTCACTGTGTGGAAGGTCCTCACTGTTGACTGAAATGCCCCTCAAAATCTTATGCTTCAATCAAGTCGCCTTTTACTCTCCTAAACTCCAGCAGATACAAGCCAGTCTAACCTTTTCTCATAAGGCAACCTGTCCATTTCAGGTATTAGTCTGGTAAACCTTCTCTGAACTGATTCAAAAGCATATATATCTTTTTTTAAATAAGGTGACCAGTACTGTACATAGTACTCTAAGTGTGGTCTCACAATTGCCATTTACAACTGAAGCATAACCTCCCAACTTTTGTAATTAATTCCTCTCAGAATAAATTAGAATGTTCTATCAGCTCTCCTACACACTGTATCTGTATTCCAGCCCTTTGTGATTCATCCATGAGGACACCCAAATCCCTCTGCATCTCAGAGCTTTGTAATCTCTCACCATTTTGAAAATATGCTTTTCTAAATTCTTCTTGCCAAAATGGCCAATTTGACATTCTCTCTTATGCTCTATTTATCAGATCTCTGCCCACCCACTTAACCTATCTATATCTTTTTTGAGGCGCTATGTACAGTTCTGGTCTCTTTGCCTAAAGAAGAATAGGCTAGACCCAAGTCTATATTACAGCATTGTCTTGATAATCTCACTGATTCGCATGGTCAGTGCTAATGTGAAGATTCAGTGGTTGAGGAGATTATAAGATAGTGGGAGAGGAGGAGCACAAAAGACAGACAGACACTAGAATGGACAAAGAGAGGCCATTGGCCAGAGATCCGAGGGGCAGAGAACCTGAGCTGAACAAAATATAAGTTGTCAGACATCAGGAACAAATTGAGAAATGAAGAAGAGTACAAGCAAAGAGTACAAAGGGACAGCAGTACAAAGCACAGAAAATATTCAGAAAGAGAAAACAAGGTGTGAAAGAAAAACCGAGGACTAGGGTCAGTCCGGAAAAACAACACAATCAAAACAGGAGTTGTATTCCTCGCTGCCATTCAATAAGGTTATAGCAGATGCTGTATCTCACCTCACTGTCCTACACTATCTCAAAGAACAAAGACAATTACAGCATGGACAGGCCCCTCAGCCCTCCAAGCCTGCACTGACCATGCTGCCTGACTTAACTAAAAATTCCTACCCTTCCGGGGACCATATCCCTCTATTCCCATCTCATTCATGTACTTGTCCAGATGCTCTTTAAAAGTCCCTACCGTATCCGCTTCCACTACCTCCCCTGGCAACGAGTTCCAGGCACCCACCACTCTCTGTGTAAAAAATCTGCCTTGTACATCTCTTGTGAACCTTGCCCCTTGCACTTTAAACCTGTGCCCCCTAGAAATTGACTCTTCCACCCTGGGAAAAAGCTTCTGACTGTCCACTCTGTCCATGCCTCTCATAATCTTGTAGACTTCTATCGGGTCTCCCCTCAACCTCCGTCGCTCCAGTAAGAACAAACCAAGTTTCTCCAACCTCTCCTCATAGCTATTGCCCTCCATACCAGGCAGTATCCTGGTAAATCTTTTCTGTACCCTCTCCAAAGCCTCCACATCCTTTTGGTAGTGTGGCGACCAGAATTGAACACTATATTCCAAGTGCGGCCTAACTAAGGTTCTATAAAGCGTCAACATGACTTGCCAATTTTTAAACGCAGTGCCCTGGCCGATGAAGGCAAGCATGCCGTGTGTCTTCTTGACTACCTTCTCCACCTGCATTGCCATTTTCAATGACCATCTCCATAACCCATAATCCCCTTAGATCCTAGAACTCCACTGAACTCAGATTGAATATACTCAATAGTTGTGCATTGAGTGAAGTTTTTTTTTATAAATCTCAGCTCTACATCTTACCTTGACGGCTATGCCCCATTTTCTAAATCCTCCAGCCAGCGTAAGCAGCCTTTCAGCATCTCAAGCCCGAGAAGACTTTATTCATTTTAATGAGATCACTTGCCATTCTTCTTAGCACCAGTGAATATTTGTATATTGTATTAACCTCTCCTCACGGATCTCACACCCCAGGAATCAATTTAATGAACTTTTGTTGTAACCCTGCTAAGAAAAGATCTGTGGTGATGGTATAGTGCAAACAGTGAGAGGAGAATGTATTGGTGAAGTGGAAGCTGGGTTTTGCTGGAATGAGCGATTGAAACTGTATGTTTGCAGGGTCAGGTTGGTGCACTGGGTTACATACTGACCTCCACTTCAGAGCAGGAATCAAATTCAGTTTGGACAAAGCTAACAGGTGCTTGCTGCCTCTGCCTGGACCTAATTGATGTGGAATCCTTGCAGTCAGATTCCACAGTATTGTTTATAACAGAATTCTCCTCATTGATATGGGGAAGTATTCCAATATCATATTACCAACATCCCTCACCTTGATGAATATAAAATGAAAGCTCAGGAATATGTTTGAATGTTCACATTTTAATTGATCCATACTTGTAGGGAACAGAAGCCAGGAATTTTCCTGTGGATAATTACTTTTAAAGCGTTTGCTGTTTGGAAGTCCTGATCAGTTCTGAAAAGCAAATGAGCTGCTGACTTTCAAGATGAAATCCTCGTTGGGAAAAGGGGTTAATTAAATCCACGGCTGTCGGTCAGCACAGCTGTGAACTTTGAGCAGTACTGCTGTCTGTAGCTTTAGGTGCTCTGATGGTTCTGCTGTCTCAGGAGTGCAGCGAGTTGCAGAAACTTATTGATTAATTCCTCTTCTCACTCCCCATTCAGAATCCTCCAGTTTCCCAGGCCCGTCCTTCTTGAGGATATTGCCGCTAAAGCCAAGGTTGCCTTTGGTCAGCCGATGAGCCTGCACTACACCAATAATGAGGTACCGACCTTCATTTATTTTCTTGTCATTTTTTGCCTAATTGAATTGGGAGGTAAATGTGATGATTGGGAATGGAAAGATGGGAGCTGGGAATGAAACTGTTCAGATCAGTTTGCAGCCTGGGAACTCCTAACTACTGTGAAAAGATCCAAATGAGTATTTGGGCAATGAATCAGTCATTTCTGCAGTAATATCTCCTGTGTCATCTCCTGGCCGTTTTACTGTGTTAAAGACACTATGTAAGTCTGAGTCCAAAGAGAAAACGCTGGAAAATCTCAGCCAGCCTGGCAGCGTCTGTAAGGAGAGAAAAGAGCTGATGTTTCGAGTCCAGATGATCTTTGTCAAAGCTGGTTATCTGGACTCGAAACGTGAGCTCTTTTCTCTCCTTACAGATGCTGCCAGACCTGCTGAGATTTTCCAGCTTTTTCTCTTTTGGTTTCAGATTCCAGTACATCCACAGTAATTTGCTTTTATTACGCAAGTATGAATTCTTGTCGCAAAACATGTTTTGATATACCTGATTTTGATTTTTGTGTTTTGCAATTTAAAACTGTAGGATGTAGCATAAAAAGAGCACAAAAATTAGCCAATTGCCCTGGTTTAATCTTGATGTGATGTTTGTAATCTCCAAAATAATATTGATAACCTGAATTGGCATTGAAGATTTATTGCAGATTGGCAACAAACAGCTTTACCTGAACTGCTTATCATAGAAATCACAGAAAGAGCCCATTCAGCCCATGACTACACTGACTACAATCCCACCTAGGCCTTACACTCATCCCTACATATTTTACCCACTAATTCTTCTAACCTATACATCTCAGGACACTAAGGGGCAATTTTAGCATGGCCATTCAACCTAACCTGCACATCTTTGGACTGTGGGAGGAAACCAGAGAAAACCCACGCAGACACGAGGAGAATGTGCAAACTCCACATAGACAGTGACCCGAGCCAAGAATCGAACCCAGGCCCCCGGAGCTGTGAAGCAGCAGTGCTGCCCAGTGGGCAGTAGAATATTATTGATGTTGAGGCCAATTTATACTGAGCTTTTTAAGATAAATATAAACAATGCTTATCAAACAAAAATCGATATAGAAGAGATATTGGAGAAGATGACCAAAGGTTTGGCCAAAGAGAGACTTAAGGAATTTCTCGAAGAAAGAAAGTGAGGCAGAGAGGTTTAGAAAACTTGGGGCTAGGCAACTGAAGGTACAACTGACATTGGTGTAGTGATGAAGTTGAGGGATGGGTCAAGGGACACACAGATTCTGGGGGTGCAAGGGATGATTGCAGGGCTGGAGGAACTTAGAAGTAGGGAGGGATGAGGTAGGTAATGGAGGGAACTGAAAACAAGTTTGAGAATTTCTCAATCAAGACATCACTAATGTATCCAATGTAGGTCAGTAAGCACAGGGGAGATGGGTAAGTGGAACTTGGCAAGAGTTAGGAAATGAACAGCTGTGTTTTTGATGTGTTTAAGTATATGGCGGGTTAGGAGATGGGAGATTGACCAGGGAATATGTTGGAACATTTAGATTCATAGATAACAGAGACAAGGATGAGGGTTTCAGCAGGCGATGAGGTAAAGCAGACGTAATAGCAAGTTGAGTGGTGATGTAGCTGTTGTGTTTAAAATGATTAAGACTTTTAGTAGTTTTATTACATGGCAGCTAGTAAATGTCAGGCTGTTCAAATCCCAAAGGAAACTTGAACAAGTTATCACAACAATTTTTCATTTGGATTTTTATGAAAAGGTATCTGAAGTCAAGAGCAAAATCTTCACAAGGTTTGAAATTCTTCGAAAGTAACAATAAACATCTATTTAAAAAAGGGAAAATAAATAAACTTAAGACAGAAGATTGCACTTGCGCAGTATACAGTATTTCTAAGTTGCTTGTCAAAACATTATTGCTCAAGCAATTCCAAGCTAAACTTCCCTTTTAGTCAACAGCCCTCGTAGATTTTAAAATTATGCAAATTCCAGTAACATTACCAAAGGTTCACTGTTGCTAAAGAGAAAGCCTTACACAATCGTTTCTCTTACTCACATTCGAAACTGGAACCAAAGCTTGCCTCTAAAACCTTGCAGATACAGATCTTTCTCTGACAGTGGCTGTTTCCAGTGCACGCTGCTATTGGATCTCGTAACCACACTTACTGATACAGACTTCCATCTGTCTTTATTTTTCTCTTTCATCTTTAACTCGATTGGTTTGCCTTGCTTTAGAAGTTCCTTTTCTCAGAATTTACAGGTCTTTCATGGTTTTTTTTATGGCCCCTGCTTTTGAGTAAACATTAACTTAATTCTTTGCTTTATTTCACTTATGATCTCCTCCAATTGTACATGTTCCTTTTGAAATGCAATGATTAACTTCAAGTCACTTCCCCTAACTTCCTAACGCAAATTTCCATTCATACTGCTTAGTGTTCCCATCTTAGCCCTGCTCATTTTCACTTTAAAACTCATGTTTTCACACCTATCTCCTTTTTGATGTTTTTGACCTTGCAGTCTGCCTTAGGTCTAACTAAATTAGTCTCACACACAAGCCGATTTCATAGTGTACCACAGTAATATTGGGGAAATATTGAAAAGTATGACATTTTTGTCATGATGGGGTAGTTGCAGAGAAGGTATCTCCCTTGGTGGGGAATCTGAGTAAAGGGTGACATTAGGATGATATTTAGGAAGTATTTTTTCTTGCACAGTTTAGTGGAAAGCTGGAAATCTCTGGCTATGGATATTAGTTATCAATTGAAATAATCAGCACTAAGATTTAGTTTAGAAGGTTAGGGGCATCAAGGAGTATGAAACAGAGCCATGACAGTGGCACAGTGGTTAACACAGCTGCCTCATGCACCAGGGACCCAGATTCGATTCCCGGCTTGGGTCACTTTCTATGTGGAGTCTGCACGTTCTCCCCATGTCTGCGTGGGTTTTCCTTCAGGTGCTCCGGTTTCCCCCCACATTCTGAAAGACATGCTGGTTAGGTGGATTGACCCAAACAGTCACCGGACTGTTGTGACTAGGGGATTTTCACAGGAACTTTATTGTTAATGTAAGCCTTACTTGTGACTAATAAATAAATAAAATTACTAAACTTAAATGGCGATGAGATGCAAATTAGCCATGATCTGGTGACTTGTGGAACAAACTCAATGGACTGAATGGCCTACTGTTTTTGTACAACGGATTCATCAACTGCATACTTTTTCTGTTCCTGCATAACAGGTTTGAGGGGCTGAATGTCCTCTCATTTCTGTGTGGCGGGGGTAATGGAGGGGGTGAATGACATCCTTCCATTTCTGTGTGAAGGGCCTGGGGAAATGGGGGTGTGGGAGGCTGGTAAATGCTACTCCTCATCTCGCAGAATGGGCTTGGTTGGGCGGGGATATTTTGTGAGAGTGGGGGCGGGTTTGAATGTTCTGCTCCAGTTTCTTTATAATGGGCTCATGGAGCTTAATGGCCCCCTCCTTCCAGCCACTTATTCAAGTTCATGCTGTTCCCTTAGCAACTAACTCAAGTTAGCCTCTGACATAACCAGTTATTTATCCACTTGGAAAGTTTCCTCCATTCTGTGGCTTTCTGTCTTGTAAACTAATCCTTTTGAGAATTTCAGACTTGGCTAAATCCGTTGTCATGATCTCCTTGCCAGCAAACATTTTTGTCCTTGAGGAACTATAGGAAATTTTGTCACAAGTGTGCTGCCTGTAAAAACTTCCTCTTGTAGAATGCTTTCCTATATTTTACACACACACTGGTCTATGTCAGAAATCATTTAGCATCACATTTGTCATGTTTCAGACCCTTGGCACATTCAGCCTATTTATTCCCCTTGTAATATCCTCCAGGCTCTGAGATTTCCATTTCCTTTTAGGATGGAAACCACACAGAACCAGCATATTGTCGTTTGAGTATCTTCTCAATTCTTGGGTAATTTTGCTCCATCATTGCTATTTCCACTTGCTCATTAAATTCTAACGCCTTCATTTATAATTATCAACCCAAGAAGGAATTAAATGCATCAGCTCTTCCTTGATGTGTAACCGTAATAATACAACTGTAATTGGAAATATATCCTTCTGATGATTCTTGTCAGAACTTCATACACTATTCCAGATGGGATCTGACTAGTACTTGGATGGTAATAATACAACTTCCCTTGATGTGTAGTCTCTTCCCTGCTAATCAGCCCATGTTTACCCTGTGGCCAAACATTGAACTGACTGTTTCATAGTTCTATCCTTCACCCTCTAGTTAGCTCTGTACAAATGTTCTATTCATTATCCCACTCACTCTAGATTTTTTGTTTGCAGCAACTTGCTCCTATTTAATTAGGTACTTCCTCAATAAGAGATTTGGTTCAATTGATATGATGTTGCTTTGGGCAAGAAGTTAGCTTACACATGGTGAACTTTCAAAGATACCTGAGCATTGGATGTTTCTAGAATTGGAACCTGGGTGGGATACAAGGCAGATTTTTGTAATACTCCTAAATCCGTCAAGCTTGTGGAGGACACATCCCAAAGCAGTGTACAGCTATACCTAGCGCGGGCTTTCATTCAAAGCACCTGACAGGGATGAGGGGAAGTTGCTGGATAGAGGGAAGGATGCACCTTGAACTACCCAAGCCAAGGACAGGGTGCTTTCAGTCCAGCTGACAAGTCCAATTACACCACTAAAGGGTGACATCACTCTGCTGTGTTTTTTATCTCTCTTTCCTCCATTTTCTTGCGCTGCCCAGTGTAACTGCACCCCAAGGACCCTCTCCTCGCCTACTTCAAGTCTTATCATTTAACGTGCCCTTTCTTTTTGGCATTATCTAAAATATGTGTTACTAAATCCAGTAGGCAGACCATCCCTGAGCTAATTCTCTGCTCTGCTACTAGGGCAACGCAACTTATTCGATTGGGCCCCTGTGCTCCTGGCCTTAGGAGTGGCAGGTTCAGGAAGAGATATTTAAGAGATGTGGGGTAAGAAAGAGAGGGTTAAGTGAGGCAGGAACCCTTTTCCTGAAGGCCATTTGGTGATGGTGCAGGCACCTGAGGACAGGATGAAGCTCTGATGTGATGCTCCTTGCAGTTGAATAGCTTGGTGGTGCTCACTGTTTTGGCATCTTTGAAGAATGGCTACAAAGGTGAAATGTGCAGGTGGAATGGTGCGATTGGGAGAAGTGAGCCCACACTGCGCAGTAAGCCCAAGCTTTCCCCTAGATCATGCCAGCTCATGTTTGCGAATCTGTCCATTGATGTGAGGATTACTTATCAGCTTGCTCACTCTTCATTTCTCATCTGTTTTGCAGTTAGTGATCCCTCTGACTACACAGGATGATCTGGATAAAGCCATCGAACTCCTGGATCGCAGTGTTCACATGAAGAGCCTAAAAATTCTGTTGGTGCTTCAGTCAAACAGCCAGGTAGAGAACACAGAGCAACGCATTACTGACACTGCAGAGCTGAAACAAAAACTAAAAACACTGGAAATACTCAGCAGCTGAGGAGGGGGGAGCGAGAGTTTATAATGTTTCAGGTAGATGATCTTTTATCAGAAATGGTGAAAGGTCATTAACCGGAAACGTTCACTCTATCTGCCTCTCTCTGTAGATGCTGCCTGGCTTGCTGAGTAATTGCAGCTTTGTTAAAGTTTAACCAGGTATGGAAGCTGTGCTCCTATGCAGCGTGGATCTGGGAGAGAATAGATTACGGAGCACACTGAGGGTTGAATGAGGTTTTACTGGAAAAGAAAGAAAGAAAAAGCTTATTGGAGAACACCTTTCGCGACCTCCTAAGATCCCAGAGATTTAATCAGTTGCCAAAACGAAAGACAATTTCACTGTTATGATGCTGTCTGTTGATTTCAGGATTATTAAGGGGAGGCAGTGATATTTCTGATCTGGCTGTCCAGAGGCCCAGAATGCTGCAGGGCCATGGGTTGAAATCCCAGTATGGCAGCTAGGAATTTAAATACATTTAATAAATCAGGAACTGAAATCTAGCCTGGTGGTGACCACATTGTTGTTACAAAGAACAATACGGGAACAGGCCCTTCAGCCCAGCAAGCATATGCCAACACATGATGCCTTTCTGAACTCAAGGCCTTTTTCCTCTACGTGGTCCGTATGCTGCTATTTTCTACCTATTCGTGTATCTGTCAAGATGCCTCTTAAACGTTGCCAGTATCTGCTTCTGGCAGCGCGTTCCAGGCATTTATCATCCTCTGTGTAAAAACTAACTTGCCTCTCACATCTCCTTAAAACTTTCCCCCTTTTACTTTACACCTATGTTGCTGAGTAATTGACATTTCTACCCTGGGAAAAAGTCTCCGACTGTCTATTCTATCCATGCCTCACATAATTTTGTAAACTTCTATCAGGATGCCCCTCAGCCTCCAAAATTAAAGTAAAAACAAATCAAGTTTGTTAAATTTTTCCTCATAGTTAATGCCTTCTAAACAGACAACATCGTGGTAAACCTTTTCTGTATCCTCTCCCAAGTCCACATCCTTCTGGTAGCCGTGACCAGAATTGTATGCAATATTTCAAATGTAGCCTAACTAAAGTTCTATTATTATTATCATTAAAAACTCATTGGCTTCACTAATGTCCTTTAGGGAAAGAAACCTGCTTTTCTTACTCAGTCTGGCCTACGTATGACTCCAGAGCCACAGCAATGTGGTTGACTTTTAACTGCCTTCTGAAATGGCCAAGCCAGGCACTCACAGTTGTATCAAACCGTTCCAAAACTGTCAAAAAGGAATAAACTGGATGGACCACCTGGCATTGACCTGGGCACCTGGAGTGACAATGGCAAACCCTGTGTGGTGTCCTCCTCACTAATGTCTGGGCCTCTCCCACAGACTAGTCAAGCAACAGCCTGACATAGTCATACTCATAGAATCATACCTTACCTCCATCATTGTCTCAGAATCCATCAACACCCACCCCATCCAGACATGGCAGCAGCACTGTGGCTTACAGTCAGAGGGGAATTTCCCTTGGAGTCCACAACATTGATTCTGGGTGCATGAAGTTTCATGACACTAAGTGAAACATGGGCAAAGAAACCTCCTGCTGATTTCCACCTATCACAGCAAAACATCTCCTCTACCCAACCTCAGCTGATGAATCAGTTTTCCTCCTCGTTGGAAGGAAGCACTGAAGGTGACAAGGGCACAGAATGTACTTTAGGAGGAGGACTTCAACGCCCGTCATTCAGAGTGGCTTGGTAGCACCATGACTGATTGAGCTAGCTGAGTCTTAATGGACATAGCTCCTAGACTGGGTATGTGGAGGGTAAGGCGGGGGAAAAACCAATTTGACCATCTCCACCAATCTGCCTGCCATGGATATATCTGTTCATGACACTATTGTTAGGAGTTTGTACTGTGTGACAGTACCACCGTGCTAAATGGGACAGACTTCAAATAGTTCTAGCAACTCAAAACTGGGCATTCATGATGCACTGTGGGCCTCAGCAGCAGCAACAGAATTGTATTCAACCACAATCTGTAATCTCATGGCTTGGCATATCTCCCACTCTATATTACCAAGGAACCAGGGAACCAACTCTGAAGAGTGCAGGAGGGCACCTAACAATGAGATGTCAACCTCATGAAGCTACAACATGTCCATTAGGGAAGGAACTCTATATTCTATGTCCTTCGCTGGTTAGGCTCATATTTGACTCCAAGCCCACAACAATGTGGGAAATGACTCTTAACTATCCTCTGACATGGCCTAGAAAGCCACTAAGTTCAAGATCAATCAAGACAATCAATGTTGGCTTTCCTAGTGACACCCACATCCCATTTGCAGAATGTTTAAAGTCCCAAATCATCTCTGCAGGAGTCCCTCAGTGCAGTGTCCTGGGCCCAACAATCTTCAGCTGCTTCATCAATAATCTTTCCTCTGTCATAAGGCCAGAAGTGTGGTTATACAGTGATGACGGCACAATGTTCTGCACCATTTGCAACTCCTCAGATACTGAAGCAATAAATGTCCGTATCAGCAAGACCTGGACAATATTTGGCCTTGGCTAATAAGTAGCCAGTAACATTCACACCACACAAGTGCCAGACAATGACCATCTCCAACAAGAGAGAATCTAACCAGCTCTCTGTTACATTCAATCGTATTACCATTACTAAACATCCTGGGTGTTATCATTGACTAGAAATTGAACTGATCCAGCTATGTAAATACTGCAGTTACAAGAGCAAGTCAGAGGCTGGAAGTTCCATGGGGGTAACACCCCTCCTGATTCCACAAAGCCTGTCCACCAGATACATGTCAGGAATGTTGTAGAATTTGCTCTGCTTGCTAGATGAGTGCAGTTCCAACCACAGTAAGAAGCTCAAAATCCTCCAGGCCAAAGCTTAATTGACATCCCATCCACCATCTAAACATTCACTCCCCACACTACTGACGCACAGAGTGTACCATCTACAAGTTGCATGGCAGTAATTCAACAACGCCCCTTCAACAGCACCTTCTAAATCTATGACCTCCACCACTTAGAATGGCTGGGACTGCAGGTGCATTGGTACAACACCACCCGTAAATTTCCCTCCGAGCGCGCAAACATCACCATTGCAAATATATCATTGTTCCTTCACTGTCACTGGGTAAAAATGAGAACTCCCTCCATAACAGCACTGTGGGTGGGTGCACCCACACCACGTGGACTCCAGTTCAAAAGGCAGCTCATCACCACTTTCTCAATTAGGCATAGCTAATAAATACTGATTGAGCCAGTGACTCCCACAATTCTGCAGAATAATTTTTTAAAAAAATTAACCGTGGCCCCACTTAAGAGCTATTTACGTGAGGTATGTAGCAGCTGGTTTGTACGTAGCAAATTCCCACAAACAATAACATGAATCATGATATCTGTATTCGGTGATGTTGGGTAAGGGATAAATATTGGCCCAGGTGACGAACAACTATCTTGCTGTTCTTCAGATAGTGTAATGGGATCTTTTCATGTTCACCTGAGAGGGCAGACAGAATCCCTGTCTCCTCTGAAAGATGTCAGACGTGAGGGAGCCCTTGTTTACACAATCTACAGTGGAATCCCTCTTGGATTTTCCACATAACTAAATATAAAAACAAATCTTAGTGCAAATACGAGACAGTATCCCTGCAGAGAAGGAGACAAAAAAGCTGGGCCATAAGATTGAATTCTCAAGGTACCTTCACAATTGAGGGTGGCATTGTGCCAGCTTTACAAGCTTAGTTTATTTATTGTGTTCACAAAAGCTGGGTTGAGTTGCAAAACAAGATTTTGCAACAGTTTTGAACTTAACATGTCCAAGCGAACCACAATGGATATACTTCTTATTGACGTCAGTCTTGGCAATACAGCACTGGAGGAGGCCATTTGGTACATCATGCCTGTGCTAGCTTAGTTATCCAATTAGTTCCACCCACCTACTCTGCCCCATGACTTTGAAATTGTATTTTTTTTAATGTTTATCCAATTCCCTTTTGAGAGTATCTGTGGTGTAAGGGCCTGACACATACAGCATTACTGTTGCACTGAGGACCTTGTTAAGATTTACCAAACAACATGGTGACAACTCTTGGAAAAACCTAGGATCTCGGAGAACCCGGAAGAGAAATTCAAATGCTGGAAAATTAAAGGAGCATTCTGACCCGACTGACAGCATCTGAGGTGAAGACACCAAGCGAGATCGCTTGAAGAAAAGCTTGAAACGCAGACGTGCAGAGGAAAATTACCAAAGAAAGGCTTCAAAGAAAGGCGTGGAAGCTGAAGACATAAAATTCCTCACTGCAGCAGAAGATTTGCCGCAGGGATCGGTGCTGGGGCCTCAACTGTTTACCATATACATAGACGACCTGGAGGAGCGGGCTGAGTGTAGGGTAACAAAGTTTGCTGATGACACAAAGATGAGTGAAAAGTGAATTGCGTGGAGGACACGGAAAGTCTGCAGAGAGATCTGGATAGGCTGAGTGAGTGGGTGAGGATGTGGCAGATGGAGTATAATGTTAGCAAATGTGAGGTTATCCACTTTGGAAGAAATAATAGTAGGATGGAATATTATTTAAATGGTGAAAAGTTGCAGCATGCTACAGTGCAGAGGGACCTGGGGGTCCTTGTGCACGAATTGCAATAAACCCAGTCTGCAGGTGCAGCAGGTGATCAAGAGGGCGAATGGAATGTTGGCCTTTATCGTGCGGAGGATAGAATATAAAAGCAGGGAGGTTTTGCTGCAATTGTACAGGGCACTGGTGAGGCCGCAACTGGAGTACTGTGTGCAGTTTTGGTCCCCGCATTTGCAAAAGGATATATTGGCCTTGGAGGGAGTACAGAAAAGGTTCATCAGGTTGACATCTGAGATGAGGGGATTAGCTTATGAGGAGAGATTGAGTAGATTGGGCCTGTACTCGGAGTTTAGAAGGCTGAGAGGAGATCTTATAGAGACGTAGAAGATAATGAAGGGGTCAAATAGGGTAGAAGTAGAGATTCTTCCTGCTTAGAAAGGAAACCAGAACTAGAGGGCACAGCCTCAAAATAAGGGTGGAGGGGGGGGTGCAGTTTAGAACAGAGTTGAGGAGGAACTTCTTCTCTCGGAGGGTAGTGAATCTCTGGAATTCTCTGCCCATTGAAGTGGTGGAGGCTACCTTGTTGAATGTACCTAAGTCACGGGTAGATAGATTTCTGATAGATGAGGGAATTAAGGGTTATCGGGAGCAGGCGGATAAGTGGAACTGATCCACTTCAGATCAGCCATGATCTTATTGAATGGCGGGGCAGGCTCGAAGGGCTAGATGGCCTACTCCTGCTCCTATTTCTTATGTTCTTATGTAAGATTCCATGGGATCCCTTGGAAGTCTAGTTGTAACCCTCAGAGCGCAGAGTCAGCAGACCAAACAGGGGTGAGTTAAAACATTAAAATTCCAGAATGCAGCAAGTCTTGAGAAACTTGATCATGGGCCTGCCAAATCCAGCAGTGCAGGCAAACCTTGTGCCTTCAAATCAATGGCAGTACCACCCTGAATTTCAGTGACTTCTGAAAGCTGAACCTAACGGAACTTTAATGTTTTTATAGATTTGGTTGGATTCATCCAAGGCCCAACCTAATAGAAAACTGGTTGTCCTGGGAAGAGGATATTTAAATGACTGGAGTCACCGCCTCATCTTCTGGTTTTCACTCGCTAATGAGGAAGAAACTCCTTGTCATGGTCACGGGTTCTGTGGGTCCTTGTGTGGCTGATGAGCTCAATCCTAGAGCCACATCTTTGACTGTACAGTTGGCAGGTATTTCCAGGAGGTGGGTTCAATCCTTGGACTTTAGATCGCTTGGATTCCTTTCTCAGGCTCCTCTTGCCACTGGGTGTCTTCAAAAGATTGTGCCCTTCAGTCAGGAGATTCCTTGGGGGTCTCTCCTGACCAAGGGACTCCCAAGCATTGACGGCTATGATGCATTTCTTGAGGTAGGTGTTCAAGGTGCCTTTGAGTCCTCTTGTTTGGGAGACTTGAGCTGAGAAGAAGATTTGTTTTGGCAGTCAGGACTCTTGACATCCTAATCGCACGGTCAGCCCAGCAGATTTGGTTTTGGATGATCATGGCCTCGATGCTGTTGGGCTTGGCTCCTTCAGGGATACTGATGTTAATACCTGCGTCTTCCCAGCTGAGGTGGAAAATCTGCTTCAGACAGTGTTGATGGTACCTCTCCAGAGCCTTGAGGTGGCAGCTGTATGCAGTCCAAGTTTCTGAGCTATATAGAAGAGTTAGGAGGATGACTGCCTTGTACAGGAGGATCTTGGTGTCAGCACGAATGTCATGGTCATCAAAGACTTTCGTCCAAAAATGGCGCTCGCAGATTGGATACAATCTCTGTATTGATGTCAACCTTAGATAAGAGGTGGCTCCGCAGATAAGGCAACCTGGCGTGCATCAGATCTAAAGTAGTAAGTCAAAAAAAGTCCTAATAAATATCTTACTGCTGTGATGAGCTTGCTGATTAAGTAATCTGAATGCAGTGCATTGATGAATCCTCACCCAGCTTTGATGAAATGTTGAAAGTCTTGGATGAATAATTCAGCCTTCAAGCTGTGGAACGCACAGTGCTTTAAAAAGAGGCACAGAAACCACCACCCCCCCCCCCCCCCCCCCCCGTAAAAAGTCAAAAGGGGAAAAAAGACAATACTTGAGTGTACCATGTTGGGTCAGCAGAGACGCAGGGAGCTTACCGAAAGTTTAAAAAATATATATTTTTGGAAATTCTGAAACATTACCTAAACTTCACTAACAGGTGGCAGTGTGGAGTAAGCTGGCTGTGGATGAAGGAAATCTATCTGATGAAACCCAAAATAAATAAACCCTGCAAAAGGAGAACAAAAATGTTCTTCACATTAGTGACTGTTGAATGTTTTGTATCCACCTGAGAGGACAGGCGAGGCCTCAGTTTCACTGTCACCTCTGACAGTGCAACAGTCCCTCAATATTTCACTGAAATATCAACTGATGTTTCAGTGCTCAGGATCTGCAGTGGGACTTGAACGTCAGACTCAAAGGTTGGCTGAGCCAAAGTGAAATGGGGATCATTCTTTTTTTACTTAGTGAGTGCTGGTCTGGAATGTATTGCTTGAAATGAGGGTGGAGGCAGGTTCAGATTTCAAAAACGGAATTTGATAAATGCTTGAAGAGTAAGAGTTTTCATTGCTTTGGAGAAAGAACAGGGTGGCATGGTGGCACAGTGGTTAGCACTGCTACCTCTCAGCACCAGGAACCCGGGTTCAATTCCAGCCTCGGGTCACTGTCTGTGTGAAGTCTGCATGTTCTCCGCGTGTTTGCATGGGTTTCCTCCCACAGTGCAAAGATGTGTGGGTTAGGTGGATTGGCCATGATAAATTGTCCCGTTAGTGTCAGGGAATTAGCAGTGTAAATATGTGGGGTTACAGGAATAGGGCTTGGGTGGATTGTGGTCAGTGCAGACTCGATGGGCTGAATGGCCTCCTTCTACACTGTAGGGATTCTATGACTTTAACAGGGGAATGAGAGTAATTGGATCGTTCTTTCAAAGAGTGAGTGCAGTGTGATGGACCAAATGGCCTCTTTACGTTCCATAAGGCTCAATGATGGTATGCATTGAACTTTTGGGGCTGCAACCCATAACATTCAAACTCAGGCAAGACTGTTTCCTTGGGAATACATTTACCTGACTGTCGGTGTGTGTGTTAATCTTTATAATGTGCTCTGTCGACCTACCGGAAATCAATACCACTTTTGTGGTCTCTGTCAATTGAGCTCACTTCCATTTTCACTGATTATCTCTACCAAGAACATCCACAGAGACATCTGTTAACCGATTCTGACATTCTAATAACAATGATTACACTTCAAAACAATGTCATTGATTGTTTCTGAAGGGCTTTGGGAATATCCCGAGGATGTGAAAGGCATTTTATGAATGGATACATGTTCTTTCTATTAATGTATTATTATTAGGAAGACATAATCTCTGGCTTTTGGGACACGGTACTCGTGTTAATGACGATTCAGAGATGGTGACAGGAATTCTGTGGACTGTGTGGAAAAGGCAGAGGCTTGGGACTGTCTGAGATTCTCTCACAGAGAGCTAGCACAGGCATAGAACACTACAGCGCAGAACAGGCCCTTCAGCCCACGATGTTGCGCCGACCAGTTAAAAAACAATGACCCACTAACCTAAACCAATCCCTTTTCATCCATAAACCTATCCACAGATCTCTTAAACGCCCCCAAACTGGGCGCATTTACAACTGCAGCAGGCAGGGCATTCCAATCCCTCACCACCCTCTGGGTAAAGAACTTATTTAAAAGGCTATCACTATCCACCCTATCTAAACCTCTAATCATCTTATATGTTTCAATAAGATCCCCTCTTAGCTGCCTTCTTTCTAGCGAAAACAACCCCAAATCCCTCAGTCTCTCCTCATAGGATCTCCCCTCCATACCAGGCAACATCCTGGTAAACCTCCTCTGCACCCTCTCCAAAGCTTCCACATCCTTCCTATAATGTGGGGACCAGAACTGCACACAATACTCCAAGTGCGGCCGCACCAGAGTTGTGTACAGTTGCAACATGACGCTGCGACTCCTAAATTCAATCCCCCTACCAATAAACGCCAAGACACCGTATGCCTTCTTAACAACCTTATCTACTTGATTCCCTACTTTCAGGGATCTATGTACACATACACCTAGATCCCTCTGTTCATCCACACTATTCAGAGTCCTCCCGTTAGCCCTATACTCGACACATCTGTTATTCCTACCAAAGTGAATTACCTCACACTTCTCTGCATTAAACTCCATCCGCCACCTCTCGGCCCAGCTCTGCAACCTGTCTAAGTCACCCTGCAAACTACGACACCCTTCCTCACAATCTACCACACCTCCGACTTTGGTGTCATCAGCAAATTTACTAATCCACCCAACTATACCCTCATCCAGATCATTAATAAAAATTACAAACAGCAGTGGCCCCAAAACAGATCCCTGAGGCACACCACTCGTAACCAAACTCCATGATGAATATTTACCATCAACCACCACCCTCTGTCTCCTATCTGCTAGCCAATTTCTGATCCAATTTCCTAGATTACCCTCAATCCCATACATCTGCATTTTCTGCAGAAGCCTACCATGGTGAACCTTATCAAACGCCTTACTAAAATCCATATATACCACGTCAACTGCCTTTCCCCCATCCACCTCTTTGGTCACTTTCTCAAAAAACTCAATAAGGTTAGTAAGGCACGACCTACCCGCTACAAAACCATGCTGACTATCTCCAATCAATGGTGGGCCAAATGGCCTAATTCTGTGTTGGTGGTTCTATGATTTTGAACTTTGCCATTCCCTGCTGCCTGAAAGCAAACCCTGTATATTGTGAAGACTGAGGTTGAAACAGTGAAAGAGGAAATGGGAGTTGAGACAGTGTAAATGGTAATTGTAAAGAACCCATTGTGCCCCAACTAGACCAGTCGTTCCAAATCCTTTTTACACCTCAGTACACCTGTCAAAAACTGAGGCACACCACCTATTCTCTCCAATGAACTGCACTCACGCTAAAGCCTTTTATCTCTAAAACCTCCTAAAAACGCACCAAGCCACCATTTAATATAGTTTTCATTATTTTAAGACATTTATGATGAGAACCTTATCACCATTTAAAAGACAGATACAATGTTGGAGTCTGTTCCTCCTTTTCTTCACGTACTGGAAACTTTGTTTTCCTTCTCCCCTGTTTTTTCCAGCCTGTATCTGTCTCGTTTCTCACAGGCTTTGCACCCTTCTGGTATTTTTGCTTCTTGCGCGACAGAGCCTCTGTCTTCAATTCCATGATCGACACCTCCAATTCCCAAAGACCCTGGTCAGCCGGGAAGCTGCTCACCTGTGGTTCGGATTGTGTGGCGCAGGCTGGGAATGAGCCGCACTTCCTCAGTTCTGATGTTTTACATCAGTTCGGCCCGTTGCCGTAGGCCCCGCGTGTGCGGCCCGTTGCCGTAGGCCCCGCGTGTGCGGCCCGTTGCCGTAGGCCCCGCGTGTGCGGCCCTTTCCCAGCCGGTGCATGCCCTAGCTCCACTGGGTCTTGGAGTTACATGGGCACGATGGAAGTAGAGAGATATGGGCCTAATGCAGGCAATTGGGACGAGCTTAGTGGGCTTAAAAAAAAGGGCAGCGTGGACAAGTTGGGCCGAAGGGCCTGTTTTCATGCTGTAAACCTCTGACCATACTGACCACGGAGTTGGAAACATAAGTTAGATTTAGTTTATTGACAAAATTTAATCATTTTGAATCATATTTGTGGGGCTTCCATGGTACACCGGTATGCCGGTTAGGATACTCTGACCTAACCGCAGTCCGATAAAACCTGTGAGTGCAGTCATCTTACAGTGAAATTGCCATAAGCAGACGGTAAAAGGAAGCCAATGTGATGTGAAGAGGGATTGGGGAGTTATACAGAAAGCTGGTCAGCCAGAGAGTCCTGTGTGTCCTGTAGAACTTCACCAGAGGGCTCGAAAGCAGACTGAGGTTGTTTAGGCATCACAGGTCCCTGTTTCGGACGCAGCCCCCACCTTGATCATAATCAGAGTGGAGTACATTAGAACTAAGAGAATGTGCTAGTGCATGGCAACTCGAACACGCACTCACATGCTTACTCACACAACACTCTCACACGCACAAACACTCTCTCTCTCACACACACACTTATATACAGACACACACACACACCTGCATACAGACAGACAGACACACACACACACACACACACACACACACACCTGCACACACACATGCAGACACACACACGCACACACACACTCCTCCAGCGAAGCTCGGAGAATGTGGAAGTGACACTAGTCCGCTGACGGTGGTGTGAATTTAAAAAACAGACATTGTGGTGTAATGGGAAGCGTGGAGCGAGTGGGAAAATATGAGAGAAGCTGACATTGCAGAAGCAGGCAGAATAAATAAGAGTGGTTATAAATAGAAATGTCTTCGATGGGGAGTCTGCTAGGAGAGAGTTGAAAGCACAGCCGGCAAGTCCAGTGGATGGGACACTGTTCCTTCAGCTCTGGCCTCAGCTGCCCTCTGCTGGTTGTAAGCAGGAAGGATCTGGTCAGCGACAAGCCACTTCCTAATGAGCATTCATCCATACTGCCGTGATTCTACAAGAATTCCCAGTCTTACTCAGCAGAGTCACAGAATGGTTGGAAAAATGTTATACTGGCTCGCTGGGAATTGTTGTTTTGAGAATATACAGAGCTTTACTCGGCAATTTTGAGATCACGGCTGGAATATTGGATTTAAAGTGTTCAGTGTCTCCCTTGTTCTGGGATCCGATGTGAAATGAGTTTGAAGAGTCCCGGTTTGTAATAACTGCTCCAGAATGTCCCAATCGTCTGGAGTAACATCTCGGACCTTGAGAGCATCGTTGGCCCATTCAAACAAGGATTTAACCTCTCTGCAAGGTTGTCTGATCTGGACAGAGCACATTGGCAATGCTTTGAGTCTATATATGGTATTTATCTGTTGTTGATGTTTTAATGTTTTGATTTGTCCTTTTTTCCAACTGATTTTCTCTGTTGCCTAGGTAACAAACCTTAGTAACGTGGAGGCATTGCAAACGTTGGATGATTTGGACAATAGCACAGTGTATGGCGGCGCGGAGAGGAAAAACAAGCTGCCCTTGCTTGGTAAGCTGTGGTTTCTCATTGCAACACAGGAAATGGTTCAGCCCATCATAGCCATCCACTGGAATCAGTCTCAATGCTTCTCATTTTCTCTGTTCCCTTTTCTGCTTCACGTATTGAACTCCTGATCTTTTCGATCGAGCTTTTTTCAATTGACGTTTGTGGTACAGCATTCCCATGTTCCAAAACTCAGCAAAAACTTTGTTCTAACTATTTTGTAAGAATCATATTCTTTTAAACTTGCATTCGTTATATATTGAATACAGATGCATCATGAGGCGGTGGTGTAATAGTTTTGTTACTGGACAAGTAATCCAGAGACCCAGGGTAGTGCTCTGCCTGGGGAACTCATTGTCGTAAAAACCCATCTGGTTCACTGATATCCTTCAGGGAAGGAAATCTGCCTTCCTTACCAGGTCTGGCCTACCTGTGACTCCAGAGCCACTGCAATGTGGTTGACTCTCAACTGCCCTCTGAAATGGCCAAGTAAGACACTGGATTCAAGCAAGTAGGGGTGGGTAACAAATGCTGGCCCAGCCAGAGACACCCGCATTCCAAGAAATAATTTTGGAAAAGGTTTATATATGATTTAATTAAAAATTAAATTGTCATATTAGTCTGATTCATTGGAGATGGAATATCCTCATGGTACATATCTCAGCACAGCTGAACAGTTCTAACCTCTAAATTGTTTTAGGCCAAATAAGCCAACTTGCATTTATGGATAGTTGGGGAGAGAGAAGTTGGTGGCACTTCTATAACATTTTACTTTGACTTTGGGCAAAGATTTAAGACTTTGAGTGAGAGATACAGGAGGATTCTTCTCATGGTCTCATGAAGTTTATGCCCTCTTGTCAATAATTTGCCAGCTGATAGAAACATCTTCTTAGCCCTTTTGAAATTTTTCATAATGAACGCTGTGTGGCCCGTTCTCTTAAAATGTTTAGTTTCAAATAGAGTACGCACTTTTCTATTTTTAATATATACTGATGTCTGTAGTAGTTATGAGCATGTGTGAGTTATGCCATTAGTAGCTTTTGCTTTTGTGATCTAGTCTTACCAGGAGGGACATGTGTAACTAGCTGCCTCCAGTGCAGGGTCCCTGCTGTACTATATTTCAAAATTTCTATAAGTATAGAAGATTGGACATCACAACATGTTCTTTTATCTTTTTGGTGACCAAATTACCACAGCTCGCAATTTCCATTCTGCCTTCCTGTTTAAAATAAATTCAGCTTCTGAGAAAGACAGCAAAGATTGTCTGGATGCCACATCCCATCCGTCTCACATGCCTATAACTTTGATTGTCCAGACTGAAAGTTTTCTGTTAGGTCACCATCACCCATTAGCTCTCCATTAATGTTATATTCTCCTGGGATCCTGTTATGTTCAGGATTGATTATCCCTACCGCAACTGCAAACCCAACTCTTGTGAGTCTGATTGGAAAAGTATGCAATCCTCGTAAATCTTCAATCCCTAGAGACAGATCAGACTTCCCATCGTCTCCATGGCGGGCAGAAGGGAAGTAAATAACGTGGACGTACAGCACTCATGACAAATCTCTGTCCCTCTCACACTTTCATCATCTCACTTTTGAGACGGATCTTTCCTTGGTCATTGTCTTTGCTACTCCATGTGTTTGTGACCAATCAGTGGCAATTATAAGGTTCTTTCTTTGTTGTAGAGATTTGGTTCATGTTAACTATGAATATTTTGCCCCTGTTCAGCTTCCCAGACATCCGACCGGAGTTCTCCACCACCCGGATACATTCCAGATGGGCAGCAGCAAGTGGCACGCAATGGATCCTACACCAGCATCAACAGTGAAGGCGAATTCATTCCCGAGAGTATGGACCAAGTAAGGAACCACCATCATTCGTGTCAGGACTGTACGAGCTCACTCTGTAGTGTTAGGAGTGTACCAGCTCACTCCCTGTAGTGTCAGGAGTGTACCAGCTCTCACTCTGTAGTGTCAGGAGTGTACCAGCTCTCTCTCTGTAGTGTCAGGAGTGTACCAGCTCACTCCCTGTAGTGTCAGGAGTGTACCAGCTCTCACTCTGTAGTGTCAGGAGTGTACCAGCTCACTCCCTGTAGTGTCAGGAGTGTACCAGCTCACTCCCTGTAGTGTCAGGAGTGTACCAGCTCTCGCTGTCTGTAGTGTCAGGAGTGTACCAGCTCTCGCTGTCTGTAGTGTCAGGAGTGTACCAGCTCACTCTCTGTAGTGTCAGGAATGTACCAGCTCTCTCTCTGTAGTGTCAGGAGTGTACCAGCTCTCTGTAGTGTCAGGAGTGTACCAGCTCTCTCTCTGTAGTGTCAGGAGTGTACCAGCTCTCTCTCTCTGTAGTGTCAGGAGTGTACCAGCTCTCTGTAGTGTCAGGAGTGTACCAGCTCTCTCTCTGTAGTGTCAGGAATGTACCAGCTCTCTCTCTGTAGTGTCAGGAGTGTACCAGCTCTCTCTCTGTAGTGTCAGGAGTGTACCAGCTCTCTCTCTGTAGTGTCAGGAGTGTACCAGCTTTCTCTCTGTAGCGTCAGGAGTGTACCAGCTCTCTCTAGTGACAGGAGTGTACCAGCTCTCTCTCTGTAGTGTCAGGAGTGTACCAGCTCTCTCTCTGTAGTGTCAGGAGTGTACCAGCTCAGTCTCTGTAGTGTCAGGAATGTACCAGCTCTCTCTCTGTAGTGTCAGGAGTGTACCAGCTCTCGCTGCCTGTAGTGTCAGGAGTGTACCAGCTCTCTCTCTGTAGTGTCAGGAGTGTACCAGCTCTCTCTCTGTAGTGTCAGGAGTGTACCAGCTCTCGCTGTCTGTAGTGTCAGGAGTGTACCAGCTCTCGCTGTCTGTAGTGTCAGGAGTGTACCAGCTCTCTCTCTGTAGTGTCAGGAGTGTACCAGCTCTCTCTCTGTAGTGTCAGGAGTGTACCAGCTCTCGCTGTCTGTAGTGTCAGGAGTGTACCAGCTCTCGCTGTCTGTAGTGTCAGGAGTGTACCAGCTCTCTCTCTGTAGTGTCAGGAGTGTACCAGCTCTCTCTCTGTAGTGTCAGGAGTGTACCAGCTCAGTCTCTGTAGTGTCAGGAGTGTACCAGCTCTCGCTGTCTGTAGTGTCAGGAGTGTACCAGCTCTCGCTGTCTGTAGTGTCAGGAGTGTACCAGCTCTCGCTGTCTGTAGTGTCAGGAGTGTACCAGCTCTCGCTGTCTGTAGTGTCAGGAGTGTACCAGCTCTCTCTCTGTAGTGTCAGGAGTGTACCAGCTCTCTCTCTGTAGTGTCAGGAGTGTACCAGCTCTCTCTCTGTAGTGTCAGGAGTGTACCAGCTCTCTCTCTGTAGTGTCAGGAGTGTACCAGCTCTCTCTCTGTAGTGTCAGGAGTGTACCAGCTCTCTCTCTGTAGTGTCAGGAGTGTACCAGCTCTCTCTCTGTAGTGTCAGGAGTGTACCAGCTCTCTCTCTGTAGTGTCAGGAGTGTACCAGCTCTCTCTCTGTAGTGTCAGGAGTGTACCAGCTCTCTCTCTGTAGTGTCAGGAGTGCACCAGCTCTCTCTCTGTAGTGTCAGGAGTGTACCAGCTCTCTCTAGTGACAGGAGTGTACCAGCTCTCTCTCTGTAGTGTCAGGAGTGCACCAGCTCTCTCTCTGTAGTGTCAGGAGTGTACCAGCTCAGTCTCTGTAGTGTCAGGAGTGTACCAGCTCTCTCTCTTTCTGTAGTGTCAGGAGTGTACCAGCTCTCTCTCTCTAGTGTCAGGAGTGTACCAGCTCACTCTCTCTCTGTAGTGTCAGGAGTGTACCAGCTCTCTCTCTGTAGTGTCAGGAGTGCACCAGCTCTCTCTCTGTAGTGTCAGGAGTGTACCAGCTCTCTCTAGTGACAGGAGTGTACCAGCTCTCTCTCTGTAGTGTCAGGAGTGCACCAGCTCTCTCTCTCTAGTGTCAGGAGTGTACCAGCTCAGTCTCTGTAGTGTCAGGAGTGTACCAGCTCTCTCTCTTTCTGTAGTGTCAGGAGTGTACCAGCTCTCTCTCTCTAGTGTCAGGAGTGTACCAGCTCACTCTCTCTCTGTAGTGTCAGGAGTGTACCAGCTCTCTCTCTCTAGTGTCAGGAGTGTACCAGCTCACTCTCTCTCTGTAGTGTCAGGAGTGTACCAGCTCTCTCTCTCTAGTGTCAGGAGTGTACCAGCTCACTCTCTGTAGTGTCAGGAGTGTACCAGCTCTCTCTCTGTGTTTTGATAATGGTGGGCTGGTACCTTGTCCTTGGGAGAATTTTAATTGGGAAGTTTGTTACAGACCTCTGCTTCCTTGAGTTCCTGGTTTTATCATGTCAGTTGTTGAATTCATTCAAGCAAAGACTTGTTGTTTAACGTGTGGTTGTTCTGTTGGCAGATGCTGGATCCGCTGTCGATGAGCAGCCCTGAGAACTCGGCATCGGGGAGCTGTCCATCCCTTGACAGTCCCCTAGACAGGTAACAGCTGCTAACCCTCGCTCACACCAAGCCCTGTCCGCTCATCATCCGTGTGCTTATTGACCTAACTTTGTTCCTGGTTCCATAATGTCGCCAATTTGGAATTTTTATCCTTGTGTTTAAATCCTTCGTCTGTAACCTCCTCCAGTCCTAAAACTCTGCCAATTCTCCATTACTTCCATTCCATTACTCAGCTACATCCCCAGGTTTAATCACTGCACCATTAGCAACCAGACTTTCAGCTGTCTGATCCCTAACTGCTGGAATTCTCTCCCTAGCCCTCTCCGCCTCTCTCTCCTCTTTTTGGACTCGCCTTAAAACCTACTCCCTTTGGCCAAGCTTTTGACCACCTGTCCTAATATCTCCCATGTATCAGATTTCCTTTGTTAATCACCCCTGGTGGAAGCACCTTGTAACATTTGACTACATAGAAGGTGCTGCCTCTCGATGTAATATATATAATCTGAAAGTTTGTGTGATGTTGATTTCATTCAGGGCAAGGGGTTTAACACCGCATTATACTTGATGCAATCTAAAATGCCATAAGCAAGAAAACAAATTAGTTTCAGCAGACCTGTTAGAGCCACAGTGGATGAAGAGGACAAATAGGAAAGATGATATTTTATTGAAGTTTATTTATTGGTGTCACTCGTCGCCTTATGTTAACACTGCAATGAAGTTACTGTGAAAATCCCCTAGTCGCCACACCCCAGCGCCTGTCTAGGTACACTGAGGGAGAATTTAGCACGGCCAGTCCATCTAACCAGCATGTCTTTCGGACTGTGGGAGGAAATCGGAGCACCCAGAGGAAACCCATGCAGATACGGGGAGAATGTGCAAACTCCACACAGATAGTGACCCAAGCCAGGAATTGAATCTGGGTCCCTGGCACTGTGAAGCAGCAGCACTAACCACTGTGCCATTGTACCGACCCTTGAGAATAAAAGTGTTTTGAGGGAATGCAAACACAAAAAACCTGCATTTGTTTATTTTGTGCTTTTCACAACCTCAGACATCCCAAAGCACTTTACAGCCAATGAAATACTTTTGAAGAGGGGTCCCAGCTGTAAGATGGGAAACATCATGTTCAGGTTTTGCACAGCAAGATCCCACAAGCGGCAATGAGCTAATGATCAGATCGTTTTTTTTTAATGGTGTTAATCAAGGGTAACTGTTGTCTCAGGACAGCAGAGGGAGAATTGCTTGCTCTTTGAAATAATGTCATGGTATCTTTTCTGTCCATCTATTAGACCAGGGAGTCTATAATTTAATGTCTTGTCCAAAATGCTACCCAGCCAGTTAAGCTGGCATATTAGTTGGAAGTGTAATGTGACTGATAAGTATTGGGTGATCTGATCCCTTGCCTGTGCGAATGCCAGCTGGTGACAGCAGTTTGGATCTACTGCAGTGATGGGAGCTGGAGGTAGAAAGATAGAAATTTAGCAGAGCCATCCTAAATGCACCCTCAGCACAATGGGTGTGTTTATAATAGTGAGACTGCAAGTGTTCCCTTACAGCAGGTCTGTGCTCACAGTGGAGTGTGTGCTCATCTTCAGTGACTGGTGTACGAGGACGCACAGGCCTCATTGCACGTTCCCATGTCTCAATCTATAGCCATTCGGGTAATCTGCCTTCCTGTTTTTGCAACCAAAGTGGATAACCTCACGTTTATCCACATGATACTGCATCTGCCATGCATTTGCCTATACATTCTGAATAACTGGGATCCGAACACTGATCCCTGTGGTACACCATTCATCACTGCCTGCTACTTAGAAAAAGATCTGTTTACTCCTGTCCTTAACCATCTGCCAACCAGTTTTTTATCCATCTCAATATACCACCCACAATCCTGTGTTTTAAATTTTGCATGCTAATGTTGTATATGGGAACTTATCCAATGCCTTCTGAAAGCTCAAATAAACCACATTCACTGGTTCCCCCTCATCAACTCTACTCGCTACATCCTCGAAGAATTCCAGTAGATTTGTCAAGCATGATTTCCCTTTGGTAAATGCATGCTGATTCTATCCGATCCTGCCACTGTTTTCTGAGTGCTCTGCTAATGGACTCTAACATTTTCCCCACTATCAACATCAGGCTGACTGGTCAACAGTTCCCTGGTTTCTCTCTACCTCCCTTTTTAAATCAAGAGGTTACAATCTGTCGGAACTGTTCCAGACTCTAGGATTTTGGAAGATGACCACCTATTTCTGGTGCCACTGTCTATTTGTCTTCCTTCTTTATCTAGAGGTGTTAGGCTGTCTCTACATCATTGTTCTGAACTGTTCTTGAAGATGCATGTTTGGACATCTGGACATCCCAAACTATTTAAAGACTTGACTGATAGAAAATTCACTTTTATCCTACAATGCGATGGGGCAGGTATGCAAGCTAACACTTGGTTTTATTTTGCAGTGATAGCTATCCTAAAGCTTGGATGCCTAGGGCACAGAGCTATCCAGATAATCATCAGGATTATTCAGGTGAGCTTTGAGACATCTGTAGCTGAGCCCTTAACTGATGAACACAGGCTGTAGAAATCCCTTTCTAACGCTCGCTCTCTTGGGCACCTGCTCCCTCTCTTGCACGCGCCCCTGCGCGCATGTTCAAACATGTGCTTTCATGATCAGATAATCTGATTTAGCGATGATAATTGAAGAATTTGGTTGCTGTTGTTCAAGATGTTGCTGTGGGAGTTTTTAAACATCACCTGATCCTAGACACAGCACCTATGACTATGCAGCATTCCCTCTGTACTCCATTGAAGAGGCAAGGCCAGCTTTTGTGCTGAAGTCTCTGGAGTAGGATTTGAACCCACAAGCTCCTCCCTATGAGTTGAGAGCGATACCACAGAGTAATGCTGGACCCAAGTGTCATAAAATAGCAAATGTGATACTGGGTTACAGAGGGAAGTACGGTGTACAGAACTTGGATTGCTGTTTACAAGAATGGTTAGTCCCAGTGTCCTGTTTTGATTTGATTTATTATTGTCACATGTATTAACATACAGTGAAAAGTATTGTTTCTTGCGCGCTATACAGACAAAACATACCATTCACAGAGAAGGAAAAGAGAGTGCAGAATGTAATGTTACAGTCATAGCTAGGGTGTAGAGAAAGATCAACTTAATGCGAGGTAGATCCATTCAAAAGCCTGGCAGCAGCAGGGAAGAAGCTGTTCTTGAGTTGGTTGGTACGTGACCTCAGACTTTGCACCTTTTTGCTGACGAAGGAAGGTGGAAGAGAGAATGTCCAGGGCACTTGGTTCTTAATTACGCTGGCTGCTTTGCCGAGGCAGTGGGAAATGTAGACAGAGCCAATGGATGGGAGGCTGGTTTACGTGATGGATTGGGCTACGTTCACAACCTTTTGTAGCTCCTTGTGGTCTTGGGCAGAGCAGGAGCCCAGACCAAGCTGTGATAGAACCAGAAAGAATGTTTTCTATGGTGTATCTGTAAAAGTTGGTGAGAGTCGTAGCTGACATGCCAAATTTCCTTAGTCTTCTGAGGAACTAGAGGCGTCAGTGGGTTTTCTTAACTATAGTGTTGGCATGGGGGGACCAGGACAGGTGATCTGGACACGTAAAAATATGAAGCCCTCGACCATGTTCATCCCTGTTAATGTAGACGGACATGTTCTCCTCTACGCTTCCTGAAGTCGATGACGCTCGACGGCAGCATGATCTCTTTCTATCTTGTAAGATTTGATGCAGATTAGCATTTTATTCCTGAATAAAATCAAACCAACTTCTCTCCCTGCAGATTGCGATATTCCAACGTTTGAGAAAATTGGGAAAGGTGGGACGTACCCACGAAGGTATCACATCTCCTACCATCACCATGACTACAGTGACGGTGAGCACAGGCCAGGCTCATTCCCCAACAAAGTTGTCATGGGGCGGGTATTTAACCCCCGATTGCCATTGTTTAACACTAATTGCCCATTTTGTATGATTCTGGAGTGGGTCGGGGACGTGGGGGGTGGTGGAGGGGAGGTTTCACATCTGGATTGGTCATTCGGTGTTTGCTAATGGAGTGCTTGATTGTCTGTCTCATGCTTTTGATTTGATTTTCTGTTTCATTCTTGTTTGTGGTTCTCCCCCAGCCCCAGCAGGAATTGATATCTGATGGTGCCTGTTCCTGACACTGCAATTATTGTGATATCTCACATGGTGCAGGCACAGACACATATCCTGGACTTTTCTACCACAGGGTGAGGGACCACCACCAGACCCAGTCCTGTGCACATTCTGCAGTCTCCAACATGGAGCCCTGACTGGCGATGGAGAGCAGAAGCTCTGATCATTTCTAACCCACTCCCTCCCTAACCCAAGGTCCACTAACTGCACACACCCCGAGTCTGGATTCAGAATCGGACATATTGATTCACTCGTGTCAGCCTTGGCAGCTATTCAGATGTAACCTCCAACTTGTTTTCAGTTTTTACAATTCTGCTTTCTAATTAAATATTTAAAGATTGAAAATATGCCCATGTGCACCGAGTGGTATTGTCACTGGGCTAGTAATCCAGAGTCTCGGGCAAAACCTGAGGGCCCGGGTTCGAATCCCACTGCTGCAGATGAAGTCAATAAAAATCTGGAATTAAAAGTCGAATCAGTGACCATGAAACCATTGTCGATTGTAGTAAAAACCTGCCTGGGTCACTGATGTCCTTTGGGGATGGAAATCTGCTGTCCTTACCCGATCTGGCCTACATGTGACTCCAGAGCCACAGCAATGTGGTTGACTCGCAAATGTCCTCTGAAATGGGAGGCAGTTTAGTGATAGGCAGTGAATAGTTGAAATGGGGACTGTGTGAAAGGGCTACCCCCCATTGTATCCTCCCAGCATTTGCAAATGTTTTTAAACAACTCTAATTTTTTTTCCAATTTCTCTGACTATTTCTTTGCGACATTGGTCATTAAAGGCTCTCATTGTCATCATCAGACAAACCCAGGTTGGGTGTAGCGCGGATTAAGTTAAAAAAAACACTCGCTTGACAGCATGACCTATCCGCAGCCTCAAAACAGTGCCTCTCGTTGTTTCTCCAGTCCCCATGCCTGTCAGTCTGTGTCCTTTCTGAATGGCACCCTGTCACCTCTGTGCTGAGTCATTAGAGATGGGATGCTGAGCAGACAGACCAGGCAGTCACCTCCTCTGGGCTGGGATATTGTTAAAGCAGCTGATTTCCAGCCCACACCATCCACCCTGCCGCTGACGTCTGAAAGCCCAGCTCCTGACAGCCTCTGCCTTGCTGGAGTCAGCTTTTTGCAAGGTGTTTAACATCAGCACTTTTCTTCTGCCTTTCCCCCTCAGGTCGTAAAACATTCCCCAGGGCACGAAGAACCCACGGTAACACCTTCCGCTCTCCGATGAGCTTCAGTCCCACGGAGCATTCCCTGAGCACCAGCAGTGGAAGCAGCATTTTCACCCCGGAGTACGAGGACAGCAGGATGAGAAGAAGGGGAAGTGACATTGACAATCCAACACTGTCCGTCATGGATATCAGCCCCCCTAGTCGCTGTAAGGTTTACAGCATGCTCGGTTCGCCACATGCTGGCTGGTTGGGGGGGATCGGGGAGGTTCGGGAGTCGGGGATGGCAGGGGTTTGGGGTGACTTGGGGGGGGGGGGGGTGCTCGGGGAGGGGGAGGGTTCGAGAGTTGGGGGTGGGATGGTCATGGTGGTCAGGGTTTGGGAGGGGGTGGGGGGTGCTCGGGGAGGGGGAGGGTTCGAGAGTTGGGGATGGCCGGGGTTCAGGGGTTGGGGGTGGGATGGTCGTGGTGGTCAGGGGTTGGGAGGGGGTGGGGGGTGGTCGGGGCGGCAGGTTACCTGATGCCTTGTGAATCAGAAAAGTCTATCCTCAGGAGTGTGACTACCTCCTGGTACAAAGTGTCCTGGTAACTTCCTTTATCCTGATGTGTGACAGTGTCTGCAGCTCAGTGACTCTGAACCAAAGCTCCTCAAGCCACTGTCGCTTAGTGCAGAATTTGCCCTGAGCTGTAATGGCATCGAGGATTTCCCACATAGTGCAGCCAAGACACATCACCTGTCTTACCACCTTTAATGTGTTTTAATTAACTATTTTGTTACATTATTAAATCATTTATTTTCTTGTTTCTATATTTTATTAAACTTACCACCGGTTCCTGCACCATTTTAAATCTTAAGTATGGAGTAGACTGGAACCACTTAGCGGATACTCAGAGCGAACTTCCTTCCCTGTAGTAGAGTAAGAACCAATTTGAAACTCACCAGTGTGCTCTCAGTTCCAAACTATACTCAGTTTGCCTCAGGTCCTTTCCAAGGTCCACTCCTGCAGTACTTATCTTTCACCGACTTTTACAGATGCACCATAGAAAGCATTCTTTCTGGTTGTATCGCAGCTTGGTATGGGCTCCTGTTCTGTCCAAGACAGCAAGAAACTACAAAAGGTCATGAATGTAGCCCAATCGATCACGCAAACCAGCCTCCCATCCACTGACTCTGTCTACACTTGCCACTGCCTCGGCAAAGCAGCCAGCATAATTATGGTCCTCACGCACCCCGGAAATTCTCTCTTCCACCTTCTTCCTTTGGGAAAAAGGATACAAAAGTCTGAGGTCACGTACCAACTGATTCAAGAACAGCTTCTTACCTGCTGCTGTCAGACTTTTGAATGGACCTATCTTGCATTAAGTTGATCTTTCTCTACACCCTAGCTATGACTGTAACACTACATTTTGCAGTCTCTCCTTTCCTTCTCTATGAACGGTATGTTTTGTCTGTATAGTGCGCAAAAAACAATACTTTTCACTGTACGTTAATACATGTGACAGTAATAAATCAAATCGTTCTCGGCAGAGACCGTGTTCTGATTGACATAGTGTCACACTAATTGTCTCCCCGACTGTTGCTGGGTCAAGATCCTGGAACTCCCTATGTGATCACTGTGGTGTACCTACACCATGTGGACTGAGACAGTTCAAGGAGGCTGATTATCACCTTCCCAAGAGCAATTAGAAATAGTCCTTTTCAGCAACCCTACATCCCAAGACGGACATTTAGAAAAACATATTATCCTCTTACCCATTGTGCAGTCAGGAGAGCACAGGGGCTTATATATTGAATAGCGAGAGAAACCCAAGCAGGGCTGGTGAATGGTCAGCTGAGTCTGATTGCGCATTTGGCAGGAATTGTGTTTAGCCACAGAAGCAGAGTTACCTCATGAGGTTCTGCGGCCTGACGGTGCTCAGAGGGAAGGAGGGGTGGAACCATTACATTATTTCCATCTCATTCTTCAAACTGGTTTTATTTTGTGCAGCTCCCAGAGCGCCCACGAACTGGAGACTGGGCAAGCTGCTGGGCCAGGGGGCCTTCGGCAGAGTGTATTTGTGCTACGATGCTGACACAGCAAGAGAACTGGCAGTGAAACAAGTTCAGTTTGACCCAGACAGTCCTGAGACTAGCAAGGTGAGAATACTGCAAAGTACAATGGCAGATGTGGGCAGCATTACAGATAGACGGAGAGACACAAGGTGTTGGATTGATGGGGAGAGAGACGAGGGGGAGCCGTGCTAATGGGGAGAGACGCGGGGAGCTGTGCTAATGGGGAGAGACGCGGGGAGCTGTGCTAATGAGGAGAGAGACGAGGGGGAGCCGTGCTAATGGGGAGATAGTCGAGGGGGGGCCGTGTTAATGGGGAGAGAGACGAGGGGGAGCCGTGCTAATGGGGAGAGACGCGGGGAGCTGTGCTAATGGGGAGAGACGCGGGGAGCTGTGCTAATGGGGAGAGAGACGAGGGGGAGCCGTGCTAATGGGGAGATAGTCGAGGGGGGGCTGTGTTAATGGGGAAAGAGACGAGGGGGAGCCGTGTTAATGGGGAGAGAGACGAGGGGGGGCCGTGTTAATGGGGAAAGAGACGAGGGGGAGCTGTGTTAATGGGGAGAGACGCGGGGGAGCTGTGTTAATGGGGAGAGACGCGGGGGAGCTGTGCTAATGGGGAGAGAGACGCGGGGGAGCCGTGTTAATGGGGAAAGAGACGAGGGGGAGCTGTGTTAATGGGGAGAGACGCGGGGGAGCTGTGTTAATGGGGAGAGACGCGGGGGAGCTGTGTTAATGGGGAGAGACGCGGGGGAGCTGTGCTAATGGGGAGAGAGATGCGGGAAGCTGTGCTAATGGGGAGATAGTCGAGGGGGAGCCGTGTTAATGGGGAGAGAGACGAGGGGGGGCCGTGTTAATGGGGAGATAGTCGAGGGGGAGCTGTGTTAATGGGGAGAGAGACGAGGGGGGGCCGTGTTAATGGGGAGAGAGACGAGGGGGGGCCGTGTTAATGGGGAGAGAGACGAGGGGGGGCCGTGTTAATGGGGAGAGAGACGAGGGGGAGCCGTGTTAATGGGGAGAGAGACGCGGGGGAGCCATGTTAATGGGGAGAGACATGGAGCTTTGATAGAAGGAGGGACGTGGGAAGCTGTCAGGAAGATTAGGATCTTGTATATTGTTGCTCTGCACCCTGTGGGTTTCCTGACAGTTCTGATTCATTCCTTTCAGGAAGTGAATGCTCTTGAATGTGAAATCCAGCTGTTGAAGAATCTGCACCATGAGAGGATTGTCCAGTATTATGGCTGTTTGCGGGACCCGCAGGAGAGAACTCTTTCCATCTTCATGGAATATATGCCAGGGGTAAGCTTCAATCCTCAGTTTTACAATGACAATGAGTCTTTTCTGTTTCTATTATTTGATAACTATCTGGGGAAACTACAGGTTGGCTCTTTTAAAATCATCTGAAGACAGAGATCTTAGCAATGATTTGAAAAAGCAGAATTTCTCAAAGGGATATGGTGTTGGGGTGCTCCTAGGGTTGCTACATGGAATTCCAGGTCGGATGGGGGTGGGATTTGGGTTGGGAGGAGGTAGAGGGGGTGAGAATTCTGGTTGTGGGAGGAAGAGGGGGATTCTTGGGCAAAGGAAACCTTCAGGGGCTTTGTTTAGAGATTTGGGGATGTCTTTGAATCGCTGAAAATTACAAACCATTTAGTTAATGATGGAAAGGACACAGAAGAGAAGCATGAGGCTGGTGAATGGACTGTTTTATTTGAAGTGGTACGCTTTGTTGTGTTACTTCGGCTTAAAGTTGTACATTAAAGTGATGGTGAGGAGTGGCATTAATCAGAAAATTGTTAAGCCAGTAACTGGCTAACCGGAGAGCAGCGAGAAGGAGCAGGAGCTGAGGGAGCTCGGTGAGTGGCCGGTGGGAGCAGTGCACAGGTAGTGTTCGAAAAGGGAGAACAGCCCAGTGAGGAGCTGATTTTGTGAATAATTAAACTTTCTACACTCCAGTTTATAATAAATATTCTGTAAAGTTAAGACATAGCAGGGCAGCTAGGTCACGTGTAATGTACATCCGTCGTGGTCACTTCACGTGACCTGAACAAACGTGTGCAGCAAGTGTCAGCAGCTGCAGAAAGGTGAGCTGGGGTTTGGGAATTGTGAATACGTCTCGAGTTGCTGTGATGCATCAACCAGATTGAGAGCTGTGTGGTGAGCACATTAAGGAAATGATCACACCCACAGGTTAGCTGCAAGTAAGTCGAGAGGAAATGAGTGAGTGTCTGTCAGTCTGGAATCTGAGGCAGGTAGTGCAGGAATGCCCCGAGTCCATCTTGGTCACTAACTTGTATTCCAGTTTGGAGATTGATGAGGATTCCTCAGAGGAATGTAGCCCAGAAGATCAGAGGGACATGCAGAGGGTAATAAAGTAATTATGGGGGACTTTGATCTACATACAGACTGGTGAATCTAATGAGTGCGATTCAGCCTTGGGCCCCTTGTCGATTTTACTCGGTAGCAAATAGATATTTGCATTCTTTTGATTTCTTGCAACAAGAAGGGACTAATATCAATTTCTATTTCACAGACATATTGAATGAGATTTTGAACAAGCTCTGGCTTTAAGCATACAAAATAGAGACTGCAAAGTAAAACAGATTTACTCAATTACACAGAAGAAGGAATCTGATTGTAAAAGATAGCACTGACCAACTTGTATAAGACTTAGCAAGTAGAGAAATTTACTCTGCCAGCACTATCAGCATATTATGCAGTTAGTTTGCCTAATTTTAACAGAGGGCTGTTAACCTGTAAAGAGAGATCACAAGTACCAGGCATTATTTTTCACTACAAAGATTTGGAATCAGATTTGTGAGACCCTGAAGCTATGACCCTAAAGTTTTTGGCGGCTTTGAGAGCAGGCTTTGTAAAATTAATGTATTCTCTCTTGTAACGGGCAGTATTTTTCTGTAGGGCTCAATAAAGGACCAGCTAAAGGCCTATGGTGCGCTGACGGAGAACGTGACCCGCAGGTACACTCGGCAGATCCTGGAAGGTGTTTCCTACCTGCACAGCAATATGATTGTGCACAGAGATGTAAAAGGTGAGGGCAGGCAGCAGATTATAAAGCGGAATAATGTGTAGCGTGACCTCAGACTGCATAATCCACAGAGATGCCAAGAGTTCCAGGGAATTACACTGACACAGAAACAAACCCTAATCTCACAGTACAACTACACTCGTATGCCAGGAGTAATATTATTATTGTAGTATCCTACAAATAAAAGAAAAATATTGTGAATTCCAGAAATATGAAATAAAAATAGGAACTTGCTGAAAAGTACTTCAATGGTCAGAAAACATCTGTGGAAATTGGGAAGTGGGGAGGTTTAGGGAGGGAATTCCAGAACGTAGGCCTAGGCAGCCTAAAGCATAGCCACCAATGATGGAGTGAAGTAATTGGGGTCAGAATTGGAGGAGTGCAGAGATCTCGGAGGGATGTAGGACTGGCAGAGGTCACGGAGATAGGGAGGGGTGAGACCATGAGAATATTTGAAAACAACGATGAGAAGTTAAAGATGGAGTTTTGTAATTGGGAGTTCGTGCAGAGTCCACACAGACAGTAACCCAAACCAGGAATCGAACCCAGGTCCCTGGTGCTGTGAGGCAGCAGTGCTAACCTCCGTGCCACCATGTCTCCTCGCTTGAGTCAAGTGACAACAGAAAATATTTGCAGTGGATCTTGCTTTGTCCCGTGTTGGAAAAAGTTTAGTTTTAGTCCAGTTTCACAGCAGCTGTGCTGGTGAGAATGTGAATTTGTCCGCACAAAATACAAACAAAAGCAGGTAGACAATTCCACAGGAACAGGCCCTTCAGCCCTCCAAGCCTGCATCGAACATGCTGCCCGACTTAACTAAAACCACCTACCCTTTGGGGGAACCATATCCCTCTATTCCCATCCTACTCATGTACTTGTCAAGATGCCCTTTAAAAGTCACCATCATATCCGCTTCCACTACCTCCCCCAGCAGCGAGTTCCAGGCACCCACCAGCCTTTGTGTAAAACATCTGCCTCGTACATCTCCTTTAAACCTTGCCCCTCGCATCTTAAACCTATGCCCCCTAGTAATTGACTCTTCCACCCTGGGGATAAAGCTTCTGACTATCCACTCTGTCCGTGCCCCTCATAATCTAGTAGACTTCTGTCAAGTCTCCCCTCAACCTCCGTCGCTCCAGTGAGAACAAACCAAGTTTCTCCAACCTCTCCTCATAGCTAATGCCCTCCATACCAGGCAACATCCTAGTAAATCTTTTCTGTACCCTCTCCACATCCTTCTGGTAGTGTGGCGACCAGAATTGAACACTATATTCCAAGTGTGGTCTAACTAAGGTTCTATAAAGCTGCAGCATGACTTGCTAATTTTTAAACTCAGTGCCCCGGCCGATGAAGGCAAGCATGCCGTATGCCTTCTTGACTACCTTCTCCACCTGCATTGCCACTTTCAGTGACCTGTGTATCTCTGCACCCAGATCCTTCTGCCTATCAGTACGCTTAAGGGTTCTGCCATTTACTATATATTTCCTATCTGTATTAGACCTTCCAAAATGCATTACCTCACATTTGCCCTCATTCCAGTTGTTGAATCCGGAACCTCATCATCAGAAATTAGCAGAGCCTTTTAAATAAGAAAGCACTTTGTGGATTTCTCAGACTGACCGTAATAGAGTATAAGTGGAGATTTTGAAATTAAATCCTAAAATGTTGGTGAGGACTAGCGCTGTTTGTTGGACATAGGTAGCTTGCTGTGATTGAAACCGCATTAATACGGTGTCTTTTGTTTTAAAGGAGCAAACATTTTGCGGGATTCTGCTGGTAATGTTAAACTGGGAGATTTTGGTGCCAGTCGGAGGTTGCAGACCATCTGTCTGTCAGGGACGGGCATGAAGTCAGTCACTGGCACCCCTTACTGGATGAGCCCAGAAGTGATCAGTGGCGAAGGTTATGGCAGAAAAGCAGATATCTGGTAAGTAGACGAGACCCGAAAAGAGGTGAGATATCTTTGTGAATGAGAGCAGCAACACCAAACCTTACATAGTGGGAAAGGTTTGATTCCTGAGCTGAGTTGAATTATGATGTAGAGCTGAGTTAGTCAATCTTGGGATTCTTACCCCTGCATTAAGGCTCATGTTCTCAGAGACTGGGAAATCAATGACTTTGACTTTCTATGGAAAGCAGGAGCAATTGGACCTGTTGCCCTCTGATCTACACTCCATCAGTGCAATCTTTGGCTTCCATAGGGCTCTCTTATCCTTTCTTTCACAGACCAGTGCAGGGTCAACCTGGTAATGAATTAAGGAATAAATGGTCTACGTGCAATAGTTTACTGCTGGTAAATAGTAAGTGACTATGGGGTTCGTGTTTCAGGAGACTCCTTTTTGTTTCCTTCACCTTGACACGAGAGATTTCTGAGTCAGGTACTGATAAATCTTTACCTACTTACCAAGTTTAGGTCTCACAGCTTGAAGATACAGTCTCAGGCTGGATCAGGGGAACACTGAAAACCCTAATACAGTGGACTTGTATATAGAATCCTACAATGCAGAAGGAGGCCATTCGGCCCATTGAGCCAGCACTAACCACAATCCCATCCAGGCCCTAACCCCATACATTTAACCTAGCTAATCCACCTGACGCTAAGAGGCAATTTAGAATGACCAATCCACCTGACCTTCACATCTTTAGACTGTGGGAGGAAACCAGGGCATCTGGAGAAAACCCATGCAGACACTGGGAGAAGATGCAAACTCCACACAGACGGTGACCCATGCTAGGAATTGAACCTGTGTCCCTGGCACCGTGAGGCAGTGCTAACCACTATGTCACCGTGCTGCCCACTTCGCGCTCGAGTGATTTCAGTCGCAATCATAGATCGTGTGTCTTTTTCCATTCTAAACGCAATACTTTGCGCTAAGCTGTGTTTTTCTTCCGTTTCTTTGGCTTTTCTGAGTCAAGTTAGTTCTGACTCAGTTCCAGTGCTCTCAATTTGGCGCAATCAAATTTGACCACTCTGCATCGAGTTCTTAACCCACTTCAATCCCCAGGATCTTAAAGCACTAGAGGTTGTTATTCGGCCCCTAATGCCCATGTCAGCCTTTGAATGCTCTGTACAACTAACCCCACTCTCCTGCTGTTTATGTAGTCAGGCTAATCTTTTATTTCAAGTATTTAATTTTCCTGAGAAACGAGATTTAACAGTAAGACTATTAGGTCTGTGCTTGCCTGTGTCGATGTTGATCCTACTTTGATTTGAGGCACCACAGCTTGTTTCTAATGGTTCCTCCCCAGCGTCCAGCAAATTCTTCCGAATAATTGTCAGTGCCTCAAACAACTCCCCCTTAGTTACTGCCAATACTTGGGGACAAATACCATCGAAACCAGGGACTTGTTTGCTTTGGGTCTTGACTTTTTTGCTCTAAGATTTGGATCTCATTCCTGTCAGAGTCATGACTTTCCTCTTTGCCTGTGAGGGATGTGATTAGTTTGCCGAGAGCCTGCGTGCTGGTTGTTGCATTGGTTTGTTTACCTCTTTGCGTCTTGCAGGAGTGTTGGCTGCACGGTGGTGGAGATGCTGACTGAGAAACCTCCTTGGGCTGAGTTTGAAGCCATGGCAGCCATATTCAAGATCGCCACTCAGCCGACCAACCCTCAGCTGCCACCTCATGTATCTGACCATAGCCGGGACTTTTTGAAAAAGATATTTGTGGAGGTGAAGCAGAGGCCAGCAGCAGAGGAGTTGCTGCGCCACACCTTTGTGCACTATCACTAGCAACTAACCTCAACATCGGATGCATTTATTTTCTATCTGATTGCACTTTTTCAATGTATAATTTTGGTGATTCTAGGTGTTTCCTAGGTTGTAATTTATACTTAAATTTGTATTTATAATGAGATTTTTTTGCATTCTCACAAAGGGAATGATCAGAAGGTTTTTTACAGTGTATTCACACAGTACTCTGATGTCCTTCAAGGTAAAGCACTTTATTACATAATTCATTCCTGATTATTCATCGTCCAATACAGTGTGGCGGGTCCTAATTCCCCTTGGAGGTAAGAATTCATTTGTCATTCGTAAGCAGTAGAGACTGAGCCTCCTTAAATGTGTAGAAGCCGCAGTATGTTATACAAGAGACTGTTATACAAATTATTTCAGCACAGGTCGCTGTTGCTGAATGTCTACTATGGTGTTTTCCTGTAATCTAAAGCCAAGAAGCTCTGCGGGTCTCCTGTTAGTGCACTGTCGCACCATAGAACTCCAAATTACCAGGACAGGGTACAGTCGGATTGTGTAACCCAAGTGACCATCAGTCCCTCCTTTCAACTTCCACATAGGCCATTGTCCAGATGGGCAGTGGGGGAGTCACCGTTTCGTTAAGAGTTTGACATCTGCCAGGGGTCACAGGGTCTGGTCTTTCGCCCTTGCGTTTGCTGCTTCTGGAACCTGCCCTGAAAATATCTCTCTGTTTTCTTTCTCCAGTTACGGGCAGTATCTGCTGCCATCACTGCTCAAGGCCAGTGTGTTAGTGAGCTTCACTGTATGTGCTTTGTGTATCTTTGCCTTTGGATCTTCCAGAAGCGGGTATCTGGACAAAGAGAGATGTTTTCTTAGGGCAGGCATCAGATCCGGTTTGTCTGCCACACGTGATGTGTGTAGATTTCTGAGGCAGCGCCTTAGGCCGAGTGCCATTGAGGACATTTCTTTTGCCAAAATGGGCGTCGTTATCTGGAATTGCAACTTTCACAGGAAGCAGATGCTGACATCCTCAATTTCAGCCTGCAGTACAGGAATGTAATTCACAGCCTGGGCTATCAGCATAGCTCCGAGTTCCCAAAAGCTTCATGTTTATGATGTACCTGAGCTCAATTGTCTCAGAAATTTCAAGTTCCAAAACATTAGCCATCAAGCTTATGCTTCCTCAATCTCAGACTAGGTATTATTTGATTAATGTTTACAGATCCTTAGTTTTTCTTTATAGATGGAATTAAGACCATTTTCCGTAGAACTATAGAACGGTCACGGCATAGAAAGAGTCCATTCTGTCTGTGCAGGCTTAAGAAGATTTTTTTTTAAAGAATTGATTGTTCATTCTAATCCTGCCTTCCAACGCCTTGCAGGTTCCAATGCCTTTTAAATAAATTGACGATTTCTGCCTCCACAAAACCAGGCAACAAATTCCAGGCACCCATCATAGAACCATGGAAAAATTACAGTGCAGAGAGAGAGGCCATTCAGCCCATCATGTCTGTGCCAACCAAAAAAGAGGGAAAAAAACTCGTTAAACTCGTTTAAAAAATTCGTTTTAATTTCATTATCCAGCAACTGGTCCATAGTGTTGCCTGTTCCAGCAATTCCGATACAGATCCAGGTACGCTGGTCCATGGCCTTGCTGGCTCCAGCAATTCTGATACAGATCCAGGTACGCTGGTGCATGGCCTTGCTGGCTCCAGCAATTCCGATACAGATCCAGGTACGCTGGTGCACGGCCTTGATGGTTCCAGCAATTCCGATATGGATCAAGGTACGCTGGTGCATGGCCTTGATGGTTCCAGCAATTCCGATATGGATCAAGGTACGCTGGTGCATGGCCTTGATGGTTCCAGCAATTCCGATATGGATCCAGGTACACTGGTCCGTGATTCCAGTACTTGCTGGTTCCAGTGATTCCGGTACAAATCCAGGTACACTGGTCCGTGGCCTTGCTGGCTCCAGCGATTCTGATATGGATCCAGGTACACTGGTGCATGGCCTCGATGGTTCCAGCAATTCTTATACAAATCTAGGTACGTTTTAATTGAGTTGAGCTTTTCAACCTCAACTTAAGCAGCGAGTTGCAGACACCCACCGCCCTCTGGGTAAAAGGCTTTTCCTCTTGTCCCTTCTAATCCCTCTCCACTTGGGGAAACAGGCCTCAACCTTGGTTCGACCTGAGGTGTTAGTTTTGGTTTTTCGGTTCTGAGTTAGTCTGTTCTTTGGGAGCACGTTCTGCTATTGATGCTTGCAGCCCCATTGTATTCTGCCCTCTGTGAGGCTCCCACCACTATCTGCCTGTTGCTACTCTTTAATTGATAGGACAGTCATCAGCATAAGGATTACAGTGGTTCAAGGCAAAGGCCCTCAGCCACCTCAGGCCAGTGAGGAATGACCAAACCTGTCCCACCACAGCCAGAGAACACCCTTGTGAAAGGTCATTTTCACATCCCTACAAAAGTAGTATTGTTCTTGATTTGACAACACTGGTTTAGTTGTTCAGTGCTTCAGAGATGGGCTCAAAATTTACCCATCGAGATTCCCAGCTCCAATTTTCCGGCTTCAGCGCATTAGTATGTGAAGGTTGAATAAACAAGGAAGAATATTTGGTGAACTACTTCAGCAATGGTCTTCCCATTATTGGAACACAGTCCAACCTTTGAATTTAACATTCCCCTCCTCGAACAAAGAACAGTACAGCACAGGAATAGGCCCTTTGGCCCCTCAAGCCACCTCCGATCACGTTGTCCTTTCTGGACCAACCGCCTGTATCTGTCCATCCCCCTGTTCATGTGTTTATCAAGATAAGTCTTAAATGTGGCTAGCATATTTGCCTCAACTACATCACTTGGCAGTGCATTCCAAGCCTCCACCACCCTCTGTGTAAAAAAAGCTTCTCCCGCACACCACCACAGAACCTTTTCCCCCCTTATCTTGAACTTGTGCCTCATTGTAATTGTCATTTCTGCTCTGGGAAAATGTTTCCAACTGATCACCCTGTCTATACCTCTCAAAATTTTATAAACTTTTATCAGGTTGCCCCTCAGCCTTCGTCTTTCCAGGGAGACCAATCCCAGATTATTCAATCTCTCCTCATGGCTAATACCCTCCATCCCAGGTAACATCCTGGTAAATCTTTTCTACACTCTTTCCAGACGTATAAGATGATGAATGGGATGGATAGGATAGAGGTGGAGAGACTCTTCCCGCTCAGAAAAGACAGTAGGACTAGGGGGCACAGCCTCAAGATAAAAGGGGGGCGGTTTAGAACGGAGTTGAGGAGGAACTTCTTCACTCAAAGGGTGGTGAATCTCTGGAATTCTCTGCCCGTTGAAGTGGTGGAGGCTGCCTCGCTAAATATATTTAAGACGCGGGTTGATGGGTTTTTGATAAGAGAGGGGATTAAGGGTTATGGGGAGAGGGTGGGAAAGTGGAACTGAGCAGCGACAGATCAGCCATGATCTTATTGAATGGCGGGGCAGGCTCGAAGGGCTAGATGGCCTACTCCTGCTCCTATTTCTTATGTTCTTATGTAGCATGGTGACCAGAATTGGACACAATATTCCAAGTGTGGCCTAACCAACGTCTGATACAACAGTAACATAATTTGCCAACTTTTATACTTGATTCCTCGGCTGATGAAGACAAACTTGCCATATGCTTTCTTCATCACTTTTTCCACCTGTGTTGCCACTTATAAGGATCTGTGGACCTGTTCTCCCAGACCTCTCTGTGTGTACGCTCCTGATGGTTCTGCCATTTATTTTAAAGCTGCCACCTGAATTAGATCTACCAAAATGCATCACCTCGCGTTTGTCCGGGTTAGATTCCATCTGCTATTTCTCTGTCCAATTTTCCAGCCTATCTATATCCTGCTGTATTCTCTGACAATCTTCCTCACTATCCGCAACTCCGCCAACCTTAGTGTTATCCACAAACTTGCTAATCAGACCAGCTGTGTTTTATTCCAAGTCATTTTTATATATAGCAGAGGTCCCAGCACTGATCCCTATCACGTTGTCACAGATCTCTATTCAGAAATGCACCCTTCCACCGCTACCCTCTGTTCTATCGTGAAGCTTCCTAAACTTCATTCAGAGTTATGCTGCATCCCTCCATGGTCTCGCACTTCCCCATCTCTCTTCCCCCCTCCCATGCTGCATTTCTCCAAGATCTCTGCAACCCTCAGGTTCTGGCCTGTTCTGCAATCGCTCCACCTTTGCAGCTGTGCCTTCAGAGTCTGGAATTCTCTCCCTAAACTTTGCCAACTTTCTCCCTCTCTTTCCTCTGCCTGTCAGTATGTGTCTTGCTGTCAAGTTTTACTTGATAATTGCCTCTGTGAAGCGCCTTGGGACACTAAATGCTAACAGTTGTGGACCATATCCTTTATTGCCACTGTCTCTTAATAGAACTTTGTTACATCCCCGGGGCATGCACCCCATTCATTTGGATGAGTGTCTAGTTGTGAGGATGATGGTGAGACTGCACTCTGAAAATGGGAAGACCAACCATGTATCACAGTTTGATCTAGTTGTACGACAGGCTATTTAATTCTTGTTCATTTTAGAATAGCACCGAGCAGCACACTATAAATAGAATATATAAACTTGCAGGACAGATGCTAATTTTCCCCTGTCCAACTGGGTGTCTTGTCAACACTGAACACTGTTAGTCACTGCTGGTGGCCAAATAGCAAATCCTTGCAGGTTTAGTTCATTCGTGCTGCAGTGAATCCCCAAAAGAGAAAATCAGGTTAATATTTACATGGGATTTTCTTTTCTCGACACTTGGATAATCCAGTCAGTCTGCCAAAATCTAGTAAGCATTCATTCTCAGCCAAGTGAGATGAGAGATCCCATGACTGCGTATTAGATCCAATTTCTGAAGCTGACTAGGACAGGAGTGTCTGAGGGGAGGGGGTCAGTAACTTGGGCACTAACGATCGGGGCTGCTTGTAACCATATTTCCTGAACAAATTGTGCTGTATGTGATCGGTGTTAAAGGAAGATAATTCCTGGTACCTATTGTCAAGTGTTAATCCTTGTATAGTAACTATCCTTATTGCCTGAAGTATTGTTTCATTGCCCACCTTCCTCACCCACTGACAGTTCAAAATAATGCTTGAATGAGCAATGTCAGATTTAAAATGCATTACCGTAAGGGTCCTTGATGACTCAGTCAGTGCTAGCTACACTGATGTATTTACCTTTATGACTAACATTCTTGTTGATGGAGTTGAAGAGATGTCTACTGTGACACCAATACTTTGGCAATGGACTATTTGAATGAACCAGAAACACACCACGGTTAGTACAGCTCTTTCACCATCTCAAACATTTAACCAGTAGGGAGTTGGTTTTAATTGAGACACCCAACAAGCACTTGACAGAACCAGCCGCAACACTGGTTTAAAATCGACCTGATTTTACTCCCAAAATCAAAACCAACATTCCACCTGATCATCTGAGGATACCCTGGCAGGTTTAGTTTCAAACAAAATTGCCCCGAGTTCTTTGTGTGGCAAACTTGTCAGTTTACATTTCTCTAGGCTCTGTGCAGTCCATTCTGGCCTCTTCCCCTGAGCCAGGGCTCCCATATCATTGGTTGATGTTTGACAGTGTTAATGCTTCACAGACTAAGTAATGGGTCCTTTTGTGCATTGTCATCATGAGAATACTCGAGACCTGGTCAATTACGAGCTGTCTGAAAATATTAGTCTGATTTTTAAGGCCCCTAGTTAATAAATAACAAGGATGTCTCTTTCTGCAAGTGCCATTTATTTGTATTTGGTTGTTTCTGAGGACAAGTGTAGAAATTGTAACTGGACTCCCGCTGCTACAGTCCAAACAGTGAACTGTATTCCTGGTTATGTCTGATTATAGGCCCTTTTAGAAAGGCTGTCTTCTGAAACGTGACCTAATCCCCTACTTAGCAATGAGTATTAACACTGCTCACTCAACCTGAAATTGAGCACTGGCTTCATGGTGTTAAAATTTATATTTGCAGTTGGGAGATTCTCGCAAAAATAATTTTAAAAAATAGTGCTTGTCTTGAAAGATATTTTCACATCAGTTCGACACACGGTCAAAAGCCAGCAATTCCCTCCCTAACAGCGCTGGGCGCGCCCCCGCAGCAGCTCAAGGAGGTGACCACCTTCTCTGGGGCAGCTTGGCCTCCACTCTGATGCTCACATCCCTTGATAATGGAAATAAACACACCCCAGGTGACTGAATCAGTTCTGAAGAATTGATCATTTACAATGTGGGAGTGGGTGCAATCCAAAGTTAATGCAAGCGTTTTTACATCTTTCTTTATGTTGTGGATTAGTGAGGTGAGGGATATCAGCATTGGGAGTAAAACACTTTGCTTCAACTACCAAATGTCCCTATCAAACACTCCCAGGACAGGTACAGCACGGGGTTAGATACAGAGTAAAGCTCCCTCTACACTGTCCCCACCAAACACTCCCAGGACAGGCACAGCACAGGATTAGATACAGAGTAAAGCTCCCTCTACACTGTCCCCCATCAAATACTCCCAGGACAGGTGCAGCACGGGGTTAGATACAGAGTAAAGCTCCCTCTACACTGTCCCCCCATCAAACACACCCAGGACAGGTACAGCACAGGATTAGATACAGAGTAAAGCTCCCTCTACACTGTCCCCATCAAACTCTCCCAGGACAGGTACAGCACAGGATTAGATACAGAGTAAAGCTCCCCCTACACTGTCCCCCATCAAATACTCCCAGGACAGGTGCAGCACGGGGTTAGATACAGAGTAAAGCTCCCTCTACACTGTCCCCCCCATCAAACACACCCAGGACAGGTACAGCACAGGGTTAGATACACAGTAAAGCTCCCTCTACACTGTCCCCCCATCAAACACACCCAGGACAGGTACAGCACAGGATTAGATACAGAGTAAAGCTCCCTCTACACTGTCCCCATCAAACTCTCCCAGGACAGGTACAGCACAGGATTAGATACAGAGTAAAGCTCCCCCTACACTGTCCCCCATCAAATACTCCCAGGACAGGTGCAGCACGGGGTTAGATACAGAGTAAAGCTCCCTCTACACTGTCCCCCCCATCAAACACACCCAGGACAGGTACAGCACAGGGTTAGATACAGAGTAAAGCTCCCTCTACACTGTCCCCCATCAAACACTCCCAGGACAGGTACAGCACAGAGTTAAACAGAGTAAAGCTCCCTCTACACTGTCCCCCCATCAAACACTCCCAGGACAGGTACAGCACGGGGTTAGATACAGAGTAAAATTCCCTCTATACTGACCCCATCAAATACTCCCAGGACAGGTACAGCGCAGGATTAGCTCTCTCTCCATTATGCCCTACCTCATTCCCAATCCCAGGAGAGTAATTCCTATTGCACTAGTGTGACACTTTTTCATTTCCTTGGACTGAAGGGTTTTGTTGGGAATGCTGAATTAAGGACAGCTTTATAATTTGCACCTCATCTGCAAAAACCTTGTTGGAAGTGTCCGTAAACCTTTCTTATTCAACCTGCCAAGCCATTACAGATTTACAGTCGCACTCTCTGAAGAGTAAATTAGTAGTTAAGTAAATTGGCGAAAGTCTCGAGTTTAAAATTGTCTTTTTGTCCAATTGTTGGTGGCCCAGTTAAAGGTAGGAGGTAACATGGAGAGTGCAGCATGTCCAGACTGTAACTCCTCAAGGTGCAGATGTCATTTTCTTTTCATGTTGAATACTTATTTGAAAGGTATATATTCTGCTCACAGGGAAATCAGACATTCTGGTAGCTATAGCTTTACATGGTTAACATCTTCTACGCGGTGCAATGGCTTTCAGCATTTTGAGAAAGGAATCTGGGTAGGCAATGACCTAATGGTATTATCGCTAGACTATTAACCCAGGAACTCAGCTAATGTTCTGGGGACCTAGGTTTGAATCCAACCACAGCAGATAGTGGAATTTGAATTAAATAAGAATATCTGGAATTAAGAATCTACTGATGACCATGAAACCACTGTCCATTGTTGTAAAAACCCATCTAGTTTACTAATGCCCTTTAGGGAAGGAAATCTGTCGTCCTTACCTGGTCTGGCCTACCTGTGATTCCAGAACCACAGCAGTGTGGTTGACTCTCAACTGCCCTTTGAACAAGGGCAACTAGGGATGGGTAATAAATGCTGGCCAACCAGCAACGCCCATATCCCATGAATGAATAAAAAAAATTTTTAAAAGGTATGCTTTTCAGCCACTTTCCCTTTTGTATGTCCAACAGTGAGACTAGGGGCTTTAATACATTTATATAGCACCCATGCCAATTTTGCAATACTCCAAAGCTCTTTGCAGTTTTTGGAGTGGAGTCACTTGTACAAAAAGTAGCAGCAAAGCCGTGTACATCAAGCTCCCACTAACAGCAACATGATAGTTACCAATATACCTGGTTAATTATGTTGGTCAAAGTCATATGGACCTATATGTTGGAGAGGACCAGTTATAAATACAGACTCATGCATTATTGACCTCAGGCTAAGGGATAAAGTGTTTTACTTGTAACGAAAGATGAATTCTTATTGCTCCCACAACAATCCCACCCCCTGGGCCCTATAACTAATTGTAAGTACTGTCATATAGGAGTTGCTGTGGGTTAGTGCTGACACATTGCATCCTTATCTGCAGCCAAGGTGAATAGATTCTCTCTTTCTTCCAATGTCACTTGGTTAAGACCACCCTGTCTCAGTAATTGGCCTGTATTGGATCCTGCAGATCCACAGGAATTGCTGCCTCCAACCAAAGTACTTTTGGATGTGGCTCAAGGCAAAGATGGCGAAAGCCATAAGGTATTAGACTGCGTGTGAGAGCTTACGCTCAACTGCCCCACACACACATACACACACACATTGCCCCCACCCTGGAGGGCAGTCAGAGCCAATGCCCAGGATGAGCCAGTGAACTTTGTGTGCTGGCATTGTCCAAACACTTGTGCCAACCCTTAGGGGCAGGAAAATGCTGATTTGGTTTTTAATGTAAGTAATCTGTGCCAATGATGGAATTGATTTAAGGGCCAGTTACATTGCGGAGAAATTCCAACCTCCTGGGCACGTGCACGTTCCTGAGGATAGGGTGACCATCCATTTGATATCCCTTTGTTGACAGTGCTGGAAAGGTTAATTGGGCAGGAGTAGAACAGGCGACACACTAGTTTTCCCACATTCGGCCTCCATCCTCCGTGGCGTGTTTCCCTTTCCCCCTTGCCATTTGGTCTATCTCAGTTTTGCTCATCAATGCTTCCCTAAGCTCTGTCTATTTAAGTGACGAGTGTGTAAATGGTACTGACGAGATTCTCGCGTTTGTCTATGTGACAGAGCTCAGTGAGTCTCTAGCAATTGGTGTAACAGGGTTTTGTATAGTTCCTTGTATAATCCTGTAGTTAGCAAAGCCTCTGGCATCATCAGTTACTCAAATTGGTGCATTTAAACAATAATTTGAAGCTGTATTTTATAAAGTGGAACGTTCAAACATTTTGATTTGTTTCCACCTCTGTGTAAACGGTACTGAGATTTATAACGCCTCCGATTAGGTTAGACCCATTGGCCTTAAAGATTGTGCTGTCAGAGTATGGGTTAAAAAGAGAGGATATCACCCATTCTGTGGTGGGACAGGGTGGTTACTGTCCGATGTGATTGAGACGAATGGTGGACCGAGGATATCCTCTCAGTAATTTAGTGACCAGGACAATTTTCCCCCTTCTCCTCGTCAGACATCCCACCTCCTACTGGGTTTCCTCGAATTGCTTCCTTTAACCTCTCTTTCTTTCCCACGTAATGTTTAATTTAAACATTTTGATTTTTAAAAAGCGTTAGAAAATGTCACTTTATTTGGTGGCTGAGAGGATAAAGTTTGCACCCAGCAACAACCGGAGAGAGTGTGTGTGTGAATCTGGTACGCATTTCCAGGGAGAGGGTGAGAGATCATATCCAACTGGGGAGGCCATTAAATCAATGCAACAGAACAATTTATATATACAATAAATGTGAGCGTGTACGGGTGTCTAGAAATTACTGAGTGATCTCCACATTAATGGCTGTTTAGCTTAAACGCCTCCGTCACATTAGCGGAGAGAGGAATTTGATATGAACCGTGGCTTAGGATGAGGATGTCTCTTACAGTAATTCCGTCGTCATGTTATCTTTTATTCAGAGTAGACACAGGATTTGCCTCGTGAGCTTGGAAATAAAAGGCCGGCTCTTCCAAATATCTTTGCATTGACAAGGTGCTGGGACAGGTGAGATGGTCTCGATACAGGGTGGTATTGAATGCACTGTATGACTAACTGTCAAACACCACTCTGTTTAAGCTCCTTGTACAGTGTAGAGCCAGACTGCTTTGCTGACTGAACATTATGACTGTATTACATTTCTTAATTGTACAGGTGTATAATATGTTTTATTTGTAATGATTCCCGATGTAATTCCTTTCACTGCTTTTATTGGTCCTTTGTACCTATTGTAAAAGAAAGCCATGTTTATATTTGGTTTGTTACCAATAATCTTGTTTCTATGAAATCTGTATATTGGTGGTACGCATTCTTGTTGCAATCCGATTCTGCATGAGTTCAGTGGGACTAGTACACAGGAGATTGCCTTTTATGTTAGTCCGTGCTATTGGTCAAAGTGTGCAGGCTACTGCTCTGAACTGGAACCCTGACAGGGTCGAGGAAAGTCCACGGCATTTAGCACTTTTCAGAGCATTAATAAAACTATTTATTTCACAGTCCCGTCCATTTGATCTCTGTTAATTCTTTTAAACCTGGGCTTTTAACAAGTGTTTATTGATTTGAGTGAGACTTTATAGAGTGATCAACTGAAACATAGAAAATAGGAGCAGGAGGAGGCCATTCGGCCCTTAAAGCCTGCTCTGCCTTTCATTATGATTGTGGCTGATCATCCAACTGAGAACCCTACTCCTCCCTTCTCCCCATTGTCTTTGATCCCCTTTGCCCCAAGAGCTATATCTAATTGCTCCTTGAAAACGTTCAACATTGTAACCTCAGCTACTTTCTGTGGTAGTGAATTCCATAAGCTGACCTCACTCTGGGTGAAGAAATTTCTCCTCGTCTCTGTCCTAAACAGTCTATCCCAAATCCTCAGACTGAGCCCTGGTTCTGGATCTACCCTTTCTAGTCCTGTTAGAATTTACAGGTTTCTGTGAGGTTCCCACACATTCTTCTGGATTCCAGCGAACGTAATCCTAACCGACTCAATCTCTCCACATGCGTCAGTCCCACCATTCCAGGAAGCAGATTGGTAAATGTTCTCTGTACTCCTTCTAGAGCAAGACCATCCTTCCTCAGATAAGAAGACTAAAACTGCACACAATATTCCAGGTGTAGTCTCACCAAGGCCCTGAATAACTGCATCAAGACTCCCTGCTCCTGTACTTGAAACCTCTCGCTATGAAGGCCAACAGACCATTTGCCTTTTTTACTGCTTGCTGCACCTGCACGCTTATCTTCAGCAACTGGTGCACAAGGACACCCAGGTCCCACTGCACACTCCAATTTTTCCTGTTCTTGCTACTGAAGTGGATAGAACATAGAAAAACTACAGCACAAACAGGCCCTTCAGCCTACAAGTTGCGCGGATGATGTCCCTACCTACTAGGCTTACCTATAACCCTCAATCCTATTAAGTCCCATGTACTCATCCAGGAGTCTCTTAAAAGATTCTATCGAATTTGCCTCCACCACCACCGACGGCAGCTGATTCCACTCACCCACTACCCTCTGAGTGAAAAACTTACCCCGACAACTCCTCTGTCCCTGCTCCCCAGCACCTTAAACCTGTGTCCTCTCGTAGCGACCATTTCAGCCCTGGGAAAAAGCCTCTGAGAATCCACCCGATCTATACCTCTCAACATCTTATACACTTCTATCAGGTCCCCTCTCATCCTTCATCTCTCCAGGGAGAAAAGACCGAGCTCCGTCAACCTATCCTCATAAGGCATGCCACCCAATCCAGGCAACATCCCTGTAAATCTCCTCTGCACCCTTTCAATAGCTTCCACATCCCGCCTGTAATGAGGCGACCAGAACAGAGCAAGAGGGGTAGTCTCACATTTAGCCACATGCATACCACTCTCTGCATGGGGAGGCGATGGCCTAATGGTATTATTGCTAGTCTATTAATCCAGAAACTCAGCTCATGTTCTGGGGACCCGGGTTTGAATCCTGCCACAGCAGATGGCGGAATTTGAATTCAATTTTTTAAAAATCTGGAATTAAGAGTCTACTGATGACCATGAAACCATTGTTGATTGTTGGAAAAATCCATCTGGTTCACTAATGTCCCTTTAGGGAAGGAAATCTGCCGTCCTTACCCGGTCTGGCCTACATGTGACTCCAGAGACACAGCAATGTGGTTGACTCTCAACTGTCCCCTGGCAACTCGGGATGGACAATAAATGCTGGTCCAGCCAGTGACGTCCATGTCTCATCTCATGACTTTAAAAAAAAATCTCATCTCAGTCCTAAAAGGGAGTTTAAACGAATTTGGCAGGGGGTGGGATATGGCGTAGAGATAGAGTTTGCAGTGATACACAGCCAAATATAGAAGAAACAACTGGGCAGTCTGGAAGGCAGAGTGATTGAAGACAAGATAAGGCAGAAGGAAGTAACAAGGCAAGGCTGGATTGGATTTGTTTTAATGGAAGGAATCTTGTGAGTAAGGCTGATGAGTTGAGGCTGTAAATTAACACAGAGGGATATGATACCATTGCTATCACAGAGACATGGCTGAGGGCGTGGCAGGACTGGCAATATTAAGAACATAAGAACATAAGAAATAGGAGCAGGAGTAGGCCATCTGGCCCTTCGAGCCTGCCCCGCCATTCAATAAGATCATGGCTGATCTGTCGTGGCTCAGTTCCACTTTCCCGCCCTCTCCCCATAACCCTTAATCCCCTCTCTTATCAAAAACCCATCAACCCGCTTCTTAAAAATATTTAGCGAGGCAGCCTCCACCACTTCAACGGGCAGAGAATTCCAGAGATTCACCACCCTTTGAGTGAAGAAGTTCCTCCTCAACTCCGTTCTGAACCGCCCCCCCTTTATCTTGAGGCTGTGCCCCCTAGTCCTACTGTCTTTTTTGAGCGGGAAGAGTCTTTCCACCTCTATCCTATCCATCCCATTCATCATCTTATACGTCTCAATGAGATCTCCCCTCATTCTTCTATAGAACCTTCTGGCAAGACCTGGGGGGGGAGGTGGGTGTAAGAGAGGAGGTGGTGTTGCCGTATTTATCAAGGAGTCAATTACTGCAGTCAGGAGGGATGATAGTTTAGAAGGTTCCTCAAATGAGGCCATAAGGGTAAAACATTGAAACAAAAAGGGGGCAATCACATTGCTGGCAGTGTACGATATGCCTCCAAACAGTCAGAATAAGATAGAAGGGAGATATGTAGGCAAATCTCTGAGAATTGTTTGAATAATTGTGGGCGATTTCAGAATGGTACAGCGCAGGAGCAAAGACATCTCTGAGAACAGAGATGAAGGAGGCTGTTTCAACTCTGGATCCGTGAACATCAAGGCCAGTGGAAAATACATTTCAGGCATGGTTCCCTGCCACACGGTGGAGATGGCACTGACGCCCACACACCCTCCTGGGAAGTGAGGACCTTTGGAACCAAGGTACACCTTTGGAATGAGTGGGTGTAGTACCCCCGAATGAGCTGGCTCCAGCAGGAGACCAATGTCCTTGGGGTTGGCGTGTGTCTCGATGAAGGACTCTTGTGAAACAATAGCTGCTGGGGTTTGAAAGCAGCCTGACACTGGCACCGGTCAACACAGACTCCTCCAAGCCAGCTGAAGGGCACAAGGGTAGAACATTGCAAGGGAAATTCTTGGGAAGTACAAACTTGCATTGGGCAATTCCCGGCACTGTGAACCATCCAATACTCTGATTTTATTCCCAATCATTGGATTGCTTCAATTGTATTCCAGGAATAGATAACCGGAAAAGTTAGAATTAAAACCATTTCTAACGCCTCAGTAACTGTGGGACTGACATACTCCAACACCACACCCCCCCCCCCCTTTCAACTTGTGAAACCCACTCCCCTGTGACAGTATCCCCACATCTAACATCCTGATTAGCTTTCTGGCTCAACACAGAGCTCCACAACCACCCTGCCAAACTCCCACAGAACACCCTCAATACCCACTGAAACCACGCAGGACCCACATAATGCCCTGCCCTCCCCTCCCCTCCTCCCTTACTGACCCCCACCATCCAGGTAGACCCCATCCCAGGAATATGGAGAGCACAGGGTCACTACAGACCTTTAAAAGGGCATCTTGATCAATCTCTGAGGGAACATTGTTGGTTACAGGGATGTTTGGGTTCGGACAGAGAAGACATGTCCCCTTCGTGCTCTGCCATTTTGGCTAATGTCCAACCCTTGTTGCTCCCTGTAGTGCCTTGCCCTTGCAGCTTGTTGCTTTCTTGTCTCCTGGGCCTTTTTCTTATATATTATTATTCATGTTAGTGAGTGATCAGCTGAGGTTGGGATGTAGTCGGAGTCTCAGAGTGGGGAGAACAATCACTCGGAACATTCTCCTCAGTTGGACACCATTCATTCTGTTCCAAGAGGAAACTTGAAGATGGGATGTGTGTGTGTGAGCTCACGCTGTCTACAGGCTGAGTTTGACGGCGCTGACAGTCTGTGTGTTTGTCTGTACAGAGTGGGGATTGAATGTGGGAACCGCCTGCACTGTGACTCTCGAAGCTCACTCAGTCAGTAACTGAGCCTATGGACAATGTGTCAGTATCGTGTGAATGTGACTGGGTTAGTAATCCAGAGACTGGAATAATGACAGACACACGAGTTAAACACACACTGCACCGGGAGGGAAAATTAAACTCAATTAATGAAATTTAAACTGAAAAGACTAACGTCAGTAACGGTGACCGTAAAACCAGAGGTTATTGTTCTAAAAACATCTGGTTCACCAACGTCCTTTAGGGAAGGAAATCTGCTGTTCTCACTTGGCCGGGTTTACACCAATCAGGTAAAACCAAGTTGGTGACTCACCGCAATCTTCTGATGGACAATTAGGGATGGGTAATAAATACTGACCTTACACCCACACCCCACGGTGCAATAAAAATACTCCCCAGTCTGTGTGTGAAAATGAAGAGAACTCTTCCCATTTCTGTTTTTGTCCATGATCCGTACAGAAATCAGAAAACACACCAAGTTCCTCCAATTTGAAGCCACATTTATTTCCAGATTTGAGGTTTCGGTTATTGAAATAACGAGATTTGAAAGATAATTGTTGGATGGACAGCTCCCTCTCTGCTCCATCCAGCTCTCCCTCACAACTGCGATGCCAGGATCATCACAACATACTGACTCATCCCCACACACCCCCCACCCAGACCATGTGATCTCCAGGGAGAGGTGAAAACCCCGGGGCCAATATGGGGGAAAAACCTGGGAAATTCCTCTCCAACCCCCTGTGGCGATCGAAACTAGTCCAGGAGATCACACTGGCCCTGATCAGACACTGCTTCCCAAGACCATTGCTATTCCGTTTCTGTTTTACAAACACTATCTGAATCCCCTGCCTCGGAGACTGGTTCCCAACTATCCGCAGTCTCGCTCTGTACTGACACCAACAAAACCAACATTCAATGAAGATTGAAAGTAGCTGATGGGCTGTTCCTGTTTCTGTGTTAATCCAACTTGAACAGAAACTCTCCTCAATCCTTTCTCTCCAATTGTCAATTTGCTGAAATTCATTCCCTCAGTCAACACACCCCATATCCCAGAGCACTGACTGAAGAACCTTTATAAAACCTCAGGCCTGAGCTCAAACTCCCAGTGAGGGGAATTCTGGAAGTCACAGTTTCAGACTCTGGATCAACCTCATCTTAAACATGAAAAAGCTGAAATGATGGAGGGGCTGAGCTGGAGGCTGAGGATCTAGAAACAACGAACAGACCCAGGACTGCTCAAACCCAAACTGGAATCATTGCATCGTAGGATCCCCTCAGTGCACTCGAGCCCCCAGGGGGAATGGCCACCCAAACAAGCTGGCTCCAACTGCAGACCAATGTCCCTGGGCTGAGCTGGAGTGACCAGAGGCTGGGACATGGGTCTCGATGAAGGACTCTTGTGAAACACTGGCCATTGGGGTTTGAAAGCAGCCTGACCCTGGCACCAGTCAACACAGGCACCTCCGAGCCAGCTGGTGCCAGGGAGGGCTCAGGGCCCGGTTTTACCATTGTGTCATGCTGGAAACGTGGTAAAGTCGGGCATGAGGCCATTAGCACGATCCACACCCACATCCACACAGATGGCACTTCACTGAGGCTCAGGAATGATCGCGATCCAATTCACACCCGAAACAGGTACAACAGTGATTTAAATGCATTAGCATTGAATTAATAAACTACCTGCCCCAACCTTATCAACATTTCCTCCTTTACCATCGCGATCTCGCATCCAGATTCAGCACAAAACAGACCTACTCGGCAAAACTCTGTTTGGGGTTCTCCAGTTTCTGAAGAGGTAAATTCAGAGTTTCGGTGACTCTCTGACTCAGATCGGAGATGGGGGGGGTTGGGGTGGGGGCGGGGGGCGGTCCCAATCATTCTCTGGTTGGTGGGGGTGGCAGGTCAGATGGATCTCTGGTGGGGTTGGGGGGGAGAGGGGAGGTTAGGGGGCAGTGGGGATCGCTGTCACTCTGCAGGAAATCGGTGGGGGGAAAGGGGGCAGGGGGTCGTGTTCGGTCTGGGTCGTGGGGGGTATGGGTGGATAAGGAGGACAGTTGTAGGCTTTGGGATGATATCTCCGGGGACTGTCGTTCCCGGGCTGCTTTATCCGGTTTTTCTGGCCCAGGAGCAATGTGACAGTGGCACAATTTCCAAATTTTTTTCTAACTGCGCAGGCACAGTTCAGAACTCCAATCGTTTCGGATGCGCTAAGTCTCGCCCTCAGCGCGATTCGGACCTGCGATTTTTTTTCAGGCTGAGTGTGTATGGGGGGCGCCTGAAAGCAGATTCCCAAGTCGGATCTGAATTACACCCAGATTCAGCAGAGTCATAGAGGTTTACAGCATGGAAACAGGCCCTTCATTCTCTATGGACCTCAGTCTCTCGGGAGCTCCCCCCTCCTGAGTACAGATGGTACAACTCTTATTACTGAGAAGGCTCAGATCCTGCAGAGATGGGCTGAACACTTTGAAGCCGTCCTCAACCGACCGTCATCTATTAACGATGAGGCAATAGACAGGATTCCACAGGTCAATATCAACAGCACCATGGATGACCCACCGGTAGTAGCCAAAATCACGAAAGCTGTCAGCCAGCTATCCAATGGCAAAGCCCCAGGGGCAGATGCCATACCCGCACAGATCTACAAAGCTGCTGATCCTGCACTTATCGAGAAGCTCACCGAGTTGTTCCAGTCCTTTTGGAAGCAAGGATCCATTCCTCAGGAACTTAAAGATGCTTCTATCGTACACCTCTACAAGAGGAAGGGCAATCGGCAAGTATGCGACAACCACCGAGGAATCTCACTGCTCTCCATCACAGGAAAAACCCTCGCAAGAGTCCTGCTAAATTGTCTGGTCACTCATCTGGAGCTGGGCCTGCTTCCAGAGTCACAGTGTGGCTTCCACAAAGGTCGTGGGACTATGACATGATTTTTCCTGCGCGCCAACTTTAGGAGAAGTGTCAGGAGCAGAATCGCGAGCTCTGCACAACCTTTGTTGACCTCACGAAAGCCTTCGATACTATAAGCCAACAAGGCCTGTGGAGGATCATATCAAAGTTCAGCTGGCCTCCCAAATTCATTCAGATGGTACTCCAGTTCCATGATGGTCAGAGTACTGGATGGCGGAGAATCCTCTGAGGCATTCCCAGTCACCAATGGTGTCAAACACGGCTGCGTGCTCGCACCCACACTGTTCAGCATGATGTTTACTGCCATGTTGAATGATGCCTTCCAGGACAGTGTTGCTGGAATCAGCCTCAAGTACAGAGTGGATGGGAAGCTCTTCAACCTGAGGAGACTTCAAGCTATTACCAAAGTGAAGGAGACTATTCTGAGAGATTTCCTCTTTGCCAATGACTGCGCCCTGTATACAGGCTCAGAGCCAGAGATGCAAGTCAGTATGGATAAATTTTCCACGGCTTGTGACAACTTTGGACTCACCATCAACAGTAAAAAGACTGAAGTCACGCACCAGCCTGGTCCTCATGCACCGTACACAGAACCCATAATCACAATCAAAGGGCAGAAACTACAGGCAGTGAACCAGTTCACTTATCTTGGCAGCACCTTCTCCCAAGCAGTGACTATTGATATAGAAGTTAACTACAGAATAACAAAGGCAAGTTCTGCTTTTGGTAGACTGCGCTCCACTGTATGGGAACATTGAGGAATCAGCCCAGCAACAAAACTGAAGGTCTACAGCGCCGTGGTGCCCACTACCCTCCTGCTTGCCATACTTTTCCTTCACATTTACGGGAATGTGCCGGTCCTGAATCCCTATCAACTTCCCCTTGAAAGCCTCCCATGTGCCAGATGTTGATTTGCCCTCAAACATCTGCCCCCAATCTACATTGTTCCTGCCTAATGTTGTTGTAATTAGCCTGCCACTAGTTTAGCACCTTCACTTGAGGACTGCACTTGTCTTTATCCATCAGTACCTTAAAGCTTACTGAATTGTAAGAACATAAGAAATAGGAGCAGGAGTAGGCCATCTAGCCCTTCGAGCCTGCCCCGCCATTCAATAAGATCATGGCTGATCTGAAGTGGATCAGTTCCACTTTCCCGCTTTCTCCCCATAACTCTTAATTCCCTTGTCTGTCAGAAACCTATCTACCCGTGACTTAAATATATTTAGCGAGGCAGCCTCCACCACTTCAACGGGCAGAGAATTCCAAAGATTCACCACCCCTTGAGTGAAGAAGTTCCTCCTCAACTCTGATCTAAACTGTCCCCCCCTTATCTTGAGGCTGTGTCCTCTAGTCCTGCTGGCCTTTCTAAGCGGGAAAAATCTCTCTACCTCTATCCTATCCATCCCCTTCATTATCTTATACGTCTCTATAAGATCCCCCCCCTCATCCTTCTAAACTCCAACGAGTACAGACCCAGTCTATTTAGTCTGTCTTCATAGTCCAACCCCCTCATCTCCGGTATCAGCCCAGTGAACCTCCTCTGCACTCCCTCCAAGGCCAATATATCCTTGCGTATGTGCGGCGACCAAAACTGCACACAGTACTCCAGCTGTGGCCTCACCAGTACCCTGTACAGTTGCAGCAAGACCTCCCTACTTTTATATTCTATCACCCTCGCTATAAAGGCCAGCATCCCATTCGCCTTCTTGATCACCTGCTGCACCAGTTTACAAACTGATTGTGATATCTGACCTCAGTGTGACGTACAGCGTGAGGCTCACATTGACTCAGTGCTGTCACCGTGTGAGGTGTCCAGTTAAAGGGACCTCTCCCTGATCAAACAGGAGGTTGCAAAACCCTCCAAATTTTCAATGGGGTTGGAATGAGTTGATGTTTTGGAAAACACTCACCACTTTCCACACACACCAAGTCTCTGAAGGTGGCAACCCAGGTGGAGAAGGTTGCGAAGAAAGCTTATGGAATGCTAGCCTTTATAGGAAGGGGTATAGAGTGTAAGAGCTGGCGTCTAATGCTTCAGTTGTACAGAACATTGGTTAGACCGCATTTGGAGTACTGCATCCAGTTCTGGTCACCTCACTACATAAGAACATAAGAACATAAGAAATAGGAGCAGGAGTAGGCCATCTAGCCCTTCGAGCCTGCCCCGCCATTCAATAAGATCATGGCTGATCTGTCGTGTCTCAGTTCCACATTCCCGCCCTCTCCCCATAACCCTTAATCCCCTTGCTTATCAAAAACCCATCAACCCGCGTCTTAAATATATTTAGCAAGGCAGCCTCCACCACTTCAACGGGCAGAGAATTCCAAAGATTCACCACCCTTTGAGTGAAGAAGTTCCTCCTCAACTCCGTTCTAAACCTTTATCTTGAGGCTGTGCCCCCTAGTCCTACTGTCCTTTCTGAGCGGGAAGAGCCTCTCCACCTCTATCCTATCCATCCCATTCATCATCTTTTACATCTCAATGAGATCTCCCCTCATTCTTTAAACTCTAACGAGTACAAGCCTAGTTTATTCAGCCTCTCCTCATAGCTCAACCCCCTCAACTCCAGTATCAGCCTAGTAAACCTCCTCTGCACTCCCTCCAAGGCCAAAATATCCTTGCGTAAGTGCGGCGACCAAAACTGCACACAGTACTCCAGCTGCGGCCTCACCAATGCCCTATACAGCTGCAGCAAGACCTCCCTACTTTTATATTCAATCCCCCTCGCTATGAAGGCCAGCATCCCATTTGCCGGAAGGACGTGGAGACCCTGGAGAGAGTGCAGAGGAGATTTACCAGGCTGCTGCCTGGTATGGAAGGACTGGGTTATGAGGAAAGATTGGGTAAACTGGGGGCTCTTCGCCTTAGAAAGACGGAGATTAAGGGGGATCTGATAAAGGTGTATAAAATAATGAAGGGTATAGATAGAGTCAACAGTGGCAGGCTTTTTCCTAGATTGGAGACAAATATCACGAGGGGTCTCGAGCTAAGGGTGAGGGGTGAGAAGTATAATTTGGATACTAGAGGGAGGTTTTTCACACAGAGGGTTGTGGGGGTATGGAATGCACTGCCAAGTAAGGTGGTGGAGGCAGGCACGCTGGACTTGTTTAAAGTTTACTTAGATAGGCACATGAGTGAAACAGGGATGGAGGGTTATAGGAGACAGTTTTAAAAAGGGTGAGAGCCTCGGGACGATACTGGAAATGTAATACTACATGTTAATGTTTTGTCTCTTTTAATCCGCAGGTGTGTCGGTCCACCTTGTTGTCAAACGAGGGGCATGCACACGGTGGGTTGTGCGTGGGCTGCTCTTGGATGTTTCGAGAGTGGCCTAGTACTTCACGTCGTGGTGTGTGCTTAAACCTGGACCAGCAGATGGGCACCACGACAGCTCAGTGACTATCACTGCTAGCTGTGCAGATACATGGATTTGGGCCAGTGTCTGCGGGAGTTTGCGCATTCTCCCTGTGGTTGCGTGGGTTTCCTCCGGGTGCTCCGGTTTCCTCCCACGCCCCAAAGATGTGGTCTTAGACTGACTGGTGTACCAAATTGACCCTACACTATTCTCCCCTGAATCTGGTTACAATAGGGGTACCATTCGCATACACACGGGGCAAGGTAGGTGTAGGAAAATGCTTTGTTAAGATGGTTTAGCTCAGTTGGCTGGATGGCTGGTTAGTGATGCAGAGCAGGTTCAGTTCCCGTTCCAGCTGAGGTTATTCGAGAAGGCCCCCGGCTTCTCAATCTTGCCCCTTGCCTCAGGTGTGGCGATCCTCAGGTTCAATCACCACCAGTCAGGTCACCCACTCCCCCCACCACCACCCCCTTCCCCCCCCCTCAACCACCCCCTCCCCCTCCCCCCCCACCACCACCCCCCACCCCCCAACACGGCAGAACAGCCGACAGTTACCACCTGCTCCCAATTATAAACCCTGGCTGTGTTTTATTAACAACTTTCTCAATTTGTCACCATTCAACCCCAGCCACCCCCTCACCCCAAACCCTCACCCTCTTCCTGCTCCCCTCCCTCAACCCCCTACCCCCTCCAACTTCCTCCCGCTCCCCTTCCCCTGTTCCTAACTCTCCCACCCTCCGGCTCCTGTTCCCCCCCCCCCCCCTTTGCACATTCTCCCCGTGCTTGCGTGGGTTTTCTCCGGGTGCTCCGGTTTCCTCCCACACCCCAAAAACATGCTCTTAGGCTGATCGGTGTAACAAATTGTCCCTAAATTAGACCTCCCTTAACCTGGTTATAATTCCTTTATTGTGGAGTCCAGTAGGTGTAGACAGACGCCATGGGTAGAGGGGGGCACTCACAGTGTTATAATGGGAGCGCGGGCCGAAGGGCCTGTTTCCCCTGCTGTTCTTTGTTCCCTCCCCACCCTATTCCCACCCCTCCCCCTCCCCCCACCCCCCTCCCCCCCCACTCCCCTCCCCCCCCACTCCCCTCCCCCACTCCCCTCCCCTCCCCCACTCCCCTCCCCACTCCCCCCACTCCCCTCCCCCCTCCCCACCCCCACACTCCCCTCCCCCCTCCCCACACCCCCCCTCCCCACACCCCCACTCCCCTCCCCCCCACTCCCCTCCCCACCCCCCCCTCCCCCCCACTCCCCCCGTCCACTCCCCTCCCCACTCCCCCCGTCCACTCCCCTCCCCTCTCCCCCACCCCTCCCCTCCCCTCTCCCCCACTCCCCTCCCCTCCCCCCCACTACCCTCCCCTCCCCACCCTCCCCCCACCCCTCCACTGCCCTCCCCTCCCCACCCCTCCACTCCCCTCCCCACCCCTCCACTCCCCTCCCCTCCCCACTCCCCACCCCTCCACTCCCCTCCCCACCCCTCCACTCCCCTCCCCACTCCCCCCACTCCCCTCCCCTCCCCACTCACTCCCCTCCCCCCACTCCCCTCCCCTCCCCCACTCCCCCACTCCCCTCCCCCCACTCCCCTCCCCTCCCCCACTCCCCTCCCCAACCCCCACTTCACCCCCCACTCCCCTCCCCCCCTCCCCTCCCCACCCCCCCACTCCCCTCCCCTCCCCCACTCCCCTCCCCTCCCCCACTCCCCTCCCCTCCCCTCCTCCACTCTCCTCCCCTCCCCTCCCCCACTCCCTTCCCCTCCCCCACCCTCCCCTCCCCCACCCTCCCCTCCCCCACTCCCCTCCCCTCCCCCTCCCCTCCCCCACTCCCCTCCCCTCCCTTCCCCTCCCCTCCCCCACTCCCCTCCCCTCCCCTCCCCACTCCCCTCCCTTCCCCTCCCACTCCCCTCCCCACACTTTTTTTTGCAGTTAGGTAGAGATGGAGATGAGGTGCATTGTGGGATTGATACTCCCTGGGAGGTAATTAATAAATTAATTAATAAATAACCAGCCGCCAACACGGATCGAGTTTGAAGATGTGAATATTTTAATTGGTTTGGGGGGGGGGTGGAGGTGGTGGGAACCACAGAGGAGCTCAGTGCCGGGTGACACACTCGGGGCACAGCTCAGCTTGGACAGGGAGGCTGGACAAAAGGAGGAGACTCGGTGTGACGTGGTGGGGGTGGGGGGGGGGGTCAGTTGCTGCGAGGTACCCTCTCTACCCACTGCCATTCCACAGCTCCAACACTGGGGGGAGGGTGAGGTACTATCGATCTGGGCGGCAGTGGGTTGGCAAGGGCTGAATTTTGGGCTGTGTGGGGTTCGTGATTGGCCCTGGGCTCCCATGATTTTGGGGGGTGGGGGGGGCAGTGTGTGGGCGTAGTGTTCAGGCTGTCTGTCAGGCCTCTGCTGCTGCAATTACACACGAGCAGATACAGAGGTCTGCACATGCGCAATAGCTCCCTCTGCAGGCAGGCTGCTGAGTTAAGCCCCGCCCACTGCCTGAAGCAACTAGATTTAGCCAATTTCTTTATATACCACATGCACAAGATTGTGTGTAAAAACCCACCCAAAAAACTGATCAGCAACTCTCCATATTCACAGTAACTGGACACTTCAAATCATTCTCATAAAATTCCACCCCATGTCTCTAACTGGAGCCCCAAAGAGAGACTAAAGGATGGACAGAGATCTCAATCATGGGGATCCCGATGGAGAGATCCCTCAGTAATGGGATCCCGATGGAGACATCCCTCAGTAACGGGATCCTGATGGAGCAATCCCTCAGTGATGGTTTCCCGATGGAGAGATCCCTCAGTGATGGTTTCCCGATGGAGAGATCGCTCAGTAATGGGATTCCGTTGGAGAGACCCCTCAGTAATGGGATCCCGATGGAGAGATCCCTCAGTAATGGGATCCCGATGGAGAGATCCCTCAGTAATGGGATCCCGATGGAGAGATCCCTCAGTAATGGGATCCCGATGGAGAGATCCCTCAGTAATGGGATCCCGATGGAGAGATCTCTCAGTAATGGGATCCCGATGGAGAGATCTCTCAGTAATGGGATTCTGATGGAGAGATCCCTCAGTAATGGGGTCCCAACATTGATGAATTCCTGACAGGAATTCAATCTCATCCACAGGAAGTATCCGGAGCTGTCAGATTGTGTCTCTCCTCCCCCGCCCCGCCCCGCCCACAACCCCTCCCCCCTCTTCTCTCAAATCCCTCACCCCGCCGCACCACCCCCCCCACCCCCCAGTACACTCTTTCTGCTGGGATTAATGTTGCCATGGCAACTCCATACTGTGGTCAGTACAATGAGGTGATTGGTGGCCTGATTTTGGGCACCGTCCACTGGCTGCTGGATCTAGGGGGTGCCTCCTTGTTACCATACCAACAGGCTCCACCTACCCCAGCCCAATGGACCAATCAACAACACCACATCTCACCACAGCCAACATCCCGGAAAACAGAAAAACCCGGAATTGGGATCAAAATCTGGCTCCAAGGAAATCCCAGAGGAAACATGGCTGCCAATTTATTGAATGGCGGGGCAGGCTCGAAGGGCTAGATGGCCTACTCCTGCTCCTATTTCTTATGTTCTTATGTAATTTATTCCAGGAGCTGCAACATTTCAACTCATAACTGCTGAACTGTGACCTCCTGCTTCGACCCGTGACCTCTCTCTTTGACCCGTGACCTCTCTCTTTGACCCGTGACCTCCCGCTTTGTCCCGTGACCTCCCGTTTTGACCCGTGACCTCCCGCTTCGACCCGTGACCTCCCGCTTCGACCCGTGACCTCCCGCTTCGACCCGTGACCTCCTGCTTTGACCCGTGACCTCCCGCTTTGACCTGTGACCTCCTGCTTTGACCTGTGACTTGCCAATGGGGTTTCAAAAAATATGAGCAGCTCAAAACTAACTTATAAATAGCAGTGAATTAAATATAAAAAATACCAGTAAATCTATACATGGCTATAAAAACAACGGACTGAGGGAATGGTGGGAGGGAGGGATCAGAAACAGCGTCAGTCATTATCATGCTGAACTATCTCCCTGTTGCCTCAGTAATTCTGGTGTGTACGAACACGGAGGAGGGAGGGATTGCTGTCCCGTCCTTCGAGAGCAGGTGAATGTGGCGGTAACCTGGAAGAGGAAGAGACGAGGGTGTTAGAGAGCAGCAAAGGTTAAAGAGAGGAGCTGTTCCCCTCCTAAATTACCACTTCCACCGCCGCCCCCCCCCCCCCCGACTTTGACCTTCTCTCCTGCCCCCACCCTCCCTCCCCCTCCCATCACCCGTTCCCCCTCCTCCTCCATACACTTCTCCAATCCCTATGGGTGGCCCAGTGGTTAGCGCTGCTGCCTCACAGCGCCAGGGACCCAGGTTCGATTCCCGGCCTCGGGTCACTGTCTGTGTGGAGTTTGCATGTTCTCCCCATGTCTGTGTGGGTTTCCTCTGGGTGCTCTGGTTTCCTCTCACAGTCTGAAAGATCATAGAATTATAGAATCCCTACAGTGCTGAAGGAGGCAATTGGACCATTGCGTCTACACTGACAATAATCCCACCCAGGCCCTATCCCCATAAACCCACATATTTGCCCTGCTGGTCCTCCTGACACTAAGGGACAATTTACCACGGCCAATCCACCTAACCCGCACATCTTTGGACTGTGGGAGGAAACCGGAGCACCCAGAGGAAACCCACACAGACACGGGGACAATGTGCGAACTCCACACAGACAGTGACCCGAGGCCCGTATCGAACCCGGGTTCCCGGTGCTGTGAGGCAGCAGTGGCAACCACTGTGCCACCATGCCAACTAAAAGATGAGCAGGTTAGGTGGACTGGCCATGCTAAATAGCCTAGTAATGTCCAGAGATGTGTAGGTTAGGGGGATTAGCGGGGCAAATGTGTGGGGTTATGGGGATAGGTGGGGGGGCTCGTCCTGAGTAAAATACTCTATCAGAGAGGAGGTGCAGATTCGATGGGTCAAATGGTCTCATTCTGCACTGTAAGGATTCTATGGTTTACGAGTCTCAAAGATCCGGGTGGGAGAAATGCATTTGTATTTCTGGGATGTGGGGCATTGGCACCAGCCCCGGGGTAGGTGGGAGCTGTAACAGTGTGACAGTCTTCATCTGATCTATATTGGATGTGTGAGTCGTATAGTTAGTGTGGTCGGGAGGGATTTTAACTAAACAGAGGGGCCGAGGGATCATGTGAGGAGGGCTCATTTATTTATTATTGTCACAAGTCGGCTTACATTAACACTGCAATGAAGTTACTGTGAAATTCCCCTAGTCACCGCACCCCGGCACCTGTTCGGGTTACACCGAGGGAGAAATTAGCACGGCCAGTGCATCTAACCGGCACGTCTTTCAGAGTGTGGGAGGAAACTGGAGCACCCGAGGAAACCCATGCAGACACGGGGAGAATGTGTAAACTCCACACAGACAGTGACCCGAGCTGGGAATCGAACCCGGGTCCCTGGTGCTGTGAGGCAGCCGTGCGAACCCACTGTGCCACCCATGGTGATATGATGTGACAGATTAAAGAACAGGGGAGAACGGCAAGGTGACAATAAGGGAAATGGCAGTGGGAGTGAGGCAGGAAGGGATAGGGTGTACAAGGTTAAGCATTCAACAGCGGCTAGAACTAAAGGTCGCAAAAGTAAGACAGAACAAAAAGGACTCGATCGGAGTGGGCACAACATTCACAATGAGGTCGGTGAGCTGACGATGCATGTTAGTAAACAGATGTGATGGAATTCCCATTACCGAGACCTGGCTTCAGGGTAACGGATGCTGGGAACTGAATATTTCAGGATAATTGGCATTTAGGAAGGACAGGCAAAAAGTAATGTTAGCTGTGTTCGCACAGTTAATAAACTAATAACAATATGCTGTAAAATCTACCAGCAGACAGGTTATTTTGGACATGGTGATGAGACAGGATTCATTAAAAAAAACCTAAAATATCAGCCTCTAGCCCAAGAGCAATCAAAACATAAATTTCATCTTCAGAAAGAGAGTGAGAAATGTGGGCCCATAACTAGTGTCTTAAAACTTTTTTTGCACTTTGTATCAGTATTTCCCCAAAGAGATAGATTTGCTGGATGATGAGTCTGGGAAAGGTAGATAGTTTGAGTCATATTCAGATCAAAAAGGAGGAGGTATTGGGGTTCTTGAGAAACATTAAGAACAAAGAAAAAACTACAGCACAAACAGGCCCTTCGGCCCCCAAGTTGCACCGATCATATCTCCACCAGTAGACTTACCTATAACCCTCAATCCTATTCAGTCCCATATACTCATCGAGAAGTCTCTTAAAAGACCCTATCGAGTTCGCCTCCACCACCACCACCGGCAGCCAAATCCACTCACTCACTACCCTCTGAGTGAAAAACTTACCCCTAACATCTCCTCTGTACCTACTCCCCAGCACCTTAAACCTGTGTCCTCTCGTAGTGACTGGGGGAGCGCGTTGGAGGGAGGGTCTGCTGAGGAGCAGTGGAGGATCTTTAAGGAGATCTTTCTTGGTGCTCAGCAGAAATTTATTCCGATGGTCAAAAAGGACCGTAGGAGGAGAGGTAATAAGCCGTGGATAACGAAGGAGGTGAAGGAAAGTGTTAAGTTAAAAGCGGAGGAATTTAGAGTAGCTAAGAGTAGTGGGCGAGAAGAGGACTGGGAGAGGTTTAAATGTCAACAAAGATTGACAAAGAAGTTGATAAAGAAGGGTAGGAGAAACTATGAAGCTGGGCTAGCGCTTAATATAAGAAAGGATAGCAAGAGTTTTTATAAATATATAAAAAGGAAGAGGCTGGCTAGGGTGAACGTTGGTCCTTTAGAGGATGAGAAAGGGGACCTAGTGGTAGGGGATGGGGATATGGCTAAGGTATTGAATAACTTTTTTGTTTCTGTCTTCACGGAGGAGGACGTGAATAATTTGCTGGGTGTTAGCAATGGAAAGGTGGTAGGACTGGAGGGTCTTAATGACATTACTGTTACTAGAGTGGCGGTGCTCGACAGACTGGAGGGGCTGATTGTGGACAAGTCCCCAGGACCGGATGGAATGCATCCGAGGGTTCTGAAAGAAATGGCGGAGGTGATAGTGGATGCCTTGGTGGTTATTTTCCAGACGTCGCTGGATTCCGGGGAAGTGCCGGATGATTGGAAAACGGCTAATGTTACGCCGTTGTTTAAGAAGGGTGTCAGGCAAAAGGCGGGGAATTATAGGCCGGTTAGTTTAACGTCTGTGGTAGGTAAAATGTTAGAATCCATCATCAAGGAGGAAATTGCGAGGCAGCTTGAAGGGAATTGCTTGATAGAGCAGACGCAGCACGGTTTCATTAAAGGGAAGTCGTGTCTGACAAATTTACTGGAGTTCTATGAGGATGTGTCTAGGGCGGTGGATAGAGGAGAGCCAGTGGATGTGGTCTTTCTAGATTTTCAGAAGGCGTTTGACAAAGTACCTCACAAGAGGTTATTGCAGAAGGTCGAGGGACATGGAGTTGGGGGTAGGGTGTTAGCGTGGATAGAGGATTGGTTGTCAAATAGGAGGCAGAGAATGGGGGTCAACGGGTGCTATTCGGATTGGCGGATGGTGACTAGTGGAGTGCCCCAGGGGTCGGTGCTGGGGCCTCAGCTTTTTACCATTTATATAGATGATCTGGAGGAGGGAACCGAGTGTAGGGTGTCGAAATTTGCTGATGACACCAAGATTGGGGGAACGGCAAATTGTGCGGAGGGTGTGGGGAGTCTGCAGAAGGATCTAGATAGGCTGGGCGAATGGGCCAGGAAATGGCAAATGGAATTTAATGTTGGCAAGTGTGAGGTGGTCCACTTTGGTAGGAATAATGGTAGGAAGGACTATTACTTACGGGGCGAAAAACTGCAGCAGGCGACGGTGCAGAGGGACCTCGGGGTCCTTGTGCATGAGTCGCAAAAACCCAGCCTGCAGGTGCAGCAGGTGGTCAGGAAGGCAAATGGGATGCTGGCCTTCATAGCGAGGGGGATTGAATATAAAAGTAGGGAGGTCTTGCTGCAGCTGTAGAGGGCATTAGTGAGGCCGCAGCTGGAGTACTGTGTGCAGTTTTGGGCGCCGCACCTGCGCAAAGATATTTTGGCCTTGGAGGGAGTGCAGAGGAGGTTTACTAGGCTGATATCGGAGTTGAGAGGGTTGAGCTATGAGGAGAGGCTGAATAAACTAGGCTTGTACTCGTTAGAGTTTAGAAGAATGAGGGGAGATCTCATTGAGACGTATAAGATGATGAATGGGATGGATAGGATAGAGGTGGAGAGACTCTTCCTGCTCAAAAAAGACAGTAGGACTAGGGGGCACAGCCTCAAGATAAAGGGGGGGTGGTTTAGAACGGAGTTGAGGAGGAACTTCTTCACTCAAAGGGTGGTGAATCTCTGGAATTCTCTGCCCGTTGAAGTGGTGGAGGCTGCCTCGCAAAATATTTTTAAGACACGGGTTGATGGGTTTTTGATAAGAGAGGGGATTAAGGGTTATGGGGAGAGGGCGGGAAGGTGGAACTGAGCCACGACAGATCAGCCATGATCTTATTGAATGGCGGGGCAGGCTCGAAGGGCTAGATGGCCTACTCCTGCTCCTATTTCTTATGTTCTTATTTCAGCCCTGGGAAATAGCCTCCGAGAATCCATCCTATCTATACCTCTCAACACCTCTATCAGGTCACCTCTCATCTTTCGTCTCTCCAAGGAGGAAAGACCGAGCTCTCTCAACATATCAAGACCGCCATGTTCCAGCTTTATAGAATCTTAATTAGGCTGCACTCGGAACATAGTGTCCAATTCTGGTCGCTACACAGGATGTGGAGGCTTTGGAGAGGGTACAGAAAAGATTTACCAGGATGTTACCCTGGTATGGAGGGCATTAGTTATGAGGAGAGGTTGGAGAAACTTGGTTTGTTCTCACTGGAGCGACGGAGGTTGAGGGGAGACCTGACAGAAGTCTACAAGATTATGAGAGGCATGGACAGAGTGGATAGTCAGAAGCTTTTTCCCCAGGGTGGAAGAGTCCATTACTAGGGATTACAGGTTGAAGATGCGAGGGGCAATGTTTAGAGGAGATTTATGAGGCAGGTTTTTTACACAGAGGGTGGTGGGTGTCTGGGTCTCGTTGCCGGGGGAGGGAGTGGAATTGGATACATAGAACATTACAGCGCAGTACAGGCCCTTCGGCCCTCGATGTTGCGCCGACCAGTGGAACCAATCTAATGACCCTCGAACCTAAACTATTCCAATGTTATCCAATGTTATACGGTAGTGACTTTTAAGGGGCATCTTGATAACTATGTGAATAGGATGGGAATAGAGGGATATGATCCCCGGAAGGGTAGGGGGTTTTAGTTCAGTCGGGCAGCATGGTCGGTGCAGGCTTGGAGGGCCGAAGGGCCTGTTCCTGTGCTGGAATTTTCTTTGTTCTTATAAAAGACATCGAGAAAGGCATGAAGACAGGATTGGCTAAAATGGAATGGGAAATCGATACAAAGATGAGACATTAGAGAGACAGTGACAGACATTGAAGGGAATATTTCCTAATCCTCAGAGATTATGTTCCATTGAGAAAGAAAATCTCTACAAGAAGGATACAGAGTCCGTGATAAACTCAGGAAATTGAATATATTACTAAATTCAGGGTCTAACAAACAAGGTGGAACTCGGAGAAGCAGCAAATTTCCAAAAGGGATTCGAGCTCCGCAATCTCTCTCCATTTCAATAAATTGCTAAAGGGATTTGAAGAAAATGCCACGTAAAAGGTTAATATATGAAATAAGAGCTCATTGGGAGAGATATATTAGCAAACGGAGTGGGGATTGGCTGAGTAACAGGAAACAGAGAGTCGGAATTAATGGGTCTATCTATACCCTACACTATTCTCCCCTGAATCTGGTTACAAGAGGGGTACCATTCGCATACACACGGGGCAAGGTAGGTGTAGGAAAATGCTTTGTTAAGATGGCGGCGCGGGCTCGTTGGGCCGAAGGGCCTGTTTCCCGTGCTGGGTTGTTCTTTGTTCTTTGTCATTTCTCTAGGTGGCAAACTAACTCCTGGCCTGCCGCAAGGATCGGTGCTGTGGCTGTAACTGTTTATGGTCGATATTAAGGACACTGAATGTAGCGACAGGGTTTTACAGACAAATTTGCTGAAGATACAAAGATAGGGAGGAAGGCGAGTTGTGAGGAGGATTCAAAGCAACGGGACAAAGGAAGTGAGTGACAAAAAAATTGGCAGATGGAGGATAATGTGGGAAAATGTGAATGTGTTCACACTGCAGAAAGAACAGCAAAACAGCAAAATAAGAACATAAGAAATAGGAGCAGGAGTAGCCCACCTAGCCCCTCTCTCCTCGAAATGGAGAAAGATTGCAGAACTCGGAGGTACAGAGGGATCTGGGTGTCCAGGTACACAAATCAGGAAATGTTAGTCTGTGGACACAGCGAGTGATTAGGAAGGTAAGGATCATGTTGGTCTTTATTGCAAGGATGATGGAGTATAAAAGGGGGGAAGTCTTGCTACAAGTTTTTAAGGCACAACTAGATGTACTGTCCACAGTTTTAGCTTCCTCCCTCGGGGAGGAACATCCTTGCATTGGAGGCAGTTCAGGGAAAGTTCACTGGGCTGATTCCTGGGTTGAAGGAATTGTCTTATGAGGAATTGTTGAGTAGGTTGGGCCTGTAGGCATTGGAGTTTAGAAGGAAGCGAGGCAACCCGACACAAAATGAGGAGATATTTCCCCTTGTTGAGGAATCTCTAATTGGGGAACTCAGTTTGAGGATAAGGAGTGGAGATGGAGATGAGGAGGAATGTCTTCTCCTGGAATTCCCACCCCGAGAGAGCAGTGGGGGCTGTGGGTCAGAGAATATATTCAAGGCTGTGTTAGAAGGAGTTTTTGATTGATGAGGGATATCGGGGGATGGGGGACAGGCAGGAAAGTAGAGTTAAAGACACAATCAGATCAGTCTTAGTGAATGGCGGAGGAAACACGATGGGCTGAATGGCCTCAATCCTGTTCTATTTCTCATGAGCTGGTTTTCTCGGGATTTGATGCGCGATAGAGGTGGGATTTTTTTATGTCAGTAAGGGTGGGCAGTTGGATAACTCACCTTCCTTGATCATGTTGAATGGGAGGGTGTACTGACCCACAAAATCATTCTTCGAGGTTAGGTCATAATCTTCAACCACAAATCGGACAAGAGCGAGGTCAGGGACGTGAACGATGAAACTCAGAGTCTCGTACCACACGGGGTTAAAACCTGCTCACAACAGGGAGAGGGGCAATATTCACCAATCAGGAGACAGTCTCCACAATTCAGAATCTTACAGCACAGGAGGCCATTCAGCCCATTAACCTCTCCCCCTCCCTCCCTCCCCCTGACACAGCCACACAGTCCTGACAATGTGGTTCCTGTTTAAACATAAACCACAATTCCTTTTTGCCTCTGCGGACACCAGATACAAACCAGACTGCGTTCACACACTCTCACTCTCACTCCCACACACTCACACACTCTCACTCCCACTCACACACACTCACTCTCACTCACTCACTCTCACTCACTCACTCTCACTCACTCACTCTCACTCACACACACTCACTCTCACTCACTCACTCTCACTCACACACTCTCACTCACACACTCTCACTCACACACTCTCACTCACACACTCTCACACACTCTCACTCACACACTCTCACTCACACACTCTCACTCACACACTCTCACTCACTCTCACTCTCACTCTCACTCTCACTCTCACTCCCACTCACACACTCACTCTCACTCTCACTCTCTCACACTCACTCACTCCCACTCACACACTCACTCCCACTCACACACTCACTCTCACTCACACACTCACTCTCACTCCCACTCACTCTCACTCACACACTCACTCACTCTCACACTCACTCACTCTCACTCTCACACTCACTCTCACTCACACACTCACTCTCACTCACACACTCACTGTCACTCACACTCACTCTCACTCTCACTCCCACTCACACACTCAATCCCACTCTCACTCACACAGTGTGTGACCGGGGGGGCAGTGACAGGCTGGGAGGGGCAATCATGCAAGGTCTATGGATCTCAGGCCTTATTTTCCCCGTCTCGGGGCAAATGCAACAGAAAATCTCAGCCTTTCTCTCTCTCTGCCTCTCCCTCTGGGTGGGATTTGACAGCCTCGTGTCGAAACTGTAAAATCCTTTCCAAGGTCACAGGACCTTCCCATTGTCCGCCCCTGGCCCGCTCCGATTCCTGGCCAGGACGCTCCGCTCTGGCCGATTTCCCTCAGTCCGGGGTGGCAGTTCCACCTTTCTGTCTCTAGGTGGGGACGTTTCCCAGTGTGACAGCGCCCCCACCTGGTGTGCTGTGTAATGACAAATAATCCAGCTCTGCCATTGGCCGCTTCGTAAATAGACATGAGGAGGCCATTCAGCCCATTGAGCCTGCCCTACATTCAATATGATCATGGCTGATTGGACACTTCAATTCCTTTTACACCCACTGTCCGCATAAGTCGTTATGTTATTGTTCATCAGCAATGTATCTCTGTTTTAAATACCCTCAATGGCTGAGCTTCCACTATCCTCTGCTGTAGAGAATTCCAAAGATTCACAATTCTCTGTGTAAAGAAACATCGCTTTTTCTGGATCTTAAGTGATGCCCCTTCTTATTTTGAAATTGTGCTCCCTGGTTCTAGACTCCTCAACTAGGGGAAACTCTTACCTGCGTCTACCCTGACTCTTCCTTAAGTATTTTCTATGTTTCAATCTAACCCCGTGCTGTACCTGTCCTGGGAGTGTTTGATGGGGACAGTGTAGAGGGAGCTTTACTCTGTATCTAACCCCGTGCTGTACCTGTCCTGGGAGTGTTTGATGGGGGACAGTGTAGAGGGAGCTTTATTCTGTATCTAACCCCGTGCTGTCCCTGTCCTGGGAGTGTTTGATGGGGGGACAGTGAAGAGGGAGCTTTACTCTGTATCTAACCCCGTGCTGTCCCTGTCCTGGGAGTGTTTGATGGGGGGACAGTGAAGAGGGAGCTTTACTCTGTATCTAACCCCGTGCTGTACCTGTCCTGGGAGTGTTTGATGGGGACAGTGTAGAGGGAGCTTTACTCTGTATCTAACCCCGTGCTGTACCTGTCCTGGGAGTGTTTGATGGGGACAGTGTAGAGGGAGCTTTACTCTGTATCTAACCCCGTGTTGTACCTGTTCTGGGAGTGTTTGATGGGGACAGTGTAGAGGGAGCTTTACTCTGTATCTAACCCCGTGCTGTACCTGTCCTGGGAGTGTTTGATGGGGGACAGTGTAGAGGGAGCTTTACTCTGTATCTAACCCCGTGTTGTACCTGTCCTGGGAGTGTTTGATGGGGACAGTGTAGAGGGAGCTTTACTCTGTATCTAACCCCGTGCTGTACCTGTCCTGGGAGTGTTTGATGGGGGGGACAGTGTAGAGGGAGCTTTACTCTGTATCTAACCCCGTGCTGTCCCTGTCCTGGGAGTGTTTGATGGGGGACAGTGTAGAGGGAGCTTTACTCTGTATCTAACCCCATGCTGTACCTGTCCTGGGAGTGTTTGATGGGGGGACAGTGTAGAGGGAGCTTTACTCTGTATCTAACCCCGTGCTGTACCTGTCCTGGGAGTGTTTGATGGGGGACAGTGTAGAGGGAGCTTTACTCTGTATCTAACCCCGTGCTGTACCTGTCCTGGGAGTGTTTGATGGGGGACAGTGTAGAGGGAGCTTTACTCTGTATCTAACCCCGTGCTGTCCCTGTCCTGGGAGTGTTTGATGGGGGGACAGTGTAGAGGGAGCTTTACTCTGTATCTAACCCCGTGCTGTACCTGTCCTGGGAGTGTTTGATGGGGGACAGTGTAGAGGGAGCTTTACTCTGTATCTAACCCCGTGCTGTACCTGTCCTGGGGGTATTTGATGGGGGGACAGTGTAGAGGGAGCTTTACTCTGTATCTAACCCCGTGCTGTACCTGTCCTGGGAGTGTTTGATGGGGGGACAGTGTAGAGGGAGCTTTACTCTGTATCTAACCCCGTGCTGTACCTGTCCTGGGAGTGTTTGATGGGGGACAGTGTAGAGGGAGCTTTACTCTGTATCTAACCCCGTGCTGTACCTGTCCTGGGAGTGTTTGATGGGGGACAGTGTAGAGGGAGCTTTACTCTGTATCTAACCCCGTGCTGTCCCTGTCCTGGGAGTGTTTGATGGGGGGACAGTGTAGAGGGAGCTTTACTCTGTATCTAACCCCGTGCTGTACCTGTCCTGGGAGTGTTTGATGGGGGACAGTGTAGAGGGAGCTTTACTCTGTATCTAACCCCGTGCTGTCCCTATCCTGGGAGTGTTTGATGGGGGGACAGTGTAGAGGGAGCTTTACTCTGTATCTAATCCTGTGCTGTACCTGTCCTGGGAGTGTTTGATAGGGGACAGTGTAGAGGGAGCTTTACTCTGTATCTAACCCCATGCTGTACCTGTCCTGGGAGTGTTTGATGGGGGACAGTGTAGAGGGAGCTTTACTCTGTATCTAACCCCGTGCTGTACCTGTCCTGGGGGTATTTGATGGGGGGACAGTGTAGAGGGAGCTTTACTCTGTATCTAACCCCGTGCTGTACCTGTCCTGGGAGTGTTTGATGGGGATGACACACATTGTCAAAAGTCGTCCGAATTCTGAACACATCTACTGACTCTCCTAAACCTATCTGCTGCTGGGGTGAAGATGGAGAGGTTTCGGGAGAGGTTCCAGAGCTCAGGCTCCGGGTCAGGAATCGAACTCAGTTTAACACGGTTTAAGTGGCTGAGTTTTTAGCACTCGCTATTGGTTATCTGTCAGGCTAAGCGAGGATAGTGATTGGTTGCCAGTCTGCGTACCATTATTATCGATGTATTTCGTTTCCTGCTTGGCGTTGTCCATGGGAACACCGTGAATTTCCACTCGTACCAACGGATCCACAATCGAACCCTCCTTACTGTTCTCCACTTTGGGCAGTTGCTGTGCACTGATCACCTAGAGAGAGAGAGAGAGAGAGTGGATGAGAGAGAGAATGCGAGAGAGGAAAAGAGAGAAAGAGAGAGAGAATGAGAGAGAGAGAAAGCAAGAAAAAGAGAGAAAGAGAAAGAAAGAGAGAATGAGAGAGAGAGCAAGAGAAAGAGAGAGGGAGGAGAGCAAGAGAGAAAGAGGAAGAGAGAGAGGGAGAGAGAAAGAGAGGGGAAAGAAAGAGAGGGAGAAAGAGGGAAAGAGGGGGAAAGAGAGGGAAAGAGAGAGAGAGAAAGAGAGAGAATGAGAGAGAGGGGGAGAGAGAGGGGGAGAGAGACAGGAAGAGACAGGGAGAGAGAGGGAGTGAGAGAGAGGGAGTGAGAGAGAGGGAGTGAGAGAGAGGGAGAGAGAGCAAGAGACGGAGCAAAAAAGACGAAGCAAGAGAAAGAGAGCAGGAGAGGGAGAGAGAGAGAGTGAGGGAGCGAGGGATAGAGGGAGAGAGAGTGTTTGAGCGACAGTTAGTGAGAAAGGGAGTGAGGGGGGGGTTAGAGGGAGTGAGGGCGTCCCACCCTCTGCGATTGTCTAACAGGCTCAGGTTTTGGCAGTTTATGGGGTTTGAGGGTGGGGGTTGCAGACTGACAATGATACAGGAAGCCAGTCACAGGGGTATTGTCAATGGGATTGTCACTGTCAGTGGGGACAGGGGGATAAACACCGCTCCCTATAGCCCAGAACCAGAGTCCTGCCGGCTGCCAGGGTCCCAGCTCTGAGCTGGGAAGGAACCTGCAGTGGGAGGGGGAGGAAGTAGATATTTTTGGCCATGTTTGTACCAACGACATAGACAGGACTAGGAAAGAAGCTCTGCTTAGGGGTGATGAGCAGCTGGGGGTGAAGAAAGTATAATGTGACGTTCTTTACCCTGCCAGGGTCACCCAGCTCCTGATCTCGATTCCAGCCTTGGTTCAAACATGGATAAAGGAGCTGAATTCCAGAGGTGAGAGTGACAGTCCTTTAACATCAAGGCCACATTCGACCGAGTGAGGCATCAAGGAGCCCCAGTGTAACTGGAATCAGTGGGTATCAGGGGACAAACTCTCCACTAATTGGAGCATACCTGGTACATTGGGAAATGGTTGTGTTTATGGAAGTTTCAGTCACTCAGCCCCTGGACATCTCTGCAGGAGACCCTCAGGGGAGTGTCCGAGACCCAGCAATCTTCAGCTGCTTCACCAATGACCAATTCCAAATGTTCGCTGATGATTGTACAACATTCAGCACCATTCTCCACTCCTCAGATACTCAAACAGTCCGTGTCCAAATGCAGCGAGACCTGGACAATATCCAGGCTGGCCTGACAAGTGGCAAATATCATTTATGCCACACACGTTCCAGGCAATGACCATTCCCAGTAAGAGAGAGTCTAACCACCGCTCCCAGACATTCGATCAACTCCAATATAGAAACACAGAAAACAGGAGCAGGAGTAGGCCACTCAGCCCTTCGAGCCTGCTACGGTTACAACTCACGGAGGAAACAACTTCCGCGAATCCAGTCTGTTCCTCCTTGTCGGAATTTTAATTAGATCCTGTCTCATTCTTCCAAATTCCAGAATATAGGCCCAATCACCCCGATCTCTCCTCATACGACAATCCAGACATCTCAGGAATCAGCCTGGTGATTCCCTCTTAGATAAGGAGATCAAAACTGTACACAATACTCCAGATGTGGTCTCACTCACCAAGGCCCTGTACATCTCCAGTCAGACATCCTTGCTCCTGTACTCAAGTCCTCTTGCAATGAAGGCAAACATACCATTGGCCTTTTTAACAGCTTGCTGTATGCTTGTTTTCAGTGACTGATGTACTCGGACACCCAGATCCCTCTGCACATCAACATTTCCCAAACCATCACCATTTCAATAATAGCCTGCTGTTCTAATTTTCACTCCACCATCCACACACAGTAGCAGCCGTGTGTACCATCTATAAGATGCACTGCAGGAACTCACCAAGACTCCTTAGGTAGCAGCTTCCAAACCCACCACCTCTTCCATCTAGAAGGACAAGGGTGGCAGATACCTGGGAACCCACCACCAACAATCTGGACGCTCTTCCTACTAATCCCCCTGATACTAAGGGCCGTAGAATCATCGAATCCCCGCAGTGCAGAAGGGGGCCATTTGGCCCATTGTGTCTGCACTGACCATGATCCCAACAGGCCTTATCCCCATGACTCACATATTTACCCTGGTAATCCCCATAAAACTAAAGGGTAATTTAGCACGGCCAATCCACCCAACCTGCACATCTTTGGACTGGGAGGAAACCGGAGCACCCGGAGGAAACCCACGCAGACACGGGGAGAACGTGCAAACTCCACACAGACAGTGACCCGAGCTGGGAATCGAACCCGGGTCCCTGGTGTTGTGAGGCAGCCGTGCTAACCACTGTGCCACCTTATCAATTTTGAACCCTTCTCATGACAGAGTTTCCTCTTCTGGCCTGGACACATTGGCCACCTTGGTAAAGACCTTGGTGCAATGTATTCACTTAATTTCACTGAGCCATTCTCACCGCCTGATGTGTAAATTCCCTTTGCCTCATCAACCCTACCACCCCGTTACTATTTATACGTCTGTGGAAAACATTAACATTCCCCTTTATGTTGGCTGTCGGTCTTTTTTTATAATCACTCATTGATTCTCCAATGTTTGTTTCGCCTCCCCTCCGAACTTTTGGATTCTTCTTGGTTCTCAGTTGTATTTTCTCACCTGTCATAAGCACACTTTTCTTCAATTTAATTTCAACCTCCTTTTTCACCCAGGGAGTTCTGGATTTGTTGAAGTCGATTTTAAAGTTTACTCATTGGTGTCACAAGTTGGCTGACATTAACACTGCAATGAAGTTACTGTGAAAATCCCCTAGTTGCCACACTCTGATATCTGTTTGAAGGAGAACTTAGTGTGGCCAATGCACCTTAACCAGCACGCCTTTCAGACTGTGGGAGAAAAACAGACCACCCGGAGGAAACCCACGCAGACATGGGGAGAACATGCAGACTCCACACAAGCAGTTGCCCTGCCTTTCCCTTTTCAGGAAATACACCGTGACTGTGCCTGAACCATTTCTGTTTTAAAGGTAACCCGAACTATAGCTTTTCTCACCAACCTTTCATCCCAGTCTATCCAGCTCCGTTCTTGCCCCATTGCAGTCGGCTCTCCCCCCAGTTAATTACTTTTACTCTTTTCTACCATCACCATAAACCACAATGACCGCTGTCTCTGAAACGTCCCTCCACTGATACTGGATCTACTTGGCCCACCTCATTTCCAAGAGCCGGGTCCAGTAGTGCATCCTTTCTTGTTGGACTGGATGCTCTGCTGCAGAAAATTCTCCTGAGCACAAACGGGGAACATTTGTCTCTCTGCGCCCTTTACACTCCCACTGCCTCCGTCTACATTCGGGTCATTAAAGTCCCTCATTATACCTACTCTACAATGTTTACATCTCTCTGTAATTTCCCTGCAGATTTATTCTTCTACATCCTTCTCATTAGTTGGTGTCTACAGACTTCACCAAACAATATCATTGCACCCTTCTTGTTCCTTATCACTAATTGATTCTGTCCTTGAATCCTCTGGGATATCCCCTTTCTCCAGCACTGCAGTGCTCCACAATTCCTTTCCCTCCTTTCCTATCTTTGCTGAACACCTCAGAAATATTTAACTCCCAGTCCTGTCCTTCCTTGAGCCTGGAATCTGTTACCACCACAAAATCATATATTGACAATGCAATCTGCGCCTGTAACTCTGCAATCTTATTCACTCCACTCTGTGTGTTACAAACACACACAGTAGCACTGACCTAGACTTCCAATACTCCCTCCCTTTCACTGACTCCACCTATTAACTTACTATTCTCTACTCAGTGCTTACTGTCCCACCAGTATTTTGTGCAACCTGATATTATTCTCTAATCTTTTCACTTGGAGAGCAAGAGAGAAAGAGTGCAAAAGAATGAATGAGAGAGACAGAGCGAGAGAAAGAGACAGAGCAAGAGAAAGAGAGAGAAAAGAGATAGAGAGAGAGAAAGAGACAGAACGAGAGAAAGAGATAGAGCGAGAGAAAGAGAAAGAGACAGAACGAGAGAAGGAGACTGAGAGAAAGAAACAGAGAAAGAGACAGAGACAGAGAGAGAAAGAAAGAGACAGAGAGAGAAAAGAGAGAGAGAGAGAGAGAAAAACAGTGAAATTGTGAGAGAGCAAGAGGGAGATTTTGAAGAGTTTACCTGAATGGTTAGATTGAGTGGCCGGTAACCAGCTGTATTTTGAGGATGTTCGGGGTCAAAGTTCGAGTCTATCGTTCTCATAAACCAGGGTTTTAACACGAAGCCACAGTGAGCGTTACGACTAAAGAGCCCGTCACTTAGATCCATCTCCTCACCAGCTGTCTGGAAATTCAACGCCACTCGAAGGGAGATAACGGGAGATGCCACATTAGTCCACATGATGGCTGGAGTGTCAATGGGATCGAACTGTGTAACCCCCCCACCCACCATTACCAACTATATCACTGAATACACACATACACGCTGCAATACAGAAGGAGGCCATTGGGCCCATCATGTCTGTCTCAGCTCTCCGTACATGCATGTTCAAATTTACACACACAAACACGGGTAAGGTGGGTATCAAGGGATATGGGCCAAATGTGGGAAATTGGGACTAACTTAAAAATAGGGGAGCATGGACAAGTGGGCTGAAGGGCCTGTTTCCATGCTGTAAACCTCAAAGACTCTATAAACATATCAATAATCCCTCTGCAGCTGAAGGAAGGAAAACAGCATGGATTTATTCAGGGTAAATTCTTTTTAACTAACTGGCTTGAGGTTTGGGTGCTGTTGCAGGCAGGTTAATAAAGAGCATGCTGCTGATCTGGTGTATATGGATTTCAGGAAGACATTTGATAAAGTGCCACATGACAGACTTGTGAGCACAGTTAGAGCTCAAGGAGAGAAAGGGACAGCAGCAAACAGGGATAGAGAACAGGCTGAGGCCTGGATAGAAGGAGAAGAGATGAAGATTTGTGTTTCTGACGGGAGGAAGATTTACAGTGCGGTTCCCAAGACCGAGACAGGGGCACGACTTCCGAACTTGTGGATGAGAAACTTGGGGAGTATTGTGAGCTGGGAGGAGGATTGTGGAGAACTTCAAAAGGACATGGGCAGTTCAGTGGAATGGCCAGCTAAGTGGCAGGTGAAATTTAACACAGATCAGTGTGAAGTGATTCACTCTGGTAAAAAGAACACAGTTACAAGGAGATGGAATTTCCATCCTCGCCTGGAGCCGGGATTCTCCAGTCCCGCTGCAGCGAACACATTGGTGGAAAGGTGGAGAGAGAGAAGGCAAAGATTTAAGAAGCATTTAAAAAGAAGAATTGGAAACACGAGGATAAACATTTCTGTCCAGCGAGTGGTTAGGGTCTGGGATGCACGGCCTGAGTGTGTGGGGAAAACTGGTTCAATCAAAGCTTTCAAATGGGAATTGGATAACTAACAGAGGAGGAATTTCAATAATTTACTAACAGGATTTCATATCTCACACCAACCACACAGTAAATAAATTCCTGTCTGCTGAGAGAGATAATGAAATAGTTAAAAATTTGCAGTTGTGAGTGTGTGAGCGGGTAGTGTGGAGGACTGAGTTACTGAGAACAGCTTTGTTTCTTCTTGTCTGGAGAGGTTATAGAGTCACAGAGATTTACAGCATTGAATCAGGCCCTTCGGCCCAACTTGTCCATGCCACCCTTTTTTTCTTTAACCACTAAGCCAGTCCCAATTGTCCACATTTGGCCCATATCCCTCTATACCCATCTTACCCATGTAACTGTCTAAATGCTTTGTAAAAGATAAAATTGTACCCACCTCTCCTACTGCCTCTGGCAGCTTGTTCCAGACACTCACCACCCTCTGTGTGAAAAAATTGCCCCTCTGGACCCTTTTGTATCTCTCCCCTCTCACCTTAAACCTATGCCCTCAAGTTTTAGACTCCCCTACCTTTGGGAAAAGGTATTGACTATCTAGCTGATCTTTGCCACTCATTAAGCCCCTCTATAAGATCACCCAGAGCCTCCTACGCTCTAGTGAAAAAAGTCCCAGTCTATTCAGCCTCTCCTTATAGCTCAATCTATCAAGTCCTGGTAGCATCCTAGTAAATCTTTTCTGCATTCTTTCTAGTTTAATAATACCCTTTCTATAATAGGGTGACCAGAATTGCGCACAGTATTCCAATTGTGGCCTTACCAATGTCTTGTACAACTTCAACAAGACGTCCCAACTCCTGTATTCAATGTTCTGACCAATGAAACCAAGCATGCCAAATGCCTTCTTCACCACTCTGTCCACCTATGACTCCACTTTCAAGAACTCTTTTGTCTTAAAGACTGATTTTAGGCTGAACAGAACAGGCTCTCAGTGTGACTCCCTCCTTGATATCGGCGAGGAATATGCATTGCTTCTTATAGAGAATAGGTTTCTAAGATATTTCTCATTTTAGGATAATCAATAGTGTTAGATTCAGGATGACTTCTTGGTTTATTTTTATCACTAAAGCCTGCTTAATCCTTCTACCACAATTGAGAAATCCCAAAGCGTGTACATTGTCAAACACAATCTTCTGATGGGACAGTTCCAGACACGGGGAGCTGGTATCTGTTTGGGGATTCTTACCTATTTGGCAGCCTGTGTTCCAGAATTCCTGAGGGCTGAAGTTTGAAGAATCAGTTCGGAATCCGCTGGGATAGACCCGGGTTAACTGCCAGGCATTGTGACGGACAAACTCGTTTGCTGTTAACCAAACAAGACAGAGACAGGAGTGAGTCATCCCCAGCAGAGTACAGACGCAAAGTAACCAATCAATATTTCACCATCCGGAGAGGGGAGGTTAAATCAAGACACTCAGTCCATCAGAAACCCATTGATGCCAACATAGCCATTATCCAATAAAAACATCACTAAACCCCTCCACTCCAGTCGCTAATTCACTTCCTGGTACCTGTTATTCTATATATAAACCATTCTGAACTCCTCAATTAGATTCTAGAGCACAAAGAACAGGCCCTTCGGCCCTCCAGGCCTGCACTGACCATGCTGCCTCACTGAACTAAAACCCCTTCCTGGGACCATATCCCTCTATTCCCATCCTATTCATGGATTTGTCCAGATGCCCCTTAAAACTCACTATCGTATCTGCTTCCACTACCTCCCCCGGCAGCGAGTTCCAGACACCCACCACCCTCTGTGTAAAAAACTTGCCTTGTACATCTCCTTTAAACTTTACCCCTCACTCCTTAAACTTACGCCCCCCAACTAATTAACACTTCCACCCTGTGAAAAAGCTTCTGACTATCCACTCTGTCCATGCCTCTCATAATCTTGTAGGCTTCTATTCTAGTACATAACTCACTCCCGGGTATCTGTTATTCTATATATAAACTACCCCGAACCCCTCGATTAGATTCCAGTCTGTAACTCACTCCCGGGTATCTGTTATTCTATATATAAACTACCCCGAACCCCTCAATTAGATTCCAGTCTGTAACTCACTCCTGGGTATCTGTTATTCTATATATAAACCACCCCGAACCCCTCGATTAGATTCCAGTCTGTAACTCACTCCCGGGTATCTGTTATTCTATATATAAACTACCCCGAACCCCTCGATTAGATTCCAGTCTGTAACTCACTCCCGGGTATCTGTTATTCTATATATAAACCACCCCGAACCCCTCGATTAGATTGCAGTCTGTAACTCACTCCCGGGTATCTGTTATTCTATATATAAACCACCCCGAACCCCTCAATTAGATTCCAGTCTGTAACTCACTCCCGGGTATCTGTTATTCTGTATATAAACCACCCCGAACCCCTCGATTAGATTCCAGCCTGTAACTCACTCCCGGGTATCTGTTATTCTATATATAAACCACCCCGAACCCCTCGATTAGATTCCAGTCTGTAACTCACTCCCGGGTATCTGTTATTCTATATATAAACCACCCCGAACCCCTCGATTAGATTCCAGTCTGTAACTCACTCCCGGGTATCTGTTATTCTATATATAAACCACTCTGAACCCCTCGATTAGATTCCAGTCTGTAACTGACTCCCGGGTATCTGTTATTCTATATATAAACCATCCCGAACCCCTCGATTAGATTCCAGTCTGTAACTCACTCCCGGGTATCTATTATTCTATATATAAACCACCCCGAACCCCTCGATTAGATTCCAGTCTGTAACTCACTCCCGGGTATCTGTTATTCTGTAAATAAACCACCCCGAACCCCTCGATTAGATTCCAGTCTGTAACTCACTCCCGGGTATCTGTTATTCTGTATATAAACCACCCCGAACCCCTCGATTAGATTCCAGTATGTAACTCACTCCCGGGTATCTGTTATTCTGTATATAAACCACCCCGAACCCCTCGATTAGATTCCAGTCTGTAACTCACTCCCGGGTATCTGTTATTCTGTATATAAACCACCCCGAACCCCTCGATTAGATTCCAGTTTGTAACTCACTCCCGGGTATCTGTTATTCTATATATAAACCACCCCGAACCCCTCGATTAGATTCCAGTCTGTAACTCACTCCCGGGTATCTGTTATTCTATATATAAACCACCCCGAACCCCTCGATTAGATTCCAGTCTGTAACTCACTCCCGGGTATCTGTTATTCTGTATATAAACCACCCCGAACCCCTCGATTAGATTCCAGTCTGTAACTCACTCCCGGGTATCTGTTATTCTATATATAAACCAGCCCGAACCCCTCGATTAGATTCCAGTCTGTAACTCACTCCCGGGTATCTGTTATTCTATATATAAACCAGTCCGAACCCCTCGATTAGACTCCAGTCTGTAACTCACTCCCGGGTATCTGTTATTCTATATATAAACCACCCCGAACCCCTCGATTAGACTCCAGTCTGTAACTCACTCCCGGGTATCTGTTATTCTATATATAAACCACCCCGAACCCCTCGATTAGATTGCAGTCTGTAACTCACTCCCGGGTATCTGTTATTCTGTATATAAACCACCCCGAACCCCTCGATTAGATTCCAGTATGTAACTCACTCCCGGGTATCTGTTATTCTATATATAAACCACCCCGAACCCCTCGATTAGATTCCAGTCTGTAACTCACTCCCGGGTATCTGTTATTCTGTATATAAACCACCCCGAACCCCTCGATTAGATTCCAGTCTGTAACTCACTCCCGGGTATCTGTTATTCTATATATAAACCACCCCGAACCCCTCGATTAGACTCCAGTCTGTAACTCACTCCCGGGTATCTGTTATTCTATATATAAACCACCCCGAACCCCTCGATTAGATTCCAGTCTGTAACTCACTCCCGGGTATCTGTTATTCTGTATATAAACCACCCCGAACCCCTCGATTAGATTCCAGTCTGTAACTCACTCCCGGGTATCTGTTATTCTGTATATAAACCACCCCGAACCCCTCGATTAGATTCCAGTCTGTAACTCACTCCCGGGTATCTGTTATTCTATATATAAACCACCCCGAACCCCTCGATTAGACTCCAGTCTGTAACTCACTCCCGGGTATCTGTTATTCTATATATAAACCACCCCGAACCCCTCGATTAGACTCCAGTCTGTAACTCACTCCCGGGTATCTGTTATTCTATATATAAACCACCCCGAACCCCTCGATTAGAGTGCAGTCTGTAACTCACTCCCGGGTATCTGTTATTCTGTATATAAACCACCCCGAAACCCTCGATTAGATTCCAGTCTGTAACTCACTCCCGGGTATCTGTTATTCTGTATATAAACCACCCCGAACCACTCGATTAGATTCCAGCCTGTAACTGACGCCCGAGTATCTGATATTCTGTATATAAACCACCCCGAACCCCTCGATTAGATTCCAGTCTGTAACTCACTCCCGGGTATCTGTTATTCTGTATATAAACCACCCCGAACCCCTCGATTAGATTCCAGTCTGTAACTCACTCCCGGGTATCTGTTATTCTATATATAAACCACCCCGAACCCCTCGATTAGACTCCAGTCTGTAACTCACTCCCGGGTATCTGTTATTCTATATATAAACCACCCCGAACCCCTCGATTAGATTGCAGTCTGTAACTCACTCCCGGGTATCTGTTATTCTGTATATAAACCACCCCGAACCCCTCGATTAGATTCCAGTCTGTAACTCACTCCCGGGTATCTGTTATTCTGTATATAAACCACCCCGAACCCCTCGATTAGATTCCAGTCTGTAACTCACTCCCGGGTATCTGTTATTCTATATATAAACCACCCCGAACCCCTCGATTAGACTCCAGTCTGTAACTCACTCCCGGGTATCTGTTATTCTATATATAAACCACCCCGAACCCCTCGATTAGATTCCAGTCTGTAACTCACTCCCGGGTATCTGTTATTCTGTATATAAACCACCCCGAACCCCTCGATTAGATTGCAGTCTGTAACTCACTCCCGGGTATCTGTTATTCTATATATAAACCACCCCGAACCCCTCGATTAGATTCCAGTCTGTAACTCACTCCCGGGTATCTGTTATTCTGTATATAAACCACCCCGAACCCCTCGATTAGATTCCAGTCTGTAACTCACTCCCGGGTATCTGTTATTCTGTATATAAACCACCCCGAACCCCTCGATTAGATTCCAGTCTGTAACTCACTCCCGGGTATCTGTTATTCTGTATATAAACCACCCCGAACCCCTCGATTAGATTCCAGTCTGTAACTCACTCCCGGGTATCTGTTATTCTATATATAAACCACCCCGAACCCCTCGATTAGACTCCAGTCTGTAACTCACTCCCGGGTATCTGTTATTCTATATATAAACCACCCCGAACCCCTCGATTAGACTCCAGTCTGTAACTCACTCCCGGGTATCTGTTATTCTATATATAAACCACCCCGAACCCCTCGATTAGATTGCAGTCTGTAACTCACTCCCGGGTATCTGTTATTCTGTATATAAACCACCCCGAACCCCTCGATTAGATTCCAGTATGTAACTCACTCCCGGGTATCTGTTATTCTATATATAAACCACCCCGAACCCCTCGATTAGATTCCAGTCTGTAACTCACTCCCGGGTATCTGTTATTCTGTATATAAACCACCCCGAACCCCTCGATCAGATTCCAGTCTGTAACTCACTCCCGGGTATCTGTTATTCTATATATAAACCACCCCGAACCCCTCGATTAGATTCCAGTCTGTAACTGACGCCCGAGTATCTGATATTCTGTATATAAACCACCCCGAACCCCTCGATTAGATTGCAGTCTGTAACTCACTCCCGGGTATCTGTTATTCTGTATATAAACCACCCCGAACCCCTCGATTAGATTCCAGTCTGTAACTCACTCCCGGGTATCTGTTATTCTGTATATAAACCACCCCGAACCCCTCGATTAGATTCCAGTCTGTAACTCACTCCCGGGTATCTGTTATTCTATATATAAACCACCCCGAACCCCTCGATTAGACTCCAGTCTGTAACTCACTCCCGGGTATCTGTTATTCTATATATAAACCACCCCGAACCCCTCGATTAGATTCCAGTCTGTAACTCACTCCCGGGTATCTGTTATTCTGTATATAAACCACCCCGAACCCCTCGATTAGATTCCAGTCTGTAACTCACTCCCGGGTATCTGTTATTCTGTATATAAACCACCCCGAACCCCTCGATTAGATTCCAGTCTGTAACTCACTCCCGGGTATCTGTTATTCTATATATAAACCACCCCGAACCCCTCGATTAGACTCCAGTCTGTAACTCACTCCCGGGTATCTGTTATTCTATATATAAACCACCCCGAACCCCTCGATTAGATTCCAGTCTGTAACTCACTCCCGGGTATCTGTTATTCTGTATATAAACCACCCCGAACCCCTCGATTAGATTCCAGTCTGTAACTCACTCCCGGGTATCTGTTATTCTGTATATAAACCACCCCGAACCCCTCGATTAGATTCCAGTCTGTAACTCACTCCCGGGTATCTGTTATTCTATATATAAACCACCCCGAACCCCTCGATTAGATTCCAGTCTGTAACTCACTCCCGGGTATCTGTTATTCTATATATAAACCACCCCGAACCCCTCGATTAGATTCCAGTCTGTAACTCACTCCCGGGTATCTGTTATTCTATATATAAACCACCCCGAACCCCTCGATTAGATTCCAGTCTGTAACTCACTCCCGGGTATCTGTTATTCTATATATAAACCACCCCGAACCCCTTGATTAGACTCCAGTCTGTAACTCACTCCCGGGTATCTGTTATTCTATATATAAACCACCCCGAACCCCTCGATTAGATTCCAGTCTGTAACTCACTCCCGGGTATCTGTTATTCTATATATAAACCACCCCGAACCCCTCGATTAGACTCCAGTCTGTAACTCACTCCCGGGTATCTGTTATTCTATATATAAACCACCCCGAACCCCTCGATTAGATTCCAGTCTGTAACTCACTCCCGGGTATCTGTTATTCTGTATATAAACCACCCCGAACCCCTCGATTAGATTCCAGTCTGTAACTCACTCCCGGGTATCTGTTATTCTGTATATAAACCACCCCGAACCCCTCGATTAGATTCCAGTCTGTAACTCACTCCCGGGTATCTGTTATTCTGTATATAAACCACCCCGAACCCCTCGATTAGATTCCAGTCTGTAACTCACTCCCGGGTATCTGTTATTCTATATATAAACCACCCCGAACCCCTCGATTAGACTCCAGTCTGTAACTCACTCCCGGGTATCTGTTATTCTATATATAAACCACCCCGAACCCCTCGATTAGACTCCAGTCTGTAACTCACTCCCGGGTATCTGTTATTCTATATATAAACCACCCCGAACCCCTCGATTAGATTGCAGTCTGTAACTCACTCCCGGGTATCTGTTATTCTGTATATAAACCACCCCGAACCCCTCGATTAGATTCCAGTCTGTAACTCACTCCCGGGTATCTGTTATTCTATATATAAACCACCCCGAACCCCTCGATTAGATTCCAGTCTGTAACTCACTCCCGGGTATCTGTTATTCTATATATAAACCACCCCGAACCCCTCGATTAGACTCCAGTCTGTAACTCACTCCCGGGTATCTGTTATTCTATATATAAACCACCCCGAACCCCTCGATTAGATTCCAGTCTGTAACTCACTCCCGGGTATCTGTTATTCTATATATAAACCACCCCGAACCCCTCGATTAGACTCCAGTCTGTAACTCACTCCCGGGTATCTGTTATTCTATATATAAACCACCCCGAACCCCTCGATTAGATTCCAGTCTGTAACTCACTCCCGGGTATCTGTTATTCTGTATATAAACCACCCCGAACCCCTCGATTAGATTCCAGTCTGTAACTCACTCCCGGGTATCTGTTATTCTGTATATAAACCACCCCGAACCCCTCGATTAGATTCCAGTCTGTAACTCACTCCCGGGTATCTGTTATTCTGTATATAAACCACCCCGAACCCCTCGATTAGATTCCAGTCTGTAACTCACTCCCGGGTATCTGTTATTCTATATATAAACCACCCCGAACCCCTCGATTAGACTCCAGTCTGTAACTCACTCCCGGGTATCTGTTATTCTATATATAAACCACCCCGAACCCCTCGATTAGACTCCAGTCTGTAACTCACTCCCGGGTATCTGTTATTCTATATATAAACCACCCCGAACCCCTCGATTAGATTGCAGTCTGTAACTCACTCCCGGGTATCTGTTATTCTGTATATAAACCACCCCGAACCCCTCGATTAGATTCCAGTATGTAACTCACTCCCGGGTATCTGTTATTCTATATATAAACCACCCCGAACCCCTCGATTAGATTCCAGTCTGTAACTCACTCCCGGGTATCTGTTATTCTGTATATAAACCACCCCGAACCCCTCGATCAGATTCCAGTCTGTAACTCACTCCCGGGTATCTGTTATTCTATATATAAACCACCCCGAACCCCTCGATTAGATTCCAGTCTGTAACTGACGCCCGAGTATCTGATATTCTGTATATAAACCACCCCGAACCCCTCGATTAGATTGCAGTCTGTAACTCACTCCCGGGTATCTGTTATTCTGTATATAAACCACCCCGAACCCCTCGATTAGATTCCAGTCTGTAACTCACTCCCGGGTATCTGTTATTCTGTATATAAACCACCCCAAACCCCTCGATTAGATTCCAGTCTGTAACTCACTCCCGGGTATCTGTTATTCTATATATAAACCACCCCGAACCCCTCGATTAGACTCCAGTCTGTAACTCACTCCCGGGTATCTGTTATTCTATATATAAACCACCCCGAACCCCTCGATTAGATTGCAGTCTGTAACTCACTCCCGGGTATCTGTTATTCTGTATATAAACCACCCCGAACCCCTCGATTAGATTCCAGTCTGTAACTCACTCCCGGGTATCTGTTATTCTGTATATAAACCACCCCGAACCCCTCGATTAGATTCCAGTCTGTAACTCACTCCCGGGTATCTGTTATTCTATATATAAACCACCCCGAACCCCTCGATTAGACTCCAGTCTGTAACTCACTCCCGGGTATCTGTTATTCTATATATAAACCACCCCGAACCCCTCGATTAGATTCCAGTCTGTAACTCACTCCCGGGTATCTGTTATTCTGTATATAAACCACCCCGAACCCCTCGATTAGATTCCAGTCTGTAACTCACTCCCGGGTATCTGTTATTCTGTATATAAACCACCCCGAACCCCTCGATTAGATTCCAGTCTGTAACTCACTCCCGGGTATCTGTTATTCTGTATATAAACCACCCCGAACCCCTCGATTAGATTCCAGTTTGTAACTCACTCCCGGGTATCTGTTATTCTATATATAAACCACCCCGAACCCCTCGATTAGATTCCAGTCTGTAACTCACTCCCGGATATCTGTTATTCTATATGTAAACCACTCTGAACCCCTCGATTAGATTCCAGTCTGTAACTGACTCCCGGGTATCTGTTATGCTATATATAAACCACCCCGAACCCCTCGATTAGACTCCAGTCTGTAACTCACTCCCGGGTATCTGTTATTCTATATATAAACCACCCCGAACCCCTCGATTAGATTCCAGTCTGTAACTCACTCCTGGGTATCTGTTATTCTATATATAAACCAGCCCGAACCCCTCGATTAGATTCCAGTCTGTAACTCACTCCCGGGTATCTGTTATTCTATATATAAACCAGCCCGAACCCCTCGATTAGATTCCAGTCTGTAACTCACTCCGGGTATCTGTTATTCTATATATAAACCACCCCGAACCCCTCGATTAGATTCCAGTCTGTAACTCACTCCCGGGTATCTGTTATTCTGTATATAAACCACCCCGAACCCCTCGATTAGTTTCCAGTCTGTAACTCACTCCCGGGTATCTGTTATTCTGTATATAAACCACCCCGAACCCCTCGATTAGATTCCAGTCTGTAACTCACTCCCGGGTATCTGTTATTCTATATATAAACCACCCCGAACCCCTCGATTAGATTCCAGTCTGTAACTCACTCCCGGGTATCTGTTATTCTATATATAAACCACCCCGAACCCCTCGATTAGATTCCAGTCTGTAACTCACTCCCGGGTATCTGTTATTCTATATATAAACCACCCCGAACCCCTCGATTAGACTCCAGTCTGTAACTCACTCCCGGGTATCTGTTATTCTATATATAAACCACCCCGAACCCCTCGATTAGATTCCAGTCTGTAACTCACTCCCGGGTATCTGTTATTCTGTATATAAACCACCCCGAACCCCTCGATTAGATTCCAGTCTGTAACTCACTCCCGGGTATCTGTTATTCTATATATAAACCACCCCGAACCCCTCGATTAGATTCCAGTCTGTAACTCACTCCCGGGTATCTGTTATTCTATATATAAACCACCCCGAACCCCTCGATTAGATTCCAGTCTGTAACTCACTCCCGGGTATCTGTTATTCTATATATAAACCACTCTGAACCCCTCGATTAGATTCCAGTCTGTAACTCACTCCCGGGTATCTGTTATTCTATATATAAACCACCCCGAACCCCTCGATTAGACTCCAGTCTGTAACTCACTCCCGGGTATCTGTTATTCTATATATAAACCACCCCGAACCCCTCGATTAGATTCCAGTCTGTAACTCACTCCCGGGTATCTGTTATTCTATATATAAACCACCCCGAACCCCTCGATTAGACTCCAGTCTGTAACTCACTCCCGGGTATCTGTTATTCTATATATAAACCACCCCGAACCCCTCGATTAGATTCCAGTCTGTAACTCACTCCCGGGTATCTGTTATTCTATATATAAACCACCCCGAACCCCTCGATTAGACTCCAGTCTGTAACTCACTCCCGGGTATCTGTTATGGAGGGAAAACTCTGAGGTCTAAGGACTGACAAGTCCCCAGGAGCACGTGGCTTGTACCCTGGGGTCTCAGAAGAGGTCGCTGCAGAGATAGTAGAAACATTGGTTAGAATAGAAAATAGGAGCAGGAGGAGGCCAGTTGGCCCTTCGAGCCTCTTCTAAAATTTCTGAGATTCTGGAAATGTCCCCATGGATTGGAAAATAGGGAATGTAAGAACTTCATTCAAGAAAGCAGGAAACTGTTAGTCTAATATCTGTCACAGGGAAATTGTTAGAATCCATTATTGAAGAGGTTGTAGCAGATTCTTAGGAAATCATAATGCGATCAGGCAGAGTCAGAGTTGGTTTTATGAAAGGGAAAACAAGTTTAAATAAACTATTAGAATCTTTTGAGAAAGTAATGAGCAAGGTAGAGTGGTGTACTTGGATTTTGAGAAGGTTTTCCACAAGGTGCCACATCAAAGGTTACTACACAAGATCAGAGATCATGTTGTACAGGGTAACACATTAGCAAGGTTAAAGGATTGACTAGTTAACAGGAAGCACAGGGTAGGGATGAATGGGCCTTTAGATGATCAAGTTGTAACTAGTGGAGTGTGACAGGGATCAGTGCTGGCTCTCCAACTATCTATAATCTGTATCAATGATCTGGATGAAATGTATGATAGCTAAATTTGCCAATGACACCAAGTAGGGAAGTAAGGACTCAAAAGGTGGCAGAGAATCTGCAAAGGATATCAACAGGTTAAATGAGTGGGCAGAAAATTTTCGAGATGGAGTATAATGTGGGAAAATTTGAACATATCCACTGAAAGTGGCAATGCAGGTGGAGAAGGTAGTCAAGAAGGCATACGGCATGCTTGCCTTCATCGGCTGGGGCACTGAGTTTAAAAATTGGCAAGTCATGTTGCAGCTTTATAGAACCTTAGTTAGGCCGCACTTGGAATATAGTGTTCAATTCTGGTCGCCACACTACCAGAAGGATGTGGAGGCTTTGGAGAGGGTACAGAAAAGATTTACCAGGATGTTGCTTGGTATGGAGGGCATTAGCTATGAGGAGAGGTTGGAGAAACTTGGTTTGTTCTCACTGGAGTGACGGAGGTTGAGCGGAGACCTGATAGAAGTCTACAAGATTATGAGAGGCACGAACAGAGTGGATAGTCAGAAGCTTTTTCCCAGGGTGGAAGAGTCAATTACTCGGGGGCACAGGTTTAAGGTGCGAGGGGCAAGGTTTAAAGGAGATATAGGAGGCAGATTTTTTACACAGAGAGTTGTAGGTGCCTGGAACTGGTTGCCGGGGGAGGGAGTGGAAGCGGATACAATAGTGAGTTTCAAGGGACATAATGACAAGTACACGAATAGGATGGGAATAGAGGGCTATGGTCCCCGGAAGGGTGGGGGGTTTTAGTTCAGTCGGGCAGCATGGTTGGTGCAGGCTTGGAGGGCCGAAGGGCCTGTTCCTGTGCTGTAATTTTCTTTGTTCTCTTTGTTCTTTAGCAGGAAGAATATGAATGCAGTATACTACTGAAATAGACAGAGATTACAGAACTCTGAGTTACAGAGGGATCTGGGTGTCTTGGTAAATGAATCATGAAATGGTGGTACGCAGGTATAACAAGTGATTAGGGAGGGAACTAAAATGTTGTTTCTTGCAAGGGGAATGGAATCTAAAAATAAAGACGTTTTGCTGCAGCTGTACAGGGTCTTGGTCAGATCACATCTGGAATACTGCTCAGATTCTCCTAGCCCTCCCTTGGGCTGGGATCCTCCAGCCCCGCCCCACAGCAGGGATCCTCCAGCCCCGCCCCACGGCTGGGATCCTCCAGCCCCGCCCCACAGCAGGGATCCTCCAGCCCCGCCCCACGGCTGGGATCCTCCAGCCCCGCCCCACGGCTGGGATCCTCCAGCCCCGCCCCACGGCTGGGATCCTCCAGCCCTGCCCCACGGCTGGGATCCTCTGGCCTTGCCCCGCGGCCAGGATTCCTTGACCTTGTCCTGTGGCTGGGATTCTCCGCTCTTGCCCCGCGGCCGGGATTCCTTGACCTTGCCCCACAGCTGGGAGTCTCTGGTCTCACCCCAAGGCTGGGATTCTCCGGCCTTGCCCCGTGCTGGGATTCTCTGATCCTGCTGCAGGGAACAGACATTTGGCTGGGCGCCAAATTCCCCGTCCTTGCTGGCAGCAGTGGCAGGGTTTGAATGTTCGGAAAATTCCACACACTGTTTATAGTTTTGGACCTCATTTGAAAAAGGATCTAATTGTGTTTGGAGTAGGTTCACACATCCCCCTGCTGGGATGAGGGGTTTATCTTATGAGGAAAGGTTGAGCAGGGTGGACCTGTACCCACTGGAGTTTAGAAGACTGAGAGGTGATCTTACTGAGATATCAGATCCTGAGAGGATTTAACAGGGTGGATTCCACTCCCTCTTGTGGAAGAGATCAGAGCCAGTTATAAAGAGAAGGGGTTTCCCATTCTCAGACGGAGGTGAGGAGAATGTTTCTCAGGAGGTTGTCAGTCTGGGGAACTCTCTCCCACAGGAGCAGTGGGACTCTGTGGGTCAGGGAATTTATCCAGGACTGAGTTAGACGGGTTTTTGATTGAGGCGGGAGGTCAAGGGTTATCGGGGTCAGAGAGGAAAGTGGAGCTGAGACCACAACCAGATCAACCATTGAACAGGGAGACGACGGCATAATCACTGGGTAATCATACTGTCAGTGGGGAGCATCCAGGGGACCTGGGTTCAAATCCCACCACAGCAGGATGGTGACATCTGTTTCCAATAACCTGGAATTAAAAGTTTAATTGTTGTAAAAACCCGTCTGGTTCACTAATGTCCTTTAAGAAGGGAAATCTGCCGTCCTTACCACGGTCTGGCCTACACGTGACTCCAGAGCCACAGCAATGTTGGAAATGCCCTCTGAAATGGCCAATCGAGACACTGAGTTCAAGGGGCAATTAGGGATGGGCAATAATCCCTGGATAGGAATGGTGGGGTAGGCTCGAGGGGCTGAATGGTGGGATAGACTCGAGGGGCTGAATGGCGGGATAGACTCGAGGGGCCCTCACCTACCCGCCACCTCCTCACCTCCCCACCCACCCTGAAGCCCTTGGTTAGATTCCAGATGTAACTAATCCAGTTGATCACTTACCAGATTCCCTGATCAGTTTCCTGGCCTTGGATTCAGTGAAGGAGGAGATTTCGTAGAATTTGTAATGTGTGCGGGAGTGTTTGAAGCTGTTAAAATGGACGCTCTTACAGTAGATCACACAATCAGAAAGCTCCTTGGCCAAACTCTGCTTCGAACCCTGGCAACCAATCAGAGCACAGAGACACAGGGGTCAATAGAGGAATCCCCGGAGGACGAACTGGAGCTTCAGCCGAGCATTCATTCACATCCCCGTCCCTGGAACAGCAGGAGGCCATTCAGCCCCTCAAGCCTGCTGCACCATTCAATTCGAGGTGAGTGTGAGGCCCACCCTCGACATGTCGCCATGTTCCTGCCTGGTCTGGTAGCAGGAGAATTTGCCCCCTCACCCTGTCCCCTCCTGCTCCCCACCCACTCCCCCTCCGCCTCCACCTCCCACAACCCACCCAACACCCTACCCCTCTCCTTCCCCCTCCTGCAACCCAGCGACTCCACCACCCTCTCCCCTCTCCCTCCCCCTTCCTCTCTCCCCCAACTCCCACCCATTGCCCCACACTCTCTTCCTCCCCCATCCTTCCCCCCTGTACTACCCCCCACCCCCACATTCTCCCCTTTGCTTTTAAGTTTATTTATTAGTGTTACAAAGTCGGCTTACATTAACGCCTCAATGAAGTTACTGTGAAAATCCCCTAGTCGCCACACTCCGGCACCTGTTTGGGTTACACTGAGGGAGAAGTTACTACGGCCAATGCACCCTAACCCACATGTCTTTCAGACTGTGGGAGGAAACCGGAGCACCCGGAGGAAACCCACGCAGACATGGGGAGAATGTGCAAACTCCACACAGACAGTGACCCGAGCCGGGAATCGAACCCGGGTCGCTGGCGCTGTGAGGCAGCAGTGCTAACCCCCGGTGCTGCCCTGGGGCCACTGGCGATGAAGAGGTTCTTTTCCCCGAGGATTTACCTTCCCTTTCCTTTTCACTTCATTCTTGATGTTCTCATCGTCCATTTCCGCTGCCTCGTCCTCGTCGGTGACCTCTGCTGTCTCGTGGTCCTCCCCCTGCCCGTTTAGACACTCCTCTAACTTTCCGATCCGTTTCCCTTTCACCAGAACCTTCCCTTTCAGCTCCTGTCGAAACAAATCATTCATCTCACTCCCTATCAGACAGTATTGTTTGGCTGTGCGGGCTGGTAGTGAGGACAATAAGCCTGGACCAAGTTTAAAATTCACATCCCTCAGAATCCCTCCATGGCCTCATCCCTCCCTGGAATCCCCTCCAGCCCCACAACACTCAGAGCTCCTCCAATTTCCACCTCTTGAGCTGCCCTAATTTTCATCACTCTGGGAACCGTGCTGGCTGGTAGTTAAACCCCAAGCTCTGGAATTCTCTCCCCCTCTCCCTGTCTCCCTGACTCCCCGTCTCCCCGTCTCCCTGTCTCTCCCTCTCCCTCTCCCTGTCTCTCCCTCTCCCTGTCTCTCCCTCCCCCTCTCCCTGCCTCCCCCTCTCCCTGTCTCCCCCTCTCCCTGTCTCCCCCTCTCCCTGTCCCTGTCTCCCCCTCTCCCTGTCTCCCCCTCTCCCTGTCTCCCCCTCTCCCTCTCCCTCTCCCTGTCTCTCCCTCTCCCTCTCCCTGTCTCCCCCTCTCCCTGTCTCTCCCTCTCCCTCTCCCTGTCTCTCCCTCTCCCTGTCTCTCCCTCCCCCTCTCCCTGCCTCCCCCTCTCCCTGCCTCCCCCTCTCCCTGCCTCCCCCTCTCCCTGCCTCCCCCTCTCCCTGTCTCCCCTCTCTCTCTCCCTGCCTCTCCCTCTCCCTGTCTCTCTCTTTAATTTACAAACTAATTAGATAAAATAGAGGTGGAGGGTCAGGTGATGTGTTATTCCTGCAGGATGTGGGAGCTGGTGGACCCCACCATGTTTCCCAGTGAGTGTTGGTTGCTTGGGGAACTCCGGCTCAGAGTGGATGAACTGGATTCTGAGCTTTGGACGCTGCGACACATCAGGGAAGGGGAGAGGTACCGGGACATTGTGTTCCAGGAGGCAGTCACACCCCTTAGATTAAATACTTAGAATTCGGCCAGTGGTCAGGGGCAGGAGGGTGTGGCTGTGAGTGAGGTAGGCAGAGGGATCCAGGAGGTAGGGTTGCAGGAACCTCAGTCCCTGAACTTGCTCCCTGTGTGGACAGGAACGGGGGCTGCAGGGAGGGTCAGCAAACTGACCACAGCACCATGGCACAGGGAGCCATTCAAGTTGCGGGGGAGGAGAAAGAAATGTAATTGTAAGTGGGGATAGTATAGTTTGGGGCATTGACACTGTTCTCTGTGACCAGGATCGAGAATCCCCAAGGTTGTGTTGCCTGCCTGGTGCCGGGGTTTGGGATATCTCATCCGGGCTGCAGAGGAACTGGGAGCGGGAGGGTAAAATCCAGCTGTCGTGGTCCACGTAACTACCAATGAGATAGATAGAAGAGAAACAGAGGTTCTGCTAAAGGAGTATGAACAGCGAGGAGTAAATTAAATGAGGTAATGCATTTTGGAAGGTCTAATACAGATAGGAAATATACAATAATTGGCAGAATCCTTAAGAGTATTGATAGGCAGAGGGATCTGGGTGTACAGGTACACAGGTCACTGAAAGTGGCAATGCAGGTGGAGAAGGTAGTCAAGAAGGCATACGGCATGCTTGCCTTCATTGGCCGGGGTATTGAGTTTAAAAATTGACAAGTCATGTTGCAGCTTTATAGAACCTTAGTGAGACCACACTTGGAATATAGTGTTCAATTCTGGTCACCCACACTACCAGAAGGATGTGGAGAGGGAACAGAAAAGATTTACCAGGATGTTGCCTGGTATGGAGGGCATTAGCTATGAGGAGAGGTTGGAGAAACTTGGTTTGTTCTCACTGGAGCGACGGAGGTTGAGGGGAGACCGGATAGAAGATTATGAGGGGCATGGACAGAGTGGATAGTCAGAAGCTTTTTCCCAGGGTGGAAGAGTCAATTACTCGGGGGCACAGGTTTAAGGTGTGAGGGATAAGGTTTAAAGGAGGTGTACGATGTAAATTTTTTACACAGAGAGGAGTGGGTGCCTGGAACTCGCTGCCTGGGGAGGGAGTGGAAGTGGATGCGATCGTGACTCTTAAGGGGCATCCGGACAAATACATGAATAGGATGGGAATAGAGGGATATGGTCCCCGGAAGAGTAGGGGGTTTGAGTTCAGTCGGACAGCATGGTCGGTGCAGGCTTGGAGGGGCCGAAGGGCCTGTTCCTGTGCTGTAATTTTCTTTGTTTTTTGGTAGAAGTGCAGGTTAATGGAGCTAAGGGCTCAGGAGAGGTTAGTAAAGTTTCCAGACAATATAATAGATCAGGGAGTGGAGAAGGTGGCAGGAACTAACCTCAGGCAGAGCAAAAAAGATGAGAAGTATGATACGGGAGGTGGTCAATGCAGGATTGAGAGTGTTGGACCTAAATACACGCAGTTTACGGATCAAGGTAAAGGAGCTTGTTGCGCACATTGAAATTGGCCAGTAGATGTTGTGGGCATCACAGAGACTTGGCTGACTGGCAAGAAGATACAGGTTCATCCAGGGCTTCCAGGGTGGAGGGCATGCGCTCGCTGATCTCTTGCTCAAAACGGTCATAGAATGCATTGAGCTCATCAGGGAGGGGTGCGTTGGAGCCGGCGATTTTAGATGCCTTCATCTTTAGCCTGTTATGTCTTGTAGACCTTGCCATAGTCGGCGGGGGTTGGTGTGGCTAGCCTGGGACTCACGCTTGGAACGGTATTGTCTTTTGGCATTTTTGATGGATGTCCTTAGATCGTATCTGGCTTCCTTGTATAGGTCAGTGTCACCTGACTTGATGCCTCAGATCTGGACTTCAGCAAGCTGTGGATATCCCTGTTCATTCTGGTTGGGAAACATGCGGATTTGCTTCTTTGGCACACAGTCTTCTACACACTTACTGATGAAATCAGTTACTGTAGTGGCGTACTCACTCAGGCTGGTCACAAGAGTTTTTAAATACTGACCAGTCCACTGACTCCAAGCAGCCCTGTAGGGGATCATCTGATTCCTCAGACCAACAGTGCATGGCTTTCTTTGACAGATACTCCTGCTTCAGTTTTTGCTTGTCTCTCTGTCTCACTGTGTCTCTCTCCCTCTCCCGTTCAGGTCTCTCTCACTGTCCAGGGTTTAAACATCTCGTGTGGTTCAGTGTCAGGTTCTGTTGGACACGATCCCTGCAAATCACCCTGGGACATGTTTTACTACATTTAAGGCACTATATCATTGTAAATTGTTATCAATGTTGAGGCTTCAAGATTTGGGCAGCACGGTGGCACAGTGGTTAGCATTGCCGCCTCACAGCACCAGGGACCCGGGTTCGATTCCCGGCTTGGATCACTGTCTGTGTGAAGTTTGCATGTTCTCCCCGTGTCTGCGTGGGCTTCCTCCGGGTGCTCTGGTTTCTTCCCACAGGTCCGGGGTCCAGGGCTATGGGGTTAGGCTAGGGGTGGGCCAGGGTAAGATGATCTGTTGGAGATTCAGTGAGAACACAATGGGCCAAGTGGCCTCTTTCCACACTGTAAGGATTGTATAATTCTTTGACTCAGGAGCGGGGACCCCCAACTGCTCAGTGAGGCGGGGAGAGAGAATCGTCCCAGCGTCTGGCCGGCACTTAGCAACAACAATGTGAGAAAAATCTCAAAAGTAATTCCTCCCCCGTGTCCCAGGGACAATCCCCTTCCTTCAAACAACATCGTGGGAAAACACATTGCTGTTTGTGGTATCTTGCTGTGCTGCCTTTCCTATATTTAACAGCTCTTTAGAATGTCCTGAGGTTCTAAAAGGTGCTATGTAAATGCAAGTCCACTCTCTCTCTCTCCTCCTCCCTCTTCACTCTCTCGTCTCCTCACAGTGGCCGCTGTCCCCCTCAAGTTATTTTCTGTGCATTTGAAGCTTTCCCCCTGTCCCAGTGCCCCTCATCTATGTGTGTGTGTGTGAGAGTGTGTGTGTGTGTGTTTGTCTGTGTGTATGTGTGTGTGTGTCAGTCTGTGTGTGTGTGTGTGTGTGTGTGTGTGTCTGTGTGTGTGCCTGTGTGTGTTTCTGTGTATGTGTGTCTGCGTGTGTTTGTATGTGTGGTTGTGTGTTTGTGTGTGTGTGTGCCTGTGTGTGTGTCAGTCTGTGTGTGTGTGTGTGTCTGTGTGTGTGCCTGTGTGTGTTTGTGTGTGTTTCTGTGTATGTGTGTCTGCGTGTGTTTGTATGTGTGTGTGTGTGTGTTTGTGTGTGTGTGTGCCTGTGTGTGTGTCAGTCTGTGTGTGTCTGTGTGTGTGTGTGTGTGTGTGTCTGTGTGTGTGTCAGTCTGTGTGTGTGTGTGTCTGTGTGTGTGCCTGTGTGTGTTTGTGTGTGTTTCTGTGTATGTGTGTCTGCGTGTGTTTGTATGTGTGTGTGTGTGAGAGTGTGTGTGTGTGTGTCTGTATATGTGTGTGTGTCAGTGTGTGTGTGTGTTTGTATGTGTGTCTGTCTGTGTGTGAGTGTGTGTCTCTGTGTGTGAGTGTGTGTGTCTGTGTGTGTGTGTCTGTATGTGTGTGAGTGTGTCTGTATGTGTGTCTGTCTGTGTGTGTGTGTGTCTCTGTGTGTGTGAGTGTGTGTGTCTGTGTGTGTGTGAGTGTGTCTGTATGTGTGTGTGTGTGTGTGTGTGTCTGTATGTGTCCGAATGTGTCTGTATGTGTGTCTGTCTGTGTGTGTGTCTGTGTGTGTGTGTGTGCGTGTGTCTGTGTGTGTGTGTGTGCGTGTGTGAGTGTCTGTGTGAGTGAGTGTGTCTGTGTGTGTGTCTGTCTGTGTGTGAGTGTGTGTGTGTGTGTGTGTCTCTGTGTGTGTGAGTGTGTCTGTGTGTGTGTCTGTCTGTGTGTGAGTGTGTGTCTCTGTGTGTGTGTGTGTGTGTGTGTGTGTGTGTGTCACTGTGTGTGTGAGTGTGTCTGTCTCTGTGTGTGTGTGTGTGTGTGTGTGTGTGTGAGCTGTGTCCCTGTATGCAGTGTGTTTCTGCTCTCTCAGTGCGGGGAGGGTAATCGGTCTCTCTGTTCATTGATTATTAATGATTAATTTCACTCTCCTTGGCAGACAGAGGGTGGGTGCGGATCTGCAGCCTGAGGTCAGGCACGTCAATTATTTAGCAAACTGCGAATGGTGATAGAACAGTTGGAGGCAGCGAGTCCCGGATTGCAGCAGCTGCTCCCACCGCAGGGAAAATAACCCATCCTGATTTTCACCTTTTTAACACGCCTCACCTCAGGGGTTTTATTCCAATGGGGTGGGGAGGGGGAGACCAGGTCACGGGGGGGGGCAGAACCTTCACATCTGACCGAGGCCATTCTGGCGGGTTGGGGGGGGTGGTGTGGTGTCAGGCAGTTCTTCCTCGCACAGAAAGAGTGGGATTCTCTCTCTCTCCACCAAAAAGCTTTTCAGCAGAGGGGGAGTTGGGGGGGGGGGGGGGGGTTGGGGGGGGGGGGGGAGTTGGGGGGGGGGGTTGGCTGTGTGTCAAAGGAACATGGAAGGAGTAGGCCATTCAGCCCATCGAGTCTGCTCCACTATCCAATACAATCATAGCTGATCATTCTCCTCAATGCCTTTCCCCCCCTCCACACTATCCCCATATCCCTCTCCGTCATTGCTATTCATAAATCAGTCCTCACTTTGAAGAATTTGCAAAAGACCAGGGAATTCAGCAGCGCACATCATCTCCACGCTCTCCCCAGCCGGAGGATCAGTGCTCGTCCTTTCTGCTCATCCTCATCATCATCATAGGAAGAAGAGGGAGGCGTATGATAGGTCAAAACAAATGGGTACGGAGTGTGCGCTGGAGGAATATAGAGAGAGTAGGAGGGAGCTAAAAAGGGGAATTAGAAGGGCGAAGAGAGGGCATGAGATGGCTTTGGCCGGTAGGATTAAGGATAATCCTAAGGCATTTTATTCCTATATTAGAGGCAAGAGAGTAGTTAAAAGGAAAATTGGTCCTCTTAGGGACAAGAGTGGAGAGTTGTGTATTGAGTCGGAGGGAATGGGGGAGCTCCTGAATGAATACTTTGCGTCGGTATTCACGAAGGAGAGGGGTTCGGAATCGTGCGGTCTCTTGGAGGGAGCGGAGGTTCAGTTGCAGGATATAGTTATTACGAGAGAGGAAGTGCTAGAGCTTTTAGGTAGCGTAAGGACGGATAAAGCTCCGGGGCCTGATGGTATTTATCCCAGGCTGCTTAGGGAGGCGAAAGATGAAATTGCTGGGCCTCTGGCGCACATCTTTGTCTCTTCTTTGGACACAGGTGAGGTCCCAGAAGACTGGAGGGTAGCAAATGTGGTCCCGTTGTTCAAAAAAGGTAGTAGGGATAACCCTGGGAATTATAGGCCGGTGAGTTTGACGTCGGTGGTAGGGAAGTTAATGGAAAAAATACTTAGGGGTAGGATGTATGAGCATTTGGAGCGTTGCGATCTGATTAGGGATACGCAACATGGCTTTGTTAGAGGGAGGTCTTGCCTTACGAATCTGGTGGAATTCTTTGAGGAGGTGACAAAAACGGTTGACGATGGGAGAGCCGTTGATGTCATCTATATGGATTTCAGCAAGGCGTTTGACAAAGTCCCTCACGGTAGGCTGGTAGAAAAGGTTAAGGCGCATGGGATACGAGGCCAGGTAGTTAGGTGGATTGAGAACTGGTTGGGAAATAGGAGACAGAGGGTAGTTGTGGAGGGTACCTTGTCGGGCTGGAGGCCAGTGACCAGTGGTGTGCCGCAGGCTCGGTACTGGGACCTCTCCTCTTTGTAGTCTACATAAATGACTTAGAAGAGGGAGTAGGTGGTGTGATCAGCAAGTTTGCTGATGACACCAAGATGGCAGGGTTGGCGGGTACAGAACTGGATTGTCAGGTGATACAACAGGATATAGATAGGTTGGTGCAGATAGGTGGCAGATGGCATTTAATCCTGACAAATGCGAGGTGATGCATTTTGGAAGGAATAATGCAGAGAGGAGCCATGTGATAAAAGGTAGGCCGATTAGGAGTATAGACGTACAGAGAGACCTGGGAGTGCAGGTCCACAAATCCATGAAGGTTGTGTCACAAGTGGAGAACGTTGTTAGGAAGGCTTATGGGATGTTAGCCTTTATAGGAAGGGGCTTAGAGTATAAAAGCTGCCGTCTAATGCTTCAGTTATACAGAACGTTGGTTAGACCGCATTTGGAGTACTGCGTCCAGTTCTGGTCACCTTATTACCGGAAGGACGTGGAGTCTCTGGAAAGGGTGCAGAGGAGGTTTACCAGGATGTTGCCTGGCATGGGGGGACTGGGTTACGAGGAGAGACTGAGGAGACTGGGGCTATTCTCCTTGGAAAGAAGGAGATTGAGAGGGGACATGATAGAGGTATATAAGATACTGAAGGGAATAGATAGAGTTAATAGTGAGAGACTGCTCCCTAGACTGGGTACGAACACAAGAGGTCATGATTTAAGGGTGAGGGGGGAGAGGTATAATTGGAAGTGAGAGGAAGGTTCTTTACGCAGAGAGTTGTGGGGGTCTGGAATGCGCTACCGAGTAGGGTGGTGGAAGGCAGGCACGTTGGACTCGTTTAAGATGCAGTTAGATAGGCACATGAGTGAAACGGAATGGAGGGATATGGTAGGGGCTATTAAATAGGGTTAAACCTCGGGAGACACCGGAAGGGCAGGCTGTATAACTAATATGTTTTGTCTTTATTCCACAGGTGGAGGTCCACCTCGTGTCAAGCGAGGGGCATGCACACGGCGGGTCGTGCGTGGGCTGCTCTTGGAAGTCCAGGAGTGGCCTAGTACTTCATGTCGGTGTGTGTGCTTGATCCTGGACCGATAGACGGGCGCCGCAACAGCTCGGTGACTAGCACTGCTAGCTGTGCAGATACATGGATTTGGGCCTGTGTCTGTGGGAGTTTGCGCATTCTCCTGTGGTTGCGTGGGTTTCCTCCGGGCGCTCCGGTTTCCTCCCACACCCCAAAGATGTGCTCTTAGGCTAATTGGTTTCCACCAAATTGACACTATTTCTTCCCTGAATCTGACTGAGTAGGGTCCCATTCGTAGACATGCAGGGTAGAATAGGTGTAGGGCGATGTGGCGGTGCGGGCTCGTTGGGCCGAAGGGCCTGTTTCCCGTGCTGGGTTGTTCTTTGTTCTTTGTTTTTATCCTGTCTGCTCTAGGCAGCACCCCGCCCTCACCGCCTCCCCCCCACCAACCCCACCACCCCCCCCAACCCCCCCTCCCCCCACCGCAGAAGAGAAACTGTTCCTTATTATTGGGGTGTTTGTCTCAATCTGAGCGAACGCAGTTTTGTTGGGTTTTCCCCTGGGGTTTCAGACTCAGGTTTCATTCAGTTGATTGATAAGAAGAAAATGTTTGGGTTATAAAGTGGAGGCTGGATAGACTGGGGCTTTTTTTCTCTGGAGCGTAGGAGGCTGAGGGGTGATCTTATAGAGGTCTCTAAAATAATGAGGGGCACAGATCAGCCAGATAGTCAATATCTTTTCCCAAAGGTCGATGAGTCTAAAACTAGAGGGTATAGGTTTAAGGTGAGAGGGGAGAGATACAGAAGTGCTCAGAGGGGCAATTTTTTTCACCAGAGGGTGGTGAGTGTCTGGAACAAGCTGCCAGAGGCAGTAGTAGAGGCGGGTACAATTTTGTCTTTTAAAATGTATTTAGACAGTTACATGGGTATGATGGGTATAGAGGGATATGGGCCAAATGCAGGCAATTGGGATTAGCTTAGTGGTTAAGAAAGTAAACAAGTTGGGCTGAAGGGCCTGTTTCCATGCTGTAAACCTCTATGGCTCTATGTGACTGAATGGAGCTAGGCTTACAGAGAAAAAAAAGCAGGCAGTTGCTGAGTTCTGCTGTGTGGAGATAAGTCTGGAGGCTGCTACCTGAGAGTGAGAAGACAGGTGTCTCTCTGTATCTCTGATTGGAGGGTTAAAAGGCTGGAGGATTGGCAACCCACGTAAGCCAGTGTGTTTTTACGAACTGATTCTAAACAGGAGTTTACGTCTATGGGGATATTGCTTAAATTGGAACTAATCGAGATAGATTAGCATTTAAGAATTATATCCTGTCATGTTCAAGTATTTCAATCAATAAAAGTTATATTAATTCTTTTTGCGATAGTTAAACTGTATTGATAAATAAAGTTTGTTTAAATGAAAGCATCCTAATGGATCAACAAAATCACACCTGGAGTCAAACGCCTTATCCTCACACTAATGCCAAAGTTAAGGTTAGCTGGAGTCTAATCTAACTTTGTAAAATCTTGGGGTTTCTGATCTGCTCCCTAACGAGTTGTTATGAACAGTTTGACACTGATTAAATACAAGTCTTTATTTTCTTTCTGTTTGTCAAAATCCTCAACTATCAGGAGAAATAATTTTAATTTTGTTATTGACCAGGAATCACAGCAGAAACTTCTAGAATTCAGTCACGTGCCCCTGTGAGCCGGCCCTCTGCTCCATGTGTTCCTCTTCATTTCTTACCTCAGGAGACGGCAATCGACTCGGGAGCTTCCCGTCAATGGTGCTTTTTACCAGTTGGTCTCCCAGGATGTTCTGTAGGTGTTGGGCCATTATTGTCTGCTGCTCGATGCTGCAGTGATTCTCGATGGACAGAATCACCGGGAAATCCGACACCTAAACCACCGGGAATCATTAACACATCACACAACCGTGACAGGAGACACAGGCCTCCTACACTCCCCTCACCCCTCCACAACACACACCCTCCATTTCCCCTCCATCTCACCTCGTCTCCCCCACACACAACCTCCTACACACACACGCACTCCCATTCCCCCCCCGTCTTCCACACGCACCCCCTCTGTCTCCCCCACACACCCCCCTCTGTCTCCCCCACACACCCCCTTCCGTCTCCCTCACACACTACCCTCCATCTCCTCCCACCACCCCCCTCCATCTCCCCCACACACCCCCCTCCATCTCCCCCCACACACCCCCCTCCATCTCCCCCCACACACCCCCCTCCATCTCCCCCCACACACCCCCCTCCATCTCCCCCCACACACCCCCCTCCATCTCCCCCCACACACCCCCCTCCATCTCCCCCACACACCCCCCTCCATCTCCCCCCACACACCCCCTCCATCTCCCCCACACACCCCCCTCCATCTCCCCCCACACACCCCCCTCCATCTCCCCCCACACACCCCCCTCCATCTCCCCCCACACACCCCCCTCCATCTCCCCCCACACACCCCCCTCCATCTCTTCCCACGCACCACCCTCTATCTCAATCACACACACAGCCCCTTGTCTCCCCCTCACACACATATACACCCCCGTCTCTCCCACACACACACCCCCGTTTCCCCCGCACACAATGTCCATCTCCCCCTTTCACACACCCCCTGTACCCCATTCACACCCCCCCTGTACCCCGCACACACACCACCTCCCCCACCCCACCCCCGTCTCCCCCAGCCAGCGACACTCATATCCCATCAAAGAATAAAGAACCCACGGACTGCCGAGAGGTCATCAAGAACATTCTAGAAGCTCGATCTCTCCCTGTCCCTCTATAGACTCTCACTGAGCCTCAGACCTGAAAATCAAACGGCTCTCACAGCGCAGCCCAACTCAACATGTGACCTCCTCACACACGTGTCAATGTCATGTCCACATGTACTTACCATGAAGGCGTACTTGTTGACCACGGCAATGACATCTTTGAAGAAAATCTTGGAGGTGAGTGTGTGGCCGTGGTACACAACAGGTTCCTGGTGTGGTCCATCCCAGCAATCAACCTCCACACAACGACATCCCTTTTTAAACGCTCTGTGGGGGAACCGGAGAACAGATATCTGAGCTTTCCTCAAATTCACCAACATGGGGACTGGGGGGTGGGGGAGAAGGGGTGTTGCTGAGGTCAGCGAGGCCAGGACTAAGATCTCAGTGAAGATACCAGGCAGGAAAGCTAAAGCTTGGTCAAAGCGATAGCTATAGAGTCTCTTCAGCAACAGAGACAGATAGAGAGGTTCAGGGGGGAATTTAGGAGAGGATTCAGGGATTGGAGGAGATTGCAGAGAGTCACTGGGATTCAGGGATTGGAGGAGATTGCAGAGAGTCACTGGGATTCAGGGATTGGGAGGAGATTGCAGAGATTCACTGGGATTCAGGGATTGGAGGAGATTGCAGAGATTCACTGGGATTCAGGGATTGGAGGAGATTGCAGAGATTCACTGGGATTTGAAATGAAAGATGCAAATTCTAACTCAAAGGCGGTGAGTCAGTGAGGGTCGATGTGTGAAGGGGAGGAAGGGGATACAGCACGAATGAAGCTGCAACACCCCGTGGGTGGGATTAGCTCCCCAATACCTGATGTAACCCTCCACACTGCTGTGTCCACACAGCTGATCCTCCAGTAGGTAGGTGTTGTGAGATGAGGAGATGAAGTAATGGCTGAGAGGCTGCGACATGTCCTGGGATCCAGCCTCAGGTTTGGGATTAAAGATCGACCCATCAGGAGAGCCAAGGTACATGAGGAACCCGTCTAACGTCATGGCATGTAGCTTCCGGGCTGGAATCACAGAGAGAGACAGTCATCGGCTGCAGTGACAGCCAATCCAAAACTACCCTCGAACCATCCAAACTCAACCACACTGTCCCCCCCCGGGCTGGGACACTGCATCCCGACCTGCGCCCGGACAACGCGCCTCCCCCCGCCCAGTGCTGGAACACTGCACCCCCTCCCGCACCGGGACACTGCGCCCCCTCCTGCACCGGGACACTGCGCCCCCTCCTGCACCGGGACACTGCGCCCCCTCCCGCACCGGAATACCACCCTCCCTGTGTCCTCCAGATGCTCCGGTTTCCTCCCACTCTCCAGAGATGTGCGGGTTAGGTAGATTGGCCGGGCTAGGTTGACTCCTAGTGTCCCAGGATGTGTGGGTTAGAGTGATTAACCTTGGGAAATGTTTGGGGTTAGAGGGATAGGACAGGAGAGAGGGCCGGGGTAAGATACTCCGTCAGAGTCAGTGCAGACTAGATGGGCTGAATGGCCTCCTCTGCACTGTAGGAAATCTATGATTCGAACCTGGAATAGACGTTCCTGTCACATGTACAGGGGGGTCTATTCAGGGGGGTGTGTACAGGAGGGTCTGTACGGGGGGGTGTGTACGGGGGGGTGTGTACGGGAGGGTCTGTACGGGAGGGTCTGTACGGGAGGGTCTGTACGGGGGGGGTGTGTACGGGGGGTCTGTACGGGAGGGTCTGTACGGGGGGGTGTGTACGGGGGGGTGTGTACGGGGGGTGTGTACGGGGGGGGTGTGTACGGGGGGGGTGTGTACGGGGGGGTCTGTACGGGGGGGTGTGTACGGGGGGGGTGTGTACGGTGGGGTGTGTACGGGGGGGTGTGTACGGGGGGTGTGTACGGGGGGGGTGTGTACGGTGGGGTCTGTACGGGGGGGTGTGTACGGTGGGGTCTGTACGGGGGGGTCTGTACGGGGGGTCTGTACGGGGGGTCTGTACGGGGGGGTCTGTACGGGGGGGGTGTGTACGGGGGGGTGTGTACAGGGGGGTGTGTACGGGGGCGGGGGGTGTACGGGGGGGGTGGGTGTACGGGGTGGGGTGGTACCTGTCTCTGATGGCTCATATCTGGCAATGAGGTCCATGGCAAACCTCTCCACACTCTCCGCTCGTTCCAGCTGTTCGTACATCAGGAAATCGACAAACTCCAGAAGCGTCAGTTTCTTCTTGTCTTTGGAGAACTCGTTGAAGATTTGGTGAATGTCGTCCCGCTGAGTTAGCGCTTTATAAAACAAAACAAACTCGTCTCCCTCCAGAGTCCCTGACTGTGATCTGTCAGCCATCTGAAAGGCACACAAACAGCCCTGTGAGCTAGCCTATCGGAAACAGCCATTGGCAGGGCCTATCAGAGAATGCCATTGATAGTACCAACCAACCAATAAGAAATAGGAGCAGGACGAGGCCATTCAGCCCTTCGAGCCTGCTCCACCATTCCAGCAGATTGTGGCTAATCATCGACCTCAACACCATCTCCTGATGCCTTCCTGGTTGGTCCTCCACTCAGGTGAATGAGGGCTGGTGTTATTTGGGAGGGGATTGCAGGGTGAATGCTGGGGGAGGTGGGGGGGCAGGGGGGGTGATTGCGGGGGGAGGAAATGGGGGATGGTGGGGGACAGGGGGGCAGGGGTGATGGTTTCTCCGGTTTCCATTTCCGATGATCGTACAGCAGGGTTCTCACACTTTCCCACATTGTATTCCATCTGCCACTTCCCTTGCCCACTCTCCGAGTCTGTCCAGGTCATTCTGCAGCCTCCCCGCTTCCTCAACAGTACCCGCATCCCCCCCCCCCCCCCACACAACTTTGTATCATTCGCAAATTTAGCAACCACGCCCTCAGTTCCATCTTCCAGATCATTAATGTACAGAGTGGAAAGTTGTGGTCCCAGCAGTGACCCCTGTGGAACACCACTCGTCACCGGTTACCATCCTGGAAAAGAACCCCTTTTCCCCACTCTCTGCCTTCTGTCTGTCGGCTAATCTTCTATCCATGCCTCTAACTCCATTGGCTGTTAGCTTACTTAGCAACCTCCTGCAAGGTAACTTGTCAAAGGCTCCCTGGAAATCCAAATAAATCACGTCCACTGGCTCTCCTTTGTCTAATTTCTTTATAACCTCATCAAAGAATTCTAACAGATTTGTCAGACCCAACTCCCCTTTGATGAAGCCATGCTGACTATTTTATCATGCATTCCAAGTACTCCACAATTTCACCCTTAATAATGGACTCCAAGATCTTACCCACGACCGAGCTCAGGCTAACTGGTCTATAATTTCCCATTTTCTGCCTCCTTCCCTTATTAAATGCAGATGTTACATTAGCCTTTTTCCAGTCCTCTGGGACCCTCCCTGACACAGTAAGAAGTCTCACAACACCAGGTTAAAGTCCAATAGGGTTATTTGGTAGCACTGGCATTCAGAGTGTCGCTCCTTCATCAGGTGAGTGGGAGTTCTGTTCACAGACAGGACACACACAGACACAAACTCAATTCACAAAATAATGGTTGGAATGCGAGTCTTTACAGGTAATCAAGGCTTAAAGGTACAGATGGTGTGAGTGGAGAGAGGGTTAAGCGCAGGTTAAAGAGGTGTGTATTGTCTCCAGACAGGACAGTTAGTGAGAGTTTGCAAGCCCAGGCTTTGTTCCCCTTCCTATTGGGGAACACTTCAGCGGTCACGGGCATTCGGCCTCTGATCTTCGGGTAAGCGTTCTCCAAGGCGGCCTTCAGGACACACAACAGCGCAGAGTCGCTGAGCAAAGACCAATAGCCAAGTTCCACACGCAGGAGGACGGTCTCAACCGGGATCTTGTGTTCATGTCACACTATCTGTAACCCCCATGATTTGCCTGGACTTGCAAAATCTCACTATTCACATCTCTTTAACCTGTGCTTGGCCCTCTCTCCATTCTCATTGTCTGTACCTTTAAGACTTTATTACCTGTAAACACTCGCATTCCAATCATTATCTTATAAACTGAGTTTGTGTTTATATATGCCCTGTTTGTGAACTCAACTCCCACTCACCTGAAGAAGGAACGACATTCCGAAAGCTTGAGCTACCAAATAAACCTGTTGGACTTTAACCTGGTGTTGTCAGACTTTGTACTGTGTTTACCCGAGTCCAACGCCGGCATCTCCACATCACTGCCCTCCTCCCTGACTCCAGTGATTCCGAAAGGATGTAGATTCACAAGGATTACACTTTGCGGAAGACGAGTTCAAGATGATAAAAGAAGCAGAGGGAACCCCTCCAAGGGATGGAGTTTTCCTAGTCACACAGAGTGTACAATGGATTAGATTACAGCAAGCTCCTAATGAGGAACTTTGTAAATAAAGTCCGTCTGTTCACTTAAAGGAACCTCCGAGAGCACACTGTCACAAGCAGGTAATGGAAAGCAGTTCCCTCTGGTGACTGTGTCAGAAACAAAAGGTCCTGGGTTTCAAATAATTGGCAACGAGAAGAAGTGAGGAGTGTCCTCACACACAGAGAGTGGTTAATGAGAGGGACACATCCCTCGATAGGGTTCTGGCTGCAGATTCAGTCAGAACTTCTCAAAGCCAATTGGACAGTTACTCGGTGAGGATTAATTAGCAAAACATCTGAGGTGATTATTAATTGGAAAACTCAACCAGAACAGGCACGATGGGCCCAATGGTCTCATTCACTGCTGTGAGATTCTACAATTCCACCGTCACATCTCGAGAGGAGGTGTCGCCTCACCTTAAACAGCTGCAGGGAGCGGACTTCAGCCATATCGACATTCATCATTTTCAGCAAATCCCGAACTTCCTTAAAGTTCATCCGGCCATCTTTATCCTTATCCGCTTTCTGGAACCAATCACTAATCCACCTGAGAGAGTTAAAGAAAGAAAGACCCAGAGTGGGAGATACAGAGTAAATCTCCCTCAACACTGTCCCCCATCAAACACTCCCAGGACAGGTACAGCACGGGGTTAGATACAGAGTAAAGCTCCCTCTACACTGTCCCCCATCAAACACTCCCAGGACAGGTACAGCACGGGGTTAGATACAGAGTAAAGCTCCCTCTACACTGTCCCCCATCAAACACTCCCAGGACAGGTACAGCACTTGGTTAGATACAGAGTAAAGCTCCCTCTACACTGTCCCCCATCAAACACTCCCAGGACAGGTACAGCACGGGGTTAGATACAGAGTAAAGCTCCCTCTACACTGTCCCCCATCAAACACTCCCAGGACAGGTACAGCACGGGGTTAGATACAGAGTAAAGCTCCCTCTACACTGTCCCCATCAAACACTCCCAGGACAGGTACAGCATGGGGTTAGATACAGAGTAAAGCTCCCTCTACACTGTCCCCCATCAAACACTCCCAGGACAGGTACAGCACTTGGTTAGATACAGAGTAAAGCTCCCTCTACACTGTCCCCCATCAAACACTCCCAGGACAGATACAGCACTTGGTTAGATACAGAGTAAAGCTCCCTCTACACTGTCCCCCATCAAACACTCCCAGGACAGGTACAGCACGGGGTTAGATACAGAGTAAAGCTCCCTCTACACTGTCCCTATCAAACACTCCCAGGACAGGTACAGCACGGGGTTAGATACAGAGTAAAGCTCCCTCTACACTGTCCCCCATCAAACACTCCCAGGACAGGTACAGCACGGGGTTAGATACAGAGTAAAGCTCCCTCTACACTGTCCCCATCAAACACTCCCAGGACAGGTACAGCATGGGGTTAGATACAGAGTAAAGCTCCCTCTACACTGTCCCCCATCAAACACTCCCAGGACAGGTACAGCACTTGGTTAGATACAGAGTAAAGCTCCCTCTACACTGTCCCCCATCAAACACTCCCAGGACAGGTACAGCACTTGGTTAGATACAGAGTAAAGCTCCCTCTACACTGTCCCCCATCAAACACTCCCAGGACAGGTACAGCACGGGGTTAGATACAGAGTAAAGCTCCCTCTACACTGTCCCCATCAAACACTCCCAGGACAGGTACAGCACGGGGTTAGATACAGAGTAAAGCTCCCTCTACACTGTCCCCCATCAAACACTCCCAGGACAGGTACAGCACGGGGTTAGATACAGAGTAAAGCTCCCTCTACACTGTCCCCCATCAAACACTCCCAGGACAGGTACAGCACGGGGTTAGATACAGAGTAAAGCTCCCTCTACACTGTCCCCCATCAAACACTCCCAGGACAGGTACAGCACGGGGTTAGATACAGAGTAAAGCTCCCTCTACACTGTCCCCCATCAAACACTCCCAGGACAGGTACAGCACGGGGTTAGATACAGAGTAAAGCTCCCTCTACACTGTCCCCATCAAACACTCCCAGGACAGGTACAGCACTTGGTTAGATACAGAGTAAAGCTCCCTCTACACTGTCCCCCATCAAACACTCCCAGGACAGGTACAGCACGGGGTTAGATACAGAGTAAAGCTCCCTCTACACTGTCCCCCCATCAAACACTCCCAGGACAGGTACAGCACGGGGTTAGATACAGAGTAAAGCTCCCTCTACACTGTCCCCCCTCAAACACTCCCAGGACAGGTACAGCACTTGGTTAGATACAGAGTAAAGCTCCCTCTACACTGTCCCCCATCAAACACTCCCAGGACAGGTACAGCACGGGGTTAGATACAGAGTAAAGCTCCCTCTACACTGTCCCCCCATCAAACACTCCCAGGACAGGTACAGCACGGGGTTAGATACGGTGTAAAGCTCCCTCTACACTGTCCCCCCATCAAACACTCCCAGGACAGGTACAGCACGGGGTTAGATACAGAGTAAAGCTCCCTCTACACTGTCCCCATCAAACACTCCCAGGACAGGTACAGCACGGGGTTAGATACAGAGTAAAGCTCCCTCTAAACTGTCCCCCCATCAAACACTCCCAGTGGATTTGAGTCAGTTCTGAGTGCTGCTCGCTATTCCAGATTAATCACAGAATCATAGAATGTACAGTGCAGGAGGAGGCCATTCAACCCATCGAGTCTGCACTGACCACAACCCCACTGAGGCCATATCCCCGTAACCCCACATATTTACCCTGTTAATCCCAACACTAAGGGTCCATTTCGCATGACCAATCAGCCCATCCCGCACATCTTTGGAATGGGGGAGGAAACCGGAGCACCTGGAGGAAACCCACGCAGACACGGGGTGAACGTGCAAACTCCACACAGACTGGAATTGAACTGGGGTCCCTGGCGCTGTGAGGCAGCAGTGCTAACCACTGTGCCACGGTGCCGCCCGATACTGGGACTGCCCTGATCTCTGTCAGTGTAGCAGTGCTTTCTGAATCCTCCCAGGGGATGTTCATTAACAGTGAGCAATTTCTTGGGAAAGGATATTGGTCGAGTTTCTCCTTCAGGTCCATATTTTTGACATTCTCAATCAGTTTGTGGAGTCCTTTGATCCAGTGATTTGCCTCCTCTGGGGATTCAGCCACCAGGTCCAGGTTCCCCCTCCGCCCGCGGAAGACCAGAGTGAAGCAGCGATCGGGGTCGAACTCGTCAGCCAGGCTCTGCAACACCTCAGACTGGTGACCCTCGCGCACTGTTTCAATGTCACTGATGGAGACTGTGTGGGAAAGAGCAGAGTGCTGCTGAACCTCTCTCCACCTGTACAGCCCGGAGTCAAACCGAAACATCCCCAGCCCCAGGAGACAAGATCCAGTCACATGGAGATTAACGGCTCACCTAAAGAGGCGGGAGTTTAGGGGCAGCTAAATGAAGATAGAGAGCGCGGAGGTTTATGGAGGGTTTATGAGAGGGGTATTTAGGGAGAGGAGATGGCCTGGTAGTGTTATTGCTGGACTATTAATCCAGAAACTCAGCTCATGTTCTGGGGACCCGGGTTCGAATCCCACCACGGCAGACGGTGGAATTTGAATTCAATAAAAAATACCTGGAATTAAGAATCTACTGATGACCATGAAACCATTGCTGGAAAAACCCATCTGCTTCACTAATGTCCTTTAGGGAAGGAAATCTGCTGTCCTTACCGGGTCTGGCCTACATGTGACTCCAGATCCACAGCAATGTTATTGACTCCCAACCAACCTCCAAGGGCAATAGGGATGGGTAATAAATACTGACCCAGCCAGTAACACCCATATCTCACAGATGAATAAAAGAAAAACTCCAGAGATTGGGCGCAGGCAGCTGAAAGCACGGCCACCGACTGTGAAGCAAGAGAACTGTGGTTAGGGCTAGAGAGAGGCATGGAATGGCACAATGCAGACAGAGGCCATTCAGCCCATTGAGTCTATGCCAACTCTTCACAGAGCATCTTACTCAGGCCTTATCTCCATTACACTATATATTTACCCCCCCTAACGTACACTTCTTGGGACACCAAGCAACAATTTAGCCTGGCCAATCCCCCGAACTCGCGCATCTTTGGATTACGGGAGGAAACCAGACCATCTGGAGAAAACCCATGCAGATATGGGGAGGACGTGCAGACTCCACACAGACAGTGACCCGAGGCTGGGAATTGAACCTGGGTCCCGGGTGTTGTGAGACAGCAGTGCTAACCCACTGTGCCACCGATTGAATTGAATTTAAATTGAA